>NC_136067.1:2033873803-2035073803 GCF_964261635.1 Lissotriton helveticus
CCGGAGGTGGAGATTGGGGTCCGAAGCGGTCCTGTATATCTGCGATCTTGCGGTAGAAGAACGTGGCGCGGGCGTTGCAGAGGTCTTGTGAAGGGGTGATGTCGTTGTTGCTGGCGTTGGGGTTGGAGAGCTCGTTGACGATGCTGAAGAGCTCCTTGCTGTTGTGGGTGTTGTTGTCCAGTCGCTCTTTGAACGATGTCCTCTTGGTGGCCCGGATCTGCTGGTGGTATTCGCGGGTGGCGTTTTTGAGGGTTGTCATGTTTTCTGTTGTCCGTTCATGGCACCAGGTCTTTTCGAGTGTTCGGCAAGATTTCTTTGCGGCTTTGAGGGTGTCTGTGAACCATGGGGGTTTTCTGTTTCCGGTCTTGCCTTGGGGGTTCTTCAGTGGAGCGAGTTTGTTGGCGCAGTTGGTGATCCACTGAGCGAGGTTGTGGGCTGCGTTGTTGGTGTCGGGTAGATTGGTGTCAGCTGGTGGGTTCTGGCTCAGCGATGTGGTTAGCTGGTCTGTGGTGATTTTGCTCTAGCATCTGTGGGGGATCCGATGCGCGAGGTGGTGAGATGTAGTCTTCTTGAAGGTGAAGTGTACGCAGCTGTGGTCGGTCCAGTGTAGTCCGGTGGAGTGGTTGAAGGCGACGTGGTTACTGGCGGAGAAGATGGCGTCGAGCGTGTGGCCGGCGAGGTGGGTGGGGGTGTCCACCAGTTGCTTGAGTCCGAGGTTGTCGAGGTTGTGGAGCAGGGTGGAGGTGGGGTTGTCGTTGTTTTTCTCCAGGTAAAAGTTCAGGTCTCCTAGGAGGATGTATTCTGGTGTGGCTAGGGCGTGCAAGCTGATGAAGTCTGGGATGGTTTCACTGAATCGTGTGCGCGGGCCTGGGGGTCTGTAGATGAGCGTTCCTCTGAGGGTGGTCTGGGGTCGGTGTGGATTTGGAAGTGTAGGTGTTCGGCGGTGGGGACGATGTCTTCGGCGTTGGTCGTGACATTGATGGTGTTTCTGTAGATGATGGCGACTCCTCCTCCCGTTTTGTTGGTGCGGTCCTTCCGGGTGATTTTTTAGTCGTCTGGGATGGCTATGACAATGTCGGGGGCTGAGGAGGCGTTCATCCAGGTTTCCGTGAGGAAGGCGACGTCTGGTGCTGATGTGTCGAGGAGGTCCCAGAGTTCGATGGCGTGCTTGTGAACGGAGCGGGTGTTGAGGAGGATGCACTTAAGGTGGTTGTTGTTGGTGTTTGGTTTGGCGGGCGGGGTGCGGGGTTGAAGGCAGGTGAATTTGCAGGCTAGACAGGTGAAGGGTCCGTGGGTGCACTTAGGGGTGGCTTGGTAGCAGGCGGTTGGTCGTCCGGTGTTGAGTGCGATGAGGACGGCGGTGTCGTATCTTAGTCGGGTGTCCTGGTGTCGGCGGGGGCCAGGGGTTCTGGCGCTGGGGCTGAGAAAATGTTTTTGTGTCCTTGAATCCCGTAGCTGAGAGCCTCCTTCCACTCGACTCCCGCAGACCCCACCAGATCTCTAGTACTCCTCGGAAATAATCTATAGATAAATGCAATCCGAAAGGAACTGCCGGGGTCCACTGCACCACCCTTACCTGGAGACACTGGTCCCCCAACCAGCATGTGCCACTGTGCATGTTGCCCTGGAAACCCAGGGTCTCATTTATGAAAAGTGACTCATCTCTGTGTGAAAACAGCAATGAGTCACTTTTCATTGCGTCCTCCTTGCGACATGATGGGTGCGTCATATTTACTGTATGACACATGATGTCGCAAGGAATGACAGATACGTCAGTTTGTATCTGTTGGCTAAAAAATGACGCATTGCAGGAGTTGTGTCGGAAGCCTGACGCAACTCCAGCAATGCAAGGGGGAGGGCTATGGATATACCACTGTGTCACCCTTACGCTTTGCGCCCTAGAAGTGGTGGAGTAAAATCTCAGCATGACTTCTACGAGGCTTACTCGCATGAGAACGCCCCCTGCCTGCATTATACCTGACGCAGGTATAATGTCGCACAGGGGTTTACAAAGGGACACATCTGCTTAGATGCGCCACTTTCCAAATAGGGCGCAACAGGGGGTATGTTTTACGGTGCCGATGCATCACAAAAAATGACACAACGGCCTTGCAAAACTGTTAAAAGGTCTCATAAATAAGGCCGCCAGCCTGCATCCAAAGTCGATCATCATAGACTTTGAAAGCTGCTCACCATGGAGCCCAAGATGGAATCAGCATGCTGTCCCGGAAACCCTACCTGCATTAAAGGCAGACCACCAGATACTGTCAAAGCTGCTGACTAGGGCGCCCCAGAGCGAACCCCCCCATGCTCTCCTAGGGACCATGCCTAAATTGGAAAGAATCAATTAATTAAAATTCTTTTTAAGGAAAGCGTATATTAAGGAAATAAAAATAATTCGAAAATTAAAGGAAACATTTTGAGGGGAAGATAATTTCCAGGCAATACAATTAAACTGAAAATTACATTAAAATACAGTACTAGAATAAATAAATAATATTATTATATCGAATTTAGAAAGTACATTATATCTGTAATCGACTATACATTAACAATGGGAAATAGCAGTGTACCCCCTATATATGTTGTTTTTCAGTAATGATTTTTCAATTAAACGTTTTTCTGTGGAAAAATATGCATGTAAAAATCAGCAGAGAACTCTGAGTAGTTCCCAGGTTTTGGTGAAAAGCAGCTCCTGTATAGAGCACTCTCAACACCAGCGACACTCTAAATTTGCTCATCATAAATGTCTGCTTTTCTATCAAAGTCTTTAAGAATAGGATTAGCACAGTGCCACTCATAGAAGATAGATAGAGATAGAAAGGGACAAAGGGGCTTATTTACAAGCCCCTTGCGCCACTTTTGTGTCATTTTTAACATGGGAAAAGTGACGTACGGGTGGCGCAAGGGGCTTGTAAATAAGCCCCAAAGTCTTTTGCCATTTCTACAGCAAAAATCTTTAAGCATAGTATTAGCACAGTGCTATCCATGCCGTGCTGTAAAATGACCAAAACTTTTTACCACTCCAGGCACAGTATCACAACTTTGGATTGGGAAAATACCATCCAAGCCAACCTAAAATGAATAAAAGCAACCCCTGACACGTGTTTCCTTCTCTTCAGAGAGTTATAACTTTGTCCAGACACAAGGGAGCACCCAGTATAAGTCAAAACAAAACCCTTTCAGGCATAGAGTGACACATAAATGATGCAAAAAAGAAGCAGAGAACTCTGGGTAGTTCCCAAGTTTACGTTGAAAGCAGCTCCTGTATAAAGTACTCTCAACACCAGTGACACTCTAAATTTGCTCACCTCAAATGTCTGCTTTTCTATCAAAGTCTTTAGGCATAGGATTAGCACAGTGCCATCCACGCTAAGATAGAAAGGGACAAAGTCTTTTGCCATTCCTACAACAAAGTCTTTAAGCATAGTATTAGCACAGTGCTACCCAGGCCGAAGCCTTTTACCACTCCAGGCACAGTATTACAGCTTTGGATTGGGAAAATACCATCCAAGCCAACCAGAAATAAATAAAAGCAACCCCTGACACGTGTTTCGCTCTCATTAGAGCTCTTCAGAGAGGTATAGCTTTGTTCAGACACAAGGGAGCACCCAGTATAAGTCAAAACAAAACCCTTTCAGGCATAGAGTAATGCACAAATCACACAAAAAAGAAGCAGAGAACTCTGGGTAGTTCCCAAGTTTATATGGAAAGCAGCTCCTATATATAGTAGTCTCAACACCAGCAACAAACTATGGGTCACTTTTGTGACGCAGCAGCGGTGTAAACAATGCGGCCAATTTACAATGTGATTGCATCTAGGGAGATGCGTCACGTTGTAAAGCCCAGGGTCACATTATACCTGCATCAGGTATAATGTATGCAGGGTGGGCGTTCCCACACAGGAAAGCCTCGTAAAAGTGACGCAGTACAATAAGTATAGACTTTAACATGCATTACTGGAGTTGCGTCGTGCTTGCAACACGACTCCAGCAATGTGTGCCTTTTGTGCCAACAGATGCATCAGTATTTCAGACGCTACTGTCAATACTTGCGCCACGGTGCGTAGTGTTTTTTAAATACGGTTCCTCCATGGTGCTGCAAGGGAATTGCAAACTGGCATAGGGAAAGTGACACATCACTACAGATGCGACAGATTCTTGTAAATCAGCCCCTAAATTTGCTCACCTCAAATATATATACACGTGTGCGTGTATTACACAGAGGCATTCACCACAGTGTAGTTATATGTTAGTCACAGTTTCTATGGGAAGTGTGTTTTTTGTTTTTCTAATAACTAGCACCATGGAAGAATCTTTACGAAACTTTCTGTAAGAAAAGCTCATCCATCTCAGCTCATTCCTAGGAACTTTTAGGGTCATCTGTCAAGAGGGGACAGAGTAGAAGGGGTGGTCCCAAAACATTGTTTTTCCATGTTAATTTCCCTTGGACATTTTGGGAAGCAATACAGAAAAAATGGCTGAACAGAATTACAACAAATTTAGGGGCTCATTAGGCTCATTAGGATGGCGGACGGACTTTCGTCCGTCCACCACCCTAGAGGAGGAGGGACCGTCCGCGGGGGCTGCGGCGGTCCCTCCGTGCCAATTAGGATGTGACCGCCACCCTGGCGGTCACATCCTGTATATATAACATTGCGGTGGGTGCTGCTCGAAGCAGCACCCGCCGCAAGGTTAAATATGCATGCTTAACATTTGCATGCACAAAGCGGCAGGCACCGAGCGGTGCCTGCCCCTTCATGCACGCAAATGCAGAGGGGTACCATAGGTACCCCCCATGTGCAACCCCCACCCCCCCACTCACCCTGGGGGCCCGCAACAGGCCCCCAAAGAAATCACCGTATGCCTTTCCACGGCGGAGAATCCGCCGTGGAAAGGCATATGTTTTCCGCAATCCTAATATGTCTGGCGGTGTCTGATAGACACCGCCAGCCATGTTAGAGCTTTTCCGCCGCGGTTGGAAGGCGACCGCGGCGGAAAAGCAGCGGACCGATTTTGAGACCCACCGCCATCCTAATTTGGCGGTGGGTCTTTTGTGCCTCCCCAGCGGTTTTCCCGCATCCTCATGGCCGGCGGTGGCTTCCGCCGGCCCAGAGGATGCGGGAAAATCGCGATCCTAATCGGCCCCAAAGTGCAGAGTTAGATATTTACTCAGAAAGCCTGCTTCTCATTATTGGTGTAAATCCATTACATGCACAGCATTTCTGTTTAAAATATAGTGATACCTGGAAAATTGGTCCCCTGGCACTCTTCCTACGGTAATATACATTTTAAAAACAAAATGATCCAATTTGCCAAGAGAACTTTTTTAACCATCAGCCGTTTTGGTCCTAGAGAATCAGTACCATATCTTGGGACCAAGTAATTCGATTGGCTGACCACAACATAACAGAAAATTGTTGCAGCTGCCATTACAGAAGTCAGTTCCTGTGTCATGAACTTGGTTTAAAAATAAGATATAGGGCAGGGGGTAGGGTACTGGTACCCTCAACTTCTGGCACTCCTAGGACCCCCCTCCCAAACGTTTAAAAAAATTGTGTGCTCATAAGGTAACTTGGGACTGCCGCTGGAGCCGTGGAACAGCAATACCATGTAAGTGTTGATAAGAAAAGTCTGCATGGTTTCATGGAGCCGTGGGTGATGCTTAAGCTCCAGTACAGTAGGGGTACTACTGTACTGCAAAAAAATAAAGAAAAAATTAATTGAGGATAAAAAGGGGGCAGGGGTCCCTGGGTCGTTGGCCGCCTGCATGGGGTTGGCTGACCATGGGGCTTTGGGCGCCATGCCAGTTATGTCAGGCGCTGTGTGTGGGTGGGGATTGGCCATCCATGAGAGGATGTGTGAAAGGACTGGACACAGACCAGGCCCTGTGGCCAGCCTCACACCACACACGGCCTAAAGTTAGGGTTAGTGAGGAAGTTGGGTTAATCTGTTTAAAAAAACATAAATTCAACTAAAAAAAAAAACAAAGAGTGACATTATAGTTAGGTAAGCTAATAAAATCTTACTTTAAGTTAAAACTCCTTAGAAATTCACTGATATGGCTAAAAGTGAGGTTATAGTTTATTAAGATAATAAGATCTTACTTTACATCAAAAATCCCTAGAAATTCACTGAAAAAACAAGGATCGAAGTGATGTGATAGTCAGGGGGTGCCGACTGTGTAGTTATGTGGGAATAAACATAGGAAGAGCTTTTTTGTTTTCCTAATAACTTAGGCGCTGTTTGACAAATATTCACTAAACTTCCCTTAAAAAAGTTCATCCACCTTTGCTCCTTCCTGGAAAGTTTTTGGGAGATCCATCAAGTGGGGGATGAAAATATGGGGGGTCCCAAAGAGTAATTTTCCCATAGGAAATTTTAGGAAGCGATACAGCAAAACCAGCTGAACAGAATTATACCAAATGTGGCAAAAAGTAAGAAATCTACTCAGAATGTATGCTTTTCATTATTTGGTGTAAATCCGTTCAGACATTGTCAAGATATTCGCGTTTAAAGAGGTGCTTGGGTGGTCATGAAGGGGTTAAAAAGATAATGACTTCTGGACTGTTGGTGTCCAGAAATATTCTGATTGGCCACATTAAAGGGGACTAGTCTAACCTTATTGGCTGCCCAGAACCTGAACAATGACTGTTGTGGTAGCCATTACAGAACTCAGGGATATGGTCCCAGCATCCTGAAAATGAATTAAAAGAACAGGGTGAGCACACCCGGACCCAAAGAGACGTGAGTGGTGAGGTCCCAAAGGGGCGCCCCTTGATTGGCTGACCAGAACATGGACCATATGTTATGGCGGCCATTACAAGACTAGCTTTTTTTAAGAGGGTGACATAAAGGAGACATATAAAGGGTTATGATAGTAATTAATCACACTATAAATCATTTTGTGGTGATACCATACTAATTGTAGGAATCGTTGTGTGTTCTAAGGTGATTTTATCCTGTGTAAAATCCTGATCCACTGCTGGGATTTGATAACACAAATTTGAAAGAAAACATTTTTTTCTCAAAATGTTTTCATGGAGGTCATGTAAGGTGCTTCAGAGGCAAAATTGGGAGCACATTTTCTATAGGTTTGCACAGGTTAATTCTAACAAAACTGACAGGAAAAATGTGTTAAACAAGTTTATTCAGCCATTACAAAGGAAGCACATCAATAGTGTGAGGAAAACCATAAGAAACGGTTAATAACAACCGCCAAAGCTCCAACGTTCCACCGGTCAAACCAGAGCGATGAGGAAGAGAGAGGTAAGGAAAAGAGATAGAGGGGGAATTACAAGATATACCACTGGCAAATATATGAACTATAAAAGGAATTGTTAGGAGGATATGTAGCCTAAAAACTAGAGCAGGTAGATTAGGAATTGAGGAACCAGGTTTGAGTCTACCATCAGTGCAAAATGATTCTGGGCAAATCAGCACAACACCAATGGAACGCCTCCCCTATGAAGTGTAAGGCAGCGCAGCGACTTGAGCTGCATTGCCTTACACCATATCTACGAGGCCATGAAAAGCCATGCAAAGTAGCTTAGCATGGACACGTAGATATGGGCCTGCATTCTGCGCCACTGGAGCATCATAAAATGTGACGCACTGGCAGCGCAAGTTTTTTTTAAATAAGCCTGTTAATCTCCCCGTGCCTAGTAAAAAAATTACCTTGTGTAATCTAAGCTCATGTAAATTGCTCTAATGCCATTGGCCAAGTTGATGTGATGTAAAACTGCTGGAAAAATAGATGATGATGGAAAAGATCATTATAAGCTTCAAATCAAATACAGCTGCATTGCTCAGATGTTTAAACCAAAGGCGAGAAAGACAATAATTTAATAATTTGTACTAAAAGTCAGTAAAACTATTAACTCGGAGGTCAGATGAATTCTTAGGGGAATGTCTGTGTAAGAGAACCAGAGATGGTTCCAGTTTGAGAACGCACTTATCGTTGGACATATCACTGTATTGCATCCAGATACATTGCATTCCGGTGTTCTGGGACACTAGAATACTCTATACAGGTCTCTCCCCAGTGCTTAATTTGAGCCAGTGTTTTCCAGTGCTCAGCATCGGCACTTTATTGTCAACGCTGGCACTTATGGCAGCCTGCCACATGGTGGCGCAGATTGTCTAATTTTGGGATGACCACAGTTGTTTAATATTTCAATATACATTAACAATGGCTAATACCTGTTAACCAAAGCCATAAGAATAGCATGGGCGACGGGCATTAGTAATTTTTAATGTATTTTAAAAATCTCTACACTTGTAGACGAATGATGATTAGTAGCTCTGTTGGTACTGTCATTGAAGGCACTAGCAGGGGTAATGGGTTGGTGCAAGCTGCAGTAGCCTTCTGACAAGGGCCCTGGCACTTATTTATTTTTTTACAAATTAAGCACCGTCTCACCCCTGGCAATGGTGAACGCTACAAGTTATCTTTCCGGAGCTGGGAGATACGTTAGATAAGTTAACTGAACAGTCTCTTAGCTTTAAGGTTTATCTGAAAATGCTCAACTTAATTTTCATCCTTCCGAAGCTCTCAAGACGAAGTCAGCTCTTTATTGTGCAATTTCTCACCAATAGCAATCCATCCTGTCATTGCATCAGACAGAAGGACAGTGAGCTGCATGCTTCCTCCAAAAGCAGCTTTTTAAGTGGTGAAAATAAACAGTCAGGAAGTTGCAGTTGTGTGCTGATTCATGCCAGCACATTGAGAGGAGCAAACATGTCAGAAATGAAGAATAAAATATAACTCTTCCAAGTTATTACAATAGAGTAGCACCTAGGAGTTGTGCATCCAAGGCGCTTCTCTTCGGAGACAAAAGCCTCACATTTCTTCATTTTTTTACGTTTTTTGAGTTTATTCAAAACAAATAACTACTGTTGAGTAACAGTATTAGCAATTAAAAAAGCAACTTTTTAAAAGTATAAATATGAATAGAAAATAGAAAATATGGAGTATAAGTTGAACTTGAAGATTTAAAATAGGAACATATGAAGGTGTGGCAAAGATAGCGCCGGAGTAAGACGCAGGTTTCGTCTGTCTGTCCCTGATTCCAGCGTTTCCCCCCGCCGCCCTTCCGTTCTGCATTTAGAGGAGCAAAAGAGGGCGGAGGAGGAGTGGGTGAGGCTCCGATCAAGCACGAAGAGCGGTGAAGGGCCCAGGCGAGCTGCGAGACGGAGTGAGGCCTAGGGCTGGTCTTTGGTGGTGTCGCGCAGCGGAGGACGCCGATGTGGGCCGCAACGAAGCTGACTCCACCCCCGAGACGGGGACGGCCAGGATTCTGCCGGAGAGACCTGGGGTACCTGAGGTGGGTATCGGCCCGCTTTACACATCGAGGCAGAGGGGCTGCTCGTTCTGGACAGCAAGCAAGGTGAGGAGTGGAGCCCTGAACGACCCATGGGCTGAGCGAGGCGACCTATACACGAGGTGGTCATGGACTGACTGGCCCGAAACAGGCAGGAGGCAACCAAGAGCTAAGAGGGTTTGAGCTTTCCCGCTGAGCCCAGACTGTAATGCGACATCCCCACGGCGAAGGCCCAGCAGCTGTTTAGCGGGGAGAGCCAAGTGCCCGCACGGGGGTCCCGTAGAGCAAGAGCAAAACGGCATCAGAGGCCTTGGGCGAGTAGAGAGCAGGACACACCGGGGCCACATCAAGGCTGAATAAGAGAGCTGCATCGGGCTGGAGCATAAGACGGGAATTATCAGACAGTAATTGACCTTTAACAAAACCAGATTGATCTGGGCCAAAGAATTTTGGTAAGACTGAATCAATGCGTAATGCCAGGCTTTTAGCAAAACATTTATAATCCATGTTAACCAATGAAATGGGACAGTCATTTTTACATTGTTTCAGATCTCAATTGTCTTTTGGAATTAGGCTGTTCAGGCTTCTTGAAAAGTGCCTTGAGAAGATTCATTTTTGACAAAAAAAATTCAATAAGAGCAAAGGTTTAGAAAGGAGAAGATTTTGAAAATGACTAGGATTCAATTGTAAAATCATCGGGTCCAGGGGCTTTCCCTCTGCGTAGGGAAGAAACTGCATGAGTGATTTCGGATAACAAAATAACTTCTTCTAATGTGGCAGAATCACTGTTGGGAAATTGGGGGGAGGGATAGACTGAAAGAAATTGTATTTGTCTGATGATGAAGGATGTGATTCTGGAGTGTATAAATTTGTGAAAAAAAGAACTAATTCATTCAAAATATCGTTACCTTTAAGGAGGCTATCACCATTATGGTTGTGTAAAGAGTCAATTTTTGTTCATGATTTTTAAACTTTAAATTGTTGTAAATACCTTCCCAATTTCATTATGGCTACCTGAATATCTTACACTGCTTTCTTAACCATTATGAAGAAGAAGAGTTAGTAGTTAAGCGATTGAAAGTTAGCTTAGCATCGACTAGTTCTTGCAAAGAAACTTCATTTATTGAGTTATAATATGTGTATTCAAGTTTTTTGATTTTATCAAGAATGTGGTCTGATACAGCTGCAAACGTTCTCTTTTTATTAGCAAAATGTATGATAAATCTCGAGCTGCTGCTTTAAAAGAATCCCATATCATTGGGAAAGTGTCATTTGTGTTATTGAGAACAAAAAACTCTTGGGCAAAATCCTCAAATTGAGAAACAAATTTAGTATCAAATAATAACATGCAATCTACCTGAATGTGGTGAGAAAGGTAAGAAATCTAAATATTTGTATATAGGGGCATAATCTTAGATTAGAATGGATTCAATATCCGAGTGAAGGGTGTGTTGAACCAAACTCTTACTGGAAAAAAGATAGTCTGTACGAGATTGAGAGTGGTGAGGTGGAGAATAAAGTTAGTATTCACAAAGATATGGATGACTGAGCTTCCATATGTCAACTAGTGGTTTATTTTCAATGACAGATTTGAATTGAGCATGCACTTTTATGAGTACAAATTTAACGTTGGAGCTTCTATATATTACAGGTTTCATGACCTGATTGCAGTCACTACCAAATATAATGTAATCATCATCATATTGAAGAGGTCTGTCAGAAATAATTTTCAATAAGGTGTTGACTACAGAGACTGAACCATAAAAGTTGAAAATTGTATTTGGAGTATTATTCACAAGTAATTTAACAATAATCCATCTGCCTGCTGAGTCATGTTCTTGGTGCGTGACTGAGATTGGAAGATCCTTATGACATAGAATTAAAACACCATTCTTTTTTCCCATAGGAGGTGAAGCAGAAACATTACCAACCCAGCATTTTTTTTTTTATTTAGCAGCCTCCAACTCAGAAAGATGAGATTCTTGAAGTAGTGTCGGGGGTCCCTCCAACCCTTGGCAACCATCCTTCTGGCCGACTAACTTGGGCAGTCCCCCCTGCCCGACTAACTCGGCTAGAAGTCTGGGGGTGATTATTAGCGCTGACTTGTCTATGAAACTTCAGATCAGTGCGGTAGTGTCCTCTAGTCACTTACAGCTCAGGAAGATACGAAAGATCTCCCGCCTCCTTACCACAGAGGCCCTTACCCTGGTGCTGTTAGCGCTAGTCATCTCGAGACTTGATTATGCTAACGCGCTTTATGTAGGCATCCCTGACTACCAAGCCAAGAGGCTACAACAGATTCAAAATCAGGCTGCTTCTCTGATTTTTCGCCAAGCCAAGTACCAACATGTTAGCCCCCTCTTGAAAAGCCTCCACTGGCTCCCGGTTAACGCTCGTTGCAAGTTTAAACTGGGCTGCATAATTTTTAAATCCCTTACAGGTGGAGCCCCTTCTTTTATTTCCTCCCTCCTTCACCCCTACCTTCCCTCACGCAACCTTCGTTCGTCCCAACTGGCTCTGTTATCAGTCCCCAGATTTAAGAGGAAGAAACACGGTGGCCTTAGGTTTTCTTTCTTAGCCCCTACCTTCTGGAATGCCCTCCCTCCCCCTCTAAGGTTGCCCCTTCCATACACCAGGTTTAGATCCCTTCTTAAAACTTTTTTGTTTACTGATGCCTATAACTAGTCCTGTTGTCCACTTCTTTATTTCTTTCTTTGTTTCCTCAGCACCAGCGCCAAGAAACCTTCAGGTGTTAGCTGCGCTATAAAAATTTCTTTAACATAACAACATAACATAACAGTGTAACATCTGTCTTGAGTTTAGCTAAATGAGATAGGACTCTCTATCGTTCAAAGGGTTACCTACACTCTTAATATTTCATAATGCAGCTGGAATGCAAAACTGAAACAAAAGTATCAACTATATGTATGTCTACAATACGGAGTAATAAAACAAAATTGAAATATATGGATAAAGAAAGATTTATGCATTCAAACAGGAATTGTATTAAGGAGAGAGGAAAGGGAAAAGGTGAAAGGGGGAAGAAAAGGGTATAGGAAAAAGAGGAAACAGAAAATTGTGAATCATAAACGAGAGAGTTACAAAAAGGGAAATATAAAGATAGTACAAGTCATACAAATGACGACTGAGAAACATACCTCCGGAAACAGATAAAATGGGGAGGGGGTGGTAACACCAGATACTGACGATGACAACATCTTCACACCAAAAACAAGCAGGGCAGTTAAGGCATAAATTAGTGTATCATAATGAATAGGACACTAGAAAAATGAGATGAAGAAACGTACATATCTATAGATGGAAAAAAAGGAATATGTAAGTGGAGTACATTACAGGGATAACAGTGTGTCAAAAACAGAACACAGGTGAAAACATTGTTAACAAAAATAGCGATCATAAGGAAGAAACATATGAGTGAAATAGCAGATAGGCAGTAGTCAAGTTTCCATTGCCCCACTTCCTTGGTGCTGAAGAAATTTCTGAAGAGCAGTTGGATCATAATAAGTAGTTGTTTTATCTTTATAAGTCACCTTAAAAAAGTAGTGCTGAAGAAGACCAACTCTGGCGTTCATAGCTCTGAAAGCAGGTCTCATGTTCAGGAACTGCTTCAGAAGATCGGCTGTAACCTTTGCTACATCCTAGGAAAAATAGAGTCTATGACCAAACCATATTATTTGCTTTTTAGATTTAACAGCAGTCATTGTTTTTAGAAGATCAGTGCGTTGCAGGAAAAATGCAATAATTCCTCCCTGTTTTACTGAGATTCGTAGGCCAAGTCTGTGTGCTCTTTGAGTGTTTAAATGAGTAGAGGAGAACATGTCTAGAAGTTTTCGAAGGAAGGATTGAAAATAAGCAATTGGACCCAAATCCTCATTATTTTCTGGAAGACTTTAAATTCAAAGGTTATTTCTGCGGTTTTGGTTTTCAATATCCTCAGTATATTTTTTTAGAATTTAAATTTTGTATTCCAGATGTGAAATACTAGAAGGAATATCTTGAAGCTGATACATTTGTTGCTCTACAACTGAAACTGTGTCTGGAGCAGAGCATTTATTATCTAAATGTTGCAATGTGCTATTAGTTTGTTCCATAAACAGGTTTAGAGCACGAATCTCAAGTATTACTTCCATAGAGATCTTAGTAGATTTAATGGGAAGGGAGGCTCTTTTTTAAGTATTTTATTGGTTCTCAATGGTAATTTATCAAGTGCAGAGGAATTTGGAATTGTCGCAGGGATAGTCTCTGACTTCTGAAGAAGAGTGTCCTCCATTTCTTGTAGAGCAGAATCTGAATCTGAGAGCGAAGTAGATGTTCCAGTAAATTTGAGTTTACTTGTTTTCCCCATTGCTATTCAAATTTGACATGCAAATGGCTTAGTGATAAAGCCACAAGGGAAATAGTTGCATAAAGATGGGATAGGTGACATCATGAAAGAAGAAACTGTTGCTTTGGTAAGAGATAAAAAGTAATTAAACGATGTCTAAAGTGAGGTGAATTATAATGTGAATAGTCTTATAAAACAGGAAAAGAAAAAACATCATGGCCGTGAGCTCAGTTGAGTCCTGTAACAAAATAGCGGATTATTTTGCAGACAAAGTGGGGAGGATTTATGCCACCTTTCCTGCCTCAGCTCAGCAGGGCAGTGCCAGTAGTGAAGGGATTTCTAGGCTCCCAGAGGCAGTCTGTCTCCGTGATTTTGTGGTACCTAGTGGAGATAGACTCATAGCAATGGCAACCAGTATTAAGTCTGGCTCACCCAGAGATCCGGCTTCCCCAAGGATCCTGAGGGGGAGTCTCACTATATTGGAACCCTACATGAGACATCTTCTGGAGCTCTCCTTTTCCTCTGGGAAAGTCCCTAATAAATGGAAGGAGGTCATTGTTATTCCACTGAAAAAGAAACCAAATAATAGAGCTAATCAGATGGAGAATCTCCGCCCGATTTCCCTCTTGCCTTATTTTGCGAAGGTAGCTGAAAAGGTTGTTAATATGCAATATTGCAACCTACTCCATCCTACCCAGTCTGGTTTTCGCGCCACTTACTCTACGGAATCGGCCTTGCTCTTATCCACTGAGCTTATCTGTAGTTTAGTGGATGCGGGACAGACGGCGGCACTAGTGCTTCTTGACCTGAATGCCGCTTTTGACACTGTTGCCTATCGCACTCTAATGCGGCGTTTGCATGAGGGTGGTGTGGGTGGTAAGGCTATGGAATGGTTGCGATCCTTTTTAAGCGACCGCTGCTTTCAGGCGTCACAAAAACCTTTCCTTTCGGAAAGTGTTAAGCTTGATCAGGGGGTCCCACAAGGCTCCATTCTTAGTCCTACTCTCTTTAATTTGTACATCGCCCCTCCAACAGAGATGGTGGACAAGTTTGGAGTAAGTGTGGCGTCATATGCGGACGACACACAACTTGTGTTAACCCTGACTCAAGAGTCGGCAGAGACCGTACAGAACTTCACACTGTGTCTTCAGGAGTTGGCATCCTGGACGGCCTTGAACTGTTTGAAGCTAAACGGCAATAAAACGGAGGTTCTAATTATAGGCAAGACCCCCTCGATTTGGTCATCTGCCTGGTGGCCATCCACCCTGAGACAGACCCCATCCCCGAAAGATCAGGTGAAGAACCTGGGGATTTGGTTGGACTCTAAACTGTCCTATGAGACCCACACCAGGTGAGTGATGGGTAACTGTGTGGGGGTCTTACGCACTCTTTGCAAGACCTTAGACATTCTCCCAATGTCAGCAAGAAAGTCGATGGTCCATTCCCTTGTGACATCCCGGCTGGACTATGGGAATGTTTTGTACTTGGGGGCTAATGCCAAGTGCGTTCAGAGACTCCAGCACATTCAGAACGCGGCTGCTCGTCTGGCTCTAATGCTCCCTAAGAGAGCATCATCCAGCAAGGCTCTCGAATCTTTACATTGGCTCCCGATGAGGAAACGTGTTCTGTTTAAGGCTATGTGCATTAGTCATCGGATCTTGCAGAAGAAAGGCCCTTCTTACTTACACAATCTTCTTACCCCGTATGTTCCCACGCGTGGTCTAAGATCCAGTGGTACGGGGCAATTACGCATACCTGCTATCAGAAGAGCGAGGATGGGCGGACGCTCTTTCAGGTTCCTTGCAGCAAACTACTGGAATAAGCTCTCAGTGGTGCTCCGACTAGAAGCGTCTGAGACGGTTTTTCGGAAAAAGCTTAAGACTTGGCTCTTTCCATCGGATAATTCCATTGTCTGATACCTTTCTCAGTTCTCCCTGTCCCAGGTTTGTGCAACCAGGCGCTTTATAAGCTTAAATTGATTGATTGATTGATGGCCTGAGGTATAACTTAAAGAGGAAATGGGGGAGTCTTATTGATTGCAGGTCCATAAAAGGATTCCTCTGTGGTAAATGCATATAAAGCTTCTCATAAAAGTATGTATTTCAATGTTTCAGAATAAAATCCGAAGAATAAAGAAACCCCCACGGCCGGCTGTAAAAAGTGTAGAATTAGTCATGTCGAGAATCATGCCATTTGACTGACAGCACATGGCGTTGTTCGGGTGGAAGGAGAGCAGATAAAATGCCCAGCACGCTGTTTAGTATGACGAAAAAATACCTCGAGGCGGCCATATATGAGGTCGACGCCATGAGAGAAGTGGCTCTATTAACTCACAAGCCTCTCCGGAATGTTGCTGCCTGTAGCAAATCTTTGTTGACAGATAAAATATTTGGCCGGCTCATAGTGGAGCTCAGCAAAACATCGCCCCGCGAACCCTGACATTTCTACTTGATAAAGGGCTACAAAACTTGAAGACTTACTCTAATGAACTGAAGTGAAAGATGCATAAGTGTAGATTATGCAGACCATAAATTAGTTTTAGGCACTTCACATTGTTCCCATGTGACTCATATCAAGTGTACCCATGTTGTGATGTAAGAGTATACAGGCATAATACTCAAGTACATTAATAATGCCAACACATTGTTTTTTAATAGCGCTCAGATCATACTTCTGCTGCATATAAGAGAAGTTACAATAACCCACTTTATCAGTGCACCCTTTACCGAACTCGAAAGGATGGATGCCTCAGTTGGCCTTGCTGGGTTTAGAGCATGTGGGATTTGGCCTCTCCCCACCCAATATGACCGACACAACTAATTCCTGTATCAGGCCTCTTAGGAGGAGTGAGGGAGAATCACGTCCAGTTTCTTCTGTGCATTCAGAGTCCCCATTTCTCGCATGAGTAGCATTTTGTTAATTTTCATTTTATTTCACAAAGTTTTTATTAAAATATCTTGCATTTCCAAAGTTTACAAGTAGGTCTCCACTTGTGAGTGCATTTGCACTTGTGAATGACATTAAAATGTGACCACTCCCTCCGCTGAGCGACTGGTAGAGCACTGGAGGCAATTGTCTTCTATTTGAAATAGGGTGGGTTATTTAACACACAAGGTAAACACCATTACCCCACGGTGAGTTATTTACAGAATGTGGTAAATACCTGCTAGTCCGAGTTTTGAGCAGGAAAACAAGGCATAACGTGGAATAGATTTTTAACACACCGAATTCTGCATGTTTTGCCTATTTTCCGGGACGTTCCCCCAGAATTGCATAAGGAGAAAACTATAAGCGTGTGATAATTATGACACAACTTATAATTCCAATTCAATTTGATCGGAATTTATCCCTGAACATGTAATGAGAGCCTAAGGAAACCACGTGCCAGGTAGAGCAGTCTTCTGCAGTCGAACATGGGTATCAGTAGGCAATGGGAAAATCCATCTGTTGAATGCAAAGATCCAGTCTGTGTTGGAGTGGGAGAGACCTATTCCTCAGACTCAAGTGAGAGCCTCCTTAGGACTCAATGGCTATTACAGAAACCTTGCGGCCAACTGTGGGACAATAGTAGCACCCTTGACAGCCAAGACATCCAAGAAGTATCCTAAAAACATTATTTAGACTGCAGAGTGTCAGAAGACCTTTGAGGACCTGAAGACAGCATTATATAATGCATCAGTGTTGGAGGTACCTGACTACGGTCACCCCTTCAATGTAACGGCGGGACTGGGGGGGCGTGGCTTAGCCGGCTGCAAGACAGCCGCACTTTAGGTTGGCTCTGCCGGCCAAGCCGTTCATCCGAAATAATCCTGCAGACACCCACAACGTAGTAACCCAGCTTCTTGCTGCTCACACTCACCTCATTCCACTGCTGCCTTCATTGATCTCCTTGGTCACGTTGGAGCTGTGCAGTGCTGCCTGATTTGCCGCACAGGGCCCGTGCCATGCCACTGAAGAGGCCCGACCCACTTGCTCAACGGCTGCGTCTTCCTTGCCTGGGCGGCCAGCCTGTGGACTCCATGGGATCCGAACCTGCTGTGGCTGGTGAGTGTCTCCGCCATTGTGACTGGCGGCGCGCTGCTGGGTTCTCTTGGTCCCTGGGCCTGGCGACGGGGGCGGTGCACCCCCGTGACTCCCAGCTGTGTGAGGCCTAATGCTGGCGGGACCCCCGGATCTATACCTGCACCCGGCCTGTGGCTGCCTGAAGCCCTCCGCCGCTCCTCTGCCTTCTGTTTCCTGCGGCCTGCTTTGTTTCCCTTCACCGGCTCCAGCCTGCGCGTATTCAGCCTTGTCGTGTCGCACGTCCCCTTGATCCTCCCTCCTGCGGCTTTCTTCTCGCTGGGCTGAGAGGGGTCCGTGTCCTAAGGACTCCCAGCCTTGGGCCCATCTGCGCTGGAACACTTGCCGTCCTGAACATCACGTTACCCCGGCTGCCTGCTGTACCCGCCTGCAAGCCACGACTCAGTGCCCTGGGTGGGGGCTGCCCTGTGGGGGTCGCGCAGCAGGGCGGGGTTGTGCGGGCCTTGTCGCGGGGCCTCTCTGTCCATCGCCACTGCGTTGTTTCCCTGGCCTCTTCCTAGTCAGTTAGCCCGCCGTGTTGGCCCTGCACGGGAGACGGCCTGCCACCCGCGTCCCCCAGCCGCTTTGGCCCCCCTCGTGGTGCCTACTCCCTGGACGACCTTCTTCTGGGACTTGGTCGAGCTGGGCGGCCCTTTGATACTGGTGCCTCCACGCTTCTCCAGCGGCCTTACTTTCCTCATCGTACCCTGCCTTATCTTCCTAAGTTTGATCCTCTGGGCTTGCTGGGCACCCACTTTGGCCCTGTGGGCGCCGTGGCCTTGGAGCCCATTTGCAACGTCTGTGGTGCCCGCCTCCACGTCTCTGCCACGCCGCCAAGCTAAAGGCCTTAACTCATCTCTGTTTGCCACCTCCACCGTTGGTCTCCTGGGGCCGACATTCACCTGTCTTAACCTCCTTTCCTGGGGGTGCCGCCAGTGCTGCCTCAACTGACTGGAGGCTATCCTTGCTCCCTCCTGCTTGCTCTTTATATGGGACATCTCCTTTTCACCTGTCTTGACCGCCATTCCTGGGGGTACCGCCAGTGCTGCCTCACCTGACTGGAGGCTAACCTTGCCCCCTCCTGCTTGCTCTCCATATGGGACATCTCCTTTGGCCACTGGCGTCCATTTTCAAACTCTCTTGCAGCGGCCCGCCTCGGGTGCCCCCGGGGTGGCGACTGTCTTCTACCAGTGCAGCTACCTCCCCTCTGTTGCTCGATTGTGCCATCCCCCCGCTGCTGCCAGCCATGGGGAGAACCGACCCGAAACAGCTGAAGATCACCTTCAACCAGCGCCGCCTCACGCGCCAGGAGGGTGCAATTTCTGATGCAGGGGACCATGCTGCCTTTCAGGAGGCGGCCCCATCACACAAGGATGACCTCAAGGCAATAATGTTGGACGTCAAGTCCACGGTCACAGGCATAGCGGCACAACTGGACCAGCTATCAGCCCGACTGGATACATTTAAAGCCAGAGTCGATTCCCATGTTGAATCCAGGTCTCTGATGCCGAGGACGCAGCCACTCAGGACCGCCAAAAACTGCTCCAGTTGCATAAGGTGCTTGATCTCATCTGTAATAAAAATGAGGATTTGGAGGCACGCTCGTGGAAGAGCAACCTCCATATTGCTTGAGTACCAGAATCCACCAATATTGCTCGAATGGAGAATTTCGTTGAGCAGCTCATCAGGGACCTTTTCGGTGACATCCTTTCTTCTGTCTTTATTGTCGAGCGGGCGCACCGCTCCCTCAGCCCCCGCCCAGCCCTGGGCCTACCGGCCCATTCTCCGTGCTGCCAGGGAGAGTGGCGAAATCCGACACCAGGGAAACGCCCTGTCTTTCTACCCTGACTACACAGTCGCTGTCCAGGCGGCTCGCCGTGAGTTCCTACTGGCAAAGCGGATACTGCAAAAAACATGAGGTCCCTTACTCTCTGGCGTATCCTGCCAAACTGCGGGTCCAGCAGGGCTCCAAGCTACACATCTTTCCTGGCCCAAACAAGACTCTCGCCTTTGCCAAGAAGTTGGATCGATCGCATCGCTCTTCGCCCGCCAGCCACCGCTGCTGATAACCTCAGTGACAATGACTGAATTGCTGTCCTCTCTTATATGTTCGCTATTTGTATACCATGAGGCTCCAAATTAGCCCCTCAAGCTTCTGCAGCCCTCCTGGGCCCACCAATGTCAAATCTGTGTTCTGGTCCTACTGTTACAGTTTATATGTTATCCTTCCCTAAGGGCCTGCTATTGCTACAAGCTTGGCCACCCTGTCTTTATGGCAGAGGTGTACGCTGGGCGATGCCATCCCTCCATGGGATAATTCCCATTTTGGACATTGACTCTTTCCTTCCAAGTTGTGGGTCCCTGGGGTGGATGCGGGCGGTGTCTCAACCTATTTGGGGGGTTGGTGTGGGTGGGTGGTGTTTTTCTGGAGTCTACTCCCTCCTTCTGAGGCGTATTTGTTTTTGTCAGCATGTATTGCTTTTTTCTTCAGATTGCATTATTGCACCAAGCTGCACTTGCTCAGTTATGTCATGCCACACGATTATGCGCCCATCCTCAAGATTTGGTTCCCATGCATGATACTTATCAGCACCATACCCTCTGGGCTTTACGCTTGTAGTTCCCCCTTTCAGCCCTGTTATTTGCTGCACCCAGTTTGGGGGCGTCCTTCCCCATCCCCTTTAATGTTGCACTGTTCTTCGTCCTCACGGATGAATACTTCAATGTTACGCACCTGCACGAGGGCCCTGGCCAGACTTACCACACTCCGCATGTCTGCCCCTCACACTATGAAGATATGACAGACACTACTGTCTGGACATGGAACATCCGTGGTCTAAACGAACACCGCAAGGCTCGATTGGTCCATGCGCCTCTCATCCGGCACAAGGTGAACATCTGTCTGCTACAAGAAACTCATTTGCTCTCTGCCTCTGCTGCTAGACCCCACTTCCGGCACTGGGGAGAATCTCACTCCTCTTTTTATTCCAACTATTCTCGGGGGGTTCTCTATCCTTATATGTAGGGGACTCCCTTGGCAAACCTCCCGCGCAATCACTGACCCGGCAGGGCGTTTTGTTATTCTCCAAGGCTCCCTCCAAGCCCAACCCTTGACGATCGCTGCAATCTATGGCCCTAACAGTGACGACCCGGACTTGTTTACGCAGGTTTGGCAACACATCTCCTCCTTTGGCCCGCTGCGCTCCTTTGGGGGGGGGGGTGACTTTAATGTCACATTATCCACTGTCCTTGACCGCTCCGGCCCCCATGCATCACATCCGCGTGCTACTTCCCTGTTATCATCCATCCTCGCTGAGAACTCCCTGTACGATGTTTGGCGTCACATGCGTCCTGATGCTCGAGAGGGTACCTGCGTCACTGGCACTCGTGACTGCTGGTCCCGGCTAGATCTATGGATCTACTCCCCGGATATTCTCTCTTGGCTCTCCTCCGTTGATCACAAGGCCCACACACTCTCAGATCACGCGCCGGTTCAACTTTGTCTCCATTTGCCACACCTTCTCCTGGCAGCTCCCTGCCAACCGTGAACTCTCGTTCCTCGGCAGAGAGGCCCAGACGCCCCGCTACTGCGAAGGCGATCATCCCGGGAAAACCGTGGCCAACATCCTTCGCCCACCCCGCGTCCGTCATTACAGCGCTCCAGGATGGTGGACTAGATTACACCACCTCTCCAGAAGAAATTAATACCATCGGGCTTTTATGGCTCGAAAACTATCACGGTGAATACCTAGACGAGCCCTTTTCCAAAGAGGAAATCTTGATCGCCATCAATGGCATGCCCGGCGACAAGGCCCCCGGTCTGGACAGTCTGCCCATCGCTTTTTACAAAGCTTTAGCTCCTCTTCTGGTACCACATCTGGCAGCCATGTAACAAATCCTTCGAGAGCGGCCAATTCCCACCCTCGCTCCGAGAGGCTATGCTGACTCTGCTCCTAAAGCCTGACAAACCACCCGAGACCCGTGATACCTTTCGCCCTCTATCCCTCATTAACACTGATAACAAAATATTTGCCAAACAGCTTGCATCGCGTCTTCTGCCTCTCATGCCGCACATCGCTCTCCCAGTCTGTCCGGCTTCATTCCAGGCGGCCCAACCTCTCACAACCTTCAGACCACATTCTCCGTCCTCCACCAAATCAATCCAGCGCTCCGGCCGCCCTGCTGGACATCACCAAGGCCTTTGATGCTTTGGAGTGGCCCTTCTTATTTTCTCTCCTTCCGCGTCTTGGCTTTAGCCCGGTTTTTATGTGGAAAATGTTACTACTGTACGCTCTCCCTACCACCCGCCCTCTGATCAATGGCCTGATATCTGATCCCATCCCTATCGGTCCTGGTACCCCCCCATGGCAACACCACACCCAGAAGGGGATTGGATTTGCGGCACGCGCCCTCTTGGTCTCCATGTATGCGGATGACATCACTTTATATGTCCGTCACCCTCAGGAGCATCTCAGTCCTTTAGTACGCGAGATTATACAGTTTGGTGGCTATTCAGGCATACAGGTCAACTGGAACAAGTCAATCCTCTTTCCTCTCATGGACGCCACCATTCCCTTCACTTCGGACTACCCTTTTGTGTGGGCATCGGGCCCCACACGCTATTTAGAAATCTGGTTGAGTAGGGACGTGGACGAACTCTGGAGAGCCAACTTCGGCGTACATTGGACTGGCGCAAATCGAAGGTACCGCTCTGGAGCCGGTTGCCCCTATCGTTGGCTGGTCGAATCGCGATTGCCAAAATGGTGGTCCTCCCAAAATTCTTATATTTATTCCACAACATTCCTGTTCCCCTCACTGCCCATTTTTTTCACGAGGTCCCTTCGTTGATCATCTCTCTCATCTGGGCTGGTAACCCAGGATCGCGTACGACATTATCACTCTTCCGATGGTGAGTGGCAGTCTCGGCGCTCTTGACTTCAAACTTTACGTGATATGTGCCTAGGCAAGCTTCTTGCACTTTTGGCTTCACCCCACTCCATTCCAGCCGCATGTGGCAGTTGAAGCGGATCTCACTACCCCGTGGCCGCTCACTACTGCCTTGTTTGCCATGGCCAAACTCCCACGTACTGAAATAGACACAGTCAAGACCCTGTGATGGGCCTGGGAGGGACTTCACCACTTTTCAGGTTACTCTATGCTCTCAGCAAATTCAATGGCGATAGTTCGCCACCCGGCTTTCCCTCCTCTCCAACCCTCTGGTATGGTTAAACATGCTACCCGTTTGAGGCTGACCACTGTGTCGGATCTCTATCCGGGAAACACATTTTACTCTCCTGCTGATGATTCCGGCCCCATGGATACGCTGCTTTTTTATCAGTTACGGGCAAGCTGAAAGGATCTACACTATACGTTTCATTTGCCTCCTCCCTCAATGACCACTCTCGAGTTCCTATATTCATTTCCCTCTCCGATGAAATTGGTAACCAAACTTTTGGGCCGATTAGGATGGCGGACGGAAAGCGTCCGGACCGCCAGTCTCGCGGGAAATGACCGTCCGACCGCACCGTGGGGAAACCGGCGGTGCTATTAGGATTCCCCTCCAGCAAAACCCGACAGCGGCGGACGGATGTCTCCAAAGACTGCCGACCGCGGACGGAACCATAGAAAAACCGACCGACGGAGTGGCCGCGGTAACAGGCCCAACCGCCGACAGTGCAGCGGAGTCCGTCTGTGGGCTGGCTGTGGTGTTGCGTGGGCGGCATGTGCCTGATGCGGGGGGTGATTGTACTGAGGTGGGACTGGTGTGGGTGCACTTGTGTGTGTTTCTGTCCCCACCAGGGTGTCTGGTGTGGACAGGTACCAGTGTTGATGCATGCTGTGGAGTGGTATGTGTGTACTGCATGCTTGCACACCTGCGGCGGTGTCCACGACGGAGCACGACTTGCTGGTAGTGAAGTAGGAACAGGGCCGGGTAGGGCTGGGTCCATGGCGCATGGGTCCGTGCGGTGGGTCTCGTGGCAATGCTTTCCCTCTCCGTTGTGGTGCTTCCGCAGTCTATGAGATGGAGGTGTTTCCGCTGCGGTGTTCTGGTTTGTTTGCGACATCGTAATATTGCGGACGGTCGGGACGTCATTCCGCACGGCGGTGAGCCTGGATTGGCTCCGTCCGCCGTGGTGTCTGGTGTGTTCCCGCGGCGGTTCAATTTTTTACGCGGTGGACATTAAATGTGCCCAGTTCCCCTTCCTAATATGGCGGACGGAAGGCCCGCTGCTGGCGGATGATGAGGTGCATTTTCCGCCGCCTCCAGCCCAGCGGTCATGCATCAGTCTGCCATCCTAATCGGCCCCTAGATGCACTCATGCTGTCAACCACCTCTATCTCCACTGCTCGCGCCCGCGTGTCTTGGGGCGTGGACCTTGGTATAGAGATCTCCCTAGCCGACTGGCTTTACTGCTACAACCAGACCAGGCGACTGTCCCCTAATTATCGCCTGCGCCTTATTCACTTCAAATACTTGCACAGGCTCTATCGCACTCCCGTTCAGTTGCACAAACTGGGACTTATCCCCAGTGACAGATGTCTACGCTGTTCTGCTCAAGTCGCGGACTACGCTCATCTTGCCTGGTTGCGCCCCAAGGTCTCCACTTACTGGCGCAAGGTCTGTTCCGCTATATCGGAGATCACTTCCTCGTCGGTTCAACCTGACACCCCGCTCTGCGTCCTCAGCTTTGTTAAATTCTGCACGGACACTTCACGCCGCCTTATTGCCATGCTGCTCGTCCTTGCGCGGTGCAGGGTTGCCATGTGTTGGGGCCGCAAACCTGCACCCAAATTCGCTCTATGGCTCGAGGACGCATCGTGCTGCCAGACCATATTGTCTGAATTTTGGGACCTTATGCCAGCTAGATCTCGCCCACTTGACATATGGAGACCCCTGGTGTCATACCTCCTTGCTCGTCCCTCCCCCCCCCCCCAGCGCCCGGCTCCCTCTCCCGCGCTCCCCGCCGGCACTCCGCCCGCGGCAGCCGCCGGTGTTGGATAGTTATCGGCCTCCCCTCCCTATCCCTTCTCCTTCTCAGCGGGGTCTGTCCTTCCCCCACCTGTGTTCCCCCACAGGAGTCCTGTGAGCCTTATTACAATGATTGCTTATTGTCCAAACGTGCCTCTTCAACAATTGCTATGCTGTCATGTTATGATGTTTTGTGCTACTGGTCTTCCCTGCGACTTTCAATCGTGTCCATGTGCATGGTGCTCTGATTCAGTGCTAGAATGTAATTTATCTATGCAACTTTGTTAATAAGGGTTTTTGAAACTAAACAAAAAAACTAAAAAAAAAGTGAGCTCTGTGGTGAATTCAGCACTGGATGATCATGGTAATGACCTTTCCATGCAGAAATATCCCAGAGCTCCCTGGGCCTTTGTCAGCTGTGCTACATTAAAATATTTCATTAAAAAAAAAAAAAACTTTTTTTTAAAATGTAATGGCTGGACCTCCAATAAAGGAGTTGGAGCAGTACTGGCTCAACTTCATGACAAGCATCCAGTGACCTTTGTTAGTCGCAGACCGTTTCCTAGAGAGAAGAACTGGGCAGGCATTGAAAAGAATGCTTTGCGATAGAGTGGGCAGTGAAGAGGTTCGACTCTTACCTGTTTGGTATCAAACTTGGGGTCCATACAGATCACAAACTACTCAAGTGGATGATGGCAATGAAGGGGGGTAATCCCTTATTGCTGACATGGATATTTTGTTAAAAGACCTAGGTTTCCAGGTGGATTCATAGGAATACAGATGAACTTTTCCACCAGTTTTGCCGATCCAACAACAGGACTTCTCCAACAGTGTAGTAAAGTTATAAGTAGTTAGATCTGGGAGGGACTTGTGTTGGAACGGAAATATTCTTTGCATGTCAAACTGGTGTGTACCTCAGCTGTGCTTGCCAGACTGCATGGGAAACTGATAACCTGATGTTTATTGTCTACTCTAGCGTGTGAGCAGAGGCCTAGACATGTGCCTGACAATGTGTGGTCTCCGACCTGTCCTGTGTCCTGGAGGGGCACACCAGGTGTGCCCTTATATTAAGCAATGTCTTTTCCCTGTAGGTAGCAGCATACCATGTTGTAAATTACAGTGTTTCTCTGTGTCTACCGACAACTCGTGTATAAATCTCCACTGTTATGCGAAATCCACAACCTTGAGCCAACAGGCTGTGTGTATGTCGAGTGTGTGTTTATGTGCAATGATTGTGTAGCACATGGTAGAAGGACTATGTGTGTGGTATGAGTCTAAGCACTGGGACCAGTGGGGTCCATTTTGGATGCCCCTAGTTTAGCAAATCACAACGTGGAAGGTGAGGATAGCTTCCCTAGACAGTGGAAGTGCTTTACCTTAATTTCTGTGGCAGGAGGGCGAAGACACAGTTTACTGAAGTGATGAGAATGGAGACAGAACTACCTTTACAACCTTCTTAACAAAAGACTGCTGATTAATTCTTCCTGAGCACTGCCATTTGGTAGATGATAGGTGGGACTGCAGTTTCTGTTGTTCAAAATGTGGATGTTTCTAGGCAGGGTTCGGCTTTTCAGCAGTCTATGATTTCTGTTTCAACAATGTGACAGAAGCCAGGTGCAGAAAACTCACATGGCATTGTTCCCATCTTTTGCATACTCCTGCTTGTAGCCAGCGCCATAGCCACCTGCTAGCAGAGTCATTACTTTGTACAAAAGGTGTAGCTGCAGAATAGCCTGGAAATTACATTTGAAAGAGAACCAACTCAAACCGGTTCCGAGGTCTGAGACTGAGAATCCCACATCTCCTGTCTGGAAAATATGCACGTGGGATTCAATCTACTCCACTTTGTAACCGTTCCAAGTCTTTTCTGACCAAGGAAGGGGGTGTTCCCCAGCGTACAAAAAGCACTGCTATGTGACCAGGGCCAGGGCTGGAGTCTATATAACAGCAATTCTGCTAGGGGTGAGGGGACATCACCTGATATCTGCAACATGCTGGAGATGCTAAGGGTCTGGCTACGCACCTAGACGCCTGCCACCTCCCTCCCCCCTACTCAGAGAAGGGGAAGGGAATGTCTTGCCTTGCGGTTAGAGTGACTGTCAAGTAGGAGAAGCTCAGTATGTTACCGGGGTGTGGGGCAACCAGAAATCTACAGAGTCCCTCGGTCTCCCACTGCATCTTACACAATGCGCTGCCTAATGAGTTGTCACCGAACGGCCCAATGCTCAACCTATCAACCCCAAGAACATGATGCTGCCAGTCGAGGTGCCCATCCAAGAGTAGCTGCTGCATCAGCCTTCAGAGTGCAACTGCAGACAATACACACTTCAACTTCTAAGGTCACAACTGCTAAAGGTGAGCATCTGCCTGTACTGGCTTCAGGGCTGTAAATGCCAAATCAGAATGCTCACCTGTTGACCCAAAAGGCAAGACCACCAACAAGCAAAAAGAGTGTTTTGCACAATGCCTGTGATTCTAAAGGGGGCTACACTTCCTTTTGTGGTCTCCTGCCTCAGTAACAATGCTCCAGAGTGTGAAGATGCTGATCACATCTCACCGCACCTTGGATTAAAAAATGTCACTGAACAGGTAACGGAATACTGTGTCTGCGCAAACTGAGAGACTTGCCTGAACGTAAGCAAAGGAAATCTTCTACTGTAAAGGCTAACCTTTGCTAGCACAAACTTATTGGGCCAAAAGACAATGGAACTGACCGAAGGGTTAATATTCGATGCAATCACTGCTGATCTGCACCTCTGCCTACCCTATATCTATATCTTTACCTGAGTTACGTGAAAGAAATGGGGAGGAATGGGATAGGTATATCTGCATTTTATTAGATCCCTTAAGGGATATACAACCCTAAATCTGAACCACTTTTGGAATGTGAACTATTTAGTAACGCTGTGTGATAAAAGTACTTTCTTTCATTTAAAAGGCTAGCACTGGACTGGACAATACTCCTGTCCGTAACTCGACTGTTGAGTTTTGAGCTCTTGCCCCACACTACCTCCCCGAGAAGCCTTTGAATGCCATCCTTCACTACCCTAAGATTAAAATGCAGAAAAGGTGGACTTGGTACAGTTGGAAGAGCCATCATAGGATGGACCTCAGTGGCAAATGACCTCAACCACCACAGTTGGTCGTCAGTGGCCCCTGCCTGCCCTGTGGCATCACAAGCAGGTTATGCCATTGTCCTACAAAAGTTTTACCCTAGTCTTCTCTTGGTGATATTCAAACCCAAATGATCCTGATAAGCCAAAGAACAAACCTGTCATGAATTTAGCGGTGAATTATTGATTGACTTCCCAAAGTGTTTAGGAATGGAAGTCTAATTTTTGCCAGATTCATTGCTCTCAACATATTCACATCCTGTTGTAACACACACCTCAATTCTTCTTAAGTAACACAACTATCCATCCTCAAGGCTATATGAATGTGTGCCACATGAAACCACGATCAACATCATCATCCACAACCTCTTACGGAACCCACTAGAACAATCTGGATTGGCAATTAACACGGACATTCTTGCCGCCTAGTATGTACTCCAAATCAATTTGGTACGAACAAATCCTTAATGCCATCCACGCCAGCCTTGCTGAACCTTTCATTGTCCCATCGCAGTACAATTAGTCCTTTACACAGAAGTACTTGCCAGAAAAACTGCTTAAGTTTTTCAAGACCCCAAGCCCAGGGTAATGTTTCTTTGTCTAATAGGGAGTAGTTACTCTCTGGTATCCTCAAGGTGTATGTGGCAAACGTGCTCATACGTGCACTACTGAGCCCTAGTGGTACTCACTGTGACAATACAGCACACACTTAAACTTGGGATGCAAGCTCTGTAAAGCCTCTTCGTACACTAAAATATTCTTTACTAAACACGCTTTAGATCCTCTATCTTGTCCTTTCTTTCAAAAAGGCACATTTTTCTTTGAAGTTGTTTCAAAGGCTTCCTCACATTTTCAGAATTAGGTTAAAACATTGAATAGTATTCCAGTACACTCAAAAATCCACACAAATGTGTGATTTTGAGGACTGGAAGCGGGAGTACAGTGTTAACCAGTGGTGACGGGTAGGCAATAGGGTGGTGAGGCGGGGTTTGAAAACAAAATATTAAAGTAAAACCACTTACCTCATTCGTCCTCTTTCCGCCTCTCTTTCTGACTCCGGAAACAGGAAGCACACAGGCTCCCCTAAGCCAATCACGACACTGCTGTCAGGTTAGTTGCTTTCACAGCGTTGACACTGGATAGACAGACACCCACACTGCTTGGAGAGTATGGGCAGAAAGGCCCTGAGTGACCCCGTGCCCTTTTATTTAACAATGTGTGTAAGCCCTTCCGGGCCAGGCTCTAAGTCCCGCTCTCGCGGGACTCGGATCATTACAACTATGACAGCAGTGTTGTGATTGGTCTGAGTGCCACAGTTCAGGGCTCAGGCAGGGAGAGGGAGCCTGTCCATATACTGCACCCAGGATGTACAATACAGCCAGTGGAGAACATTCAAAGTGCGCATGACTGTTTGGCCGGCCCAAGACGGCCAGCTAAACCGTCATGTGCACTTATTGTGTAAAACCACTCCTCCTCCCTGTGACATCAGCCCGCCCTAACCTATAGCCGCCCAGCCACAAAAAATAAAATGATAACTCTGTTATTATCATTTTATTTTATTCGGAGAGCAGTGGGGCGACACTCCCCAGCCTTAGCGAAGGAGCCGCCCCTGGTGTTAACTCACCTAGAGTTGGGCAAAATCCCCTTGCAGTGATGGCAAGACTCACAAAAGTTACTTGCTTGTGCATGAATGCACATTTTTCTAGATGCAATGCCATGCCTTTTCGTTTTAAAATTAAGAAAACATTTTCAAGAGCAACAAGGCTTCCTATTTCGTTTGCCACCTGTGCTTAAATGTCATTCTGAAATGTTGCCACATCCTTAAGAGTACAGAACCGCTACTTAAACTTCTGAAAAACTGCAGAGGTCGACACAAAACCTACATGAATCATTTGAAATCGTCCCAAGGTGAATAGACCCCCTCGACAGTACCATCTAATGGTACTCCGACTTGAGGACAAGCGTAGCAAACACCGAAGCGCCCTCACCGATGGCAAGCCAGTAAGGTACGTCGTGTGCTTTGTAAAACGTTTTTAAAAATTGCATTTTTGATCTATGGAAGCTACCAGCTATACCTTTTTAATCTTAGGTAGTGTAGCAGATCACAGTTCTCATCTAAATTCACCCAGAAGAACAGTTAATCACCAAAATATGCCACCAGACCCTTGCTGCTCTCAAGCTACACCATGCTTTGTGTTTGCCTTCACACCTGCTGTTTCCTTCTCATATGCTGCTTGTTGCTGCCTCCTGGCGACTGTCCAATCAGTGGCTCTGACACTTTTACCCTTCAACTCTTTAAAGGCTTTGCGTGCGTGCGCGCGCTCAGCCGTCGCTCACTCATTGTACGTGAGACGAGGCCTTCGCGTGCTTCTTCGCGCGCCACCAGGGACTGCTCTGCATAAAAAAAAATGTGCCAGCTAATTGAGATGCCAAAGAAACCCTGCCCTTGATCTGCCGTACTTCTGAATGTGACATTTGCAAATTAATCTTTTATCGCTCAGCAACTTCAAAGAATCCCTGTCAACCACAGATACAATGGGGATAAGGCTTAATGGAGTCTTTTTAATGCATTTATACTAATTTAAAAGATAGGTATAAAGGGGTTGCAATTGGTAAAAATGCTTTGCGTGACACTTCACTGATGAGATGAAAAGATAGTAAGCTGTCCTATAAAGTTATGCAAAATGGTTAGGGCACACAGGCGGGTATGTTTTCTTTCGTCTGACTATCCTGGTCTGCAGGCATTACCACCTCGTCTCTCTACCTCATGCCAGTCCTTACATAATTTGTTTTGCCTCCTTACAGTACAAACCAGTTCGAATATCCTCAGCCATAAAATAGCGCTTTCACCCACACTCTTTTCCCAGGTCCTCCATTTTGCCAGGTTAGTGACTGCAAAATGTGCTTGTTAGACTCTTCCAACGTCTTGTGTTAGTTGACTCAAGCCCCCACCATTTCAAGTTGGCCTGGTTCGAACAAGGTTGAAAGGAAGAGTTAATTAATCTAAGCAAAAAAAGCACTTAAAGCTTAAAGTAGTAAAGTAAAGCGGCGTAGAATTGAGCGGTGTACAATGGCGGCTCCTTCGCTATGGCAGAGGAGAGTCGCTCCTCCTGTCAGCAGCCAAAAAAATGACAAATAAAATGATAATAAACCCTTGTTTATTATTGTTTTATTTTTTTCTCTCTGAGCCGAGGCTCGGGGCAGGGCCAGGGTGACGACAAGGTGGTGGAGGAGTGGTTGGCACTGCTATTCAGTGCGCATGGCGGTCTGGTCAGCCATCACAGGCCGGCCAAACAGTCATGCACACTGAAGCTCTCTCCAACCCGAGCTGCATTGCTGCGTTGGAGAGAACTATTAAGGAAAACAGTGGTCCTTAGAGTAAAGGATTACTAACAATTCAAATGGCATATAGACTCCAATCAGTACTATATCTGAGAGTTTTTTCAGTACCCAGCCGGGCCTGAATTTTTATTCAAGTATAGGTATAAATACAGCGACCAAACAAGAGGTCTGATTTAGAATTTGATAGGGTACAAGCCTGCACCTATCCAGAGCACACTCGAACAAGGTTCGGGGGTAGGGAATTAGGAAGAGAAAAGCGGGGGTAAAGAATTTCAGGCAAAAAGAACGTGGGAGCCAATTGTCCCTTGCATCATTAATACAGTTTCAAAGCAAGTTAGGACAAACAATAACTGCAACAAAAATAACATAATAGACAGGTTACAGAATTGTAAAAAGTGTCGACGGCGTTTCGATCCCCGGGCTCCTATTGAACTGGGATCATCATCAGGACTTTCTAATTTTTTGCCTGTAAGTACTTTTGTCATAAGCCTTTCAGAGCCTTGATTACTCTGTTCCAACGAGTCAAAATGATGGAAGAGGGCGATGCCTCGGTTCCTACTTGGTAGACATGATAATGTCACCAGTCTTTAGGGATTCTTCCGTGCCGCAATTATGCGAGTTAGTTCCGGTCTCACGAGGGCGGATTTTCAATTTTGGCACACTCTTTAATGCGCAGACGGTGCTGCCTTGCTCCAGAATCGAGCAGGAATCAAACGGTGTGCTCAATGGCAGTGAGCCGACTTCACGATAATCCGGATTCAAGGCAGCACCGTCTGCGCATTAAAGAGTGTGCCAAAATTGAAAATCCGCCCTCGTGAGACCGGAACTAACTCGCATAATTGCGGCACGGAAGAATCCCTAAAGACTGGTGACATTATCATGTCTACCAAGTAGGAACCGAGGCATCGCCCACTTCCATCATTTTGACTCGTTGGAACAGAGTAATCAAGGCTCTGAAAGGCTTATGACAAAAGTACTTACAGGCAAAAAATTAGAAAGTCCTGATGATGATCCCAGTTCAATAGGAGCCCGGGGATCGAAACGCCGTCGACACTTTTTACAATTCTGTAACCTGTCTATTATGTTATTTTTGTTGCAGTTATTGTTTGTCCTAACTTGCTTTGAAACTGTATTAATGATGCAAGGGACAATTGGCTCCCACGTTCTTTTTGCCTGAAATTCTTTACCCCCGCTTTTCTCTTCCTAATTCCCTACCCCCGAACCTTGTTCGAGTGTGCTCTGAATAGGTGCAGGCTTGTACCCTATCAAATTCTAAATCAGACCTCTTGTTTGGTCGCTGTATTTATACCTATACTTGAATAAAAATTCAGGCCCGGCTGGGTACTGAAAAAACTCTCAGATATAGTACTGATTGGAGTCTATATGCCATTTGAATTGTTAGTAATCCTTTACTCTAAGGACCACTGTTTTCCTTAATAGTCATTTGCCCAAGGTCCTTGGTACTTTTTGGGTTCCCTTGTTTTTCTGAAAAAAAAAAAGCGTTGGAGAGAACAGCCACAGGCTTCCAGTCTAACTGGGAGAGCAAATCCTCGGCGCTCCGGCCAACCCTAATGCTGCTGAACAGCAGCATGAAAGCGGTGTCAGGATTGGTCGCAGTGCACCCTGTGCCTGCAGAAGAGAGGAGCGCGTTGCAAGTAAGTGTTCTTTTTTATTTGTCTTATCTGTCTGCGCTCCCCCCGCCCACCACTGTATCAATACACTGGCCGCTACTGGTAGTGTAGAGTGGAATACTGTAGAGTGGAGTGGTGTAAAGTGAAATATCGTAGAATGGAGTGGTGTTGAGTGGAGTCGCATAGAGTACGTTTGCATAGAATGGAGTGGCATAGAGTGTAGCGGCATTGGTAACGTGTGAATGTTCTGCTAGCAGGGTATATAAAATGTACACAAATAATGTATAACTAATGTTCATACCTTCGAAAACATAATAAACAGATAAAAAAATAAGAGTGCGCAGCATAGAGTGGAATTGGGTGTATGTTACAGTAGAGTGGCGTGTGCTAGAGTGGAGTAACATGTGTTACTGTAGAGTGGCATGTGCTAAATTGGAGTGTTGTGGGGTGTGATACAGTAGAGTGGACTGTCATAGAGTAAAGTGGCAATTCATTCAGTGGTGTGTGGTATAGTTTCTTAGATTGGAGGGGCTTGGAGTGGCAGAGAGTGAACTGGGATGTCGGAGAGTGTAGTGTTGTGTGGAAGAGTAGAGTGGCATGAAATGGAGTGGAGTGGCATGGTGTGGAGTGTCATAGACTGTAGTGGCATGTCATTGAGTGGCGTGTGGTAGACTGGAGTGGCGTGCCGTACAGTGGAATGGCGTGTTGTAGAGTTGAGAAGCATGGAATGTCGCAGAGTGGACTGGACTGTTGTAGATTGAAGTGGCATGTCGTACAGTGGTGTGAATTGGCATGTCGTAGAGTAATGTTTAAAGAAAGGTAGTGTGAAAATGCCTGAAGTGATATAGAAGAAATGTGTTACAAATATAGATGATGTCATGTAAAGGGTCCTTTTTGTAGTAGGTCTACATATTTTGTGTAGTTTTAAAGTTATAGGGAATGAATTACAAATGTAAACTTACATTTTTGTGTAGGTTAACTATTGTTTGCTATTCAAATAGGTATTTTACAAGTAGTATCTTTAAGACAGCGGATTTCCACACATAAAAACATGGGCCAGTCCTATCTTGTTATGGGCAGCCACTCCACAGTCATAAAGATACTACCTTTAAAATGCCTTTGTGAATAGGAAACAATTGTAAACGTACACAAAAGTGTAGGTTACCATAGTGAATCAGGCCCATAAGGTGAAAAAATTTAGTGATATATTGGGCCGCGCTATACCGCTGTAATTTGACAAAGTACCGCAGTAGATGCTGATGACAAAACTGTATATGATTGTCTAATGCCTGCCCCTACAACAGTAAAGGCAGCCATATTGTTTAGATTAGACTTTGACTGTGTTGTAGGTTTTAAGTGTAAATATAGTGGACATAGCTCTAATAAGTGGTGACACCCTCACATTGTACACAAGCTAGCTCCTGTTGAGACTTTGATAATACAACTGTATGGATGTTTGTGGCAAAATATAAACTACTACTGTACCACAGCACTGTAGTGCACCTTCCAACATCACACCGTAAAATATGATGTTATGTTATGTGCCCACTCTTTTATAGCGCACGGCTACCCAAGCGGGTGTCCCGGCGCTTTAGCAAAGAGATCAGAGACCAGTCAATCCAGCCCGCAGCTCAGAAGTCGTGATGATCATGCAGAAAAGAGCCACGTCTTTAGTTCTTTTCTAAACATCAGGAGACTGTTGGCTTTCCGCAAAGAGATCGGAAGCCCATTCCAATGGAGGGCCGCTAGATAGCGGAAGGACCGACCACCCATCCGAGCGCGTTTAAAAGAAGGGACCACAATCGTGGCAGATGAAGCTGAACGCAACACCCTCTTTGGGACATAAAAGGCCAGTCTCTTCCTAATGTACAAAGGGCCTACAGAATGCAGGGCTTTAAATGCCAGAGTCAAAGTTTTAAAAATGACTCTTTTGGAAATCGGTAGCCAATGTAACTCTTTAAGTAAACCAGAGGCTCTAGCTCTGCGTGGAAGGCCAAAAATTGCCCTTGCAGCAGAATTTTGGACTATCTGCAATCTTGCCACCAAATACTTCGGCAGGCCCGCATAAAGTGCATTAGCATAGTCGAAACGTGATCCAACTAATGCCTGCACCACAATTTTCTTATATTGCAGTGACAGCAGCGGCAAAAATTTCCTGAGCATCCGCAGAATGCTAAAACATTTCCCTGATAATACATTGATCTGGGATCTAAATGACAGATCAACGTCACAGATCACACCCAGATTTTTGGCCTGCGTTGACACCGCGTCTGGAGGAAACATGTCTCGAGGCCACCAAGATTTCCAACATGGATCCGGAGCACAGCCAAAAAAGAGCAACTCAGACTTGTCTGAGTTGCATTTAAGGCTGTGTTGTTGAAACCATGAAAAAACGGTGTCAAGGCAGTCCCTGATTTTACCCCCATCAAATGCCTCTCCCTTCCTGCAAGTAAACAGGAGCTGGGTGTCATCAGCGTAGGATATGACCTGGGCACCATAAGCCTCCGCCACCGCCGCCAGAGGGGCCATGTAGATATTAAAAAGGATGGGGCTCAGAATGGATCCTTGAGGAACCCCCACCCCTAGCGACGGCATTTCAGCGGAGAACGGTGGTGCCCAGATCACCTGTCGGCGGTCAGATAAAAAAGATCTAAACCAGTCCAACACCGTCCCGCGAAACCCGATCTCCTGGAGTCTTAAAAGGAGACCGTCATGCGGGACGGTGTCGAAAGCCGCCGACAAATCCAGCATGACTAGTACAGCCTTACCTCCAAGATCGAGCGTCTCCCTGATAGCTTCAGTGACCTCCAGAAGGGCTGTCTCTGTACTGTAATTAGCACGAAACCCCGACTGTGTGTCATGAAGAAGGTTGTTGCTCTCGATGTAGTTGGTAATCGAGAGCTGCACGTGTTTTTCAACAACCTTGGCTAGAGCAGGGAGAAGGGATATCGGTCTGTAATTAGCATGCGTCAAGGGATCTAAATTTGGCTTTTTGATTAGGGGCAAAATCAGTGCATGCTTCCATGCTAAGGGAACCACTCCTGTAGACAAAGACATGTTCATCAGAGGGTTCAGCAAACTATTTACAGCTGCAGCTACTCTGCCCAAGAATTTAGCCGGGCAGGGGTCCATAGGCGAACCTGACTGCAGTCGAGATAAGAGATCAAACGAGGTCAAACAGGACATTTGAGGGAATGTCGAAAGGAAGGGCATAGTATCCTCACTCAAGGAGGTAAAAGTAGAGCTATATACTGGCAATGTGGGGTCTACAGCTGGAAAAGACTCCTGAATAGTCTTAATTTTTTTTAGCAAAAAAGACTGCAAGCTGTTTTATCCACTCTTCGGAATGTGAGTGGGCAGAGGAGCAGGCAGCCGGTGAGGTGAACTCCCTAACTATTTTAAAAAGCTCCTTACTAGTATTAGTGGCTTCATCTATTCTATGCTCCAGGTAGCTTTGCTTGCTCTCGGCAATCTGTTTATGATACGTTTTAATCATATCTTTATATCTTTGTTTATCCTCAGGGTCATATTTTCTTCGCCAGAGCCTTTCAGTTTTTTTACACTCTTGGCGAATTAATCTTAATGAGGAGGTAAACCATGGAGCAGAGGCCAAGTAACGGGCTGAATTAACAGTCTTCATAGGGGCCAAATCATCAAGTCTATCCGTTAGCCACTTTTGCACCATCACCAGGTCTGCCTCCAGATCATCAGTGAGCTTGCAAGGATGAAGACGGAGAGCTTCAGTCATTGCTTCCACCGAAATACGGTGGAAGGCTCTGGATTTTCGAAACCCGTTACTCTGTCCTCTCTGCCCTGTGGCCGTATAAAAAGGAATTTTAAAATTTAACAAAAAATGATCAGACCACAACACTGGGAGTGGAGATGATACTTCAATCAGTTTGGTAGAGAAGATTTGATCCAGAATATGCCCTTTATTGTGGGTGGGGCTCTTAATATAAGGGACAAGACCAAGCAATGCCGCAACATCATGGATTCTAACAGCATTTGGATCCATTGCTAGATCCATATGAAAATTAAAGTCCCCTAGCAGAAGACAGTGCGCCGAGCGCATACAAGGAATGGAGAGCGCGGCTTGTAGATCTTCAAAAAAGGTACCAATCGGACCTGGTGGTCTGTAGACAAGCAGTCCGGTACATGTCTGAGAAGGTGAAAGTGACAGCTTGAAGCCAATGGCTTCACACCCAGATATATTGTCTATCACAAAAGAGGAACAGATTAGGTCCTTTTTCACAATAAGCGCTACACCTCCTCCTCTCCCCTCAACTCTATCATTTCTGAAGATGGTATAGTTCGGGGGTAGTGCTTTAGCCACATCCGGCCCTGAGCCTTCCCCGAGCCATGTCTCTGTTAGAAACAGACAAGACAGTTGAGAGTTAGCGAGCAAATCCCAGATCTCCGTGGAATGCCTACCAAGCGACCTGGTGTTCAAAAGAGCGCATTGGCAGTATTGGGAGGGGGGTGGTGTTGATAATTCCGATGGAACAACTGGCCGCCAGCCACAGATCAGACACCCTTTCCCATTAACCTGATATGTCAGGTTAATGGGATTGGCAAAAACTACAGTCTCATATATGAATAGGCCACACTTTAAAGACACCCTGCAGATGTGGGTATCCAAGTCTGGGGGACACCTGGAAGGCAACAGGCACAGGTTGCACATGCATCAGTGTCACCATGTGCATAGGACCTGTGGCATGCTGTAGAAATGGCACAACAAATATTGTCATAAAAAAGCCCTGCTCATGTGGCTGATGTGTAAGTGCAAGACATTTAAAAAAAACCTACAGCAACATCACTAGTCAGAAACCCTTGAGAAGAATGTTGGAAGAGCACACATGAGAAGGCTTACATGTGCCTCAAAAGTAACAAATACCTATCACAATACTGTGCCTTCCATATGTGTTATAACAAAGACCTAGTTAGCAAATATGTAACACATATCCACCACACAGCTCACCTAGTACAGCAAGCCAGAAGATGTAGACATTCTTCAAGACAAGATATTATACTTACCATGGCAAATGACACACAAATAAATGTATGACACAATTGGGATATATCTAACTCATGAAACCATACATTGACCCTCGTCCTCTGTCACTCCATAACTTGTTCCAAGCTGTGACTAGACTTATCACTGCAAATGGATCAGCTATCATGGGGAAACAACCCCAACTGTTGTCACACATCCCAAAAATAGAAAAATAAAGAAATAACATCAGTAGCAAATGAAGGACAAAGGTCAACATGAACTAATCAGTATTCATTTAGACAAATCTCTCATAGTGATAAAAACAAAGGTCAAGTCCAGAAATGTCCATGTGTCAAGTCAAATCAAGTAAAAAAATAAAGTTTATTTAGACCATTTGATCTATAAACCATTGTTCATACTTTATCATATAAATTCTACATATCACAAATTCATATTCTTAACAATAAAAGTCATATTATCCTAAAAAACACATTTATAACAGTTTAAAACACAATTCATTTGGATTATAGAGCTATTTGCTACTTTTAAGCCTCCAGCCAGTCAGGGAACTTATTAATGCCCTGCATAAATTTCCCGATGGCTATCGCAATATCTAAATTGTCCATATGGACTAAGAGCTCCCGTGCTTGTGAACGCTCCTTAACATCATATTTTAAAAATATCGGGCGAAGGAACTGTTTACATAAGTTTAAAAATATAAAACAATCCAATAAAATGTGCAAAATATTACATTTCATTCCTAACTTACAAACGCATTTGCCATAAGCATGCATTACAACTGCTTTGATTGCACTATTTATAATGATCGGGTTAATACCTATTCTTAACTTAAGTACTTCTATTCTTAACCAACGGTTTGGTAATAAATCTAAGTATGGAAAGCTTAAGTCTTTCTCCCAGCCTGTACTCATAAATTTTACAGAGTCTTTCTTTCTCAAATACTGTCTGTTACCCTAGAAATTTCTTTACCCTGTACTTTAAGTACTCTCTTTATTACATTAATTTGGAGTGTCTTTGGGTCAATGTTCACCTTCAAGTGGTCACAAATGGCCAGGAGTTTACTTCTTGTTGCCTTGGCCCATTTTAATCCACTGGTCTGAATTTCTTTCATGCACCATTGTGACACCTTTGTGACTTCCCAAAGCCCCAATCGATTCCAGAATCTGAGGAGACTCAACTGCACCTGGACATTCCATGCAGTTAGGCCTAATTCCAATCTGACTGCCTGGATCATTGCCGAACTAGGGAGGGACAGTAAGGATTTTAAACATTTCCCCTCCTCTTTATCCCAGGAGCTTTTCCCATCATGCAGAGTACTTCCGCACCATATTGGAGTTGCGGGGGAATCATAGCCTTAAAGGCTGCCAATAAAGGTTTATGAGACATATCACCATAACTATGATTGAATCTTTTCAGCCCACATACCGCTAAATGTGCTTTTAATTTCTGTGCCTACAAATGGGTGCCCCACTTCAGGGACCTTGTAAACCATATTCCGAGGTATTTATATTCGCTCACAGTATCCAATTTGGTTTGGCCCAAGTACCAGCTAAACTTCGTATTCTTCTTCCCGAAGCACAACATTTTTGTTTTATCCATGTTTACTGTAAGTCGTTTTGCTATGCAATATTCATTAAATACATTTAACTTCCTCTGAAGACCCACCTCTGTTTGGTCCATTATTACAAGGTCGTCCGCATACAGCAAACAAGACAGGTGCCTACCATTTATTTTTGGGCTTGCACCTCTGGCTATGCCTAAACGCAGAGGCAAGTCTTCTAAAAATATGGCAAAAGAAGCGGGGCCAGAACACAACCTTGCCTCAATCCATTGTTTATCGCTATCTCCGGAGTAAGACCGCCAGAGGTATCTTTGATTACCTGTGCCCAATTTTGGCTATGCAGTTCCTGGATTACCAACAAAAGATCAGCAGGGGCCTCATAGTTTCTCAATGTCTCTCACAAACAGTCCCTATCCACCAAATCAAAAGCTGCGCGAAAGTCCACGAAGCAGCAAAACAATTTGCCCTGCTGCTCCATGGACTTCCTTGCTACGGCCCACAATGCGAAGCAGTGATCAACAGTAGAGTGTCCTTCCTTAAAGCCGCCCTGCTCTACTGGAACTATTGACTGCCGCTCCACCCACTCCTTTAATCTACCAAGGATTATTTTTGAGAAGACCTTTTCACCAATGTCCAGTAAGTTGATCAACCTATAATTCTTTGGGTCCTTCTTTTCCCCCTTTTTATGCAAGGGTCTAATTATGGCCCCTCTCCAGGATTTGGGGAAGTGGCCTGAGTCCAGAATTGCTACAAACATATGAGATAAAAATCCTGCCCACCAATCTATCTGAGTTTTAATTAAGACGGCGGGAAGATTATCGGGACCCGCTGCACGTGATAAGTTCAACTTCTTAATTGTTTCTTTTACTTTCTCTACGGTGAAATCTGATTTTAACCCTTCTGCACACCCTGTCCAAGTTGATTTATTCTTCTCTATTTCCGAGGTCCTTCTTGCTTTATATAAATTACTTACGTAATTTACCCATGCCGCCTCTTCCACAACACAGTTCATAGTTCCGTGCCCTTCCTGCGGCATCCTGTATCAGCCTCCAGAACCCTTTTATGTTTTTATTTTCAATTGTCTCTAAAAGGTTTGCCCAACATTCTTCTTTAAAGATGCTTTTCTGCTTCCTTACTAAAGACTTAAATTATTTCTTCAGACTGAGTAGGAGCTCCAAATTCCCAAGACCATAACTATTCCTCTGGCGTCGCTCTATTTTCCGAATAGCACTTTTTTTGTTCTGACATTCTGGGTTAAACCACCTGGGCTTTTCTTTGCTAGGCTGTGTTTTTACCTTAGCCTGTTTCTTATCTTTTAGATACACTCTAAGGCACTGCACCGTGTGTACTATTATATCCTCATACCATGCTACCTGATGACCTTCAATACTATCCTTCAATACATTTTGTTGAAAGCATGCCAATTTTCAAACATACTCTTCCGTCAGTTTTGTAGTCAGACGCTTAGGGTATTCCACATTTTGGGGGATCACCCTTTCACATGTACTTAGTGACGCACCTACAACTTCACAAAACAAGGCATTATGATCGCTGTCCCTGCGCTTAATTACCCGGAACTTTTTTATTAGTACATAGTTCCAGGCCTGGATAAAAATATAATCTATAGGACATTGTTGATTTTCTACTCTAAAGGTCTGTGTAGCTGGTCGATCAGGGTCCTTCCTGCCATTTAAGCATATTAATCCCTTCGAACCCAAGAACTTCCCATGGGCTTCATCCTGATTGGAGGTTAGACACAGCGGGAATTCTGCTGATCCTATATTGTAGGCACTCAACATGTCCTCAAACCAGCAATCTATCCTTCCAAAATTTAATTTGTGGTTAAAATCTCCCATTATCACCAATGTATCCTTCCCGTACATTTCTATTAGGTCAATTATATCCTTTTTAAAGAGCCCTAGTTCTGTATCGTATTCTTTTTGGGAGCCCCATTGAATATATACATTTATGATAATCAAATGGGCGTCCTTCCCTTCAGCGCCTGGATGACATACCTTACAAACCAACAGCCATTTACATAGTGAGCTAATTAGTTTGGTCTCTTTCACGAACCTGGTTGAGGCTAGGGTCTTAATACCCCCCGAAGGACGTCCAAATGTTTTCTTTTTGCTGGCTGGTTTATGAATTTGAACAAACCCTTCAACTACCTGGGTGTTGCCGCATAGCCATGTCTCCTGTAAACAAATGATGTCAACATACTTTGCAACCTGGTTTAAACTATCCACCTTTGTTGTTCCTCCCAACCCGTTTATATTCCATGAGATTCATTTCAGGCTATGCGGCAACTCGGTAACCTAGTCGATCTCACTGAGACACCCTGACTCATTCAGTCCCCATGAGCAAGTACTATTGTCCAAGCCCCAGTTACCCCAGTCTTTATTAGGCTTAGAATTCTCTACAGCTATGGTAATATTAGCCTTCTCCCTCCGACCCCCAGTTACCCACCTCACCTGCCTTTCCCCCAAACCTGCATGAAACCTCAGAAAGCCTCCCCCTCCTGTTTCCCTACATCTACTTCTCCTTCCGAAATTATCCTTATACCCTCTTTTAAGATTTCTTTTTCAGCTTTCTGGATTGCCGCTTTAACAAGCCCTGAGTAGACTAAGACCTTTGTATATTCAGCGCCATTGTTGTCACTTCAAAACCCTACCTGTCTCAGATCCTTTGTACCAATTTCTTTTAGGGTAGGGCATTTTGCAAATGCAAATAAGAGATGAGAACGATTTAGTGGAACTACCTTTCTTTGTTTTTTCCTTCCAATCGCTTGATCATTGGGTTTAAAGTAGATCCACATTTTATTATTGTTGCTTTTGGCTGAGGTTTCTAAATCCCAATCTCCTCTTCCCTCCTGTTCGTTCTTTCTAGGGAGTGTGTCTACTATACTTCCTCCAACTACTAAGCTTCTTAGGGGTACTTTCCCTCCTTGCTTGTTACTAATGTTTTTGGAGCTCTCCACCTCCCTAGGGGGTTTACGCATGTCTTTTCGTGGTGCCCTTTTCCTTTCTACTTCGACAACAGCTCCTACAGGGGCTGTTTGTCTCCCTATTTCCCTTCTTTCTCTTTTATTGTTTTTCCGCATGTCGTTTTCTTTAGTTATTGTCCTAGCCTGCATTTCCTTGCCCTTCTCATTACTTAGGGCCTTCTGTCTTCCCTGTACATGAGATAAACTTTTATGGGAGTACCTGAAGTTCCGATGTCTAAACCAAGAAAAATCTCCCCGCCTCCTTACCAACATTGGCCATCTAGAAATGTAGACGTCATTCTGGGACTCACCCTCCACTGTTGGCTCTAAGTTCCCTTCAGTATGGCCATCTATTAGGGGGTTGTGTACTGTTCTAACCATTGTAGGCATCTGTCCCCTTATCCCCTGTAGTTCTTCTATCATACTCTTAAACTGTATTTCATGATTATTTAACAGAGTATTATTTAACACAGAAACCTATAGCAGTCCCTGCAGCATTTTTTGTAGCATCAGCATAATGTCCAGCATAGAGGCAGAGGATGAGGTTGTAATATCCAAGCCCAAGCGTGCCATTCCGTAATATTTCATTTAGGGAGTCTAAAGGTTTTGGGCTTTGATTTTCTACATGATCCAAGCTTCTGTCAAATATAGTTCTTGCCGCAGGGTTTGACATATTAGAGCAGTCCCCCACATCTTTGGACCCAATCTCTACCGAACCTTCCTCCTCAGCCCTCAACAAGGAAAAGATCCGCAGAGAAGATGAAAGTCTTGGTTCTATAGGCAGGATCCTGCGACTTAGATCACTCTGTGTAAGGGAGGAATCAACAATCTCCATGACCTCCTCTACACTTAATAGCTCCTTATTAATCTCTTGAGCTTGGACTTGGCCTTTTCCCGGTGTGAGTGTTCTCTTAAAATGCTTCCCCACAAAGTCCTTTATTGATTTGGACACTAGGCCGCCATCTTTCTCACAACCTTGTAGTTTATTGCCAGTGGTGGATTTCTTAGCAATTTTTTTCCTCTCCCTTTTATCATTTAGCACGGGGGAATTCGCTACCGCCTCTTCGGGCCATTCTGCGACTGGTGTCACGTCGAACTCGTCTGCTTTTTCCAATTGGTCTAAGCATATTTCCCTTGGCTTTGCCTTTCTTGGTGCCATTTCCAAGATTCTCGCCTGTTCCGTAGATTTTGCCCAGGCCAAACAGAATAGCCTTTCAATATTCGAGTGCAAATTCACCAGCTCACTGTGACTTTCCTCCCGCCCTTCTTCTTATACTTCCTGTGTCTTTTCTACTCAAACACTGGTCCAAAAATGAATTAAACAATTTTTAATATAAAATCTTTTGCCACCTACCTTCCCTTTGTGCTGCCTGGCTGACCGTGGTGTCTTCTTTGTGCTCCCTTTGTCACTGCCTTACTCACTGACTGGTTATTCCTATTTACTATGGCAGATTTGGCTTGTGCCTGCCCAGACCTCACAGGGGCGTCTCCACAGGGATTTAGGCTTCCTATTGCACGTTTCGAAATTCGATTTTCCTCCCCAGCTCCACGGGCTCCGACGCCCCCACCTGGCCCGTTAGCACCAAATCAAAGGACCCAGAGCGGGGGGCGGGACCCTCGGCTGCAGCAATGCTTTCCTCTCGCAATGCAGCCGAAGCCCAAGTGCACTCTGCGCCCTCTCTCTGTGCTCGTGGTTCGTTCGGCGCCTTCCTCAGAGATTCCCCGGGGGGGGGGGGGATTTAATTAAACGCGGGCCGCGTCCTCTTCGATTTGCAGCTCCGGGTCTCACTCGCTCGCTCTTGATCTCCCCGTCCAGCGTCAGAGCGTCCAGCGTCCAGCGTCACGTTGCCACGTCAGCCACAGCACAGCACAGAAGGAAAATGTCCATGTGATCCAGCATACTTCTTTGCCATGACACTTGGACTCAGGTTTTGGAGGACTGAGATGGATCATCTTTGGAATTTTGTAGCCCTTTAGGATAGTGAGTGGAATAAGCCTCTCTCAACAAACTTCAGGTGGTGCAGGATACTGCCGCCCGTCTTGTTGCAGATGTTCCTACCAGAACACCCTCGGTACCCCTCCTGAACCAACTTCACTGGCTACCGGTGAGAAAGCGGGTTTAATTTAAAATGGCATGTACTATTTTTAAAGCCCTCAATGGCCCAGGCCCTTTGTATCTCACAAGCAAACTAGTTCAATATACCCCGTCAAGAACACTTAGATCAGGCTCGGAACTTCTACTCAATACCCCTAGAGTAAAAAAAAGCACGTAGCGGAGGTAAAGCATTCTCTTACCTCGTCCCTGTATTCTGGAATACTCTACCCTTCCATCTACGCTGCTGCCAGAATCTGCTCCACTTCAGAAAGCTTCTGAAAACCTACCTTTTTTAATTTCTTTCCTTGGATATTCTGTGCCGTCCTAAGCGCCAAGATACCCTCGTGGGTGATTCAGCGCTATATAAACCAATAAACATAAACACACATAAACCAGGAGGGTCATAACAGGGGAGTGTTTCTTTTTCTGAGAAGCCTTGGGGTGGGTAGGGGAAAGAGAACCTTTTGGTTTTGGGAGGGGGTGACTCTGATTCAGGGCGGGTGTTTTTCTTTTTAACCCCTTTGGTGGTATGAAGTTTTGTTTTTACTGGTGGGACCAGATTTTTAGATTGTTGATGTGGAAGGGTGGGGTAGGGGTGGGAAACCAGACCTTTTGGGTTTTGGGGGTAGGGCAGCTGTGGCAGGGAAAAGATCAAGGGCACACAGGGTAAAAGTTTGGCAAGACTTTGGAGGAGAAATGGCAAGGGATTGGGTCTTGGAGGTAGAGGGCTGCAGGGTCTGAGGTGTGGATGTGCGTGCATGTTTCTGGGTGTCTGATGTATGTTTTGTTGTGGAATGTTTCTCGTGTTTGGAAATGAATGATGTCTCTCTGGCTGGTGTTGTGGCCGTGGTGTTTGGCTATGTGATGGAAGTGTCTGTGGCTGGTGTTGTGAGTGTGGTGACTGCATGGTGAGTCAGTGTGCTTGTTTTTGTCATCTTATGCTTGTGTTTGTGTGTGCTGGTTGTGATTGTTGATGTGGATACATAGCTGTGATCCGCCGTCCCCCTCTGCCTGTCCGAGACAGCGTCGTCCAGGCCGGCCCCCTTTCTCAGAACCCGACCCTGAGGCGTCCCTGACAACCCGGATCCACCCCTCTGTCCTTCGTTGCAAGAACCTATCGGGACTGAAATATCATCGGAAGCACTATCCTGTGACCCCGGAAGTCCCTCCCTGATTCCGGCGCAGGAGACCGGAAAAGACGGAGCCGAAGAGAGAGAGACGTTCAGCACGGCGAACTCGTGGCAGGAGGCTCGGATGAAAACGGAACGAGAGAAGGCGATCCAGGAAGAGGAAGAGGACGTTTGGAGCGAGGACTGGTGGAGTCCGCAGGAGGTGGCTGGGGAGCGGCCGCAACTCACGGAAGAGTTGCGGCGGGGCATGTGAGTACTAGAGCTCAGAACTGTCTTCTGTAGCACCTTAAGTCCCGTGTACATAGTGAAGTGTCACCTTGGGATTGAGAGATACACTGTAGAAAGAACTTGTAAAGCACAACCGGAGTCACTCAGCACTTTTGTATAAACTCCCTGTGCACCAGACCCTCACCTACACACCCTTCCGCCCTCTCGCTCTCTGCCTTCCTACCCTTACCCGACCCGCCATTCCCCCCCCCCCCTTCCTCACGATCCTGTTTCAAGTCTGACACACCCCTGGTATTGGTAACGGTTCCGACCATATCCGCCAGCCGGACTAATAGCCCTTTTTGTTTTGTTTCCCCACAACCTCCAAGGACAACATCCGGAGTCATCCACACCAAAGACCTGTCATCCCTGCTTCCTCAGGAGAAGACCCGAACACCTCTCAAGCCAAGTGCATCATTTGTGTTTTTCCCTGGGCACGACAAACTGTTGTATTGTATAATAAAGAGACAAACATCGCCCACTATATCCGACCTCCACGCCTGTTATTCCGGTCCGCCACACCCACACGATCACAGGTGGTGTCAGAAGTGGGATATACCGGAAGCATGGAGGCCGCGTTGCAGAAATTGGCGGAGACACAAGAACATCTAGGAAAAATGATGGAGCAGTTCCTTAAAACCGCCGAGGATGACATGGGACAATTACATGATGTCTTGAAGGGCCAAGGAATGGCCCAGGATCAGGCCATGGGGAAGCTCACCGACGTCCTAGGAGAGCAGAGGCCAGTTGCTTCCCTCCCTTCGGTTGTCTTGCAGAAAATGTACCAGGGGAAGATCTGGACTATTTCTTCACAAACTTTGAAAGACTGGCCCAAGCAGCTTCCTGGCCGCCTGAACGATGGGGCCAATATTTGGGACCCCTGCTGACGCGAGAATTGCAGTCCGCATATCAACAAGCCAACATCCAGGGACAGACCCCTTACGAAGACATAAAGAGATGCATTCTTGAACGATTAGGTATCGATGACGAGACCTATAGGGTGAAGCTCCGTCAAGCCAAGGAAGGACTACAAGATACTCCCCGGGCTCTGTCCTTCCGCATCAAGGACCTTACAAACCGGTGGCTTAGACCTGCAACGTCTTCAAAAGAAGAGATACTCTCGAAGATATATCTGGAACAATTCCTGGCGTCTCTACATCCCTCCACCCAGAGGTGGGTCCGCCAACATGCCCATCTCACGCTGGAAAGCGCGGTCGAGATCGTGAGCGCCTATAGTCGGGCTCAGGACTTCCAGAAAGGTAAAGAAGACCATCCCACTCGCTTCCAACCCTCTGGCAACTCTCGACCTCATAGGGCCCCGGTGCCCCGGAAACAGGAGTCTGTCCCTCTTTTGCCATACCCCGTCATGCCCAGACCACCCCCTCCGGGACCACAGTGCTATCACTGCGGGGGTTTTGGGCACATTGCCCGAGTGTGCCCACAGATGGAAGAGCCTTTGAGGTGGGATTCTTCAGGAACTATGTTTGCATACCCTCTGGAAACACTCCACCCCGATATTATTGCCCTGTGAAAATCGATGGACAACCCGTATTGGCTCTGGCGAATACGGGGTGTAGGCAAAGCGTCCTCCATCGACAAGAGTTGGCAACACCTGTGGGGTCCGTAACAGGCACAGTAGCGATTCAGTGCGTACATGGCGACACTAAAATTTATCCCACCGCCCAAGTACACGTCCAACATCCCACAGATCCTGGTAGTCTCCTAACGGTAGGGCTGATACCCGAGCTACCTGAACAAGTGATTCTGGGGAGTGACTACCCCGGTCTTCCTCATCTTCTCTAGGACACAACGGATTCTCTAAAGCAGTGGTGGTCGGAGGCCCCCTTTCCCCAGACACAGCCTCCCCTGGAGGCTTCTGTAAAGGTACGAAAAACAAGGAGCCAGAAAAGGTGTTATTCCTTGCACACAGCCATTTATTGGGAGGCCATTTTAGTGACGAGAAAACGGGACAGTCCATTCTAGAGAAGTTCTATTGGCCGGGCGTTCACCAACAAATAAAGAAATATTGACGCGAATGCCCGGTCTGCCAGAGGAACAGCAGATACCGCCCTCCTAAAGTACCCCTGCAACCCCTACCACTCATAGACATCCCTTTCAGTAGAGTCGGAATGGACATTATAGGCCCCCTGTTGCCCTCCCGAAGCGGCTGTCGGTACGCCTTAGTCCTTGTGGATTATGCCACCCGCTTTCCCGAGGCCTTACACCTACGACAACCTACAGCCCAAAACATAGCCAAGGCACTGGTCACCATATTTTCCAGGGTTGGATTCCCTAGAGAGATCCTGACAGATCAGGGAACCCCATTTGTTTCCGCTCTTATGAAACAGTCTGTTCACAACTAGGTATAAAACAGATTAGAACCTCCGCTTACCATCCCCAGACCGACGGACTGGTCGAGCGATACAATGCCACACTAAAGACGACCCTAAAAAAACTGTTAGCACTTGAGACTAAGAGGTGGGAAGAAATGCTCCCTTCAGCCCTGTTTGCTATCAGGTGCAAGGTACAGAGTAGCACCGGTTATTCTCCCTATGAGCTCCTTTATGGGCGTCCTCCAAGAACCCTTCTGGACATGGCCCAAGAGGCCTGGGAGGCCGAACCTGACCGGATCAGACCCCTCCCCGAGTACGTTGAGAACCTCAAAACCCATCTGGGTCAGATACGAGACATAGTAAGACAAAACATGGAGAACGCACAAACAAACCAGAAACACTAATATGACAAAGGAGCCAAAGCCCGAACCCTTGTCGCAGGGGACTTGGGGCCATATGCATGAAGACATTTTCCCATAGACACAGAATGGGCAAAACCCTTTGATGCATCTGGCCCTTGGTACTTCTGCTTATGCCCTCGTCCGACCACAAATTGCTAGGCCAGTGGCAGGGCCCCTTTTCAGTCATACGACAAGTGACCCCGGTCACCTATGAATTGGAACTAGACCATCTGGGGAGTCACCCAGATTTACCACATTAATCTTCTCAAGAAGTGGGAAGGACCCCGACCGGTACTGTCCAGTCTGAACCCCAAAGCTGGTCTCCCTTATGAGACCTGTATTGATGCAGACTTGACAAAAACCCAGAAACACGACCTTCAGGACGTCCTGTTGCCCCTACAAAACGTTTTCTCCTCCACTCCTGGCCATACCACGATCATAGAGCACGCCATACAGACTGATCCAGGGAAGATAGTACGTCAACGTCCCTACCAGGTCCCTGAAGCCCGTAGGGCTGTCATCAAACAGGAGACCGATCAGATGTTACGCATGGGAATCATCGAGCCTTCCATCAGTAGTTGGAACTCGCCCATCGTACTAGTCCCAAAACCAGACGGATCGATAAGATTTTGTATCGACTTCCGTGAAGTAAATAAGATCTCCAGTTTTGATACCTAACCCTTCCCCGCGTAGACAAGATGGTTGAAAGCATAGGGAAAGCTGTATACATCAGCACGCTGGATCTCTGCAAGGGATATTGGCAAATACCACTGAAAGAACAGGATAAAAAGAAAACTGCTTTCTCTACACCCGACGGGCTGTTTCAGTTTACCGTGTTGCCCTTTGGCCTTCATGGCACTCCTGCCACCTTTCAAAGGGCAGTGAACCTGGTTCTGCGCCCCCATAGCAGATATGCCGGGGCTTACCTAGACGACATCATTGTATATAGCGACAGTTGGGAACAACACTTACACCATTTACAGCAGGTGGTCACTTCCCTAGGGTCCTTTGGCTTCACTGTTAATCCTTCCAAAACCACCCTAGCCGCTCAAACAGTGAAGTACCTTGGGTTTCTCTTGGGTGAAGGCGTAATCCGACCCCAAAGCAACAAAATCGCAGCCATTCAGTCCATCCCTTTTCCCCAAACCCGAAAAGACCTCAGAGCGTTTTTAGGACTATCGTCGTTTCATCCCCAACTTTTCCCAGACAGCGGTTCCTCTAACCGATCTCTTAAAAAAATCCTCAAAAACAGAAGAGGCCCTGAGAAATCCAACCGCCCAACTGTTGCAAGCCTTCCACAAACTCAAACAAACCCTGATGTCCGATCCAGTGCTCATTAGTCCCAACTATACACAACCATTCATTCTCCAGACCGACGCCTCAGATCACGGTTTGGGGGCTGTCCTTTCCCAAAGAGACAGGAACGGGGACGAAAGACCCATCCTTTACTTAAGTAGAAAACTGTTTCCGAGAGAAAAGAACTATGCCGTGGTCGAAAAAGAGGCTCTCGCCATTAAGTGGTCTATTGAAAGTCTTCGTTATTACCTGGAAGGACGTGAGTTTCTATTGTACACCGACCATGCCCCTCTCGAATGGATGGCACGAAACAAGGAACACAATGATCGTGTCCTACGATGGTTCTTATCCCTACAACCGTACAGGTTCAGGACCCATCACAGAAAGGGAACAGACCAAGGGAACGTTGATTTCCTCTCCCAGTACCCCCCCCCCCTTCAACCTGTACAAGAAGGACAGCTAGGGAAAGGGGATGTGATCCGCCGTCCCCCCCCTGCCTGTCCGAGACAGCGTCGTCCAGGTCGGCCCCCTTTCTCAGAACCCGACCCTGAGGCGTCCCTGACAACCCGAACTCCACCCCTCTGTACTTCGTTGCAGGAACCTATCGGGACTGAAATATCATCGGAAGCACTATCCCGTGACCCCAGAAGTCCCTCCCTGATTCCGGCGCAGGAGACCGGAAAAGACGGAGCCGAAGAGAGAGAGACGTTCAGCATGGCGAACTCGTGGCAGGAGGCTCGGACGAAAACGGAACCAGAGAAGGCGATCCAGGAAGAGGAGGAGGACGTTTGGAGTGAGGACTGGTGGAGTCCGCAGGAGGTGGCTGGGGAGCGGCCGCAACTCACGGAAGAGTTGCGGCGGGGCATGTGAGTACTAGAGCTCAGAACTGTCTTCTGTAGCACCTTAAGTGCCGTGTACATAGTGAAGTGTCACCTTGGGATTGAGAGATACACTGTAGAAAGAACTTGTATAGCACAACCGGAGTCACTCAGCACTATTGTATAAACTCCTTGTGCACCAGACCCTCACCTACACACCCTTCCGCCCTCTCGCTCTCTGCCTTCCTACCCTTACCCGACCCGCCATTCCCCCCCCTTCCTCACGATCCTGTTTCAAGTCTGACACGCCCCTGGTGTTGGTAATGGTTCCGACCATATCCGTCCAGCCGGACTAATAGCCCTTTTTGTTTTGTTTCCCCACAACCTCCGAGGACAACATCCGAAGCCATCCACACCGAAGACCTGTCATCCCTGCTTCCTCAGGAGAAGACCCGAACACCCCTCCCGCTAAGTGCATCATTTGTGTTTTTCCCTGGGCACGACAAACTGTTGTATTGTATAATAAAGAGACAAACATCGCCCACTATATCTGACCTCCACGTCTGTTATTCCGGTCCGCCACATCCACACGATCACAATGGCATTTGAGTGAGCTTTGGTCAAATATCCCGTCCAGGATATCAGCCTGGTACCGCATTCGAGCAGGGGGATACCTGCTTTGGAGATAGACGGGGCAGCAGGATAGGGCTGGTCAGGTCGGAGCCTCGACAAGATGGGCGTGGAGCAGTGTCCACATCGGATGACAAGCGTCGCCTTAATGGGCGCAGAATTGGAGCGTGACCGGAGAGCTGAGCCCCGCGAATGCAGTAACCGTGCCGGGTAATGCGGTCAGTCGGGAAGTCACGCTCTAATTCTGCGCCCATTAAGGCGCTGCTTGTTATCCGATGTGGACACTGCTCCACGCCCATCTTATAGAGGCTCCGAACTGACCAGCCCTATCCTGTCGGCCCGTCTATCTCCAACGCAGGTATCCCCCTGCCCGAGTGCGGTACCAGGCTTATATCCCAGACGGGATACCAGCACTTGTCTTACTGTGGATGCGTTTTTTTAGCGCTTCAAGGATTAGCTGGCTGCCTGCTCACGGTTGCCCATGCATTTCCCAATCATTGCCTCCTACTGGATCTTAGCAAACTTCCCAGGCACTCGTTCCATCGCCTTGTCCTGATGAGATCCCACTATCTCTCAGGGATTGAAACGTCGTCGACACACGTCTCTAACTCTATACTATAATTTGTATCATATTGTTGAGTATGAGATGCTAACTGATTGTGACTTTTTCATTTACATTTCCAAACATAAAAGTCACTTTTTTTAGACACTTGCCTGTGGTAAGGAAATCAGCTGATTTCCTTTTACCTCGTCACGGTTTGCTCACTCATTCTTGTATAAATTGTGCCTTAATTCATTGCTTAATACATTTTTCTATTCTGTGAATAAACGCTTATACACCAATTTTTGATTGTAAAAATTGTGTTATTGTACCGAGCCTACATGTATGGGACCCTTGTTTCTCCTAATAGATGAGAACATGAATGGTAAATGAGCTGTGCACAGGTCCAAAAATGGTATAATCACCACAGTATGCTTCAGCTGCATGTGTGATCATAACCCTAATCCAGCCTCATGTGGGTATCAAATGATGTCATCGCCCTGTCTACCTACGTCCTTAGCTCATACCAAAGGTAACAAATATCATCAAATGGGATGTCTACATAGAATGCATCCCTACCCATTAACATAAGTCCCTGTAATCTGCTATAGCTTATGTTTCCGAGACACACTACATGTAGGACAGGTGGGCCTCTGCTAAAGAGAAATTGCTGTATCTTCTGAATAACACCAATGACATGACATGGAAGGGTCCATTCCACAATGTTCCCACTTCACATGTGACACTTATACTTCTGTCCACTGTCAGATGACGCAGATGACAGATTAATCAGAGACGCCTAGGTAGGTGTCACATGCAGTACAGAAGAGTATAATGTAGACATAACAGCTCTATTTGGTTTTAGTTAGCTGGAAAAATGTCCATTGTATAAAAGTCTACCTAGGAACATCCCCTATCTAGATTGTGTACTGTGAGCCCACGTTTAAAAAAAAATGAATAATACTTTGCAATTACATCAGAACATTTGTAGTACATAAGGTATTGGAAATTAAAAGTCCACAAAAAGTCTAACTCGTTTCTAATAGGGAAGATGATTCACTGTACATTTCATGTTTTGCTAACACAAATACCAATGTAGCACTGAGTGGAGAGACACATAAATGAGCCCAACATGTCAGCATACCATTCCCCGAGGTACATCACCAGCCTTAGAATGAGCATACACATGTACATACCGCTTGACTGCATACATACTTCACAATGCAATTGAACATTGCCTGAAAGTCTTTGAAGTTTTACAACCAAGCATGTCATTGCCTCCAAAGTTGACCTGGGTAATGATGTCAGTCAATGGTTATGTGTGACTCACCAACCTATATCTATAAACTGCATTATGGGGTTACACATACTCTGTATACCCATTATGTACTCACATTGTCATGTACACATTGAACAACATATAATATAATGTGTGATATTGTCAGAACAACTTGTTGACCCTCTACATCATGTGGGGAGCAGTTGTACATGTGGCAGTACAACACATACATTTACACATGCCAGCATGTAGGCAAAAAAATATAGGCCAATTACTCAACATTGCCCTCTTTCCATGAGGTTTTAGTGTTCAGTGTCTGCATCTACAGTGCATTGTGTCACATGCCACAAGTGAGTAGTCCACCATCACAACAGACACAGTAGTGCAGAATCATCACTCCAGACACAAGTCTGATAAGTGGCCTGTTTGGGATTACTGTCAGACTTTACTTCCAAAGATGAGGTCGTTAGCTCCAGCAAATAGGCAGAGAAGTGGCTGCTCAACAATGGACACACATCTGTGACTTCAGCATGCTTAGTTCATGGTTACATGTATTTTGCATTTTGAAGGTTGCGTTGCTGCAAGACAGTGCAACTGAACTTGCACGTACGTTGCGGTTGCAACGCCGTTTACTTTCACTGCAAGTCTGCACACTGTTGACAGCACACACTGCTGCTGACCGCCTTGGTGTCACCCCAGTGGGATAGTGACACCCGATGCAGGCCGCACCCCCCGCGCCCCCATAGTGACGCCGCTGTCTGGCAGTAGGCACTGTGAGATCAGAACTCGACTGTAATAACCTTATAATAGTTGAGTTCCGACATATTTTCCTATAATCATAATCCATAAATCATACCATCTTGATCGACTGTGTCGAGGGCATAGGAATCCAACACAATGCAAAGAAACTCTTGGCTTCTTTCCTGTCGGACAGGACTCAGGTGGTTACCATCGGACCGTTCCAATCATCTTCTATGTCTCTGCCATGTGGAGTCCCTCAAGGCTCATCCCTTAGTCCGACGCTTTTTAACATTTATGTGTCGGACCTTGCCAACGTTATTCGCGCACATGGGATGAGCCTGACCTCCTACGCAGACGACACCCAGCTGGTCCTTGCCGTAGGAAGGGATGACCACAAAACAGCTAATGCTTTTAATCTGGGTATGCAGGCAATAGGGAATTGGATGGCGGCCAACTGTCTGAAATTAAATTCAGACAAATCTGAAGTAGTCATTTTTGGTCATCTGACTCCTGAATGGTCCTCCCTCTGGTGGCCCCTATCATTGGGCACCCCGCCGAACCCAGTCAGTAAGGTGAGGAACCTGGGAGTCATGTTCGACGATCACCTTACCTTTCTGCCCCACGCCAATCAGATCACTTCCTCTGCCTTCCACAAACTACGATTGATAAAAAAAATTCTCCCATTCCTTCCAGAGACAGCCGCCAAAACCCTGGTTAGTGCCTTGGTACTGTCTACATTAGACTACTGCAATGCACTCTTTCTAAATGCTCAAGAAAAAGTTCTAAATAAAATGCAGTCTATTCAAAATGCCGCCGCTAGGTTACTAGGAAAAATCCCCAAACACCACTCTGTGTCAGAAACCATCAGGAATCTTCACTGGCTCCCGATTAGAAATAGAGTCAAATTTAAAACTCTTTGCATAGTGTACAAGGCTCTGCGAAATATAGGACCAGCTTTTCTCACCAGAAATCTTATTCCCTACTGCCCCCCCCAGAACCTTACGCTCATCCAGCCTACAAGAGCTTGCTGTACCTCGTACGAAAACTGTTTCATGGGGTGATAGAAGATTTCTAGTTTCTGCACCTAAGTTCTGGAATACTCTGCCGCTATCGATTAGAACAAGCGATACCCTTTGGTCTTTTCGAAAACAACTCAAGACCTGGCTTTTTAATCTGTGATCTTGAGATACCTCCCTTGGGCTGAAACTCTGCAGATACTTAGCGCCGAGATGCCCTCGGGCCTTTGCATGCGCTTTACAAAAGTCTCAAATAAATAAATAAATAAATTTGGTCCATCACAGTCACCAATTATAAAGAAATTAGTAACTGCTGTTTATACAGGGATACAGAATTCCATGTATTATAAAGAGATATTTTCCAGGTAAATTAAAGATGCTATTGACTCAAATATTCTAATAAAAGGTAAGTGAAAGGTAAGTAAAATATCTGCAGCTAAGTTAAAAGCTGTGCCGTACACTATAGTACAGTGTAATACAGTTAACTCGATTTTAGTTAACACATCTGTTGATCAGTCAAGTGTTGTTGGGGATTATTTTTGTGTATAGTGTTACTATTTGAATTGCAGTAAGTACATAGTTGGTGAGTGGACTTGCTCTACAGTGTTTTATAATATACTGCATTGTTGTATACTGTGTTACAGTCGAAGGGTGTACAGTGTAGTGGCATAGAGAGGAGTAGGATGTTATACGTTTTCGTGCCATATGTAAGAGTGCACCGAGGTGTGATACAGTTTATTTCTATGTCCTACACTACAGAGGCTGGTGGTGTCATAGTGTCACACAAACTGTAGTACAGAGCCATGTGGTGTAGGGGTACATTAAATAGTATATAGGCTACATATAAAACAAGCTACACATCATTGTTTTTTTATGTTTCTCAGACCAAAGTAGATGCTGTCTGGTTTGACAGGTTGACCAGTCGCACTCTTCTAGGGGAATCAATTCCTTTAATTTCAATTCAATTTAGTCAAAAGGTATTCAAAAGGTGTACCAAAGGAATACATTTGTTGCTCTGATTTTATTCATATGAATCAGTTATTCAATTTCCTTTCAAAATAAAGCTGTTACATCACAGCCATGTGAATATTCATCAACATTCCGTTTGACAATAATATTCTCCACGAGTTTATCCAAATACCCAATGCATTTCGTGCTATCTGCACTTCGTCAGGGGAAATACATTTCTGTGGGGTGAAATCAGAACGAGGAGTAATCAATGATAAGGAAGCAGGTCACAGTCTGTGTAAAATGTTAAAGCATCATTCTCAGGGAGTGACTACAAACCGTCTAAAGGAGGTTTAAATGTGGGTCCAAATGTGAGAAATACGAACGAAAAAGTGAAATGAATAAATGAAATAAAAGTGCAAACGGATATCAAAATGTGTAGCCCAAGTGAATAATACATTGCGGGCAATCCTGTTGTTAAAGGGCTTGTGTCCCGAGCGTTCGTTACATGGTGCAACAAGCATGCTGCTTTATCATGTGCCGTGTATTTAATCCGGTACCGTATGGATTATACGTGAGACCCAGACGGTGAACTAAATCATGTCAATCCTTTGTGTAAACGTTGGCATGCAATACGCTTTCTGCTTAAGCAAATAATCGCCATTTGGCACTCACCGATCGGGTGGTAAGGACACGTAGTAAGTAACCGCCGCTCTGGACCGTAGTCGGGTTAGTATGTGTTCGCGCATGCGCATAGCGTGTGTAATGTAAGGTTACCTGCGTGACCCGGATAGCTTCAAATGTTGAGCTTAGCAAAACTTAATAAGTTAAAGGATGTTTTGCGACATGTTAAGATTAATGTAAACGGCTTCTTCAAAAGGGTAATATCCGAGAAAAACAAAGCTTGTCATATTGGTACAAAAGTGCTCTAAGTACAGTTACGCTCGCGGCCATCTTGGTGCAGTCAATAGTGTGTCAATAATTCATTAAGCAAGGCAAGCAAACAACTTAAAACAGGTCAACAGATTACATAATGATAGAAGCTGAAAGTAACAACCACGTATTCTGAATTGGTAATCAATTCTGGAATTTGATCAGGGAAAATAAGGGAAAAGATAAAATAAAATGCAGCCCATAAGAGTGATGGTATGAGAAAGTGCGGTGAAGTTCATAGTCAATGTGTCTCTTCAAGATTATAAAAAACAACTATATTCAAGACGTTCATTAAGCCCCGTGGGGTTGCAGGAATTCAGTTTTTTAATCCAAAATATCTCCCTTTGAAGCAGTCTTTTTCTGTTGTCACAGCCTTGCCTCACAGGAACACATTCCAAAACCATAAAACGTATCTGGCTAATGTTGTGATTGTTGGTGATGTAGTGGGCAGCTACGGGGGCTTTTGTAGATCTGTTTCTTATGGTGCTTTTGTGCTCTGTCATTCGGATTTAGATTTTTCTCTCCGTCTTACCCACATAGGGAAGTCCGCAGGGACATTTTAGTAAGTAAACCAAATTTCTTGAGTCGCATGTGGCGTTGGTAAACAAGTTTATAGGTTTTCCTGTAGTTGGATGGTTAATGCTGTTCCCACGGATAATGTTATTGCAATGCCCACAGTTTGCACATGGGATTGTTCCAGAATATTTCTCATTTTTGTTGCGTGCATCCTTTTCTATAAAATCCTTAAGATTTTTAGGTCTTTGGTAGGCGAACAATGGTTTACTGAAGATTCCTTTGAAATCTGGTTCCTTCTCAACCATCTCCCAATTTTTCAAGATGGTTTTCTTTATCTGGTGGCTTAGGTTTGAAAATTTAGATACAAACACTGGTCTGCTTTGGTTCGTATCCTTTATGTGTGTTTTAAGTAGATCCTCTCTTGGGATGACTTGCGTTCTAGCTTTGGCTTCTTCTAGAATGTTATCTGGGTATTTTCTTTCTCGAAATTTTGCGATCATTGAGTCTGCATTTTTTTCATATGTTTGGTCGTTTGATGATATTCTTTTCATTCTTAGAAGCTGAGAGTATGGTAAATGACGTTTCAGTGACATGGGGTGACAACTGTCAAAAATCAACATGTTATTCCTGTCAGTTTTTTTAGAATAAACATCGGTGTAGAAACGGTTATTTTGTAAGGAAACAAGTACATCCAGGTATGGGATGGAACCTGTGTTGATGGAATGAGTAAATTGGATGTGATCGTCGATGTCGTTGATCTCTTTGATAAATTCTCCAATGTCAGTTGAAGGGCCTTTCCATATAAGAAAAATGTCATCGATATATCTCCAAAACTTATGGATTTTATGTTGCCATCTGGGATTTTCAAGGATGTTGTCGAGTTCCAATCGGTGCATGAAGAGATTTGCGTAGCTGGGAGCTGCACAATTCCCCATTGAAGTTCCGGCCAGCTGTTGGAAATGTTGATCATTCCAAGAGAAATAACTGTGGTACAGCGTGAAGTGGAGTAATTCCAACAGGAATATTTTGAGTTCTTGCTTGATGTTATGGTTGAGTAAGAATGACTCTATGGCTTCAATGCCTCTGTTGTGGGGGATGGAGGTATAAAGTGAGTATACATCAATAGTGCATAATGTTACTTCCATAGTTTCGTCTAGTTCTGTTTCTTTGAGTTTGGTGAGAAAGTCGGTGGTATCACGAAGGTAGGTTGACATTTTTTGAACAAGTGGTTGTAAATGTCGGTCAAGGTATTTCCCTATCGGTTCGTGGATTGAGCCCCTTGTCGACACAATGGGTCTAAAGGGAGGTTTCATCAAATCTTTATGTATCTTCGGTAACATGTGGATACTTGGACCTTTAGGGTAATCTTGTGTCAGAAATCGTTTGTCTTTTTCGGTGATGGTTCCCATCTCAACAGCTTGGTTGATGATGATTGTCAAAGTTTCTTTAAATGTATTCGTGGGATCATTGGGCAGTGTCATGTACAGTTTTTCATTAAACACATGGTTGTTTACGCTCTCTGTGTAATACTCCATGTCCATTATAACGATTGCACCTCCTTTATCTGCTTTACAGCATTTGATCTTTCGATTCTCAGAAATTTGATTGATTGCTCGAATTTCATGAACAGACAAGTTCGAGCGTTTAGTGATTGGTTTCTTAAACAACTCCTTAATTTCGTTCATTGTGATTGTTTCATAGGAATCCAAGATTTTGTGGCTTACTGGGGCCAAAAATGTGCTTTTACTTTTTAATCCTAACAGTGTGTCTTCAGTTTGTGTAGAAGTTGAGGGTTCAATCACCACGTTTGTAAAAAAATGTCTCAAACGAAGAGTCCTCATGAACTTGAAGAAGCTCACTTCCATTTCCAATTCGTTGGATTTGTAAGTTGGTACAAATGTGCGGCCACGTTGTAAAACAAGAAGTTGATTCTTGGATAACCTTTCTTTCGAGATGTTAATAACTAAGTTGTTTTGCTGCGTGTCGATTGGGCTATTGAAGAGCTTTGCTCTCTTTGTGTTCTTGCTCCTCCTGGTTCGACGTGTTGGCTTTGGCCTCTCCCTAAAAAAGGCCTCTCTGATGTTGTGGGTGCAGAAGTATTGGCGGTGTCGACCCTGTTATCTGTTTGTTTTCCTCGTCTATCCGTTCTCTGCGTATCTTTATGCATAGAGTCAAAAGATGATGAACTGCCTTCATCCGAGGACGGATTTTGAAATGGTCTTTGTTGTCGTCGCTGGGCATAAACCTCAGCCCAATTATACACTTCCCCAAGCTTGTAGTCGATGGTATCTCGCTTGTACTTGCGAATTTTTCTATCATTTATCTCTCTTGTGTATTTGTCTAGCTGTGTTTTGATGTCTATTAGAGCTCTGTCTAAGTCGTCTTTTGAAAGATTACTTTCCAAGTTGATTTGTATTCTTTTGATGTCTTTGTCAAGATCTTCTATGACTTTAGATAATTCATCCACAATAAGTAGAATCAAGTCCAATGAACACTTGTTCAATATTTCATACCACCGTTCTGTGAATTTTGGGTTGTTCCTGCAAAGCGTTGGCTTTAGTGCAATTCGTAGCCCTCTTGGTATTCTCTGGTCCTTGTGGTATCTGATTAATGTGCCTGCATGGAGTTTCTGATTTATAATCCTCTTAGAGGTATACAGCAATTGTTTCAACAAACTCTGTGATGAAAAAGTACCCGCAGCTGTGGGGTCTGCTTCCTGTATCAATGCGTAGATCCTTGAAAGGAAATTGAATAACTGATTCATATGAATAAAATCAGAGCAACAAATGGATTCCTTTGGTACACCTTTTGAATACCTTTTGACTAAATTGAATTGAAATTAAAGGAATTGATTCCCCTAGAAGAGTGCGACTGGTCAACCTGTCAAACCAGACAGCATCTAATTTGCCTATTTGTAACTCCCCAACGGTCAGAGGGAGCAGACCGGTCAGCACCTAAGAGTTGAACGCATTATACTTTAGACTACCTCACAGAGTGCCATGCCACCCTCCACAGATCTCAGACCAAAGTAACATTTCTGTAACACTAGTATGTCATCATTTAGAAGATTGAAAGTTCAAGATGATCAAATTTCAGTATTCACCTTAAAAAATAGGGGGGAAACAAATCCATTGAATTTTGGAAAAAAAAATATATCCTGTGCATGTCCAACTGTTAAAACATCTCATATATATGGTAAACTATAGATCACACCTATATTCACAGTAGATTGTTGAAAACGTCCTCAACCATGCGAGGTCACATAATGACATATTGTAGTAATCTGCTTCTCATGTAATGCATCTCCCTGGCCCTGGTTCTCTGCCTGATGCTCTAGCTATATGATGTCATTTGGAATGTTATGGATGTTTGTACTTGAAGGTGGAGCTGTTGGAGAAGATGGGCTGAGCAGCCAGGAGGCTGCTCCTGGTGGGGCTTATATTAAGACTTACATTGGAACTTACTAAGCTGTAACTTGAAGAATAAACTACAACTACAAGAGCTGTCTAACAGACCTCATTGATTTCTACACATATCTACTGATTTCTATAAGTCCAACTCTAAAACTGTGTTCTAGGTTTATTACAATGGTAACATTATAAATTGTGGATGTAAAATTAACAGGTAACTGTCTTTTTGCAGTCTGTGCTTAAAACTAAGACTGTCATCATACCATTCTGCTGTCCAACTCGTGTTTTCCTTTAAGTAGATGGTATAGCGTCTCTCCATGATTAAAAATAATAGCACGAGAAGTAAATGTCTTCCCTGAAATAGAAATTTGTTAAGCAGTAAAGTTAGAAATACTCATATTGATTTTTCTGCTATTCAAAGTACATCTTTAAATAATCAAAATTACATATTTCGTTACCATTATTAAACAAAGGGTTAATACAGGTTCTGATTTACAGTTTGGACAAACGTTTGATTGCACAGCATTACATATTATATTTTTTAATGGAATTGATTTGCCGCCAGGTATTGGTATATACACACATTTTTCAGAGGAAGCATTTCTGTTCCCAAGCATATCTTACAGCAAAGTGGTCAGAGCTCGGGTTTGCCTCGTTAGCTATTATTTGCAGAACAGCCATACAGAATTCTTGAGAATCTTGCTGAATAGTACCAATCCACATAGCAATCATATCTCTAATGCTACTTTTGGAGTGGCATATGTCATTCTCAGACACAATTTGTTGATGAAGATTTGTTACGGTCTTGCAGAATGGTTGCTCTATATGTTGCTGTATTCGTTCTTTGACTGACAGAAAGTATAAAAGTAGATTAACAATCACATCGCTATAGCAAAAATACAACTTTGATTTTTAAACTAATCGCTGTAATTTTTGTGTGTGTTTTCTTTTTTCTTTTTAGGCAATTACATATCTTCTTCATTAATGGAGTTTGATGTATTTTTTCTTTTGGAAAAATTGGATTTTGACCAAGATGAGGAGTGTTTGTCTTCCGCAAACGATTGCATTCCCTAACACAGCTACTGTCCGCATTAATTCTTGCCTGACCAAAGTCAAAAACATACAAATATATTTTTATTTATACTATTATTTTTTTACATGAAACAGAGCAATGTAAGCCACTACCTCTTTAAATACCGTAGAGCCAATGTTACTTATTGCATAATCTAAGCTTAGTCCTTGTGATTTGTGCATTGTAAACAAACAGGATACTGTTATACTGTTTTCTTCCATTAGGCAAATGTTTGATAAGTAAGAAGCGTCCTGTACACTGAGAGATCTCTTTTGCTCTGGGATGTGGTCAAATTTCACCATAATTAATTCTCTTCATTTTTGCAGAAGTCAGAAAGTAAACTTCAAATTCCATGGCTCCATTTACAAGTTCATCTTCTACGTGTAAATTGCATCATAAAATTGCACTACAATTTTTACACAGATATTCATTTTTCTGTAATCTCACTGCATGTGACACAGATTGTTCTATATTTTGTAATAGCTAAACTTTTGCTTATACGTCTATTGAGTCTGTGACTCTCTACTTTATCTTTAAAAGGGAGATGTACAATTTCCTGTTTTTCCAGATTTAGTATTTCATTATTAATTTGAGCACATTTCTCAAGGGTTGGCATCAAACAAACCATGTGCTGCGATTGTGAAAGAAGGTAATGCATTACTTCAGCAGGAGAATGAAGGTTAGGAAACAATGTACTTGTACTTTGTTCCCTAATCTTAATGTTTGCTTCTTTTGTGAGAATGCCAAGGCAAATGTATTGTAATATCTTGGGATATTGTTTGTCATTAGCTTGTTCTCTATATGTAAAATTCAAACAAATGTTGACTGTCCCCATACTTTCCAAAGAATTGCGAGTTTGCAACTGCAAAGTTTATGGAAAATCGGCTCACTTTTTACAGGTGTCAGTTGTAATAAGTCTCCCAAAATTCTTTTACATGTTTCCTTCTAAAGAGGACTTTACAAGAAGTACTTCTTGCATTCGCAAATGAAAAAATCCCAACATTAAGTTGAAACCCATGCTCTTTGATCAAAACATTTAATTATCTTGACATGTGTCAGTATTTAATTTCAAGTATTTACATTTGTTGTGTTGCCCCACAGGCAGTAACTGTAGATGATGTAAAGTAATTCCTTTGATATTATGTGCTGCTATTCCACTATGAGCAGCAACTACACAAGATACATTTGAAGTCAAGTTGAATGCACATAAGCAGTATTTAATTTAATAGGAACAATTTTCCCTGTTCCAGCTTCACTGCTGATATATTGTAATGTAGGCTGAAAACTACTACATTCACATAATCCATTTTCATGTTGAAGTCCATGATCTACAGACTGCTTTATGTTATTTGTATATTTGTCCTTTTTTATTTTTTTGTCCATTGCATGTTCAACCTTGTCCATAGCAATCATAGCTTTATTATCAATCATTGGTTGTCCAAGTGGATCACCAGTCCTAGAAGTGGTGGTATTATTAGTTGATGGAGTATTGTGTTGAATTTCGGAATTTGTTATTTTCTTCTGCTATTTCTTGTTCCAACATCTCTAAGCATATCTTAAATTGAGGTACTGCAATGTGATGTTTATATTTATTTATTTGAAAAGTTGTATAAAGCCCAAGCATGACCTGGCAGGGTATCAGTCCTGTACAACGTCGCCTGCTGGTTAAGCTAGAGTAGGAAAACATAATAAATAACTATGCATGTACAGCAGAAGCACATTGAAGACAAAAAACTAGACATATTCACAGTAAACAAGATGCAGTTTGCATCGTAGAGAAGGGAGGGCATGGTTGTAAGGTCATTTCAAAATGTTTGTGAGGCTACAGTACAATTGTCGCATGTAGCTATTCATAATCAGGCCTTTGACTTCTTTTTTAAAAGTAGAGGTTGAGGGGATTGTTCTGATTTCTGGCGGGAGACCGTTCCATATTTTCGGAGTAAGACCGGAGAAGGCGCAGGTGTGGGTTCACTTTATTTAGAATTTTGGTGGTTTCAGCAATAGAGTGCTCGAACTTCTTAGTGTGCGATTCCCACACGATAGTTCAAGTTTATTTGTCAGGTAAGTGAGCGTGTTCTGATGCAGTGCTTTGTGTGTCAAGCAGGCTATCTTATACCTGATCCTTGCATCGAGGGAAAGCCATACATTAAATGTATGTTGATAGAACTCAAAGGGGCCTATAATATCTTCTTCTTTATGCCATGGTTTAAATAGTTGAAGAAGTGCTAATTAGTAGAATTCTTTCTTTTCTGCGGTGTAACAACACTGTTTCTGATGATTAATAAGAGTACGTTCAGAATGGCTTATTAAACATCTATTGGTCCTTTAAACTCGAAAACTTCCTCCGTGTAGAACTGTACAACTTCATACAGTGTTAGGTGTTCTAACAAAGTACTTCTGTTTGGGTAATATGTGTTCAACATACTGATTTTCAAAATGTCTTTGTTAGTGGGCCCAAAATGTGCCTGGTATTCAATTTCAGGTAGGCTTTTCAGAACTCTTCGGCGTGATGATGGCAATCCTAAGCTAAACCACATAATTGTCTGGGATTTACCATATAAGCTTGAAGAAGTCAAACGGTCGCAGGCTTCATAGCTCTTAACCTCATAGTGAAATAGCATTTGGAGACTAAGGGCCTGCTTTAGATCTCGGCAGGACTCCCGTCGTCCCTCCGTGGCGGCTTTTACAAGTACTCCATCAAGCTGATGGATTACCGCCTGCCGTATTTAGATGTGCACTGGCTGATTGTCTGTCCACGTTGACAGTGTTTTCCGTCGTGTAAGTTGCTCACCGCTGTCAATGCAGCAGACTCTTCTGCCAGCTAACATTACTCCGTCATAGTCAGGGTGGAGGGATTGCGAAGAGCCTATTTATATTTCACAGTTGTGCTTGGGCTGTCCCAGTGTTGGATTGTCGACAGAGGGATTCCATAATGCGGCGCATTCAACATTGTACTATTCCTGTGGTTTTTTGATGGATGCTAGCATCAGACACCTGATCTGTTTTGGCTAATTTAAACACACTCCATTTCAGACCATGATCCTTTGCCATTCCACTGCAGCAGAACATTATTAAGGAGAACGTTTTTCAGTTTGCTTTCTCTGTTTCTTGTTTATTTTGTCTTCTTTCATTTATATTCTGTGGGTTATAAATGTATTTAAGTTTATGTTTTAACAAAGGCAGGGAGGAGAACATCCTGTTTTACTGAGGGAGAATTGTCAGTCATGGTGGATGAAATTATTAGAATAAAGCCATAATTGATTGGAGCCCAAGTACAAAATACAACTATATCTAAGAAAGGCACATGTGGGCCAGAATAGTTGACAGAATGAATGCTTTAGCTAGTAACCTGGTCACACAGGAGGAAATTATGTAGAGGTTGAATGACCTGCGGGGGAGAGTGTGTTCCCTAGCCTCCAAGCATCACTTGGAGACCCAGAGGACTAGTGGTGGTTCTCCCAGTCCCCCGTTACAACTGTTTCCCTGGGAGGCGAAGGCCTTGTAGATCCTACATCCTGAAGACTTGACAGGAATTTCTGGTGGAGTGGAAACTGGTAAGTTATATTTTTGAATTTGTCACTAAACCTAAATGGTATTTTTGCTTTTAATTTGGCTGTTGCTAATGTGTTTTGCACATTTTCTAAACATATAAATCTATATATATAAAGATTTTTTTTTCTATTTAGGAAATATGAAGCATTATTTGTGTTTCTTTCATTTTACTACATCTTAATATGTGTTGTCAATATGAAGGCTTTTCTTCATTTTCTTTTTTTTGTTTTTGCCTAGTTTGTTTGATGGATTTTGTTGTACATAAGATTACAGGTGTTAATCTCCATGACATTTCACATGATGCCATGGTGCTTGAACGTGTTTTTTAACCAAATTACATATTTAATATATGTGTTCTTTTGTCAACTTTGTTTTATTGATTTTCTCAAACAAGACTGAACATAAAACAAAAACAAGCAGTGCAATAAACTACGCATGATGGTTCGACAAATATATTGTCCACTCACATCCAGCCCGCATTTCCACCACTAGAAAGATATAGGGGCATATGTAGATAGGCCTTTGCGATTCGCAAACGGCGTAATTCGCAGAATTACTGGTGTTTGCAAACGCAAAAGTGTGTGATAATATGTAGGTAAGAAATGTTCCATGCAAAATTGCTAATCGCAAAATTTGCGATTAGCAATTTTGGGAGTAATGGGTTCTGTGAATACATATGCGAATTCGCAAGCTGCGTATCAGTATTTGCGAAAATCGCAAATATCTTCACGCAAATTCGCAATTTCCAATTTAGGAAAAAATCGCAAATAGTGAATTTACGAAAGTCGCAATTTTGCACTTCTCAATTACCACCAACTCTGGCCAGTTGGTAACCAGGTGCAACCTATTTAAAGTGGCCCATGATGCATCAGTGGCTTCACACAATGGCTGGGCTTTATGTTATAGCCAGGAGGCTGCGCATCCGACAGGCTGAAGAGAGAACGAGACGCCAGGAGAGGATCTACAGGACACGCATCACCCTCTTCCAAAGCACTGAGGAGGACATCCATGTGCACTACAGGCGGCATCCAGACAGTATTCTTGAGCTGATAGAGGAGCTGACACCCATGCTTGAGCACCCCACATACAGGGCCCACACCATTCCCACACACATATAGGTGTTGTGCTCACTGCACCTCCTAGCGTCAGGGAGTTTCCAGGGGGTATTTGCCGCAGTGGGAAGGGTGTCCCAGAGCGCACTTTCACGTTTCTTCCATGCTTTCCTGAATGCTATGATGCAGAGGATGCATAACCACATCAAATTTCCAGACACACAGCAGGAACTTGACCAAACCAAACAGGAGTTTTATCAAATTGCCCAATTTCCCCCACGTGATTGGCTGTGTAGACGGAACACATGTCGCACTGTCCCCCATCACACAATGAGTATGTTTTTAGAAACAGAAAATCATACCATTCAATTAACATCCAGGTAGTCTGCAATGCCAAAAATCTAATCACCGATATCGTTTTAAAATTCCCAGGAAGCACTCATGATCATGATTCCTTCATTTTTAGACACTGTGCTTTACATCGCAGACTTACAAATGGGGATTTTGGAGAGGGATACCTGCTAGGTAATTTCATGGCACACACAAACAGTAGTATGAAATGTTTCAACTTGCAGCGCAGCATCTCACTAAACTTCAACATTCTTCTTCCATGCAGGAGACAGTGTATATGCTGTGCGTGACTACATTCTCACACCCTACCTAAATCCAACCACAGCTGCTGTGCGGAGATACAACACTGCCCACAGAGCCACAAGAGCCACCATCGAGAGAACCTTTGGAATCCTCAAAAGCCGTTTCCGCTGCCTCCACAAGAGTGGAGGCACTCTACAGTACAGTCCGGAGACGTGTTGCAAGATAGTGGTGACCTGCGCTGTACTACACAATATTGCTATCAAGAAGGGAACCCCAGTGGATCTGACTGACTCTGACACATCTGATGAGGAGGAACCAGCCCCCCAACGCAGACGTGCAGGAGGAGCTGAGGTAGCTGCTGGGCGCATGAGACGTGATGACATCACACAGAACTACTTCTAGGTAAGAGAAAAAATCACAATGACCACTGTTGTTGTTCAAAAAAAGTTTACTTCCTTAAATGCAGGATATGCAATGTCACACAGTGCGACTGTAAGTCTGAAATTAGCACATGTTCATGTCCTCACAGTGCCCAAATATCATTAACGTAAGTCCTCATGGGATGTGTTGTTTCACAACATACCAATGTCCATTCTGCCGCTTCACCTACGGCGTGAACGCCCTGATGCACCACCGTCAGCCTGTTCAGTGGTTTCCGTGGTCTTGTCCACACCTCTGCCCTGATGGCCACTCCTACGCCTACGCCTTTCTGCTGGTATTGGTGGAGTAGGTGTGCTTCTGCTGGATTGGCCATCAGTGTCTATGCTACCTGGCGTAACAATCCCCCCCAGTAACAGCAGCCCGCAGCTGATCAAGTGCATGTGTTACCTGCACCAGGCTCTTGGCAACGTCCTGACAGCAGTGTACCATTTCATGTTGCCTGCTCACAGTTCTTCTAGCAAGCATGGATATGGCTGTTGATTGGCAGCTCACAGCCCTTGAAAATTGGTCCAGCCGTGTGTTTAGGTGTCGTTGCTCCCTGCGCTGGGCCTGCCTAGCAATCCTTGCTTCATTTAGATTGGCCTCTGTTGCTGTTGCTATTTTTGTGATGCCAAGTCTCACCTCTGACATGTGCCGATTGTGTTGCGCCAGCTGACGCTGTATTGACGATATGCCTTTGCTTTGTAGGCGCTGCACACGTAACATTTGGCCCTCCAGCCCAGCAAAAACAGAATCAGTACCTGTTGAGGCACTGGAGGTGCTGGCCCGTGCCCTCTGTCTGGCTCCACTGACAGTCGTGTTGAATGTGGGTGTTTGGGTTCTACCCTGAGCTGTGCTTGGTGATGCATCAGCCTGTGTTTCATCTTCTGCATCTGTGGACCCAGATGGCATTTGTATCAATGCAGGTACTATTTTGCGCCGTTTGCTTTGCGCAGAAGGTGTGTCACGCGTGGCACCCTGGCTCTGCTGCCCTGCCTGGTCCTCTGCTGGAGCTGTCTCTCCCACTGCTGCAACAGTGTCCTGTGTTATTGGTCCATCTGCTAAAAAATAGCACACATGAGTTGTGTGTCAATTGAATTTTTTTTCAATATAGTTTTTGACAATACTATTTACATGCCTGCTTGTCTATTTTGTGTACTTTGCATATTGCTATTGGAACTGTTCCCTATGTACCATCTGCCCCTATTTACATTACATAGGACTACATTTCCCATTATGCCTCACTGGGTATTCCTAAAAACATGGACCGGATTCCTATTCATGCGTGTGGATTTTGGGGTCTGGGTGGGATGGGAATGCATTGGATGATTTGGCATGCATCTTACCTTCTGTGTTGTCTCTGGTCTCAGAGCTGTCCAGGTCGGCCACGCCCGTCACTGCCTCAGGCATGAGGATTGTCTCCACCAACTCCTCCAGGGGCGTCGGGTCAGGTGTAGTGGAGCTCCCACCTCCAGTTGCTTTTGCTTCTGCCAATCTAGTGGCCACCCTCTCCTTGGACCTTTGTCTCATATCGTACCGCTTCCTGAGGTCCTCGGTGGTACGATGGGTAACGCCAATTGCATTTACCTTTTCCTGTATGTCTGACCAAATTTTCCTTTTTCTGGCTTCAGGCACACGAAGTGAGGCTTTTCCAAACAGGAGGTCATGTTGCCTCACCACCTCCTCTGTTAATACCTCCAACTCCCTCTCAGAACATTTCTGTTTCCTTTTTCTGCATTGTTCATCTGCCTGCTTCTCACCACCTTGTTTTTTAGCACCCTGTGATTCCATTTTGCTCAGTTTGGAGTCAGAGCCAATTCCACTCTCCCTCCTCTCTGTCTCTCAACCAGCAACTGACTCTGACAGGTGCAGGCAATCAGCTGCAGCATGGAGACTCACACTTCCTGGTTGTGATGTCATCATTCTGCACCTGAATTGCTCTTTCCCGTTTTTGCGATTCCTTATTAGCGAATTCGCTAATAAGGAATCGCTATATGAGTAAATGCAAAAATATTCTGCGAATTTTTGAGAATCGCTAAAAAATAGCGATGTTTTACCTACATCTGATTTTGCGATTCTGAAAGTGTGATTCGCCGAAAATCGCATTTTCCGAATCGCAAAAACGGATTTACCTACATATGCCCCATAGAGACAAGCAGAGCACAGAAATCATGGATAGCACACAACAAGAAGGGCGAAAAAACGCTTCTTAAGCATCATCTCATCACATAGCGATATCAAGAGACATATCTTGACATGTTAGTCCGTCTTAACACACACGGCAGTATCCATCCCTCACTCCTCAACATCCGAACCCTTTCCCGAGCTAGAGTCCCCATCTTTCTGAAAGGCATTCAGCATGAATACCCAGGCCATGATTTTTGCCTGTCATGCTTAAAATTTCCATCATAAATCTCCACCACAGAATGCAAATGAACTCAAAACCTGCTATTGTCATTTACAGCGCCGTGCCAATACCTATTCACCACAGTGCGACTCGCTGACAGATTAAGGGACCGAGCACAACAAATAAGGGTCCAAGGTACATACCCGTTTTCATGTTTATTTTTAATAGAGATCCAAGAAGGAATGCCCAAAACAATAGAGACTGATGTTTTCTTTAAATGTACATTCATTTGTAGACATTTTCCTGTTCTACCAGGATTGGTAGATAGCAGTACTAGGAAGAAAAAGACATAGAGGTACTTTTTGATGTTACAGGTGTAGCCTGAATTAAACAGAGTATAGTAAAAGAAATCCCCACTTACACCAATCTTTATTGTTGTAGGCCATTTCCAGTCCATGTCCTGAGGAGAACCCCTGAATAATCTAAGGGTTCGAAACGCGTTGACTCTACGCTGGAACAAGAATCAGAATGGGTGGCGCAGAGATACAGTTTAAATAATTTCTCCCTGCAATCAGACCCCTACCTACAAAAAACAGTTTCCAGTGTAGTTGACAGGCAGGCCCTTAGAAAATATTGTTTGGCCGCTTGTTTTGTATATAAAATATTAGGACTGGTGCCCCATGAATATAATATTTGGAGGCATCTCCCACTCACTTTCCCTTTGTTTATATGGTGTACATATGAATGTCTTTCATTTCTGATTTGTGTATATTATATGTTTGTATTGATGGTGTACAACGTTTTTTGATAACAGTGTCTTGCTTTCACACATATTGAATTGAAAAATACATGCAAATAAGTAACAAATGATTATAATTAAAATGCTGCCCGCTTAGGATTACTGGCTAGGTGTGGTGATCCACTCAGCCAAATAGTGGAGTCAGCTTCTAAACTGCACTCACAAATACTTCGATAAAGCAACTTTACATGTTAAAAAAGCATAAAACCAATTCACAAAAGTGAACTTTGAAATGACAAATATCAGGCAATGAGAGAGGTGATGAATTTGGGGTCCCTCTTAACCTAGGAGGAGGAGCATGGAGATGCCTTGAACACAAAGAGCATATCATGCTGAACGATTCAGTGGTGGTCCCATACTCTCCGGACCACCCCAAGCACAGTTATTATGGGCATAAATACAATTCCAACCAAAGGCCATGCAAAGCATTATGGGATAGCAGTGGGCAGTGAATATTATAGCATCCAATATCAAAATAATTCTACAAAGAGCTGCAGTTCAACTCGTGGTTACTAGGTGTCCCTCATGAGTCAAATGCAAAAGCATTGAATCAAGCTGCAGTTCCACTAGTTGTTACTAGATGTCCCTCACAAGTCAAATACAAAAGCATACAAAAGCATTGAAACCCTTTCATTAAGCTGCTGTTCAGCTCTTTGTAGATCCCAAAGAGCTATGAATGGGACTGATTAGGAATAATGCTGGTTATTTTGTGCATGCGGCTAAACTGGGAAACATCCTTTACAACGCAACATTTACCACGCAGTGCCTTTACGACGCAACTTTTACAACGCAAACCATTACAACGCATTGCGCTGCGGGGCGCTCTAGGATAGGGAATAGGTTTCATTTACTATCCAACACCTTCCCTACTATCTACGGGGACTGGAGTTGGAATAGTAAATTAAACTATTCACTATCCAGCGCCCCAAAGCACTATGCTTTGTAAAGGCATGCGTTGTAAAAATTGTGAAGGCATGCGTGGTAAAAGCATGCGTTGTAATGTCATACATCCGGCTAAACTATACTGAATCCAAGTTCTGTTATTCCTGGTCAAGAGACTAGCTCAGTGTGTGTGTGATGGTGTAGTGCCAGGAAACACTATCCCTTTTGTGGTGAGTTTGAATTCCATCCTGTGTCCTGGTACACAGAAACAGGTTTATTGCTTATTGTTTTGGTTTTATTGATTACTGGATATGCGATATTGCTTTAAATTGTATTGTGAATATTTTAAGTGTATGTTGTGAAGCATTTGACTCTATAATAGGGTGCAATTTTAGAAAAACTAAGGATTCACTTTCAGAAGGGAAAGCTCCACCTCCAGTTGGAAGTGCTGCACATAAAACGCTGTTGAATGATAGTATGCATACTTGTCTGTGGCTTAAATAATGACATAAAGCTACTGCAAATTATAAAAAGCTGCAATTTCCTGAAAATGGAACGTTTGAAGTAAAGAAACGTGATAATTTATGGCATGTTTAGTTTGAAATTAAACCACAACCGAGACATGCACAGTTTGAAGCACTTAATGAATGGGATCATGTAGCTAATGAAAAAGAACACAACAAAATGTTGAAAGGTGAGATTGGTAAGGCTATTCATAATTGGATGGATGCAAGACTGCATGAGAGGAGATGGAGGGGGCTTACCAAAGGGCTTTGCCCTTCATTTTGCTCCTGATGCCTCAAGGACAACAGAAAAGGAAAAGAGAAACAGTAACAAAGAAAGAACCACATAAAGCAAGGATAGAGATATAAGATAGACGTACACTTACTCAGAAGAGGAAGTGCATAATATTTTTAGAGGACTGTCGAGATTCGCATTGGGCAGGAAACTTTAAAGGATACGAGAAAGCTGCCAGCAGACAACTTGGCTTGAAGACCTCCTGTTCCCTTAGAGGGCACGACATCGCAGGAGAAAGCCAAAGCAGGCACCGGAGGGAGGCCACGTTGTCAGCCACCATGCCTCCAGTACGAGGACCAAACTGGGAAGACACCAGGCTTACGCCATACTCCCGGACTAATATGGCTTTCCTAGGTGGGTGATAGGGTCCACATCTGGTCACAAAGCCTAGAGCGGCATACAGATGGGCGATGTGGATGTGTAAATGATCTAGACTAACCTCACGACCAGAAAGTGGCAGAGGGAACATTTGTAAATAAAGTAGGGATTTAAAGGTACAGATGCACTCAACATTTAAAGAGAAGCGAATTAGGCGAAACTGGGATCAACTTCTTATTTTTTTGCCTAATTATCCGCACTGAAACTGGTAAAAAGCGAGTGTGGGACACATTAATTCAGAGGGGCACAAAATAACACACCTATTTTTCCTAATGTTTCACTTTTTGCTTGCTTAATATTCGTCAATATCTCTTTCCACCCTAGACTACTACCTACTGAAATACACAGGATTCACTGTGTCGCTTAAACAAAATGCTGAGAATAACAGGCACAGTAACAAGGAGATACGAAAAAGGGAAGAAATAGAGAGAGCAAAGTAGAAGTATTTGTCCCATCACTTACCTGAAGCCTCTGCTTTTCTCCAAGGGTGGGCGTCGTATAGTTTGGTCACAATGAAGAAGTCCTAAACAGGGAAAAGAGTCAAGAAGTCCTTAAGACCTGGATGAAAAAATCTTACCTAGAAACTCTGCCCTTACGACGACTGAACCCTAGGAATTGGCACTTTTAACTACAAATGATCTTCTTTATTCTTTATCCAACACCTTGGGGTTTACTTGTATCAGTCAAAGCTTGAATACATAGTACCATAAAACCTGAGATACTTGCTCTCATATTTGAAAAAGAATGGCCACAAGTGGTGCCAGATGTGGAATAAAAAATATCTGGAAAACATGGAGGCTGTGATGCATCATCTCGTGGACAGACAACAGAAGCTGAAATGAGTCCTAAAAAGGTACTTTAAGACTGCTGACAGGGAACAAAAGACCTTCCAAGATACTCTAAAAAAAACAGACCAGTTATATCAACTTTCAGATACTCAGCTACAGGGCCCTAATGTTTCAAATGTGGAAAATGGATGGAATTTGGGTAGTGCAGAAATCCATTCACTATACCTAAAAACCGAAAGTGACCTATTATGTTTCTTTACAGGTAAATAAGAAGTTTGTTACAACCTTCTTGGTCTCTGGGGGTCAGCAATTAGTCATCAGAAGACGTTTAGTACTTCCCCACCAAATACTTCTAGGTTCTGTTCTGCTGTAGGTTCCGTCATGGCGTCGGGAAACCCTTTTTGGGTAGCTGTGCGCCTTATAAGCTTAACAAATAAAATAATAAATAAATCTGTTGTATACATGCAGTCCAAAAGAAGCATCCCTTGTCAAGAATCCCCATGTCTGAACTTCCTTCCCTTGCTAAGGAGACTGTTGGGTCTGGTGGAATAATGGAATGTGGGGGGATGGGATAGGGAATGTTGATGGAGGGGGGGAATCCTAGTGTGGTAGTTGCTACTTAGACATGGGGCCTGACGGTTGGTATTAAAGTACTTAACTCATATCACTTGCTTGACAGTCACTCTCCTTGCTGTGGAGGGTGTCCTGTATCTAGTCTTTGTGAGTGTTCCCCTTCCGATAGTTATGTGGGTCCTGAGTGCTTTTCTGGATTCCTTCAGGCCAGCACTGACCTGAGCGCAGCATTGTCAGCATGCAGTCTCTCGTTTAGGCTGCTACAAGGTGTGAAAAGCACTGGCGTAATGAAAAGTGAGGGTGCCTCTCTGCACGGTACTTAGGGGGGGCCCCCTCCGGGCTCAATCAGGAGCTCTCCCGGCCAGAGTTCAGTGCCGAGGGGGATTCTTGGAGCTAAGGGCCCCCCGCACCTTGTGGGCTACGGGGACCTGTGTTACGCCCCTGGTGAAAAGCACACATCGCGTATTTGGGCTAACGTTCAGGCGCCAGCACTGTGTGCCTGATTTTCTGTCAAATGTACAACACATCACGTTGTTGTTGGCCATTTTGGAAGACTGTGTGGATATATATTTAGTAGTATTCCAGCCACAGTGTTGATTGGACATGCGTTGCGAAGGCCCTATTTGCTTTAGAGAACAACGTTACACAACACTGTGACAGCCATTTTAGATCATTGGGCTCATTATCCTACGCTCTATTTTTTTTATAGAAAACTACGATACACAACGTTGTGGCAACCATTTTGGACATTCGGCTAATGTTCATGACTATATCAATTGCTGCTTCTTACTTGTACTTGCAAAGTCACACGTGACCCAACCCTAAGTATACCTCCTGCCTGAACTATCGGTGACCTCACTACATGCTCACTGCTCATCTTACTATGCCTGTGTTGTCGATGACAGTCACAACTATTTGCTGCTCCTGGCGAAATTACAGTGAGTGAGATATTGTTATTACTGTTCATTCATTAGCATGGCAGCAACTCACCTAAGCAAATTCGAAAATCACACATTTTTACAACGATCACAATTGCCAGGTCGATCTATTGATGAGTTTTCTGCAGCTTTACGTACACTTGCAGCAACTTACAAATATTGTGAATTCAAAGATAAAATAATAAGAGAGAAACTTGTTGCAAAAAATATCATTAAGAAAATTTAGAAAAGGCATTTGGCAAGGAAAGATCCGGATTTAGAAACAGCACTAACCTTAGCTAGAAGTACAGAACATTCACAATTGTATTTGAAAGAAATGAGTATGGGTGTTGATGTATGAGAAGTCACACAAATGTCAAAGCAATCGGAGAAGCACTATAGTAAAGATCAAAGTGAAAAGTCCTTGTATCATGATCCTGAGGTTTGTGACAGGCGTCTATGGGATAAAGTTGAAGCTTTCTGTTTCTGTTGTGGAAGCAGATGCATTTAGGCAACAGTAAAAGTTGCACAGCAATTAATATGTCGTGTTTTAAGTGTGGGGGAAAAAGGACATTGAGGGGGGCAGGGGGAAATCAGGAACGAGTTAGAAAGGGCCAGACCAGATGGTGAAAACACTGGATGACAATACCGGAGGCTGATAACGGTAATTTTCTGTTTTTGTTGTCTGCAGTGGATGCTGACAATAGGGAGATTGTGGAAATAGCATCTACCGAGAGTTGCAAGAAAAGGAAGCCACCCAATACCGATGTGGCCATTTACGGTTTGGTAAAGAGAAAAATGGCAGATTCAGGTTAACCATATACTTTGATGAGTGAAAATTAATTTTTTTTGGGATCAAATTTATTTTCATTTTCAGTAACACAAAACATTGCAGTCGTCTGACAAACATCATACAAAGTGCATCTGTTTCCCCTGGTTATTACTTTAGCATCTGGAAGCTGCCCCCGGAGGAGTAACGTCATGAGTCCGTGCATGATGGCGTGGGTAGCACCTTGCGAAGCTTTGCATAGAAGGGCTCTGGTAGCGCGCCCCTTGCCTAAGTCGTCCCAACCCCCAACTATTCCCACCCGTGCCCCGCCCTCCCCCCCCACCCACCCCCTCCGGTGTGTTCCGCTGAGTAGTCGTAAGGCTTGCGGGGGGATCTTCCACATACCTTCGGGATCCCATCTGTTGGTGTGGCGTGAAACTCATCTACTAGTCTAAGGACTCTGAGATATTTTGGGCAGGTAAGTTCGTGAAATTCGTGAGACAGTAGGGAGACCAATGGCGACCATATTTCTCTAAATGAGTCTGAGGTTTGCGTAAGCGAGGCTTGTATGCGTTCCATCCCCATTATATACCACAGCCGGTGAAGCCAACCTGTGTGAGTGGGTCTCCGTGTAGTGCCCCAGAGTGACAGGATGTGGTGTGTCGCCGCCCCCAGCGCCAGCCCCATTTGCCTCCCCCTTATGGACTTAAGTGGGAACGTACGTTTGTTAGGCAGACCCAGGATTGCATATGCGGGGAATCGGGGAATCTCCGTTCCAAAATACCCATCTACGTCATTAAGGACCTCTTCCCAATACCCTTGCACTTCTGGACATTCCCATAACAGGTGGAGCATGGTCCCTGTGAGTCCACATCCCCTCCAGCACTTGGGGTCCCTACTAGGATTGCTTTGGTGGAGTCGCTCGGGAGTCAAATGCCAATATTAAGCCACTTTGACCGCCGACTCCCGGCTGGCCATGTTGCGAGCTGTGTGGTGCGCCCGGTAGAAGATGTCCTGCCATTCCTTGTCCGAGAGCGCTCGCCCCAGCTCCCTCTCCCACCGTTTCTGCCCTGCCGATCGAACTGCTGGAGATGGGGGGGTCAGCAACTTATACAGTTCTGTGATCGCTCGTTTATCCGTAGATTTGGACAGGAGCCACTTCTTGTATGGCGTAAGGAAGCGGCTGACCTGTGGGAAGGTGTCCTTTGTGTCGACCATCGGAACTAACACTGAACCACTCTCCAAATTCATAATTTCTTTTTGCGCCCGTATATACCAAAAATCCCGTCCTATGTTAGGGACACGGGCGATATGATAAATAAAGTTGAAAATTTAGCCTTCGATCCTAGAACAGACATTATGGTAACAATGGATGTTGAAGCGCTTTACAGTAATATACCTCAGAAAGAAGCGCTCCTGGCTACTAACTTGTTCATTGATCAGTTTGACATAGTGTGCCCGAAGGAATTCGTTTTGGACCTACTACATATTGTTCTGACTGAGAACATTTTCGAATTTGGTGACACCCTTTATCGACAGATAAAGGGCGTCAGCATGGGGGCATCGGTGGCGCCCTCAATTGCCAATATCTATATGGCAGCATTCGAAATGAAGTTCATCTATAATGAGGTGGGTCCATTTTATGAGTCGGTTTCCCACTGGTCCAGATACATTGATGACATCTTTTTTATCTGGACCAGTGGGAAAGATACTCTAGTTGAATTTCTTCAATGGATCAACCTTACCGATGTCAATTTAAAATTTACAGCCCACCATGATGAACATCAAGTAGAATTCCTTGATCTAACCATTAAACATCAGAACAATAAATTGATTGTTGACCTCTTTGTGAAACCTACTGCTAGGAACACCCTTCTTCATTTTATTAGTTTCCATCCCCGCTGTCAACGCGAAAGCATTCCTTTCTCCCAATTCCTCCGAATTAGGAGAAATTGTACCAACCTAGCTGACTATGATGCATAAGCCAGCATCATGCGTCAAAAATTTCTGAACAGAGGATATCCGCACAGGTTAGTGAGGGACTCGTTCAAGCGAGCAAGATTTTACGATCGAGACTCACTCCTTAAGAAAAAAGCTGTAAAAGAAAACACCCAACTTGTTTGTGTTACCAAGCATTCCACTTTAGATAACACAGTAAAACATATTGTAAATACTAACTGGCATATTCTTAATTCTAACCCCACATCACAGATCAAGCTGGATAAACCCCTGTTTGCTTACAAACGTAACAAAAATTTGAAGGATTTCATTGTGCATTCACGTTTTACTGTCAACCACCCTAGATCTGAATTTGTTCAAAGGACCATCGACAACAACTTTCCAGTCAAAGGCACCGTGAAATGCTCGTCCTGTAAATCGTGTCTGAATATTATAGGAGGTGAGTCATTTGAACATAATGGTTGCCGTGTAGATGCAAAGGATATGTGGAATTGCAAGACCGCAAACTGCATTTATTTCATCTTATGCCCCTGTCAGCTAGGGTATGTTGGTGAAACATCCAGATCCATTCAAGTGAGGCTCACTGAGCATCGCTCAGCCATCCGCACCAACAAAATCGCGGCGCCGCTGGTGAAACACTTCCACGAGAAACAACACGCACCAGACGAATTTAAATGGCGAATCATTGAAAAGATTAGACTCCCAGAAAGTAAAGGCGGAAGGAAAGTCAGAAAAAAACGAGAAGTTTTTTGGATTTTCTCACTTGGGACTTTCAAGGAAGGACTTTCAAGGAAGGACTCAACTCTGAAATCCCTTGGGAAAACGCTATCAACTAAGATCCTAGTTCTATCGGTTTCTGTCTCCCTCACCAATATGTTCCCATGGCTTTAGCATATAAATAGGAAAATTACTAACAGCCTCTTATTGCCCTTATTAGAATCGGTAGGTTCTCTGTCTATCTTAGTATATTTCTGTGTAGCAAGAAACCTGCTTTTAGCAATAAGCTGGTTTTCGCCTCTATATTCTGTATTCGATAATTAGTAATATCTTTATTATCACTTTTATTCACCTTCGCATTTATACCCTATAAATATTAGGTGCCTCAATTGCATTTTATCACCTTCAAAGTTTTGACACATGCATGGCAATCTACCATCTAGTGGCCATGATTATTTTGATTTTATCTTTGTAGTCTTAATTTCTTTTAATTTATCCTTGAGTCACTAATCCTTTGAGGGATTGCTCCCATAAAAAATATGTTACTCTTTGAAAGATTTTCCTTTAAGAAACCGATATTCCACATATGCTTAAAACATCGCACCATATGGCGAGCTTATGGTTGTTCATTCTTATATTGGGCTGCCTCATAGTTTAATGGTCAAATAACGCTGGTGAAGTCTTTCTTCGATTTACTGTTGCATCTTTTGTCGTTTTCAAACTTTCGTTGTCGTTTTCGATATCAGGTCTTGACACCCTCGACGTAACCACCTAGTCGTTTTTTATTTTTTCCCCACTTAGTCCTTTGTTTACCTTTATGACCATTTCCCAGATATCCTGTTAGTGCCGCCTACCGAGTGGTATATTTAAAGAGATTGGCTAGCACCATGCCGTTGATTCCATGCTCGTCTGACGGCACGCCACATCCCGGTACCGCCGCAAGTTCCATTCCGATCATAGCGCGTTGTCCTTATCAGGTAACTTCCACCTTGGAAGCATGGGCTAGTGATTACTAGCGGTTTGTCCCTCTATTTTTACTCTAATCGCATTGTGGACAATAAGTCTTGTTACCAGTCTCTGTTTGTAATTCCAACGGTTACGAGATAGGTGCATTTCCCTGCTCAGTTTAACGTTTTCGCAGTAAAGGTATCAGACTATTAATAGTAGTCGATTAATTTTGAAGTTAGGACTATTGGGTGTCTCTCTAAAGATCTGATCAATGACATGTAACCAATAATTACCCCCCAGCGTTGAACATACCGAACTTGTGCGTTTTTATATTTACAGCCCCTATCTTGTGGAACACTGACATCCCACATCTTTAACTATTTATAGACCAGTAATCGGAGGAACATTTACCAACGACAACATATATTTATTCTTTGCACAGGTAGATGAATTAGTTATTTATTTTAGGTACATATATTGTACTAAGGCTGTCATATTAGGCACTCGACATTTATTGTTTACATAAATTCATTTCCTAGATTTATCGACCCTAATATTTGCACATCGTTGAGAACCTTCTAATATACGCATCTTGAGTATCAACTATCGGACCACCAAAAAAATCCTATGAAGGTAAATAGTCCATCACTAGATGCTTTACTATAATAAGTGCTTATGTCTTCAGTATCACACACCCCCTTTTCCTAAAATCAATCGACAGGAGGTATCATTATTTCTTGCAGACTTCTACCTGTGGAGAGGTGTGGCTCACTGGTTAGAGGCGGCAGACCTGTAAGCAGAGAACGGCCCGGGACCAGGGTTCAATTCCCGACGCGGCAGGGTCTTGGACCAGGGTCAACAGACTCAATAATTCTCGCCTCAGTGCCTACTCTAACCAGGGAACACACTCGATAACTCTGGGCATTAAGCTTGCCTCATCTCTACAACGGCCCCCCACAGACGCCGGGGATGCCTGGTTTCACTCTGGAGATACCCAGAAAGGGACCATCTCACAGGGAAAACCAGGACAGGTTCCCCAGCGGTCTACAGCGCCATGACACTCGGGTAGAGTAACAGTGCGCTTTACAAGTATCCCACATTTACATTTACATTTACCGGGATACAGCGAAGGAACACGCAACAGCTGTACCTTTGAGTTCTGTATGATTCCAACAAAAGAAACTATATACCTACCTAACAGGTATTATGAGTAGTCTATATTTAGCCCGTTGCAAGTGGCAATTTTTTTTAATTATTTAGTTTTTATCTTTATATTTGAAGGTATAAAATGATATCGATCAGGTTGGTTCGCTTCTATATCGATGTCAGTATCAATAGAATAGTAGGCGTTATTCCATATGCCTTTGCATCCGTATGGCATTGTTTTGTCCATTTGATTTACTAGACCACCTCGTATCAACAGATTTGTTTTATATATTTTGACACATATGTTACTTGTTTTTTAGGTATACTGTTTTCTTGTCATCTATATGAAGATACCAACCGTAGGTCTGGTCCTGTCTCTCCCTGTAAGTTGTAACTATCTTCTGTTAATATCATATGCATTAAGTTCGTCTTCTAATCAATGAAATGGTTGAGAATACGCTATACGCAGAGTTATACCTAGAGTCAATATTTGAAATTGGACTGCAGAGTACTACACAATCTCTCTTGCGAAATATGTACATCATATGACATGTTAGACACAAAGTATGAATCTTGGACCCTTAAGTGTTAGGTAAAGGCATTTTTCTATGTAATATATGTTATGCAATATTGTACTTTCTATATACAATTTGTTTATTCTGTGTATCGAACTTGTAAATGTAAGCCACTAAAGAGATGTATTTTGTAATTCTTTTCTTTATATGTAATTGCAGATTGTAATTTGTGGCTCCTGAAGAAGGCGTTGTCGCCGAAACGTCCCGTTGTGTGGACAATCCTCCCAATTGCAACGAGCCTCTGTTGGCAGGACGAGTGTTGCACCCCAGGGGGAGAACTACCGATTTCCCCGACATTCATTTTGAAGCCCGACACTTTCCCAAACCGCTCCATTTCCTCCAGAAATGCCGGTATCGAGACTCTGGGGTTGCCCACCGCAACCAGAATGTCGTCCGCATACAGACTGATGGTGTGTTCCTCGCCCCCGAATGTAATGCCCGTGATGGCCTGGTTGTCCCGTACGTGTTGGGTGAAAGGTTCCATATAGAGGGCGAACAACAGCGGCTCGTTCCGTTCACCCTGATTGTCGCTTGGGGTGAAGCGTAACAGCTCGCCACCCAGGCCCTATACCTGTCGTCCACCCCGAATCGCGCCAACGTTCTATCCAGATGGGTCCAATCCACCCGGTCAAACGCTTTTTCGGCGTCGACTGACAGGAGGGCCGCATCAGACGCGTTGTAGTGTGCCTTATCAATCACGGGCATCAGGCGCTTGGTGTTGTCTGCGCTTTGACGGGAGGGTATAAAGCCCGCCTGGTCCGGCTCTAATATGCCCGGGAGACACGGGCCTAGTCTCGAGGCCAGAATCCCCGTGAAGAGTTTTAGGTCAAGATTGAGGAGAGAAATTGGCCGATATGCCGCACATTGGGTCGTGTCTTTACCTGGCTTCGGCAGGACAATAATGGCAGCCTCCAACATCTCCCGCGGGATCGAACCTGGGCCTTGAAAGGAGTTAAACAGTTTCGTCAGCAGTGGGGCCAAGAGGGGGCAGAAGGATTTATAAAAGCCCGCCGAAAATCCGTCCGGGCCTGGCGCTTTAAGTGGTTTGAGACGGGCAATGGCGGAGATCACTTCCTCCAGCCGTATGGGGGCATCCAAAGCCATGGCGTTTGTCTCGTTGAGGGCTGTTACCTCTGCTCCGTCTAGATAAGCTATGCCCGCCTCAGCATCTGAGGCCGGCTCCGCCTTGTAAAGCGTGGCGTAAAACGACCTGAATGCCTCCGCGATGCGATCGTCCTCTCGGAGCTCCTCACCACCCTCCTCGCGAATGACTGGGATCTTGGACCGGACGGTTTTCGCCTTCAGTTTACTGGCCATTAAGCGGCCTGTCTTATCCCCTCCACGTAGTACGTATGTTTAAGGCGCAGTGCCGCATATTCTGCCCGATCTAGGTCAAGGCTCGCAAGCTGCGCTCTGGCCGCCTTCAGCTTGCGCCAGATCCTTGGAGCCCCGGTTCGACTATGCACCCGCTCCAGCTCCAGCTCCAGCACCTGCGCTGTCAGTTCTTGCCTGCGTTCCTTCCGTTCCTTATTGTCCGCCGCCGAGATCGCTATAAGCTCCCCTCTAATGACCGCCTTGAGTGCCCCCCATACTGCCGCCAAGGCCACCTCCCCCGTGTCGTTCTGACTCAGGAAGTTCGAGATGCTTTGGGAGAGCTGTTGCGTTACCCCCTTGCGGGAAAGTTCAGTCTCTCTAAGGCGCCAGGTACCCCTATGTGATTGCATGCACGGGACCCTCAAGTGCATCACCACTGCATCATGGTCTGATAGAGCTGCTGGGATAACCTCCAAATCCTGTACCATGGGGACCAAGTCTGTGGAGCTGAGAAAGTGGTCTATTCTAGCGTATGTTCGGTGCACGTGTGAATAGAAGGTGTACCCCGGGGCAGTGTGGTGTACCTCCCTCCAGGTATCTATGAACCCCCGACTGGCGAGCCATCGCTTCCCTTCCGTAGAAAGAGCTCCAGAGTCACCGAACCGCCGACCTGATCTATCCCTCTCATTGTCCATAACCAAATTTATGTCCCCGCCCAGCAGTGTGTGTCGTGAGCTCGTGGCCATGACCTCTGACAGAGCCCCTGTAAGGAATGCCTCTTGTTTGGTGTTGGGAGCGTAAATGGACCCTATTGTGAGTGATAGGTTTCCAATGTGAACAGTGTGGGCCAAAAGCCTGCCTTTGATTTCCGCCACTTTGTCTCCCACCCGGCCCTTGAAGTGCCTAGCAAATAGCAGTGCCACTCCCGCTTTTTTCTCCGCAGTGGAGGAGTAGAGCTGGGTCGGGAATGCCCTAGACTTCATGCAATGCCAGTCTTTGGCCAGCAAGTGCATCTCCTGGAGGAGGCACACCGCAGCCCCAGAGTTCTCTAAGTAGGAGAGCACTGCCCTTCTCTTGATGGGGTTGTTGAGCCCCTTAACATTGAGGGTAATAACCTGAATGGATTCGTCAGCCATGAGGAGGTATGCATCGCATCTCTCTGTTCCACTGTCTTACACCGAAGGCACCTCGCTCCTCCGATCCCGTTGCCTGGGGACTGGGAACACACCGGTACTCGCCCCTTAACCCCAGGTCCTCCGTGTGGGATTGGAGGTCCGTTTGTTGTTCATTGAGTCTGATGATCTCCTGCTGCAACAGTTCTATCTCCTCACTCCTAGCCTGTACAGCGAGCTCGTTCAAGGCCACCCGCTCTCCGAGATCGCCAAATTCACGGAGTATTTCCTTGTATTAGCCGGACGTGTATTGTCGAGGGGTTTGAATGTCCTCTTTGAGAGAGGCGAATAGGGACTCCATGAACGCCTTAGTAGCTGGGGCTTCCCCTCCATCTCGGTCCTGTCCTTTAGGGGGAATCGACTGAGCCGGTTTGTCCGGGATTTTGTCCGTCTTGGGAGTTCCTTTGGTCAGCATGTCCGGGATTGTGCGATTCCCCTTGCGGTTGGAAGAAGACATAGTCAATACCCTCCCGGGCTCCGCCAACCCCTCTCGGCGCGGCGCGTATTACTGTGCAGCCGCTATCAGTGGCGGGTCCACAAGGGGGAGAGAAGGAGTCTCACTCGCTGGTCGCTTTGTGTTGTGAAGATCGCCGAGTGCCCACTGGCCCAGGTCCCGGACCGCGCTATCTCTTGGCCTCCCTGGCCCAGCTTCCACTTTCGTGCCCCGGTGACCTCGTGGAGTCTGTGAGACCGTTGCTACTGGTCACCCCAGAGCGCCGCCAGTCCCCGGGGGCCCGGGCGGTGCCCCCCGGAGCCCACTTCCCCGGCAACAGGGCCTGTCCTCACGTGGCCCGTGGGTCCCCACCCAGGCGGTGGGTCGCTATGGCTCTTCGGGTGGCAGGGAAGACCGCCGGATATGCGGTGATGCCCAGCGGGAGTAGCGCTGTTGCCGCGCTAGGGCCCTCAACGTGGGCGCCCAGGAAGGTCTCCTCGCCCAGGCCTCAGGCAATGATCCGCCCCGCGACCCCCACCGGGGTCCCGTTCAGCGCACCCCGATCCTTCCTTCTTGCCTCCTGGGCCCGTTTCTCTGCTGGCCCTCTCGGGCGAGACCCCCCCACCGCCCAGTAGGCCTGAAAGTGCTGGGCCTCGCGGCTCCGCTTGCAATGGCGGTCCCGCGCCATAGGTTCTCCGCCGCCCACCTCGGGCCGGCCCGCGCCGGGGGCTCGAGCACCTGCCTCCCGAGTTGCCGTGCTCCTCACCTCTTCGAGCGGCCGCTCTCTCTTCAGCCTCTCTCGGCATTCGCCGCTTATCCGCGCCGTGTAGGCCCAAGCCGGGGCCTCGAGTAGCTGTTCACGCCGCCAGAGCCTAGGCCTCTCGCCGTCAGTCTCGTCGCCTCAGTCCACCGCCTCGCTTTGCTCTTGCCTCTCTCCGAAGGCAGGGGAGACAGGTCGCTGCGTTTGTGCGGCCTCACAGCTGCCACGATGGGCCCCTTCGTTGATGGTGCTCCGTACGCCGGGCCGCTCTCGGCGCGTCCCCAGTCGGCAATGGACGCCGCAGTCCCCTCGCGGGTCTCACTCCTTCGCCCAGACCTTGCTGCGACCTCAGTGTCTCCGGGTCGCGTCCCGCTTACCGCAGGCAGTCGGCACGGGCTTGGAAGGCGAAGGGGTATGCTTCAGTGCACGGCCAGGGGACTAAGGACGAGGAGCCTCAGTAATCCACGTCCTCTCAGGCCGCCATCTTGGCCACGCCCCCGTGAAAATTAATTTTAAATATTTTTGAATGTCCAACTTGAGGAGTTAACATTTTTGTTTATGGGGGCAAAAGAGTGAAAGTTTTAGGTAAGTTTGAGGCTGAGTTAGAATTTGAGAAGAATGTCACTAAGGGTATGATTTATGTGGTCAAGAATGGGTCGAATCTGTTGGGTTGAGATGAGCAAGGTGATCTTAACATAGTGTTGGACCATAATCATCCTCATCAAGTAGTGTCTAAACAGAGATTGTTTAGTGATGTTTGCATGGAGGTGAGTCAGTTAAATAAGTGTACATGGGTTAGTCAATATCATGAAGTATTTACTGATGGGGCGTGGCTAAGCGCGCGACAAGAATGGACGCCTGCGGGTAGAGCTCCGTGCTGAGCTCCCCTTCCCGGCGCATAATCACCCTGCAGAGCCGGACGAAAACCGCCGGCGCGAGGCCCACACACCTCGACACAGCACCTGCCTGATTTTGGTAACGATCGGACCCGTCACGCTGCACCGGGGTATCCCGAGGAGTTGCTGCCGCGCATGTCGACCCCAGGCCCGGCGGACGCCCAAGACACACCGGGGATCCGGTGGCAGAGGTAGGCCCGGAGGTGCGGCCCGCGGCGGACACCCGTGGAACGTGCACACCCGCGACTGAAGTCACCCACGGTTTGCCCTCAACAACGGGTGGGCACCGCACCCTGTGCACAGTGACGCTTGGGGTCGTCCCGGTAGCAGGGAGACCGAGAGGAGGAGCCCTGAGACCGGAGGCTGGAACCAGACATGTACAGAGTCCCGGAGCCGGCTGCCATCACCAGACACCGCGTGGCCCAACACCGTGGAGTGGCGGAGGGTGAGCGATTCAGCCCTGAGTGTCTGAGGGGGCGGACATCGGGAGAGCGACCCGTGTACGGCTGAGGCAGGCCTCGACCGAAGGTCACACACACACAGTACAACGGCTGCGGCGCAAAGCGCGCGAAACCCTCACAGACAGCAGCGCCGGAGACACGCAATCGCCAAAGCAGCGAGCAACATGCCTCAGAACTGGTCACAAAGCAAACTCCCGACCTGGAACGGGACCCCAGTGTCCATGCCACGTGTGTAGCGCCGGCGCGCACAGGCGCCCGATATCGGACCCCCAGGCAGGACTGCGGCATGGCGCCCACAGCGCTGCACCGGTGAGTGCTAGCCCTAACACCCTTCGCATAGGGGGAGACCGGTACCGGACACGCGGCCCACAGGCAGACGACGACGTAGGTGATCGCAGGCAGCCCACCCAGCCGCCACCCACATGTGAAATGCCACAAATAAGCCCACGACGAAGGCTGGACCGAGCAGAATAGCGACGAAACCACGGAGTGAGCACGGCCCACCCCAGTTGCGGCGATGGGAGGTGCAGCGCACCAGGGGGCCCACTGATGACCGGTGAGTCCAGTCGGCGCACAGCAAGCTGTCTGGGAGGACCACGCTGCAACCGAGCGACACAAGTGGGCCAGCCAGTGTGACCACCCGAATCTCACCACCAACAACCACCATCACACGAGCGTACACGCTAACTGCTGGCCCATCACTGGCCGCTGCCTTGGAGTTTCAGCCCCGATCTCCTTCCCTCCACGGATTCGCACTCTGACCCACCTCCCGGGAACCAACTCGCCACAGGCCTCGCCGAGGGCGCTAGCTGTTGACCTGGGCACTGATGTCTAACGGGACCAGGGCGCGGACCAGGACCGGAGGCGCAAATCACAGAGGCAAGATGGACAAATCTGGCAAGACCGCCGATCAGGACCAGACAGCGCCAAAACTTGACACCATGCTAGCGGCCATGGAAAGGCTAGAGGAGTCTATCCAACTCACTCGCACCTCCCTGGCCACCAAGATCGACAGCGTGGCCATAGACCTCACGCACCTACGAGCGGATCATAAAAAACTGGCGGACCGCACCACGTCCCTGGAAGGCAACGTGCAGGAGCTCCAACCCCAAGTAGGACAATCGAATAAGCACATACAGGATCTGCTGAACAGGGTGGAATTCCTTGAAGACAGAGCCGAGGACGCGGAAGGCAGGGCACGAAGAAACAACGTGCGGCTGGTTGGAATTCCGGAGAAATGGGAGGGGAGGAACCCGGAGGAACACATGGAGCGCTGGCTGACAACTATCCTACCGGAAGGTTCACTCTCGCCCTACTTCGTGGTGGAACGCGCCCACAGGGTTCCCACCAAGCCCCTAGCGACAGGCTCTAACCCGAGACCCATGCTTCTCCGCATATTGAACTACAGAGACAGAGACTCGATCCTCCGTGAGGCACGCAAACTCCAAGAAGTGCGAATTGACAACGCACAGGTGATGTTCTTCCCGGACTACACAATACAGGTGCAGAGGCAGAGACACTCCTTCCTGGCGGTGAAACGACGTCTGCGCCAACAAGGCCTACAATATTCCTTGTTATTTCCGGCGAAATTGAGAGTGATAGCCGGTGAGCGGACACACTTCTTCACAGACCCTAACGAGGTGGAGGCATGGCTGGACAGCGGCACAGACACTGCCCCCAGAGCGACTGCGGACCACTCTGGCGGACGCCAGCCTGGCAGGAGCAGGAGGCGGCGCCGACCTCGACAGCGAACACAGACGGGCGCGAGCGGAGCATCGAGAACACCCCCACCAGCTGACGCTACGCAACAGGAAAAGCAAGAAGCCCTCCGCCTCGTGATGGAACTAAGTCGCTCCCCCACGCTGAGCGAGCCGGCTGGAGGCAGCACGCGAGATCTTCCTAGCGACGACGAAGCCATCTATGGTGTGCCGGACTCTCAGGCGACGGAGGCTGGACCGGATGTCACTCCTCAGACTGCAGATTACATCAGCTGACCGAATCATAGGACACGACACCCTGGAGCTCCTTCCTGAAACCTGCGACGCTACCCACGGGGGAACTGCTGACCTACGCCGTGATGCACTGGCCGGCTGGGACTCTCGGGTCGGCAGGCGCCGCACCCAGCCCTAACTGAAAACTGGGAGCCGAGAACTTGACTAACTCCTTTCTAAACGGATGTACGGCCTAGTGACAGCTTGGCAGCTAGTGTACAATCGGCACAGGGCTCCTGGGAACACCTGCTCAACAACCGACCGACCAGGACACGTAATGTATGGTGTTTAATGCATGAATATGTGGCCCCACTGTATATTGAATGAGGCCTGGGCTATCATATACCTCCCGGGAAGGGGGGAAACCCTCATGGAATGACACTGTTAACTTACGAACTATTGCTATAGCGCGCACTGCATAGCAACCCCCCCAGAATTAGAATTAGACTTTGTTACTCTCCTTGAGAGCATGGACGGGAGCATGTTTGGCCTCCGACCTTTTGGTATTCCTTATGTTCATCTTGTTAAATGGCTAAATGTTCCACTAGCCGTGCTATTCACCCCCCCTTTTTACACTAATGCTGTGGTGTGCAAGACTGGAAGTACTTTTGATGGACAGTGGGCAGATTGGACATGCAGTGGGAATTATGGGGCTCGCGGGGGTTGGCGGGGGGGATGGGACAGGGGAGTTGCTAAAGAATTGTAATGTCTGCGATTAAAATATGTACATGGAATGTGAGGGGTATGCTCACACCATCTAGGCGATACCAGATCTACTCATACCTCAAGCGCCATCATGTCCAGATAGCTCTCTTACAAGAGACACACCTCTGTGAGTCGGAGGTCAACACCCTACGACGCAGGTGGCGGGGACAGTTATATGCCACACACCATTCCTCCTACGCCAGAGGGACACTGGTGTGGGTGCGACCGGGCACCCCATGGGCCGCACTGGAATCTCAAGTGGACCCTGGAGTGAGGTATGTAGTTCTCAAGGGCAGGTTAGACGGGAACCCACTAGTACTGGCCTCGATCTATGCACCCAATACGGGACTGTCAGACTTCTTAGCGCAATTGTCGAACACGCTGGCATCATGGCACGGCATCCCGTGGGTACTGGGTGGGGATTACAACTGCACCTTAGACCCCGCCCTGGACCGTTCCCGCCCCCCACCGCTTAACTCACCAGCACAACACACCGCACGCGCCCTCCAGGACTGGTCTGCACAATGGGACTTGCAGGATGCGTGGCGCAGCCGTAACCCCAACACCAAAGTTTACTCATACTACTCGGGGGCCCATGACCTACATGTACGCCTCGACAGGTACATGGTCACCGGGGAGATGCTGCCAATTGTCAGGGACATGCATTACATGAGCCGCACACACTCTGATCACAACCCACACCTCATGGAACTAGCCTGGGAACAACCAAGACCGCCGGTACCCACCTGGAGGCTGCAACCTGATCTTTTACTAGATGGCCCATTTAGGACCTCAATAGGTGCACAAACAGCGCAATACTTTGAGGACAACCATGGGACAGCTTCCACGCCTCAGTTAGAATGGGATGCATTCAAAGTGGTCCTCAGGGGGCAGTGTCTGGGCACACAGGCTCATTCCAGACGACAGATAGAGGCAAACCTAAAACGTCTGGAAACAGACCTGCTACAAGCAGAACGGGAGGCAACCGAGGGCGCCAACACTAGACTATTGGAAGCGAGGGCGGATCATGACAGATTAGTGGGCAGACTAAAACATGTCAACTTTGCTGCTCACTCGGCCCGCACACACCGCTATAGCGACAAACCAGGCAAACTATTAGCCTGGCTGATACAGCGTGAAGACCGAACCTCCCCAGTAACGGCGATACGCCCGACCAACGACACAGTGGTGTATACACAGGCGGACATACATGCCGCTTTTGTGACACATTATGACGCGTTATATCGGTCGCAACTGCACAATCCACTGCCAGATATCATGGCGTACCTAGACGAGGTGACGCTCCCCATCCCGACCGATGATCAACGAGATGATCTTGGGTCGCCGTTAACGCCCGATGAGCTACGTGACGCCATCTTCGCTCTCTCCAATGGCAAAGCCCCAGGCTCATACGGGCTGCCAGCTGAATACTACAAGGCCTACTCGGACATCCTGATCCCCGAACTCCTCAGAACATACTCGGCGGCACTGGAGGACTCATGCTTACCCAAGTCCATGAATGAAGCCACATTGGTATCTCTCCTCAAACCGGGCAGGGACGGCACGCTCCTCGGCTCATACAGGCCTCTGGCACTGTTGAATACAGATTACAAAATCCTGGCGTCGACCCTAGCCCGAAGACTGGCGGCCCTGGTGCCTGCCTTAGTACACAAAGACCAGAACGGCTTTGATCCTACGAGGTGCACCTCCCAAAACATAAGGCGGCTGTTCCGAGTGCAGGAGTACGCGATCCAGAACTGGCCGAGATTGGGCTGCTTAATCTTAGACCTTGAAAAAGCGCTCGACTCCGTGGAATGGCTCTATCTACTGGCGGTCCTGCGCAAATTCGACCTGGGCGACGACTACATTGAGCTGGTAGGATTACTGTACAGGAGGCCCGAGGTGAGAGTACGCACGGGCAGACTGCTATCCGAGGCCATTAGAGTCAGGAGGGGCACCAGGCAAGGCTGCCCGCTGTCCCCACTACTCTTCTCACTAGCGATGGAGCCTCTAGCCGAGTGACTGAGTAGCAGTGGCACACAATGGGGCATTCCACTGGCGGATGGCACACACATAATATCGCTGTACGCTGACGACTTACTTCTGTACATCAGAGACCTCGAACACCTGCCACCGGAACTATCGGACATCTTCCGAGTGTTCGAGATCATGTCGGGCCTAAAAGTCAACTGGGCCAAGTCGGGGGCGTACCCATTTGCTCCCGACACCCCAGACCCTGAGCTCAGGATCAATGGCGAGAGGTTGCCGTGGCACCAAACCACGTTCAAATATCTGGGAATTCACATTTATAGAACTCCCCTAGACATCTTAGATGGAAATTTGACACGAGCCATAACATCCATCAGGTCACAGATCGCCTTTTGGAAGACTCTCCCCATCAATGTGCCGAGCAGGGTGACTTTAACGAAAATGATCGTCCTGCCCAGACTCTTATACTACTTTGCGAACATTCCACTATACGTCCCGGCCCGCATCTTCAGAGAATTAGAAACCATGTTTAGAGACTTGATTTGGAACACGGGAAGGCCCAGAGTAGCACTGACGAAATTGTACATTCCAGTTAGCGATGGAGGCCTAGTGGTGGACCTGGAACTCTATTATCTGGCGGCGCAACTGCAATGGGTAGTGGCTTGGCTTTCAGGTAGAAATCATGAGGACACAGCCACAGCTGTGGACACACTATCCTCGCTACAGATACACTCATTATTCCACCCGCTGACACGCGCTAGGAAACACACCCAACTACATGTAGAAGTGGCTGCAAAATGCTACACTCGATGCCTACGACTTACCAGAACCACCACACCGTACGCCCGGCGCTCCCACTTCTAGGCACCCCCAAGGCCACGACCGTGGTTACAGAAACGGCCCTTGAGCAATGGACACGCTCGGGTATAGAAACCATGGCAGACCTATACACTGACGGCGCCCTGCTCCCCTTTGAGACGCTTGCCGCCGACACGGGGTTACCGGCGGGGCAGTTCTTACAACACGCTTCCATAATCAGAGCGTTCACACAGAAATGGGGAAACATTACTGAAGAACCTCCCATACACCAACTGTTACAGTGTATGCACGTCATGGGGAATGGCACACACGTGGTGCACTGGCTAACCCAAGCGCTGCTCTCACACACACAATGCACCTTACAACCACTGCGGGATAGGTGGGCGGTGGACAGAGGGAAGGCCTGGACAGACAAGGAGTGGGCGGTGATATTGGCAAGCCCCAAGAACATCCCCCGCAACGCACGCTTTAAACAGATCCAGTTCTACATATTACACACAGCATACCTCTCCCCAGACAGGATAAATCTATACTTTCCAGGAGCAGCGGCGGGGTGCCCGAGATGCGAGATGGCAGGAGCGGATCTCTTACACGTGCTGTGGCAGTGTCCGCAGATCCAAACGTACTGGCGGTCAGTGTTACCGATATTGGAGCGGAGCACGGCGATGCCGATCCCTCACACGTGGGAGGCATGTCTATTGGGCCTCTACCACAGAACCAAACACAACAGAGTGCCCTCCCGCTTCTGGGATCTTGGTCTTATAACGGCCAAGAGACTAATCACTAAACACTGGAAACGCGCAGAACCACCCAGGACAGAACACTGGCACAACTCCCTGGACAATTGGGCAAAAGCGGAAAGCATCTCCCTTCACAATGAGGAGACAGCAGGGCTGCGCAAATTCCCCATTGCGGCGCTTTGGGACGGTATACTACACTCCTTACACAGAGAATACCAGACACTAGAAGAACCTACAGGACACACCTCCCTACGCGGCGAACACGGAGACAGGCGCACAACACCAGGCACTGCTGATAATGGCCCCATTGCCAGCACTCCCATCGGATAGTCGGGATGAGCGCTGCCCCACAGACCCCCCCCCCCCGACCCCCTCGCAAAATACACCCACCGCTGATACCGCATCGCCCTCCCTGTACTAATGGGGCGAGCACGAACCGACCGCGACACCACCCCCAGTCCCCCCCCACTGCATGATCGGGAGTCCATCACACCACACGCCATGCACTTCCAAGTTTGATAACCCCATACCTCCCCGTTCTTACTATCTTCAACTCTCCTTTACAACGTGATAACGAGGATGGCATGATTGAGCTATAATTCCACCAATGTATTTCATTGTGATGTAACAGTGTAGTATATTCTTTGCTCCGTGATCCATGTGTACAACTTCTGAGTTTCACGATACGGAATGCTGTACAATTCATGTTTTCTTTATCCTGTGCACTCAATAAAGGATATATATATTTTTTTTAAATGAAGTATTTACTGATAACTTTGGAAAGTTAAAAGGTTTTCAACATAGCATAGTTTTGAAGAAGAATGATTGCCCTATGGTACACAAAGTACGCACGGTGCCCCTGATGTTGAAGAAGGATTTGAAGTCTGAGCTGGATATAAGTTGTGTGCCCAAGCGACGATAGAAGCCACTGAGGGTTCAGAATGGTTATCCCAAATAGTATGGGTATACAAAGCTGACAAGTCCATAAGATTGTGTGTGAATTTACATGATTTGATCATCTGGGTAGACTGTCAACCTCTTCCTAATATAAATGAGATACTAATTACTATCAGAGGGGCAGAGATTTTCACATCACTGGTGTCAGAACTACAAGTTTCCAGATCGGTGTGTTAGCACGGTCTGGCGGAAACAGTAAACAAGATCATTTTCAGGGAAAACTATGGACTGAACTAGTTCGCCAATGGAACCTAAGGATGGCCACTGACGCATTGCGGAGTCAGCGGTCTAGTCTTTCACCGCAGTAATCATAGAATGCTGGTGAAGCGCGCGAGTGCGGAGAACTGCGCACTTCACCTGATTCCCTGCCTGAGGTGGAACGTTTTTCGTGTTCGGAATTCTGAGAGACCCGAGTTAGCCTTACCCTTCAGGAAGGCCCTTAGTATAGGTTCCCAGTAATAAGTTTTACCATATTCCGCTATTATTTCCCTCCCCCTGTCCCCCTTTTTGTATCCCGCACTCGCTTTCCCTAACCTTCCCAAAAGAACCGTGCCGTTCAGTCGGCATTCTTGAGACCTCTAGTGGCGAAGAGTAGAATTGCTCCGAGGTAGTTTTCGGCTGGAAACAGCGGAGCCCGGCAAATTTCAGGAACGGAGCTGAGAAGTGAAAGAAAAGAAGACGACAAAGCTAAGTGTTCCACTGGGTTACTAGCCCAAGTCACAGTGAAATAATGTAATTGAGTAGATAAAGCCTTACCTGATATATAGTAGTCTTTGAATACCGAATGTCATCTCCTGAGAGCTCCATCTACAAAAGACTTAACAAAAGAAGTTCGAGTTAGACCCCAGTATAAGACAACTAAGCAAAACGAATTAAGTGAGTTTGATAAGACCCATATGTTAGTACAGGAGATAATTAAAAGGAGAGTAAGACTAATCATATTATAAATCTCATTCTAGCACAGAACAAATCTCACAAGAATAAAAGAAGAAAACTAACAGGCATCACAGAGTTAGATCACACAAAGAGAAAACAAAGTAAGTAGAGGAAGCTAATAAATAGGGAAAGGACAGGGATAGAGAAGGCACACAATATTAAGTGAGTTTGTGTTTTTACAGGAAGAATAACTGCCAAAGCCTGTAAGCACTTACATCTTGTGAAGAACGTAGAAAATAGAAGAGCAACAGAGTTCTGGAATAGCAATGGTAGGAAAGCAAAAGAATAGATTAGAGTGTTAGAGTACACGGGTGGGTTACAGGAGAGTTATTAAAGTATTGTAAAATTCTTGCAGGTATTCTTCAAACTGAAGTCTGCTGGACGGGCTGCGAGAAGAACCACCAGAACTCTCTCTCTTCTCTCTTTTATTATTTTATCCACTTCCCCCTTCCCGCTGAAGTAGCATACTGGGAGACTTGTGGGTTCAAGCTCCCGGTTGCTGTTTGGTGGGATTTGGGAGCTAGCATCTCTGTTCCTGTGTACAAATATAAAAGTACTTAAGAGTCTGACAACTGGGCATGTCAGCAGCCTGCTATTAGATGGAATTAAGCAAGGATTCTAGACAACTAACATCTTTGGTAACCCCTGAGGGTGTGTTTTGTTATGTGCATATGCCATATTGTCTGGTTTCTGATTCAGCCGCGTTTCAACGATTGATTGGTAACTTGTTCAAGGGACTAACTGGTGTGTTTTACTTTCAGGACGACATTCACATATTTGGGAGGTATCAGATCGAACATGATATGTGGGTTAAGAATGTACTGAATGCCATCAAGAAGTGTGGGTTGACGCTCAGGAAGGAAAAATGTAAATTCAATCAGTCAGGTGTGGATTATTTGGATCATCATATATCTACTAAAGGAATAGAACACAAGATTAAGATTCTTAAAGCAATCGAAGATGCACCTGTACCTAAAGATAACAAGCATTTGCAATGCAATAGGTCTCGCTTTAGGAAAGTTTGAGCTATTAGTATTGTAAATGACACATTTTTTATTTAAGTGTTGGTTTTGAAAATAGCAAAATTAATAGCTTTGTCATTTACAATGCCTATAGTTATCCCTTTCGCAAATGTGACACCTATAGCATTTGTAATGCAATATGTGTTGTATTTACGTGACTTAGATGTATTGATATTACAAATAACAATCGCTTTTAATTTTTTAAAATCATTAATACTTAAATAAAAGTTATTGTAATTTATAATGGCAATAGCTTAAGCTTTTGTAAATAACTTTTGTGAAGATTATGTTCAGTGTATTTTATTGTGACGAAAATCCAAGAACAGAAGTGAAATATTAACATCTTTTTGTGACATTTTTAATAAAGCTTGAAACATTGAGAGAAAATATTTGAACCAGATGTTGTGGTGGCGACGAGTGATGCTGTGGCGTTCAGTGATGCTGTGGTAGCGCATAGTGATGTTGTGGTGCCCCTGAGTGATGTTGTGGTGGTGCTGAGTGATGCTGTAGTGATGCGATAGATAGACAGAGTGAGTGCGATAGATAGAGTGAGGGCGATAGATTCAGTGAGGGCTATAGATACAGTGAGGGCGATAGATAGAGTGAGGGCGATAGATAGTTAGAGTGAGCGCGATAGATAGATAGATAGATAGATAGATAGATAGATAGATAGATAGATAGATAGATAGATAGATAGATAGATAGGTAGAGTGAGGGCAATCGATAGATAGATAGAGTGAGGGCGATAGATAGATAGAGTGAGAGATAGAAAGAGTGAGGGCGATAGATAGAGCGATAGATAGAGTGAGGGCAATAGATAGATAGAGTGAGGGTGACAGATAGATAAGAGTGAGGGTGACAGATAGATAAGAGTGAGGGCGATAGATAGAGTTAGGGCGATAGATAGATAGAGTGAGGGCGATAGATAGGTAGAGTGAGGGCGATAGGTAGATAGAGTGAGGGCGATAGGTAGATAGATAGAGTGAAGGCGATAGATAGATAGAGTGAGGGCGATAGATAGATAGAGTGAGTGCGATGATAGAGTGAGGGCGATAGACAGAGTGTGGGCGATAGATAGATAGTGGGGGCGATAGATAGATAGAGTGAGGGCGATAGATAGATAGAGTGAGGGCAATAGATAGATAGAGTGAGGGTGATAGAGTGAGGGCGATAGATAGAGTAAGGGCGATAGATAGATAGTGAGGGCGATAGATAGATAGAGTGAGGGCAATAGATAGAGTGAGGGCGATAGATAGTTAGAGTGAAGGAGATAGATAGATAGATAGATAGATAGATAGATAGATAGATAGATAGATAGATAGATAGATAGATAGATAGAGGGCAACAGATAGATAGATAGAGTGAGGGCAATAGATTCATAGAGGCACATTCTGCTTATTTTTTCCCCTGAGGCGGAAGCCGGGGGCACTCTGCAGCGTAAATTGACTTTGCTAATCTGCACGATTTGTAGCCAATGAAGTTGTGTTTTTAAATTCTGTACATATTATAATTGTTCATTTTTAACCGGCACTTCAGTGTGAGAATAGCGTCGCACCGAAGCGGATAATACCTCTTGCTGACACGGCGCAGCCGATTCAGGCGCTGCCCACACCGTGACTCGCTACTCTTACGCCGCCATCTTGCAGGGAGGAAAGGGCTGCGGTCCAGTTGTTGGACGCCTCCCGCCCTCCCGGGATACTTAAGGGGCTCTCTCACTATCCTAGGGACATTCTGCTTATTTTTTCCCCTGAGGCGGAAGCCGGGGGCACTCTGCAGCGTAAATTGACTTTGCTAATTTGCACGATTTGTAGCCAATGAAGTTGTGTTTTTAAATTCTGTACATATTATAATTGTTCATTTTTAACCGGCACTTCAGTGTGAGAATAGTGTCGCACCGAAGCGGATAATACCTCTTGTTGACACGGCGCAGCCGATTCAGGCGCTGCCCACACCGTGACTCGCTACTCTTACGCCGCCATCTTGCAGGGAGGAAAGGGCTGCGGTCCAGTTGTTGGACGCCTCCCACCCTCCTCCACACCCCTCTCCGATCATGTATAAAAATACCAGACCGGCCCGTCCGCGCAGCGGGCGGGCGCAGCGGGCGCGCCGATGGCGCGCCGAAGGCAAGCCCGTCTGCGCCCGTCTGCGCCCGTCCGCGCCTGGACCGGGCCCAGGGCCAAGAACCCTGCTCGGGCTCCCTCATTTCACAAGTTAGCCTACTCTCGCATGGCCCTGATGGAGCTCCGACCAGCCCCTTCTTCCCGCTGCACAAAACATGACCTATTACAAAAACCTATGGTTGCCAACTTGATATGCCCCCACTGTTATAGTACGATATCTATTAACAACTTGAAGACTCCCTCTAAATTGCAAAGCAACGTCAACGAGGTGGTCATTCTTATGGCCCTCATCAATGCGCGGTCAATGGGCAAACACAGCCAAGAAATAGCGGACCTTATCACTGATAACAACTTAGATGCCCTCTATATCACAGAAACATGGACTGATGATGCATCAGCCCCATACCTAGTAATTGCAGTCCCTCCCGGCTACATAGCCTACCGACAGGACAGGGTTAGAAAAAAGGGAGGGGGTCTGGCCATTATAGCAAGAGAACGGTTCGAGGTCCGAACATCATCCATTCCCGTCACGTCATGTGAAGCCATGCACTTTAACATAAAGTTCACAGCCCTTTTTAACTTTAAGGGAGTTCTCCTATACCGTCCCCCTGGGACAAGAGCAGGCTTTCTGACCAACTTAAGTACGATAATGGAATCGGTCGCCACCGAAGAGTCTATGACAGTTATGGGTGACATCAATTTCTACCTAGAACAAGACAACGATAGGGACACCGCCGCCCTCACATCAGACCTAGAAATAATGGGCCTTAGACAACTGGTTACCTCTCCCACCCACCAGGCAGGACATACGTTGGACGGCATTTTTTCTAATGTAGAGGGCCTGCGCATATTAAATATTCTACCCATGCCATGGACGGATCACTTTGCTATATTTAGCGGCCTGACAATCAAGGAATCATTGAGGAAGAAGGTCACATCTTCTAAGCCAGGCTCCTTCAAAGTATGGAAGAATATAAACCATACTGAATTAAAAAAACTTCTGGACAGGACTTGCCCAGACTTATCCAATGAACCCAACAACGCAACTCGTCAATTCCAGGAATGGCTAGGCGATGCCACGAATCACCTAGTACCTACTAAACTCCATTCCAGGAATAGAAGCACACCGACCGCTCCGTGGTATACAGAGGAATTAAGAACCCAAAAACAATTAAGTAGGAATAGGGAAAGGCACTGGCGTAGAACTTATGACACCGAAAGTAAGATCAAATATAAAGAATCACTGGCCACCTACAAAACAATGATTATTGTAGCCCAAAAAAAAATTTTTTCGGAGCAAATCGAAAAAGCTAAAAACTCCAGTAGGCAACTATATGACATCACTAAAACCTTATCTGGTAATGCTCCAGATCTTAATCACTCTGCGACGCATTGTCCGAGTTCTTTTTCTCCAAGGTAAACGACATATACCAAGCTTTTACTTCAAAAACTAATATCACCAGAGCCCCTCCCTCCCACATGCCTTCAGGAAACACCTTGACTAGTTTTAAGGCTCTTACTACCGATCAAACAAAGATCATTGTCGCGTCTATTAAAACAGGATCGGCCAAAGGCAAGCCCGTCTGCTTTATGCCCATCAAAGCTTCGGCTCTCTTAGTGCCACCTCAGTGTCCACCATTCGCAATCTTGACAAAGCTCGACCCAAGTTGACTCCCTCCATGGCCCCTACCTGCCCTCCCACTGTGTCCCCGCCTCACCGCTCGCTGGAACCTGCCCAGACTTCCAGCCCAGGAGACACCATTTCGGCGTGTCTCCTAAACACCAGATCAGCGGTGAAACACCAATTGGAACTTTATGACCTTTTGGATAGCCAGAAGCCCGATTTGCTATTCTTGACAGAAACCTGGTTCTGCCCCGATTCCCTTCCTAATATTCTCGCACTACTCCCGTCCACTTACTACGCACTGCGGGCGGACCGGCCGCCGGGCAGGGCAGGCGGAGGAGTTGCTTTGATCGTCCGGTCGGACTTTCACTTCCAAACCCTCTCCTGCCCGGCCATTAAAGGAACCGAATGCTTGGTAATGCGCTCAGCATCTTTTCAAACCCCTGTGACTTGTGTGCTTGTCTATCGCCCTCCCGGTCCTGCCCCTCACTTTTTAGTTGAGTTTGAAGAGCTACTAGCCACATTGATAGTTAATAACTCTTCTGTTTTAGTCCTTGGTGACTTCAATTTTTGGCCCTCTGCCCCTGCAGAAGACACAGCGTCTAGGAATTTCACTGACTCCCTTCTCAGTCTTAACTTCACTCCTCATGTATCCACCCCCACACACTGTAAGGGCCACACCCTTGATCAAATATGGTCTCTGAATACTTCAGTTTCCCCCCCCATTATTGCTCCTTGTTTATGGTCCGATCATTTTCTAATATCGTTCACTTTAAACCTGCTTCAACTCAAACGTCCAGCCCTCCCCAGGAACATCTGGGCCCGCAATTGGAACAAGGCAGATATCCCTGCCTTCTGTTCCACCCTTCACAATTCCGCCCCGTCCCTGGAGAAACTTTCCCCAGCATCGCAGGTTGTCACTATTAACGAATGGCTATCCAGGTCCTGTAATCTGGTTGCTCCCCTGAAACGTGTTGCTGTGAAACGCGCCCACAGTGTAAATAAATGGTTCTCTGACGAACTTAAGGCTAAGAAGCTTGCTGCTCGCCAGGCTGAACGTGCATGGAGGCGCTCGTACTGTCCCATACTAAAAACCCAGTATTCACTATTGCTCAACGCATACAAAAGGGCAATTCTTTCAGCCAAGACTGACTATTTCTCCGACAAAATCCTCTCAGCAGGAAACCAGTCCAGGGAAATTTTTTCCACGGTACAGGAGCTGGCTATGTCCGACAGAACTACTCTAAAACCAGTGCCCTCTCAAGTTCTCTGTGACTCCCTGAATAACTTTTTTGTGGAGAAAATCAGAGTCATTAAAGCCAACATTCCCCTACCTCCCCCATTCCCTCCGGCCCCCGATCCCCCTCCCAATAGGTTTCACCTTGATTGTATCCCTCTGTTGACTGGAGAGACGCTGTCCTCCCTGACGGCGAAAGTTAAATCTGGCTCCCCCTCAGATATATGCCCAGCGCCCATCCTGAGAGAAATCTTTCAGGCCTGCCCCGCTCCTCCTCTGACATTCTTGAATGACTCGTTGGAGATTGGTGTAGTTCCAGAGCTCCACAAATCAGCAATAATTATTCCTCTCCTAAAAAAAACCCGGTGCGACCCCGCTTCCCTAACAAATTACCGCCCCATTTCCCTTCTCCCTTACCTGGGAAAAATCTTGGAGTGCCACGTCGCCGCTGCCCTCAGTTCATTTATGGAGGACAGCGGCTACCTGGCCCCCCGCCAGGCCGGATTCCGCCCCCGCCACTCCACCGAGAAGGTTGTGATTTCGGTCCTGGACAGTCTAAGGGAAGGAATGGATGTGGGCCAACCTCAGGCTTTGGTCCTCCTTGATTTGTCCGCTGCTTTTGACACGGTTGACCATTCCATCCTTCTCACCCGTGTCAGGGCGGCGGGCATTAGGGGGGCCCCCCTGGCGTGGCTCACCTCCTTCCTGGGGGACCGCACCCAGGCCGTCCGTCTAGATGGGTTTTCCTCTTCTCCACTTAAGGTGCATTGTGGTGTTCCCCAGGGTTCTTCCCTGTCCCCTCTTTTATTCAACCTTTATATCCTCCCGCTTATCTCTGCTCTCCAATAGCTGGAGGTCACCGTCTTTAACTATGCGGATGACCTTCAATTGATCTTTAACCTTTCGCACTCCTCTGAATCCATCTTCAATTTCCAATCAATTATGATTTTCATCAGGGACTGGATGAACTTTAACCACCTCAAACTCAACCCAGATAAAACTGAGCTGGTTTTGACGGGTGGGGCATCCAGTCCCTGGTCCCCTTCGTTTTGGCCCCCTGCACTTGGCTCCCCCCCTTCACCTTCTTTTTCTGTCAAGACACTTGGAATCACGCTAAATCAAAATTTAACTTTGCACTCCCAAATTAGTATGGTGGTGTCCTCATGCTTCTACACCCTCCGCACCATCAGGAAAATCTCTAGATATTTCTCTGTGTCTGCTCTCAAACTCATTATGATGGCTATGGTCCTGTCCCGGCTGGATTACGGTAATATCCTGTACAACGGCGTCCCAGCTTATGCCCTCCGTCGCCTTCAGCTGGTACAGAACCAAGCGGCACGCCTTATATTCGGCCTCCCCAAGTTCCATCATGCCACAGCTGCACTTAAAAACTTGCACTGGCTCCCCATCAGGGAGAGGGCCCTTTTTAAACTGTGTTGTACTGCGTTCCAGGCCCGAGCTGGTACCGCTCCAGCCTTCATAAATCCGGCAATCTCCAGTTACACACCTGCCAGAGAGCTTCGTTCCTCCTCTCAATCTCTCCTCTCTGTCCCACGTTTCAGGAAGACGAGGATGGGGGGGCGAAGTTTGCGGTTCTTGGTCCCATTTTTTTGAACTCTCTTCCCCCCAACGTCCACTCCATTCCACTCTATCATGATTTCCGCAAAACCTTAAAAACTCATCTTTTCCTGCAAGCCTTCCCCGCCTAGTCCCCTCTTGCTGCTATCTGGTGTTCAACAGTCCTAGCGCCATGAAACCGCATGGTAAAAGTGCGCTTTATAAGTGTTTTTAAATTCAAATTGGACCCTTGCCCTTCCTCAGTACTTTATATAGTGATGGACACTACTGTCCCGGTCATCACTCATGTTTGCAACACAATACTGAGTTCAGGGACATATCCAGATTCCTTAAAAACACACTGGTGAAACCTCTGCTGAAGAAACCCAGTTTAGATAAGGAAGAACTAAAGAACTATAGGCCCATAGCAAGCCTCCCTTTCCTAGCCAAAGTGGCGGAAAAAGCCATGAACCAGCAGCTATCAGAGTATATAGAGAAACACTATCTACTGGATGACACACAGTTTGGTTTCCGCAAGTATCATGGTACGGAAACCGCCCTTATCAAAGCAGCAGACGACATCAGAACTATCCGTGACCAGGGAGGGACAGCAGTACTTGTACTGCTAGATCTCTCGGCAGCTTTCGACACGGTCAACCACAAGATCTTGGTGGACCGTGTCGGAAGGATGGGCATTCATCACACTGCGAGAGACTTGCTCTCCTCCTTCCTGGCCGATAGAACGCAGACGGTCACACTGGGGCCATACCAATCGGCCAAGCTGTCACTACCGTGTGGGGTTCCTCAAGGCTCATCCCTTAGTCCGACACTATTTAACATCTATGTGTCGGACCTTGCTTGTGTGATCAAAGCATATGGGATGAGCCTAACCTCCTATGCTGATGACATGCAACTGGTGTTGGCCAATAAAGGTGACGGGCTGGAGGTGGCAGAGCGCTTCCAAAATGGAATGATGGCTATTGGAGAGTGGATGGCAGGTAAGTGCCTGAAGCTCAACTCCGATAAAACGGAGGTGGTCATTTTTGGACCCCTCTTCCCGATTTGGTCTGCATCCTGGTGGCCACCAGCCTTCGGCACCCCTCCTAGCCCGACCCCTAAGGTCAGGAATTTGGGAGTAACCTTTGATGATCATCTCAACTTCATGGCACATGCGAACAAAGTAGCGGCCACAGCCCATCATAAACTTAGAATGATAAGGAAAATCATCCCTTTTCTACTTGATGCAGCTGCTAAAACACTGGTCAGTTCCTTAGTTCTATCATCCTTAGACTACTGCAATGCACTTTTTCTAAATGCTCAAGCCAGGGTAACTAAAAAGCTTCAGACAATACAGAATGCAGCAGCACGTCTGCTGTCCAGAACTCCCAAGTTTGCACCCATTTCCGATACTATAAGGACATACCACTGGTTGACGATCCAAAACAAGATCAAGTTTAAATCACTCTGCATAGTCTACAAGGCACTCCACGATCAAGGACCACGCCCCCTCAAGGACCAGCTTATACCCGATAAACCGGCCAGACAGCTTCGATCCATAACCCTCAACCAGTTAGTGGTTCCGCGTTCCAAAACAGTCTCCTGGGGTGACCGCCGCTTCTCAGTTGCGGCTCCTAAGTTATGGAATACCCTGCCACAACATATCAGAACCAGCCCCTCACTTCTGCAGTTTCGGAAGAGATTAAAAACCTAGCTGTTGAACCAGTGACATTGCCCAACAATCTTCCGAAGTTATCAATATCTTGGGGAAAGATAGCTGAATAGTCTAGCGCCGAGACGCCTACGGGTATTCGTTCGCGCTCAATAAATGTCAGAAATAAATAAATAAATAAATAAATAGATAGATAGAGGGAGGGCGATAGATAGATAGAGTGAGGGAGATAGATAGAGTGAGGGCAATGGATAGATAGATAGATAGATAGATAGATAGATAGATAGATAGATAGATAGATAGATAGATAGATAGATAGATAGATAGATAGATAGATAGATAGATAGGAAGATAGATAGATAAACACTCTTTGGTAGCTACCCACTGGAAATAAAAAACACTGAACAAAGAAAAGCATGCAGAATGTGAACAAATAGTGAAATACACAAATTGGTACCATGAAAGACCATCAAAATGAGAACGCAAGTGGTTAACAAGTGTACGCACTTATACATCACCGGCAGCAGCAGTGTAAGCTTTCCTCCGCTTCTGTAACTGCGCATGATTGCATATGATGGAGAGCGAGGTGTGTGGTGTACTAGAGTGAAGTGTGTGCTGTTAAAAAATCACAAGGTGAAGGTATGGTGTATATGAGTGATAGAAATATTTGCAAGAGAGAAAAGATAGCAACACATGGTTGTTGAAAGTTCCTGCCTGCACGTCATGACTGACGTACTTTTCCACACAATCCAGGATGACATGGATATGTGAAGAGGGGGCGTCAGGGGACAGGGCTGGAGTGCCAAAGAAAGGGAGAGGCAGTGTCATTGCTCCGCTACTATCATCATGCCTTTATGAGGCTGTAAGCCTCCAAATTTGTACGAGGGGTGCTCTGATTTGAATATTTATGCTACAGAAAATACAAACATAAAGATGTTCTATTTACAGCAACTCAGCACATTTCTCGGGCCTGCCAGCCAACAGATCAAACACAGCGCACTGCCATTTGTACAGAATAAACAAAGTGGTTTTTTTCCCAAAAATGAAAAGAAACCGGTCTTGTAACCAGATTGGGGGGGGGGGGGTGCTGTAACCCGACCCATGTCCAAACTGTGATTGCAAGTAACTGGGATGAGGAGAGGGCGTCTGTGGAGAGAGATGGTACAAAACATATGTGCTACAGTGGATGGAGAGAAAGGACTGGAATAAAGACCGACGGTAGTGAGAGAGGAGAGTGGACAGAGCATCTAAGGAGCTACTGTGTAGCAGAATGGAGGGTAGTTATCTTAGAAGAGGTTGTTCTAGGGTATGCAGGGCAGAAGAAAGGATAACAAGGCGCTACCCGATGGTGCGAAAGATAAGATTTGGAAAACAGTGTTTGTAGCAGCCTAAAAGGGCTGGAGGGCATGTGTTGAAGCAGACTGTTTATACTTGCGTTGGGGTGTGAGACGAGGAGGGAGGGGAAGAAGGGAGGGGCGGGTTGGCCTCAGCACCTCAGAGCACTGGGCCGGTAACACTTTGCTGCTGAGTTAGGAGCCAGCCCTCCACCAGAGCACTGCGGAGCTCAGAATGCACTGGGGTAACGTTCAGCTCTCAGCCTTAAGAGAAGAGCTGTACACCTTTGCTGCTGAGCACCCAGGGGTGGGGAACAGTTCAGAGCTAAATGCTGTGCACCAGCCCCTGACCACGGGCTGTCAACGGCCAGGCACTGGGTCTCGGTCCCAAAACAACTCAGCTCCGCAGAGCAATGCAGGCCATGAAGTGCTTAGAAGTTAGCACTTAGCGCCAGGCTGGGTAACGGCTCCACAGTGACGGCGGGTGGGGGGCTGCTTGTCACTTAGAACCAGGGGACAGAGCAGTACTGACCGCCAGGCAGAGGGTGGATCCAGTTTATACAGAGTCACACACAGATGCGAAAGCCACTAAACTTAAATTAAATGAAAGTGTGCGCCATGCTCGCGCTATTTACATGAAAGCATCCTAAACCTCCAGGCAGAGGGTTTATACAGAGTCACACACAGATGTGAAAGTCGAACGTTTTTTTATTATACAGTTAATGCCATACAAAGCTGACTCTGCTAATAAAAAATCAAGGCAAAACCGTTATTATTGCTACATACCACCCGTTTATATAAATAGCCCACCACTAATAAAAATAAAGGTACACTAAAATTGAAAGCGTCAGGCACCGTTTATAAATAAATAAAAGCTTGCATAAAGGGGTGAGATGGTGTGGAGACCAGCATAGTGAGGTTAAGTTAAGAGTGGAGAGCGGCGCCAAAGCTGAATAAGCATAACACAAACAAGCAGCGTCATCGGAGAGTTGACGGGGGCGGGCATGCATTGTTGTGGGAGCAACGGGGTCGCACTGAGTTAGATGTACTAAAAATGAAATACACTGACAATGGAGGACTGTCTGAGCCTTGGAGGAGAGATAGAAAGGCAGCACTGGAAGGGTTAATCTTAAAATGACACATTGTGGCAAACTCGAGGGGCCGTGGTCCTGATCTTGGAAGAGATGTGTAAATATAGGAGGGGGCCCACGGGGGGAGAGACAGGGAAGGATTCGATCAGGGAGGTGGCGAGGGGCACAGGGTGACGAGGAAAGAGCAGGATGGAGAGATGAGTTCACAAACAAGCAGCGTCATCGGAGGGTTGACGGGGCGGGCATGCACTGTTGTGGGAGCAACAGGGTCGCAATCAGTTAGATGTACTAACAAGCTCTTGGCATTGCTGTGGGGAGGGGGGGAGAGGAGAAATGCGAGACATGGCCTGGCGGCCATGAAGTGTGAAGCAGTGGGCGGGGGAGCAGATCCCTTTGAAGTGGGAGGCAGGCGGCTCGGGAGCAAATGGTAAAAAGAGCGTGCATGAGCACATGCACTCGTCGAAATCCGCCGATGGTTTGACAACTTATTTTACCTACTAAAATTCTCCCCTATCCATTCCTTGCGGAATGGGATAGGCGAGACCTAAAAAACAGTTGAAATCATTTTTGGGACTCATCGAGTATTATGCTAAATTTGTGAGTCATTTTGCTAATAAAACTGTCTGTTTACGATCTTTATTGAAAAATATGTCAACTGGGATAGTGTCTGTGTTATGGTTTCAACTCTATCAAACGTTAAATTGTTTATGCTGGTCTTCTTAAGTCCTTTGACACTGGTGATTTGAGCCTCATCACTACTGATGCTAGCAACCATGGTTTGTCGACTGTGCGATTCCAGAAAAGGAATAATGGTACAGAGGAGATTGTGGTATTTGCCTCTAGGGCTCTGCAGGGTGCGAAGTGCACCTACTATACTATTGATTAGGAAGCTCTTGCTTTGTGTTGGGGTGTCCACTACTTTAGATAGCTCATTTAGGAAAATTAGTTTGTTTTACGTACAGACCATAAGCCATCGTGCATATATTCAGGACCAATTATAGGGGTAGAGAGACTCCTAATATAGCCAAATGGCAATATCATTTGCAAGAATTTCAGTATAGATTGCAGCATGTAGCAGGTATACGGAATTTTGCTGCGGATTGTCTGTCTAGATTACCTTTAGCTGATCAATTGGTGGTGGATGATCACAAAATTGAAGCGATAGTTTGTATGCTCGCTGAACACCATTGCCATTGCAAATAGCGCATTATCTGAGTCAGAATGGAGGGACGTGGTGGAGAATGATGCTGAGATGCAGGAAGTCACTGAGTTCTTGTCTAGACAATGGCCATTATCTATGGATAGGCAGGATAGCATAGTTCCCTTTTGGAGAGGTTTGGAGAAGTTGTCTGTGGTAAATGGGATATTACACAGACGTGAACTTCTTGTTGTGTCTCGTTGCCTTCGTAATTAAGTGTTGGACTTAGCTCATTAAAGTCATGCGAGCATACGTGCATGAAGCGCAGGGTAAGAGAGGATTTTTGGTGGCCAGAGGTTGATAATAATGTTGAAATTATGTTAGGGAGTGCTATGTATGAAATATGACTGCTAAAACAAAGGTGATGGTCCCAAGTCCCACTACTCCTGTCAAGTGCCCCTGTGTGCTGTGGAGCAAAACGTTGTTTGATATTTATGGAGCATCCGTGTGTAAGGGCATAGTCCCAAGGATGCTTTGGTTTTGGTACACTATGGGCCATATGTATCAACCTAATTTTGAGTCGCCAACGCTGCGAATCGCAAAAAACAGCGTTTGCGATTTAAAATTTGCTATTTCCAATGTATGATGCACAATCGCATTGCAAAATGAGAAATCACTAAAATAGCGATTCCTTATGTTGGAAGACCAAGAATTCTGTGAATTCCCTAGCGATTCCTTATTTTGCGATTTTCCCAGTTAGCGAAATTCTCAAACGGGAAATCGCAAAATAAGAAATCGCTATGGACTGTATGAAAAAATCGCAATTAGTGAATTCACGAAATTCGCTATTTAGAGAATCGCAATTAACACCAATTAGGAGCAGGTGGTAACCAGGTGCAAACTATTTAAGGAGTCCCACAATGCAACAGACTTTTTCCACAATGGCTGGGCTAAACATGATAGCCAGGAGGCTGCGACTCAGAGTTGCTGCACAGAGGAGGAGATGCCAGGAGAGGATATTCCTTGTGCGCATTACCATGTTGCAGCGGACTGAGGAGGACATCTATACACACTACAGACAGGATGAAGAGAGCATCCTTGATTTAATTGAGGAACTCAAACCCTTTCTTGAACACCCCACACACAGGACACACTCCATTCCCACCCACATCCAGGTCCTGTGCTCACTGCACCTCTTGGCATCAGGTAGTTTCCAGGGGGTGATTGCCTCAGCAGCAGGGGTGTCACAGAGTGGACTTTCGCGCTTTTTCCACGCGTTCCTTGATGCCCTGGTACAGAGGCTGCATCACCACATTCACTTCCCAAGTACCCCACAGGCACTAGACCAGACCAAGCAGGACTTCTATCAAATAGCCCAATTTCCCCACGTCATTGGATGCATAGATGGGACACATGTTGTAATATCCCCCCTCCCAGAATGAGTACGTGTTCAGGAATCGCAAATCCTACCATTCCCTGAACATACAGGTGGTGTGTGATGCCAAATACATCATCACGGACATTGTTGCTAAATACCCAGGCAGCACGCACAACGCTTTCATCTTCCGTCACAGTGGGATACACCGTCGACTCACAAGTGGGGAGTTTGGTGAGGGATATCTACTAGGTAAATGCATTTCAACCGAGGCCACACTTGTTAAGGATAGCATGTGCAGGACAGTGTTTAACCATATTCCTCCCACCCCACAGGTGACAGTGCGTATGCGGTCCGTGACTTCATACTGACACACTACCTGAATCCAGCCAACGCTGGGGAGCGGCGGTACAACAGCGCCCACATGGCAACTAGAGGCACCATTGAGCGGACATTCAGGATACTCAAGAGCAGATTCAGATGCCTACATAAGAGTGGAGGGGCACTACAATACAGCCCCCAGACCTGTTGCAAGATAGTAGTAGCATGTGCCATGCTGCACAACATCGCCACCAGGAAAGGCACACCGGTGGAGCTCAGTGAATCGGATTCATCAGATGTGGAGGGGCCAGTTCCAGGACGCATGCCAGCCGGTGTAGTTGGTGCAGCTGCTGTGCGCGAGATGAGATTACACGCAACTATTTATAGGTAAGAAAATATGACACAATGCTAGATATAATTTGTGAGACTGTGTTTTATTCCTTAACTCCAGGATGAATGACGTCACACAGCCTGAGTGACACACAATGTCACTCCCAATGTCCAGCACATGTTATTATCACAGTGCAAGTCTTTCATCGGGAGCAAGTGTCCATGTAAAGTGGGTAGCTGCACCCATCAGTGGTCCCATTTTCTGCACCTCAAATGCAGCGCTGTTGGGAGGATGCCCCTGTTTGGGGTTGCACAGTGCCCTCTTCACTTGGTCTACTAGGCCTACTGGTACGGCCCTACGGCGCCTATCCATGGTGGGCGGGGGGGTGATGCTCCTCCTTCCTGATTGTGCGTCCTTGTCCGTGGGAGTTAGGACTCCTGGCCCAGTAGTGCGAACTGCCCGCAGCTCATCTACAGTAGATGTTATTTGGACCAGGGCCCTTGCAATGTCCTGGCTGTTGTGTGCCACCTCACGCTGCATGCAAATGCTGTGCCTTGATAGTACATTGGTAGCAGAGGACAGGCGGTTCACCGACGTGTGTACAGGTCTAGGCGCTGCATCTCCCTGCGCCTAGCAGCACGGTCAGCCTTAAGTTCGGCACAGAGTGCCTCCAGGGCACCATTCATGCCCCTGAAGCCTGCCCTGACTTCCCTCTGTAATGGTTTTATATTTTTGGCCTTCAGGCGCTGTACTTGCAACATGTGCATCTCCAGTCCGCCGAACACTGTGTCATCCCCTGGGTCTGAAGCACTGCTGGATGCAAGAGACCTGCGCCTGGTTTGGACTGTTGGGATGGGATCAGCACGTGCACGGTGTTGTGGCTCTGGCTGTTTTGCGTCAGTTTGGACATCACCATCGGTGTCCTGGCCCTCGTCCTCCAATGGGGGTAGTGGCACTACATTTCGCCTGTGGCGCTTTGGAGGGTTTACAGGGCTGTCCTCCTCCTCTGTTTCCTCCTCTTGCCCTGCTGCTAGTCTGTTAGGGGAATCGCCCTGTCTTCCACTGCCTGTTACCTGTGTTCCAGATGGTGCTGTGGACGTAAAAGCACACATTTATTTACTGTTCTGACTTGCACTTGTCAATTATTAAATATCACTGTTTGAGATTACATGTGTCTTGTATTTGCCTTTCCTGATGTGCACATGCTATTGGGGACTGGCTGGGTGTAAATGCACCACTGTAATGTGCATGTGACTACATCTCCCATAATGCATTGCAGTGTGTGCTTGTGTACCTGCACTGGACTTCTAGTTTTGTCCTGCCCCTGGGTTGATGCTGGGTGTGTGTGGGTAGTTGGGGGGTGTCAGGGGTATGATGGCATGCTTCTTACCTTGTCCTGGTACCGGGGGGTCGGAGCTGTCAAGGTCGGCCACGCCCATTACACTTTCTGGCAGCAGGGTCCCCTCCACCAGTTCCTCTAGAGGTGTGGAGTCAGTGGCAGTGGAGGTCCCTCCACCAGTCTTCCTGGCCAGCTCCAACCTAGCAGCCACCTTCTCCTTGGAGCTCTGGCACATATCGTACCAGCGCTTTCTTAAGTCTTCCACACTCCTGTGTGTGACACCAACAGCCTTCACTTTCTGCTGGATTTCTGACCATATACGCCGCTTGCGTGTCTCAGGCACCCGGAGTGATTTCTTCCTAAATAGGAGCTCATGGCTTGTCACCATTTCTTGTATGAGCACCTCCAAATCGGCTTCAGAAAACGTTTGTTTCCTTTTCCTCTGGGTTTCCCCCTGCTGCTGCTGCTGCTGTGTGTCCTGGCTGATCAGAATAAACAAACAATATCCCAACTGGTATTATTGAAAAGGCAAATAAAAACATATGCATAAAGCATTATGAGAACAGAAATAAGGAGACTCAATAAGTTTTTTCAAATGTGCTCATGGCATCATGTAATAAACAGAAATAGTTAGGTGATTTACAGTTGTAACAGCAAGAATTGTACTTGGTGCTCAACGTGTGCAAGTGACATAAAAGGTGGCGACGCAAGTGACAATTGTGGTCAGCATATATGGTGCATAGTGAATGGTGCTTGAATATATACAGTGAATAAAGGAAAACAATGTGGCTCCAATTGAATGGTTAAGCAAAAGTTCTCAGTTGAGTTGGATTTAATTTGGATGAACCACACTGGGGGCTGCGCCTTTTATTGCGCTGAACGGTCGACGACGTTTCGATCCTCTATAGTTGGGATCATCTTCAGGACTGTGTTGTAAATAGGGAACGGTGCTGTATAAGTCCGAGACGGTGTCCGTAGTACTTGGAAGGGCGGAGACACCATAGATGCGATCAGTGCTAAACTGTCCGGGATGCAGGTCCTTCTGGGCAGTGGCCAGTGATCCAATTGAAACGGCGGGGGCCCGATCTGATCAATGATCGGTGGAGCTTGAGTGAATCTTATGCTGAGTGAAGCAGCGAGGGATGACTGCGTGCATGACTGGATACCGTGTCCTTGCTGGCCATGCCTCCAGTGTCTTCCATTGTTTTCACCACTGCAGAGTTCCCTCTCCACCACTCCTTCTCTCTGACTGTGCTTCAGAAACTCAGGTGCAGCATGGGTAGTCACACTTCCTGGTTGTGATGTCACCAAGCTGCACCTGAGTTTCCGGTTCTCAGATTTGCGAAATTCGCAATTTTGCGATTTTTTCCGTTAAGGAATTGCTATTTGGGGTGTCGCAATGAAAATAGCAATTTTTACAGAATCGCAATTTTTTTGCGATTTTTTACATACATACCGTTTTGCGATTCTGAAATTGCGATTCGCTAAAAATCGCAAATTGAGAATCGCAAAAGGGGCGCTTGATACATATGGCCCTATATCTCTAAGAGTTTTACCTTTTGTTTAATGATTATTGTACTTTGGAAATCATTGTCTTTTTATCATATGTTGTACTGTTTGAAGAAAGGGGGATATGTTGGGTCTGGTGGAATGATGGAATGGGGAGGAATGGAACGGAGAATGTCGATGGGGAAGGAATCATAGGACGGCACTTGCTGCCTGAGCCTGGGGACCTATGGTTGGCAATAAAGTACCTACCTTATACTACTTGCTTAATAGAGTGCCCTCATTTCAGACATCTTGGTGGAGATGTTCGAGTGGTTGGAAAAAGCTCCTGTCTCAAAAGAAGAAATCAATGCTCCCAGATTACAAAGAGATAGGAAAAGCAAGAAGAAGAGATAAATTAAGAAAAAGGGTCTTCCCTAAACGCCTTATTAACCCTGGAACCCTGGGAATTGGATAGGTACTTTAAAGCGACCCAATTGAATGATCCCACCCTACAGTTTGCTTGGAAAGAGGCCAAACGAGAGGAATGGGATAGACCCCAGGTAGGCCCTGCTTTTATTATTCAAAAAGGGTTAACCTATAGGGTTAAAAAGAGGGTATACATCCTCAATTGTTAGTACCCGTTCCATTTAGGGAACAGATTCTATTTAGCGCTCATTCCCATCTACTCATTTGACACTACAGCTTAGATAAAACATCCCAGATTATTTTAAAACAGATTTACTGGCCAGGACTCTTAGCCCAAGTAAAGAAATATTGGCAAGATGTCCAATCAGTCAAAAGAATAATTCCAACAGACCCCCAAAGGTACCAAACCAGAAAATACCCCTGATTGGGACTCCTTTTGAACAAGTTGGTTTAGATCTAGTGAACCCCTTTATTTCCTCAACTGAAAGTCACAAATACATTATGGTAATTGTACTCCGTGCTACCAGATATTTCTAAGCCGTTCGCCTGAGAGATATAATTACCAAAGCCATAGCCACAGCAGTCATTTAAATCTTTTCACAAATAAGTGTATCTAAGGAAATGTTACCAGATCAAGAAACCCCTTTTTCTGTCGAAGTTAACGCAACATGTTTGTCACCAGTTAAGAATCAAGCAACTACGTAGCTCCACCGTATTTCACCCACAAACGGACAACCAATTCGAGGGATGGATGGCACACTCAGACTTACCTTTGAAAGAAATGCTAACCGGTGAAGGTAAAGATTGAGACAGACTATTAACTTTGGGCCTTTTTTGTCTTCATAGGAAAACAAACACAATCTAGTTTAGGATGTTCCTCTTTTGAGTTATTATTTGGCTGAAAACTAAGAACTTTATTAGAGATGACCTGTGAGTTTTGGGAAAAACACTGTAGGAAACAGAGAAACGTATGCGATTATGTCAGGCAGATAAGGCATTGCCTAGAAAAACTATGACAATTAGCCACTAGCAACCTGGACAGGACACAGCAGCAAAAACACCTCTACCACTATAACCGAAATACTAAATAGATGGAGTTAAAAACAGGACAGTGGGTACTGGTGCTACTTTATAATAATAAGAAACCTAATAATGACGATTTGATTACCAAATTATAGCCCAAATAGCTAAAGTAATCTATAGGTTGTGCCTAAATACCTAAAAGGCACACATTTTTCATATTAATCTTTTTAAAAAAATAATACTGACCAATACCCCGGAATGTATAAGCAGTATTTACTTCAACTTGAGAAGAAAGTACTGAACTTTCCCTATTTTTTGGCCAAAACATATCCGCAATTTAAGGGCAGAATTACAACAGCATTAATGCTTGGGTCAAAAATGCTTTTCAGATCTCTCTAGGGGTACTCACTTGATCACTCAGACTATCCAGACAGAACAAGGAAAAAACCTGTAAAACAGGCCCAAATTGCATACCAGAGGCCCAGCACTCGGCCACTTGAAAAGGGGTAGCGCAAATGTTAACATTGGGTATAATAGAACCATAATCGAGTCAATTGTATTTTCCATTTATGATCATACCCAAATTTAACGGGTCAATAAAGTCCTGCATAGATTTCTAAGCTGTAAATACAGTTTAAAATGTTAACACTTTTCCTTCACCAAAACTTGATAAATTAATAGAACGATTGGGCGAATATATATGTACAATACTACTATCACTGTTACTAAGGGATACTGGCAAATACCCTTTAGAGTTGAAGGCAAGGAAAAACACCTTTTCTACACCTGTTGGTTTGTTTACATTCACTGTACTTCCTTGCTTCCTTAATAATATTTGATACCACTTTCCACCCTAAACCACTACCTACATAAATACCAAGGATTCACAAGGTAATTTAAAACATGGAACACTGAGAATAAAAGACTCAGTTCCAGGGAAATAAGAAAAAGGGAAGAAATAGGGAGAGCAAAGAATAAGTATCTGTCACATCACTTACCTGAAGCCACTACTTTTCTCCAAGGGCAGGAGTAATTCAGTCCAGTCCTACCAAAGAATCCCTAGAAGGAGAAAAGAGAAAGGAAGACTTCAAGACCTGGAAGAAAATACCTTACCCAGACACTCAACCTTTATGAAGAATGAACCCCAGAAACTGTAACTTTTATGTACAAGTTCTCTACTCTATTCTTTACCCAACACCACTGGATTTACTTGTATCAGTCAAAGCTTAAAAAATTGCATCATAAAACCTCACATACCCGCTCTTATCTTTAATGATAAACCCACACTGCATTTGTGGAAAAAGGCACGGTGTAAGAGTTAAAAACTGCTGGTGTACTTCCTGTAATTACCAGTGACCCAAATAAAACCAAGTCAAAAGAGAATACCAATACAAAAAATGATGTGAGAAAGAGAGATTCTGAGGAAAAAAAGATGAATTTAGGTATGCCTTATTGATTATGTCAAGATCAACTCCTTGCAATGAGCATCAAGTTCAGATTCAGGAAATTGAGTTCAATTAATCAATCAGGGGAATTGTAAATTATTAATGCAGATTAACATGCAACACAGTAGAATGCATGATCCCTGAAAGTAAGGAGCATTGGGATTAATTTTGGCTTCTGTGTTGGCCCTGCATAAAGAGTTGAGTTCAAAGATACAACAAGAAAGTGGTGTTTTGGTAAGCAAAGTCGTTGGACGAAATATTTGCATATGTGAAATATTGTAGAGATTATCATGAGTTGAAAAATAAGTCAACTAAAGAGGAGTTTATGCTGGTGCAGACTTAGTTAGTTCAGAAAGGTGGTCAAGGAGCTTTTCAAACTCTTAGTGTGCAATTACAGTTTCCTTCAAAAGATGAGGGAAATGGTTCTTGATGCAGAGGTAAAAGTTTTAATAACAATGCTAATAATGGACAGAAGATATCAGGAACTCGTCACAAGTGTGGTACGGATGGACATTGGACAAGGAATTGTATATTTAATGTACATTTATGTATGTATTAATGTATATTTTTACCTGGAACACAAACAATGCTTCATTTGAATTTGATATTGCAAAATATGACTCAAATATCACATAATGGGATGACAGTCAATGGTTAAGGCCCTACATACACTTGTGCAAGCCTTGCAGATTACAAGGCAGTTCAATAGAAGTATGCCATCAGCTCCAGTTTTACAGCCTCATTTGCAGAATAATGTAATGGGATTTCTGCAGAATGTTAAATTTCAGCAACATCTAGCTCAGCCTCAAATGAAACAATCAGTAATCAGTGACACTTCTCTACAATTTGCAGCTACACTCAGTACTTATGGATCGAGGCAGGTCCCTGAGGGGGGACGAGGAGGAGGATTGTATGTTTGGTGCAGCCCTAGATGTAGATTAGACTAGCCCAATAATGAAAGCCGAAGTGAACGGCCAACCCATATCAATATCGGTTGACATGCTTGCTACCGGTTTCACACTTAGACCAGTAGAAGTTCCAAACCTACCTCCCCAGGAAAAGAAGTTCAATTAGTAGGCATTTGGCCTAAGAAGGTGACTAATAAGTTGTTTGCAAATGTTCCTGTACAAATAGGCTCAGTTACAAATTAGCATAAATTCATAACTAGTGGGAAAAAACCATCAAGTCTGATAGGTTGTGATCTGTTATGTGAGCTGAATTGTGTAATTTACAGAACACCAGATAGTGTTTGCATTCAAACAAATTATCTTAATGTTGATTTCAATAGAAAATCTTTAGAATAAAAATATATTTTCCTAGTTCTGAGAACTTACATCCAGATTTCGACGCATGGTGTTGAAGAACTGGGATAACCCACTTACTGGGTCTCGGCGGCGGGGGAGTCGCCCAAATCTTCCATACCTTCTATACTTAGTAAAAGGAGACGCCTGAGCCTTCGTCTGCAGGAGGAACCCAGATTTATTTCAATAGCCCGGGCTATGGAACAGAGTCCCAAGCTAGTCAGAGACAAAACCCAGGAGTCTGCTACTTCACTCTGTAGCTTACAAGCCTTTTATACATTTTCATCCCAGTCTTTTGGCTGTCAGACCATTGTTTAATCAGGGTAGTGTTTACAGTTGATAACCAGATCCAGACGATGTTTGTAGTTAGTGACCTGGTCAAGGCTTGGTACACAGATCATTGTTCACTCGGTTTTGATTAAGGCTCAGTTTTTCAGGTCTTTGTCCAATTGCCTTGATCAAAGCCCGGTCCTTCAAGTCATTGTTTAATCACCCTGATCAGGGCCCAACAGTCAGACCATTGTCTAGATAACCTGATCACGGTGTCAAGGATGTTTACCAGGCTGGGAGCAGGAGATGGAAAACAAGCTTGTTTACACAGGGCGTGGGTGTCTTATGGCTTTCTGTTGAACTGCAAAGAACAAGGGGTTGGGTGTGCGACAGTTCCTGGGCAGAAATGTAGGCTGCAAGATGTTTTTTGTCGTGTAAGTTTAGATTTTCCTCAGGCATCAGCAGAAATGACCAGGTGGGTCGTGTAGAAGTGTTTGACACGAGATGGCAATGAAAAAACAATGGAGTCCCGGTACAGATGATGCTAATCAGAAAAACACTTTTCCTCAGACCCTCCTTTTGCCATTGAGTGGAAAATACTTTTAAGAAATGTCAATGTTCATAAGACCATCTGTTTCTTGTTGGAGCATCATCATCATCATATTGGTGTTGTGAATGTTAGAGGGTGGAGGCTTGATGGTCTGGACACACATTGTACAGAACATAGGCAGGCACTGAAAGCACAAACAGCAGGAGACCAGGACAGCTACTTCCAAGGCAAGGAAGATGAGGACGCTCCAACCCCACTGGGAAAGGAGGCCCCAGATCCAGCCAGTGAGGGACCAGCTGCCTTCATCCAAATTAATTTCGGAAGAAAGGCGATGCAGATGTCGGATGGCATCGTACACTGTAGGTGCGTTGTCTGGGATGTACACGCAGCAGCTGGAGCCGATCAATTTACATACACCACCACGATCAGCAAGGATGACGTCGAGGACCATGCGGTTTTGGAGCATTATAAGGCGGTCCGCCTGTAGCTCTGCAGTGATATTGGAGAGGGCACCAGCTTTTACTGTGATGGTGACCTCAAGGACCCTGGTCAGTCCTCGTACAGCCCGACTGTTTGCCATGGGACCCCAGAATGGAAGGAAACCTTTAAAGAAGTCCCCGGCTTCCTGGCCCGCTGTATCCTTGGCTGATATGACGCCCCTACGTGAGCGGTAGGGCGCCCTTCATTGACTGGTGGTGGAAGGAGGAAGGCCAGATAGCAGGTACCAGACCAGTTACGGGGGAGCCAAGTGTAGGTGGCAGTGTCACAGATGAAATAGGTGTTGGGGGATGCCACCAGCTTCAGAGGAGATGTAGAGTTCAAAGCTTTTGTAATATCACACGTACTGGTACCAACTTTCGTAGTCCCTAGGCCATGGATGCAGACACGGCCTTGCACATTTATGAAATTCACAGTGTCTCGTTCATCATGCAGTATCCTTCTTGTGCGGAATCTGGAAAATGTTCGTCGAGTGGTTGAGTTGAATACTACCATTTCACTGAGTTCATCTGGTGGTAGTAGCAATGTGGACGAGCTGGTCGGGCAAAAAGGAGCATTGGCATTGCCAGATCTGTTCCGCCAGAAGTCATCCCGAAATGTCCCAAGGATAGAATTGGCAGTACCATTGACAGTGTTGGCCTCCTGCATCAGCATCCACCATGCAAGACAAGACCCAGTGATGGAGAAGGGGTAAGGAAAGAATGGAACAGGGTGTATCATGGAAGTCAAGTCAAGTCAAGTCAGAGAATTTATATAGCGCACTACATACCCAGGGGGTCTCAAGGCGCTTAGAAAGAGGGGGAGTATTACTTGTCAAATATCCATGTTTTAAGTTGCTTTCTGAATGCTAGGTGGTTCTGGGTAAGGCGAAGGTAAGCGGGGAGTGAGTTCCATGTTTTAGCAGCCAGGTATGAGAAGGATCTGCCTCCCATGGTGGTCTTGTTGATGCGAGGTACAGTGGCGAGGGCTTGGCTGGAAGAACGTAGTTGGCGGGAGGGGGTGTAGAAGGACAGTCGTGAGTTGAGGCATTCTGGTCCGATGTCGTAGAGTGATTTGTGTGCGTGGGTTAGCAGTCGGAAAGTGATCCTCTTATTGACGGGTAGCCAGTGGAGGTCTTCAAGGTGACCAGAGATGTGTTCGTTGCGTGGGATGTCTAATATGATCCTGGCTGAGGCGTTTTGGATTCGTTGGAGTTTCTTCTGGAGTTTAGCGGTAGTGCCTGCGTAGAGGGTGTTTCCGTAGTCCAGTCGGCTCGTGACCAGAGCATGGGTGACTGTTTTCCTTGTTTCGGTGGGGATCCAGCGAAATGTTTTTCTGAGCATGCGAAGAATGTTGAAGCAGGAAGAGGATACGGCGCTGACTTGTCTGTTCATTGAGAGTGAAGAATCCAGGATGACGCCTAGGTTCCGTGCGTGGTCTGTCGGGATGGGTGCTTTTCCGAGGGCTTCCGGCCACCAGGAGTCGTCCCATGCAGAGGGGGATGTACCTAAGATGAGGACTTCTGTTTTGTCTGAGTTCAGTTTCAGACGGCTTTGTTTCATCCATTCGGCAACTTCTTTCATTCCTTCGTGTAGGTTAGTTTTGGCGGTGCTGGGGTCATTGGTGAGAGAAAGGATTAGTTGAGTGTCATCCGCGTAAGAGATGATGTTGAGGTTGTGTTGGCGGGCGATGGCCGCGAGGGGGCTCATGTATACGTTGAAGAGGGTGGGGCTGAGAGAGGATCCTTGTGGTACGCCACAGATGACTTCAGTGGCCTCGGACTTGAATGGTGGGAGGCGGACTCTCTGGGTTCTTCCGGTGAGGAACGAGGTGATCCATTCAAGTGCTTTTCCCTGGATTCCGATGTTATTGAGGCGCTGTAAAAGGGTGCTGTGGCAGACTGTATCGAATGCTGCAGAGAGGTCGAGGAGGATGAGGGCGACTGTGTCTCCATTGTCCAGTAGAGTTCGAATGTCGTCTGTTGCTGCGATGAGGGCGGTCTCAGTGCTGTGTTTTGCTCGGAAGCCAGATTGTGAGGAGTCGAGGGATTTGTTGGCTTCGAGGAAGGCGGCGAGCTGGTTGTTGACAGCTTTCTCGATGACTTTGGCCGGGAATGGAAGGAGCGAGATGGGGCGGTAATTTTTGAGTTCGGTGGGGTCCGCTGTGGGTTTTTTCAGAAGGGCGGTGAGTTCAGCGTGTTTCCAGTCTTCCGGGAAGGTGGCGGAGTTGAAGGAGCAGTTGATGACTTCTCGGAGGTGCGGTGCTATGACGGAGTCTGCTTTGTTGAAGATGTGGTGAGGACATGGGTCTGTGGGGGATCCTGAGTGGATGGAATTCATCAGGCGGATTGTGTCCTCAGTGGAGATTGGGTTCCAGTCGTTAAGGGTGTTCACGGGGGGAGAATGTTCAGCAAATGGTAGGGTGGGTTGGTTTCCGGGTTGGTTGTCGAAACTGTTGTGGATGTCTGTAATCTTGTTGTGGAAGAATGAGGCTAGGGAGTCGCAGAGGGCTTGAGAGGGGGTGATGTCGTTGGAGTTGGCCGAGGGATTGGAAAATTCCTTGACGATGTTGAAAAGTTCCTTGCTGTTGTGGGCGTTGTTGTCAAGTCGATCCTTGAATGTTGTTTTCTTGGCCTTTCGGATTAGTTGGTGGTGAGTGCGGGTGGCGTGTTTGAAGGCGTCCTTGGTGCTAGTGGTTGGGTCTTTTTTCCAGGTCTTTTCAAGGGAGCGGCAGAGTTTCTTGGACTTCTTAAGATCATCGTTGAACCATGAGGCCTTTTTGCTGCCAGGTTTGCTTTGACGTTTCTTCAGTGGTGCTAAGGTGTCGGCGGTGTTGGATAACCATAGGGTGAGGTTGGCGGCGGCTTCGTTTGCGTTAGAAGAGTGGGCTGGGGTGTTTAGAAGGAGCGATGCGGAGATCTGGTCCGTGGTGATTTTGTTCCAGTTTCTTTGCAGAGTTGGTTGGAGGTGGTTGGTGGGTTTTGGTTTGTTGTAGGTGAAGTGAACGCATCTGTGGTCGGTCCAGAGGAGATCCGTAGTGTGGCTGAAGGAGACATGATTGCTGGAGGTGAAGATGGGGTCGAGTGTGTGACCTGCGATGTGGGTGGGGGAAGTGACCAGTTGTTTAAGTCCGAGGTTGGCGAGATTGTCCAAGAGGGTGGTGGTGTTGCGGTCGTTGATCTTTTCAAGGTGAAAGTTGAGGTCTCCTAGAAGGATGTAGTCTTTGGAGGGGAGCGCGTGAGGAGTGATGAAGTCCGTGATGTCTTCACTGAATTTTGCGCGGGGTCCTGGTGGTCTGTAGAGGAGGGTGCCTCTGAGTGTGGTCTTGGGGTCGATGTGGATCTGGAAGTGAAGGTGTTCGGAGTTAGCGAGGTTGGCGTCAGAGCTGGTTGAGATGCGGATTGATTTCTTATGGACGATAGCGATTCCTCCTCCTGTGTGGCCGGTACGGTCCTTGCGTGTGATCTTATAGTCTTCAGGGATGGCAATGGTGATGTCTGGGGCGGAGGAAGCGTTCATCCAAGTTTCAGTTAGGAAGGCGACGTCTGGAGAGATGGTGTCTAGTAGATTCCATATGTCAATGGCGTGTCTGTGGACCGATCGAGTGTTGAGAAGGATGCACTGTAGGTGGTTGGGGTCAGGAATCTGTGTTGTGGTCGTAGCGGAGATGTTGTCGGTGCCGATGAATTTGCAGGAGTAGCAGGAGAATGGTCCATGGGTGTGTCCAGGAGCGGCTTGGACGCAGTTGGGGGCGCGACCGGGGTTAAGGGCTAGGAGGGTGGCGGCATCGTAGGTAGTGCGGGAGGGCTGGGCAGCGCGAGGGGCAGGGGGTCTGGAGCTGGGCGCGGTCCAGGCGCGGACAGGCGTAGGCGGGCTTACCTTTGGCGCACCTTCGGCGCGGATTGGGCGCGGTCGCTGCGCGTGAACGCTGCGCGCATGGGCTACTGTCATATATGGATGGTGGGAAGGGGGAGGGGCGAGGGCGGCTCAGCTGGGAGGCGTGGCGGGCTCAAGGGAACAACAACAACAACAGAATCAAAATGGAGGGGAGGGCAGAGCAGGGCGCCGGGGGATAATACACGAGGTCAATTACACAATGCGCCTGTAAATATTGGAGCGAGCAAGCAGGCATCCGGTAAAGCAGTGACCAGGCGGTGAAAAGCGCTAATGAGTCCTGGCGCTGTTTAAATTAATAAATACACGCTGAAACGCTATGGAATCCTTGCGCTATGTAAATAGATAAGAAAAACAACACTGAAATGCTATGAAGTTCTGGCGCTCTTTAAATAAATAAATAAATGAGCAACACTTCGTCAAAAGCAGGTTTGCAGTACGATACCGCCTTTAGCAGCAAGCAGGTAGGGGAGCGACCACTCAAGGCAGGAGCGAGGAGTGGATCACGTCGCTGTGAGGTCAGAGGGCGCTCTATATTGCTAGTGGGAGGGCGGCTCAGCTGGGAGGCGTGGCGGGCTCAAGGGAACAACAACAACAACAGAATCAAAATGGAGGGGAGGGCAGAGCAGGGCGCCGGGGGATAATACACGAGGTCAATTACACAATGCGCCTGTAAATATTGGAGCGAGCAAGCAGGCATCCGGTAAAGCAGTGACCAGGCGGTGAAAAGCGCTAATGAGTCCTGGCGCTGTTTAAATTAATAAATACACGCTGAAACGCTATGGAATCCTTGCGCTATGTAAATAGATAAGAAAAACAACACTGAAATGCTATGAAGTTCTGGCGCTCTTTAAATAAATAAATAAATGAGCAACACTTCGTCAAAAGCAGGTTTGCAGTACGATACCGCCTTTAGCAGCAAGCAGGCAGGGGAGCGACCACTCAAGGCAGCGACAAGGGGAGCGACCACTCAAGGCAGGAGCGAGGAGTGGATCGCATGGAATGCGGCATCAGTCCACAAACCCAGCAGTTGGAAGAGTTCATAATCAGCTGATGATGATGCAACATTTGGATGAAGGTGTTGTTGAAGAATTCTGCACGGCGGGGTAATTCGTGGGCTGGTAGCGTGTAATACTGGTGTTCTGCAGGAGTCGGGGTGGAATTTGGGGAGGTAACAGGATGGTAGATTAGTAACAGCCAACAAAGGATAGACAGGATGAGGGAGACAAACAGCGTCACCACGGTGGCTATGAAGCATTTACTATGTCGGAGACTGACATCTTGTTTCTGGATTCGGGCGTTTTGGACGGCTGCCATTGTTCTAAGCCAGGGACCTCTAGCGGCTGTCTGTGATTGGTGGTTGCTTCACTGGGCGCAGGTGCCAAGGAGCCCTATGGCATACCTTAGTCTGACACACCAGCCCTACTCTCATCTGGGAAGATCACAGCCCTACAGCCTATCGGCACTTGGCGAAGTCAAGGGCAAGCCTGCCCTCGGGGGCGCAAGTTATATCGGTCGGAAGTAGGAACAGTATGGTCGGTAAACAATTGTTCTTGGTGTTGAGCAGAGTTAGGGGAAGGTTCCACGCTTCCTTTCAGTATGTTGTCACTCTCTGCTTCCGTAGATGTAGAATGCAGTCTGGCATCGCTGAATGGGACAAACGTAGGAACTGTTTCTGTTTCTGAGTCTCCTTGTCCTTCCCTCACCCACTGATTATAGGGGAGGGGCAGAGGCACACGCCGGCAGTGAGCCGAATGTACCCAATTCTTCCGACCTTCTACTTTCACAGCGGTGCGGGTGGCTAGTAACACCTGACGGGGCTGTGTCCAGCGGGGCTCGAGGCTCTTAGTCCGTTGAAAGTTACGGATCAGGACATATTCTCCTGTTTGGATACCGTGTCATGGGCCCTCGGTTTTGTCAGGTATGGCCTTGTGCACCTGGTGATAAAGAGTATGAAAGGTATTAGTTAGACTGTACAGATAATCAGTTAATACAGGGTATTCAACATCAGACAGTTTCTTACGGAATTGGGACACCCCAGACATTGGCAGGCCTCCCGATCACAATCTCGTGGGGGGATAGCCCTATCCGGGTGTGTGCCGTTGTTCTTGTAGGCAGTAGGGCTTGGGGCAGAGCATCAACTCAAGTGACACCTGTCTCGGCTACTATTTTTGCATTTTAGTTTTTAGGATGCCATTGTACACCTCTACTAGACCTGCTGACTGGGGGTGGTTAGCTGCATGAAATTTTTGTTTTATACCCAATGCTGTACAGACATATTCCATAATTTGGGCTGTAAAGTGGGTCCTGTTGTCACTCCAGACCAAGCGGGGCAAACCAAATCGTGGGAGGTATTCTTTTAATAGCACTTTGGCGGTAGTAATAGCGGTGCAGTCTTTGAGGGGGTAGGCCTCCACCCATCGGCTGAAGGTACAAACCACCACCAGGACATATTTTAGATTGTTACATCTGTCCATCTGGATGTAATCCATTTGGAGGACTTCAAAAGGGAAGGTAGGAGGAGAGAATCCTCCTTTAGGAGTAACTGTGGCTTTTCCTGGGTTATACATTGGGAAAATCATGCATGTTTTAACCAGCTTTTCAGCATATGCTGGTATCTTAGAGTTGTACAACGTAGGTTCCAACAGCTTGCATATCCCTTTTGCACTAATGTGAGCAGGACCATAGGCCATCGTAACTACTGGTGGCATGTGACTGTCAGGTAACATCCATTGTCTTTCCATAGTTGTACGGACCCAGCAACCATCAATTCCCTCCTTTGCTAATTGCTCCTTCCTAACAGTCTGTGAATTAGGGGGCCATGTTGGATCTTGGTCCCCATGGGAAGTAAGAAAATTCCTTTCTTTCCACAATCTCCCGAAGTTGTAGGCCACCCCAAAGGCATACTGACTGTCAGTATAGATATTTACTGTTATTCCCTTGCTTATCTCACAGGCTCTAGTGAGGGCCACTAATTCTGCTGCCTGAGCAGAGCACTGCGGAATCTGAGCTGTTTCTACTACTTGCCCTAATGTTGTGAGGGCGTAGACGGCTGAGGTGTTACCATCTGGCCCTCTGAGACATGATCCGTCCACATACAGTGTACCTTCTGGTTCTGCTATTGGGGTATCCTGTAAGTCAATACGTCCCTTTGTCTCCTGCTCTGTCCTTAATATGCAGTCATGTGGGTCTAAGCGGGCATCCTGAGTATCCAGTGGGAGTAATGTGGCGGGGTTCAGTACAGTGCATCTTGATGTTGATGTGGCTGGCAAAGAGTCTCAGTTCATATCCTGTAAGTCGTGCGCTAGTGAGGTACTGTGTCTTGGTGTTATTAAGGAGGGTATCTACAGAATGGGGGACCATCAGAGTCAGGGGGGAGTTCATGACGATTCCCGCACTCTGACGGACCATGAGGGCGGCCGCAGCGGTCGCCCGTAGGCATCCTGGGAGAGCCCTTGCAACAGGATCTAAGGCGGCTGAAAAATAGGCACATGGCCGTTGGTGACCTCCAAACATCTGGGTCAAGAAAGCGCATGCACAGCCGTCTGTCTCATATAGAAAAAGAAAAAATTGTTTGCTATAGTCAGGAGTACCGAGGACTGGAGCAGTACACAGGGCCCTCTTCAAATCTTGGAAGGCCTGCGCATGCTCTGTAGTCCATGGAAAGGAACTGTCTGATATGTCCTTAGTTGTGAGGGCAAGAAGAGGTTTGACCATGGCCGAAAAATTGGAAATCCATTGTCTACAGTATGAGGTTAGGCCTATGAAGGTTCGCACCTGCTTTTGTGTTCGTGGGGCCGTCATAGCATTGATAATGGCTACACGATCAGCGGTGAGATGCCTTCCCTCCTTCGAGAGGAGATGACCTAAATAGGTCACCTTCTCTTGACAAAATTGAAGCTTTTTCAAACAGACTTTGTGATTATGGAGGGCAAGGTGGCGTAACAAACAGAGTATCTTCTTTACATGCTGGGGCAGAATTTGCAGCAATGAGGAGGTCATCTACATATTGTAATAGTGTGGAATTATCAGGGAGTTCCAAGGAATCTAGTTGACTTTTTAGGGCTTGACTATAGATACTGGGGCTCTCGGTGAAACCTTGAGGGGCGCGGCAGAATCTAAAGCTCCGCCCACCAAGGGAGAAACCCAAAAAATGTCTGCTGTCAGGATGATTAGGAATGCTGAAAAAAGCATTCTTGAGGTCTATGACAGAGAAGTGCGTGGTGTCAGAAGTGACCATCGTTAAGAGGGCTGTAATGTCAGGGACAACAGGATATTGGGAGATTGTTATTTTGTTAAGGGCTCTCAGGTCAATCACAAATCGGTATATTTTAGGGGAGAGAGCATCTCCATTGGTCTTTTTAAGAACAGGAATAATGGGACTGTTACAGATATTGCCACGTGTCTCCTCCACTACGCACTCGTCCATCAATTCAGATATTATTGTCAAAAGGGCCATTTCTCCTTCCACGGGTAGTCGATACTGTCGGAGGCGGGGGAGAAGTGCACCTGGCTGGATGCGTACCACATGAGGGGGAATGTTGAGACACCCTACATCAGTGTCTGATGATGCCCAGAGGGAGGAAGGTAAAGACTGCAACTCTGGTGGGAGGGTACCGGACAGATACATGTAGGAAGCTGCGGTGGGAGTAATTGTTAGGGATACACCTTGGGGATTACATGACATGGTCGCATACAGAGCTTTCAGTAAATCCATGCCTAACAAGTTTTCACTGCAACCTGTAGTAAGGACGAAGGGAGCGTCAATATGTGCAGGGCCAATATCGAGAGGGAGGGGTTCAGAGACAGGGCTGGTCACAGGTGTTCCTGCAAAACCCACGGAGACATTCATATTGCCAGAAAGGGGTGCCTTCGGAACTGACAGACGTGCAATAGAAGACCTGGTGGCCCCAGTATCCAAAAGAAAATTCTTATCGTTCCCCACAACTGACATTTGAACATAGGGGCCCCTTTGATCCACTGGAATTTGCACTCTGGTAATACCCCTTTCCTGGCTGTCCTATACTTGGTAGGATCCTGTCTCATCAACTTCATCATTATCATCATTGTAATAAGTGCGTGTTGCTTCGTACTCATCAAACCTGTTGGCCGGGCGCGGCCGGACGGGAGCGTCATCCCTGGGCCTACGTTCCTTATCCTGTGGATGGGGTGGGCCCTGGTCCCTAGTTGGCCTCGCTTCCCTAGGAGCGCGAGGCCGAGTCTTCCCTGTTCGGAAGTTTTCAGCTAACACGGGACACTCATTTATCCAATGGCTGTACCCCTTACAATAAGCACACTGATCTGTTTGGAGGGCTCCCGTGCGTTGGGAGCTGGAGGGGGTAGACTGGCGAGCCCTCGGAAGGGGTTGGAGTTGAGGTCTAAAATTCCTGCGCGCATCGGGACCTCGGGGAGGGTAAGCCTGCTGCAGAAGTGCCTTAGTCTTAAGATCCCTAACCTTCCTACTTTCCCTGTCTCTATCTTCATTCTCCCTACTCTTGTGATATTGTGCAATAGCCAAGATACCAGTCATAGTTTGGGCAGACCACGTACTTTCAACTTTCTCAAGCCTGGCGAAGATCTCAGGAAGCAAGTTACTGACAAACTTATCGACAAATACTGGGCCAGAACCTGGGGTCCGGGGATCCAAACCACTGTGTCCCTTGTATTCTGTCTCAAAACGGGTAAAGAAGTCAGCCACATTCTCATCTTTTCGCTGCCTACAGGCGTTTATTTTATCCCAGTTAATGACAGCTTCCGGCAAAAGTGTTTTCATAAACGTCATTATTTTACCGGGCAAAGTCAGGATGGCAGCTTCTGGTTTAGTCCCTCCTACCCTTGCTTCTTCCATAGCCTCTAAGTCAGCCAATTTACCTCCCAATACCACTTCATGGTCAGTATGTTGAATCTTGTCCCAAATTTCAGTGGGGACAACCGTACCAAAAAGTAAATCTATATCCTCAAGAACGAGAGTACCTGCAGATATAATCTGACCTAATTCTCTGTAAAAGGCAGCCAGATTCTTCCAGGGATCTGGTAATTGTCCTTTTAACTGCATTACTTCTGACCTTTTCCAAGGAACATGAACCCAAAGCCTGCGCCAGTGATCTTCAACAGCCCCTCGGCCATTATTTTGAGCATCGGTAAGTGCGTTAACAAAGATAGGGGCCGCCTCTCTCATTGGCATAGCTGTTTCCAGAGGGGTGTTGAGAAAAGCTGTCATATCACGGTAAGCCATTGCAGCAGACATAGCGCCAAACATCCCCTCTCCCTGAACATCGCCTCTTTTTATTTGTGACTTACGGTCCATTAATCCGGTGGGTACCTGTTTAAGCGCATTCTCAAATCTTTGCATGACCAAAGTACACATATATTCAGCCCAGGTGGTCTGTTCGATAGTCGTCCACTGAGAAAAGGTGGACCATATTTCTTTAAAGGTATAAATATTCCCGTTATTTATCCAACATTCACACTATTGCCTCTGTAGGTTATTTTCTCGAAGGGACGAAAAGCTGACTGCAGAGTGCAGGGAGGCCAGTCGGGGGGGAATTCAACAATTTATATAAATCCTGCTTAACTGTAGGCCTCTGGGAAGTAGGAAAAGGGCAGGTAGGGGTAAGGCTGCAGGGGTTGGGCCGATGGAGACTTGTTGTCATTTCCGCAGCGAGGACAGGGTTAACGGACGTTATAGGAAAAGTCGGGAGGGTCGGTGTGAGAGGGAGAACAGTAGGAGGGGCAGTGGGGGCAGGAGTGGGTAGTGGCGGGGGGACATGCGGGGTGTGAGGCGTCAGGGTAGGGTACATTGGGGCATATGCAGGAGGGCTTTCTAGCATGGCATCAAGAAAGGAATCACCTTCTTCTCCCCCTTCCATATGGCCTTTTCCTTTCTCCTCACGAGCTGGATAACATTTTTGTACCCATGCCCCATGCTCCGTATCGGCTATTTCTACTGATTTTGTCATTTGATTTTGTAAATTTTCTCTGGCGTGGTCGGCCATTGACATACGTTCCTGTTTTCTTTCTTGAGCCTTCTGTTTTCTAGCTCTCTGCTCTATCTCTTTCCTCCAAAATCGGAAAGATTGAAAAATAGACGGGCGCGTTTTTCTTTTCATTAATTGTTCCTCTAAGTTGGCGAGAACTTGGGAATTAAAGGAGCCATAAAGTGGCCACTGTAATTCCACGTTACTTTTTTTTGTATATTTTACCCAGAATGAGGAAAACATTATGGCAGAAGGGCCATGTTTAACATACATCGTATGGCCAGGGGTCCCTTCTGGAGGAAGCGGACAGGCCGCCTCCAGCTGGGAGTCCTGCGTACACATACAACAACATAATCTCTTGAACTTACAACTGACTGGCATGCATAAAAACAGATAACAGACACGAGCGGGTTTTTTGAAACTCACCTTGCTTGCTTGGCTTTTGCAAAAGTCAATAACAGCAGAATCATACAGAACAGACACCAGCGGGTTTTTAAAACTTCACCTCGCTTGCTTGGCTTTGGCAAAAGTCAATAACAACTTGACTTTTGTGAAAGTCAATAACAGAATCATACAGACTTGGTGGATGATCAGTCCACCCTTACCTTACAGGGGTAGTTCTCTTCTGCAGATGTAGGGCTGTGTCCTGCCCCAGAAATTATTTGCTAGGAGACTCCAGCGAGAACGCGGTCATGTGGCCCAGACCGGGTGTGGAGGGACAGCGGGCGAGTTGTTCGGTCTATCGGAATACAAGAATCCCTCGGGTAGGGCGTCTCCGTCGGAGTCTCTCCGTGCACCTCCTCACATCCACAGTGCCTGACCTTCGTGCTCATGGAGTGCCTGTTCGGGCGCCATTTGAAGAACCGGGATAACCCACTTACTGGGTCTCGGTGGCGGGGGAAACCGCCCAAATCTTCCATACCTTCCATACTTAGTAAAAGGAGACACAGGAGCCTTTGTCTGCAGGAGGGACCCATATTTATTTCAATAGCCCGGGCTATGGAACAGAGTCCCAAGCTAGTCAGAGACAAAACCCAGAAGGCTGCTACGTCACTCTGTAGCTTACAAGCCTTTTATACATTTTTCATCCCAGTCTTTTGGCTGTCAGACCATTGTTTACTCAGGGCAGTGTTTACTGTTGATAACCAGATCCAGACGATGTTTGTAGTTAGTGACCTGGTCAAGGCTTGGTACACAGATCATTGTTCACTCGGCTTTGATCAAGGCTCAGTTTTTCAGGTCTTTGTTCAATTGCCTTGATCAAAACCCGGTCCTTCAAGTCATAGTTTAATCACCCTGATCAGGGCCCAACAGTCAGACCATTGTCTAGATAACCTGATCACGGTGTCAATGATGCTTACCAGGCTGGGAGCAGGAGATGGAAAAAAAGCTTGTTTACACAGGGTGTGGGTGTCTCATGGCTTTCTGTTGAACTGCAAAGAACAGGGGGTTGGGTATGCGACAGTTCCTGGGCAGAAATGCAGGCTGCAAGATGTTTTTTATTATGTCAGTTTAGATTTTCCTCAGGCATCAGCAGAAATGACCAGGTGGGTCGTGTGGAAGTGTTTGACACGAGATGGCAATGAAAAAACAATGAAGTCCCGGTACAGATGATGCTAATCAGAAAAACACTTTTCCTCAGTGTAAAGAGAAGTAGAGGATTTTTGTCATGAACCAAAACACGAGTGAACTAACCTTGAATCATGACAATTTTACAGGAAAAAAAATTAGGCAGATTAAAAGTGCAAAACCTGTGCAAATCACAGTAAAACTAGATGCTGTGTTTTCATGCATTCCCCGGTAAAGATGTTCTCATGAAGCTGAGAACAGGATTGCACCTGTGACTTAAAATATGTGCAGCAAGACATTTCAATAGAGGTTTTGTGAAGTTCGTGTAACTCGAATATAATGGGCTTGCACAAATTGAATGGGAAATGGACAGTAGTTCACTGTTTGAGAAAGATAAATGAGATAGCAGTTTCATGTTGTCCCATGCTACTAAATCCATCAGTAATTGTGTTTCCAATTTCCCCTGATGTAGAATGATTCACAGTGATTAATGTGTGCTCAGCATTTTTCTCCATTCTCCTTCATGCAGATAGCCAGTATCTTTTTGTATTTACATTCCAAAATAGAGACCTGGATTGAGCTCGGATCCCACAAGGGTATATAGAAAGTCCTTCAATTTTCTCTGAAAAACTCAAAAAAGGTATAGAATCTTTAAAGTAGTTTTGTCATTCAGTAATTATGCACTATATTGATGGTTTGATGAATGTAGCAAAAACAAGAGAGCTAGCTGTAAGTTGGATAACATTGCATTATTGAATCAATTGATTGCAAATGGGCATAAGGTTCCCCCTACAAACATGCAATATTGTCAGAAAAAAATATTTTTTTTGGGACATAAAATTCAGAAGGGAATGAGGAAAGTATATAAAAAGCGCATCTCTGCGATTTTGAGAATGAACACACCAGTAACACAGAGAGAAGTGATGATGTTTCTGGAAATGGTTGGGCACTGTTGCCAGTGGGTTCTAAAATTGTCATTGATATCAAAGCCTCTACAGAGACTAATGCACAATGACATCTCTGATCTGGTGCCTTGGGATGAAGAATGTATGCAACCCTTCCTGGGGATAAGACACACCTTGTGTACAGCACCTGCTTTAGGAATGCCTATGAGAAAGATGTTTATTTATTCTTTAATCCAAAAGAAGAATGCCCGCTTTCTGTTCACACAAAACCGCATGACAATGAAGAGGTCAATTGCATATCTTTCTTCTGCATTAGATCCAGCTGCAGCAGCTCTGCATGAATGAATGAAAAATATTGCAGCAACTGTCATTGCTCTATGACAATCAGGACGAATAATCAAGGGTTACTCGCTTATCATGTTAGTGCCTCAATCAGTGGAGACACTGTTAATTAAGACATAGCATTTATCCATTTGCTGCCTTACTAAGGATGAGCAAATGATGTTGGCCGCAGAAAATAATTCCATTTAGAATTCAGAGAATTTGAATCCTGATACTCTTTTACTATTACCAAGAGATTAAATTGTTTAAAAAATAAACAAGTTGAAAATGACTCCATTGATGTAACAGAATTGTGCACTAAACCAAGAGAACATACTCACAATGTACCACTCCAGATGGCTGATCTTATTTTATTTGTGGATGGCCCATGCTTCTCAATGTCAATTGAAACAACAGATGAGCTAAGAGACATGCAGAATTACATATCAGTTGAGGAAAAGAAAAAGTGAGAAAAAGCAGGATGAAAGCAAGATGAAAATGAACTATGGAGATGAACGGACAGGACGCTTGTCTTGCCGGATTTATTGCTACTGCAGATGGCGATACTAATGCATAGCACTACACATGTAGGAAATGATGGGAAAGTGGATCTTTGGAAAAAATGTTGGTTTAATACTCATTTTCAAAATATTGCAGAAAACGTGTGCCAAAGTGTCATAAAATTCCAAAGTCAGACTCCATTTTGAGCATGTTAAATGATCTTGTCTGCCTTTGGTCCATATTCAGCATGTCATTATCTTTTGCATAACTTGTGAAAGTGTCAATTCATCTAAACAATGAAATGAAATGAAATGAAAATTACTTTTATAGAGCGCACATAGTTGCCCTGAGGCGTCCAAGCGCTAAGACTGAGGGTGTTATCTGAAAAGGCGTAGAACTGGGGAGGGCTTTACTTATTAAATAGGAATATTTTTAGTTGTTTCCTAAAAGATGTCAATTCCGGATTGGATCTTAGATGAAAGGGGAGAGCATTCCATAACTTAGCAACATTGAAGGAAAAGGAACGACCTCCTGCTCTGGTTCTTCTGATCTTAGGCACTGCAGCCAGAAAGGCGTTGGCTGATCGTAGTTGTGTTCTGGGGTGATATGGGGTGATTAGAGGGATGTTGATTGCTGGACCGGTTTCCCAGAAAGCCTGATGGGCAATGCAGAAGGACTTGAAACTACTTCTGTCCTTAACGGGAAGCCAGTGCAATTTTTCCAGGCCGGGCTTAGCAGATGTCCTGCGAGGAATTTGCAGTAGCGTGCGAGCGGCGCAATTTTGGATTATCTGCAACTTCCGCAAAGTATAGTCAGGAGATCCTAGATAAAGGGCATTACCGAAATCCAAACGTGATTGGATCAGGCCCTGTATCACCATTTGTCTGGCTTTAAAAGGTAGTAGGGGAAGAATTTTCCTGAGGATTCTGAGTAAGCCGAAACAGGTAGCGGCTAGCACAGTTGCCTGATAGTCAAATGTCTGAGGCTTGTCAAGCCAAATACCCAGACTCTTGATGGCGTTCTTAGGTACAGGTTGCGGGCCTAGATTGGAGGGCCACATAGAACTGATTGATGCTGGAGCTGTACTCCCCAGCAGCATGAGCTCTGTCTTGTCTCCATTAAGTTTGAGACAAGACAGAGTCATCCAGCTTTTTACTTTCTGCAGGCAACCCACCAGGTCCACCTTGGCTGAAGAGTCATTTTCCTGTGCCAGGGAGACCACCAGCTGAATATCGTCCGCATAGGTGACGATCTTAATACCATACGGACGGACGATCTCAGCCAGCGGTCTCATGTAGACGTTAAATAACGTCGGGCTCAGGGAGGAGCCCTGTGGGACTCCGCAGCCCAGGGGTTTGCTGGAGGAGATATTGTTTCCTTCATATACCTGGAAGGTTCTATCGCTAAGAAAGGACTTAAGCCATTCCAGCGCCCTGCCTAATATTCCGATATCACAGAGACGCTGCAGTAGGGTTTTATGATTTACAGTGTGAAAAGCAGCGCTTAGATCGAGGAGGATGACTGCCACCGATCCTCCTCGATCCAAGATTTTTCTAGTTTCCTCCATGACTGCCAACAGGGCAGTCTCCGTTCCATGTTTGGGGCGGAAGCCCGTCTGCGACGGGGCAAGCAGCTGATTACTCTCAAGGAAGTTTGTTAAGAGGCCATTTATGTATTTCTCTACAATTTTGCTGGCCCACGGGAGCAGGGAAATGGGGTGGTAGTTGCTGAGGTTGTCAATATCCATATTGGGTTTCTTTACAAGCGCCCGCACCATAGCCTGTTTCCATGCAGGTGGGACCGTGCTAGTAGCAATTGAGGCGTTAAGTACTTCTAGCAGGATGGGAAGAATGGTCCGAGTAGCGGTAACCAATATGCGTGGGGGGGCAGGGTCACTAGGGGATCCCGATTTCACTTGCGTCATTAGAGTAGCAAGTTATTCTGGTTTTAGCGGGGGAAACAAATCTAACAAAGGTGACCGGTTACACAAGGTGCTCTGTACAAAAGTCGGCGGGATGTCCACTTGGCCATTTAAATCACTGTCTGTGAAGGATGAGTAAATGAGATCAATTTTGTGGAAAAAGAAATCTGCTAGGTCGTCACAGCGAGCTTGTGAATTATTGTTAGTGGAAGGGGGTTGAGGGAGCTTGGTAAGGCTTTTCACGATCTGGTAGATCTCTTTTGAATTGGAACTAGCTTCCGAGATTTTTTGTGTATAATACACAGCTTGAGCGCTCTTTATCTCTTTTTTATAATTTCTAATGGCTTCTCTGTAGATGTTTTTTTTCTGACTCGGCGCACCCCATGTGCCATTTTCTTTCTAGTCTCTTGCACTGGCATTTTTTCTCCCGGAGTTCCGCTGAGTACCAGGGAGCAGTGATTCTGGATCTTTTTAAGGTGGTTTTTTTGGTGGGCAGTATGATATTGAGCGATTGTGTTATCCAGTTGTTAAACTTGGCATTTGCTATTAGGGGATCTTGAGTAGTTGATGGCTTTGTGGTCTCTAGCTTATGGACCCACTGGTCTAGTGAGAGTCTAGACCAGTTCCGTGCTTCCCGTAGTCCTGGTGTAAGTGCAGGAGTATTGTGGGTTTTCCACATAAAGGGGACTAGCCAATGGTCCGTCCATGGGAGGGCAATCGGAGTTTCAACCTTCAAATTAGGGCAGTTGCTAAACACCGGGGTCTAATCGATGGCCTTTAATATGCGTGGGGGATAGAACAAGCTGGTCCATCTGCAAAGCGGAGAGATCTGCGATTAGCTCTTGAGCCATAGAGTCTGTTATATCATCAAGGTGAATGTTTAGATCGCATAGCATCGTGAAATTGAAAGGGGAGGAGGCCAGATCCGCAACAACCGAAGGCAGAGATGCATGAAACTGTTTTACAGGCCCTGGTGGGCGGTAAATAAGTGCCCCTGAAAAACTAATGTTCGGAGAGAACTCTAAACAAAAGGACATGCTTTCGCAGTCTAGGGAAGGATTCGGGGAGCATCGACAGGCATAGTGGGCTCTGAATATGATTGCCAGGCCGCCGCCTTTCCCATGAGGGCGATCTAATCTAGCTATTTGGTAGTCCTGCGGCAAAGCTTGTACTACATCAGGTTCCGAATACGGGGTAAGCCACGTTTCGGTTAGAAATACTGCATCCGGTTTAAGGTCATCGAGCAATAAAGAAATTTCAATATGATGCTTGGGGAGGGACCTACAGTTGAGAAGATACATTTTATATGTCTGTTGACTCTTGAAGGGGGATGAGGGTTTGAGTTGGGCGTTACATTGTTGGCACAGAGTAGGGATGTCTAAGGGATGGCAGATCGCTTGAGCTCCAGGTATTGTGATGTCCTGTAAGGGAAGCAAGGGCCGACGACACCCAGCTGATCCTCTCCCTCACTAAGCCGACGACACCCAGCTGATCCTCTCCCTCACTAACGACCCCGCCACCGCCAGAGCCAACCTGCACGAAGGGATGACAGACGTAGCCAAATGGATGTCGAACAGCCGCCTGAAACTGAACTCAGACAAGACGGAAGTCCTCATCCTGGGATCCTCACCTCCGCCTGGGACGACTAGTGGTGGCCCCCCGCCCTGGGCAGCGCACCCAAACCAACTGACCACGCACGCAACCTGGGCTTCATCCTGGACTCCTCCCTCTCCATGACCAGACAAGTCAACGCCGTCTCCTCGTCGTGCTTCAACATCCTGCGCATGCTACGCAAGATCTTCCGATGGATCCCCACCGAGACCAGGAAGACGGTCACCCAGGCCCTCGTCACCAGCCGTCTGGACTACGGCAACTCCCTCTACGCCGGAACCACCGCCAAACTCCAGAAAAGACTCCAGCGGATCCAGAACACCTCAGCACGACTCATCCTGGACATCCCCCGCCGCAGCCACATCTCCGGACACCTGAGAGACCTGCACTGGCTCCCGGTCAACAAGAGAATCACCTTCCGGCTCCTCACCCACGCACACAAAGCCCTACACAACCAAGGACCAGGATACCTCAACAGCCGCCTCAACTTCTACGCTCCCAAACGCCAGCTTCGATCGACCAGCCACGCCCTCGCCACCGTCCCCTGCATCCGAAGAGCCACCACTGGAGGAAGGTCCTTCTCCTACCTGGCCGCCAAGACTTGGAACTCCCTTCCGATCCACCTCCGCCTGACCCAGGACCACCTCGCCTTCAGGAAGCAGCTCAAGACCTGGCTGTTCGAGCAGTAGCGGATCCCCTCCCCCCCAGCGCCTTGAGACCCTCCGGGTGAGTAGTGCGCTATACAAATGATCTGATTGATTGATTGAAGCAGGGGTTGTGGCCCCTGGCCCCGTCCGGTCGCGGACGGGCGCAGACGGGCTTGCCTTTGGTGCGCCGCCGGCGCGCCCGCTGCGCCCGCCCGCTGCGCCGACGGAAAATAGTAGCCATGTTATACAAAAAAGGGAGGGAGGGGTGGGAGGCAGGCAGCAGCTAGAGCGCTACCCCTCCGATCCCCCAAGATGGCGTCCGCCCCTCTCTCTCACCAGCCCCGAATCGGCTGTGCAGGGAGTGGAGGTCGGGAATGGTGTTAATGAGGTAGGGCCAATCAAAGTGCAATTCTACGTAGTCTAAAATCGCACCATACAATTATTACACACAATATGTTAAAAAAGATTTCTGTTTAAAATAAGCATGAAGCGCCGTATTTTTAAAATAGCACAAGTTGAAATAATAAGCTTTTGCAGCCCCCGGCTTCCGCCTCAGGGGTAGAGTAACACACTAGTCTGCAATGATTTTGCTATGACACAAATCTGCTTCAAGCTACTCAATATCTATGTTTGAAGGTTTGACAATAGACGTGTAGAATAAACATGTAGTCTGAGTTGAAGTATGTTCACCATGCTGGTTTATTCTGGTTATGTCTCGGATTAATGGAAAGTCCCCCAATGTAGGCTAAAAGTCAGTTGTCAACCCTATATAAATCCCATGAATTAACCACTGAATTTGAGAGGCCTTCGCACCAGGTTATCACCAGAGACTGCCAGAAAGCTGTAGCATCCACTTTTATGCCAAGAGTCGATAAAGAGATGAGAGAAGCTGAGCCCAGCTGATTGTGTTTTCCTTCCAAGGAATTATTCTCTACCGGTTGAAGTCTGATAACCATAGCTGCTCCGCTGTGAACGATATGCAGTGTGCTACTCTATGCTCTCATAGTGTAGTGCACAGAAGTAGGTTTAGGGTGATAGGCTGCTAAAAACTTTCTAATTATGTTAGGACTGTTTATTTTATTCTTGCTACTTGCAACATGCATAAGTTATGATTTAAGCATATCCTGTGTATTTATTACTCATATACTAAACAACAAAATGAGACGGTTGAAATAAAACACTTTTAAATGTATATCGAGTCTCTTCGTGCTTGAGTGTGATATTAATTAAGAATGAATTGGGATTGGAATTACCACTGAATCCCTGAACACTTTACGGGATGGTTAACAACCCATAAAGCACAGACACCATACCAGCTGGTATACGCAGTGGGCTATATGGGGCTTGTTAGACCTGGCACCATTGGGGTGGGTCTCCCTTCCATTTTTGCTGTTGCCTCATGTGTTTTTGCTGGTGTTAGATGCTTTGGGCACTGTGCCACTGCTGTCCAGCGCCACAGTGTGAGTGCTCCCTATTGTAAATTAATGTATGAATTTGTGATTCCATAATTGGCTGGTTTGGTTTACCTGTCAGACACCAGTACAGTGCACCAGGAGTGCCCAGGGCTTGTAAACCAAATGCTGCTGGTGGGCTTGCAGGACTGGTTGTGCCACACACAGGAGCAGCCTGTAAAAGTGTGTCTAAGGTATGTCATTGCAGAGCCTGAGTGCAGTCTGGTACTGCCATGCTGACTGGCAAGTGCACCCACTCTCCAGTCCTTAAACCTTCCCTTTTCTTCATATCAGACACCCGTATGGTAGGCCCAAGGGCAGGGTGCATTGTAAGTATAAGGTAGGACAAGCCCTGGTGTGTGTGGCATGCCCTAATAGTGAATTACAGCCATTTTCGTTTTTCACCATTGCAAGGCTTACCTGTTCTTCATAGGCCAGAATGGGCAGTTAGATTATTACATTTTATAATCGGAACTGACTCAGGGAACAATATAGAAATTCGAGTTTAGTATGCCTGAACTCAGAATGAAAAAAATACATATTTTAGTGAAGTTGATTTTAACATTCTGTGTTTGAAAATACCACTTTTAGAAAGTAGGTATTTTCTTGTTTAACTATCCAAGACTGCCTCTGCTAGGTTGTGTATTCCTTGTCTGGAGTTTGAGTGACAGGAGCTGGGGGATTCCAGGAGACAGGGTGAGTATGCCCAGTGGTGAATAGAGAGATCTGCATTTAGTTGGTGCGCTGAGCCCCTTGACCCATTGAGTGACCTCATCATAGCAGCGCTAAGCAACAACTTGCGGGGAGTGTGGCCGAGGCTACTGGGGCGTTCAGCGAGGAAAATTTGCCATCTCCAATTGGCAGACATACACGTCGTGACCCAAAGGCGGACGGAGGGGCACCGTGTGGGTCCCACTCCCCTGGATATCACCGCGTCTCACACCTCGGGCCCTTGCTGCGGCTCTGTGCATACACACACTTAGAGTGGGAAACGGAGTCCCTCTGACCGCTGCCGTGTCAAAGATACTCCCGTCAGGCTACCATGGGGAAGCCAGATGGTAAGCAGCCGAAACTCACCTTTGACACTCGGAAAACTCCCCGCTCTCAGACGGAACCTGACGAAGATCACGATGAGGCTCCTACCACATCTACAGCAGACCTGAAGGTACTACTGCTTGTAATGCAATCGAGCCTGACGTCTATAGATTCCAAAATGGACTCCATGTCAGCCAGAATGGACGGCCTATCTCACAGAGTGGAGAAGTATGATGATTGATTAACTGAGGCTGAGAGACGGATTTCTAACCTGGAAGACACGACAACTGCTACCACCAGCCGCACGCTCGAATTGGACAGTTTTAAAAGTAATAGCTGCTAAAAACGAGGAGTTGTAATCACGGTCAAGAAGGAATAACCTTCGCATCCTAGGTGTGCCGGAGTACGTGGAACGACTGCTCATAGCACTATTCAGAAGAGAGGAGTTTTCATCCATCCTAGTGGTGGAGAGAAAGCACCGCTTGCTGGCAAGCCGACCTGCTCCCGGAACCCCCTGCATCCCATAATAGTTAAAATGTTGAATTATCTGAATAGAGACATGGCCCTTCGACTCTCCCGTAAGAAAGGTCACCTCAAATATGAAGGTATGGAGATCTCAATATACCTTGATTTCACCATGGCCGTACAAGAGCAGCAACGCAAATTCCTCCAAGTCAACAACTCAATGTACCGTATGCTATGCTTTTTCCGGGCTGCCTCAAAGTGACGCACCAAGGCAAACAACACTTTTTTACTAACCAGCAGCATGCTCAGGATTTCATTAAGACCCTACCTAAACAACCTGGGGGCTGAATCTCCCCGGAACGCCGGATGGGAGAAAATGCAGGTGCCTCAGACGTTGAATAGCACCTCTCACAGCAGATACTGGAACCACTGAACATCATGTCTCTGTAATGGCCCTTGGGACACTCCTTGATTACTGTTGCCTGAGCCTATAGCCATACGGCCCCCACCCACACAGAGAGGACTAAACGTGGGATGGAACTGGACCTCATGTCGTGCGGAATGGCTTCAATTGTCGCTCATTTGGGCTCCAGTAATGGCAGAAGACCACACGCTCCCCGGTGTATACAATGCACACTGCCCTACCTTGCCAATTTTCGTATCTCATCTGACGCAATGTGAAGCACACACATTAAACATAGAATCTTATTTTGAGTAAAGTAAAAAGTAAAGTCCACATTTGTAAAGCGCACAATCACCCGTAAGGGTCTCTAGGCACTGGGGGCCGTTGGGAAGATTAAGCAAGCTATTGCCCAGAGTCACATGGTGCTGGGCAAACCTGCCGCCGGAGCCGGGGATCGAACCGTGGTCCCCAGATTCCAGCGTCAGTCGCCCTGGCCGCGGCGCCACACCTCTCCCTCGTCCCCTGTCCCCTGCCACGCAATGGGCCCGGTAAGTATAAGCCATTACACGCATTCCACTATCAACTAATGAAAAGACTCACAATGGACTGGTCGCTGCACCAGATACTAACCCAAGATGGACTTACACCAATTCACCCGAACACCCTCGCCCCTGCGAGGTGCCCTGGCCACCCTTTAGCAGCCACCCTACAGGTGAACCCTACACTTTGATCTTGGGGAAATGGCTGATGGCATACCTCAGCGTCCCCAGTTGGGACTGGTGTATATGGTCTTGTTGGGGAGGGGGCAGGAACATGGCACAGCTAGTTGGGGTTGCCACTGTGGGAGGGGGGAGGAATTGGGGATTGTTAGAAAAGTACTCTTTTTGCACGGTACTATTGTAACCACACAAGATGATGTAGTCCTCTATAACCACACAAACTGCACTCTACACCTTTATTATTATCCACACACAATATGGAGTCCCGTCCCCAAACCCTTCAATATAACTTCTTGACATGGAATGTGCAAGGCTTAGAAAACCCCTGCAAGCATCGACTTATACTCGCTTATTTGGATCGCCATACCATCCATTGTGCCATGTTGCAGGAAACACATCTAGCTCCAAACTTGCTCCCCACTTTTGCTACCCGATGGGCAAGACACAGGTGATTCTCATGCTATTCCTCATACGCCAGAGGCACCCTAATATTGGTGAAAAACTTGCTTCCTTACACCCCCATCGGCTCCTGCATAGACCCGCAGGGACGTTACACCATAACGTGGGGCAGACTCTTAACACAATCTAAAACACTGGTGTCCTGTTATGGGCCGAACACCGACAACACACATTTTTTTCGGCTATTATGGGGAAAGATACAGGACGTTGGATCCACACACTTGATATAGGGGGGAGATTTTAATGCTACCATCAATCCGAGTATGGACAGGTCACACCCACAGCCCCACCACTATACCACTGCACAACTGACCCTCAAAAACATAGTTATAAACCACGACCTCATAGACCCTTGGAGAAATTTCCACCCGCAGAATCTTTAGGGCTCTTGCTATTCCTCTGCCCACTCCTCCTGGCTGGTCGATAAGGGACTGGCAACCTGGACATCTCACACATCCTACCTTTCCCGCACATACTCAGATCACTCTCCCGTGCTATTAACTCTCAAGCCACCACACAAAGAACCCCCCTTACTTTCATGGCGCCTTAATCCACAGTCTCTGTTGGACCCTGTCTTTAAGGACGAATTGGAGCAAGAGATATTGGATTTCTTCCTCCGCCGTAGAGATCGTAAAAACGTATACATGCATATTTGAGTTTCTAAAATGTTGGAATGGTATGTCGGAACATATGAAGTGCCTTTCTGTAGAGTCTGTATTTGAAATTCCGTCATTTTTTGCTTGGATATGTTCATGACTAGGGTTTCTGAATTCTCGTGTTATTGGCTACTGTGTCTTGGATGGATTTTCTTCTTTGTCAATTTCTGACCTTTCGTAACACGCTCTTGCGTACTACTTTTGTGAAGCACTTTACCTTGTGCTAACGAGCAAGTTTACCATAAGAGGTCAGATTTCAGCACTATTGTAACAAGACGCATGTATTCACTGCTCACTTGTGCACCTTTAACCCGTAAACATTACGGGCCCGCAACATTCACAATTCTAAAATAATTGTCACGAAATTTTCAGCATGATTAATCGCCAGTACACTCACTATTTTTAAAGAATGGTCACGGAAACCTTAGCCTATCTGAATGCCTATACCAAGTCGATTTCAATCACAAGGCACACGTGTATGTTTTTCGGAGATCACAGTAATTAACACTTTCATTGATGAAGCTTTCCCCCGAACCATTGTACCTTCTCCACAAATCCACATAGCACAACCTGATGAACAGCCCATTATTGTTTCTTTAATTCGCTTTTCATTTTCACATCGAAAATGTTACAGACATTATGTTTTTCCTGTGCTAATGGTGTAAATGCCTTATTTTCTAATACTTTCAGAATTCAAGTTCCCTGATGAAAGGCAACGCACAAAATGCATTGGGCAGAAAAATGTGAATTGTCACAAGTCAAGATGTATATACTATGAATGCAATAGTATGAAACTTAAATCAAAATAAAATCAACTAATGATAAAATCATCTACAGGACTTTCATAAAAATTATTGAAACTTTGATAAAGGAGTGCCATTTGGGGACGTCACTCCCACAGGAGATAACGCTTGTTTTTTGCAGGCATTTAAGATCACCATACGCGGTGTCTGCATTGCCAAAAGCAGCGGAGTACTAAAAGATATCCACAACACACTCCGGAAATTAGAATGAGACATTAAACACACCGAGTCGGCTATACAATCCACTCCATCCCCTACATTACAAACGCATCTACGTGCCCTGCTCACAGAATACCAGGAGACGACGTAACGGGAATGCAAATTTAAGGGGAAGTATCACCAGGCTCGCCGATACGGAGAAGGGGAGAGACTGGGACGGGCACTGGCCTCCTCTATTTGGCCCCCTAGATTTACTAACACTGTCCTAGAAATTGAGGATGAGGACGGCCTAACACACAGGAACACTTCAGACATACTCATTGCGTTTAAAAGATTCTATAAGGCACTATATGCTACCCACCAACAAAGCCCGGTTGACTTCAATCCGTTTGTTGTAGACACTGCCATAGCCTGGATAGGGAACGGAAGGAGAGAGAATTCCTTCTCGCGCATCATGAAGATGAGGAGATCATCTCCGCTATTATGCAGTTGCAATCTGGCAAGGCCCCAGGGCCGAATTCTATACGACATTTTGCCATCTCCTTATCCCGGTATTGCGGCATGTCTTTGAGGAGGCCCGAGAATCCGGTATATTGTCCCAAACAATGCGCGAGGCATTTATTATTACCCAAGCCAGGTAAGGTGACCACACAAATAGACTTGTACAGGCCCCTATCCTTTATAAACGTAGATGCCAATATACTAGCCAAACTAATCGCAAACCACATTAGCTCCCTTATGCTAGTGCTGGTGCTCCCGGATCAATCGGGATTCGTCCCGACCAAAAGCACAGCTCATAAACTACGCACGCTGTTCACATAACTCCATGATATCGACCCTGCGGAATACGCGGCTGTCATTCTCCTCGATGCCACCAAGGCATTTGACTCCCTGGAGGGAGATTACTTATTCTTCGTCTTGGTACGCATGGGATTACCTACCCCATTCCTGGCTTGGATAAACTTACTATATACGGGACTCTGAGCCACAGTGTTGATCAACGGAGTACGCTCCTCCTCTTTTCCGCTGGCCAGAGGCACCAGACATGGATGCCCACTGTCCCCCCTCATTTTTGCCCTGGCTATCGAACCTTTGGCCGCCAAGATACGGCAACACCACCGAGACTATGCTATCATCTATCCAGAGACATATACTCATCTCTTTATACGTTGACGACCTCACTCTTTACTTATGCTGCCCGGAAGTAAGTCTGAACCCCATCCTCCAATTATTTATTCTTTTTGGGGAGCTATCGGGTGTCAACATTAACTGGGGTAAGTCCCAGATATTTACCCTCACCGAATCCACTCAAAAATTCAAACCGGACTTTCCCCTCAAGTGGTGTGAGGACACACTTACCTATCTTGGGATAACCATCTCTCGCGATCGCGAAGAGTTGATGAGGGCCAACTATGGGCGGGTGCTAAATTCCATAACTAATAATATCACAAGGTGGATAGCGATGCCCTTGTCAATGGCTGGCAGAGCGGCCATTGTCAAGATGGTCATTCTACCCAAACTTCTGTATTTGTTTGTAAATATTCCCTATGCACCTAGCCGACACTTCTTCTCGACAATTAGGACTCAGTTACTACGACTCACTTGGGGACAGAAACAGGCCAGGCTACGATGGGATACCCTCACGCGTCCTTTCTGTGCAGGTGGATTTGCCATACCATATATGGAGCTATATTTTAGCTGCGCACAAGCCCACTTTGCTGAATACAGGCTGAAGCCCCCCTACATGCCCCATCTTGCGATAGAAGATGGCTAAATGGCCCCTACCCCTTGAATCGCCTACCTCAGCATCCCTCATGTTCCACGACGTCTTGCATCAACCACTGTCCAATGCACTACCAGTGCCTGGCACGACCTAGCTAACGCCACACAATGCGCACTTCTGTACACCCCGCTCCTGCCCCTCCTCGGGAGGCAGGATATCCCGGTTACACAGGAAGGCGGATGCCGCCGGCTCTTACGCAAGCATTCCATTCTAACCTGGGAACAACTGTATACTGGAGGGAAATTCCGCACAAGTGATGAATTTTTCAAAGACGCAAACCCCACCCCCTTAGAGCGTTTCTATTATATCAGGTTTCGCCAGGCTATTAAAACTGTTCCTTCCCACTAGAGCCCCTAATTATGCCCCCACTGCACGCACTGCTGCAGCAAGACACACCCGCGCATGTGCTCTCACTTTTATACCGTACGGTACAAGCTAATAGAGAATACAACCCCCTATCGCCCGACGCAGAGGAGCGAGGACACTCTCTCACTGAGGAACAATGGACATTCTGCTGTAGGCAAACGGGAGAAATATCTGCCAGCAGTAGATTTAGAATAATACACTATAAATACTTACACTGCCTCTATTACATGCCAGCGTGGCTGCTCCGTCTGCGTCTCCGAGACAATGATAACTGTGACCGCTGTGGCAGTTGTAGTGCCTACTAGGTGGAAGCAGGCCATAGTCACACCCATATTGAAGAAGGCTACCCTCGATCCTCTCAAACCTGAGAACTACCGCCCGATCTCCTTGCTTCCCTGGGCCACAAAAGTTGCTGAGGCCCATGTGAACGGTATCCTGGCAGACCATCTTACCAGAGCTAACATCTTAGACCCAACTCAGAATGGGTTCCGTGCGGGCCACAGCACGGAGACGGCCCTACTTTCCATGGTCGAACATCTGCGATCTGTGCTTGATGCGGGTCGGACAGCTGCACTATTATTATTAGATCTGAGTGCCGCGTTCGACACTGTATCGCACGGGATCTTACTTCAGCGACTGGAGGAAGTAGGAGTCAAGGGCTCTGCCCTATGCTAGTTTAGATCCTTTCTTACGGATAGGTCGTTCCAGGTTGCGATTCCACCTGGCAAGTCTAAACCGTACCCGTTGTCTCTGGGGGTCCCACAGGGGTCTTCGTTGAGCCCCACTCTTTTTAATCTTTACGTGAGACCGCTGGCTGCGGTCGTCAGGCAATGGGGCCTGAGGATGGTCTCATATGCTGATGACACGCAGCTGGCGGTCACGTTGAGTGGGGACTCTGATGTGGAGGCCCTCAGGTTCCGGGACGGCTTACGGGCAGTGGCCAATTGGATGAACTCTAACTGTCTCCAGTTGAACACCAAGAAGACAGAGGTCATGGTGGTAGGCAAGCAAGTGGGGTTGTGGGGCGACGACTGGTGGCCTTCTGAACTGGGTGTGGCCCCCTCTCCGGTATCGGAGATAAAAAATCTTGGGGTTTGGCTTGATCCAACACTTAGTTTTATCTGCCACACCAAGAGGGTGGCGGCCTCTTGCTATGGCGTTATTAGAGGACTAAGGCCTATAATGAGATTCTTTGATGCCCCCACCAGACAGCTGGTGGTTCAGGCATCAGTACTGTCTCGACTGGACTACGCCAGCTCGCTCTTGGCCGGGATAAATCAGGCTGAACTTATTCGGCTGCAGCGAGTTCAAAACGCTGCGGCCAGAATAGTGGTAGGTTTGCCTAGACGGTGCTCGGTCTCCAAGACGATGCACTCGCTTCATTGGCTCCCTGTAACTCAGAGGATTAAATTCAAGGTTCTCTGCCTGGCATTTAAAATCCTCAAAGGTATGTCTCCCCAAATTCTGGCGAATCTTTTAATTCCTTATGTCCCTTTGCGTACTCTGAGATCTTTGGGCCAGAACTTGGCAGTGGTTCCACGCTTCTGGCTGAGTAGAACTGGCGGCCGCTCCTTTCGAGTACTGGCAGCGAAGTGGTGGAACCTTCTCCCTTCTGAGACTCGGGCAATTGATGACCTTCTTCAGTTTAGATGCGCTATCAAAACCTTATTGTTTGTCTAAATTTAGGTTCTTCTCTGCGCCAGACTGATGTTGTGTTGTGTTTGCCTTCTCATAGTGCCAGGACGCCCCTTTGCTGGGGCAGCTGTTGCGCTGTACAAATATTAATAACATAACATAACATAACAGGGAGGGTGCTGATTTCAAACATGTAGCTTGGGACTACCGACCCATACAAAGTTATTGGTCAGAGGTCCTGACAGCACTAGACCACATGACAGGCCTACACATCCCCGAAGACCATCTGACCGCATTGTTGGGGTACACTGAACCTCTGGCTGCCAAAGTACGAAAATAGACCTCCCTCACGCTCCTTCTCACTAAGAGACGAATTGCCTGCAGGTGGGGAAGAGGGAGGGCACCAAAATTTAAGGACAGTCTCCAAGATCTCATATACTGCCAAGAGCAGCTACACACATGCGGATCTCCAGCCTCCCTCATCCCACCCAAAGGACATCTGGGCCCCCCTACAAACCTATCTATTGGAACACACCACCGATACCGACGCCACGACACCGTAGAGAACAAATTACATAACGCAAAAGGTTACCCCCACCTTCGCCCGCACATTTCATCTATCAAAGAACACGAGACACTACGGGACATTGTTTTTTTTTTTACTTTAATGTTTGGACTACATCACCTTGGATATACAAATTTAGATAAATGTGCATTAGAGAACACTTTAGTTACCCTCTTTGTTAATATTATTGCTTGGTAATATATGAATACAATTATGCCACTGCCGTTGCAACACTATGTTTCAACTGACGCGGCCGGCCCTGCAGGGTTGTAGGCCGCTTGCTGTGTACTCCCACACCCCTGTATTACATCATGTGCACTATAAATGCAACGCAATACTGGCCGACATAGGGATGTAGGCAGTACGCTGTGATTCATGTTTCCTTACACTAAATAAAGGGTTTTCAAATTTTCAAACTTAAAAAAAACTGCTAGGAACGACGCACGGCGCCTTTGTATTTATTTAGTTTCTTATATCGCGCTGGATTCAATCCCGTAAGGGTATCTCCGCGCTTTGCCAACCATAGGATCATCAGGTTATGTGAGACAAGATATTAAAGGGACCGAAAAGCTTCTTGGAAAAGGAGGGTTTTTAGTGCCTTTCTAAAAGACAGGTGGTTGGTGTATGTCCTGTGTGTAGTCCGGAAATATTGTCACTCTACCATTCCCCACTGCAAAGGGGCCAGCTAGTCGCGCTCTCTGGATCAACAGATCCCTGTCTTTGTAATGGAGCAGCCTAGCTACCACCGGCCTGGCAGCGGAGGACATGCCGGTACCCTATGTGCTCTTTCAAGCGTTAAGAAGGTGGACGAACCCTCAGGAGCGACCGTCGTCTTAAACCAATTCTCCAAGTAGGCAACCATATCAGTCCTTTCTGTTTTTTCCGGAAGACCCAACACGCCTGTATTATTTTGTCTGTTCCTGCTTTCAGAATCCTCTGCTTTCTTCTCTAACGCCTCTATGTGGTCCAGAGCATCCGCCATTCTGGCCGCCAGGGCAGCGTGAGCCGGTGCCAAGTCTCGGAGGGTGTCTTCATTAGTCTTGACTTTATCCGCTAATTTCGAGTGATCTGCTCGAAAAAGCCCTAACCCAGTCGCCACCTGCGCAATGTCTTGTTGAAGGACTTCCTTTGATGCAGCTATGGCGTTCAGGATCCTGTCGAACTGTTGTTGGAGACCTGGTTCTGGCATTGCCTCCCCGGCCCCACGCTCCACATTGTTACCGCCATCTACGTCTGCAGTGTCATCCCTTTTGCCCTTAGGTTTCATTGCAGCTGGCAAACACCCCTCGGTGCAACGTAATGTATGAGCTTCTCCCAGGTCCTCGCTGCAATCTGCTCCACCACTGCCGCACTCCCAGTACGAGTCGGGCCCCACGAAGAGTATGCACAACAACCTACAGGAATCCGGCGGAGCTCGTAATACACAACTGGCCCCCCCCCCTGGGCTGGTCCCCAATTGGTCTGCCTCTCAAGTGCCCTAATCGTGTAGCCAGTCCCTGTGGGAGGTACTGTTGCTTATGCCCTCTACGGCGTAGACCCACGGGCTGTTCAGAGCCCAAGTCCGTAATGGCCCAGTCCAGCGGCCGATCTTCACCAGGCACCGGGTGCTGCGTGTATAGTGGCTGCTGCCCATGCAGTCCTGTAACCAAAATACTCTCCGCTCTGGCACACGAGCGCAGCCGCCCAGAGGGGTCGCCGGGTGCCTCAACGCGACCGTTCTCCACCCATAGGCCCGCAGGGGACCACCGCCCTGCTCCCGACAGAGAGTCCGTGAGGTCGTAGGACGCCCCGTCTCCTCCACAGTTTGTAATGCTCAGAAGATACCTCCCCCGCTGCTCATAACCTTCCACAGTATGGCTGCTGTCTCATTCCCGGGGCCCGCACCTCTCAGCTGAGCCCCTGCACCATGTATTAACAACTTAACTAACATTGTGAGTGAGGTTGATCCATTAGGACAGCCTGAAGTTTGGGAAAAGATTGGTTCATGGATAAATGGGAAAGATAGACATTTAGTAGTAAAGATTGATGTTTCACTAACAATAAAAGCAGTAGTTTTAATCAGTGTTTGTCTACTCTAACATTCAAGTGTTGTCACTCAGTTTGTGTTAGGGGTTCTAGGTGTAATTGCAGGAATATGAAGAAGACGATGAGATAATAGATGAAGGAGGAGATTGCACTTGATGAAAGTAGGGCGGAGATCTAAGACAGTTTGAAAACATTGAGGAAGAAAGAAAATGTGTTGAAATCAATGATAACTAAGTTGTAAGTCTTTGATAGTGTGATAGTTGACACTATTAAGGGGGCATTGTGGGAGCATATTTTCATAATAAAATATTGTGCCTTCTTCAGGTTTACTATAATTGGCATGAGTAGGCTGCATTTAAAAGAGTGCTTTTTGTGTACACGAACACTGCACGTTCATGTTTTCATTCTGTTTCAGAAAATCATTTTAATTCAGCTGCAACCCAGGGTCGCTACTTGCATGTACAAAAATAATGTTTCACTAGCTTCCCCAGGAAAGGATGTTCTGATGTTGCAACATTGCAAGGCCACTCAGCTGAGCTTCCGTTAACCAATGATGATAATAAAAGCAGTTCATTGCTTCGGATGTGTTTAGTATTAGCAACAAATTAGGCACACTGTTAGCCAATGCAAGTATTATTTTAAAATAATAATGTTATGGTGCTTTGTAGGTAACATTTCAGTACTGCACATTTACGTAACGTCAGGCTATGAAAATAGTGCACTTTCTTTGTCTAATACAATAAAGATGTGCTGTTTTGGGAACAACAGGATTTTTTACATTTTACTTTTAGCTTAAGTGCAGTGAGGGTTGGCATATTGTAGCTTTCAAATTTGAAGGAGACAGGCATTATGCCAGTCCGCTTGCCACTTAGAGAGGGCTAGATCACACTTTTGCTTATGATTTGGTAATGCTAATTTCCTAAACCTTAACGTTCTGCAATTAATATTTGAATAAATAAACAGAACTGAGATTAGTGGCTCAAACCGTTTCCCTCATGTTATTGGCTACATATATGATACCAGGATTTCTCCCTTTCCCGTGAATTGACACCCATAAAATTAGATCTCTTTGGGCGTCAACAACTGCGTAATCATTAGTCCACCTCAGGCCTCTTTAATCCACCACCGTGCAGTCCCTGCCTTTTCATATCACATTAGCGGGTTATTTTTTCCATCTCTGCTTTCTCTCTTTGTCACGGGTTTTCTCTTCCTCTTTTTTTTACCCCTTTTGTGCTTTTTTTCTCTCTTGCTCTGGATCAAAGTCTGTTACGAAAAATAAGTGCTGCCCCCTAAAATGAGTGCTGGTGGGCCCTTCCTGCCACCACCGGCTCAATGTAAGCACTGCCTTGACCCTGGCTACTTAGAGAGTTGGGTCCAACGAATAGGTTGCATGGACAAGAACAATTTTTTCAAGTTCTCTCACATTAACTCGAAAAGCTGTGAGAACATTATTTAATTACTGCCTTACTTCATCATTGCAAACACCACCAGCTAGGAAGTGATTCATTGGAACAATTCAAGTGTAAGATTGAAAGTGTTACATATCAACTACGCATGAGTATTGAATACAAATCTCCGTTAAAATAACATGATAATAAACTGTACATCCTTACCCGCCCTGCCAGGTACCACGCATTGTGGGTTAGTTGTTGTAACCAGTTCCCTTGTTTCCCCAGCTCTATGGTCCGTGCCTTCCTTTCCCCATTCCCCGTTCTAGAACTTAAGTGGCTCTGACTCATTTGGAATCCTGCAGAGTCAGTTTGTGCCTGGCCAGCAAGCGTTTGGCAGACTGCTGTTTGTGCTCAGATTAAATTATCTATTTAATCTACAACTATGCTCCTGAACTTCATTTACCACATTTTGGCGACGTTGGTGTAGGCGTGTGCTGGCCAGGAAGTAGAAGGAGAGTGAGCTGAATTCTTTGAAGACAACAAAGCGTTTTTACCGTTTTGAGAAAATTGACAAACAGCAGCAGTCATCGCTAACAACCCACAAAGTGCCGTTAAAATCAGAAGTCCAAGAAGGAGAAGAAATCTACTTTCTTCAAATCTGGGGAATTTACCTGCCTTTCACCGAAGGACCAACGAACTGTGAGTAAACTATATCGTTTGAAAAGAGGCCCGCGTTCTCCCTGCGCCTGCATCATTCCTTCTCGCGCGTCATTCCCCTCTGTCTTCCAGCGCGAGAGGAGAAAGGTCTGCATGTCACACGCGAGAAGAAAGAGCTGCGCGTCACAGTGACTGTTCGCGCTGAGCCCCAAGCCTCACTATCAACCGAATTCAAGCCTCTCTTTCATGTGAGACCATTTTGTTTACGTCAACGCAAGTGGAGAGGGGTGTATCAACATTTTGTCTCACAGCATCTCTTCGCGCTGAACTCCAAGTCTCGTTTTTCAACCTATACTTGGATTAAGGTCAGGCATATTTTATTCTAACTACTGTATTTTCCCCAAAGCTTCGTTTCACATATTTACTGTTCAGAAACAAAACGAAGTCCTGAGACTCTGATTTCACAAGAAGCTGAGTAAGAATGTCAAAGTGAAACATTGATCAAATTTGTGTCGAAGTAAAACCAGTATTCAGAATCTTTTGCAGAGAGGTTTTTGTGCGGAGTCATACATCAATTTTCTCTCGCAATTTGGGTTTGTGTGTTCATTATGGACCAACAAGTAAATGCTCCTATAAATGTTATTCTTCCACCTCCTTTCCTACCTGATGCTGGAAATCCACAAATTCCATGGGAGGATTGGTTCATAATATTTGACAATTACCTGGAGGCATTAGATGGGCAGGAATTTTCTGCAAAGCGGAAGAAAGCCATTCTGCTTAGCTCATTGGGCAAAGAAGGTCAGAGAGTTTTCCGTTTCTTACCAATAGCACTACAAGCGAATGGGCAAGCTATGCCTGATGAGTACAAAGAAGCCATTGCTAGGCTAGAAGTAAGATTTTCTAAAGAGGAGAATCTGGTGATGTATCGTTATAAATTTTATACACAACACCAAAAAGAGGCGGAATCTATTGATGATTTTGTAGCACGTCTAAGGGAGCTATCTATCAAATGTAAATTTGGAGCCATGAACGATGAGCTCATAAGAGACCAACTAATGGTCCAGTGCACCAACAAGAAAATTAAAGAAAGACTATGGGCTGCCAAGAACCCTTCACTGAAAACAGCCATCGAGTTGGCAAAAGTCATAGAAGAGACAGAGAATTGTATTAGTTATTGACTCTCATAAAAATAGCTATTCACAGCAAGATATCTCTGAAGTCTCAGTCAAAAAGTCCAGTCCAGAGTGTGGCCATTGTGACGAAGAATCTATTGCTGTTATTAAAAACAAATCAAAAATATTCCAAAGAAAGGATGTTTCCAACAGTAGGCAATGTTCTAGGTGTGGTAGTTATAGTCACTCCTCTGAAGCAAGGTTTTGTTTTGCTGCGAATAAAGAGTGCCTCAAGTGTGGCCGTATGGGACATTTCTCAAAAATGTGCAGAGCCAAGACAAAACAAAGAGTAGCTGTAGTACAAGACTACCTACATGAGGGTGCAAGTGAGAGAGACAAACTTCTAGTCGTCAATGATGATGTTGCTGTCAATGAAGAAAGGCGTCAGAATAGACCCAAGGCTCTCTTCCTCATAGATAAACACCAGGTTTACTTGATGGGAGACACTGGTTCTCGTTACACGATCATCCCTCAGGATTTATTTTTAGGTATTTGGAAGAACAAAGATCTTACTCAAAGTGACATTAATCCTACTGGTTTCCAAGGAGGAAAGATTGACATAATAGGGTACTTTGACTCTGACATTGTGTTCGAGAAGAGGTCTACATTTGGTCGTGTGTATGTTTCGCTGGATGGCCCGCCCATTTTGGGATGGGTACACCAATACGACCTGTATATCATCATTAACCCCAGGGCGAAAAACCAAATTATGGTCATAGAGGATGAGAGTGTTGACAGTATTCTTGAAGAGTTTAAAGTTGTTTTCAACGATGAACTGGGTGAACTTAAAGGGTACTCTCATTTCATCAAACTAAAGAAAAACAGTATTTCCTGTTCAACACAAATTAAGGAGGGTACCTCTATCCATAAGGGACGAAGTGAAGGCCCTTATCAATGAAATGCTGCAGAGTGGTGTGATTGAGCCAGTTGAGGCTTCGGCTTGGGTTTCGCCTGTTGTGATTTGTAAAAAATCGGATGGCAAACTGAGGTTCTGTGTGGACCTCAGGTCTCTAAACAAGTGTGTAGTTGCTGACACTTTCCCTTTACCCAATATAGGTGAAATGGTGTCCACTCTTCAAGGAGCTAAGTTTTTTTCTAAGCTTGACTTGAAGAGTGCATACCACCAGGTGAGACTACACGAGTCATCCAAGGAACTCACTGCCTTTATAACTACAGAGGGTATTTTCCAATTCACCCGCCTCCCTTTCGGTTTAGTGTCAGCAGCCAGTGTGTTCCAGAGGATGGTGAGTGAGATCTTCAAGGGGCTGCACAATGTTATCTTCTTTCAAGATGACATTCTGTTGTTTGGCAACTCCATAGCGTGTCATAATCGTGTACTCAGGGATGTCTTACACAGAGTTAGAGACACTGGTATCACTTTGAGAAAAAAAAAATGCTCTTTTCTGGTGCAAAATATAGACTATTTGGGACACGAAATATCGTCAGAGGGTGTCAAACCAAAAAGAGATTTGTTGGAGGCCATACGGTTGGCCCCTAGTCCTGCAGACAAAGACCAGTTGCGCTCCTTCATGGGTTTGATTGAGTACTATTCACGTTTTGTTGAAAAATTTTCAGAGAAGACCATGCCCATGACGGAGTTATTAAAAAAAGGATGTAAATTCAATTGGGGAGTTGAGCAGGAGAATTGTTTTGTCAGCATAAAAAATGATATCTGTAATGCAAACATTCTAGCACCTTTCGACACCAAGAAAACTTCAACACTGTTAGTTGATGCAAGTGCCACCGGCATTGGTGCAGTACTCCTTCAGAAGCACAAAGAGGGTGATCGCCCCATTGCTTTTGCCTCTCGTACTTTGTCAGCTTCTGAAAGAAATTACTCGGTCATCGAGAAAGAGGCATTGGCAGCAGCATGGGGTACTCACTATTTCCGTGCTTATCTGTGGGGTGCAAAATGTATTCTAAAGACTGATCATAAACCACTTGTCCGCATCTTTTCACCAGGTGGTGCCACTAGTGGTTCTCCTAGGCTTGCTAGATTAGCTGCGAAATTACAGGAGTATCAATTTGACATATCACATTTACAAGGATGGAGGAACTTTCAGGCAGACTGTCTCTCCAGATTGTCCGTTGACACTCAGGAAGGGAACAAATCAGATTTTTGTCTAGAGTGTTGTGATGACAACATTGCTTGGATTGACGATGTTCTTCTTTTGGGGGAAGGGTCCTTTTCAAAAGATGAGTGGTTTGATGCCATGTCTAAGGACACTGTCCTAGCAGAAGTTGTTGTGTTATTGAGAGCTGGTTCCAGACGGGAGAGTTGCGTTAATGTCAGTGTGAGGCCGTACTTAAAGGTCATTGATGAACTTTCCTTATTTAAGGATAATGTCTTGATGCGCGGTGAGAAATTTATCCCGCCCTCTACTCTGAGACCTAGGTTAATTGCTTTGGCGCATGAGGGCCATTTGGGGCAGACGTTAACGCAACACAGATTAAAAGCCAACTTTTGGTGGCCTGGTCTGGATTCTCAGGTTTCTTTGTGGATTGAAGCATGTACATTTTGCAGGGAGAGTGAGAAGAGGCTGAAGGTTGCTGTTGGTTCAAGTATGGGGACAATAATTCATCCAGATTTACCTTGGCACACTTTGTGCTTTGATTTCATTGGTCCCTTGGAAGAGTTGCCTTTGTCCCAGCGTTTTGCTATAGTCTCTGTTGATCTGTTTAGCAAATGGCTTTCAGTTGAGTTTTTAAGGGACATCACGGCTGACACAACCATTAAACATTTGAAGTTTTTATTTCAACAAGAAGGCTCTCCCAGCGTTGTAGTCACTGACAATGGTACACAATTAGTTTCGCAGTCCATGTGTTGTTTTTTGAGTAGCTTTGGCATCAAACACCATAGAACCTCCCTCTATAATCCTCAGGGAAATGGTCTGTGTGAGCGCTTGAACAGACTCGTGAAAGGCACCATTCAGATGGCCATCTCTCAAGGTGTTCCTGTCAATGATTTAGTACAGGAAATGGTTTATGCTCATCGCACTTCCACTCATGGTTCACTTAACAAGTCTCCGTTTGAGATCATGCGGGGCAGGGTTCCCACCACTAAGCTAAGCCCTTCCTGGATGAGAAACCTTGTCGCTGATGACGTACCTCACGAGAGTTTTTCCGGTACTCAGTCTTTTATCTCCAATATCCAAGAGGGCGACTTGGTGAAGGTGAGGCCTGGTAGAGTAACCAAAGGTTTGTCTAAATTTAGAGGTCCTTTCACTGTAAAAAATGTTTTTCCTCATTATGTTACCTTAACCAATGGTGAGAGTTGGAACCTGAGGAGAGTCGCCTTGTACAAAAAAATTAGTAAATGTGACCCTGTACTTCTACAGAAAAGTGTATTCAATGGGGGGAATAGTGGTTATATGTTTTCTTCTTTTGATAATTCAGGTGTTCCTACTCCTACTCCTGCCCAGAGCCACTGCGTTGGTGGAGGTGATGCTACTGATTCGCAATGTGGTGAGTTGGATGACACCACCTCCATTCCTCCTGTTACTGATTCTGTTGTTAATCCTGGCAATTCCACACACTCAAGGTTTCGCAAACCACCTGTGTACTTAAATGATTATTGTTGTGATTGATTTGATAGCCTTGTTTTCAATTGTACCTGTTCTTTACTTTTTCTTTTCTTTCTGTATTAATGAGGGAAGATGTGTTGTAACCAGTTCCCTTGTTTCCCCAGCTCTATGGTCCCTGCCTTCCTTTCCCCATTCCCCATTCTAGAACTTAAGTGGCTCTGACTCATTTGGAATCCTGCAGAGTCAGTTTGTGCCTGGCCAGCAAGCATTTGGCAGACTGCTGTTTGTGCTCAGATTAAATTATCTATTTAATCTACAACTATGCTCCTGAACTTCATTTACCACATTAGTCTAACGCATTTTAATGCTTGGCCCAGCTTTATCGGGCTGAAATTAAAGGTCACGCAAATTAGAGCTCCTCTTGGAATACTCTTGGCACAGTCTTTTGTTTGCAAGATTAAACTGGTGCCTGTAGCAGCCTTGTGATAAGGGAGATGGTCTGCAGGATGTCAGAAAGGGAAAAAGCTACCCTTTCCCAATCCGTTGCAGGCGTGAGGGAGGCAGGTGCCCTTACACAAGGGCTGGAGGTGCTGGAGTGTGATTGAGACTGTGGAACGGGTGAAGAACAGGCCACTTCTTTCCTTTGCCTGCGTGACTACAACATACACCTGAATTCCAAATGGCTTGGGGAGGGGGCAGAGAACCAGTGAGCGACCTAGTTTTTTGCCATTCATTTTCCATGCCAATCCTAACCTGGCCTGGTTCTGTTTATCACAGTGGTGATGAACCAGATGTTGCTTTCGCGAAAGTGGCATAGGATTCCCGACTTTTTTGGGTAGTGGCTGTCCGAGATTACCACACATTGTCATTGATACCTGTTATGGCTTAAAAAAAAATTTCATTTAAGTGAAATATCTACTAGGCATAGTACCAACGTTTACTAAGCTTTATTCATGCTTTGAAAACATTTATTTTATTGGTTATTAAGATGCTAAATACATCTGCAAGGCGAACCTGATAGCAAAATTAAGTACATTAATGATCTTGTGTAGGAACTTTAGGAGCATTGGGCAGTTTTTATGCCACAACATGGGCTAATTTGAGAAATCTATCTCACTACATTGGCATAACTGTTGTTCTCTATTCAGTTCTCGGTTCTCTTTTTTTCATCACTACAAGTGCCACACATAATGCATTCATTCATATGAGGCACATAAGAAAATTTAATTTATGAGGTGACACAAATAAGCAGTCTCAAACCTTGGCAGCTATGCCTTACCTGTTCCTGAGTGGTGATATAATGTCCCTTATTAGCTCCAAATATTGTTCAAAAAAAGCTTTAAAAGTTAGGAGGTTTGGTCTATTGCAGGACTGAATCCCACAGCCACTAGGTTTTAAATAAATTCATCCGTTTGCTCCACACATGAGGTCATGGCTCCACCTGGGCGCACCAGCTCGTGCCCGCCGGTCACACAAAGTGAGACAAAAGATGGCGCCGCAGGCCAGAGCCCCCTGGTGAACTACACTGGCCAGGGAGCAGCGCGAGAGGCGCCTCCCGTGCGTCATGACGTGCCGCTAACGGAAAAAAAGGTGCACTGGCATTGTTGGTGGTGGTGTCGAAGGACCACAGGAGGGAGGGATGGAGGGCTCAGCGCGCGCCGCGGACAGATGTGCGCGTGTGTGCACGCGCCGGGCGGGCGGGAGGTGGTGATGCGCGCGGTCGCGCGCGCTCCGAGGCAGAAGTGAGACCGGGCGCGTGAAGGAACCGCCGCAGCCGGTGCGAGCCTGGGGGGCAGCCCGAGGTGAGGTGAGAGGGAGAGGCGGCGGTGGTGGTGGTGGCCCAGGGGCAGGAGGAGAGCGGCCGGGGATGCGGGAGGCAGCGGCGCCGAGCCTCACTTCCTGATGGAGCCGCAGAGGTGTGCAGCGTGTCGTCTGACAGGGGTAGGCGGATGGGGCTGCGTGTGCCCCACCTGAGTTCTGGGGGGGTCTCCTTCTCAGCGCCAGAGGCGGGGGACATGGTTGTGTTGGGGGTGAGGGGTCTCTCCAGTTAAGTGGGGGCTGTACTGTGGAGCACACCTCTCTGGTGGGTCTAGGGGTGCCCCTCGTATTTAGGAAAGGGTCGCAGGCCTGATAAAGGCGGGTGTTGGTTACAACAGGGTGTTCTCACCCTACTGAGCTTCGGGTGCTGTTTGGGAGGGTGCTGTGCTGCCAGGGGGCTAGGGTGATGGTGTTACTACTTGGGGTGATTTGATGCTCAGCTTGAGTATTGTGATTGTTGCTTTGAAGGGAGCTGTGATGCTATGGTGTGGGTGCTGGTTGCACCAGAGGCTTGTTATCCTGAGCTTTGGGTTCTGTGTAGGAAGGGTGCTGTGCTGCCAGCTCTGGGGTGGTGGTGCTGCTAATGCTTGGGTTTATGTAGTGCTCAGGTTTGAGTATTGCAGTGTTGCTTGTTATGGAGCTGTGATGCTAAGGTGTGGGTGCTGGTTGCACCAGAGGCTTGTCATCCTGAGCTTTGGGTTCTGTGTAGGAAGGGTGCTGTGCTGCCAGCTCTGGGGTGGTGGTGCTGCTAGTGCTTGGGTTTATGTGGTGCTCAGGTTTGAGTATTGCAGTGTTGCTTGTTAGGGAGCTGTGATGCTAAGGTGTGGGTGCTGGTTGCACCAGAGGCTTGTCATCCTGAGCTTTGGGTTCTGTGTACGAAGGGTGCTGTGCTGCCAGCTCTGGGGTGGTGGTGCTGCTAGTGCTTGGGTTTATGTAGTGCTCAGGTTTGAGTATTGCAGTGTTGCTTGTTAGGGAGCTGTGATGCTAAGGTGTGGGTGCTGGTTGCACCAGAGGCTTGTCATCCTGAGCTTTGGGTTCTGTATAGTAAGGGTGCTGTGCTGCCAGCTCTGGGGTGGTGGTGCTGCTAGTGCTTGGGTTTATGTAGTGCTCAGGTTTGAGTATTGCAGTGTTGCTTGTTAGGGAGCTGTGATGCTAAGGTGTGGGTGCTGGTTGCACCAGAGGCTTGTCATCCTGAGCTTTGGGTTCTGTATAGTAAGGGTGCTGTGCTGCCAGCTCTGGGGTGGTGGTGCTGCTAATGCTTGGGTTTATGTAGTGCTCAGGTTTGAGTATTGCAGTGTTGCTTGTTAGGGAGCTGTGCCGCTAAGGTGTGGGTGGTGGTTGCACTAGAGGCTTGTCATCCTGAGCTTTGGGTTCTGTATAGTAAGGGTGCTGTGCTGCCAGCTCTGGGGTGGTGGTGCTGCTAATGCTTGGGTTTATGTAGTGCTCAGGTTTGAGTATTGCAGTGTTGCTTGTTATGGAGCTGTGATGCTAAGGTGTGGGTGCTGGTTGCACCAGAGGCTTGTCATCCTGAGCTTTGGGTTCTGTGTACGAAGGGTGCTGTGCTGCCAGCTCTGGGGTAGTGGTGCTGCTAGTGCTTGGGTTTATGTAGTGCTCAGGTTTGAGTATTGCAGTGTTGCTTGTTAGGGAGCTGTGCTGCTAGGGTGTGGGTGCTGGTTGCACCAGAGGCATGTCATCCTTCTTAGCTTTGGGTTCTGTGTAGGAAGGGTGCTGTGCTGCCAGCTCTGGGGTGGTGGTGCTTCTAGTGCTTGGGTTTATGTGGTGCTCAGGTTTGAGTATTGCAGTGTTGCTTGTTAGGGAGCTGTGGTGCTAGGGTGTGGGTGCTGGTTGCACCAGAGGCTTGTTATCCTGAGCTTTGGGTTCTGTGTAGGAAGGGTGCTGTGCTGCCAGCTCTGGGGTGGTGGTGCTGCTAGTGCTTGGGTTTATGTGGTGCTCAGGTTTGAGTATTGCAGTGTTGCTTGTTAGGGAGCTGTGGTGCTAGGGTGTGGGTGCTGGTTGCACCAGAGGCTTGTTATCCTGAGCTTTGGGATCTGTGTAGGAAGGGTGCTGTGCTGCCAGCTCTGGGGTGGTGGTGCTGCTAGTGCTTGGGTTTATGTAGTGCTCAGGTTTGAGTATTGCAGTGTTGCTTGTTAGGGAGCTGTGGTGCTAGGGTGTGGGTGCTGGTTGCACCAGAGGCTTGTCATCCTTCTGAGCTTTGGGTTCTGTATAGTAAGAGTGCTGTGCTTCCAGGGCTAGTGTGGTGGTCATGGGCGTCCGCAGAAATGTGGCCGGGGGGGGGGGGGGGGAGCAAACTTTTAACTTCATCACTCGCCTTCCAGGGGGGGGGGCAAAATGTTAACTTAATCACTCGTCTTCAAGGCACCTTAAAGGCAGACGGCCCATTGTCATTCTTAATGTGGTGATCAACAGCAGACAGAATGACAATGGGCCTGTCCATGGTCTGCTCGAGGTCGGGGAGGGGCTGCTGCAGCCTCTAGAGTTCAAAGAGAAGTACGAGAGGCCCCAGTGAGAGAACATTTAAACTCCTGGGGCTTCTCGCAGGGGGACAGCCTGCTGTAATCGTGAAAATTATGGACCAAAGGCGGCCGTAAAAGGAATGGGACCGGCGATCGGGGGGTGGGGGGGGGGGGGGAAAGCGCCACCCCTTGCCCTCCCCTGCGGACGCCCATGGTGGTGGTGCTGCTAGTGATTGGGTGTATGTAGTGCTCAGGTTTGAGTATTGCAGTGTTGCTTGTTAGGGAGCTCTGATGCTAAGGTGTGGGTGCTGGTTGCACCAGAGGTTTGTCATCCTTCTGAGCTTTGGGTTCTGTGTAGGAAGGGTGCTGTGCTGCCAGGGTGGTGGTGCTGCTAGTGCTTGGATTTTTGTAGTGCTCAGGTTTGAGTATTGCAGTGTTGCTTGTGAGGGAGCTGTGATGCTAAGGTGTGGGTACTGGTTGAACCAGATGTTTGTCATCCTTCTGAGCTTTGGGTTCAGTGTAGGAAGGGTGTTGTGCTGCCAGGGCTAGAATGATGGTGTTGCTACTTGGGTTGATGTAGTGCTTAGGTTTGGTTAATGTGATGTCGCTTGGTAGGCAGCTGTGATGCTATGGTGTGGGTGCTGGTTGCACCAGAGGTTTGTCATCCTTCTGAGCTTTGGGTTCTGTGTAGGAAGGGTGATGTGCTGCCAGGGTGGTGGTGCTGCTACTGCTTGGGTGGATGTAGTGCTTCGGTTAGGGTAAAGTGATGTCGCTTGGGAGGCCGCTGTGGTGCTAAGGAGGAGGTGCTTGTTGAACCAGAGACTTGTCATTTTTCTGAGCTTTGGGTGCTGCGCCGCCAGGGCTTGGGTGGTGGTGCTGCTGCTAGTGCTTTGGTGTGGGTGCTGGTTGAACCAGAGGCTTGTCATCCTTCTGAGATTTGAGTGCTGTGTAGTAGGATGCTGTGCTGCCAGGGCTAGAATGATGGTGTTGCTACTTGGGTTGATGTAGTGCTTAGGTTAGGGTAAAGGGATGTCGCTTGGGAGGCCGCTGTGGTGCAAAGGAGGAGGTGCTTGTTGAACCAGAGACTTGTCATTTTTCTGAGCTTTGGGTGCTGCGCCGCCAGGGCTTGGGTGGTGGTGCTGCTGCTAGTGCTTTGGTGTGGGTGCTGGTTGAACCAGAGGCTTGTCATCCTTCTGAGATTTGAGCGCTGTGTAGGAGGATGCTGTGCTGCCAGGGCTAGAATGATGGTGTTGCTACTTGGGTTGATGTAGTGCTTAGGTTAGGGTAAAGGGATGTCGCTTGGGAGGCCGCTGTGGTGCTAAGGAGGAGGTGCTTGTTGAACCAGAGACTTGTCATTTTTCTGAGCTTTGGGTGCTGCGCCGCCAGGGCTTGGGTGGTGGTGCTGCTGCTAGTGCTTTGGTGTGGGTGCTGGTTGAACCAGAGGCTTGTCATCCTTCTGAGATTTGAGTGCTGTGTAGGAGGATGCTGTGCTGCCAGGGCTAGAATGATGGTGTTACTACTTGGGTTGATGTAGTGCTAAGGTTAGGGTAATGTGATGTCGCTTGGGAGGCAGCTGTGAAGCTAAGGTATGGGTGCTGGTTGAACCGGAGGTTTGTCACCCTTTTGAGTGCTGCGATGGGGTGGGTGATTCTACCTGAGTTGATTTAGTTCTCAGTTTGGGTATTGAGATGTTGTTTGTGAGGGAGCTCTGAGGCTAAGGTGTGAGTGCAGGTTGAACTAGAGGCTTGTCATCCTTCTGAACTTAAGGTGCTGTGGTAGTGGGGCTGTGTTGTTACTTTGTGGGTTGATACATTTTCCGCTTTAATTATTGGTCGTAGGTAGGTTGCCGAGGACTGGGCACAGAGTTGTTGCTTGTGATGTGGTAGGAATGATAAGGTTTGGGAGAGTTTGTGTTTTGAAATGTAACTGTACTGAGAAGTCTATGCTATTTGGCAGATAGATTTGCTTGCTGGTCTGCCTTGCATGTAGAGGTTCTACTTGGGTTGAGCTGTTGCTGTGCAGCTAGAAAGTGGGCGACGCAGTACTCTTTAAGTCTGAGATGTTGCTTTGTTTCTAATGCGATTTGCAAACAGGAGACTGTTTGGCACGTGTCTGTGCTAGTAATCTTTTTTTTGTTGGGCATTGTTTGGGAATTAGCTATCCTGGTGAAACTTGCATGTTTGGAATTTTGATTGGGTTCGGCGAGTCATTTGCTGCTGATGTCTAGATATTAAAGTTGCTGTTTTGTTTGCGAGCTGTCTGGCGTTAATAAGGTTTGGGCGCCTGGTACTACCTAACATATGACTCGCATAGACGCAGTAGGGAAGGTTAGGTCCTGAAGAAAGCAGTGGACTAGAAGTCCTGTATCTGCTGAAACATGTCGACCTCTTCAACTATATAGTAGACATTTGTTTAAACCTACTATGTTCCCGCACTGTTTTTAGTTTTTGGAAGTATTGGAGGCACTTAATAAAATTGTTGTTTGCTCTATACTCTCCAATTTTATATTTGCTCACTTCACTCCCCCTTTTTTATACGCACTACTTTTCAGGTATCAGGATTGAGTTACCATTAAAGACCCCAAGTCACACTGGGGCATCCTCCTCTTCTTACTGTGGGATGCAATAACATCTTCCTTGGTGGAAGGAGTCCCAGATGATGACCAGGGCGGCACCCTACGATATCTGATGGGGACTTTTACACCTGAGATGCATCTTTCACTAATGGGAAGATGCGAGTGTTTAGAGTAGACTGGTGGTCAGTGATACATAACTCAGTATTTCTCCAAGACCCACCTTTACTTTTTGTTTTCCAAGTCAGTAATTTGGGATACGTAATCGTGCTTGGTCTATAAACACCCCATGGACCCTCCTTCTAATTGTGTGTTTTTGTTGTTACTACCTAGCATATAACTAGGCTGGTAAAATGTGTTGGTGGTTCTGGTTATTGTTGAAGCATCAGTGCTACTGATTGGTTGGGAATATTTAGTCAGAAGCAGCTATGTTGGTAAAGTTTTGGTGTTAGGGTGCTGTTTGAGAGTTAAGGATGCCACTAATGTGTAGGTGCCACTTAAAAGGCAGTAGTGCTGTCGAAATCTCAAGGTTTTGTTTGGGTTGGATGGTGCAGTGCCTAGAAGGGCTTCTGCTTGGGATTGGGAAGCATAATTGTGCTGCAGGAGTTAGTTAGGAAGGTAGTCTTTGCTAAGGTTCCGATGTTAGGCCTGTAATGTTGCATGTATTAAAAAGTCGTGATGTTCTTGTTAGTTGAGTATTCCGCTTGTCACAGCGGCTCCCATTAGAGCTCGATTTCCGACAATGTTGTGTAAACTAAACTACTTTGGTGCCTTTATACGTTTTAACAGGAGCAGTGGCCAGCATCTTTTTTGTAGTGGATAACACCTCACAGCAGATGACTCCTGACCATCTTGTGACTTGATGTGTTCCAGAGCTGGCAGCCTCTGTAGCTTATGGTGATATTTTGTCGAGGATGACACTTTCTTACTAGTGGGGGGAGACCAGGTTACCACAGAGGTGTGTTTGAGCCCTAGTACATTTCCAGTTCCCCTTCTCCCTTCTTTCGTATGTGGACCGCTGCTGTCGTTACCCTGTGCCACTTTGGACCAAGTGTCCCTTCTTTGGGCATGGCACATTCTGAATAATGACTTGTGGCATGAACGCCCTTCCCTTCATTCACTCAAACAGGTAGTGTAGGGCGGAGGGTTCACACCTTGCACCTAAACCAAATAAAACCAGACCTCTATGAGCTTCAGGGCAGGAGGGGAAGAACATGTCTCTGTGATGTGCTAGTCCTGAAATCCCACCACCCTGTAAGGTTGTGCCTTAGTCTACATTGGAAGGGGGCAGTCCATGGTGTGGCATCCTTCTTGTACGACGGCTTGCAGGAATAGAGACAGCCTTTTGTTCCTCCGCTTCAGTCACAGTAACACGGCTTCTTGGAGCATTAGTCATGGTGGAAGACGTGGGTTGTATTGTGAGTGTATGAAGTCGAATGGTGTGTTCTCTTAGGAGGTGGGCGGCTCGAAGCTCTTAAGAACCACTGGTTGGGTTTGAGCTGTACATAGTGAGTGGCACACTCTTTGCTGCCTGTGCTTCAAGCCACTGCAAGTTATTTGCAGTGCAGCAATCTCCAGCATGTGCGGTGTTTTTTTGTGCACAGTATTTGCATTCCTTGATTTCCAAATAAAAGTTGTAGGGGAGATTGTTTTAACCCTCAGATAAGGACGTTCAGCACAAAGTGACTTTCTGTGGTGTATTTATAATAAATTAAATCCCCAGTGTGTACGTGGGTCACTAGCCAAATTCAAGATGTGCGTGCATGTATTTTGCGCAATATGTTATGTTATTTGCATTTGTAACGCGCACAGCTACTCAAGTGTCCCGGTACACAGCTGATTTATATCAACTTGATTACAGTTCAAAGTACCACATGTTATTATTAAGGAAGAACATAAACTCTTACCATGTCACCGTAACTTCCATGTAAAATTGTGCACATGACGGTGTCTTCATACTACCCAAGAGTGGGGCCTAGTGAGTGGAAACTTTCAGAAATACGATTTTTTAAGTTGGTGTTCGATTTAAATTGTTAGTCTGATAGTGTTGGTCCAGTTTGCGCTTTAGACACAGTAGTATCCTAAACTGCAGCTGGAATGAAGGAGTTCCCGCTTTCAACACTCTTACCCTCTATGGTTCGTTTGTGCCGCTATCTCCAGGATAATATTTTTGTTTATCCCATATGTTTTTGAATAAGTGTCTTTCTTCATCGCGCTCTTATGTGTTCCTGCTCTTATATAAAGCTCTCTGCTTCCCCGGTGGCCTGGCTCGCGCTTTATTGAACTGCAAATTACATGCATGGAGGTCCAGGAGTTCTTTACACAGCCAGAGCTGCTTCAGGTGTTGGAGACAAACCGGAAGCTCCGTAGCCTTGCAGATAGATTTGTTCTCCATCAGTAGCCACACATACTAGGTGGGGAGGGTTGTTCTCCATCAGTACCCACACATAACAATCTGGGAGGGTTGTTCTCCATTAGTGCCCACAGATACTAGGCGGTGGAGAGGTTTACTGCCCATCTGTAGCCACACATACCAGGCAGGGAGGTTTTCTCTCCGTCATTAGCAACACATGCCAGGCAGGAAGATTTGGTCTCCATCAGTAGGAGGGTTGTTCTCCATCAGTAGCCACACGTACCAGATGGCCGGTTTGCTCTCCATCAGTAGTCACACATACTAGGCGGGGAGGGTTGTTCTCCATCAGTAGCCACACATACCAGGCGGGGAGGGTTGTTCTCCATCAGTACCCACACATACCAGGAGGTGGGGAGGTTTGCTCTCCATCAGTAGCCACACATACTAGGCGGGGAGGTTTGTTCTCCATTAGTAGGAGGGTTGTTTTCCATCAGTACCCACACATACCAGGCAGGGAGGGTTGTTCTCCATCAGTACCCACACATACCAGGAGGTGGGGAGGGTTGTTCTCCATCAGTACCCACACATACCAGGGGGGGACGTTGCTCTCCATTGGTAGCCCCACATACTATGAGGTGGAGAGGTTTGCTCCCCATCAGTAGCCACACATACCAGGCAGGGAGTTTTGCTCTCCGTCATTAGCAACACATGCCAGGGGCGGGAATGTTTGTTCTCCATCAGTAGGAGGGTTGTTCTCCATCAGTAGCCACACATACCTGGCGGGGAGGGTTGTTTTCCATCAGTACCCACACATACCAGGCAGGGAGGGTTGTTTTCCATCAATACCCACACATACCAGGCGGGGAGGGTTGTTCTCCATCAATACCCACACATACCAGGCGGGGAGGGTTGTTCTCCATCAGTACCCACACATACCAGGCGGGGAGGGTTGTTCTCCATCAGTACCCACACATACCAGGCGGGGAGGGTTGTTCTCCATCAGTACCCACACATACCAGGCGGGGAGGTGTGTTCTCCATCAGTAGGAGGGTTGTTCTCTATCAGTACCCACACATACCAGGAGGTGGGGAGGGTTGTTCTCCATCAGTAGCCACACATACCAGGCGGGGAGGGTTGTTCTCCATCAGTACCCACACATACCAGGAGGTGGGGAGGGTTGTTTTCCATCAGTACCCACACATACCAGGAGGTGGGGAGGGTTGTTCTCTATCAGTACCCACACATACCAGGAGGTGGGGAGGGTTGTTCTCCATCAGTAGCCACACATACCAGGCAGGGAGGGTTGTTCTCCATCAGTACCCACACATACCAGGCGGGGAGGGTTGTTCTCCATCAGTACCCACACATACCAGGCGGGAAGGATTGTTCTCCATCAGTACCGACACATACCAGGGGGTACGTTGCTCTCCATTGGTAGCCACACATACTATGAGGTGGAGAGGTTTGCTCCCCATCAGTAGCCACACATACCAGGCAGGGAGGTTTGCTCTCCGTCATTAGCAACACATGCCAGGGGCGGGAATGTTTGTTCTCCATCAGTAGGAGGGTTGTTCTCCATCAGTAGCCACACATACCTGGCGGGGAGGGTTGTTCTCCCTCAGTACCCACACATACCAGGTGGGGACGTTTGCTCTCCATTGGTAGTCACACATACAAGTTGAGGAGGATTGTTCTCCATCAGTAGCAACACATACCAGATGGGGAGGTTTGCGCTCCGTCATTAGCAACACATGTCAGGTGGGAAGGTTTGTTCTCCATCAGTAGCCGGGTTGTTCTCCATCAGTAGCCACACGTACCAGATGGCCGGTTTGCTCTCCATCAGTAGTCACACATACTAGGCGGGCAGGTGTGTTCTCCATCAGTAGGAGGGTTGTTCTCTATCAATACCCACACATACCAGGAGGTGGGGAGGTTTGCTCTCCATCAATAGCCACACATACCAGGCGGGGAGGTGTGTTCTCCATCAGTAGGAGGGTTGTTCTCTATCAGTACCCACACATAACAGGAGATGGGTAGGGTTGTTCTCCATCAGTACCCACACATACCAGGCGGGGAGGGTTGTTCTCCATCAGTACCCACACATACCTAGCGGGGAGGGTTGTTCTCCATCAGTAGCCACACATACCAGATGGCTAGTTTGCTCTCAATCAGTAGTCACACATACCAGGCGGGGAGGGTTGTTCTTCATCAGTACCCACACATACCAGGTGGGGAGGGTTGTTCTCCATCAGTACCCACACATACCAGGGGGGAACGTTGCTCTCCATTGGTAGCCACACATACTATGAGGTGGAGAGGTTTGCTCCCCATCAGTAGCCACACATACCAGGCAGGGAGGTTTGGTCTCCGTCATTAGCAACACATGCCAGGCGGGAATGTTTGTTCTCCATCGGTAGGAGGGTTGTTCTCCATCAGTAGCCACACATACCAGGCGGGGAGGGTTGTTTTCCATCAGTACCCACACATACCAGGCAGGGAGGGTTGTTTTCCATCAATACCCACACATACCAGGCGGGGAGGGTTGTTCTCCATCAGTACCCACACATACCAGTTTGGGAGGGTTGTTTTCCATCAGTACCCACAGATACCAGGAGGTGGGGAGGTTTGGTCTCCATCAGTACCCACACATACCAGGCGGGGAGGGTTGTTCTCCATCAGTACCCACAGGGTTGTTCTCCATCAGTACCCACACATACTGGGCGGGGAGGGTTGTTCTCCATCAGTACCCACACATACTGGGCGGGGAGGGTTGTTCTCCATCAGTACCCACACATACTGGGCGGGGAGGGTTGTTCTCCATCAGTACCCACACATACTGGGCGGGGAGGGTTGTTCTCCATCAGTAGCCACACATACTGGGCGGGGAGGGTTGTTCTCCATCAGTAGCCACACATACTGGGCGGGGAGGGTTGTTCTCCATCAGTAGCCACACATACTGGGCGGGGAGGGTTGTTCTCCATCAGTACCCACACATACTGGGCGGGGAGGATTGTTCTCCATCAGTAGCCACACATACTGGGCGGGGAGGGTTGTTCTCCATCAGTAGCCACACATACTGGGCGGGGAGGGTTGTTCTCCATCAGTAGCCACACATACTGGGCGGGGAGGGTTGTTCTCCATCAGTACCCACACATACCGGGCGGGGAGGGTTGTTCTCCATCAGTAGCCACACATACCAGGCGGGGAGGGTTGTTCTCCATCAGTAGCCACACATACTGGGCGGGGAGGGTTGTTCTCCATCAGTAGCCACACATACTGGGCGGGGAGGGTTGCTCTCCATCAGTAGCCACACATACTGGGCGGGGAGGGTTGCTCTCCATCAGTAGCCACACATACCAGGCGGGGAGGGTTGTTCTCCATCAGTACCCACAGGGTTGTTCTCCATCAGTACCCACACATACTGGGCGGGGAGGGTTGTTCTCCATCAGTACCCACACATACCGGGCGGGGAGGGTTGTTCTCCATCAGTAGCCACACATACCAGGTGGGGAGGGTTGTTCTCCATCAGTAGCCACACATACTGGGCGGGGAGGGTTGCTCTCCATCAGTAGCCACACATACTGGGCGGGGAGGGTTGCTCTCCATCAGTAGCCACACATACTGGGCGGGGAGGGTTGTTCTCCATCAGTAGCCACACATACTGGGCGGGGAGGGTTGTTCTCCATCAGTAGCTACACATACTGGGCTGGGAGGGTTGTTCTCCATCAGTAGCCACACATACTGGGAGGGGAGGGTTGTTCTCCATCAGTAGCCACACATACTGGGCTGGGAGGGTTGTTCTCCATCAGTAGCCACACATACGGGGCTGGGAGGGTTGTTCTCCATCAGTAGCCACACATACTGGGCGGGGAGGGTTGTTCTCCATCAGTAGCCACACATACTGGGCGGGGAGGGTTGTTCTCCATCAGTACCCACACATACTGGGCGGGGAGGATTGTTCTCCATCAGTAGCCACACATACTGGGCGGGGAGGGTTGTTCTCCATCAGTAGCCACACATACTGGGCGGGGAGGGTTGTTCTCCATCAGTAGCCACACATACTGGGCGGGGAGGGTTGTTCTCCATCAGTAGCCACACATACCGGGCGGGGAGGGTTGTTCTCCATCAGTAGCCACACATACCGGGCGGGGAGGGTTGTTCTCCATCAGTAGCCACACATACTGGGCGGGGAGGGTTGCTCTCCATCAGTAGCCACACATACTGGGCGGGGAGGGTTGCTCTCCATCAGTAGCCACACATACTGGGCGGGGAGGGTTGTTCTCCATCAGTAGCCACACATACTGGGCGGGGAGGGTTGTTCTCCATCAGTAGCCACACATACTGGGCTGGGAGGGTTGTTCTCCATCAGTAGCCACACATACTGGGCGGGGAGGCTTGTTCTCCATCAGTACCCACACATACTGGGCGGGGAGGGTTGTTCTCCATCAGTACACATACTGGGCGGGGAGGGTTGTTCTCCATCAGTACCCACACATACTGGGCGGGGAGGATTGTTCTCCATCAGTAGCCACACATACTGGGCGGGGAGGGTTGTTCTCCATCAGTAGCCACACATACTGGGCGGGGAGGGTTGTTCTCCATCAGTAGCCACACATACTGGGCGGGGAGGGTTGTTCTCCATCAGTAGCCACACATACTAGGCAGGGAGGTCGCTCACACATACCAGGCAGGGAGGTCCGTGCCAGCATGTCCCTCACGGATCGGTTCAGTTGTCAGGATGGAGGTCCCAGGGCACACCTTCGGCACGCCTACGCACTCGAGGCCCGGTGTGTTTGGTGTGAATAAGCATCCTTCCTGCGCCAGTCGCGGATGGGGGTTGCAGCCTGTTTGGCATGTGTGACACATACAGCAGATTAACACTCGCGCTGTGGAGCTGTTAATGGTGCAGGACCAGTGTCTGCTTTTGTCGGCGGAGCCTCGATGCAAAGACTGAACAGTGCACACCGCAGTGCTCGGGTGCTATGAGCGCTTGTTGCACGTAGTAATGGGCTATGGCTTTGCAATTTTTCACATCAAATATTTTTGCACAAACGCTAAATGAATGTGCAATGTGATCCTGCTTGCTATTGGTACTTCCGCCTTTAACAAGTGCTTTAGCTGCATGTAAACATTCACGGAGTATAATCAAGGCGTGTTATGTGCGGGCATTGGGCCGTGCTACTGGCAGGCTGTGCTACAAATGAGCAAGCTGCTCCCTGTGTATTTGTGATTTCATCCCTCTTCTGCATTCTGTAAAGTTAGTAAACCACAGTGAGCGCCACTTCCGGTAACCCTCAGACGTGATCTGTCTACTCTAATAAACATAACTGGCTGGCCCTTATTTACTCCTATACAAGTGTACTACGTTGCAGGCAGTTAAATGTTTTTTTAATTCGTAGAATCACAGTAATATTATACCAGATGAGGCTTGTCGTCTTATAACTTTTACGTGGTTGTTTAATGTTGTTAAAGTTTAGTTGCTTCACATTTGGTCTTAAGTCTAAGCATTTTCTTGAAAGACGTGTTTGTAGATGGCTTCCTGTGAACGAGCGAGAGTGTTTCTATACAGAAAAAATTCTATCTCTTCCGCCTTAATAGTCACGAGGACTGCGTTGCAGTGGAGATCAGAACAAGCTCATGTAAATTGGGGAGTCAGAAATCTGCCCTTCACACTGGCTAGGTTGTCGTGCTGGGCAGGGATTGTTTCATGTCTGTGGGATTCTACCTGGTCTTAGTAAAATACATATTTCCTTCATTGAGTTGGTGTAAGTGTAGCTTGATATTGCATCTCAAGAAGAACAGCACCACTTTACAGCAAATAGAGGGGGGCATTTGTACTTCAAATCTGTAGGATTTCAGGGAGTATACCATTCCGCACCACCGTTTATTTTCTCTTCTAAAGTCTATTGAGGTAATTTTCTGTTTATCTTTACTATTACCTTTTCCACGCTTAAATGGTTTTTACCTTGCATCACATGCATTATGAATCTGGTGTTTTTCTAATGAACATGTACTATTTCCTTTATAATTACCACTGGCCTTCACACCTTCTTACTGTACGCATTGATGTAGACATTTCCTACTCCGGAGGCAGAAATAACTTGACTACTGTACGCTGGAAAGGGCAATTTTGTAATTCACAATTTTTCTGGCCCTGAGAAAAAAATTCAGAAACGAGAGAGAACTTGTTGAACAAATTCTTTGTGAAAGTAAGAGTTCCTCCCCCGCCTCCCCCCCCGTTGCAAGGTTACCACATGAGTAGGCGCAATCCACTGATTTTTGAGAAGTGCCAATTTGGCTCCTGAGGTTGTAGCATATGTTGCTTTTTATGACTAATCCCACGCTGTGCTGGTGGAATCCTGCCCATGTCTGACATAATTTTAATAGTAGTCCTTTGGTAATGTATGTTGTCATGGCATCCCTTGTTCGGAGTTGGTTTGAACAAGTTATATGGATATTGAGTTAGGAGTAATCTTGCAGAATCAGAGCCTTACCGGGACGAGAGGAGCACGTAGCGCCATCGGGCTGAGCCGTGAGGTGAACGGCTGTGTTGTGGGTGGTCCAGGAGCGCCGCTAGCCACCATTGGACTCCATCCCCCAGCAGCACCAGGGGCGACGCGCCCGTGACGCGTAGGGAGCGCCAGGAGGCGCTGAAAAGGAGACGCCGCCGGGAGCTCTGGGGAGTAATCTTGCAGAATCAGAGCCTTACCGGGACGAGAGGAGCACGTAGCGCCATCGGGCTGAGCCGTGAGGTGAACGGCTGTGTTGTGGGTGGTCCAGGAGCGCCGCTAGCCACCATTGGACTCCAGCCCCCAGCAGCACCAGGGGCGACGCGCCCGTGACGCGTAGGGAGCGCCAGGAGGCGCTGAAAAGGAGACGCCGCCGGGAGTTCTGGGGAGTAATCTTGCAGAATCAGAGCCTTACCGGGACGAGAGGAGCACGTAGCGCCATCGGGCTGAGCCGTGAGGTGAACGGCTGTGTTGTGGGTGGTCCAGGAGCGCCGCTAGCCACCATTGGACTCCAGCCCCCAGCAGCACCAGGGGCGACGCGCCCGTGACGCGTAGGGAGCGCCAGGAGGCGCTGAAAAGGAGACGCCCCCTCTCGCCCCGCGAGTCGCGCGCGGGAGGCGCCCGGGCTAAGCCCGGGACAAGGGCGGGACAGTCTTAGACAGTCCAAGACTGGCCGTGACTGGACTGGGCCACTCCCTTTGTCTCACAAGTAAGGACAATATAATTATCTATCAATACCTTTCTTCCTGTGTGAATGCAGAGCCGAGTATTTCATTCTCGGTATATGACTTGTATGTTCTAGTTTCAGTGTCTTGGTATACTAATTTCTGCTTAAGCCAACACGTCATCTGATACTGTCTGCGATCCTATTGGGCCATTTATATGCCGGTGAAGTAAGAGCCTCTGTTTGCTAATTCTTCTTGCCAATCGGGCTAAGCAACAACGCAGTGTTCAACATGCCAAAAAATATGTCAAAAAAACTGCCCCCAGATAACACAAAAACCATAGACAACTATATGGTTCAGGTGGTTGCTAAAATTAATAACGAAAGGAGACAGTCATTGGGTCTAAGTCAGTCTCCCAATTTACAGCTATTAAGCCCAACCCAAAGTCCACAACAAACAGTTTTCACAGCACTTGATGTTCCTACGGATCTGATAGATATCACGGTTCATTCGAACCAAAATCATGCTGACCAAAACAGTCTCATGTTGGACGATGTAGTAAATATAGTGCCATCAGATTTAGAAAACAATAATGACTCTGATCATGAGATTACGGCCCACAATTCTGATGATCTTTCATCTCCCGAACAGGAAATTCGACCTGCGAGAACACGTAGAAAAACCCAGCAAAAACGGACAGGTCTACGCTCGGGAAATAGGAAAAAAATAGCAATACCCACAGGGAAAAATAAGGTCAAAACCACCGAATATGGAGATGACCACGACCACGATAAAAGCTACAGGGACGATGATCTGCTCCAGAAGATAGCTGATATTATTGACTTTAAAATTAAAACTATAATTAAACCTCTAGTTGCTAAGATCGACAAACTAAATGCCGAGGTAAAAAGAATGAGTGGTCTTCAGTCTAAGGCTGTGGATGGGGTTGACAAGCTAACAACCCTGGTAATAAAATCGGGACATCCAACTGAGAATAATGTGAGAAGTTCCACAGAAAAGGGGAGTGGGTTGACGCTCCCTGCTTGTGTAGTCCAAAATCCAACTAACCCTACCAACCAGTCCCTGGCTATTGACGGTGCACCAGCAATAACAAGAATTCCGCCAATAATATGTCAGGAAACTGACCCCCTCCAATTTATTGAAGAAGCCTCTCCAGTGGTATTAGTGCTGGCTAACGTTCCTCCATCAATGGATGGCCAAACGGAATCGCCAGCATCTTTGTCCAGTAAGGCACTGCACTGGCTAACGGGAAACATGCAGATGGCACCAGGAGGCAAGCAACAGCTTGCATGCGAAATTAAGTCAGTGAAAAGGGTCGCTTGGATTGGGAATCGACCGAAAAAGTTTAAAGGAGACTGTGTTATAGTGACTTTTTCTCATCCGGCTGTTCTACCCAATGTCTTAAATCATATTTTCCCCCCACAAAGAAGATCTGGGACTGTTGTCCCCCTCACTCTTAAATTTTTCTATGGGGAACAACAAAATGTAACATTTCCCAAGACTCCGGGACCTGTGTGGGACATTGTGAGAAACAACAGAGGAATAAAGGTTCCACTTAACGAATGGGGTATGGCCCTAGGAAACAGATATGAAGCTCTATCAGGGCTAAATGATTGTGATTGACTGGGTAGATGTAATTCTGCTTTCCTCACTCCCTCTGGTGATCGAGCAGGGGGAGACTCGATAGATTCCATAGCCCAGACAAATGTTGAGACAGCCGATACACTGATAAATGTTAGTAACATACAGGCCGATCTGGGCGCTACAAAAGATGATCATCACCCCATTGGCCAATCTGACCACATTGTTGAAATTGATCAAAATGTAAATTTATCCCCAAACTTGATTGTAAGTGGGAATAATACAAATTAATATGATCTTCCCCAACAACATAGGGAGAGCAATTTAGCAGTATGAAACCCAATAATGACAATGTGCATGCTCAATTTATTTTAATGTCATGGAATGTTGCAGGTTTAAAAAGTAAAATTCCATCACAGGACTGGTCAACTTTCCTGGACTCGAAGGACATAATCCTTTTCCAGGAAACCTGGCAGCCAGATCCAGAACCTATTCAAGGCTATTTACATTTTTATGTCTCAGCTATACCGAGTTTAAGGGGAAGGTCTAAGGGTGGCCTGGTGACATGGGTCAAACAGAACAGTGAACATTCAGCTATTCAATTGGTTACTAACAGTCCTGATATATTGTTGGTTAAATTACAGCGACCCCATTGTAAGGATCTTTATATCTTTAATATTTACTCGAGGGGTTTACCAGGTGGCAAACCTACTGAGGCGGTTGATCAGCTAGATTCTCTTTTAAAACAATATTGTTTGAACGCTAATGTTATTGTTGGCGGTGATTTTAATTGTTGCTTTGAACCACTTGATAACCAAGATGTAGATCTTACGAAAGAAGAGGACTATATCTGGGATATCCCTCAGCTTTCCTTAATACCTATTAAAAAGTGGTCTGAGGCTGCACTACAATTAAAAGTCTTATGTGTAGAGCATGGGTTGCGGGCCACTAACGGAAGAACGGGCTCGGATAAACAGGGTGCCCCTACTTTTACCAATGGCACTTCACATAGTCGCATCGACTATATTTTGATTAATAAAGAGAATTGGGCTAGCGTTGATGATATGTGGATTGAGCCAAGGGTTGAAAGTGACCACGACCCATTAATTTTGACATTTAAATTGTTTGACCTATCGAAAGGAAATGAATTGAGAGAAAATGTTCAAGTAACTCTCTCAAATGATAATAGACGTATCAGATGGTCAAATTGTGCAACTAATGAGGAAAGCATAATAGCTATGAGGGACTTAACAACTCAGGCCATTAGAGAATTAAGGAGAAAATCCACTATGGACACTCCGACATCTGAAATAACTATGATCCATGATGAGTTTTTTAATAAATTGAAATCCTTTTTTGTAAAAAAAGTTACTAAAAAGCAGTGTAGGCCAATAAGGAAGGAAGATCAGTGGTATGACAAATCCTGTAGGGTTGCCTATAGGGCCCTATCCGATGCAGTAAAAACAAAAGATAAAAACAAGATAAGGGACGCCCGAGTCACGTATAAAAAAAATGCAAACTAGAGAAAAGGGGGACTGGGAGGAAGGCTACTGGAGGGATCTCCTAAAAGCTAGCAAAGAAAGGTCTATGACCTCCTTCTGGAACATTGTTAAATGGGGAAGGGGGGCCAAAAGAGGTGAACCCATGAACCACGTGTCACCAGAAGCATGGGTTTCTCATTATTCGACCCAGTTTGCTGCTGAGGATAGAGATGAAGAAGAGTGTGTGGCTCCTGTAAACACCACTATGAGCCACTTACTCTTTACTAAAGCCGACGTCCTAAAAACATTAAATAACATACCCAAAGCTAGAGCTCCAGGATTGGATTTTGTTCCTGCAGACTTGTTTATACATGATAAAGACCTATGGGCTACCTATATCCAGCTGCTAGCCAATGGTATCGCGTAGGGCTCGCCCATTCCTGAGACTTGGAAGGGAGCCGAGATAATCCCCCATCTTTAAAAAGGGGACATGCTCGGATCCAGGTAATTATAGGCCTATTAGCCTGATCGCATGTATACAAAAAGTATTGGCGAGGCTTTTACTGCAGCGCATCCTTGGATGGATTGACGAACAGGACATATTGTCACCCTTGCAAGCAGGTTTTCGTAGCCACACTAGCACTATTGATCAAGTTTTTAGATTTGTTTTAATATATTGGCGCGTTGTTCTTCTTGGGGGGGGGGGGATGCTATTTGCAGCTTTTGTTGATTTAAAATCTGCATTTGATTTAGTTCCTCGCCCCAAGTTGTGGAATACTCTACAAGAACAGGGTATTCCAAATGAAATTTTGTCCTTATTAATTAGAATGCATGAGAATAATTTTGCGCAAGTTCGCTGGAACCAGCAGGGCAGCATTACCGATAAATTTCCTATTGAAAAGGGAGTACGCCAAGGATGCGTTTTAGCTCCAACGCTCTTCTCGCTATACATCGACAGGGTGATCAGGTACTTCGAACAACAACCTACAGATGCCCCAAAGTTGGCAGGAAGACTGATCCCCCTGTTGATGTTTGCGGACGATACCCTGCTGATATCTAAGACTCAACAGGGACTCCAGAGGGCCATTGGAGTTTTTTAATCGTTTTGTGCAGACCATGGTCTTGTTATTAATACAAGTAAAACAAAATTTATGGTCTTGCACAAACGAAGACACATTAGAGGGAAGGCTATTATGGACGGGGTCCAACTTGAACAGACCCAGGTCTTTAAGTACCTCGGTATTACCCTGTCTTATAACCTAGACTGGAAACAACACACTAACGAGCTAGCCACAAGGCATGCTCAATTGACAGGAGCCCTTATCAAGGAATTATTTTCCTCACATTCTAAACCTATTAGTCCGGTTTTAAAAATTTATAACACAAAGGTTGGAGCGGCGGTTCTATATGGGGCAGAACTTTGGGGGCCTAGTAATCTCACAAAGTTGACGGTAGCACAAAATAAATTTCTCCGCAACATCACTGGCTTACCAATGTCAACCCCTTTGCTACCTCTAAATCATGATCTGGGATTCCATAGCTTCGAGGATATGGCCAGGTATAGATCAGTTGCCTACTGGAGGAGGTTATGGGTAACCCCAGAACTCTCTCAGTACGCCCAAGGCTTCCTTGAGGTTAGAACCCAGGACACAAGACACAAAATAGTATGGATGAGAGAGGTAAAAACTATCTATAGGGCTATGGGATCATCTCAATTGTGGGATGACCCTGTAAATAATGTTTTCCCACCCAAAAAAATACTTCGAGATTTGTATTGGAGCATGATTGAGACTAAGTGCTTTGGAAGTCGTATTGATCGATCTTTTACAAATGACTTCCTAGAACTCAAGCATGCACCGGCCCTAGAATCTTATTGGGATTGGATTACCATCCCAGGTGACCGGAAGAGGTATCACCAATTGAGGGTGGGGACACTACCATTAAATGCCCTAACTGAAAAATGGTACAAGAACCAAACTTCAAGGTGCCCCTTTTGCCCTGATCATAAGGAAAATATTGGACATGTGTTGTTTGCTTGCCCCGAATATAGCGCCCCCAGACGATCATGGCTAAAACCGATTTGTGCCCAGTTAGGCTTAAAATCAGCAAACGAGGCTGCTAGGATCTTAAGAACTGACACCTCCCAGCCTGTTGTTATAGCCATGTCGAAATTCCTCCACTGGATGTGGATAATTCGGGCACGTAAAATGAGCTTGGAGTAGCCATCATATCCTGCTATTCAAATTTGCACATTGTATTTAGTAAGTGACATACTATGAATACTGCATAAGTAACTGATATATTGTGTATTGATGAATTTTGCTCTTATAACTGTTTTTATAATTGTTTTAATACTATATATTTAAAAATATGTAAATATGTAAATAGGATGAGTTAGGTTGATATATTCCTTTTTAGATTAGACTGAAATGATTCATTGTGGATATTGTATTCTTGTGGGGTGTGGGTGGCAACAAAAACAACTTTTAATTGTAAAATGTCTTTTTATGATTGAAAAAATATCGAATAAAGACTAATTTAAATTGGAATTGGAGTTAGTATGTCCTTCAACAGTCGTTCGTATCACTGTTATTCCAAACGAGTTATGGGTAACAGAACCTCTGATGAGAAAGAAAACCCATATACTCTGCCTAAATAGAAGCCTAGCATACTAAAGCACTGTGGCCAAGAACGAGCAATGCATTCTTGGCTGAGCACTTTTGATTTTGAAGAAACTATATTAAACTGGATGAACTGTTGCTCTTTGTGAGCCCATATATAGGTTACACTTTCCATCATCTGACTTGTAAAAAGAAGGAACTATGCTTGCACTATGTGGTGGTGCTGCCTGTGGGCAGGGACTGCTTGTTTAACTAAAGCACTGGTACCTGATTCCTGGGAGGGGGCGGAGGTTGTCCCGATTTTCAAAAAGGGGTGTCGGGACAACCCCGCCAACTACAGGCCAATCAGCCTAATTGACTCTTCCCAAAAGGTGGCAGGGAAGGCGATTTTGGGGAGGGTCCTTCAGTGGGCTGAGGAGCACAAGATATTGTCAGACTTTCAGGCGGGCTTTCGCTCAGGCACGGGGACGATAGAACAAGCATTCAGGCAGACCCTACTGTACTGGAAGGTGGTGGTGCTGGGCAAGGGCAGTCTTTATTTGGCCTTCATTGACCTGAAGACTGCCTTTGACCTAGTACCAAGGGAGGAACTATGGAGGGTTTTGCAGGGGCTGGGATTACCCGCCTACATCCTGTCGCTTCTTATTAAACTCCACTCAGATAACTATGCACAGGTGCGGTGGGGTAAGAATGGGGAGAAAACCAACAGAATCCCAGTGCAAAGAGGTGTCCGCCAGGGTTGTGTGCTGGCTCCCACACTATTTTCATTATATGCGAATGGTGTGGTTGAGCATCTGCTCAAGGAACCTGCAGATGATCCGTCCCTGTCGGGCACCCGGATCCCCACCCTGCTCTTTGCTGACGACACCTTGCTCATTGCTAAAACACCGCAAGGCCTCCAAAAGCTCCTCACCCGCTTCCAGGATTTCTGTTCCCTAAGGGGCCTTATAATTAACATGGATAAGACCAAATTCCTGACTATGAACCCGCCCAAAAAGCTAGGGCCACCTCCGATTTTAAACACCGTTCCGCTGGAGAGGGTCCTTGAGTTTGACTACTTGGGGATTCGCCTCAGCAACTCCATGAGTTGGACCCCACACATCCACAAGATGTTGCTTAATCACAAAAGGGTGACTGGTGCCATTCTCAGGGAACATCGTTCTTCCCCCAAACATTGTATCTCCCCAGCTATAGATATTTACAAAGCCAGAGGGGTTGCAGCGGCTTTGTATGGGGCAGAGCTGTGGGGTTCCACAAACCTGGAGGTATTAGGCAAGGCAGAAAATAAATTTCTGAAAGAGCTCTTGGCACTCCCTTCAAGCACACCCTCAGTCCCAGTGCTTCTTGACTTGGGTTGCAAATCAATCATGGACCAGGCGCGACTGCGGCCTCTGCTTTTGTGGGCCCGTCTGTGGAGGGTCCCGGAGCTAGCCTCCTACGCAGCTGGTCTGTCTGAGGTAATTGCAATGGAGGGATGGCACCGAATCAAATGGCTATGGGGCATTAAGAGCCTTCTGGTGGAGCTGGGCTTGGAAGATTGCTGGGCTACTCGATCCGCCCCTCCGAAAGCCACCCTGAAGAAGATATATTGGGACTGGGTAGCCACCAAACTCATTTGCAATCCTCGTCACTGCAACTCGACCGCAGCATTTCTAAGAATTAAAGACATAGTTGCCTATGAGCCCTACTTGGACTTAATCTCCATTCCCCTGGATAGGGCTCTTTATTTCAAACTCAGAGTGGGCACTTTACCTTTGGCCGATTTGGTGTCCAGGTGGAGATCTTCAACCTCCCAGCCCTCAGCATTCTGCGCGGTGTGTTTGACACGGGTTGAGACAGTGGCACACTTCTTTTTTGAATGTCCTGACTACCGTGCCCCAAGGAAACGCTGGTTACTACCTCTATGAGGCTCCTTGGCACAAGACAGCATCTGGTGGCCTTCCGCATTTTACTGACCGATACATCCCCTCCCATTGTCTGTGCTGTCTCCAAATTTTTAAAATGGGCTTGGATGATCCGAGCAAAAAGGCTTTCCTTCTCAATTTAATCCTATTTTAACTATTTATTGTATTTTTTTATCTGAATGTTTTATGAATTATAACTGAATATCATTATAAGCCTTGGAATTGTATTTTGTAATGTATCGCTTTTAAGATATTTACGTATCGAAATAAAGCTTTTACAAACTAAGCTAAACTAAAGCAAGTTCCTGGGTCCCCTGTATCCCTGCTTAGTAACACAAATAACATGTTCCCCGTGTTTATCTAATGCGCCCTCTGTAGGGGCCTGTGTTTGACTTTATGGTCACAATCCCTGCGGATCCACTCACCCTTTCATCCACCTGAGGTCGATAAAATGAGTACCATTGAGTTGGGTAGCAATAAACATCTGTTATTCAGCACCTAGATACCATGTTATGTTGTATTATGTTATGGGCCAAATATTAGGCCATTTCTATGCACAGCAAAAAGAACAATTGATGGACAGAACGTAGAACAATGTCATACATTCACAGCAGTACACACATCTGGGCCTAAATTCATTGTTTTTTGCTATCCATGCCACCTCAGTTTGGACCCAGCCATATGCAAATCAGTCTTGACCCTGTGCCCAATGGGAACAGTCCATTCCGATCTGCCAGGCCAGGTCTTCCCTGGACTGGAAACAAGCATCCTAGGACCGGTTTCGGGCTTTCAGCTCTCATTGGCCAGGATAGCTTGACACCAGTGGCATGGAGAGCAAGGAACTCGCGTCTGAGCATACCCGTTCCCTGGGGGTGACAAATGCAAAAAGAACAATTGATGGACAGAATGCTGAACAATGTCATACATTCACCGCAATTCAGAGATCTGGGCCTAAATCCATCGTTTTTTTTGCTCACCGTGCCATTCCAGTGTGGACCCAGCCATATGCAAATCAGTCTTGACCCTGTGCCCAATTGGCCCAGCCCAATCTGCCATGCCAGGTCTTCCCTGGCTGAAGAGGGGTGAAACCCCAAAACCGGTCCTAGGATGCTTCTTTCCGGTCCAGAGAGGACCTGGCTTGGAGTCAAGCTAGCCGGGCTGAAGAGAGGTGTTACCTCGAAACCGGTCCGGTCCTCGGATGCTTGATTCCGGTCTGGGAAAGATATGGCTGTTGTAGTTCGGACTGGACTGTTCCCATGGGGCAACAGGGTCAGAGCTGATTTGCATAAAGCCATTATCTGACCCAGGGTGGTGTGGAGTGCAAAAAAACGATGGATTTGGGCCCAGATCTTTTGACTGGGGGAGTGTGTGACATTGATCCACATTCAGTCCATCACTTGTTGTTTTTTGCAATTGCCGCCCTAAGTGCGCTGGGGATGCCCAGACGTGGGTCCCAGGCACTCCACACCACTTGGAGTCAAGCTAGCCGGGCTGAAGAGAGGTGTTACCTCGAAACCGGTCCGGTCCTCGGATGCTTGATTCCGGTCTGGGAAAGATATGGCTGTTGTAGTTCGGACTGGACTGTTCCCATGGGGCAACAGGGTCAGAGCTGATTTGCATAAAGCCATTATCTGACCCAGGGTGGTGTGGAGTGCAAAAAAACGATGGATTTGGGCCCAGATCTTTTGACTGGGGGAGTGTGTGACATTGATCCACATTCAGTCCATCACTTGTTGTTTTTTGCAATTGCCGCCCTAAGTGCGCTGGGGATGCCCAGACGTGGGTCCCAGGCACTCCACACCACTTGGAGTCAAGCTAGCCGGGCTGAAGAGAGGTGTTACCTCGAAACCGGTCCGGTCCTCGGATGCTTGATTCCGGTCTGGGAAAGATATGGCTGTTGTAGTTCGGACTGGACTGTTCCCATGGGGCAACAGGGTCAGAGCTGATTTGCATAAAGCCATTATCTGACCCAGGGTGGTGTGGAGTGCAAAAAAACGATGGATTTGGGCCCAGATCTTTTGACTGGGGGAGTGTGTGACATTGATCCACATTCAGTCCATCACTTGTTGTTTTTTGCAATTGCCGCCCTAAGTGCGCTGGGGATGCCCAGACGTGGGTCCCAGGCACTCCACACCACTTGGAGTCAAGCTAGCCGGGCTGAAGAGGTGTTACCTCGAAACCGGTCCGGTCCTCGGATGCTTGATTCCGGTCTGGGAAAGATATGGCTGTTGTAGTTCGGACTGGACTGTTCCCATGGGGCAACAGGGTCAGAGCTGATTTGCATAAAGCCATTATCTGACCCAGGGTGGTGTGGAGTGCAAAAAAACGATGGATTTGGGCCCAGATCTTTTGACTGGGGGAGTGTGTGACATTGATCCACATTCAGTCCATCACTTGTTGTTTTTTGGGACTGTTCCCATGAGGCACAGGGTCAATACTTGGTTCGCCTATTGCCAGGTCTAAACTGGGGTGGGATAGTGAGCAAAAGAATGATGGATTTAACCCAGATCTCTTGACTGGGGGTGAATGTTTTGATTTGTTCTGCATTCCATCCATCAATTGTATATCTTTTGCTTTGTCACCCTAAGTGTGACAGGTATGCCCAGGTGTGGGTCCTGGGCTCACTGTGCCATTGGAATCAAGCTATCCTGGCTGAAGAGGGGTGAAACCCTGAAATTGGTCCTAGGATGCTTGTTTCGGTCCAGGGAGGACCGGGCTTGGCAGTTCGGGCTGGGACTGTTCCCATGAGGCACAGGTTCAAGACTGTTTGCATATGGCCAGGTCTAAACTGGGGTGGCATAGTGAGCAAAAGAATGATGGATTTAACCCAGATCTATTGACTGGGGGTGAATGTTTTGATTTGTTCTGCATTTCGTCCATCAATTGTGTATCTTTTGATTTCTATGCACAGCAGCACACACTGAATGGTCTGATTGAAGTGACACATTTATGTAACCTTTACCCAAAAGGGGCTGATGTAAGGCCTGTTGATTAATATTGGTCCCTAAAGTAGGATGCTCGTTGTAGTGACTGTTAGACCCCTTCCGGGAGGGGTCACACAGCAGACAAAGCAGCTACTTGGCCCTACCTGTGGTGTTTGAGGAGGGTTGCTTCTAGTACCCTGGTGTTCATACTATTATTTGGCTTGCAACCATTTCACCTCTTGACTTTCAGAGTAGTGAGGGTGCCCGGTCGAATGATTTTCAAGTGACAATGTGCGGACAAGGACTCAGAACACAACAGACAGCCAACAGACATAATATCGTACCACCCAGCCCAGTGCATATCTATAGTTAAAAGAAAGTACTTTAATCTTGCAGCAATGAAATACTGCAAAGTTCAGTAGGAATTGCAGTTGGTGTTATGAGCCCAGTTGCACCTTCCCTTCTGGTACTTTCTCCCTGTGCTAGGTGATTTCTGATGTCTTCAGTCCCCTGTATAGTCATTAAATAGGCACAGGTGCATATTATTTCAAGTTACCCTACTGCCACCCGCCCAGATTAGGAGGCCAAAGCATGACACACTTGCTGTATGCAGATGGCCTAGTGCTCCTCAGTCAGACAAAGATCAGCCTTCAACGGCAACGGTCCACCTTACATGTCTACACTGCTAAGGACATGCTAGAAATTAATTAAGCAAAGACCAAGATGGTCTCAATCCGCCTAAAATCAAATCTGGTCAATAGATGACAGCTTAGGTGCGTCTGGCTCCTTCACAACAAGGACTACAAATACTTGGGGATCCTTCTAGATAGTAAATGGTTATTCACACCTCATCTACGCTCTATAAACAACGAGGGCTCCCGTTTAATGTTTGTTCTCTCAGCTGTCTCTCTGAAGCTACGAGGTCCTAGCCCCAATCCTCTCCTCCAGGTGATGAAAGACAAACCATCCCAACAATGTCTTAAGGGAGTACAAATTATCCTGGCCATAGAAGCTGGGTCAGTAGACAAACGGTAAATACAAGTGGAAAGGAGCACACAGAAAGAAGTGTGGTCCTTATTGATCAATAATGATTCAAAATAGATTTGATTTTTTCTTTACTTTGTATTCAAATGGAATATTTCTCTTCATTGTACAAAAGTCATTCATCCACAGGGAACATCCAGCTAACGCATTTCTTTAAAAAACTTGTTTTAACTTTGTCAGGGCTGTCATCAATGTACACAAAGCAAAAATAAGACACTTCCAACTGGCACATTTTAAGACAACACACCACACAGCACTATATACACACAAAAGGAAACAAGACCTAAAATAAATATAATTGACATACAATGCAAAAATTTTAAAAAATACAACAAAGTTGCACCACATTACACATATATTTCAGTATACCAACTGTGTTACATAAATTATATAAATCATACTAATCCAACACACACTAACTTAGCTAACATACAAAAGATATATCAACATAAAAGTTGCAGAAAAGGGAGGAGAAAGAAACATAAATACAGTCCAAAATGGTAGTACTTAAAAAGCAACACTCAGTTTACAGAACAAATTAACTAAGACAAATCAAAGTTCCACCACATTACAACAATCTTTGTCTTCCTGTTTATTTTCATGGACCAAGGGAGTTATATATGTATGTATATGTGTATATATATATATATATATATATATATATATATATATATATATATATATATATGTGTGTATATATATATATACTACAGAGCAGCCCAAACAACATGAGGAAGCTAACCCCCTAACATCTGCCAATATCATAAATGTAATCGCTCCAATAGAATGATAGATCGCTAATGCATATTGTACACAGAAGCATTTATAGAAACCGTTTTTGGACAAACTGTAACCCATCTTCATATTACGGTTTTACTCACAACCATGTAAGTAGACAAACTGGTTACTAGAATTTACAAAGCAACTCTCCGCCTTCCAAAGAGAGCGTCAGCTGCGAAAGTGAGACTAGAGTACAAAATCATGAGACAGCATTGGGCCGGAGGCAGTTTCTTTCTCAACTTCTGTCACAGGCTCAGATCGGCACCGCCCGAGTACATGCATGGTCTAAACTGGTGCGCGCATGAGTCCTTAGACTCAAGATCATCATCAGGCAACATCTTGAGGACAAACTGGGATTCTCACTGTCTTTGAGGCCTAGAGCAAACATCTCTTCCCACCAGGTCTTTAAGAAACTAACATCACTCACGGAAAAGAAATGCCAAAGCTGGAGGACTTGACAGTCTTAAGCAAGCGCTCCTATGTATGGTCAGTTATAACCGCCTATTCTTCCACCAATCAGCAGAACAATTTCACTTGTACTTAACCTACATGGATCAAGGCAAGGCTTGTGGCTTTGACTGAGCGAGTGGAATCTTCGTGCTCACCTTCCGCCCTGGTGCTGCTCAGCTACTAACGACGCAAGCAGCCGTCTGCGGACAAGTAAAATAATCCATATTTTATGTATCTGCCCTCAACTGCTGCAGCAAAGGAAAACTTTTCTCCTTTCCAATTTTATCTGTCTAGGAGTGTGCACCTGCCGGCAGGTAGTCATCGCCAGCCTGAACCCATCTAATCCACTACTAAATGTTAAAACTGTTAAGTTTCTGCGGGTAGTTACGATTAAACTGGACTTAGTCGCCTTCACAAGTACTGGGGTAACATGACCCTAAATGTTGCTCTTCAACATCACCTATTATTGCATGCCCAATTTGGGAGCGAGCTGAACTTGCCACAATCAATGCTATGTCCTTCACGCTTTATTTTAAGATTAATCATATACCCCCAGATGCATCAACAATCCATTTTGCGATTCCTAAATAGCGAAAAATACCGATTCGATATTAAGGAATAGCAAAATGGAATGCATGAAGAAAGCACTTAAAAATAGCGATTTCTTAGAATTCCTTAGTCGCAATTAAGGAATACCTCCCCATTCATTCCTATGGGCCTAGAGGCCCATAGGAATGAATGGGACGACAATCTCAATTTGAGATTCCTTAAATGCAAATAATCGCAATTTAGCGATTTCTCAATTTGTGATTTTTGCATTTGGGATGATGCATCCCAAATGCAAAAATACCGCTCGCAAACCTTTGGAGCGGATTTTTGTTTGATGCATCTAGCTGATAGTGGCTTGCACATCACTGTACACATGGACCGGGTTCAGCCACGTCACTAGTTAATTTTGCACAATGCATTTTAGCATCTTCACTGCGGCTCATAAAAGTTTTAAAATGATCAAACTGGCTGCTGTACTTTCTGGGGTCCGGGATCGCCATGCGTTTTTACAATATTTTATTGGTTATTACCACTCTCTGCAGTGGTACCTTCTAAAAATGCGCTGCCTGAACTGCATTAGGTCACCCTTAAAGCAAGACAATTTTGTGACCCGTTCTTGTTTAGTATCGATTGTCGATCTGTTGTTCCGAAACAGGCCTATATTCTGCGTGTTTTGCACATTGTTTGTAAATCCTCACTTAAAAGCCCGATTTGTTATATCCACTGACTGGTTTGTTTTACCCACATTTTAAAACATGCTTTAGCTGAATCTTCGCCTGCTTTTTGCAGATCTCTTTTGCAACAGGTCTGTGTTTTGCGTATTTTGCACATTGCTCTAACCCTATGTGCAGAGGTCCGATTTGCTGTGTGCTTTGTTTGTTTTCTTATTCAGAAAAGGGGTTGGTGATGAACAGAGTGTCTGAATTAAGCAGACCACTCTTACCCAGTCCAAAGATCAGGGCTTGATCCATCACCGTTATTTAGCTCACTGCCCCATCCCAGCTCAGAACCTGGCTATATGCAAATTAGTCTGTCCCTGGCCCAGTGCATCATGGGAACAGGGCAGACCAAACTACCAAGCCAATTCTTCACCAGAAAGGAGACAAGCTACCGGGGACCGGTTTCTGGCATTTCAGCCTCGTCGGCCTGGCTTGCTTGAATCCTGATGGAGCAGTGAGCAAGGGACTCATGTCTGAGTATACCCTGCCACACCTATAGTGGCCAAAAACGATTCAGAAAAGGGGGTGGTGTTTTCTTATTCATTCTGCAAAAAAGGATTTAGCTGAATCATCTCTGCTTGTATTTAGCGATGCCTGCCTTAACCATATGGTTTTATCTTATATAAATTGTACATTTTTTTCTTTTTTTGCTGTTTGTAAAGGTTTTAATTAACCATACAATAAAATTGCCTGCCTACTGATGAGATGTGTAACCCAGTTCATCATATTTCACTGCTGTGTTCATTCGAGCAAAAAGTCTTAAATCCACGTGGCAGATTCTAATGCGCGTTGTAGTCTCTTATTCTGGTCACAGGTCCCTGCTTTTACCTGCTGGGTGGCTGCAGTTCTAGGATGCAGTGGGTGCAGTTCACGTACCTGCCTTTCCAGTAGCAGCTTCACTTCTGTTTCAACTGTGATGGTGATCTTGCATTGGAGCAGGGACTTATGGACAAACAGGGACGTAGCATGGCCAGAAAGATATCTTTTTTTTTTTTTTTTGATTTTACAACAATCGCGCTAGCATATAATATTAAAATGCATTATACAACAAGCAGGGTGTATGACAGGGGCTAGAGTTGCAGTGGAAAGGGAGACAAATGCGGATTGGTAGGGGTACGAAGTGAAAGAAAATACAACATTTTATAAAGTAACCAACATTCTTTAAGACTTTTAAAACCGAGAGGGAGAAAGTGGGAGTGCTTTTTTATCTGTGTATGGAATAATTCCTGGTGAAATCCGACACACATCCCCATACCCAACTGAAAACACCTACTCCCAAATTCATCAAGAACACATTTTGCTATTCCTTAATAGCGAAAAATACCGATTCGCTATTATGGAATAGCAAAATGCTATGCATCAAGAAATCACTACAAAAATAGCGATTTCTAATAATTCTTAATTGCGACTCGCAAATTGCGAGTCGCAATTAAGGAATATCTCCCCATTCATTCCTATGGGCCTTAAGGCCCATAGGAATGAATGGGAAGACAATCTCAACTTGCTAATCGCAATTAGCGATTCGCAAATTGAGATTGCGATTTCAAGGGTGCAGGGGTGTCCAAAGGACACCCTGTTGCACCCCTGAAATTGATGTGTGCACATATGTTGCTCACACACATGCCCTGTGTGTGCGCAACATAAAACTTTGAAAAATGCACTTTAGTGCATTTTTCAAAGTTTTTTCTAATTACCACGAAGATGCACTTCATGGTAATTTGCGTGCCCTAATAGCGAATTCGCTATTTTTTTCACTTTCCTGCATTGCATTTAAGGAATCTCAATTTGAGATTCCTTAAATGCAAAGAATCGCAATTTAGCGAATTCTTAATTAGCGATTTTTGCATTTGGGATGATGCATCCCAAATGCAAAAATACCGCTCGCAAAGGGCCAGATTCTCAGAATCTGGCCCTTTGCGAGCGGATTTAAGCTTGATGAATCTGGCCCCTAGACCCAATTGTTTAGCGGAAAATACATTTACTAGGGGGGGTGTAATACCCCAAACGGCCCCTCTGAAGCTACGCCCCTGTGGACATACTCTGCACTTACACCTTCTCCATTCAAGTGGAGACAGCAGACCAGTTTAGACTCTATGGTGTTGTCTCTTAAGCAGTTGCAGCCTCTGAGCTGACCAAGGCTTCCATTTCAGCAGCAATACCGCACAATGTCAAGAAGACGCTAACAGCAGCGGAAGCAGCAGATGCGGCCTCTTGGACCCACAGTGGATTGCAGGACGACACAGTGATACTTGTTCTCACAATGGCTTGTTGCAAGTTACAGTAGAAACAATGCAGAAAGACCAGGGATTCTTTTTTTTTTCTCGTTCTTCTAAATGTTTACCACCTAAAGCATTTTTGATGCCCTCAGGCAATATTCTCTCTATGTATATACTACTACTAAAAAGTTGGAAAACAATTAAAATAAATGTTGGTGATCATTACAACGAACGAATGCACCTATAACGACGCATAACAGCTACAACAAAGTTATAGCAATGCATTTACCACTATGAGGTAAGTTAAGACCCATTATAATTACAACACAATTAAGAGTTGTAATTGTACAGGATTTGTAAGGGGTTTGTTTGGGTTCAGGAATGGGCAGTGTATAGAGCAGTAAGGAGTTTTTAGAGATCCGGGCAGGGGCCTCCTTAGCACAGCACTCTGGCTGGAGAGCTCCTGATTGAGCCCGGAGGGGACCCATCCTAGTGCCCCCCCCCCCCCCCCGAGTTTCGTTATGCCAGTGGTTCCGGGAAGCGTAATCTTATGGGAGGGGGAATTGAGGAGTTTTTAGGGTTCAGAGAACGGTGACATTAAGGGATAGTACAGGGTTTTACAACTCAGAGGTAGGTATTATATGGGGTATTTATGGGTATTTAGGGTGCGAGGATGGGTGGTGCATAGGGGGTAGCAAGGAGTTTTCAGGAATGGGTAAAGCCGAGGGGAGGGAAGTAAAGGTTTTATTTGCTTATGGAAGGGCAGTACGGATATTTGGGGGATGTGGGGGGGTGGGTGGGTGGGGGGGGGGTGTGTGTGTGTGTGTGTGTGTGTGTGTGTGTTTGTGCGTGTGTGTGTGTGTGTTTGTGTTTTTCTTTCACCAATATCGCCAAAAGTAACAACACACGGACTTGAAAGTTAACAAAGTATATTTTCCACAGTTTTTGGTGAATTTACAAAAACTACATACCCCACAATGCATCTTAAAGCGTAACTGTGGAAAAAATGTATTTAATAGAGAAAGAGACAATGGACTATTGATAGATTGCACCGTGAACAAGCCCTGACGGGTGAAACGCGTTGGTGAAGGGGATAATGGCACTGAAATAAATCGTTAACTTTCAAGTCCGTGGAGTGCGTGTTACTTTTGGCGAGATTGGTGAAGCATTATTTACGAGGTCTGGTCCGACCTCGACACGCGCACCGGCTGTGAGAAAGAGCGCATTCCTTTAGAAAGGACAATTTGGTGAATAATTAATATATATATATATATATATATATATATATATATATATATATATATATAATATACACACACACTCACCTATATATCTCCAATATAATGTGATGTAATACATAGTTGAGGTTTGCGTTACAATGGTAAATGTTACTTTGGTGAATGGGATTGCGTTTTAGGTGTAGTTGTGCAAGCATGGTAAGTGCAATGTGTGGTTTTGACTATAGTAACATTAAAAAATAAAACTATTTGACCTTCAATACATACACAAGAACTACACAAAGTCTTAAGTCAACACAGAAATGTAAATATAATAATAAAAACCCCTCAAAGGTCGAATATACCTTCCACTTCAAAAGTAACTTTCAATGAGATAAGGGGTCTCTCAGCACTCTTGCAGACAGGACAAATCAGACTTTTTATTTATTTATTTTTTTAGTTCAAAAGAATTTATTAGAATTTGAGGCAGTAAATAAATAGTTAAACATAATAACAAGTGATACAGGTGATGAATATCAATAAGGAATAATATATCATGAAGGCTAAGTTACAAATTGGATAAATAGAATAGAAATATTGAAGAAAACAAAGATTTAGTACCGTAATAATAAAAAGCATCAACAGTATCACCATGTAATAAAGAGAGTAGAACTTAGCAAGAGAGAAGAAAAGGAGAAAGAGAAAAGAAAGGAAAAGAGGAAGAAAGCGGGGAAAGAAGACAGAGGGAGGACAAATCAGACTTGAGACAAAGGTACAAAAAACAAGGCAACCGAACATCTCCTTCTTTGCACCCAGGATCGCGTATGACACCATGTATGCATCATGGGGTCGTCTCTATTCAGCTTTAATTTTGGAAAGCGCTCCGAATACACCCCTAAAAAAAAAAACCTTACGATGCAGTAACATTCTGCTCATGATGTCAGAAATATGCTACTCCTCCTCCATTCAGACACGGACTGTGTCTTTACTTATAACTTGGCTTTCTGCTGTATAAATAAGACTTGCATTCATCTTGTAGACTTCCGCAACACAAGGTGAATAACTTAAGTATCGGTTTCTTTGCATGCAGGCAATACATAGCGATTTACTGCATGTAGATTCCTAGTTAAAATTATGCCCACTTCTGAGTGTGTGATATCGAGAACCAGAGACAGTGACAGTTGTGTAGCTTCTACAGTAAAAAAGAAATATATATTCATAAATACATTACAAAAAAACAGAGACGGATTGGATAAACTCAACCAGTAGTGAACCACATCAACACAATGATCACCCTCTTGGAGTGAATTGAAGCTGAATCTACGGTTGCAGAGAGAAAGGACATGCAGGGGCGGCCACAGTCCCCTAAAACCTTCAGCCATACCTGAATCTAGGCATGAACTTGTCCCGAACCTGAGCAAGAAGGCCAGGAGTTACTGGCATAAATTCTATTTATCTATTGGGACAGGAACATCCCCTGCATTGTAAGCAGGCATATACCCCTGCCTTGAGTCACTAACTGCATGCAAACCATCTCTTTTTGCCCTGATGTCACACTAGTTTAGTCGGTGTGCAGAGGCCTGTCCACGGTAATGCAAGTTCCACAACCTTGTTCTGTGACCTGAAGGGGTGCACAATGGGTGCCCTCATAATGGACAGAGGACTACTGTCCAGGCCCTCTGTCAATTACATAATGTGGTAGTTTCAGCACACTGTGTTTAGTGAATCGGTAATGCAACCAGACTTTTTTTATGATTTAGAGAAAGTGTGATCTGCTAACGCCATGTGTGTAAATGTCTGCTTATTCTGTGAACCAACAATATCCTGCATGGACATCCCGAATGCATGCTGAGGTTGTGAGCGCTCAGCACAAGTATGGTGGTAGGACTCTGCATGTGGTATAAGTCTTGAGTCCTGTGGCAGTGGGATCCATTTTGGATGTTCCTCATTTAGCATGGTTTAAGTAAAATGGAGGATGAGAACAGCTTCCCCAGACAGTGGAAGTGTATTACCTGCATTCCTGTAGATGGAGGGTGGAGACACAAACAGTAAATGGATAGCGAATGAGGCGGTGGGGCTTTTTTTTAATATAGAAACTCTAGTAGCAAAAGGCTTCAGATTTCTTGTTGAGCACTGCCATTTGGTAGATGGTAGAGATGAGGGGTTGAACTACAGTTTCTATTGTTCAATGTGAGGAAGTTCATAGGTGGGGCCTACCCTTTGTTTTTTTCCTGACTGTTGCTTCAGGAAGGTTGATGGCAAGCAAATGCAGAGATCTCACACTTCCTCGTGCCTTTGAGTTGTGTGCTTGAGCTTGGAGCAAGTCCTACTGCTACCTGCCGTGAGAGCCATCAGCTTGCACAAAGGCTATGTCTGACAAACAGCCAGAAATGATATTTGGAAGATAATCAACTCAAACCAGTTTTGAAGTTTTTGATAATGGATCTACCTCTCCTCTGTGTTAAATGTGTATAAAAGTGTATTCCAAATCACCCACTTTGCTCTAGTTCCAACTCCAAGTTCTTAACCAATGAAATAAGTGCTCCACAAGTTACTTGAAGAACTGCTGTGTGACCAGGGATGTGCCTGTCTGATAGTCCGTCTCCTAGAGAGGATGGGATATTACCTGCAGTCTGCATGTTCTTTCCCCTCCCTCCTCCCCCCCAGAGATGTATTTGTTATTCTTCCTGAAACAGAGAATCATACATACTGGGGTAGGAAGGGTCTCTTTAAAGGATGATGGGAAGATGGACCCTGGATAAAAATTGTTACTTGAGCAGCTGGAATTGATATGCCTGCCTAGGAGAGACACCGGCACTGCCACAACACCACAATAAATCAGTCCAAACTCCAGGGACACCATGCTATATAATCAAATCCGAATAATCATCCTCTAGTTCCTCATGAAACAAGTCCCATTCGTCTTCAGAGTCCGTTAGGTCGTCTACCCCTGCAGCCAAGAGCATCTCTCCTAGTTCAAAAGCCACCACCTTGTCTTCATCACTCTCTAATGGATCGGTGCCCTCTCGCTTTTCGATGAACTCCCAAATGCGGCTCCTCTGCTGGGCTTATGAAAAGGCTAACCACAGTGAGCTGCGATTTGGGATCCTCTCCAACTGCAACCACACATACTGCCTCAAGTGCATCCGCAAGTGGAGGAGTGCCAAGCAGTTCGAGAGCAAGATCATTGTCATGTCTTGAGTGCCGCATCACATCACATTTTGTCATTCCAAGTGACTATTGGATCGAGGAAAAGGAGGAAAAACAAACTCATCCAGAAATACAAGGAGGCAACGAGCAACAAGTCATGCCGTTATTTTTAAGGCAGTCTGCGTGTTCTACTGGAGAAGCCAGGGGTCTGCCTAGTACCTGGAAGACTGTCTGCTAAGTTGAGACCGTCTGGACATACAGCAGGAACAACTATCCAGAAAGAGAAGCCTAGTGGGTTCCCAGCGTAACAGCCAGAGAAAGTGGACTACAACAGCGAGCAAAGTAATGAGTGACCTGTGTGTTATATGCAGTGCCACCACTATGTTTTGTGGCTCCTTTCCACTCCTATGATCAGTTTGTCTTTGAGATAAAAATGTAGTCGAAAGTGGATGGTATTTATTGTAATACAGTCTATCTGACTTGACTCTGAGTCCTTTCAGCAGTATGGGGACATGGTATGGTTGGGGGCATGGTCTTTGCCCTCAAGATAAGGCAGGCTGCTACATTCACACTGGCTTTTAGGGAGGGGGGATGTAATTTTGAGCCCACAGAGAAGAGTGTGTGTCCTCTCATCTTTTACAAAAAGGAAGCCTGTACTGCTGTATTGCTGTCACTTGGAGGGATAAAGTTTCTGATGTTTTTCTCTTCATACCATTTTTACAAGGTTTGGAACCTGGTTGAAAAATGTATCTGGAGTATGGAAAACTGAATTAAAGCAAATGTAATATTTTTGTGTTAATGCTGTACTAATAGGGTCTCAGAAAGCGTTCTACCACTTATTGGTGTTGAACCTTAAACTTTGACATGTGTCCTAGCATGGAGGGTTTTGTAGAAGATGCTGATGAAACAGAATAATCCGAAGCCCTTTTTTGACTGCAATAAAGTAGTCGTTCTAAGATGCATTGGTACAGCATTCCAGAGCTTTGGAGCCATAATGGAGAAAGCGCTGTCACTGAGGCGGGGTTTGTGAAATTTTGATATACGTAAGAGCAAATAGTTATTAGAACAAAGTGATCTGTCTTTACAGCATTTGTTTAGGCGGCTGCTAATAAATCTGGAGGTAGTTCTACAAATTCAAACGTTAGTGCTTAACACATTGATCTGGGTCCGTATGCTAATCTCAAAATCTGGGTAGTACGGAAGAGTTTAGTCGACTTATTAACAAAGTTAATACCCCATTAGACCCTACTACAATAGCTGGGTTGAGAGCCCATGAGCTTCAGACAAAAAAAGCAATGCTAGCAGTAGTTTTCTCTTGTAAAAGTGCAGACAGATTTAACTGAAGCAACCTGACTCTCCGTATGAGATGAGTCAAATGTAATTTCTAAAGTTTTTACAGAACCTACAGGTTGGGTGGCAGGGACCGAACTGTGAGGGCTATATCAGCTTTCTTCGTTGTTCACAGTCTGTTTCCTCTGTGACTTTAAGGCAGGCCGGGTATCCAAAAGAAGCCATGGCCTGAATAATGCATGAATGGAGTAGGCTGTGCTCCTGAGGTCAGCTTGGCACCTGCAAATAGGAGGTGGCTCTGCCCCTGCCTCTTAGAACCTCCTCATGAGCAACGTCCCCTGTTCTCTGAGCACACTGGGCCTTCGTAGATCCTGCCACTGTGGGAAAGACCTACTGCTGTGGTAACCTGGTGATAACTACTTTTCCTTCAATGTTCAAGCTAACCTTTTTTTGAGTTTGACTAAGACGCGGGGTAGCTTTTTTTTGGGGGGGATCTGATTCCTGTGGAGTTTCTGAAACATCGTCATTCTCTGTCCAAGACATCTCTCTCTATTTTACTTTTTATGTACTGTAGGCCACATGAGTCGGTCTCAACACGCATTTTCTGCCTCTTCATTCTGTAAACTACATGGAAATTTAGAATTTATTGGCCATTTTCAGAAAAAGATTGCAAATCAGTATAATAAGCCAATGTCCGGTCTGTTCCTGGTTCCAAATCCTTATTGATCTTTTAAGAAAAATGAAAACTTTCCTGTTCAACCTCCATCTAATGTAATGTCTTTCTCTTCTCTTCAGTCAGTGGATCTGACCTTGAAGCGTTCACCCACCCCATCTCCCTCTCTCCTCTGTGCCCTATCACAGATTTTCATACTGCTTCCTCCTGCACCCTCACCCCCTGCTCCAGGCTTGCTTTCCACTTGGCATCTTCTTCTCTAGGCCCTTCTGGGGTCTTTTCTAAAGAGACAGACTCTTTTTTCACCTTATGGGGTTCCTCAAGGTTCGATCCTTAGCCCTCTTTTATTTAACATCTATGTCAGGCCTCTTGCGACAATTGCTGAAGATGCTGGGTTATCCCTTGTCTCCTATGCCAATGACACCCAGATTGTTTTCTCCCTTTCTGCTGAAAGGGCATCTACATCATCATCCCTTCAGTCTGAGCCGAGGAACATAGCAGGCTGGATGCAATCCATCCTGCTTAAACTTAATGGTGAAAAGACGGTGGTGCTGATTCTGGGTAAGAACAAAGACCTGTGGGGACCCCAACACTGGCCGCCTAAAATGGGCGCTCTGCCCCAGCCTAATCATCAGGTTTGGAATTTAGGCGTCCTAATCTATGACCAGTTATCAATGATGCAACAAGCGGTGAAAGTGTCTTCGACCTGCTTCACTATCCGCAAATAGCTCCGGAAAAACCTTTGAATGTTGCCTTTGTCTACGCAACGTGGTCCATGCTCTTGTTACCTCAAGACTGGACTACGGGAATATTCTGTTTCTAGGTGTCAACAAGGATGTGTTACGTAAATTACAGATGGTGCAGAATGCGGCGGCTAGGCTACTTTACAAGGTTCCTAAAACAGTTTCATCTCAGGTTCTCTTCGAGATCTTCATTGGCTCAGGGTTGAGAATCGTATCAAATTCAATGCCCTGAGCTATATGTTTAAAATCAAATTTGGTAAGGCACCCCAATATTTGAATGCCTTAGTTCACCTGTATCTTCCTTCACGTGCTTTGTTCTGCCACTCAGGCTAAATTCACGGTGCCTCCAACCAGATTGTCGCGAATGGGCGGTGGGTCCTCCTCTGGTCTAGGTCCCTCTTTGTGGAACTCTCTCCCTATGTCACTTTGGAACGAAACTATATATGAGAATTTTCGTAAGTGTTTAAAAACCTGGTTGTTTAATATGTAGAACACTTCCTTTTTCTTCTGTTCCTGACAGGCGGAGCTGGGAAACCGTTGGGTAGCTGTGCACATTATAAGATTAATATAACAACATAACATTCGCGTGCAGTCAGCCCACACCAGTCTTACAAGTTTCCTCTGATTTCCTCTTACATTCTTTCCCTTCCTCCTTCCCCTCACCTCCTTTTAAACGTGTTCTTACCCTCTGACGTTAAACACTTGCAAACTGTCTGATTATCATCTCTTCTGTGTATTGTTGAAGTTGTCAAACTTCACCCATTTGAATGCACAGCACACCGACACCATCAGATAGAGCGTGCTTTAAAAGCATGCATCATCAGATAAATAGTCCCATTGTGCCTTTGCTTATTCAGCACCATCGTTGCTTCTGTCTGTCCTGTCTTTCAGTGCTGAAGGTATCTTTTAGAACACACTTTTCAATCTTTAATACCCGTCTACCTAGCAGCTTAAAATTGTGCCTAGTTATTGATAATTTAGAATTACTTCCTGAAAATATGAGCTTCCCTGCTGAAACTCCCACTGTATCTTTACGTGTTGGACCTAAATAGCCTGGAAAGTGGCCTTCTTAAAGCGGACGAGATTGGTTTATGGACGAGTTTGGTTCCTGCTTAATGCATAAAATGGGTGGTTACTCGAGATGGAAGGAGTGTTTACTTTATGGTGGTTTTCTCAAGTACACCCTGATTGGGCAGCTCTGTGCCATGAATGTTATTGGTGCCACCCAACGCACATCCATTGTGATTACATGCCAGCCCTCAATGAGGAATATTGGGGCCTGGCCACCGCCAAACACGTTAATAACCCTCACAGCTTTCTTGTTGCAAAGCCTTCGCCAACTTTGAAGGAAGCCTTTTGGTGTAAATGTCCTGTACACCAATTCTTTTGGACACTTTACAGCTAGATTATTTTAATTATAAGGGAACCCTGAGAATGTGCCACAGGAGGAGGGTGCCAGCTCCCCTCCGCAAAATCACTCTCTGGTTCAAGACTTATTTTTTGCCCCTGGTCCAGGCAACAAAGGAGGATGCGGTGCTAATCTCTCCCTTCTGAAATCTAGGTTTTCTGCTGCAAATAACATGATCTAGTATCCTTAAGCCACTAATTTATCTTTTGTTTCCTATCCCTACTCCCTGTGGACGACTTTTGCACTTTGTAAAGCACTAAGTGATAGGTCCTGCACAAACACGGAGAAGCCTACTTAACATACAGCACATAGATGAGTGGATCAATACGATGAGAAGATCAGTCCGAAAGTCCAGGCCATTAAGTAATTTGTTTTTTTAAGATACTGTAAGAGGTCATTAGTCTGATTTAGTGTCATCAGGCTTTATTAGCATATTCATTGATGATGTCCACCATGCCTAGGTCACCATGTGTAGTTTCAGGTTTTTTTCTCTGTTTATGTACGAGCAATTAATCTGGTGGGCTTGCTTTATGAGCAGAAATCTCTAGCAATATTGTTTAGTTGATATTTTTTTATTTATTTTTAAATCCAAAAAAAAGATTGAAATGAAAGAAATCTGTCCGATTGCGATTATGCAGAAACCTACAGGATGCCGAAGGGACTGTGCTTCCTATAATGGTGTTAGCAGCTTCTAGATATTTGGCTTCAGTGTGGCAAACTTAGAGACCATGTGCCATTATTGATTAGTCGGGTCTTACTTAATAGTGTTAGCTGCTGGGAGGCAACCCCTATTTTAATATTCAATTGTGCTTGTTTGATGAAAGCGGAAGATCTACCTGTCTTAAGCCATACTTTCAATTTTTAAAGGAGCCAGCCCGTGAATGATGTCCGAATACATCTTAAAGCCCAAATAGACGTCATCAGCCCAAGGAATATTATTGAGATATTCATGACTGGGATAAGAAAAGTGTTTTTTATTCTTCTCTTGTCTGTCTCTTTGGCTTAACTATTTTGTCTCATGATCAATCTCTTTTGTAACTGTTCTATTCATGATGTAATTGTGTACGAGTTGTATGTGTTGTAAGCCTGAAGTAAACTTTAATTGATTGACTGTGGCTTAAACCTGGCAGTGTCCCTGTATAAACCATCCCACACGTTTACTAATAGTCTGTACTTTATTTAATTTTTTTAATTGCAGCTATTAATCGCCCTCAATGCAGACCGTTTCAAGCTCGTTTGTCCTACCTGGTGAAGGACTTGATGTCGTGGTGTGCTATTTAAGAAGGGTAAAGTAATAGTACCAGATTGAATCACTGATGGGTTCTGATGAGATTACAGTATCCATATCCCTCTCTGGAGTTTTGGAAACTTTTGCAGATGGTTTCAAGTCACTTCTATTGCACACGATTCAAACGATCATTCCATTGTCACGTGATCTCAGAAATATGTACGTAGCTGTTTATTTTAAACCCGGGGATTGCTGAGCAGTAGACCCCACCCCACCCCTTCAGCGTATCAAACAGCAATGTTAAACAAGTATTTTCTGAAATTTGCTGAATGCCCTGTGAAAAGCATGCACTAAACAATGGGTTGACCACAAAAATCATTCACACTAACTTCTCTCGTTTAAATTATATGTTTTGCTTCACACTTTTGAAATTGCACTGAAAAATACAGGTTACTTGCATTAAAAAGAGAAGTGATTATATACCAACCGCACCTAGCATCAGAGCTTTCTGTAAAAATATACTAGTCTGGGCGGCACAAAAAAGTACATCCAGAGTGCTTTTTTTTTTAATGTGTTTTGCAAACTAAGGTTAACACCTTGAGGGTGGGATTGTGACTCATCATTTGTAATAGGATACTTTGAAAAAACAGAGGCATCTCTAGAAGTGATATTTTGGGGGGGATAACTTTGCATTGAGCCACAGATAAAACTGGAAGGACCTTCTACAATGGCGTACCATGGTATGTGTGTACTTATGTGTGGATATATATATACTACCTAGTGTTGTTTGCCACAGATAGTTCAATTTAGGTCTGCTTTTCCATAGAAAGAGCGTTTTGTTTTGTTTTGCTAATAACTTTGGCCCAGTTTGACAAAAAAAGTTCACCTACCTCAGCTGCTTCCTGGAAAGTCTCTGGGTGATCCGTCAAGTGGGGGTGAGAAAAAAAGGTGGTACCAAAATGCAAAATCCCCATGCATTTTCCATGGACTTTTTAAAGATTGGGCACAGCAAAAACTGCTGAACAGAAGTACACCAAATATGGAAGGAAGCTGGATCTTGGCCTGTAGATTGTGCTTTTTGTAATTTAGTGTAAATCTGTTCAGTTGTATTTAAGAAATGTAGGTTAAAAAATAATTGTATATTTCAGCAGTTGGATCCACTAGAGTCCCACAAGAGTGCAAATTGAGAAATGTAGACCTGTGTTTCGATAAGCCAGTTTTTCCCTTGAGCCTTCATTCTCGCATGAGCAAGTGCGAGCGCTCGGACTGGCTGGCTATTGGAATGTTGGAAATGAAATGGCTGCCATTACTGTTTACTGTGGAAAAAATCCAGGTGTTGTGGGAATGAAGTTAAAACCTATATAAGGGGGCAGCAGAAAAGCATGCTGTCCACCTAGATTTGGAGAGGAAGTATCTGAGGCATAACTACTGTGCTGAAAATAAATGTATATTATTAATAAATAAAAAAAATTACAATCTCACGGGATAATGAATGGTAACAAGGAGTAGGCGAGTTCTCCATACACTCCACTAGTAGAAATGCATATTGTGGACCTTGTTATTGAGAGAAAGTGTGTAAGACTTAAGCACTGGGATGAGTAGTAGGTTGCATTTTTTTATTATAAAAAAAGTTGCAATTTCAAAACTCTCTAGTGGGATCGTGAAAAATGGCAAGGTGTAAGTGATGTTTAAATTGGAAAGAATTGGGAGTAGTGCTAAGGCTCTTCCAAAACCTACGTACACACATAATTACAGAGAGAGGTCTATGTAGTAAGGCCAGTCTTTGCCCACATCCTTCTACGCACACCATTTCTCTGAAAGAGAGATCTGAAAGGAGAGGCCAGTCAATCCCCACAACCTACTACGCATACCCATTATTAGAAAGATGCGTCTCAGCAGAGAGGCCAGTCTCTCCATACACCCTACTAGCACACCTGTCATCTGAGAGAAAGGGCTGAAAGGACAGTCCACTCCCTCCCCACACCCTACTAGCACATCCGTCCTCTGAGAGAGAGGTCTGAAAGGAGAAGCCAGTCTCTCCACACACACTATTACGCACGCATGACATCTGAGACAGAGGTCTGAAAGGACAAGCCAGCCCCTCCCTGCACCCGTCATCTGACAGAGCATCCGAAAGGAGAGACCAGTCCCTCCCCACACCCTATTACACACACCCATTATTACAGAGATAGGTCTCAGCAGAGAGGCCAGTCCCTCCACACACCCTACTATGCACACCTTTCACCTGATAGAGAGGTCTGAACACACCCATCATTACAGAGATAGGACTAAGCAGAGCGGGCAGTCCCTCCACACACCCTTCGACATACACCCATCATCTGATAGAAAGATCTGAAAGTAGAGGCCAGACCCTCCCCACACCCTACTATGCACACCTGTCATTTGAGAGCGGTCTGAAAGTAGAGATCAGTCCCTCCACTCACCCTGGTACGCACACCCATCATTCCTGAGAACATTCTCAGCAGAGAGGCTAGTCCCTCTATATATCCTACTATGCACATCTGTCATCCGAGAGGCTTGAAAGGAGAGGCCTGTCCCTACCCACACCCTACTATGAACACCCATCATTACAGAAACAGGTTTCAGCAGAATGGCCAGTCCCTCCACACATCCTGCTATGGACATCCGTTGGCTGAGAGAGAGGTCTGAAAGGAGAGGCTAGTCCCTCCCTACAATACTATACATTATTGGGCAAAACTGATAACTTTCTTTCTGAATTATACTTACGTCTTTAATGTAAAAGCCCATACAAACCCCATAAAAAGTATGCTAAAAAAACTGAGAAGATAAATCTTAACTAAAATATTGTTGTATTATTCCTTATTATACCCGCACATAATTTTTTAGAAAGCATTTCCAAACTGTGCACCCTTTCCTGTTATGTTACAATACAAAAGGCATTCCCTTTCAAAATAATGGCCGTACACAAGATATATTCTACAGTTATTCTACCATAAATACACTAAAAAATAATTAATTTGCTTTAAAGTGAAGCATAGAAATTCACTGAAAAACAAAGGTTAAAGTAACGTTATAGTTAGGAGAATTTGACAGTGACAACATTAAAGTTTTTTTTTTAAAAACACAGATATTCACTATCTATAGTTAGCAGCACTAACTATAACTTTTGCCCGCCTTGCCCTGCTTATGATCTTACATATGATATCACACATTACCTCATTGTTGACATGTCAAATGACAGAATTGATGACATCATCCAAGCTTTATTCTCCAAGTCTTGTTCTTTCAATTGTAATGGCATTCGAGGCCTGACAGTAGGTACAAAATAGCTTGGGTGAATATCAGACCTCATGATCACAATCTCAGATACAGCTCCTTTTATTGTTTGCAACGTTGACCCTATACCATAAACTTTACAGGTAGCATTGTTCAAATTAACAATCAACCACAGATCTATATGAAACCCTCATTGAATATGGTGTTTAGTCTGTATACAACTGTTCAGAGACAGCCAAGTTCCTAAAAATACTGTCTGTCTGTTCCAAAACTAATGCCCTTCTACACACAGCGTTTATCTGTATCCGACTGCGCACAGACACCTAACCTACTTTGAGAATGGAAGTTGGTATGAGTAGAGAAGTGGGTACTGTAAACAGTATTTACTCTATGGCGAGAGTTTACCCTGTACCACACTGTTTGCAGACAGTGAAACTCTCATGAGAAATACACTTCAGAGTATTTAAAAGTATCTACTAAGATCAGTGTACACTCTATGCAACAATTGGAAAAAAGGACACAATTTGCTAAAAATAACCCACATCTGAAGGTGCTAAAGATCATACTACCTCCACGCTTCATACTTTGGTAAAAACTATACAGTAAATCCTTCTTCTGAAGCAAGACCAGCACATGTACATAAGTTAGTGACTGGTGCGTGCACTCTTCTGTATTATATAGAAATTGTCATGCGGATGCGATTCTGTCCCATAACTCAAACCTGCTTTCAAAAGTTACTATCTACAACATAGAATCTTATTTCTGTTGAAAACGTTGTCTGCGGAACAAAAATACTTGTGTGGAATGTAATGAAGTCAACTGCACACAGAGTTTCTCTTGATAACGATTTATAATGTGTTCAATACCTCTACACACCTGTGGTTCATTAGGAGCAGAAAGGTTTTGTAAACACCCCATTAGCTAGACACAGGCTGTATTCAATTATGTAGACCAGTAACATGATACTTACCCGCGACAATGTAAACTGTAAAACTAACTAGCAAACTCATTAGATGATGTAATCAGTGATGTCATAAATGATGTCATAGAACATGTTATGAGTGATGTCATATGTAATGTTATAAGCAGTGCAAGGCGGGGAGCATGTTCGAGTTAGGGCTGCTAACTAATTAGTACATTTCTGTGTTCTTTTAGTTAAAAACGTTAATGTTGTCATTGACCTTTGGTTTTAGTTCTAGATAATTACATACTGGTGGTTGCCACTGTGAAGTTCTAGTTGAGACCGGGTTTCCATAGGAAATAGATTTTTTGGTTTGGTCATAACTTTGATGCTGTTTGAAGAATCTTCATGAAGCATTTTACAAAAAAGAGTCATCTACCTCCGCTCCTTCCTGGAAAGTTTTGGGATGATCTGTCAAGTGGGGGTCGAGTAAAAAAGGGGGGACCAAAACATGTTTACCTCATGCAGTGTTCCATTTTAAAATTGAACAGTGCTACAGCCAAAACTGCTGAACGGAATTACTCCAGATTTGGCAGAAAGTTTGATCTTTACCCAGAAAGTGTGCTTTTCTAGTAATTTGGTATAAATCCATTCAGTAGTTTTGTAAAATGAAGGTAAAACAAAATATAGATATCTAGTGACACAGTAATGCATTGGGAGTACTAAGTGTAAAAAATGACAAATTAAGTATTCTGATAGGCTGGTCCTCAGGACTGCGACCAGTCCTGTAAGACCGAGCTCTGTGATTGGCTGGTCGCAACATGAAGAGAAATGTTGCTGCTATTTTAGGTCTCGGGGACTTGGTTGAGTGTCCTAAATATGTAACTAAAACAACATATAAATGGACAGGATAGGGGAACCCTATCTCCTACTTCTTGTGGGGGCAGGAGGGATTGGATTTTAGGGTGATGCCTCCTGGGTTCAAATTGCAAAAATATAATTTACGCATTTCTGAGGACTCACGGTACCCAGTGCGCCCAGTGAAATTCAAAGGTTTACTGCATGATTTCTGTGGGACGAAATAAAGACAACGTTGTGAGTGTCCGTTGGTGTAGCCCATAGGGGGTTGGCCAGCAATGAGGGGAGGAGGCAATTGGCGACCTGCAGGTGGTTGGACACAGGCTTGCCACAGGCCAGGCCTGTGGTGGATCTGCACCACGCATGGCTGGCTATACATCAAGATGTTATAGTTTCCAAAAAAAGCGAAGAGGTCCTGGTACTGGATAATAATTCCTAAAAATGACAGGAGGAACTTTTGCTTGAGGCTCTGGACCCTTCCAACCTCGTTATTAAGCCAGTAAAGGTGAAGGTGTAAGCAAGTGTTCCTTTCTTCCTAAGCGGTCTTTTATTAGCAGAAGGATGATTCCTTACTTGAAATACAACACAGAAATCCACGCTGATTAGTGTAAAGTTGGTTCTTTTATTTGCATAAGTTGATTTATAGATCCATTTCACTCATTTGACTTTTTATATAGCCAGATTTTATAGAATGGAACAGTCGACCCGTGCTTCGCCCTATGTGGCAAGTATAGCCAGGGCTTTCTAAAGGCTAATCATCATGTATGAATAAACGCATAATTTAACAGAGGTTGCTTATTTTCCAGAGTGCTTCAAAAATTCAAAGTTTTTTGCAGCCAAAGTAGTATCCGATCGCTCTCAGTCCCCGGGTAAATCCATGCGAGTGGCGGTCCAACTGAGATTTTATGCGTGCCGGCTCGCTGCCCAACTTGTTCTGCTGCACACATCAACTTTTAGACTTCGCCTTACCCGACCGAGTATTTGACTTGTTTCCAACTCAGGGGTACTCCTTGCGGCTTGTGCAGCGGTGCAGATCCCTCTTGTGTATACTCCTGCTCCGTGTATCTGCTATGGTCTCTGCACTCTCGAACGGGTGCAGACGGTCCAGCGTTGGCAGCACCGCTCAATATCCAGCTCCTTACTACGTAAAAAGGACCAGCACTCTCGTTTGGTAAATCCACCTTCTTGATTTACTGCGAAACGTTATGTAAACAAACACGTTTCGGCGTTAGCCTTCGTCAATGTCGACGAGCGCCACTACCATGGCAACATATATCACATGTTACATTCATTATAATTGAAAGCGGACACTCAAATTGTAAGACAAAATCAGGCGCCATTATGGAACATGTCCAGGCTCATCTGAATTTGATCCAAAGTATCCCCTATGGGTAGCTCTTGCGGATCAAGAGAAACCGCTCCAGTCAGGAGGATTACTCGCAGGCATTTCAAGAAAGCATATCGCGCTTTAGAGCAAGGGGATACCCACGAAGAACACAGAGTGGCAGAGACGAAAGTAGCAAGTAAAGACAGGAAAGAGCTTTTGCAAAGTGACAGTGTACAGAAGAAAGGGAACTACTGATAACAAGTTCAGAATGATTACGAGGTACTCAAATGCAGCGTAGGAGATTAGATCTATCCTGCGGAGGAACTGGAGATTAATAAAGGCTGACACCACAATAGGGAGTGACCTGCCATCTGAACCAAGACTAAACTTTCAGAAGATCTAATCCATAAGAGACCATCTAGTGGAAAGTCACTTATTAGGAACAAAACCACAGTTAGGCATATGTGACCTTCGTAGCTGTGTCCGTGTGGCAAGTGTAGGGCATGCACCAATAGCAAGAAGGTGACTAGTTACAGGATAAGTGGTACTGGCAAAGAGAAAAAGATAACCAAATTTATTACGTGCAGTACCTCGTATGTGGTATACTGTCTGGTCTGCCCATGAGACCTACTTTACATGGGCAGTACAATAAAGGCTATCAAAATGAGGATTTTGGAGCATTAAAGAGCCATTGTGAGTGTAGATACGAATTACCCAGTTGCACGCCACTTTGAGGGTTACCACAATAGCAACAGGGCACTTTTACAGTACTTTTGTCTCAACCATGTTCCCTAAAACATTAGATGGGGCAACAGAGAGAAACATTTGAGGCAACTAAAACGGCGCTTTATAATTGATCTGCAGTTTAAGTCTCCAGGAGGGCTTAACAGTGGACAAGACTTCATTTTTTGTTGTTGTTTTTTTGTTTTTGGAAGACCTTTATTGTGCACAGTTAGTCATAATACAGTGTACAGTTCACGGCATTCAAAGGCCAGCCGGGCAATGAATAATCAAACAAATCCTTGTCTGGATGACACAGCCATTTAGCCGGTAACCCGGGGGTCCGGCGGCGAAACACATGTACATGCATGTACTATAATCAGGTATTTAGCTGCGTAAATGATAGGTCTACATTTTATCTTTTATTATCAACAAGAACAGTGCAGAGTTAATCAAGCATTAGTGCCGTTGTGAACAACGCTCAAGTCCCCACTGAGGGCCTGGGAATCCGCTGGGGTTAGGCGATAGTGGGGGAGCTGTCGATGGGCTGTGTACCAGATGTGTGTGCTTAATGCTTGCGCAGGTGTGGTAAAACGTGTAGTGGTAAAGGTCACTGGGGCGTAGAAGCAAGCGGTGATGCTCGGCGCAGCTTGTCTGCAGCCGTCATGTATGTAGGCCAGGATATCTAGCAGTGTGGTGTATTTGCATCTCTCCAGTGCTGTGAGTAGGAGGTCGCAAAAACGGGGTGGTGGTCGGTGTACGGCATATCCTGGTCTGGGTCGGCGTGGGTGGGGTTTCAGTGCGAGTCCTCGCCTTTCTGCAGTCCGCGAGCGCGGCCGCGTCTCGGCGGTCAGTAAGTAACGTGTGTTCAGTGAGGCATCGCTTCTTGCTAGCTATGTAATGCGTCTGTTATCTCCGTCTGCAATAAGAAAGGGGGTCTGGTCGGGAAACATGACCAGTGAACTAACTGTTCCCTATGTCTACGCAATGGTGGGAAAAACCTGTGGGTGGGAAGGCAAGCGAGGTCAGGGGGGGGGGTGGAGATCAGCGTGGGTTCCTGTGGGGGGTCAGCTGGTGCGAGGCGAGGCACAGTGGGGCGTCCCGCATTATAAAGGGGGGAAGTGGGAGGGGGGGCTGTCAGCATGTGTTCAGGTAGGCCAATGTGAGGGTAGAGGTAGGCGCGCAGCGCGGAGCGAGCGTCAGGCGTGTGGCGGAGAGGTGAGATAACCAGTACTCGCGAGGGCTGGGCTTTAGACCTAGGGAGGCAAGGGAGATAGGGGAAAGGGGTACAGAGCTGTGGTCACTGCTTGCGCTGGTGGGTGTCGCAGTGGTGAATGGACAAGACTTCATTGTCCACTTATGAACTTGAATGCTGGGAGGAGAGAGGATACACCGTAAGATTAAGTGAGGACAGCTCTTTGTAAGCACACAGGTAGGAAAGAAATACCGTCATCTATTTATAATAGCCTATCTTTGGGCAAACTACACAATGCTCGAGATAGCCAATACAAGGCAGAATCAGTGGTAAATGGGTCAGCCCATACCGGGCAAAATTGGCAAATAAACAATGGCAGTATCGGTATCAGTAGAAGCGATGATTCAAGCACATGACTATCAATAAACCTTGCCATTGCCGTGTTATATATGCATGCGATAATTTGTAAAATTAGATGCATGGGATCATGTATGAGATTAATGTTTGACTGTGTAATCATGAGCATGTCCATGATGATTTAATAGGCAGCTTATATAATTGTAACGAGTCTGGACATGTTCCATAATGACCCCCAATTTTGTCTTACAATGCGAGTGTACGTTTTCAATTACAATGAATGTAACATGTGATGATATATGATGCCATGGTAGCGGCGCTCGTCGACATTGATGAAGGCTAACGCCAAACGCATTTGTTTACATACCTTTTCTCAATAAATACAGAAGGTGGATTTGCCTAACGAGTGCTGGTCCTTTTTACGTAGTAAGGAGCTGGAGATATATATATATATATATATATAAGTTTAATTTATTTAGACAATTAAGTCCATTAAAATAGCTGATGCAAAGCGAAAGTAGTGCAAACATGGAAAAATCAAAGTTAAAAATCTGCACACATACAGGCCTCATTATGTAATTCAATCAAGTGCTATGTGAAATAATGCCAGAAAGACATGCACAAACTTAGCTGGGTTGAATAAAAACGTGTGCAAATGAGCAGTTGAACAGGCTGTCCTTGTGAAACCCTGCACTAATAGCCTGGATTTCATTGTAAGTTCAGTCCATGTTGTTCTATATAAGAGCGACTAACCTTGTGTCGTGCTGAGTCTAAGGTGCAGAAAACTAGCCTAGTGTTTTGTCTACTTATGTGATCTTAGCTGGACCAGACTGCTCCTATGTAAATTTGTTAAGTTAAACATTGATAAAGCTATACTTCAGTAAATACAAATAAAAGAGCCTAGTTGACCCATGGCGAGCAGCCCTCGTTGTTTATCCAACCTCTCGTAGGAGCCTGTCGGTTTCTGCAAAAACTTGCCAAAATGTGTTAGTCCCTTTGGAGTAACTGCGGTATAAATGAGCGATAGAGCCTCCTTACATGTTTTTGTGCCATACTGCACAAAGATTGGCCTTAAATACCTTTGTCTCTGTTGTATTAAGCTAACACAGCAGCATACAATGTGGGCAACCGATTCGGAGTGATATTGACACAGCCTACATTGCCCAGTTCTTCCAGTGTGCCCTGTATTCCCTTATGGGCGTTATCAGGAGCCTAACTGCTAAAATATTCTTGAAAGCGTATTTTCCAATAGCTGCTCTCAAGTCTAGTTGACAGAAGAAGGCTTCATGTGATGCTCCAAGCTCCCCCGCGCATCTGATGCTTTTTACTTGATTCATGTCCAGTTCCCTCGTGACCTTCCTGGTCTGTATCTTAAGTTTATTCTTTAGTTGTGCTTTAGTGATTGGAAAGCCTATAAAGTGCGCTGGGTCCATATTTAGCATTATTTCGTACACACGCTTTTCTTGTCTGAAAACATAGCCTTGAGGGCACCCTGCAAAAACTCAGGATTGTCCGGCTCACCCGGAGATAGTTTGATTATATCTTTTTGGCACGCTATATCCATGTCGCTTACTAGATTGATTTCCAACCGGATTAGGGTGCGCCGAGTATTTTCTTGTATGAGGCTGTGTCGCAGCGCGCCCATGTCTCAGCCTTCCTGGGTAAGCAAGGTGGCCATAATTTACTGTAGGTACAAGTTTGGCCCCGATGACTTTTCGAATTGCCTCAGCAGAGTGACTGTTTAGTTTGTGATATAACTTTGATAACGCATATGTACTTTTTGCTGCTTTTCTTGCTTTTGCCTGCAATTTCTGTTTTCCCGTATCCATCATCCAAATGCCAAGATAATTGTATTTGGAGGCTGTCTCTATTTTTAGTGGGCCAAGTTGCCATTTAAGCTGATGTTTTTTGGTACTTTGGCCGAAGACCAGGACTTTAATTTTTCCGGCATTCACCTTGAGAACATTGCTTATGTTGTATGTGTGTAGTATGCCCAAGGCCCTCCTCATTCCAATGCAAGTCTGATCCATCAAATCGTCCATATATTGTATTATTGGAAGTTTCATGCAGCCTAATGTGGGTGGGAAAGTTTTATCTTTCAATAGTTCTTCCCTGAGATCTGCTGTATACAGATTAAATAATGTTGGAGCAAGTACGCATCACTGCTTGAGTCCTCTGTTGGTGAGGATCCGCGTGTGAGTTTATCTTGATCCTCACCCAGGTGTCCATGTATAGCGCTGCTATTGCTGCAAGCAGTTGTCTCTGTGTGCCCCATCCTTCCAGTTTTCTCCTTAGGATATTGCGGTCAATACCTTCCAAAGCCGCACTAAAGTCTACAAAGCAAACACACAAAGGTGTATTTATTTCGTGGGCTTTGGAACTCAAGTGAGGGCAATAAGGTTGTCCATGGTAGAGGGATTGGGCCTAAACCCTGACTGATACGTCGGAATGATTTTATTTTTGTGTATCCATTGTTCTAATTCTTGTATAAACACTTTGGCAAAAGTTTTGCCATCCACGTCTAGTAGAGCACTAAGGCAGTAATTTTTCAGGGGGAGTTGGATCTCCCTTTTTAGGTCGAGGGACCTATAAGCTGCGAAGCAGCTTCCGGTCCGGAGAATTAATGTTACTTAGTAGGGCTTCAGAACCCGCCTCCCTGCCCTGTCTGTCCACCATTGGCTGGCTTCCTAAATGGAGGCCAGCCATTGGAGGAGAGAGCCGTCCCTCCAAAGAAGCTCCGTCTTTTTCGGATTTGGGGGCGTAAGTTTTGCTGTTCTTTAGATAGTGACGTTGCCTGTCACTCAAAACAGCAAAACACGCCCCCAATCCGAAAAATTTCAGAAGCTTGAGGCCGCCATTTTGTTTCCTTCGCAGTGAAGGTGAGCTGTTCCTCACTGTCCTCTTGCCTTCTTCCCCCTGATTGCACTCGTGTTTTTAGGTCGAGGGACGCGCAGAGCACTCCTCGTGCCCCCCCCCCCCCCCCCGCCGCCGTCTACGCGAGCTCCGAGGCCCGCACGGCACAGCGTCTGGGGAGGCAGCTGCGAGTCACGGGGATCAGCCAGGCAGGCATTCTGCAGCTCAATCATTCTCCTCGGGCCGCCGCATGGTAGTCTAGTAGCCCCGAGCTTGATCTCAGCAAAAGCTCCACTGGCCCGCCACTAGACAGGGAAGAGTGTTTCGGTGTGGCCCGGGCTGGCACGACTTGACCCAGATGTCCCTGTTCCCTTGCTGCTCCTCGCTGTTTCTTAGCATTAGCATAAAGCCTGATCCCGAGTTTCTGTCTCTCTTCCCCCCACTTCCCTCTGCCCGCAGCTCTCCTTCGTCTCTCATCGCACCCCCCGCCCCCCTTCGTCTCTCCTCGCCCCCCGTTTCCGCTGCTCACCTCCCCCCACTCTCTCCCCACAGAGCTCCCATCTCTCTCGTCTACTTAGCTCTGAAGGACACTCCAGCAGTCGCGACGCCGTGGAGAACACACCTCAGCCCCAGGACGCAGAGAAGCCCCCCGAGCCAGGGTAGGGTCTGACCTGGCCTGCCCCGGATCAGGGTCCGAGCCTGGAGGCGCAGCGGTGAACGCGAGTTTGAAGTCCCATCCCCTGGGTAAGTTCAGAGCGTGCTGTTGTGATTGTATCTTGTAATATGCAAAGTTAAGCGTCAGTGAACCAGGAGAGAGGTTAGTTTAGTCCAGACACTGACATACATGCTAGGGGCATTTTAATGGGAAACAGATCCGAGAGCCAGAAAGACGTTTAAGGATCAAATGGTTTCCAGACATGTTGGATAGCAGGCATCTCTCTTAAAATGATCTCGAAGAAACAAACAAGCCACGCAGGGCCCGCAAAAGGAAGCAGAAAAGATTCTTGGAAAAAGTGGTAGAAAGCATTAGTCCCATCTTCTACCTTTTCCTTTCTTCTTCGCCCACTACTCCTCCTCCTCGCAGCTTGACTGGGACATGGCTACTTTCAGTTGGGCAGAGAATGATCAACCGGCAAAAGACTGTCTGCTTCACACGCCCTCTTTCCCGTGAGGTGACAGCAATCGTGGCCCCAGTGCCACCCGGAACAAAGACCCACTGAGCCGGTCAAACCGATTAGCGTTGTCTCTTCGCTAACCCAGAGGGCGCTGGCAGTTCAGCTGCCAGGTGGTTGTAAAACGCACGGCTATCAGTTCACCGGTGGCACAGACAGCGTGCCACCCGCCAATCCCTGCACAGAATCGGAGGCTGTCGCACATCAGGGAAGCGTCTGCAGCCCCCAAAATAGGCCACGTTTTACAGTCACTGGGGTAAAATTGAATTTTCCTAGTCTGTCACTTTAAAATGAAGCATGCTGTCCAAGGAGTGTTCGTTTTAAAGATCAACTGTACCTCCTGCTAAACACCATAGAATCCGAAACCCAAACCGGGTGAGAAGTATAGACAAAGAAAATGTGTTAGAATGTTTAACATATTAAAGTAACAACTGACCATGATTTTAAAAGGCAGGGGTATCACAAAGTGCAATAAGGGGCACGACAATAGTTGGAGACTAATGTAATGGGCAGAAGTTGGGGTCTGTACGTTGCCATTAAGCTGGTCTAATTAAATCGCCAATCTACTTTTTGGGGTGACCGCAGCGCTTTATGAATATATTTGCATTTCGATCCATTCCAGCGTGTGCACACCATCGGAGCACAGATAGGATTGTTGCATCGAGAATTACCATAGTATCAAGAGAGCTGCACTACGAACCACAGAGCAAGCTAAATGCATTACAGAGGATGCACAGGATATACAAAAGGGATTACAGCAAAACACACAACAAAATCCAAAACAGTACCACTGCAGTGTGCAACCTGCAAAAGCCTATATCCAACAAACCAGAGAGTTAATGCGGGATGCCATCTGACAGATGCTGTGAAACAGTTTATGGTAAAGAGCCTTTGCCTGTAAAAGAGAGAGGTTGACTCAAATAAAGATCAAAGCACCACTAGCAAATAACAGTAACACAAACTGCTGAAGAGCTGATCGCACATAATGCAAGTGACACATCAACCACAAAATAATAACATTACTATGGACAATGCAAAATAAGAGTGGAATGTGAGGGGGTTAGCTTGGTGCAAGCCGGGGAGCACTCTGTGTGCCGAACAGCGACAGATACTCCAAGTTTCAAGGTGCAGAGTAGTGAGTGCAGGTGCAGAGTAGTGAGTGCAGGTGCAGAGTGGAGTGTGCTGTTGAGTGCGGAGTGCTGTGTATTGGCAATGTAAATGACTGCCATTTATTTATGATTTAAAGAAAAAAAAGAAATGTCATGAGCAATGCCAATAGCTCTACCTTTAATGATGCCGAGACCATTGCGTTGTAAATGCTTGTTGTGTATTGGGTGGAGGATGGAGCCCTTCCATGCTTCTGGAATGACAGATGTGGCAATGCACTCATTAAACAGATTAAGCATCAATGGAGCTCAAAAGGTCAATGTTCTTTGAAGATGATCCCGGGTAGTCCATCAGGTCCCTGGGCCCCGTCTCTCGAGTGTTTTATATAAAACACTGTGCTTGGTAGAGTTGCGAGTTGTAGTTAATGTAGTGTGGGTAGCGAGTTGACAACAGTGTGTACAGAGGTGTGCAGGTTATAGTAACTTGAAGGTGGTATTTAAGGTATAACTATAATTTTAGAATTTCTAATGTTTGTGTACTTTAAGTTTGGTTTGTATAGAAAGAATACATACATTTCCCTAACTATAACTAATCTTTAACATTTGTATTTTTCCATTGAATGAAAAAAATATATGGCGTCAAATGTCTTTCTGCACAAGGCGCTACCCGAACAAGGGCGGACTCTGTCTACAGCACAGAGCTAAATCATAAAAAAGCACAGGCACTACAGACGGCTCAGATATAACAATATAAAACAGGATGTGCTTTAAATAGAACAGGCAGCATACATTAAATCAACTATACAGGCAGTATAAAAACAATTACATTGTTCAGCATTAAAGATGGCTTCTCATTTTTCTTCCTGTAGTGAAAAGAAATCTAATTTTACTTCATGTATGCAACAAAATCTGGTACAATTTCTTTGGAAAATTCGACATGAAAAACAGGTGCAGAGAAAGGAAGTCAAGTGTGGAATCTGGATATTTTGATAGCGCTGAGCTTTTGCTTGTGAAGTGTAACGGAGTTTTTGGGCAAGTCGGAGACTAACGATCATACTCACGCTTGACAGTCTACACAGAGGTGTTGTGTGATGAATGATCATGGAGACTCTCATTCCCCATTTCCTTCGAGAGCACCTTTAATATGCACTAGTAGGACCTGTTGGAGGCTGCTTACTAACAAACTGCAAAGTAACTTCTTGGCATAATAGCTGCACATGCAAGTGGAGAGTTGTGGCACTGCAGAGGAGGTGTACTTCACATTGCACACTTCTGGTATTTGTTGGCAGTCTCAGCAGAGATGCCAAAATTTGAATGTAAGTACATGTGCATTTCCCTGTTACACACCAGAGGATGTATGGAGAATTTTCTCATGCCCTCAGCCAAGCAACTGGAGCCTTCTACAGCTGTACCAGGCCTTTCAGGAAAGTTCTGCTGAAAAAAGTCCAGCTCTTCAGTAATATGCATACCAATCTTAATCTAATGTATTAAAATGCAAACCCACTTGAAACAACCAGATCCTAATGAAAGAAGATGCAAGAAAGTAAGTATACAGTGGAAAAGAATCAAATGTTATAAATGTCATGAGAGCTGAAAGGGACACTGCCAATAGGTACTGCCAGTGGCATGCCAAGCCTCAGACACAAAGTGTTAGCTGCATCCTCAGGAACTTCACTTACAAACTCAAAACAAGCATTTGCAATGCAATAGGTCTCGGATTTACGCAAGTTTAAGCTATTGGCATTGTAAATGACAATGCCTTTTATTTATGTTTTAAAAAACAAAAATAATAGGCATTATCATTTACAATGCCAATAACTTAAACTGGCGCAAATGCGAGACCTATTGTATTGCAAATGCTTGTTCTGCATAGTATTTGTTTTTACACCTGAGCCTTGTGTTTTGTAGTTAAACTTCTCTTTTTACAGTGACTGGTAACTTTGGGTAATCCAGTGGGAGAGATTATGGCTTTTAGGGCAAATTTATTAAACTGTTTTTTTCAAGACTAAGCATGTCTTACTCTTGAAAATTCTGGAGTAATTCACTCCTAATTCAGGATTGATGTACAGTTACCCAGAGAAAATGTTTTGTAAATCAGACAAAGAGAGAACTCACGTGCACAATCCAGTATAGATAACCTCAAATTCTTGACAGACTGTTTATTGTGCTTTTTAGGTCTCGGCCTAGCGTTACACCGCGCAGCAGTGTTCGCGCAGCCGAGATTTAATGTTTAGAGTGTTTGGGGCTTAAACCCGCCCCTCTTCTCCATTGGCTGGCCTCGTAAATGCTGGCCAGCCATTGGAGGAGAGGGGCATCACTCCATTTAAGCCCCGTCTTTTTGGGGACCGAGGGGTGTGTTTTTGCTCTTCTTTTTCTCCCTGACGTCATCGGGAGAGAGCAGCCCCTAATCACGCTGCCTGCACGCCCAAGTCGGCTCTCTGATTGGTGTTCCTTATTAACCAATCAGAGGGCCGACTGTCGCATGCAGGCAGCGTGAGACATGAAATCAGAAGGCGCATGCTTTATCGGAGATGACAACTCGAAAGCTCTTGGAAAGGACGTCAAAGCAAGTGATACATACACGTTTTATTTCACTTGAGTTCATCATAGTTCTTTCTGCGATTATTGTCACTCAAAGTTTGGCCTGGTAGATACAAGTGTCTACACTGCTCGTCAAACTACGTAGAGTTCCCGCTTGTCCGTTCGGGTCGTGCATGAACGGCGGGCCAATACTGCCCTTGGTGCGGATAAACATAACGGCCATCTTGAAAAGGAGCTTGACAGCAACTACCATACCTACAGCCTCTGAAAACACGAAAAATATTTCTACTTCACAATATCGGTACAACGATTCTATTTCATAAATTAATAAGAAGGTTTTTATTTTAAATACCTATATGCCTTTATTGACCTGTCAATAAATACCTTTTTTAGTGTAGCTTGATGTTTGTTACTCATTGCCTTTTGGCAATTCTCCTTTCATCAGAAACACTCGCTTGCCAAGGTTCTGTCCGTTACACCCACACTTTTGTCACTGTGTGGAGAGCTAGGGGCGGCTTCCTCCCGGAGTCCGTCTTCAGTGTCTATGGCTGGGGCGGGGCTTCCTGCTACATGGCAGCCCGTGTGATGGAGATATAGCGTGGTACCGGAGTATCGGTGATACTTCCGCTCCCCGGGGCTGAGGGGGTGTCTGCAAGGAGAAGCGGCGGAGTGCTGGTAAGGGGCATTTTGTTGTTTCATTGCCAAGATTATCATTTATCCAACGCTTTGAATACAATTCAGAAAGACCCCGCTTCGGGTTGTATTTTGTGGTTTCCATTTCTGTCTTTACTGACAAAACAGTCTAAAACCGTGCAAAAACACACCGTACATTAGTGTGGTTAATTAACAAGCCACGAGTGTGTGTGCATGTAATGGAAGCTCTTGTTTTTTCTTGCCTCTGTTCTCTGCTTCTCATCGTTTTTTCTTGCCTCTGTTCCCTGCTTCTCATCGTTTTTCTTGCCTCTGTTTACACGCACTTTTAATTAACAAGCCACGAGTGTGTGTGCATGTAATGGAAGCTCTTGTTTTTTCTTGCCTCTGTTCTCTGCTTCTCATCGTTTTTTCTTGACTTTGTTCCCTGCTTCTCATCGTTTTTCTTGCCTCTGTTCCCTGCTTCTCATCCTTTTTTCGTGCTTCTCATCGTTTTTCTTGCCTCTGTTCCCTGCTTCTCATCGTTTTTTCTTGCCCCTGTTCCCTGGGGCGTTACTGGGCAGAGATCTCTGTGTGTGTGTGTGGCTCTGTCTGTGTGTGTGTGTGTGTGTGTCTCTGTGTGTGTGTGTGTGTGTGTCTCTGTCTGTGTGTGTGTGTGTCTCTGTCTGTGTGTGTGTGTGGCTCTGTCTCTGTGTGTGGCTCTGTCAGTGTGTGTGTGTGGCTCTGTGTGTGTGTGGCTCTGTGTGTAGCTCTGTGTGTGTGTGTGTGTGTGTGGCTCTGTGTGTGTGGCTGTGTGTGTGTGTGTGTGTGTGTGTGTGTGTGTATGTGGCTCTGTGTCCGCTAATACTCTCTACTACTCCCTAATGCTCACCTATTGCCATTGTAAATGACAATACCATTTATTTATGTTTTTAAAAAAACAAAAAATGGAAAAAAATGCCATTTGTAATGCCAATAGCTCTAACTTTAACAAAGCCGAGACCATTGCATTGTAAATGCTTGTTAGGTTGAGTCAACAAGACAGCGCAAGCTGTCCGGTAGCAAAAGAAGTATTGTATTCTTATCAGGAACATCCAGGGGCTTGCATCTCACCTATTCGTTACCATTTGTTGGCTTTACTATCGCTCTTATTTGCCTGCTTCTTATTCGTATCCCAGCTTGTCAGTCTTGTGTTTGTCCTTCACATGAAGTCTCTTTACCAACTCTTTGATTGGAAGGCGTTTGTACTTTCATTCTTTACTTTTAGGGAACTACTTTTTAAGTTTTGCCAGCACAGCGCTGTGCTTGAGAGCTCTATTGTTTTTCATAAAAACTTAAAAGGGACTTACACCCCGCCTCCTCTCTTTCCTGCCTTCTCATTCGTTCCTGTGCATCCCACTTACCTTTCCTCAATTTCTTTTGGCTGTATCATATTTTCCTGCATTTACCCAATGCTTGCTCCTCGTCTGTTTCTCATCAGTTTCCCGCTGCCGAAATACTGTTAACATTCGCTTTCGTGGAACTATATTTTCATAAAGTTTTGCCTTTTACAGTATATTTACATAACAATTTATCACCGGGGGCAATTAAGTGATTTGCGTAGAATCACAACATGCTGTGCGGCGCTGCAGCGACTCAACCCAGCTCTGGAGTCAGCAGTTCTCGGCGCTGCACCACACCCTCTTCACCCCTGTGTCTGTCAGGAAGCTCTTTCCGTCTCCCAGACGACGATTGATGAAAACCTCTCTTTATTTATTACAGTGGCGAAACCGATGCTTGGTTCTTTTTTTTTTTTTTTTTTAGCGCTCCATGATGTGCATGTGTGTCCTAGCTATCTCCCCTAGCTATCTCCCCGTGTGCTTTTCTCCTCCCCCTCACATTACTCTCTCTCGCCCCTGCACTTCTCTCCTCACCTCTTCCCTGACACCTTTGCCACTTATGTTGCTCTCTTGTCTGTGTGCTTCTCCCCTACCTATAGGTCTTCATTGTCCTGTTTCATTTATTAAGCCTTTTTTGCACAGCGTTTTTAAAACAGCACTTTATCGCTGCTTTTTTTTATTTACCGATCCATCTCGGATAGGTAAATAAAAAGAGATAAACACCTACGTCATTTCTAAGGCATGCGCATTCATGCTAAAGACATGTGCCTACCTACAAAATGACACAGCAGCTGTGTCATGCTTTTTTTTCTTTTTAAATAGCCAATGCTGCACAGCATACGCGATGCGGTACAGCATGGCTAAAAAGGCTTGGCAAAGCCAATAGGATTATTAGGTAGGACCTAGTGTTTTTTCAGTGTTCAATTTCATACATGCTAGTAACTTTAAAAAAAAAACTTTTTATTTATTTGAATTTCTGTGCATCATTTAAAATGTGTGCACGGCATGAGTCGTTTAAAAAAAAAAGAAATTACACTAGCATTGTATTCTCGTGTTCAGTGCTGATACAATGTAAGTTTGTGTATATAAAGCTTAATTAACGTATGATCACTATGAAGATAATTTTGTGACGTGAATTGTATATAAATTGTTGTTAAGTGTAATGCTGTTAGCGGTCTAGCTATCGCACGCACACGCATCCCCACATCCGCAGGCCAGGTGTGGCCTGCGGGGCACAATAAAAGGGGGACAGGCGCTCGTGCACGTCACTTCCGACACGGAGACTGGTGTCTGGCTGATTACTTTCACTGTGCGCGATCTGCCCCCGCGCAAGCGTGCCACCTTTATCCAGGCCTATGGAGGCCTAGCACTCCCCACACAACACTGGCGACGAGGGGAGGGGGCCCAACCCTCGCCCGTGCGCCAGCAGCCCGACCGGAGCAGTCCACTCCCTTCCGCGGTGCCTACCGCGTGCTCACCGGCTGTGGGGTCTGCCTGCCCTGGCTGCCCTGGGACTACGCACCTGTCCCTGCTGCCTGGCCTGGACCTAGAGGCATTCCCCGCCGCTGCGGGGGTACACCCGACCCTGCGGCTGTCAAGCCCGGCCCGCGGACGTGCCCGGCTGCGGTTCCCCACGCATCTCGCGTGAGTCGTACCACCCTGCTGATGCTCACGCATTGCACGTGAGACGCAGAAAACGGCCTGCCTTTGCTCACGCATTGCGCGTGTGTCGTGGGGAACGGCCAGGTGGCTCCCTGCTGCACACCGGAGGGGCACAGACGACAACCTGGTCCTGGAGGAGGACGCCGGCAGGGACCACGTCTCCCTCACGCCCTTGGAGGCCTGCTGACCCCACGGAGGAGCCCCAGGTGAGCCGCACAGCTGCCACGTGGCGTCGGATAGACGCGCCTTGGGGGAGGATAGCCAGCGGGACCACCCATCGTCCCATCTCAAGGGGAAGCTAGAGGGACGCCCAGAAACATCCATACGAGCACAGTTGCACTGCCGCCATGGGGGATGAAGATCCACCAGCACCCACCGTCCACATCCCGTTTCAGCACGCCGCAGCGGGGGTGCTGCCGCCGTTCAGCGAAGCGGAAGACCCATCCACTGCATCACCAAGGTGGAAAATTTGGCTGGAAAGACTGGAAAACTACTTTGTGGTCACGAAAGAGACCGACAATGCTGTGAAAAGGTCACTTTTACTACACTATGCGGGGGATGAGATATTCGGGCTGTTCAAACATCTACCCAACACGGGAGCAGCGGACAGCTACGTCGCGGCGGTGGCTGCTCTAAACGGCCATTTCGACCCCCAACTGAACGTGGACTTCGAAGTGTTCAAGTTGGGACAGGCCCGTCAGCGGAAAGGTGAGACGATGGACCAATTTCATACCCGCGTCCGGGAGCTAGCCAGCTCCACCGACGAGGACCAACCAAGAGCCATAAGGAGACAAATTATTCAAGGGTGTCGGGACAAGATATTGAGGGGGTCGATTCTGCGCAAACCAGGGATCTCACTGGAAGATATCCTCATCTTGGCCAGGTCCTACGAACTCTCGAACGTCAGGGCCACCGCCATGGAACAGGCTCTGCACAAGCCCCAGATCAAAACCGAAACTATCAAGGTTGAACGGGCTGACGCAGTACGATCCCAACCACGTGGACCACCACAGAAGGAATATCGGAGAGACCCGCCCCGCACCCGGTGTGGGTACTGCGGCCATGAGCCCCACGCGGCCAATGACTGCCCGGCCCAGGGAAAGACGTGTGCAAATTGCGGAATACCAAACAACTTCGCATCTGTGTGCCGCAGAAAGAACACATCAAAGAACTTCAAGAAATCACGGACACCTACCAAGGCCATTCGTCAGCTGTCGCTGGCCGACCCACCGTTGGCGAAGGCAGAGAGACACCTACCCACGGTGTACGACGATTCAGAATCGGAGGATGAAGAGGCCTACATCGTCTCATTCGCACGGGAGCTCAAGCAACGACGGCGGCCACAACCGACATGCATTGTACAGATGGGAGGGAATGAGATCAAGGCCATCATTGACACCGGCGCCACTGTCAATGTGATGGGGCTGCAACAATTCAACAAACTATGCCCACGGCCCCAGGTACTGCCCTCCAGGACAAGGATATTCGCCTACGGAGCGGACACACCGCTGCCCCTCAAAGGTAAAATCACAATACCCATTCAGGCTGATGAGTCCGAGGTAATGGCGACTGTCCACATAATCAACCGAGAAGCAGACACCCTAATAAGTAGTCATACAGCTGAGGACTTGAAACTAATAGCATTTGCCAACCGCATTAGAGCACACCAAGTAGAGGAATTGTTGGGACGCTTCCCTGAACTGTTCAGAGGCCTGGGATGCATAAAATGTAAGCCTATCAAACTCCACATTGACAAATCTGTTGCGCCCACCGCTTTGCGCCACCGCCGGATACCATTTCACCTTCGCCCGTTGGTGGAAAAGGAACTCGAAAAACTGGAGAACCTAGGTGTCATAGAAAAAGTCACGGGGCCCACTCCGTGGGTCTCGCCAATGGTCATTGTAGAAAAGCCTAAGCAACCAGGCGAGAATCGCCTATGCATCGACATGCGGCTACCAAACGCAGCTATCCGGAGAGAGAGACATCTGACTCCCACTATGGATGACATCGTGGCTGATGTAAACGGCTCAAAATGGTTTTCGAAAATCGACCTCAACGCTGGATACCATCAACTTCCACTAGCGGAGGAAAGCCGATTCATTACCACCTTTAGTACTCATCTGGGCCTCCCGCGCTACAAGCGTCTAAACTTCGGCATCTCATCGGCCGCGGAGGTGTTCCAGAACACTATCAGAGAACTCCTATTTGGGTTACCGGGACTAATAAATGTCAGCGATGACATTTTAATACACTCTGCCACCGCGTCAGAACACCACAAGCACCTCCGGGATGTCCTGAAAAGACTGAGCACCCATGGAGCGAGACTCCACAGAGAAAAATGTCAATTCTTTCAGCCCTCCATCGAGTTCTTTGGTTATGTCTTCAACCAGGAGGGAATCCAGATTGACCCGAGGAAGTCCAAAGCCATAAAGGATGCCCTAGCACCGAAGTCCCCGAAGGAAATGAGGAGTTTTCTCGGGATGGCCACTTACTGCGGCCGCTTCATACCGGGACTAGCCACTCGAAGCGAGCCGCTACGAGCACTGACCAAAACGGATGCCATGTGGCAGTGGGGCCCGAAGGAAGATGAAGCATTCCGGGGAATCAAGGATGCCCTCCTGGAGAAAGCCACCCTCTCCTACTTTGACCCCACGAAACGTTCGGAGGTGATCGTCGATGCCAGTCCGGTAGGCCTCGGCGCTGTCCTGACCCAAGAACATGAACCCGGCCAGTGGACGGCATTAGCTTTTGCCAGTAAGGCCTTAACTCCGACTGAAACGAGGTACGCACAGATCGAGAGAGAGGCTCTCGCTATCAAATGGGCCTGTGCACACTTCCACTTATATCTACAAGGCCATTCCTTCGTTATGGTCACTGACCACCAACCCCTAGTGCCCCTCTTCAAGGGAACGGCCCCACACCCAATGCCTCGCATCAAGCGATGGGTGATTCAACTACAGTCATATGAGATGGAGGTGGTATACCGCCCGGGGGCCAAGAATCCTGCAGACTATCTGTCGCGCCATCCCTCACAACCAGAACCAGTGGACGACTGCGAGAAATACGCCCAGTGGGTGGCCCTCACCTCATGTCCACAATGCCTGACGATAGAAGATATCAAGGAAGCAGCTGCCGCTGACAACATCTACATGAGGTCACTTCAGGCAGTCCAAGATGGCTCATGGGCCGACTACCTACGCCCACCCAACTCCTGGGGTGCGGAAGACAAAGAGGCACTGACGAAGATCTGGCGTGTCCGGAATGAGCTAAGTGCCACAGCAGAAGGTGTATTACTAAGACGATCACGCCTGGTGATACCACAGAGCCTGAGACACCGGGCAACGCAACTCGCCCACGGGGGTCACCAAGGGGCGACGAAAATGAAGGCGCGCATGAGGTAGAAGGTGTGGTTCCCGGAGCTGGAAGCCATGGTGGAGGAGTACGTGAGGAACTGCATGTCCTGCCAGCTGACGAGCGACCCTGAGAGACCCGCACCAGTAATCACGGAAGAAGCCTGCACATCTCCCTGGACCAAGATCAGCATAGATTTCGGAAGCTTCCCGGGGGAAGGACACACCCTAGTAGCTATCGACTCCTATTCCAAGTACCCGATAGTAGAGAGAGTTGTCTCCACTGCATTCACGCACGTAGGAAAAGATATTCTCCATGTTTGGGTACCCAGCTGAAGTACGGAGCGACAATGGACCACCGTTCCACGGAGCTGCATTTGCCACGTTTCTCAAGGCAAGGGGCATTCTACATCGTCGCATCACGCCTCAATGGCCCCAGGCAAATGGGGACGCTGAGAGATTTATGGGGACCCTTAACAAGGTGTTCCGGATAGCGGTTGTGGAACAAGCTGACCCCGAACAGAGACTACACGAATTCCTACGGGAGTACCGGGGCACCCCCCACTGTACCACGCAACGGAGCCCATGGACCCTCATGTTCCAAGGACAAAGAAGGGACCTCCTTCCCTTCGTCCCGGAATGGACACCGGGTTCGGCCGACACTGATGAAGCACAGGAACGGAGACGACAAGGAAATCAGCTAGCTAGCCGATGCCGGAGAGCCGCCCCAAGACAATTGAGCCAGGGGACCCAAGTGATCATACGAAACAGACGTCCCGGTGGAAAGTTCCAAACCCGATACGAGCCAGGCATCTGGACAGTAACGTCCACAAAAGGCACCATGGTCACCGCAAGAAAAGGTGAAGAGGAAGTGTCACGAAACATCTCCTGGTTCAAGGCGATACCACCAGAGCCTAGGCAACACTTGGAGGCAGGGGAAGAGGACGATGAACCACACATAGCTATAACACCCAGAGAGGAAGATAACGTACCCTCCGAAGGCCAGACGGAGAGATCTGCTCCGGCGCTGGTGTCCCAAACACCGTCGGATGCAATCGGAGACTTTTACCAAGGGAGTGAAGGTGGCCGGGGGAGCACCCGGAGATACAACCTGCGGCCCAATCCACCACCGAGTCAGAAGTTAAAAGACTATGCCTGCCTGCTGAGACCCTGAAGCTGTCATCAAGGGACACGCAAGTACTGAGGCTGTTTGTCTGAACTTTTTCAAGATAGAACCAATCTTCAGTTTGCTGTGAATAAAAATTATATGGTTGGATAGGGATGTAATGCTGTTAGCGGTCTAGCTATCGCACGCACACGCATCCCCACATCCGCAGGCCAGGGGTGGCCTGCGGGGCACAATAAAAGGGGGACGGGTGCTCGTGCACGTCACTTCCGACACGGAGACTGGTGTCTGGCTGATTACTTTCGCTATGCGCGATCTGCCCCCGCGCAAGCGTGCCACCTTTATCCAGGCCAATGGAGGCCTAGCACTCCCCACACAACATTAAGCATAATTATTCACTTTAGAGTTTAAGTGGGATGTAATAAACCAAATAAGCTACACTTCTAATTCAGTATATAGCATCTCATTTTTCTACGTTTAACTAGAGAAACTGGTTCGTCCCCACTACAAAAGCGGACATTGACACTGGTACTAAAGTCATACAACATGGTAGCTGCAGGAACCAACTGGCTCCGTGTCCTTTTCCTCATCTGTTGTTGACGTTTGTACCACTAAGCAGTAATGGGTTTTGATGATGCTTTGGCATCAATTCTGGTATCCATGAAAGAGATAGCAATTGTATAGTTTACAAAGCTGGACAAAGATCTCTGTTTATGGGGGGTTTATATTCTGATTTTGCGCATTAGTGTGGATGCCGAGAATTATGCCAAATGCTTAGCAACACAGATCAACCCCCTGATATTCTTGGTTCAGTAAGAGGTAAGGCAGTAGATGCTCAATAGGAATTTCACTAAGTTGGATGCGCTAGCTTAACCACCCTAAGTGCTAGTCTTAGCTCTGTTTGATCTCCATTCTTTTACCATACAAGATGAGGATATACCCACTATGTACCTGGCTCTGTGCTCTTATAATAGACCCCATTACAATGGAAATCTGTCAAAATGTAGTTTTTGGGGGCATTGTCCAATACAATGCATAAAATATCTTTGTTTACTGTTAACTCAGACCATACCTCTTCTATACGGGCTGGTCAACTTCTTGAGAACTATAGCTCCTTATCATGGTAGAAGACTACTTATAACAAATCAAAGCTCTTATTACCGGGGTTCTTATCTCTTTTCATTGATGTTTAGTGAAAGTATTAGTAATCCTGATAGCCCAAATCAAATATCTTGCCATTTAGTTGAATAATGAGGTGATTTCTGATAAGTGCAAGATCTCGTAGCGCTCCTACCTACTTAGTTGAAGTAGGCCCTGCATCGTTACATCAGCCTGTGCTGAGACAAGAAAGCAAGGCACTAGTGTCAATGGTGCCTCTGTGATTGGATTGCTGGGGGATGCAGCAGTCTCCGCAGGCCCTGGTGTTACCAAATGCTTCTCTTCTATGTTCATGTAGATGGAATTGCTTGCACATCACTTTAACTCCTCATCCCGCAAAATGACTTTATAATGGCACTTGTGTGTGAGTGGTGCTGAGTGTCACGTCATGATGCTTGCTTCTATACACAACTGTCCAGCTCCTCTCCTTGTGGAATATGCTCCTCCCCAGTTACTGCTCATCTCCCCTGGGTGCTAGATTGGCCAACTGCAATGGCCAGCATGCAACTCTGGTTTTGTCTGCATAGCCAGGTTGGGGCAAGCCATAGTGATCAACCTCACTTGTAGTGTGGCGGTTGTCCCTCTATGGCTTCTTTCACTTTCCGGTGACATCAGACCATTAGTGGAACACGGCACTGGGTTGTCAGAGTGCACACTGTATAGCATCTGCTCTTGTCACTGGATGAAATGCACTCTGTCTGTGACTTTGTCCCCTGATCTACTGCAGGAAATGATTTGGTAAACTATTTAAGTATATTTTGGACCCCTAACCTTGGATACGCGTTGTTTGGAGTATATTGGCCTGTGGCTTGGGTTTGTTGGTTGTGCCAGTGGTCCACATTTGTATAGTGTATGAACTATTTGTATAGTGCAAACCTAACCAGAAGGCAGCGGAGCCCACTACAGTGTCAAAACTAGTTTTTGACACAAGTTCTGTATGCTACCAATTTGTTTTATACCTTCTCATCTTCATCAACTGCATGTGTGGAAATATGGGGGGATCCATATGGAAAAATGCCTTTTTGTTTTTAGACATGCTCCACCAATGGTGTTGGTAAGGGTAGAAAGGTCAAGCTGGGCTCAGTTTACCTCATGCTGAACAATACATACATTTTCCCAGGCTACACTATATGGAAGAGAGGAAGTAACAGTAAAGCAAATATTGGATGAAATAAGGGGCCAGCCACACATATAAAACTAAAGGTAATATCCAGATGCAGCTAGAGTCAGAATTTCGGGATGCATCAGCAATGGTGAGACAAGGACAAGTACTAGCGAAAGACGCATGTCAGTTAGATAAACTATTGAAGTGCCTTCAATTCATGTTAGACAAAGCATAAGAAGTTCTCAAGAAGCACTCCATGCACAACACTATGTGCATCATGGGCCCTCTGGAAGGTATTGAGCCATAAAACGCTCCCACCCCCATCTTGATGAGTCCATGCTCTCTACACACTTTCTACTTGAAAAAGCCTATATTTCTTTAGGGTCCAGTTCTGCTTTGTTTTTGTGATTGAGATGACATTTTGAGAGCAGTGAAGAAGATGGAGGAAGCTAATTTGAGTAATGCCACCCTCATGAAAGAACAAGCATTAGAAATGCAATCGGGCTCGGATTTATTTGAGTTTGAGCTAATGGCATTGTAAATGGTAATGTATTTTTGCTAAGTGTTATGGAGTGTGTTAATGTGGTGGTGGTGGTAGTGGTAGTACTGGTGGCTGTAGTAGTGGTAGTACTGGTGGCTGTAGTAGTGGTAGTACTGGTAGTACTGATAGTGGTAGTACTGGTGATGGTGGTGGTACTGGTAGTGGTAGTACTGGTGGTGGTGGTACTGGTAGTGGTAGTACTGGTGGTGGTGGTACTGGTAGTACTGGTGGTGGTACTGGTAGTGGTAGTAGTGGTAGTACTGGAGGTGGTGGTACTGGTAATGGTAGTACTGGTGGTGGTAGTACTGGTGGTGGTAGTACTGGTGGTGGTGGTACTGGTGGTGGTGGTACTGGTAGCGGGAGTACTGGTGGTGGTGGTACTGGTAGCAGTAGCATTGGTGGTGGTGGTACTGCTGCCCGTAATACTGGTAGTGGTGGTACTGGTGGTGGTGGTACTGGTGGTGGTAGTACTGGTGGTGGTAGTGGTACTGGTTGTGGTAGTACTGCTACTGGTAGTACTGGTGGTGGTGGTAGTACTGTTGGTGGTGGTAGTGGTAGTACTGGTGGCTGTAGTAGTGGTAGTACTGGTGGCTGTAGTAGTGGTAGTACTGGTGGCTGTAGTAGTGGTAGTACTGGTGGTGGTAGTACTGGTAGTACTGATGGTGGTAGTACTGGTAGTACTGGTGGTGGTGGTGGTACTGGTAGTGGTAGTACTGGTGGTGGTGGTACTGGTAGTACTGGTAGTGGTGGTACTGGTAGTACTGGTGGAGGTGGTAGTGGTAGTAGTTGTAGTACTGGAGGTGGTGAGACTGGTAGTGGTAGTACTGTTGGTGGTAGTACTGCTGGTGGTAGTACTGGTAGTGGTGGTACTGGTGGTGGTGGTACTGGTAGCGGGAGTACTGGTGGTGGTGGTACTGGTAGCAGTAGCATTGGTGGTAGTGGTACTGCTGCCCGTAATACTTCTACCAATCTGCACTCTGCACTACCAATCTGCACTCTGCACTACCAATCTGCACTCTGCACTACCACTCTGCACTCTGCACTACCACTCTGCACTCTGCACTACCACTCTGCACTCTGCACTACCACTCTGCACTCTGCACTACCACTCTGCACTCTGCACTACCAATCTGCACTCTGCACTACCACTCTGCACTCTGCACTACCACTCTGCACTCTGCACTACCAATCTGCACTCTGCACTACCAATCTGCACTCTGCACTACCAATCTGCACTCTGCACTACCACTCGCACTCTCAATCTGCGCTCTGCACTACCACTCTGCTCTCTGCACTACCACTCTGCGCTCTGCACTACCACTCTGCGCTCTGCACTACCACTCTGCGCTCTGCACTACAACTCTGCGCTCTGCACTACCACTCTGCGCTCTGCACTACCACTCTGCGCTCTGCACTACCACTCTGCGCTCTGCACTACCACTCTGCACTCTGCACTACCACTCTGCACTCTCAATCTGCACTCTGCACTACCACTAGCACTCTGCACTCTCAATCTGCACTCTGCACTACCACTCTGCACTACCACTCTGCACTCTGCACTACCACTCTGCACTCTGCACTACCACTCTGCACTCTCAAACTGCACTCTGCACTACCACTCTGCACTACCACTCTGCACTACCACTCTGCACTACCACTCTGCACTCTGCACTACCACTCTGCACTACCACTCTGCACTCTGCACTACCACTCTGCACTCTGCACTACCACTCTGCACTCTGCACTACCACTCTGCACTCTACACTACCACTCTGCACTCTGCAGTACCACTCTGCACTACCAATCAGCACTACCACTCTGCACTACCACTCTGCACTACCACTCTGCAGTACCACTCTGCACTACCACTCTGCACTCTGCATTACCACTCTGCACTACCACTCTGCACTACCACTCTGCACTACCACTCTGCACTACCACTCTGCAATACCACTCTGCACTACCACTCTGCACTCTGCACTACCACTCTGCACTCTGCACTACCAATCTGCACTCTGCACTACCAATCTGCACTCTGCACTACCACTCTGCACTACCACTCTGCACTACCACTCTGCACTACCACTCTGCACTACCACTCTGCACTCTGCACTACCACTCTGCACTCTGCACTACCACTCTGCACTCTGCACTACCACTCTGCACTCTGCACTACCACTCTGCACTCTGCACTACCACTCTGCACTCCCACTCTGCACTACCACTCTGCACTCTGCACTACCACTCTGCACTACCACTCTGCACTCTGCACCACCATGCTGCACTACCACTCTGCTCTCTGCACTACCACTCTGCACTACCACTCTGCACTCTGCACTATCAATCTGCACTCTGCACTACCAATCTGCACTCTGCACTACCACTCGCACTCTCAATCTGCACTCTCAATGTGCACTCTGCACTACCACTATGCACTACCACTCTGCACTCTGCACTACCACTCTGCACTACCACTCTGCACTACCACTCTGCACTCTGCACTACCACTCTGCACTACCACTCTGCACTCTGTACTACCACTCTGCACTCTGCACTACCACTCTGCACTACCAAACTGCACTCTGCACTCTCACTCTGCACTCTGCACTACCACTCTGTACTCTGCACTACCACTCTGTACTCTGCACTACCACTCGCACTCTGCACTACCACTCTGCACTCTGCACTACCACTCGCACTCTCACTCTGCACTACCACTCTGCACTCTCACTCTGCACTCTACACTACCACTCGCACTCTCACTCTGCACTACCACTATGCACTCTGCATTACCACTCTGCACTCTGCACTACCCTATCCTTCACCACAGCACAGAGCAGAACGGCGCCTTCCCTCATAGACTGACATACAGCATGGTGCCCAGTAGGACTGCGCCAGATTTATATTTAGCTGGTGTCGCAGCCGCCCAAACTCACACTGTGAACACGAAGTAGGGCATGAAAAGCGCACTCTTTACCTCTTACTGCACTCGCCACCCGTCTGGTGCTCCTGGGAACTCCTGCATAGTCAGACGCATATTAACTGACACATCGTTGAGCAAATAACAAACCTTTCTTTTTTTTAAATAAGTAGCTGAACTGTGTCGACAGAGTCCTTCACGCACGGCAGCTTTAGGCGTGAAGAAATATCATGTAGGAAATCGGGTGACCCAGAGAGGCTCAGATTATATTATACAGAATAAAATACCACTACAAAATCTTTTGAAATGCATAATTGTTGAAATGAGTGAATGTTCAATATCATCCGATATTGCACTTTCCCACTTATTTTTATCGCAGCTAAGAGTGACAGTCAAATATACAGCTGGTACCGTGTTCTTCCCTCGTTATTCCACTTACCATGTCAGCCGCTTAAATAAACAAACTGGCAAGCCAGCCCGAAGCACCCACCACGTCGACCCTGAAGTATCACCTCACAGGGCTATCAGTGCTCTAAAACAAACTCGCTTTACATTCCGTGTTCATACAAGGAGGTGCTAGCTAGCTGAAAACTGTAAACCTTTTTTTCCAAACAAACATTTTAAATTTCGGTAAAAGCATTTCAGCTATTCAAACATTGAAATTAGCCGAGTAAACCTGAGATGAAAGGAGCAACAAAATAATGCATGGCGCGCGCCCACCAAAACGCACTGCAGAATGGTGAACGCGCACACAGCATCTGGATTCCATTACAGCACCTCCCTGACAGCTCCTAATTGATATTTATGGAGGGCCGTGCGCGAAACCGCAGAGAAAATGCCAAACATGGCGGACGTAAATTACATATAGCCTATCGAGTCAAGGCAACTAAAAAGACAGCACAGCGCAGACGAATCACTATGCAGATGCCATAAAAAAAGCCCGCGCACTAAGGAATGTTTCTTTCCCGAGCCCTAAAGAAACTTTTTTCTTTTTTTTTTTTTTCTTTTACAATAGGGATCTCGGAGCTCCGCCCCGAGCCCTAAAAATGATTCCCTTATCTTAGCCCTGCAGGTCAAAGGGAGGGATGAGCATTTGCTGAGGCCATGCGTCTGCTGAAGAGGACCGGTGCGAAGGTGATGCAGAATTTAATTGAGACTTTATTTGGTGCTTGTCAAAACTGCATCTGGCTTTGGAATGCAACAGTCACTTGTTTAATGACCCCAAATCTACGCTTCATAGTGAAGAGTCCTTGCCGTTATCGGTTTGGATTATGGTTTCAGTGGCTTCCAGGATGTCTTGGAAGCGTTATAGAACCTTGTGTTTTTATCAACATTGGGTTTGGGTGTTAAATTGTTTTCACCAACTCTTTAACATATTTGGATCAGTATAACTATCAATTTATAAGAACTATATGTAGAAGTATTACACCGGATGTGTACAGAGCTCATGTGGAGATTCCCATATTTAAGTTGATTGCATCAGGCATGTGCATTTGTAGACATGACTCCAGTGTACTACTTGTTGCTCTATCGAATTATCCTTCATTTAGGGGAGTGGGGTTGTGGTTTCCATTGTCGACTGTGTGGTTCATTAAAGGAATGCGGCAGTTTGTAGGGTGGTGCAACATTGAGAGCTGTTAGATCTTACCCTGAAGATTTTGGTCTGAGCTGCACATTGTTTTTAATCCTTTTATGCTTTTAGTTGACCATTTTAAGTGCATGTGCTCTGTCTCAGGACATTCATGGAAAGTCCATCACCTTAATAACTAAAAGGTCCGATGCTTGCTGGTCTTCTTTTCTAGGCATGGCGCTGAACAGAGCTACAAGATACGTATCTGCTTCCTATAAAGCATCTATCATGGCGTCCTCTTAAGTTAGTCGCTGGTATTTCTTAAGCCTTTTCAGCAATTCTAGGAGTGGTTCTTAAGATGAACCACAAATTGTTCCATTCGAAACCCAAGGAGGGAATGGCAGATAAGGACTGGGAATGCTTTTTTGGTGACATGTGCTGGCTGAACACTGACACATGATCATATCAGTAAACTTCCATAGTCCCTGACTCTGTGAAAACATTGGTAGAAAGTTGTATATCTCACCCTGACTCTGTGATAGTATGGGGGTCAAGATTTCAATCCAGTGCTGTAAACAGGACGGCTGGTAGTTGGCTGCCCTCTGGTTCCATATCTGCCAAAGAAGTAAACTAGATCGAATTGCGGGTGATCATCTGTGTTTTGAGGTGTGGCGCCGCGGCCAGGGCGACTGACGCTGGAATCTGGGGACCACGGTTCGATCCCCGGCTCCGGCGGCAGGTCAGCCCAGCACCATGTGACTCTGGGCAATAGCTCGCTTAATCTTCCCGACGGCCCCCCAGCGCCTAGAGACCCTTACGGGTGATTGTGCGCTTTACAAATGTGGACTTTACTTTATCACCTCCGACTGGACAGCGGGCATGCCTTTGACTGAGCAGTGCATTACTTTGCCTCCTGAGCTAATTAAATATTACGTTTGAAATCTGTTGCACATTGAGTTGTTAGTTCTGAGATGATTCACTCTACCCTGTCTAATCAATCCTTAGTGTGATGTGTATCTAAAAACACTATCCAATTAATACAGCGGCACTGTAAGGATGACTCCTTGTTAGATTCCATATTCCCTGATGCTGTTGTGGAATACTTCAATAATAATGTGGGCTCGATGGATAGGCAAACCTCCAGGGCCTATAGTCGTGGCATTTCGTTGCCAAGAAGACAGGGGACTCTGAGATTGGTTAATACTAACCCATTTAGAGATGGTTGTTAAACCAGGGAAACACTACACAATATTGCCCATCCCAGAGCCCCCCTCCTCACCTGGGGTCCTCCTGTGTCATTTGATAGGGTTCAACTGGTTCTTAAGAAATTCACTGAAGTTGTATATAGGGTAGTTTGGTTTCCGAGTTACAATATTGCAGCTTGGATATGTGGTGAGGTGTTAAGACCGGTCAAATCGCTCTTGTCTCTGATAAATAAATGGGCTAGTTCGCTCTAGAATAAATAGCTAAGAAGTCATGGGACCCAAACCGTCGTATTCCTTGTCCCCAGCACAAGGACCTTCATCTGCAGACTGCTGTTGCCACATTCTGTCAGACAAAGACCAGTTCTTCCCTCTACTTCCACTCCAATCCCCTGCTCCAAGCACCTCTGTAGGGAAAAGAGTTTGCATATGAGACAGACTCTTATGGGTTTCAGATAGGAAGATCCCAATCTGCATAATGAAGCCTCCGTCCTTTTGAAATTCTTCAAACAGCAGACAATACTTTGCACTTCCAGACCTTCAAGAACTTCCACAGGTAAAGTAACCTGCAAAGGCTGTGCTAGAAAAAAATGTGTAACACAATTTACAGTTATTGTATAGGTTCCTTGTACTTCCGTGGTGTGGGAAGTGCTCAATTATTTTTATGAGGTCTATGGTTGGTTTAGTTGAGTCGTATAGTGAGGTAGAGAAATCAGATTTGCTCTGTGGTGAAGTTGTTTGGGTGCAGATTTTGTTTGTTGCCTTTTATTCTTTTAAACACGGCACTGCCTTAGTTAAGGTGTAGCAGAATACCCAGCCTGACCGAAGAGGGCCCATCTCTTTGAGAGGGAAAGGTAAGATTTATTTTCATCAAGCAAGTTTTACACATTTTTGTATGTGTCTGTGGGAAAGGAAGACTGTAGCCTACAGCTCCTGGCATCCTACCACCTTCACCAAAGGTTTTGCACAATTGGTGCTAATCAGTTCACCTTTATCCATCAGTACCTCAAATAGGCAGTCATGTACAGCTAGATGTGATGAAAATTATTTTGATGAGTTTCTTACTTCCCTTTTAGGTACTTTGAGAGTTGAAAGCAAAAATGTGAAAACCTGGGCGATAAAGAGATTTCATTTCAGCCAGTGAGTTCATATAGATAAATAATAAGATGGCTAGAGATGAACCCTGAGGGGAACACTTATGTGGACACTTCAAAGAGGCAAGCAATTCATTTTAAAGTGCTTAATGTGGTTTGACAAAAAGGATTCAGTCTACTTCAGACCCACCCCTTTTTGTTCCCAGTGTATTTTCCATTCTAGCCAATAACATCTTCTGGCCTACTGTCAAAAGCTGCCAATAGGTCATGCTATATGGGCACCATCCACACTACCTTCATTCACTGTGGAGAGATGTTATCGAAATCTCATCAGAGCTGTCTCCCTGTCGTGTGCCTGTTTGAAACCTAATTGTGTATGGATGGTTTGTTCTTAAATGTTGCTCTGGATTTGCAACGTAGTGAAGCTCTCTACAATTATGGGTGAGAATGGAATATTCGATAGAAGCCTTTTTTTGCCTTTTCCTTTTCCTTCTCTTTATTTTGATCTTTTTAAGAAGTAGTGTGGCTTGTATTATACTTGGAGGTCATCTGGATAGATTCAATCAATGTATGATGTGCAGGATCTTTTGATAAACATCCCATTGTGGGACTGTCCTTCAAACCCTGATTTCCTGTCCAGGCTCCAAGCTCTTGGTGTCTGTTTGTGGGAGGGAGGGCTGTTGGCAGCTGGCAGATGTTGCTTCTGGGCTAACAAACTTAGTTCATGTTCTTTGTAATAAGGTGTTTGACCTTAAAGAACTGTTCAGATGTTATTTGTGCTTGACTTAATGCCACAGAGACAAGTGCGGGACATGGAAAGCCTAAGGATGATAAATTGTATTTAGGACGATTTTAATTCTTGGCAGTAAGGATACTTGGTTGCAATTGCAACAAAGTACCATTACTCCCAGGAATGCAATCCCCTTGCCAAACGTATATGTGTGCGGACCTTTAGATTAATTAAGGCAGAGACTACTCCTTCTGCGCCGACCCATTCGACAGCCCTGTGTAGTAATGGGGCAGGGGAAAGCTGGGCTATCAGCACATTTGTTTTTCCTGATTATACCAGTGGCCTTGCCCTCAGAAACATTCTGATTACGTGAGGTGACAACACAATAGAGTCCTTCATTTTTCCACTGATATATTAGTTAAGCCAAAACAGACAAGGACAAGTGGGGTGGTGTTGAACTACTGGAAATTCAGGAGGGAGACTGCTGTCTTAGGTTATGTTTCTCTTGCATAGAAAAACAAACCTACATTGTCATTTCGTAATGTTGAAATGAAGAGAATGATGTACCAAGGCCATTGCACTAAGGACTTTCAAGTCCACACTATATTTCATTGTTTGCATGCCCTACTGTAATCTACTAACCTCTGAAAGGCTTTGTGACATGGCGAAAGGTCAATCGCCCACACACTTGATTACAATCTGTAGTGGGTACAATGAAACGTGAACCCTTAGTGGATATCTTCAGATAGTGGGAGCTGCTGTGTGATGTGGTTCCTACCAGTGAGGCCGGAGGAAAGGTAGGGTGAAGAGAATAAACCATAGGATCTATGTTCGGGCCAGACTGTATGTAACGGAATCTATGTACTTCTAATTTGTGTTGTGCGAACTTCACCTAAAGGCAGCAGAGAACTTTAAAGACAGAGATATAATTAATGTCTATAGAGACAGAGGTAATAGAGTGGAAATTGACTGTTATTGCGTTTGCTGCTTTTTAAAAAAAATCTGCATCTTCAGCTGGTTTTTAAATTGAACAAGGGTAGGTTTGTCCTGGTGAATATAGAGATGTTGCAGACCTAGAGTGCAAAGATGAAGAAGACCTACTCCTTCATCATCATTTTTTTAAAGCATTTCGTTGTCTCCATTGCGATTGTGCTGTGGCTACTGGTGTGTTGAGATCCACCGGAGGTGGTAAGTTTGCAGCCAGATGGGCAGAGGGTGGTGGTTTTGTTTGCTTTGTAGATGATGCAGCTGCTTTTGAAGGCGGACGAGGTGAGCCAGTGGGAATCCTTGAAGGGGCGGATGATGTCCTATTTCTTCATTCCCTTGATAGGACCTGCTGAGGCATGTAGAATGCCCATAAGGGAAATATACAGTTGCCAAGTAGCACCTTGTCATATCGTACTCTCAGTCAGACCTGTCTTGTACCAACTGCGATTTGTGTTGCGCTTCTTGATCCCATACTTCAAATGTTAAAAGCAAAACTGCATTGCAATATACAGCAGGCATAAAAAAGTCTTGACTAGCTGTCTCATGATGTGCCACATGCGGAAATAATGGGATTTAGGGGCAAAAATAGTTGGAATCTGACAATGGTTCGGAATCAATTGTTCCATAAAATACTTGATGAAATATTTTCCTGGTACAAATAGGACTCTGTGAATTGTAGTGCGAGGCTTTGTGAATTGTAGTGCGGGGGATCTGTGAATTGTAGTGCGGGGCTCTGTGAATTGTAGTGCTGTTGGACAGTAAGCATCCTGGATCCTGTGAATAATGGGTAGCCTCTTACTGGTAGTGTTGAACCAATTGTATCTTTAAAGTAGGCTTGCATGTTGCATACTCCGAGCTGTTGACTTTGTGCTTGTGCCCTGCTGGATCACACGTTTAAGGATCAGTTGTGCAGTGGTGCTGCGTCCTGTTGGAAGAGTGTGTACATTATTGGTTTGTTTGGGGTAATTTTTTTTTAATTTTTTTTTAATCAATTGCAGTCCTAACCATCCCTTTTATAGTCCTCCAAGAGCATGCAAGGCCTGGATACTCCTCAAGCAGATTAGGGAGCTGTACAGAGTGTCCCTGACATATCACTGGGCCACTTGCCCTTGAGACGGACTGAAGCACACGAGCAGGCATAAGCAGAATACTCCAGTGAAGACTCATGCGGAGATGGGTAAAGGATTTAATGTGAGCACAATGGCTGGACGACAGACTTGAAATGTGTGCTTAATTGACAGAGATAGAGAGAAGGCCTGTCACTCGATGTCTGCATATGGCAGAGAGCCTCATAGAAAAGCAGCAGTTGAGTTGTGTGCTTGTGCAGTTTCATCACTGTCTTCACACTGGACATAAAGTATACATTGGGAACATTTGGTATAAACTTAACATGCTTTTGACTAGGTACTGAATGGAGAACTATGCTGACTGGCCAAGCTGTGTGTGGCTGAATTGGATTTCTTGTGTATCAAATATTGACTACTTTACCTGGCGTATAGTTCAGGGTGCTCCAATTTCGGTCCTGGAGTAAAGTAAACTAAAATAGTTTAATGTTAGGACAACAGGCACACTGCAAGTTGGGGTGGCTTTTGAGTCTAAAGCAGGGGTGCAGGGTGGGGGGAGTTGTATGGGGTACTTGTTGGGGGGTGGGGGAGGGGGTTTGGGTGTGTCATGTTTTCTCAAGGCAACGTATTGTTCTGTTTCTGGATCTGGATTTTGTGTTCGCTATGGGGTGGGTTCTGCATTCACTTCTTGGATGGGGGGGTAGGGGGTTGAAGTTACTGTGTTGGAATGTTAACGGGTTGGGGGCTAGGATAAAACGTGGGGTAGTGTTGCAGCTACTGAGACGCCTCTTCCCTGATATAGTGTTATTGCAAGAGACACATCTGATTGGAAACACATGCCATGCCATGAATCAGCGAGGATATCGTCTTGTTGCACACTCCGGATTCACTACAGGTTCTAGGGGGGTGGGTATCCTAGTTAGGAGCTCCCTCCCCCTGGAGGTAGATGACATCATTCTCGACGACAGGGGGCGTTATGCTGCTCTAACTGGTAGGTGGGAGGGGAAGACTGTCTCGTTGCTTTCTGTATATGTCCCACCTGGTCTGCAAACCACGACATTCGCTGATTTGGGGAGAGTAGTTCTGGGACTTCCAGAAGGCATTCTGGTGATGGGTGGAGATTTTAATTCTGTTGTTTCTGGCAGGGAAGACCGCTACCCCCCCAGGGACCTCACGAGATCACAATCTTGGCTGAGTGGCTTTCTGGAGATGCTGGGACTGGTAGATTGTTGGAGGCTGCTGCATCCGGGACAGGCGCAATACACCTTCCACTCTGGTGCTCACGGTAGTCTTTCTAGACTCGACTATGTCTTGATGCCAGCAGCACAGGCCTTGTCAGTTAGGGAAGTTAGACACCTGGCTCTGGGTATTTCCGATCACTCCCCACTGTGGCTTTTGATGGACACGAGGTCGGGGGCTGAAGGTCGAGTGGCCCCGATTAATCCGTGGTATTTCCGTAACCCCAAAACCCGGGCAGAGTTGGTCAAGTCTCTGGATCAGTATTTTACTGAGAACGTGGGATCTGTCTCTTCTTCTGTTTCACTGTGGGAGGCTTTCAAGACGGTCATCCGTGGACAGGCGCTTTCATTAATCGCTGATGCCAAGAAAAGCAAAAATGAAGCGGTGGTCCGCCTCGAGACCGAAATAGCTGAGCTGGAAGGGGATTTGGAGTTGGGTATCACACGTGATAGGGTTCATGTCCTCAGTCTCAAACATCTTGATTATAGGGCGTTGGTAACAGACGCTGCTAGAGTTATGAGTAGAGAGCAGCAGGGACGGCTGTATGATGTGGGAGACAAGGCTGGGAAATTGATTGCTTGGTTAGACATAAAGGAGAGGGCGAGTCGTGTGGTTCCTGTGATTGAGGGAACAGAAGGAGTGCGAGTGACTGACCCTGTTGAGATTGTTGAGTGTTTTGCTGAACATTTTCGTAAAGTGTATTCCCCAGTTTCCGATAGACCAGAGGAAGATTCACATCAGCTGTTACGAGACATTGCATTGCCTTGCTTGTCCGATTCAGATAGGGACCTGATGGACGCAGCACTTTAATTTGACGAAGTGGCTCTCGCTATTCGTTCCGTCCGTTCGGGGAAAGCTATGGGCCCTAATGGTCTCCCCATTGAGCTTTACAAGCTGCGTCCTGACAAAATGGCGCCGTATCTTCGTGATATGTTTTTGGAATCGCGAGACATCGGCTCCCTCCCCCGTGATCAGCGACTTGCGACCATTGTGGTGATTCATAAGGAAGGGAAGCCGCGGGATCGCTGTGCTTCTTATAGGCCTATTTCGCTGCTAAATGCGGAGCCCAAGATCCTCGCACAGTTGCTTGCTAACCGTTTGATAAAAGTAATCAGTGACCTGATCCATCCGGATCAATCTGGTTTCATTCCACATCGTAACACAGCATTGAACTTGCGGCGCTTGCATGGCGTTCTCGCGAGAGCAGCGTCACTGCGTGAACCGGCCATCTTGGCTTCCTTAGATGCTACGATGGCCTTTGATACTGTGGAATGGCCGTATCTTTGGGCTGCCCTTGCAAAGTTTGGTTTTGGTCCTGGTTTCATTGACTGGGTGAAACTTTTGTATACGGAACCGTTGGCTCAGATTGTGGTGAATGGTCGAGTTTCTGAGTCCTTTGTTCTTGGGAGGGGAACGCGGCAGGGATGTCCGTTGTTCCTGCTTCTTTTTGCCCTCGCCTTGGAACCTCTTGCGGCCTGGCTGCAGTGGGAGCCATCGATGAGGGGTATTCAGTGGACCCCAGACTTTGAGGATCGAATATCACTCTATGCAGATGACATCTTGTTGTATCTCACGTCGCCTCGAAAGTCGCTGATTGTACTGTTTGATGTATTGAACTCGTTCGGGAGGAACTCCGGCCTTGTGATTAATTGGACCAAGTCCTGTGTCTACGTACTCTCCGGTGACGCTCCGTCTCTGCCGCGCGGTTGCCCCATGCAGGTGACGCAGATGGGATTTAAGTATTTGGGGGTCATTATCACATTAGACCCCGGGATCCGTTATGATCGTAATCTGCTTCCTCCGCTCCAACGGTTAAAATCTGACGTTGTGGCCTGGCGCAAACTGCCATTGTCCCCCCTCGGGCGTGCAGCTCTTTTTAAAATGATGTCCTTGCCGCGGTTTTTATACGCGCTTCAGAACACGTTTGATGTCATTCTGGCGAGCTATTTCCGGGAGGTGGAGAGTCTGCAGAGGCGGTTGATATGGGATGGGCGTTCGCGTATCGCCCTCGCCAAACTGACGCTTCCCTGGTATGATGGCGGTATTGCACTTCCGGATATTAGGCGATACTATTGGGCCTCTCAGCTGGGGGCGATTAATCATGCAATGTATGGTCCGGCGTTGAATCCTGCGTTTGCGATGGATAAGTGGCTGCTGCCGGGTGGTGATTATAACAGGGCGCTCTATTCCAAATCCGCTGGACGGATACTTTCGGGACCCACTAAGATAGCTGTACGAGTGTGGCAATGTGCGAATGCGGCAATGGGATGGAGGGATCGACTGACCCGGGCGACTCCGCTCTATGCGTCTGACAGACTGGGCAGCTTGTGGCAGACAAAAGGTTTTGAGAAGTGGGATATGATTGGTATTTGCAGGGTGAGTGATCTCTGGGCCAAGGGTAGGATTAAGACCTTTGAGGAGTTGAAGATAGAATACGAGATGAGTGACAAGGAGTTCTTCCGTTATTTACAGATTCGCCACGTGTTAAGTTCGGTTTTTCCTGAAGGTACTGTTATCCCGGAATCATCTCCACTCGAAGATCGGGTGCTTGACGGACATGTTCCCGACAGCACTATTTCTTTGATATATAAGAAATTGATTAACGATCGAGTTGACCTGTTGGCGCACATGAGAGAGGTCTGGACCAGTGACGGTCTAGAGCTGGATGACGAGGACTGGCAATCGGCGATATCCTCACCCAACAAGGTCGCAATTCCTGCCCGTCTCCGACTCGTCCAGCTTAAGATCCTGCATCGGATTTATGTGACTGGCCCTCGCCTGATTCGTATGGGTTATTCTGTGGATGGGTTGTGTAAGCGTGGTTGTGGTTTAATTGGTACTTTCCTCCATATAATTTGGGAGTGTCCGGAAGTGGTTGTGTTTTGGAATCGAGTGCATGCTGTTATGGAGGAGGTCACGGGTGTCGCGCTGTCCCCTGAAGCCAGGCGTTGTCTGTTGAATGTATGGGAACCGAATGACTATGATGTGGCGCAGACGCAGTGGTCGCCCCTTGGGAATATGGTTGCCAAGAGAGATATTGTGCAGTTGTGGGGTTCCCAGAGACCGCCCACGGTCTCGGCATGGAAGGAGAACATGGACTGCTGTATGTTTAGAGAGAAGACGGTGTATGTGGCTCGCGGCAGACCTAAGAAGTGGGGTAAAATTTGGGGTCAATGGAACTCCTACCGGGGTGATATATGTACACCTCCCCTCGCTGATATTCCGGATGTTCCTCTTTCCCCCTGACCCGACATTCCTAGTGTTCTTTAAGCCTCAATGTGTTATGACTCTGATTTCCCCTCTGCCCCCCTCGCATTGATGATTTGTATTAAATTGTACTGCACTTTCCTTCCTCCCTGAACGCATATCCAGCTGTATTGCTTTTATTGCCTTGTTTGTTTGTTTTATTAATAATAAAAAGAGTTTTAAAAAAGTACATAATTCATACTATAAAAACATTTCATTAAAAAAGAAGCAGGAATGAACTAATCAAATATACAATATTCGTCCACCTCCGCATTTTCTCCCTTAACAATATCAAAAACCAAATTCAAAAACCTGTCATGGGGGTTGTATACACGGGAGAGATAGGGCTCCATCCCACTAGAGGGTTTCACTGTCATATAGGCCTGTACAGTATGCTTACTCCTTTCCCTCATTTCTCGGGACCGGGTGGTAAGTTTGGAGAGCTTCTCAATTACTCTTACTTGATCTTGTTTTATAATATTCTGTGGATTTGAAAACAAATTTCCAAATCCGATGCTTTCCAAAACCCCTTTCACATATTTTAACCAGGGGATAGACATACCTTTCTCACTCCCCAAACAATCTGTGATAATCAACCGTGACAGATTAGTATCCTGATTGCCCCATAGTTTTAGCCAGGCCATGAGGGGTCTGTTCCTCACCCTGTCCTACAGGTGCTTACAACCAAGTTCCTCATGTACTATATATGATGGTACAGATTGGGGTACTTTGAGCAGCCTCCTTAAGTATTTGTTTTCCTTGGTCTGTAAGCTGGTTGCATTTGCTATTCCCCATAACTCTGCCCCGTACATAACCTTTGCAACAGTGATCGAATTATACATGGTCAGCATTTGTTCGGGAGCCCAGCGGCCCAGTCTGCGCCCAAAATTCATAACCGCTCCTGAGCTCGCTGCCAGCTTACTGCCATGTTCTTCGATCTATGGTTTAAAATTCAAATTTCTATCAAAATAAATGCCCAAATATAAAAAAGTCTGCACTTTTGCCAGACTTGTAGCACCAATTCTATAGTTAGAATATTTGCCTTTATGTTTTGGGCCCAGCTCCATTATATATGATTTTGTCAGGTTGGCAGATAGGTCGAGGCTAGACATAAACTCCACGAATCCGTCAATCAGACGTTGCAGTCCTACTGGCGTTCGGGCCAGCAGGACCGCATCGTCCGCATAAAGCAGAACTGGAACGGATCTACTTCCTATTCTGGGCGTGTCTGCTTTCAGGTTCAATAAAAAACGTTCAAGCCTATTAATGTAAATGGAAAATAGGAAGGGTGCAAGTATGCACCCTTGCCTCACCTCGCTTGTACATTTAAAAAAGTGTGTCTGGTCACCCTCCAGGTTATACCTCACTGTTGCGGATGTATTCTGGTGAAGGTTCCTCAGAATAGAAATGAGGCCAGCATCAACCCCCAGATCTGACAGTATTCCCCACAGCTTCGATCGATTTACACAATCGAAACCTGCTGCCAGATCCATAAAGGCTAAGTAAACTTTCTCCTGTCTGGCAACTGATTATTTCGTGACCAGTAAATATAAATTTAAACACTGGTCTGTCGTGGACCTCCCGGCCCGGAAGCCATACTGGACTTCTGTGAGGATACTGTTTTCTTCTTCCCATTCCATTAAGCGGTTCAGGATAGCACTACCCATTACTTTAGCTGTTACATCTATTAGAGAGATGGGCCTATAACATTGGGGGCTATCTCTGCTACCCTTCTTAAAATGCGCAGATCTGCTGTAGCGCTATAAACGAGAGGACGTGGCGCGGTATTCCCCGTCCTTTCCTATGTTCCGGTCCCCTAAATTCTCTTGCTACTTCTTGCGTGAAAATCTGCAGCTGGGCTGCTAAATAATACAACTCAAAGTCTGGGACTGCCGGACCACCCTCAACCTTAGGTCGTACTAGCGTTGCTTGCGCGACTCTGCGTCTGCCTGCGCCCCAGAGGAAAGACACTATAAGCAACTTCAGTAGTTTAAAAGTGGAGCTCGGTATCCACACTGGCAGCGTTCTAAAATAATATAAGAAACGAGGAAGCGCTATCATTTTTAAGAGGGCTATACGGCCCATTACTGACAGCGGGAGGGTGGCCCAAAAGGCCATGCTGCCTTTCAGCGCCCTCAGGCCGCGATCCACATTTCCCTCTAGCATGTCCGCTGCCGTGTGATAAATGTTCACTCCTAGGTATGTTAAACAAGTAGGTTCCCACCTCACTGCTCGAATCGTGTCTCGACGAGTCTCCCCCTTCCGTATCGGGAACATGCATGTCTTTGACCAGTTCACTCTCAGGCCGAGACTTCCCCAAAGTCCGAGAGCAAGCGTTCAGCCCCCATCATTGCACTGTCAGCATCTTCAAGGAAGAGTAGCAGGTTATCCGCGTATAGCGATATGTACTGCCGACCCTCTCTGCTCTCTAGTCCCTCATAGTGTTGCCCCCTCTGTGCTGTAACCGCAAGGGGTTCCACCGCCAGGGCGAACAACAATGGGGACAGTGAACACCCCTGCCTCGTCCCTCATTCCACCGGGTACTGCGAGGATATCAGCGTGCCAGCCCTCACTCTGGCCACTGCAGATGTGTACAGGACCTTCGTCCATTGTGTATAATGCTCTCCCAGTCTTAAACATCCCATCGCCTTGTATAGATACTCCCATTCTAAGCTATCAAAAGCTTTCTCAATATCTACCGAGAGCACCATCGGCTGCCACGCCTCCGAGTGGTCTTCGTCCAGTTGGCGCACCAACCGTCTGATGTTCGTAGTAGTGTTCTGCGTCGGTATGAAACCAGCCTGGTCCTCGTGGACCAACGTGGTCATATGCCTCAACAGTCGGGTCGCTAAAACACTGCTAAATATTTTGTAGTCGGTGGTTAACATTGATAATGGCCTGTAAGAGGCCGTATTCGTACTTTCCCTCCCTGTTTCCAGCAGTGGGATTACCAGCACTTCCCGCATAGAGCGGGGTAGGTGCCCCATCTCCTTTGCTTCCTTATAAACTTCCTGGAGTCTCGGAGCCAATAGGTCTACAAATTTCCCATAGAATTCTATAGGCAGCCCATCTAGCCGAGGGGTTTTGTTGCTGGCCATGTGTTTGATGGCACCTCGGATCTCTCCCAGTTCTATGTCCCTGCCCAAATCTTCCGCCTGTTCCTGATCTAGACCCGGTAGACACAGTTCTTCCAGGTAGCTATCTAGGGCAGGGTTCCCAGTCATCAGTGTGCTTTTGTAGAGCGCCTCATAGTATCATGCGAAACACTGCAGGATCTCGTTTTGGGTGTGAACCATCTCTCCTCCCTCAGCTTCCAATGCCAGTATGGGGGAATTTCTTTTGGAGGGGTTTGCCAGCCAGGCCAGCAGTGTCCCAGCCTTGTCTCCCTCCGCATGGGTCCTCATCATGTAGGCTTTGTAGTCAAAGCTGCGTAAGCGCTCCACCTCCACTGCCACCGCCTCCTTCGCTACGCTAACCTCCTCCTGTAATTCAGGGTGGCCAGGCCTTGACACCTCCGCTTGGCGGAGTTTATCCTCTGCTTTGTTCAGATCGCTTAATAGGACTTTCCGCACTCCCGCGTGTTTTCCTATACCGAGAACCCTCACAACCACCTCGAAGGCATCCCATTCAGTAGCCCTTGACACAAGGAACTGTTGGCTGTTACTTTACTGAGCTCCTGGTGGGGTGAGAATGTCTTGGCGACCCACAACTTTAATTATGTAAGTGAGAACTCATCCCTCCTGTTAGAACTCACTGGAATGTCTTTTATGGGTGTGGCCAAGAATAACTAGGGTTCTACATTCACGCACCGGGATTGACTTTGCCTGCAGCTATTGACTCCCTGTTCCAGCCACTCACCGCTGGTCTTGGCTCCCTGCTCCCTGCTCCTGGCGTTTGTCTCCCCCCGCCGCCACAGCCTCTTGCCATCTCGGCGCGGCCGCAGAGAGGGGGGGACTTCAATTCCCAGGGTCACTTGCGGCAGGAAGCCGCACGCGCCTATTCCGCGCCCGGAGGCGCTTAAAAATCAATGACGGCCCCCGCGTCGCGGGGCAAGCCGGGCTAAGCACGGGCAAAGGGCGGGCCGCCTGTGGCCGTCCGGGGCCGGAGGAGGCCGGGCTGGGCCATATCCCTTGGTCGATTTGGTTTCCAAACGACCTAACTATATTTTGTTGGTAACCACTCTCCATTTGTGGCTGATAGCAACATTTTATTGTAAATTTCATTTTATGATTAATTTCTATTGTATTTTATTGTTTGAATCGCTTGTTCCTGCTGGGTCCAGTATATTTATCTGCTGCTAATTTAGCCCTTCGGGTTTATCCTTGTTTAAAAACATGGGGAAGAATATTCCCCCACAGCCCCCCAGGCTATAAAGCAAAAACTGTTCTAAACACTCCCCTACCAACTCTAACAGCAATTGATAGAATGTTGCAAAAAACCATTGGGGTGGTTGCGTCTGCCATCGAAAACACAGAAAGGCGCCTTTCCCTGCCAGCTGGTATGTTCCCCCCTTTGCCCGCTGCGAATGTTTCAACGTTTACAATAAATTCTCAGGATTCGCTAATAGCGCCATCCTTCGTCGGATTATCGGGTGCTCAATCTATTCCCTTAATTCATGAAACTGAACCCACACAGCACAATTTACCACTTGAACCATTCCCCTCTGCAACTAGATTGTCCTTGACACCTACTATTTTGCCAATGAACGTGCCCTCTGAGCCTCCAGTTCTAATTGACGATTTTGAAGAGCAGGTGGGGTGTGATTCGATTATAAGCCCGATCTCTGTATCATTGTTGAGTGCGAATAGCGATAGCTCGCACGTAACAACTAGAGGGCAAAAGGCAAGGCGAAAACAAAAACACGTAAATTAGGAAGGGTCTCTTGCAAAAAATGTTAAAGGGAATGGTAGTCATAAACAGCGTAAAGTTGCTGTAAATCCACCTGGAGGGAAAGGAAAGAAGGGTAACAGTCAGATTGAGAATGTTCTTCCCTCAACTAGTACAGGTAACCCAGTAGTCGATGAGAATTTCTGGGGAAGAATGGAGATTTTGCTAACAGCACTCTTGGAGCCAATCTGTTTAAAAATTACTAACATTAAAACTAGGATAGTTAGAATGGAGGAAAAGTTTGCTAGTAACTATCAGTCCACCCTGGATAAACCATGCACTATATTGCCTCAATTAACCTCAGTTAATATAAATGAAAACCCTAAAAGTACTTTACGGGACTTACCTATTCAAGCCCAGCATAAAAATAGAGAGGTTAATAAACGATCAGAACTTAAAAACCCGGGGGCCAACACCGAAACTAGTGTAGCAGGCCTACTAGAATCTGCTTGAGGAACCAGTAATAGCAGTAACATTATAAGTAATATAAGAAGTGACGAGCTCCCCCAGGAGGATAATGCAATTTTATCCCTACCAATCCTAAATTTACCTCCTGAAGCTACACCTTATACAGTTGTGTTAGCTAATGTTCCGCCCCTTCTTCCCAATGACTTTGAACATTGGTCGACGCAAAGCTTGGATTTAACAATTCTTTGTTCTCAGAATTTAAGATGGCCAGAAGGTTAGCTGGTTAGGCACGTCAAGCAAATTATTGAATGGGGACTGTGTAATTTTAACATTCCGGTCACCGCGACTGGTCCACAATATAATCGAAAGGGGCTTTATTGGGCCAGTTGATACTGAATTCATCAACATTCTCCCCTTCGGCTTCTTTTACTGCCCCCGGCGTCCAGGTAGGTTGCCTGGCCCCCACTGTCCAACACCAAATTACGTGGGTCCCATAGGTGGAAGATACTGTGTCCCGACATCTAACCCTTTTGAAATCCTTAGCGGTTTAAATAATAATGATTAACTGCAGACAGAGGTTTCTGTCAATTTCTCTGGTGCAGTAGACAATCCCATGCTTGCTTCCAGCTCTGGCAACAATGCAAAGGAAGGGTTGGAGCCAGTTGTTAACATGATAGGGACCGAGGGTTGCAGAGGGGGGAGGGAGGTTTGGGAGGGTGGGCTAGAGGTAGGGAGCCCATATAGGACGATACTTCTCTAGTAGGCGCTAGGCCTGCTGTTCTTGTGTCACCCTTATTGGGTCCCCTTTTATGTAAAGTTACCTCCTGGAACATTGCCGGCATTAAGTCTAAAATTGGTAACCCATTGTGGCAGGACTTTATTCAGACTCAAGATCTGATCTGCCTTCAGGAAACATGGAGTAGGGAACCGGTCCATCTTAATGGGTTTAAGACTTTCTATACTTCAGCTGTTGAAGTTATACATGGGAGAGCCAAGTTGGGACTGAGTGTTCATCTGTCAAATAAGCTGAACACAACCAGGGTAACAGAGCCTATTAAAGATACTTATTTTCAGCTGCCGATACTTGTACTGGACTCTGATATTCCAATTGCCCTCCTTAATTTTTATAATAATATTCCTCAGGGCGAAGTACCTAACGTCCTTAAGAAGTTGGCTAAAGCTCTGTCTTTACAGGGTAAAATCTTTAGGCACAACTTGATGATTCTTTTTATGGGAGATTTGAACTGTACCTTATGTAATACGTTCGAAGATAATAGGTGTGGAACAACATGGGAAGAGGGTGCGTGTCAGTCACATTTTAATCATTCTCTTTTGGGTGAACATTTTAATGAAATACTAGGAAAATTTGATCTGGGATTTGCAAATGAAGTTTGTGTCCTACCATCTTCCCTACCCTCAACATTTAATGGGAGGGGTTGTACTTCTACTATTGACTATGCCCTTGTAACGAACAAGCACGCTGATAGAATGCATTCCTTTAAGGTCTCAGATATTGCTTTAAGTGATCACTTCCCGCTCTGTGTGACCATTTTGATCCCAATAAATTCCCTTACAAGACGCAACCTAGATAGGGAGAGAGTGGGTGAAAACCTGTCCATTGGTAGCATAAACGGCTACTTGTTAAGATGGGCTATGGTAGATCAAACTAAAATATTTAATATAGTAATAGGTAAATGCATGTCTGAGGTAGCGATTTGTCTGGGGGAAGACTCCACTCCAGAAATGATCCTTGCATCCTTCTTATCCTTTTCCAATGAAATTAGGATCTCCCTCGCAAGACAGTATAAAAATAATAAAGAAAAAGGAGGTTGGTTTAACTCTAACTGTACTAGAGCCTACGCACTCCTAAAGAAAGAACTGCATAAGAAACCTAGGTGTGTTACGGAGGTTAGGAGACTAAGGAAAGAGTACAAACTCTCTGTAAAAGAAAGAAAAAATATGTTGAAAGTAGAAGCTTGGGGAGCCCTGCACTTAGCCTCTGAAAAAAATGACAGTGCGGGTTTTTGGAAGATTATTAGATCACCTTTGCTTAGGGAAGAGGCTGGTCCTAGATTAGAGATAGCTATCCCGGAATCAGATAGGATTGGGCATTTTGCCACAGTATATGAGGGTGAGGTATTGTTAACTCCTCCGTGCACTCCTACCCTCCATTTTTCATCTAGAAACTTAATGTTCACCCTAGAAGAGGTTGAAATTGCATGCAAGCCAGGGCGGTAAGGCCCCTGGCCTGGACGGTGTCCCTGTAGACATTTTTAAAGGCCTTATTCCTCTGTGGGCCCCACTTCTGGTCCAGGTGCTTAATGCCAGGTGCATCACAGATGTTTTGCCCACCTGGGGGGAGTCCATAATCGTGCCCATCTATAAAAAGGGGGATAGACATGATCCGGGTTGTTATAGACCCATTTCCCTCTTGGATTCTATTACAAAAATAGCTGGGCAGATAATTTTGGACCGCCTCTTAGCTTGGGCTGATGACAACTCTATTTTATCTGATCTTCAATATGGCTTCCGTTCCGGCTTAGGAACAGTGGAGCAGGGCTTAAATCTCTTAATGCTGGTCGGGAAGTATACAAGGGCAATGAAGGGGAACTTGTTCCTGGCCTTTGTCGACCTCTCGGCCGCATTTGATTGCGTGGTACACTCCAAGTTGTGGATGTTGCCGGGACAACTTGGGGTTGATGAAAATATTATTTATTTTCATAAACGTTTTTATAACGATGCTTCAGCCCGCGTCCGTTATGGCCTGAAGGGGAAACGCACTGACAAAATTACAATCAGGAGTGGTGTCAGGCAGGGCTGTGTCCTGGCCCCATTTCTTTTTACTTTATATATAAACGGTTTGGAGGCAGCCCTGTTTAGTAATAGTTTAGATCCCCCATATGCAGCCGGTCGTCCAATCCCGGCGCTGACGATGCTATCCTAATGTCTCGTACTCAAGTGGGACACCAGCGTGTGGTGGATAGCTTTGCCCTTTTTATGGAAGATTTGGGCCTAAGAGTAAATACGTCAAAAACATTCATCATGCACTGCGGCAAGCATTGTAATATCAAGAGGGCCATTTTTATTGCAGGACAAAAGCTTGAGGTCACCAAGCAATTCTCCTACCTAGGTATATTGTTTTCCCAGAATGAGTCTTGGGGGCAGGCAGTAGTAGCTAAAAAACTTGCGATGGTTCGCTCGACTGCTGCCCTGAAATCTTTTGCAGAGAAATGAGGTACCAGACCACCGGTGGAGCTAATTAAGATTTATAAAGCCAAATGTGTATCTGGTGCCACCTATGGGAGTGGGGTATTGGGTTTTGTAGACCCTACCCCCATCCAGGTAGTTGAAAACTCCTTTCTGAAATTTATCCTTGCAGTTACTAAAAGTACCCCTAATTAAAACTGTCATGCAGAATTGGGACTTTCATTTATATCTGATTTGATAAAGCTTGAGCCTGTGCTTCTATGGCATAGGCTGTGGACTAAAGAAGAAACCAAGCTGAATAGAGATATTTTGTCAGATATTTTGAAACTGTATGGAGCGATGAGGATTCCATGGCTGAGCTATGCGTGTAAGTTTCTAACCGATATTGGAAAGTTGGATTACTTTATGAACCCTCTCACTATCTCCGCCATCTCACGCAAGGACTTGATAAGGAGGGCTTGTTCTTTTTAGATTCCTTAAGAATATCATCTGAGGTCTTAAAACCCACTGTCCTGCAACAGCAATTGTTATTAACAACTTTTAAAATTCAACCCTACTTGGTGTATGTCCCTGGCAATTATGATAGATTTTTATTATCCCGTTTTAGATTTAGAATCTTCCACAGACTGGTTAGTTTTCCGATAGTAAATGACTGGTCGCATGATTTGCAGCCTTGTCCCTGTGATGATGTGTCACCCCAAAGTACCGTGCATGTTCTTTTGTTTTGTAAATTTTACAGTTTTCATAGGCGTAGTATTTTATTGCCTTTATTGAGAGAGTTGGGCCACCGTCAATGTTGTTTGGCTATGTTATGTACCCAATATTTGGATAATCAACGATCTGTTGCAATAATTACAGTGCTTCTGAAACGGGTATTGTATAGTAGAAAAAACATGATTATATAGTGCACTTTAATCAGAGAAAGGATGGAATTCTTTACTAATGTATTTTACACTGTGATATTGTAAAATGATTTGAAATGTATAGTAATGAAATTAACTTGTTATTTATGTATGCTTTTATGATTCCTTTCAACAATCGAATAAAGTAATATTTGATTTGATTTGATTTGAATAAGTAGATTTACAAAAGTGGAAGATGAATATTAGAAAGTGTGTCCCTGTCCTCACTACACCAGAGAAGGTGCCAATGGAAGTGGGTGAAAAGAAGAGCAAGGAGAAGAGTCACTCCAGTTTTAAGTTAGCCATCAAATTTGAAGGAAAAGGTATTACTGCCACTTATGTCCAGTGATAACCAGCGCAACTGCCAGAAGCAATCTGGAAATTAAGCCATTCAGCGTATGAACAGACCTAGAGAAACAGTATGGTTAGGGAGCGGTGGGGTGGCTTAGTTAAACTCGATGGCCAAACTTGGGTGTATTAGAATACCATGTCCTTAATCTTCCGTAGTTCCTTAATAAGCTTATTGTTTGTGCTCACATGAAGGGATGATTCAGTGAAGTTTAAATAATACAGGGGTAAAATATGGGTAAGAATCTGGAAGGGGTAGCCGGTTAGGTCATAGTGGTCTGGCAGAAAAGCAGAGAGTTTGCAAGGAAGAACAGTTTAGAGTCTAAGTGCAGCAGTTGGATAGAGCAGGGGGCACGGATGGCTGCATTCTGAGGCCAGTACAAAATCAGCTTGGAGGGGAATGGCTAGGCTTCCACTGCAACCAAGAGGGATGTATCCACTGGAGGGAAATTGCTTTTGTCATGCTGGCACACATAGGATAACTACATTCAGTCTACAGTGAAGTAATAATCATCACTGGCTTGGAAGTGGGCAGGGATCTTTGTGTAGTTAAATACTAACAGGCAGTGAATGGAGGAGGGACAGAAGATCCCTTTAGTTCAGGAATGGCTTGGGAGAACACTAAGAAGGGTTATGGAGTAGCAAGTAAGATAGAGAGAAAAAAGAACTATTGGTTATGCTGTGATTGGGAAAGAAACACAAGCTACATAGTAATAAACGGTAAAGTGAAGTATTTTATAGACTGGCTAACAGACTTAGTACTGGTTGTCGAGTCTTAAGCATGATGTGCATGGCCAACTTTGTTTTGTAGGTCAGGATGTGCCTTTTACATTTCTAGTGAAGTCTGCATTGATGTATAACAACATTGCTGAGGAAGTAAAGTGTCTCTCTTAGGGCGGAAGGAGGTTTATTGTGTACCCCAGGTAGTAAATTCTGGCATATGGTGGTCAAGAGATTGAGTTGTAGTTTTTCCTTTGGGTGAATCTACTAGATAAAGAGAGAGAGGAGAGTGTTGATCTGGCAAGAATTGATGTTGCCATAAAAAGGTTAACCATCCTGAGATTATCAAAAGGAACTTAAAAAGATCATGAATTCATGACTTGCAGAAAATGTATTGCATATCAAAGAGTCAAAGGTGGGAGACCTTATGTGAAGTATGTATCCTTATGGTAAAATTGGAATTTTGGCCTGTTTAAGAATTCAGTCCTGAAGATAGGGCCACATAATGAGAGTACCAATTTCTATCTTAAGAATTTGATTAAGGTGAAGGGTAAAATGTATGGACAAAATATTTGGGAGAATTATTTAGGGTAACTGGTAGACCAGGTTAAATATTCTCCCAGAATCCCTACCCAGGCAGTATTATAAGTGTATTTACTGTGTGCATTAGGAGGGAGTCTAGGGCCTACAGTAGCATATCAGCCTATTGCTCTGGCGCTAGTATTCCCCGTATCATTCTGTGGTGGGTGATCTTTGCTAAGAAGGTTTGTAATATTTCATATCCTTCCAGCCCAGCATCGTCTCCTTTCTCACCCGTTTTTGACTACCATATGTAGTCAGGCCATCATTTCACCTCCTGTTAACACCTCTAAATTGCTATGGTTCTCACAAATGTTCAGTGAAAAACGATTTTTTTTTTTATTCAAGCACCAATGCCAGATTTATAATCCTTGCATTAGTATGTCTTTCTTTTGGCTGAGGAACAAGTCTTGCCTTCGGTTCCATGATTTCACCTTTCTTGTCACTGCCTCCATGGTGCCTGATTATTTTCCAAAAATCAGTGATGTTTGGGCAAGTCTATTCAAAGTGGTAAGTTTGCCTCTGACCCCACATTTCTGGGGCATCCGGCATCGGAGGTCAGGAATAATTTATGTTTCTTCCAGGATTGAGGTAATTCCTGTGTAAATAATTAAATTACAGGAGTTTAAATCTAGCTTTTGAAGACATTTCCGGTGTAGAACTAAGAATCAATATGAAGATCTATTGGTCTCATTTCGTCATATTGATCAATAAGTTCTATAGTATCCTTCCTGCCATTTCCGAGCACAAGCAGCGACTGCATTACTGTATGTTTGGGTGTTTCGAAGTTGTCGCCTCACCAGATTGAGCGCTCTATCTCCCTCTTCCCCTAAGAGAAGAACAGTCCCACTAGTTCCTCATAGGCTTTGTTTTGTCATGAAATTGTTTCTCAACTTCAGTTTTGTGAAGGTCTGATAATGTAACAGCTCCCGCCTGCACATAGGTTTCCGTTTTACAGTTCCATCCACTCCTTCCCAACTCCCATAAGCCTATGGATCACAATGCTGGGGTCATATGCTACTTTGGTGTTTCTTCACACGTACTGCCTTATGGGTCTTAGCAGTTGGAACTGTTTGCCCTTCATGCAATCCTTTCCCTCAGAGTACTTTATGACTCCACTATTCAGAAAATTCAGGAGCTCATTCATTTCCCTCTCTGAGGAGTGTTAGAGACCCTTTGCATCCCAATGTTGAAAAAGTCCCTTTTGTTGAATCAAGTACACATGAAAAAATACTGTGACTTACACTGTACATTTAGAAGCATGTAGAATATTATGCTCTTTATTTGCCTCGTAATAAGTGAGAGAAGGGCATCATGACCCACTCAAGGCTTCGCCTTCTGTGAGTCATGGCCGCCCCCAAACTCAACAATGGTAATAATACCATATTACACTCTACGCACCAGCTGATATACAGTGTGGGTGTGTATATATTTGAATTTTTTTCCACTGAAAAAAACAAGGGTTACACAGACCTTCTAGTTAGGTTGACCTTTTACCCACACAAGACCACAGAAATTCAGCAGTTGTAGTTATAGTTATACTTATCTTAAGAAACTATAACGCGTAGCCCAAAGTTACTTAAAGGCACTAGTTATAGTTTATTCAGATAAGTATAATTATGTGTAGCTATAACTGCTAAATTTCTATGGTTTTGTGTGGGTAAAATGTCAGCCTAACTATAACATGCCTGTAACCTTTGGTTTGTTCAGTGAATTTCTATGTTTAAAAAAAAACCCATAATGTTATATATAATTACTGTTCGTTAATACAACCACTGCTGCGTTGGCTTTCAGTCCAATTTGATGTAAACCCGTTCAGCAGTTTGGCTGTAGTCATGTCAAAAAAATGCTAAATCCACATAGGCATTGCATAGGCATTGCATAGGGAAAAAGCGTTCTGGGATCCTCTTTTTTCTCGCCCCCAAAACTTTCCAGGCAGCAGCTGAAGTGATTGGTGTACTAGTTGTGAAAATGTCGTGAAGATTCATCAAACAGCACCAAAATATAATTAGCAAAACAAAAGCAGCCAATAAGCTTTCACCATGAGATCTGTGTGGAGGCTCAGTCCAGCTATCTATATTTCGTTTTTCTTTAATAACTCCAAACTTATTGAACAGATTTACACCATATTACAAAATACATATTTCCGAACCAAGATCCAGCTTTCTGTCGAATTTGGTGTTAAATCAGTTCAGTGGTTCGGCCTGTACTTGAGTTAAAAGAAAAAGCAAAATCTGTATAGATATTGAATAGGGAAAAAGTGTTTTGGGCCCCTCCCCTTTTTTTGGTCTCCGTGTGACCGATCACCCCGAAATTTCCCATGCAGAACTAGGCGAAGTAAGTTATTGTTTTGTGGACATTTCGTGAAGAATCGTCAAACTGCACCAAAGTTATTAGCAAAACAAAAAATGCTTTGTCTATAAATTGAAGTAATGTCCTATTTTAGCTCCCTTAGGAAAGTTTGCAGAAGATATAGCAAAACCATGGTATGGACTTACACCAAATCTAGCATGAAAATAGACCCAGAATCTGTGCTTATTTTTGGTTGGGTGTAAATCTCTTCAGTAGTTTTGAATTACTACTGTTAAAAATAGAAAAAGCAGCCGAGCAGGATTTAAAGGGTTATTACTTTTTAAATCTTTCTTTTTAATACATAAGCCATAACATGTGAAACCGATCAGTCACATTTTTAATGTTTTACACAATGTGACTGGAATGCACTAGGGCTGAATTAATTGTGTTCAGCATCTAGTTTTGTACTCTGAAAAAGTTCCACAGCAATTGAGGGACCAACCCCAAAGCTCTGGCCAGTGGTGCCCAGATAAGTGGAAAATATAGGGCACTCCTGAGAGGAAAGAAAACGCCATTTTAAGTGCTGGATTCGCTTTCCAACCTAGACACTGCAGAAAAGCACAAGCTATGCCAAACACTACAATGAGTGGCTTTGCTTGGAAGACAGGAAGTAGGGCTCAGGGCCTGCCCACAGGGGGTTTACCCCTATTAAGAAAAATGTGAAGTTATCTGTTTTTAAAAAAAGGTGGTGGAGGTAAAGTATGTATGTTTGTGTGTGTGTGTATATATATATATATATATCTATATCTATATATATATATATATATAACTTATCTTACATATACTTACCTTTGTTGTAAAGGCATATTCGTGATGAAGGCATCCGTGTTAAAGTCATACAACCATTTTTACACAATCGCAAGATCCCGTTATTCGTTTTTTATGGAGGATTTTTTTTAAGCCTATTTCAATTTTAAATGAGAAGCTTGTCCATATTTCAGTGTTTATTTTTTGTGGATTTCAGTGTTTTCCAAACCTTTTGAAATCAGTGCTCATCAGTGTTTATTTAGCTGTCTAACCCCCAGAATAGACAAAAACTGTGTTTTTTCCAGTGCTCACAAACAGTGTGTTTTTGCAGTTATTATTATAAAGCACATATTTAACTTAAAGGACATGTAATGCAGCGTTTTTAGTGTCTCTCCATTGGTATTATGTCCAGTTACTTATGTTTTAAGCATAGAAAGTCTGTGTAGTGCACTCTCACTCAGACCGCGTTACCCTCTCTCACATCTCATTATCTCTCATGCTCACTCTGCCAGGACTCTGTCTGGTTCACAGGACTATCAAAGGATTAAAAAAGTAATATAAGCAAATATTTTAATAGAAAATTCCTGGGCACAATTGAGATATTTACCAACTCCGTGCTGAATATTATGATATTGTAGATTGATTATCCCTGGCAACTGCAGTACCTTGTGAAACCTTTACGAATTGGAATTACACCAGATTATTTGTAGTTTAAATAGCTCTAAGCCACCTTAAACTTCAAGCTTTAAGGATACTTGCCACTGCTTTTTTGCACAGTTTGCCTGACTTCATTAAGGTGGTGCTGATATTGTGTGGACCTTCATTGCTGTCAAGTGTCCCCTTGGCAAATGTCTCACTTTGTCAGTCCTTCCCTTTTTAACAGACGCTGCATTCTATTCTGGGACGTGCAATTTAGCTGTGACCATTAAAACTATGAACTAAAAAAAAACAGCAGTAAAGTGCGATTGAATAAAAATACAGGATTAGCTGAAGGTATCCCACATAATTGGTCACTTTGGGGCTATGAAATTTGTTGGTAGGTGTAAAGTCTTGTGTTATGTTTTCACCACTATCCCTTGTGCATGACAGTATTTTTTCACAGGTATCTGCCACTACACTTTTCACCGAACGTTTAAAACCTGAGGTATTTGGCACTTAGCCTGTTACATATACTGGCTTCCAAGAAAGGGAGCAATATACCAAATGGTTTTACCCTTTCTGTGTCTGTGGGTAAATGTGATAGTACATATTGGCCAAGATTCTTATGAGCCAGCCGTTTCACCAATTAGTGAAAGAAATAAACACTGCAAATATGAATATTATGTTTGATCTTTTGGCAGTGTCTTTACAGTGCGTAAAATAATTAGATCAGACCTCACAAAATTATTCTTAATCCTGCACCTTTAGTCCAACCACAGAAAATTGGAGGAAACAAAAGGAAGAAGAAACAATATTTTAGTGACTTCCCTATCTAGCAAAAGTTAAGCAGAGTAACCATATACTAGTCTTTCTTGCTGCTGCATTGTATAACAAATGTACATTGTGTTGGATCTTAGGAAAGAAATATAATGACTCATTCTTTCTTTGAATGGAATTTTAGTTTGTAGTTCTGCTTGTGCTGATCACTGTATATGTGTTTACCCTGATGAGGGCTGTTTACCTTTCAGTAGGGTTTTATCGGTTAATATAGGCTTATACCTGAAACAGGATGGCCAACTGATGCGCAAAAGATGCTATAACTTACCATTAACATTTTTCACATTGATGTGAAAAATATTGCACCCTTTCACTATTCTTTGTTGTTGCATTGTTACATATATTTACTTTTTGTGGAAGTTTTTACATGAGATAATAACGCTGGCAACGCATCACACTTCGTGGCACCAAATTATGATTTTCATGTCAATATATGATAAAAATGCTGGATATAATGGATTTTCTCCTGTAGAATCAACCATTTTCAGTGTTTTCAGTGTTTTCTGCAGTCTCACCAGAGTAATTTTCTCTAAATAGGAGTCAGTGTTAAAAATATTGTACAGTTTAAAAAAAAACTAAAATAATGATCTGTTTATCCCTGCATCTTCGTTTACAAAATTCAAGTTCTGTTTGTTAAATATATTGAATAAACTGAAATAACTTACCAGCAGTGCTGATACAATAAGTTCTGAAAAACAGAATTCCAGTTCAAACTTATGCTGTATACCACTCGCATGCAGTTAAATTGACTGCATAGATGCGTTAGCATGAACCCATGTCTTTTTCATGATGACCTCACAGTAATGTACAGACCATTATCAACATTTCAGTTTTAAAATCAAAATTCTTTGCAGAGAGTTACTTCCAGTGCTTGGCATATATTTGACTCTTTACTTAAAAAGAATGTTCAAATGTTGCCTTAAACTTAATAGGAAAATAGAGAAGTGCTCTTTTGTGTCCTGAGTTTTCTGTTGTCAATATGTTCTTCTCTGGCTAGTCTGGGCTCTTGTCACTTCAGCTGGAGGCGCTGTACCTGACGGTAAACATGCTTATTTTCCATTGGAACCTCAAGAAATGGCGTCGGTCCTGGACGAGTGCTTATGTTTCTTTGTGTTTTGTGTAAATACACTGTCTACAGCAGCATCTTTGAGCATCCTACAATGTTTATCTCAGAAATACCGGCTCACACACTGTTTTTTCCAAAGGTGATATATACTTCTTACTTAACTCAACAAAGCCACCCATCCATCCTCTTTTGGAGGCTCAATCAATACATTTGTAAAGCGCGCTACTCACCCGTGAGGGTCTCAAGGCGCTGAAGGGAGGGGGAGGTGCCTGCTATTGCTCAAATAGCCAGGCTTGAGGTGTTTCCTGAAGGTGAGATGGTCTTGGGTCAGTCGTAGGTGTGCGGTGGTGGTTCTGCGAATCCGTGGGACGCTGGCGAGGGCGAGGCTGGTGGAGCGGAGCTCTCGGGTGGGAGTGTATAACGAGAGGCGGCTGTTGAGTTATTCGGGGCCCATGTTGTGGAGCGCTTTGTGTGCGTGGGTGAGCAGCCTGAACGTGATCCTCTTGCTGACTGGGAGCCAGTGCAGGTTTCTCAGGTGGGCGGATATGTGGCTGTGGCGAGGGATGTCGAGGATGAGTCGTGCGGAGGCGTTCTGTATACGTTGAAGGCGTTTCTGAAGTTTGGCAGCGGTTCCTGCGTACAGGGCGTTTCCGTAGTCCAGTCGGCTGGTGACGAGGGCCTAGTGACCCTCTTTCTGGTTTCGGTGGGGATCCACCGGAAGATCTTTCGGAGCATGCGCAGGGTGTTGAAACATGAGGATGAGACTGCGTTGACTTGCTTGGTCATCGTGAGGGAGGAGTCCAGGATGAATCCCAGGTTTCGTGTGTGGTCTGTGGGTGTTGGTGCGGTGCCCAGCGTTGTGGGCCACCAGGAGTCGTCCCAGGCAGATGGGGATTGTCCGAGGATGAGGACCTCCGTCTTGTCCGAGTTGAGCTTCAGACGGCTGTGCTTCATCCATTCTGCAACATCTTTCAATCCGTCCTGGAGGTTGGCTTTGAGAGGGTCTTTGGTGAGGAAGAGTATCAGTTGGGTGTCGTCGTCGTAGGAGATGATGTTGATGTTGTGTTTGCGTGCGATGGTGGCGCGGGGGCTCATGTAGATATTGAAGAGAGTTGGGCAGAGTGAGAAGCCCTGGGGTATGCCGCAGATGATCTTGGTGGCTTCGGAAGGGAGGGAGGCGGGCTCTCTGGGTTCTGTCGGAGAGGAGCGATGTGATCCAGTCCAGGGCCTTTCCTTGGATCCCAGTGTTGTAGAGGCGGATTATTAGGGTGCGGTGGCAGACGGTGTCAAAATCTGCCGAGAGGTCTAGGAGGATGAGAGCGGCTGTCTCTCCGTTGTCCATCAGGGTCCTGATGTCATCGGTGGCTGCGATGAGGGAGGTCTCGGTGCTGTGGTTGGCTCGAAATCTGGACAAGGATGGGTCGAGCGAGTTGTTTTCTTCGAGGAATGCAGTCAGCTGTTTATTGACGGTCTTCTCGATGACTTTAGCCGGGAAGGGGAGAAGAGAGATGGGGCGGAAGTTCTTGAGGTCTTTGGTGTCCGCTGTTGGTTTCTTCAGAAGGGCGTTGATTTCTACGTGTTTCCAGCTTCTCGGGAAGGTGGCTGACGTGAAGGAGCTGTTAATGACGTTCTGGAGGTGGGGTGCGATGATGGAGTCGGCTTTGTTGAAGATATGATGAGGGCATGGGTCGGAGGGGGAGCCGGAGTGGATGGTGTTCATGACGCGGGTGGTGTCTTCAGTGCTGATGGGGGTCCATGCGCTGAGGCTGGTGGTGGGGGTCGTTGGTTTGGTGGCTGGAGGCGGAGTCTGGGGTCCGTAGCTGTCGTGTATATCTGCGATCTTGCGGTGGAAGAATGTGGCGAGGGAGTTGCAGAGGTCTTGCGACGGTGTGATGTCGTTGTTGCTGGCGCTGAGGTTGGAGAGCTCTTTGACGATGCTGAAGAGTTCCTTGCTGATGTGGGCGTTGTTGTCCAGACGCTCTTTGAACGATGTCCTTTTGGTGGTGCGGATCATCTGGTGGTATTCGCGGGTGGCGCTCGAGGGCTGTCATGTTTTCTGTTGTCCGTTTGTGGCGCCAGACTTTTTCGAGGGTTCGGCATGATTTCTTTGCGATTTTGAGGGCTTCTGTGAACCATGCGGTTTTTCTGTTGCTAGTCTTGCCTGGGGGTTTCTTCAGAGGAGCGAGGTCATCGGCTTCGTTGGTGATCCACTGTGCGAGATTGTGTGCTGCGTCGTTGGCGTCGGGGGTGTTGATAGGTGGGTTTTGGCTCAGTGATGGTGTCAGTTGGTCTGCGGTGACTTTGTTCCAGCATCTGCGGGGGATCTGTAGCGTCTGGTGGTGGGAGGTGGTCTTCTTGAAGGTGAAGTGAATGCAGCTGTGGTCGGTCCAGTGTAGTCCGGTGGAGTGGCTGAAGGAGACGTGTTTGCTGGCGGAGAAGACGGGGTCGAGCGTGTGGCCAGCGAGGTGGGTGGGCGTGTCCACCAGTTGCTTGAGTCCGAGGTTGTCGAGCATGGTTGTGGTGTTGTTGTCGTTGTTTTTCTCCAGGTGGAAGTTCAGGTCCCCTAGGAGGATGTACTCTGGTGAGGTTAGGGCGTGAGGGCTGATGGTCGGCGATGGTTTCGCTGAATTGTGTCCGTGGGCCCGGGCGTCTGTAGATGAGTGTTCCTCGGAGGGTGGTCTGGGGGTCGGTGTGGATCTGGAAGTGTAGGTGTTCGGCGGCGGTGAGTGTGTCTTCGGCGTTGGTCGTGACGCTAATGGTGTTCCTGTAGATGATGGCGATTCCTCCTCCAGTTTGGTTGACGCGGTCCTTCTGGGTGATCTTGTAGCCGTCTGGGATGGCTATGGCGATGTCGGGGGCCGAGGAGGCATTCATCCAGGTTTCCGTGAGGAAGGGGACGTCTGGTGCTGTGGTATCAAGGAGTTGCCAGAGTTCGACGGCGTGTTTGTGGACGGAGCGGGTGTTGAGCAGGATGCATTTCAGGTGTTTGTTGTTGTCGTTGCTGTGTTCGGTGGGCGGGGTGCAGGTTTGGAGGCAGGTGAATTTGCAGGCTTGGCAGGTGAAGGGTCCGTGGGTGCGCCTCGGGGGGGCTCGGTGGCAGGCAGCAGGTCGTCCGGTGTTGAGTGCGGTGAGGGTGGTGGTGTCGTACCTCAGTCGGGTGCCCTGGCATCGGCTGGGGCCAGGGGTTCTGGCGCTGGGCGCGGTCCAGGCACGGACAGGCACAGACGGGCTTGCCTTTGGCGCGCCTTCAGCGCGCCAGTGGCGCGGTTGCTTCGCGGCCTCCATATGAGGGGCAGAGGGAGGGAGGTGCAGCTGGGAGGTGGGAGCGGGGCAGCCAATGGGAGTGAAGTGGGCGGGGCTCAGCGGCGGGAGAAAAGCGGCGGGAAAAGACGGCGGGAGAAGCGGCAAGGGTCACAGAGGGAGAGGGGGATAACAGAAGAAAAAGGGCACAAAGAAGGGTGAGAGCACAGGGGTATAGAAGTAAAAAGGGAATAAATACAGTCGAATCGGCAAAAAACTGCAAAAACGGAGGTGACAGGCAACACCGCACACAGCCGGGATGCAGGCGGCTGACACAGGTGTAGGCAGCGGGCAGCGGGTCCAATCACACAGGGGGCTGCGTGGTGGTTGGGGGGAGCGATCTGCCTGGTGACAGGCTTCGACTACAGAAGAGGTAACCACTTGCAGCCTAAATAGCCTGAGCTCTACACTGAATGATTTCAGTGTACAAGACGTTCTGCAAAAGATAAAACCCAAGCAGTTTGTGACTAGACTGTCCTGATTTCCATTCCACCATTAGAAGCAAAAACATTGCCTGAAGGACATGCATGTATATCCTGCAAGTTGTGGCTATTGCAGTCCATTAATTTGGTTTGCTACTTTGGTGGAAACTGGCTGTTGCTACACACTAATGATGGTACGTAAAGGTCGTGACTGATAGTAGTTGGGAATACATACATTGGTCTTATTTTGCTGTCCAGTGGCTCATAAATGTTAGGTCAAACATATTACAGTGTTGTTTGCATATATGGATACAGTAGGAACATGTTTAACAAGTCAAGCCGACCTATTGTCACACGTTCGTCAAGATCAAGGGCCCGTCTCCGTACCTATTCTGGCCGCATCAGAAATTCGTTGATGGAGACGGGTCCTTGATCTTGAAAAACGTGTGACAATAAGTCGGGCCCCCAAACGGAACTCATGGGGCATTTTCCAGAGAAAGTCTGGGAATGTGCTGTTAGAGGAAACCGTCCTCTACCATATAACGCACCTGAGCGAGTGCGCAAAATAGATGGTCTTTAATAAACTTATTTTTAGACCACCTTTTAACTTTCACGCACATAAGGTCCTGAAGAAAGCCAGCCCAATATTGAGACTCTGGCTGAAACATGTCGTCCGCAAAGGATATCGGAGCCCCTAAATACCTCCACCGATAGCCACATCTCTCTTTTCTAACTACTGCTAAGGGCCCATACATTAAAATAGCCTTTTGTTGTAATTTGGGACCCTCTGGACAGCTTTTTAATCACACTCATTCCACTTTCACTGCACACTCACTGCACAAAACCTGCTTTGCTGTATCCAGGCGTCGATGCACACCCACGGTGTACTGGATACCTTGGGTGGGACCCGAAGATGAAGCATGTCACCAACTAGGTTGGTGAGTGAGGGTCTTCCTAAAACACAAACTTGTTGTTCCTCAAACATACATCAGGAGCTCCTACCTGGCAGCTAGTTCCTATTGATATATACAAGTAACCTTAGGGCAAGTGAACTAATTCTTTTCCTCTCTCTTTACTTTGATTTTGAACATCTATTTACCCCTCCTCAGGAGCAGGGACCAAGTACACTGTCCCTCCACTATCTCTCATTTTATGACCATTTCAGGAACTTCTATTTTCTTGGTTTACGAGCCCTCCTCTGGAGCATTGGTGTTTTCATTCACTCTGAGCGCTGTTTTAGTTCTTCTCCCGTCCCGCTTTTCATTTGCTATGTAAATGTTGAAAGGGTAAGAAGGGTTGGCTGAACTCAAGTGTCTCTTTATCTTGCTCATTACCCATTCAAAGTCGGGCAGTCGCCACAAGGCGTTGATTGGCTGTCGTAAGGCATTGGCCTACAATGTGCCGCTCATGTTCTCCAGCTGATCCTCGCTGCCACTTGCTCAATGGCCTCCTTCATCCTGTGCAAGGACTAGTAAGGTTAAAAGTAGTCAGAATATAAGGCAGCAGCAACCTGGGCCAAGTAAAAGCTTAGTCCTAACGCACACCGAGCCACCATCTTGGAGTGGTGCTACTTTCCATTCATTACAACAGAAACCGATGTACTCAATGCAATATGTAAAAAAATCCACATTCACATACAGCTACATATCTTTTTCATATTTTCATTACTAATCGTCCATGAAAGCATTTAATTGAGTAACTATTTGTAAAGAATTGTCTGCACATGTGCCTTTGACAAGTAATGTCTTTATTCAGTCAATATGACCAACACAGACTCCGCGATGCGGAGCGCACGGAATGCTGCCGCACTGGTTGTCATCAGCTGTGGAACTCCAAAACCTACTGATAGCTGGTGACAAGAGTTGGCAGTACGGTGTCCTCACAGGGACACATAAACAAGGAGAAACCTACAATGTCCTCGCAGGTATACAACTTGCAATCCTAACACATCTTCCTCCTTTGGAAAAAGGGGAAGAAGGAAAGAGAGGAAAGAAAGGGAGAGAGAGAAAGGAAGAAGGAGTTAACAAATGGCATAAAACATTTGAGGGTGGTGTGAGTGGGGTTACTCACAAAGGTAATCCGCCAGTTTGACGGGTGGTAGCAACCTTGTGCCTGTTCTGCTTATAGTGATGGGATGCATGGTGTCATGCAAAGTTGTGACAGGTTGCCTTCCGGTGCTGCTCACAGTGTTTCCATCAGGTAAAACACGTGCGGGTGCAGTGGTAGGCTGCACGGCCGTGTTGGGAAGACAGGCTTTGGTAGTGCGGGGTCCATGATCAGAATCATCGTCAGACAAACCTGTCGGCTTACATCTGACATTTCCTGGAAGTGGGAAACTCACAGAAATCTTTACAGGGCATAGCATTGGTGGGCTCCTTCAATGTTTTATTGTACAAGGAAAAGGCGAGGAAGTGCCTCACTTTACCATCGCTCAGGAGAGCGGAATTGCAGGACACCTCACGTACTGTTAAAGATGGGGAGTACCTATCCTGACCTTTGCCTACGTGCCCACTTCTCTTGAACTTGACAGAGTCCCCAATGTTGAGCTCAACAGGCTTACAGCCATGCTTTAGGTCGTATCTGGCCTTACTACTGGATTGTGCCCACATCAAGCTCTCCTTAACCCGGTCCGGTGACCAGTGTACTATTTTCGTGGCCAGGGTCCAACCCACATTATCTTTGGACGAGGGTGTCCTTCCTCGCATAAGCTCAAAAGGACTGTGACCAGTGGAGTCCATGGGTGTTATGCGATAATCCCAGAGCGTTTTGAGGATCTCTTGTCTCCAACTCAGGCCGTTGCTGCACTATACCCTTGAGTACTCTGTTAAATTGTTCAATGGCACCCTTTCCCGCTGGGTGGTAAACAGAAGTAGTTTTGTGTCCAATTTGGTTCCTCAACATATATGCCCTGAACACATCTGTCCTGTATGTTGGAATTTGACCCTTGCATGACAATTTGGTCCCTTATGAACTCATCGTGCAGTCCTCCAAATCGGCAATTGATGGCAAGATTTATTAGTGCTGACACAAAGTCGCCAATGGACTCATCTTTTCCTTGCTTTCTGTGAAAGAATTTATACCTGTCCACACCTACGCAAACTGTAGGTTTGTAGTAGGTGGTAAGGTCATCAATTGCATTTAGAAATACATCGCCCTCATTCTCCCCTCTGGCTTTCTTATTAATGTTATTGAACACTTTAATGCCACCTGCGCCTAGACAGTGTAGCAACATTTTATACTTCTTTTCTGCTTTAAAATCTTCATCATCCTCAAAATTTGAGATATAGTTTATAAAATATTCCCTCCATTCCTCCCACTTGAGTAAGGGTTCACCTCCTGTGGGCAGGAATGCTTGAGGGGGTGGTAAGTTCCACAAATGCCCAGAAGCCATCTGTTGTAAGTATTTTTTTTAGCTTAAGTACTGTTGTGACTACAATGCATACAAATATCTCAATTTTATGTATTTCATGTGCATGTCCCTGTTCTTTTTAGTGCTGATACTAGTATTCAAATTTCACTTCCCTTTATTTTTTTGTTAGGAAAGCCCTGCTTAGTATCTTTAATCTCACAATGTGCTCACCTTTATTTACTGAGCCTTCGTTTTTTCTTTGTGTGCTGTTAATTACTTGAAGACTCGCAAGCGTGTTGCTCCTTCTGTGCTCCGGTTGCACTTGTTTAAATTCAGCTGTTCCTGTTGCCTAAGATGGCGGCACATTTACGTGTCGCAGCGTAATTAAATAGGCTAAAACGCTTAATTTTCCATTGTCTAAGATGGCCGCCGGTGAGTGCCATTAGCACGTTTCTTCAATCAGCTGTTGCAAGCGTCTTCTGCTTCTGACGCGCACACAGCTGACAGTTGATGCCAGCGGTTTATTCTGTTGAGGTGTCACTCTAATTTCGTTTGCTATTCACCCCATACCGGGTAACTATTTGCCGATTTGTATAGGTTATTTTTACTGGTTAACAAACACATTTGACGGCTGCTCACACTGTCATTTCGTTCCGCTACGACAAAATCTTCTGCCGCTTACTATTTCCAAATAGTTTCTTATTTTTTTTCATGCACAGCGTTACACAGACTAGTTTTTCATTCTTTCATTGTCCTTTTTAATGCTCTCGACTCTTGATGACTGACCTCTATTGTGTGCTATCCTTCTTCTTCTTTAATTCCTCTGTGGCAGCTTTGTTCCGTTTTAGGTTTCTTTAGTCTATTTTGTCAGGTATATGCGCCGATCTCACTTTCTTTTTTCAGGTGGTTCCGCGTGTTGGTGCTCGTCGCCAATTCTGTAAAGAATTGTCTGCACATGTGCCTTTGACAAGTAATGGCTTTATTCAGTCAATATCACCAACACAGGCTCCGCGATGCGGCGCACAAGGAATGCTGCCGCTCTGGTTGTCATCAGCTGTGGAACTCCAAAACCAACTTACAGCTGGTGACCAGAGGTGGCAGCACGGTGTCCTCGCAGGGACACAACTTGCAATCCTAACTCTATTATACTCTTATTTCTCTAATAGAACTACAGACAAAGGTATCCACTCGACCAGAGAACCTGTCGTTTTACTCAGCAAGGTTCTGCATTTCTGATAGATACATCTGCCGTGTGGATTCCTCACCTTGTGAATATCCCCTTGCGTCAGCAACATTCGGAAATTCTTTTTGTAGCCTCGCGCCGACGTGGACTCGGACGTCATAGAGACACGACATCGCTCGCGACTCCGCTGACGTCACCGACGCCTACAATAGGCCCACGCCGGCGTGATGACATCAGTTCCCTTTTTTCCGCGTCGTCGACGCTAGCGGTTTCGGGATACTCTGTAGCTATCTGGTAACTCTGTTACTGTATTTCTTCGATTCTCCGTTCTCTGACCTCTTTGATCTTTTGCTATGTCGACAAAGAAAACGGGTTTTAAACCCTGTAGAGAATGTGGAAAGATGATGTCCGTTACGGACCCACACCAAGACTGTATTTGGTGTCTGAGCTCTGACCACGACGTGGATGGGTGTTCGTCGTGTCAAAAGATGAATCCGAAGGCCCTGCGAGAAAGGGAGTCTAAGCTTCTTGTGGCTAAGCTGAAGGCCGATAAGGTTAGAAGATCTTCAAAACACTCGAAGAGGTCGAAGTCGAGGTCCAGATCGAGGTCTCGAGAGGCGTCGGCTTCGAAGTCTTCGTCAGATCACGCTTCCAGCTCTCGTAAAAAACATAAGAAGAGGAAGCATGAATCCCGACGTCATTCGGGTGATAAATCTGACTCGAGGTCGAAATCTCCCAAGAGGATGAAGTCGAAGGTAATTCCTCCACAAGTATCGGATCAGGAAGGTGAGGCTTCGCCTTCGGAGTCGTTAGTTCATTCTCCGACTCCGGTTCCCGATCCGACTCCAGCTCCATCTCCGGCTCCATCTCCGACTCCAGAAGACGCCGGTGGGGTTCCTGTTGAAGAGGAGACTTCGACTCCTGTTATTGAAACAGATTCGAATCTACCTCGAGGTCGACCTGAGCATCCACCTTTTCCAGCACCAGGTCAGGACCCTTCGGCGTTTAACGCTATGTATGGTGTTTTCTCGAGGTCATGGTACCCTGCTGGAGCGCCTTCGGGTCCCATGGGTCCTATGGCATTTAATTTGGGTGTACCTCACTCCTATGCCCCGGCACCTTTCATGCTGTATATGCCAGCCCCGACCCCGCTGTGGCAGTACCAGGCTCCACCGAGGTCGATGCCGATGTCGACGCCGGCTCGACCGAAGTCGACGACTCCAGCACCGACATCGCCCACTCCAAGCAAGTCTATGGAACATCCTTCTAAGCCTTCGGATTCGGTTCCGACGTCGGCTCCGGCGCCGTCGGATTCGGCAGTGGATCTGGCTGCACTCCGCGTTAAGCAGAGGTCTAGGAGAGAGGCTCAACGTCTCCTGGAAGAACAGAGGTATTGTGAATCTCATTCCGACTTGGAAGAAGGTGAGCTGAATGAGAATTATTTCGAGGACCTAGCAGATGCAAGTGGTCTTGAATTTTCTCCAGAGTGGGTTTTACCATCAGGCCCTGATGCACCCTCAAAGGATGTTCAGCCATATCATGTGGTTATGAGAAAGGCAGCGGGACTTTTAGGTTTAACTTTGCCTACTGTCGAATTTAAATCAAATTTACTAACTGAGGTTCTTCATTCTCCGAGCTCTGCTGTGGAGCCTTTGCTCCCGTTTAATGATGCTTTTACTGAGCCCATTTTGGAAGTGTGGAAGAAGCCTTTTTCTGCTCCTGCTGTTTCGAAAGGTGTGGCTAGGAGGTATAGAGTAGCTCCTGAAGATCCTGCCTTTTTGTCGTCTCACCCTTCTCCTGAGAGTTTGGTGATTCAAGCGGCATGTTCTAAGAAGTCAGTTGGTGCTTTTCCACAGGTGCCTGGCGACAAAGAAGCTAGAAAGCAGGATCAAGTGGCCAAAAAGACTTTTTCTTCTGCGAGTATGGCATTAAAATCAACAAATGCCACTTGTCTTATGGGAAGATATGTGCATGCACTTATGGACTCTATGCGTTCATTGATCCCTAAGGTTCCAGAAGATTGCAGGAATGACTTTGAGGAAGTTTTATCTGACACTCAAGCGGCAGCTCGTCAGGTCATCCAAAGCGGCCTCGATACTGCGGATTCTGAGGCGAGGATCATGGGCACGGCGGTTGCCACAAGGCGTTCAGCTTGGTTAAAATCATCTGATTTTTCGGCTGATGTACAGTCTGCTTTGTTGGATCTGCCTTTTGATGGTGAAGGACTCTTTGGCAAAAAGGCAGACACCGCCTTGGAGAGGTTCAAGCATTGCAGGGCAACTGCTAGATCTCTTGGTCTTCAAGTCAGAGGTTCTACGACCAGGAAATTCAGAAGTTTTGGTCGCTCTTCCTTTCGTACATTTAGACAAGGTCAGCAGCAGCAACAACAGCAGCAGCAGCAGCAAAATACCTTGTATAGGTCGTACAGGGGAAAGCAAAGAGCGCGTCCTCGAGGGCGTCAAGCCTCTTCCTCCTCCAACCCCCCAGCCACAGAAAAGCAGCCCTAGATCCGCCATTCAGGATCATGTGGGTCCGGTGGGGGGCCGGCTTACCCACTTTCTACGGGATTGGGAATCGGTTACATCAGATCTTTGGGTTCTCAATCTCGTAGAAAATGGGTATGCCCTTCCCTTTCGGGAATTCCCTCCCAATTACCCGCCTTGTCAAGGTTTTTGCACCGAGGAACACCTGCTGCTTCTACAGGAGGAAGTACAGACTCTGTTGAAAAAGGGTGCGATAGAGGTGGTCCCAGAGCAGGAAAGGGGTCAGGGATGCTACTCCCGGTATTTCCTGATTCCCAAGAAGGATGGCAGACTTCGTCCAATCCTGGATCTCAGGATCTTGAATCTCTTTCTGAAACAGGAGAAATTCAAGATGCTCACCCTTGCTCAGGTTCTTCAAGCGCTGCTAGAAGAAGACTGGATGGTGTCACTCGACTTGCAGGATGCGTACTTTCACATCCCAATCCTGAAGTCGCACAGGAGGTATCTCCGTTTTACGGTGGGATCGCAACACTATCAGTTTGCGGTCCTTCCATTTGGACTTACTACTGCGCCTCGAGTCTTCACCAAGGTGATGGCAGTGGTGGCGGCGCATCTCAGAAGATCAGGGATTCCAGTATTCCCTTATTTGGACGACTGGCTGATCAAAGCAGAGTCGTCAGAGAGAGTGCTCCATCATCTGCGAGAGACAACCCAGTTGTTGTACAGGTTGGGTTTTTCGATAAATGTACCCAAGTCTCACCTGGTGCCCTCCCAGCGCAACCTGTTCATTGGTGCTGTACTGGACACAACTGTATGTCGTGCATTCACTCCACCTCAAAGGATTCGCGACATACAGGAAATGATTCCTTTGTTCTTCAATGGGGCGGTCGTTCCAGTCCTGAAGGTTCTTCGCCTGCTCGGTCTGATGGCTTCATGCATTCTGTTGGTCAACATGCACGCTGGCACATGAGGGCGCTCCAGTGGTGCCTCCGCAGGCAGTGGTATCAACACAACGGAGATCTCGGGGAGTCTGTGAGGATCTCCAGAGAAGCTGCGGCGGATCTATCTTGGTGGAGCGTGGAAGGCAATCTGTCTCAAGGGAAGCCTTTCCATCTACCTCCATCGGTGGCCACAGTGATAGCGGATGCGTCCACTCTAGGGTGGGGTGCTCATCTGGGGGATCTGGAGATCAAGGGTCTTTGGTCTCCAGAGGAAAGGTTGTTTCACATCAACCTTCTGAAATTGCGGGCGATTCGTTTGGCGCTCAAGGCCTCCCTCCCATCCCTTCGCGGTCGGTCGGTCCAGGTCCTGACGGACAACACGACCGCGATGGGGTACATCAACAAACAGGGAGGAGTAGGGTCGCAGTGTCTCTGCAGAGAGGCTCTGCGTCTCTGGTCCTGGGCTCAGGATCATCAGATTTGTCTGATGGCAAATCATCTGGCCGGGGTTCTGAACGTTCATGCAGACAGTCTCAGTTGGCAGTTCTCTGCCGACCACGAGTGGAGGCTCCATCCGGAGGTGGTTCACAACATCTTTCAGATGTGGGGGACTCCTCGGGTGGACCTGTTTGCCACTCGCGAGAATGCTCACTGTCCGTCATTTTGCAGTCTCCAGTATCCGATGCAAGGAGCCTTGGGGGATGCGTTTCAGTTGAGTTGGGGAAATCAACTCCTTTACGCGTTTCCTCCCATACCCTTGATTCCTCGGGTTCTGAGGAAGATTCGCTTGGACCGGGCCCAAGTCATATTGGTCGCCCCGGACTGGCCAAGAAGGGTGTGGTATACAGATCTTCTCCACCTCTCCTCTCACCCGCCGCTCCGTCTCCCTCTCAGGGCAGACCTCCTCTCTCAGATGGAGGGGCAGGTTCTACACCCCCACCTCCAGACATTACACCTTCATGCCTGGAGATTGAACGTGGCAACCTGAATTCCTTTTCCCTCCCACCTGACGTTGTGGATGTCATCTTGTCTGCCAGGCGTGACTCCACTAAGTCTATCTATTCTTATAGATGGTCGAAATTTGTCACGTGGTGTGGGGAAAAGTCTATAGACCCTTTGAGAGCCCATTTGTCGGATGTTCTCCAGTTTGCCCTTTCTCTGGCTCAGCAAGGGCTTGCTGTTGCCACGGTTAAGGGTTATCTTTCTGCGTTGTCGGCATTTCTCTGTTTGCCTGACCAACCTTCTCTTTTCAAGTCTCCTGTAGTTTTAAGGTTTTTGAAGGGCCTTACAAATAAGTTCCCTCCTACTCCTTTTATTGTGCCTCAGTGGGACTTAAATCTTGTCTTGACTTTTCTGATGGGTGCTCCCTTTGAGCCTCTTCACAAATGTTCTTTGAGGCTTTTGACTCTTAAGACAGTCTTCCTCGTTGCAATAACCTCGGCAAGGAGGGTAAGTGAGCTTCAAGCTCTTAGTTCCAAGCCCCCTTTCTTGACCATTCATGCTGATCGAATGGTTCTTAGGACCAGGGCTGCTTTTCTTCCTAAGGTGTTGACTCCTTTCCACCTTGGTCAATCCATTACCCTCCCTACCTTTTATCCTCCCCCACATCCTTCCAAGGAGGAGGAGAGGTTACACCGTTTGGACCCTAAGAGGGCGGTGTCTTTTTATTTGGACAGGACTAAAGACTGTCGTTTGGAGGATCAGCTCTTTGTTGGTTTTGCTGGCTGCAAGAGAGGAAGAGCTGTCCACAAGAGAACCTTGTCAAGATGGATCGTATTGTGTATTAAGATCTGCTACTCTTTGGCCGGTAAGGAACCACCAGAGGGTATAAGGGCTCATTCTACTAGAGCTAAGTCTTCGACCTCAGCATTGGCTAGAGGTGTACCTGTAGAGGATATTTGTAGAGCGGCAACTTGGTCTTCCCTCCACACATTCGCGAAGCATTACTGCTTGGATTCTGAAGTGAGGAGGGACGGTCATTTTGCACGCTCTGTCCTTCAGGATTTCCTGGTCTAGAAGAGTGGACACCCTCCTCCGGGAGTGGGGACTGCTGTGGGACTCTATTCACAAGGTGAGGAATCCACACGGCAGATGTATCTATCAGAAGAACAAGTTACTTACCTTCGGTAACGCTTTTTCTGGTAGATACAATATCTGCCTGTGGATTCCTCACTGACCCGCCCGCCTCCCCGTTGTCCACTCTTCTATGCCAGAGTTTCTGTAATGTAATGTATATTTATTATGTTGTCAAGGAAATGTTTCAATGGCTTTCCTGCATTTGCTTTACACTGTGTGTTTTGCCTTTACTATTGTGTACTGTGTATACTGTATACCTTTCTACTGTCATTGGTCCGTCCGTGTGCCTCGATGGCACGGAAAAAAGGGCGGAACTGATGTCATCACGCCGGCGTGGGCCTATTGTAGGCGTCGGTGACGTCAGCGGAGTCGCGAGCGATGTTGTGTCTCTATGACGTCCGAGTCCACGTCGGCGCGAGGCTACAAAAAGAATTTCCGAATGTTGCTGACGCAAGGGGATATTCACAAGGTGAGGAAGCCACAGGCAGATATTGTATCTACCAGAAAAAGCGTTACCGAAGGTAAGTACCTTGTTCGTCTGTGTCTCTATTGTTTAGCAGTTCCTGTTGTGTCTGCATGTTTTCAGTCATTTGTATAACTCCACTGTGACGCCACTTAGGTGGGTGTTTGCAGAGGTTTGGGGATCTTACCTGTAACATGGCTGTCACTCCTTCCTGTAGAGCCTGCCCAATATGTAACTAGACAGTAGTATGAAATATGGACTAGATCAAACGCACACTAAGACGCCATCTTGAAATGATGCTGCTTTCCAGTACTAACAAAAGAAACCTACGTGGTTCATTTAATTATCATTAAAGCTGAACGCCAAAAGCTTCCCACGAAAGATTTTGTTGCAAATATATATAAAAAAAGATGTATAGTGACCAGTTTTATTGTACTGTTGCTTGACTCTCTTACTTAATTAGCAGTCGACCATGAACATTGTGACTACTGCAAACTCCTATAGTGGCCACCCCATTTAAGAAAAAAAAAATTCTTGAGAAGCCACAGCAGTTCTTCAAATGCTACTGTCTTGCACGGTCTACGTTCACATTTTGCAGTTTTTCTCTGCTGTCAGTCATTTCTATACTCAACTGTGACATACTATGTGCGAGTTTTTTGTCCTCCTGGAGTTTACAATGTTACCAGCGGCCAGAGGCGGGGCATTTGCTGTTTCAATCAATAAATCAAGAATTTGTAAAGCGCACTACTTACCCGTGAGGGTCTCAAGGCGCTTAGGGGAGGGGCTGCTGCTACTGCTCGAAGAGCCAGGTCTTGAGGAGCTTCCTGAAAGTGAGCAGATCCTGGGTCTGCCGCAGGTGGGTGGGGAGGGTGTTCCAGGTCTTGGCGGCGAGGAAGTAGAAGGATCTGCCGCCGGAGGTTGTTCGTTGGATGCGTGGGGCGAGGCTGGCGGAGCTGAGCTGGCGGGGGTGTAGAAGTTGAGTCTGTTGTTCAGGTAGGCTGGTCTGGTGTTGTGGAGTGCTTTGTGTGCGTGGGTGAGGAGCTTGAAGGTGATCCTCTTGTTGACGGGGAGCCAGTGCAGGTCTCTTAGGTGGGAGGTAATGTGGCTGCGTCGAGGGATGTTGGAGATCAGGCGGACAGATGCGTTCTGGATGTGTTGCAGTCGCTGATGTTGTTTGGTCGGGATTCCTGCGTAGAGTGCGTTGCCGTATCCAGCCTGCTGCTGACGAGGGCTTGGGTCACCGTTCTTCTGGTTTAGTTCGGGATCCACTTGTAGATCCTGCGGAGCATGCAGAGGGTGTTGTAGCAGGAGGAGGAGACGACGTTGACCTGCTTCAACATGGAGAGGGAGGAGTCGAGGATGAATCCTAGGTTGCGTGCGTTGTCCGTGGGCGTCGGTGCTGTTCCCAGTGTGGTCGGCCACCAGGAGTCGTCCCAGGCCGAAGGGGTGGGGCCGAGGATGAGGACTTCTGACTTGTCCGAGTTTAGCTTCAGGCGGCTGCTCCTCATACACTTGGCGACGGCCTTCATTCCCTCGTGGAGGTAGGTTTTGGTAGTGTGTAGGTCCTTGGTGAGGGAGAGGATGAGCTGGGTGTCGTTGGCGTTGGAGATGATGTTCAGGTCACGCTGGCGGGCCACTTGTGCGAGGGGGGCCATGTAGACGTTGAACAGGGTCGGGCTGAGGGATGAGCCCTGGGGTACACCGCAGATGAGGTCAGTAGCTTCGGATCGGTAGGGGGGGAGGCGGACTCTCTGGGTTCTGCCGGAGAGGAAGGACTTGGTCCAGTCTAGGGCCTTCTCCTGGATTCTGGCTTCTTGGAGGCGTGTTCTTAGTGTGTGGTTCCTGTAGACTTTCTCCTGAGTTCGTGTGCAGCTTCAGGTGATGGCTGAGGAGAGTGCGGTTGGGTAGGATCTCCCATCTCCCAGCTTTTTTAGACTACGTCTTACAAGCCTCACTGCGATATGCCAATTTCACCCTCCTTGGGGATTTTAATCTCCATGTTGATAATACTGTGGACACTACCTCCCTTAATTTTCTGTCCACTTTCGCAGATGGCGGACTGAATCAACTTATCAGCTGTCCTACTCATAAAGCGGGCCATACCCTCGATTTAATCTGTACTAACCTGGAAGGCTTAGATGCCCTTGATCCTGTCCCAATAGTTTGGTCGGATCACCTGCTTGTCCCTGTCGCATTTTCCTGCCACTGCATAAATCGACATATCTGCCCGGTTAAACAACAGGGCAGAAATTGGAGCAAGATTTCTCCTGATAGCCTAGCTCCTCATCTCCAATCTGTTGACCTTTCAGACACTAGTCTAGACCTCGATACCAGACTGACCAACTTTAATGATCGGATTACTTCGGTAATAGACCTCATTGCCCCAGTCAGGCCCATAAAAACCTATCGCTCGGCCCCATGGTACTCGAATGATCTTCGAAAGCTTAAATCGGAATGTAAACGTCTTGAGAGACGCTGGAGAATCACCTTCTCACCTGACCGTAAAACCCTTTATAAATCCGCTTTAAAAAACTACAGGAAGATCATCGAACACAAAAGAATATTTCTAGAAGAAAAAATTAATCGCTCCCAAGGTTCATCTAGGGAAATATTTGAGACAGTTAGATCTTTTACGGATCCCCTAGCTTTAAAACTACCTCCAGTGGTATCACAGATTTTTTGTGACAACCTTTCTGTCTTCGTCGAGAACAAAATAGCTACCATCTATGATTCTTTCCCTAGCAATACTCATGCAAATAAAAGTTCCACTTCCTCCCCTCCCTCTGGCCCAGAGTCCTTGTTCTCTGACTTTGCAGAGATTACTTTGGAACAATCTCTTGCGGAACTTCTTAAAACCAAATCTGGCTCTCCGCTAGACCCATGGCCCGCTAAACAATATAAATCTTTAGCCCCCATTCTCAACCCCTCCCTGAATGGGATCTGGAATGATTCCTTGCAGCTGGGACTTTTCCCAGACACCTGGAAACGAGAACGACTAGTTCCTATAATTAAGAAGGCTAGTGCTGATCCCAGTGAGCCCGCTAACTACAGGCCAATCTCCTTGCTACCAGCCCCTGCTAAAGTACTCGAAAGACTCGCACAACAACAATTAGCGGGTTTTCTTGAAACATCAGGTGCTTTCCATGATTCTCAGCACGGCTTCAGGCCAGGATACAGTACTGAGTCTGCACTAATCGAGATGTCAGATGCAGTAAGATGGAGGTTGGACGAGGGATCGAGAGCGGTGCTGGTGCTGCTGGACTTGTCATTCGACACCGTTTCCCACCCCCTCCTCCTTGAACGCCTCCAATCGAAGGGCATCCAGGGCACAGCCTTAAGATGGATTTCATCTTTCTTGTCCAACCGGACCCAGGCAGTGTTCACCCCCCCATTCACTTCAGAAAGTCGCCCGTTTCGGTGGGGAGTCCCTCAGGGCTCCTCGCTGAGCCCTCTCTTATTTAATGTTTATTTTTCTCCTCTTTTCGATATCATCGCCCAAACTGGTATAAAGGTCACCTCCTACGCTGATGATATCCAGCTTCTGTTTTCATTTAATAGTATCACTCCCACAACCTTTGACCCCCTAAAAAACTGCCTCCGTACAATTGCCCAGTGGATGGACCATAATTTCCTAAGGCTGAATGCAGGAAAAACTGAGGTTCTCTTTTTCCACCAGCTAACTCCACTTGATTCTAACATCTGGTGGCCTCTCGATTTGAGTGCCCCCCCGTCCCAAAAGACTCTGTGAAAAATCTAGGAGTTAGATGGGACTCCAACCTCACATTCCACCATCAAGTTCATACAGTTTCCGCTGCATGTCTAGCCAAGATCAGAATGATAAAAAAGTTCATTCATTTTCTGCCCAGTAACACCAGGAAGATCGTAGTACAGGTGTTAATTACTTCGCACCTGGACTACGCCAATGGCCTTTACACTGGTCTGTCTGTGGGGCTCTGTCATCGCCTCCAGATGGTCCAGAACGCTGCGGTGCGACTGGTTGGCGGTATCCCCTTACGTGAGCACATTGCTCCCCACCGTCGTGAACTTCACTGGCTACCGTTGCACAAAAGGGCAGAATACAAAGCTCTGGTATTAGCTCATCGGGCCTTGCGAGGCAAGGGCTCTGCCTATCTCTCCACTTGCTTGATCCCTTATAATAACATCAGGACTCTACGCTCCTCCTCAAAAAATCTCCTTACTGTTCCTAGATTCAGGAAAACCCGCTCAGGCGGTAAAACTTTCCCAGTGTTGACTGCGGCCCTCTGGAACAAACTACCAAACGCCATCCGGCTGATCAAGGATGAACAACCTTTCCGGAGAGCCCTAAAAACGTACCTGTTTTGCTGATCGCCCTTCTCTTTAAATAACCATCTTAGGCAGCATGTAGTCACACAGGAGCGCCGGGACACCCCGTTGGGGTAGCTGTGCGCGATACCAAAATACACTAAATAAATAAATAGGATGATGGTGGCATCGCTACACCTGAGGGAATGGACAAGGAGGCTGCAGAGAGCCATTTGGCCAAGCACCGAATCCAGCAGTGAGATGAGTTTGCAGCTATCACAAGTTTATGACCAGGCTCTGGTTCAGTATTACCTGGCTAAGAACGACTGGCACATGGAAGTACGTATACCCTTCTAACTCTGGCAGCCAAATAATCTTATTGAATATCCTCCAATTATTTTACTCTTTTTTTTTTTTTGGGGATGAAACAAAAAGTAATATTTCTCGCATTTTTTATTACATTACTGCAAAGTCACCAAACCTATTCTGTAAGCTGTTGGCAGCATTTATTGTATAAAACGTTGCTTAAGGGCTCACTTTGAAGAATAGTATGAAGGAACTCGCATGCATAAGGGAGAGGATGGAGATCGACCAGATTCCTCCAATGCCTACCTTCAGTAACCCAGTCAGCTGTTTAGACTCTTTCACGCCCATTTCTGTGGAAGACCCTTTTCTAGCCATAAGTCCCCTAAAATCTGGCTCTTCCTCAGACCCGGGCCCTGCCTCTATTTTAGCTTGCGGGGCAAAGGCCATCACCACACTAGTGCATCAGTTGTTTAACACGTACCTGTCATCAGCTAAGATGCCCATGGTTTGGAAACAAGCTAAAAGTTTACCACTGCTGAAAAAACCACAGCTAGATCCAAATGATCCAATAAACCCATTTCCCTTCTCCCAGGCCTAGCGAAAGTACTTGAGAAACTTGTCAATCAACAGTTATCCGCACACTTAGAAAGCAATAATCTGTTCAATACAAGTCAATCTGGTTTCCGGCCCAACTATAGTACTGAGGCAGCACTGCTCGAAGTACCCGATTTCATCTGCCTTCGTACTAACAGAGGCAACCGAGCGCTATCGGCAGCATTCAACACCTTATCTCACTCCATCCTCTTAGCTCCTATACAGTTTATGAGTATCACAGGGTCGGCTTGGCAGTGGCTTGTCTCTTTTTTTGGAAGACAGAGGTCAAGAGGTTTGGTGCAGCCCTTTTTCTGCCACCTCCCGCAAGCTAAAGGTTGGAGTGCTACAGTGCTCAGCTCTGAGCCCGATGCTGTTTAATATCTCGCTCTCCCTTGGCCTCCTTAGTAGAACTGTGGGGTGCAAAAATAATGTCATGTGTTGATGACATCCAACTCCTTTTCTCCTGGGGGAAGAGTGAGGCCTTCCGTGGTGAGAAACTCTGTGAGTGCCTGAATGCAACATTTAGATGGTTATCCAATAACCATTTCAGATGTAACGAGGGTCAGACTGAGCTCCTTTTGTTTGATCCGGAGGCCAAGGCCGCATGGAAAACGTCCTGGCCGCAGGATATCCCCCCCCCCCCCCCCTCCCCCCCATCTCTATCAATAAGTCATGGGGTAAAAAAATCTGGGCTTTAAATTTGATGAGCAACTATCATTTCACACTCAAATCAACTCGGTGGTGGGCACGGGCTTTGCCCTGCTTCGTGTCCTTAGGAAATTATTTTCTCTCCTCTCCTTTCATTCTAGAAAAAAGGTGACCCAGGCCTTTATAACCTCAAGGCTGAACTATGGAAATAGCCTGTTTGCAGGGTTGCTCAAATACCTGATAGACAGATTGCAGTTAGTTCAGAATACAGCAGCATGCACCATCTTTGGGCTCCCACGTCACTCCCATGGCTCCGGCCTCCTTCACAACCTACACTGGCTTCCAGTTAGGAAGAGGATCACTTTTAAAATGTTGCTTCTAAACCAAAAAGCACTTTATGGAACCGGTCAAAGGTATCGTCAAGACAAAATCAAGCCTTACACTCCCCAGAGAAACCTTCGCTCCAGAAATCTCTGTTTGGTCATAGTTTCTCAGATTAAGAAGGGAAGGGCATGGGGCAGATCCTTCTCATTTCTAGGCCCTTCTCTCTGGAATGAGCGGCCGCTGACTCTCAGTGCCATAAAGAAAACACTGATGTTCCGGAAAAAACTTAAGACCTGGCTCTTTTCATCCACTTAGTCTTCTCCTTTTCTGCCTGCAGACTGCTCCTTTGATATAGCGCCAGGACACTCCTCGGAGTAACAGTTGCGCTTTATAAATAACCTACATTAACATTATGTTGTCGCGCTAGTGGTTGTCATCCAGTCCTATGCCCCTTTGCATTCCTACCAATCATTTATTTTGTTCATTACAAGTCTAGGTTTGCTTGACACGAAATCACCAACTAGCTTAACTATAGTCCACGTCACTTCTGGAGCACTGAAAGCTGGTATTCAAGGTCTCTGCTCAGGTTGTCCTTCGCAACATGTCAGGTGCAGTTTGGTCAGTTGTGCATCTGTGTGTGCTTGTGAAGAGCAGTTTGAAAACCTTTTTGGCCCACCCATGGGGAGGGTGGTTGGTTTTGCAATGTGTTCGCAGTGGTTGGTTCTTTTCACACCTCCCTTCTTCCTGTGGCTCCCTCCTCCCTCCCATGGGTGCTTTATTCCTCAGCTTCTTGTTTACACTTTCAACTAAAAACGTTTTGAAGGTTCCACGTTTATTAGCTGTCCCAAGGCAAAAAAAACACTCATCTGTTGCGATATTCTAAATTATTTTAATTATTGTAATCTATTTGCTAGCCTTTGTCCGCAACCTGCATGCTAATTGGTTGATTCTCTGCCACAATGCCTCTTTTGCTGTCTCTGTAATCAGTCACTCCCATTGCCAGACCGATTGGCTATACCACTGATTGTTGAAATTTGTATCACAATGTGGTTAATAAATTCATAACTTTTATTCCACATAAAGTATCCTTGATGTATTTGTGTCCTTTCCCCACACCCCTCCTATATGTTTGGTTGTCTAAAGTTATCTTAGGGTTGTGGATTCCATTTTAGTAAATCAAGAAAATAGTCACACTACAGTGTTTCTTTAATCAGAAAATAGTGCTGCATAATAAAAGCTTTTAAAATTATTTTTGTTCCTAAAAAGGGCATCCGCTTAAGGTTTGCTGTGCTACGGTCACCATGCTCCCAACTTTTATGTAACAAGAGAGTAGTAAAAACAACTTTTTAAAACCAATATTTGCATTTTTCTAACAGTAGCTGATTTTTCCTGTGTTTGTGGTTTCTACTTACTTGCAGCTGGTGGTGGAAACTGGTGTGAAGCCCCTGGGTGAAACCACAAAGCAATACAAAGTAGACATATTTCCAAATACAGTCGGGGGTAATTTGTATAGGTTGCTTATAGCTTTCTCAAAGAAACTAATTGGTGAAATAAAAATTGATCAAAATAGAAAGGAATAAATAGTAATGGTTACAAAAAATTAAAATGTCAATTTTTGCCCTATTGACTGATTTCCAAGAGTAATATACTGTAAACATCTTTCAAATTTCTCTGCTGCAGGAACATATAGTGTTTGTTGGTTCCTTATAAGTAAGCGATATACAGAGCTGACAACTCACTGTGTACCGATAATCCAGCAGTTCATATGGTAAAATGTAACCAATGAAAAAATTATTATGAAAGAAACTTGGGTGTTTTTATTTAAATGGGCCCTACATACTGAGTTTAAGAGTAGTGGTTATGTGTACAAATCTGAATTTGGGGTTTCCATTACTATAATTTGAATCCGAAGGCATTGTGCAAAATGTGTTCTTTCTTGCACACATGATTAAATTAAAGCCATAAATGGAGAGAAATTGAATTGGCAGTTCAGGCTGGACTGTTCTCGTGAGGAACAGGGTCAAGACTGATTTACATATGGCTGGGTCTAAACTAGGGTATCATGGTGAGCAGAAAAACGATGAATTTAACCCAGATCCCTTGACTGTTCTGCATTCCGTCCATCATATATGTGTCTTTTGCTTGGTTTTAGATTCAGCATTTTTAGTAAACCGTGAATGTGCATATCATATCTTAAGGGTCTTCCAAGTGAGTTTCTGTGGCTCTGTAAGGTACCTGCCTGCACTGTGGGTTGTGAAATACTGCTACTATCTCTCTGATGCTAAGGTTGTGCTTATGAAAGGGCATCACAGCTATCGTGGCCATGTTCAGAATCATTGTAGGACTAGTCATCAGATGGAACTCGTCCAAATGAAAAAATCACTTCCAGATTCTGATCCATGTTACTCTTCCCAAGATGTAGTTTTAGTACCAAAACTAGCTTCAGAGCTCTCCATTATTTGAGTTTGGGCCTGTGAGGCAGCCACACCATCTCTGACTCTCTAAAATCACCTTGATATACAGTGCCCTAAGTAGAATGCAGAGGTACTCAAAGACATTTTAATGCACTGAAAATTGTTTTTGTAACATTAGCTGAGACTGAGAATGTAATGCAATGCCTTATGAGAGTGTACTACAAAAGGTAATAGACAAGAAAAACAATTGCTTCAATAAAAAGAAAAAAAAAGAAAACAGTCTGTTTTTATGACTGTGATGCGAAAAACTTCGCCAAAGATGCTAAAAGAGAAAAATAGAAAAAATAAATGCTTCAAGCTGCAACATATACAATAAGGCTAACAAAGTTTTTTGTCTTTGCTGAACAAGGACATATTACCCTAGTAGTCCATGTCACTGAAACAAACTGTGAGTGAGCAGAATTCTATCTCTCACAGTGAAGGTAGTCAAAGGTTGACGTGGGCTGACCATTGCCCTGTGCTATATGCTATTGTGGGTGGAAATGAACTGAAGTGGGTTGACCCATTGCACAGTGCCGAATGCTTTGTTGGGCGAAAATAAAATTTGAATGACACAATAAAAGACCAGTAGCTGGTGTGGGCTGACGTTTTGTCCCAATTTTCAAAAGGTAAATATTCCCTTTGGGGGAGGGGAGTAAGGGGCTCGGCCCCTATGTAAAGGGTGGATGACTTCCGCCCCTCCGCAAAGAAAAACTTTCCTGGTGGACTAGTAGGATTCCTGCTTGGAGGTCGCAGTCCCAGCTGTGTTCTGAGAGCACAAATCTGAAGGATCTCAAGACCTTGCTCTTCGAATGAACCACAGCACCCAGTCGGACATGCAAACATTTTCCCCCTAGCGATTTGAGACCCTGGCGGGGGAAACAGCCATTACAACGCGGGCTTTACACCGCGCTACCATTACGACGCAGCAATCACAACGCAAGTCATTACAACGACTTGCGCTGGATGGCGCTATATACTAAGGAATCGCATGATTTACTATTCCAACACCTTCCCTACTGTTACGTGGGCTGGAGTTGGAATAATAAATTATACTATTCCTAAATCCAGGGCAAGTTGTTGTAACGACTTGCGTTGTGATTGCTGCGTCGTAATGGTAGCGCGGTGTAAAGCCCGCGTTGTAATGACGTTCATCCCCCTGGCGGGTCAGTAGCCACGCTTAACAAGCATTGATTGATTGATTGACAAATCCATGGCTGAGATGCGTCATTGGAGACTGTCCCTCTTTCTAATTTGTGCCCCTCATATCAAGATTGATGCCCTGGCAAAGGTGACTGTATTTTCCTGCCGGGGAGGGGAGAGGGGGGATGAGCGAGGTGGGAGGGATTTGTTAGAGGTCTTGGGGAGGGGGGGTTCCTCAGGGGCCTAGGACAGGCAGCCCTCCCAATCCTCCCCATAAAAAACATCTTCTATGGTGTGTAGTACTGTTATCTTCTTAGCCATAATGACACGCCCACAATCTATGAGCAGGAATCCTTTTGAGAGATGCATGGCTGGAAAGGGGAAACTCCCCTTTCCAACATGCATCTTGTTAAAGAAAATATCTGCTAAGGGAAGAAATTTACAAGAAGTGCAAAGCTGCCCTTACCTTGTCCTCGGTGCGCACTGTCCAGTGGGATAGTGGTGGCATCGTCCTGTATGGTGCACTGGTGGGCGAGGCGAGGGCTATCAGCCGTGTCAGCCCTGTGAAGATTTCCATAGGGATAGCCTTGAGTGCAAGCGCCAGAGGTTCCCCCACGCCCACTATAGTGGTCGCATCGCCTACTGCTCTGGCGGTAGTGCAGTAGATGAGAACGGTCCAGCACAGTAGAGGGATTAATAATGGAGAAACTGTGTGAAATCATTATGGGCAACATGAAAATAAGTTACGGCCCCAATTCTTAAAAAAGTTCCAGAAGTGCACCTGCATGTGTATGTCCTTGCATAAATGCAAATTTATGACTTTCAGGGAATCACAAGTGTTTACAGAAGTTGCTCGGTTACCGTACTATTAGCAAACTTTTGAGAATTACATTTTTGCTTGCGCGAATATACATATGCTCATGTTTTCTCATATGACAACCTGCTCAGCGACTGCAAATTAACTTACCTGTATCCTCTTTTTATCACACTCTTGTAAATGTTTTACTCTTGCCAGAGTCAGGAGTACATTTATATTTTCAGGTCAGTTTCTAGGTGTCTTTGACACGCATGGTGATTCAACCCTGGAACTAGCACTTCCCCACTGCTTGTAGACCTTTCTATGTTGATTTGCACAAATATGGCTAAATCAGAGCCTTAGAACTCAAACCCTTATATATGATCTATGGCATAACCAAGAGTAGCTGTTATCAGCTCTCTTCAATTTTGAACACTCTATCATAAATTGTCATCTCGCTGTATGCCATCAAAAGAGACAAGTGAATTTTCAGGACAATTAGATTTGTGAAGCATCCTCACTCTTGGAAACGTAAATATTGTATAAGATTCCACACCCCTACATTTCAAACACTATACCACATGTTTTGACCCAGTACATCTCTATACAATTACTGAACCCAATATTGTTCATGCATGTTAGGGCCTTACTTCTTTATTTATCTTTACTTTAGCTCGATTGCACTGAATTTCGTGCATGCTTCTTAGGATACAAGGAGCATCATATAGATGCACTTTGCATTGTACAAGTATAGATAGTGCCTGTGTAGAATTACAGGCAACATTCCTGTAGGATGACGGAGAAGGCAGGTCTTGATGGCATAAAAAGGTATGATGACAGGTGTGCGTTAGTAGTTCAGTGCGTGTTTCATAGTGAAGTCAGTAGGCTAAGAGTTAGGCCTGCTGAATCTGAGTAAGTTGTATCTTTAAAAGTGTTTGGAAGGAGAGAAGAGTTCCTTAGGTAGGTGCTGATCACCAATAAGTTTTTCATGGCTTGAGATTATTCACACTTCTGTTTCTAGAAAAAGACAGTCTTAGCTTCTCAGATAAAGTAGGCCTCAGGAAACTGTTTGCTGGCCTCTTAGACTGGACTTGTCAGTTGGATAGATTTGAAGGGTAAGCAACAGATTTTGGATTTTAAGTCTTGCTTTGAGTGGAAGCCAGTGTAGATCCTTAAAGATTGTATTGAATGTACTCATGACATAGACAAGTCTGGCTATTGACTGCCAGATGGATTGCAAGCGAGTCGGTGTCTTTTAGGGCAGCGATTCTTAATCTTTTTGCTTTTGTGGACACCCACTTAATCTTTACTGTAGCCCAGGTACTCGCACCGAATCATGATTGGAATCCGGGGACGCCCATTGAGTCATTATTGGCAGGCAGGGACCCCAGCCAAGCATTTGCTATGTTTTGAACCGCAAATAATAATAAAAACATACAGAAACAAGCATTCATCAACCAAACACATAAATGATTAAATATTTTATGTAATTCACAAACAAACAGAAAAAGAAACCAAACTTTTAATGGGAAGGTTGAAGCTTTTTTAAATTCCAATTGTGGCCACTCATCATCCATACTGTATTCTGTTTAATGCATTTGCACTGCTCCCACAAATCAATCTGAGGATACTAACTTATTTTTTAGCTTCCAATTTGAAATTCCCTCACAATTCCAGAGCGTTCAAAAAATTTAAATTGAGTTTCTTGATTTATGTACCCATTTTTAATGTGAATATTATTTAATTTAATAAGCCATCGTGAACAAACAGAGAAGTCTTCGCGGATCCCCGGACCATAGATTAAGAACCACTGATTTCGAGGATTAACACCAAAATTGCAGTGCCAAAGTTCTGGCGGGAGATGAGTGAATGAGTCGTGATATTTAATTGTATGAGACAAACGTGCTTTCGGATCTTTTTCAAAGCATGGAGGCAGAAATCTGCTGACTTACTGACTTTTTTAAATGTGGGGTCATAACAGTAAGAAGCTGTCCAAGCTAAAGCTTGTTGAGATGTGTGTTGGAGGGGAAGGTGGGAGAAAGCCATCAAGTTTTATACTCATTCAGTTGGACTGGACAGCATCTTTTTGGAGCGCCTGCGGTGATGGGCAGGAACCCTGTTTTTATTCATCATTACTGCCATATACTTCTGTAGTCACAGCACTTCTGCGTTGGGGAGACATATTCAAGTTCTACAGCAAGCATCACTGATTGGCTAAGAACTTAGACACGTCATGGAAGGAGGCCATAGATATGATATAGGTAAACTAGAGTATTCAAATACAATTTCAAGTACCAACTACGCTGACAGACCGTGCAAGCACTGGGATGCTGTGCTTCTGGAAAACTTAGAATTTAACATGCTTACCATATGCTTTGAGCTTATGTACCAGGAAGCTTCAGTTGTCTCTACCCTTTATCTACAAATAACGAGGAGGGAGTGAGGAGAAAAATACCAGGGTCACCCTCCTCTAACTTCATCCAAGAATCATAAAGAGCATGTTCATGCTGCAGAATGACTTATCCAATATAGCCACTGCGTCCACTAGAGCGAAAATGTATCCTTTGTGGCGTGTACTCATTCCAGCTATCCCAGCTCTGTTAGTGCTGAGTTTGGACAGAAAGAGAGAGAAAGACCTCACAGTTTCTCCTTTATTATGTGGATGCAATTCATGGCTCGAGTCGTATTTTCACTACCTATGTCCTGCCTCCTCTCTTGTGTGCAGCTATGTTTATGTGATAACAGGGAGGATGGCTATCCCTGCAGGTGGCTCTTTGGACTTTCCTTAAAGATGTATAAATGCTGGAGCACCGCCTGAGCCTTAAAAAGGATTTCATGTTGGTGCTAGTCCTTTCATAAGACCTAACATTCGTCACATGATATAGGAGTTGCGTCTTTCACCAAGTGAAAAAGGGGTAGAATTGCCTCAGAATACATTTTTTTACTTTTGTTTGTATTCAGTCTGGTGCCTGCAAGAAATTCGTTCTTGTAGGCTTCGTCCCTAGCTAAGCTGATGGCCACTGGGTTGACTTTGGATGTCTGACTGTTTGGGCATGTAATACTGTAGCTCTTTATAGTTAGTGGTATTGTTAAGACCTTTCCATTATGCAGTGCAGCACAAAAACAATTGGCTTGGTCAGTATTGCTTCTTCCTTTTCATAGGTCCTTCAATTAAATTAAATTTAATTCAATTAGTCTTTATTCGATCATAAACAATCCTAAAAGACACATAGAAACATACAATATTAAAAGACAAGAAATAACTTTTTAAGACAAAAAAAATATCACATGATAAAATGAATAATAAAATTCCATAAAAACATGTGCAGTTAAAAATTAAAGAGAAAAAGGAATATCTAGAATTACAATTACACAGGTTTTGGTTAGACACCTCAATCTTAAAAGCTGGTTAGATTAGAAGAAGCTGAGAGACGCCATAACTCAATAACATCAATTACAAAGTACGATGCAGCCTATTCCTTCTAATGATCCACGTCCAGCTCCAAAATTTAGCCATAGTAATAACTATGACTTCACTAGTATCAGTATTTAAGATACGCAGAGCCGTTTGGCAAGATCTTGTTCCTATTTTGGCACAAACTGGCTTGAGCCATTTATGACGGGGGGCCTTATATGGAGGGCACACAAACAGAACATGCGGTAAAGTCTCTTCCTCACCTGGGCAAGAATTACATTTTGAGTCTTCAACCCTCCCCCACTTATTTGTAAAGGATTTTAAAGGGAGAGTGCCCACTCTGGATTGGTGATAGAGCTTCCTGTCACTAGGGCTCATAATGATATCCCAATAGGCCTCCAGCCTATAATCAATTTAGTGATCCAAAAAGAGACCTGTTAGGGAAGCGCCATTCACCTAAGAAAGAGACTTCTGACAGACCATGTCCCTATGTAAGGCTTTAAAATCTGTTTTTGAAAGGAAGGCATTCCCTTCTGGGTCCAACCACAAATGGATGAGGCCCATGTCCGATAAAGTAGCCTTAATCATTTGTAACCATAAAATTGTATTCGTTTTATCAGCTTCTCTGATATACTTGACCGCTTGTGCATATTGAACCAACTCCGGGGTAGTCCAAAGCCTTCGCAAGTAGGCGAGAGGCCTAAAACCCGTAGCCTCCTCAAAAGAAATACACCCCAGGTCTAAAAGTAAGGGTCTAAGTGGTGTAGACTGAGGAAGGCCGGTCAATGCCCTCAGAAACTTGTTCTGCGCTTGGACTAAAGGAGCTAAATTCTCAAAGCCCCAAAGTTCAGCTCCATAAATTATTGATACAAAAGGGGGGGTGATGGACGGAGCATCTGAACCAATCAAACACTCACACCCAGTCAAAAGTGGGCTAAAGAACGGTGATGGATTAAACCCAGATCTGTTGACTTGGTGTGAGTGTTTGATTGGTTCAGATGCTCCGTCCATCACCACCCCCTTTTGTACCGCTTTGTTCGCCATAAGTTGGCAGGGTATGCTCAGACGTGAGTCCCTTGCTCACTTTGCCACTGGATTCAAGCAAGCCTGGCTGAAGACGGCTGGAATGCCAGAAACCGGTTCTAGGAAGCTTGTTTCCGGTCCAGGGAAGGCATGGCTTGGCAGTTCGGGCTGGACTGTTCCCATGAGGCACAGGGGCAGACTGATTTGCATATGGCCATGTCTGAACTGGGGTGGCGGAGTGGGCTAAAGATCGGTGATGGATTAAACCCAGATCTGTTGACTGGGTGTGAGTGTTTGATTGGTTCAGATGCTCCGTCCATCACCACCCCCCTTTGTGCCGCTTTGTTCGCCATAAGCTGGCAGGGTATGTTCAGACGTGAGTCCCTTGCTCACTTTGCCACTGGATTCAAGCAAGCCTGGCTGAAGACGGCTGGAATGCCAGAAACCGGTTCTAGGAAGCTTGTTTCCGGTCCAGGGAAGGCATGGCTTGGCAGTTCGGGCTGGACTGTTCCCATGAGGCACAGGGGCAGACTGATTTGCATATGGCCATGTCTGAACTGGGGTGGCGGAGTGGGCTAAAGATCGGTGATGGATTAAACCCAGATCTGTTGACTGGGTGTGAGTGTTTGATTGGTTCAGATGCTCCTTCCATCACCACCCCCTTTTGTACCGCCATAAATTATTGAGGCTCTAACCTTCCCTTGATATATAGTTAAGACGGGAGCAACTGGTTTAGTTTGGGATAAACAATATTCTTTTAAAAGGGCCCCTGCTAATTGGTTATGCCTTAAGACTAGCAAATCCACCTGTGGCTTCCAATTCATCCTTTTGCCCATTGTGACACCTAAATATGTAAATGAGTCAGTTTGTTCAAGGGACGCAGTATTCATTTTTACTCTGGCTTTAACTGTTTTATACTTATGCAATACCATGAACTTTGTCTTGTCAACATTGACTACAAGATCATGGTCATTGCAAAAAAGACTAAATCTGTCAAGGGCTCTTTGCAGACCAACTTGTGTTTGAGACAAAATTGAAGTGTCATCTGCAAACATTGAGAGGAACCCTCGATCCAGGGAGAGTAGGAGCGTCGGAAGGATATTCAGTGTAGTGTGAGAGAAGATTATTGATGAACAAAGAGAAAAGGGTAGGGGCTAGAACACACTCCTGCCGAACTCCCTTGTTCACAGGAAAACGTTCAGTTACCTCACTTTGTTGACCCCCCTGGACTTGAGCATAGGTAGATTCATGTCGTTTTATGATGAATGATAAAATCTCAGCAGGCAACCCTGCTTCCTTAAGAGTGTCCCAAAGTCTGTTGCGGGGCACTAGATCAAATGCAGACTTAAAATCTATGAATGCTGCATAAAGAGTGCCCCCTACTAAGACCACTGTATTCCAATATATTATCATCAATCTAAAAACTTGGTCGATAGTGCTAACATGGGAACTAAATCCTGCTTGGTAGGTGGATAGAATTTCATTATCATCAATCCACCTATTTACCCTGCTTAGCACTAATCTAGCCACCAGTTTTTGCATAGAGTCTATTAGGCTTATAGGCCGGTAATTAGTTGGACTAGCACAATCTCCTTTTTTATATATGGGGATAATTTCAGCCCCATGCCAGGATTCCGGAATAGGGGCTCCTCTAGCCAAACCATTGGCGAAAGTAAGAATATATTTAGACCAATTCTCCCGGTCAGATTTAAATATGTCTGCCGGGATGCAGTCCGGACCCGGAGCTCTACCTGCAACTACCACATCCAAAGCACGTTCTACTTCCACTATGGTGAATGTTAAAACAGACTCTGGGACCACACACTGCTGCTGCCCAAGATTATTTGTGTGCGAAGAAAATTGGGTCTGATAGTGTGCGATCCAAGCTTCGGGGGGGACATTGTTATCGGGTGCCGGACCAGCATTATCACCACCCTCCTTAATTAGTTGCCAGAATCAACACCAGTTTTTCCCATTACTTGCATCAAACAAGTCCCTCCATCTACTTTTGTCGTAGGCCTTCTTTGCTCGTTGTTGGGTGGCCTTCTATTCAAATCTCAATTTCCTTACCTCCTGAGTTGATCCTGCCCTTATTGCTTTATGCAAAGCCCTGTAGGCATTCCTACATACCCCATCGTACCATTTTGCTGATTTATACACAGGATGCCTATTAGTTCTTATTTTGGGTTTTATAAAATACGACCTCAGCTTGGCAAACAGGGCCTCATGAAGTGCTGTAAAGTCTAAAAATGTATCCTTGCAAGGCTCAATTTGCGAGAGGGCAGTAAGGGATTCTGCAAGCGATAGCTTAATTTGAGCCACAATGCCCTCATCCTCTGACACCTGTGCCCATTTTAACCTGCGGCAGTCGTGAGACATAATCACGTTTGCTGTTACTATATCCGTACTGCCGCTCGTAGCCGAATAACATTTCACATCCAATAACAATGACAAAGGATCGTGATCGCTCTCTGATCTTTTCACGACCTCCATATCCCTCACCCTTTGCCAAAATTCTAAATTAATAAAAAAATAATCGATCTTACTACCTCTTAACCCGCTACTAAAAGTGGGATTGCCTCTGTTATCCGATTTGGATCTTCCATTAACTGCACAAAGCCCCCTCTCCAGTGTAAGGCTTTTTAACTGAAGAGCAGCTTCAATCCATTTCTTGATTGGTGCCAGTGTTAAAGACGGGACACCCCAGATAGCATCCTCATCACTAGTTAGGTTCCCGTCTTCTAAGCCAAGTGGCTCGAACGTGCAGTTAAAATCAACCGCAACAATCCGGTTACATGCCCCTTCGAGTGATTTAATATATGTATCCAGGCTGGAAATGGTCGGTGAGGCCTTTCCACCACCTACCAGCCCCCTGGCATAGACGTTTATTAATATAAGCTCATATTCATACGCGAGGGTTATTTTAATGGCCTGAATGTCCGGATTATCAATCGCAAGGTCTTCTGGTAGAAGCCCTCATGTTGTCTGAACCAAATAATTAAACCGCCTGATGGGCGCTCTTTCGCGCTAGCACTTGCAGGCTTACCAAATGCCAAGTAACCTTGCCGAAAGATCGTGTCCAGCGACCAAGTCTCCTGGAAGACAACAATGTCGTAAGGCTCCATAAAATTAGACCAGTCAGAGGATCTAGTCTTTGATAGCAGTCCAGCAATGTTCCAAGATAAAATACTTAATAACCTGGGAGATGAACCTTCACCTTGTTCAATTGGAACCAAGTCCTCAGGAAACTGTGACCCACTATCTATTGCTAACGGAAGATTTTGGTCCATCGCATGGGAAGTATCAGAGTGAATGGGGCTATACTATGTCCTAGATGGATCCACAGATGTCAGTCAATCACAGCTATCTAGGCCAGACAATGGGGCAAATCGGTTGGCTAGGTTTAAATCAAAGGGATGGCCTGTGACCCTATGATGGATACTATGATGGTCACTACAAACCCTCCCTCCTGGCACAGATTTATAATGGGGTCTGTAGAAAAACCCTAAGGGAAGGAGAGAGATTTTTCTGGGACAATGCCCTACATTCCTACTCCCTAAACACTCCACTAAGAGTCTGACTACATGCTCATTGTTAAAATTGGCGACTACACAGTCATCCCCCATCCTTAGTGGAATGTCCAACCCATGGCGAACGTCTTGCCATAATCAGTTGATTGCAGATATCCCAACCCCATACCCCCGCTTCCTTCAATTGGGCACTAAGCCAGTGCATTGTTTTTGCCATTAACTAGTCTGTCGATTTGATCTGGCCAGCATATAGCGTAGGTACACTCCTCAAAACCACCACCAATGGGGCAGCAGCGGGTGGGAGATTTAATATCCTAGAATCGTTTCTGGTCAGATTGTTGACCAAATCAGAGTGTGTTACTGGAAAGTCACGACCAGTACCCCCAGGGGCAGTAATTGGATGGTTATCTAAGCCAGTCATAAAGTTGTTTTGTAAGGTATTGCTAATTAACCTGGCACCAGATCTGTCTCCCCCCGCCCTGGGAGTATTCGGAATAAGCTGGGCAAATTCACTAGATTTATTCCCCACCTCACCCGTGCCACCTCCCTGAGCCACTGCACCAACATCAGAAGTAAAGACCACCCCTCCATTCCTACTAGATAATAAAGGCAATGGATTAGATGTTAAAGGGATGGCGGATGGGCAATTAGAATTTGTGGGGTTACATATCACAGGAGGTGCCATTTCGGCAGGCCAGTTATTTTCCCCCATTGAGGCCATGATTGAACCTGGGTTAGACACGGCAAAAAGTTCAAGGTACGTTAGCTTCTCCTCAATTGTAGACAATCTCTCAAGTATTGGAGATAAGGATGCCGAGATGAGGGCCCCCATTCTAGCCCATAACCTCTCTTCAGTTTCAAGCGCAGATGGGCCAACTGGATCCATATTTTGAGTGCCAGATATAAGAGTAGTAGGCTGAGGCTGTATAGTCGTTGCGGGTATAGAAGTTGCCGACCCACCATTCATGTTCGTTTTAGGCAGCTTCGCGTTCTTTTGCCTTTGAGGGTCCCCCTACTAGTTTCCTCTTTATTGCTGGTTCTGGTAGTGTTTCCGAGACTTGAGACTTCGGTTTGGGCACAGACCTTGTGATAACATGTTGTAGTGTGGTGCATACTGGGCCCTCTTGTACCGGTTCAGGGATAGCAGGGCTAGTTGGTAACTCCATTATTGTAGAAATGTCCAGCGGGATAGCAGGAATATGGCTAGAATCTCCTGCCGAATTGGGGGAATGTAGTCCTGTGGCCAGACAGCGTTCGGGCGAACATGCAGACATCAATCCACCCAATGATGAACGTTTGGATCGCAGGGGATCAAGAGATAAACGGTGCTCAGTCAGGGCAATTTCATGGGCCAAGAAGGAACTGGCTCTAATTAAAAACTGGTCCAGAGTGCCGGCCACACTTCCGCCGGTAGGAGCAATCCTCCCCCTTCCCTCTCGGGAGTGCATCATTAATTAAGCACGCTAATCGAAAAAGTCCCGAAGATTCAAACCCAGCAAGGGGCACAACAAAGAATAAAGACTGACCGTAACATGCTACAGAATTAAAAGGGGGAGCCCAGCCTGGCCTCAAACATCCTCGAACGGGCTCAAAAGGGCCCACCCTTGGCCACCCGTGCAGCAGGAGCGGCGAGGGGTTATGTAGCAGCAGCAGGCGGGTTCAGGTGCAAAGGCAGGTGTGGTCCCAATGAAGCAGGCTCCCTGGGACTTGCAGTGCCGTGTCAAGCAGCGTCCGACCTCCTCAGTAAACGAAGCGGCGAGGGGTTATGTAGCAGCAGCAGGCGGGTTCAGGTGCAAAGGCAGGTGTGGTCCCAATGCAGCAGGCTCCCTGGGACTTGCAGTCCAGTGTCAAACAGCGTCGGACCTCCTCAGTAAAGGCGAGGGGTTATGTAGCAGCAGCAGGCGGGTTCAGGTGCAAAGGCAGGTGTGGTCCCAATGCAGCAGGCTCCCTGGGACTTGCAGTCCCGTGTCAAGCAGCGTCCGACCTCCTCAGTAAAGGCGAGGGGTTATGTAGCAGCAGCAGGCGGGTTCAGGTGCAAAGGCAGGTGTGGTCCCAATGCAGCAGGCTCCCTGGGACTTGCAGTCCCGTGTCAAGCAGCGTCCGACCTCCTCAGTAAAGGCGAGGGGTTATGTAGCAGCAGCAGGCGGGTTCAGGTGCAAAGGCAGGTGTGGTCCCAATGCAGCAGGCTCCCTGGGACTTGCAGTCCCGTGTCAAACAGCGTCCGACCTCCTCAGTAAAGGCGAGGGGTTATGTAGCAGCAGCAGGCGGGTTCAGGTGCAAAGGCAGGTGTGGTCCCAATGCAGCAGGCTCCCTGGGACTTGCAGTCCAGTGTCAAACAGCGTCCGACCTCCTCTGTAAACGAAGCGGCTCCCGCAAAGCAGGAGCGGCGAGGGGTTATGTAGCAGCAGCAGGCGGGTTCAGGTGCAAAGGCAGGTGTGGACCCAATGCAGCAGGCTCCCTGGGACTTGCAGTCCCGTGTCAAACACCGTCCGACCTCCTCAGTAAACAAAGCAGCTCCCGCAAAGCAGGAGCGGCGAGGGGTTATGTAGCAGCAGCAGACGGGTTCAGGTGCAAAGGCAGGTGTGGTCCCAATGCAGCAGGCTCCCTGGGACTTGCAGTCCCGTGTCAAACAGCGTCCGACCTCCTCAGTAAACGAAGCGGCGAGGGGTTGTGTAGCAGCAGCAGACGGGTTCAGGTGCAAAGGCAGGTGTGGTCCCAATGCAGCAGGCTCCCTGGGACTTGCAGTCCCGTGTCAAACAGCGTCCGACCTCCTCAGTAAACGAAGCGGCGAGGGGTTGTGTAGCAGCAGCAGGCGGGTTCAGGTGCAAAGGCAGGTGTGGTCCCAATGCAGCAGGCTCCCTGGGACTTGCAGTCCCGTGTCAAGCAGCGTCCGACCTCCTCAGTAAACGAAGTGGCTCCCGCAAAGCAGGAGCGGCGAGGGGTTATGTAGCAGCAGCAGGCGGGTTCAGGTGCAAAGGCAGGTGTGGTCCCAATGCAGCAGGCTCCCTGGGACTTGCAGTCCCGTGTCAAGCAGCGTCCGACCTCCTCAGTAAACGAAGCGGCGAGGGGTTATGTAGCAGCAGCAGGCGGGTTCAGGTGCAAAGGCAGGTGTGGTCCCAATGCAGCAGGCTCCCTGGGACTTGCAGTCCCGTGTCAAGCAGCGTCCGACCTCCTCAGTAAACGAAGCGGCGAGGGGTTATGTAGCAGCAGCAGGCGGGTTCAGGTGCAAAGGCAGGTGTGGTCCCAATGCAGCAGGCTCCCTGGGACTTGCAGTCCCGTGTCAAACAGCGTCCGACCTCCTCTGTAAACGAAGCGTCTCCCGCAAAGCAGGAGCGGCGAGGGGTTATGTAGCAGCAGCAGGCGGGTTCAGGTGCAAAGGCAGGTGTGGCCCCAATACAGCAGGCTCCCTGGGACTTGCAGTCCCGTGTCAAACAGCGTCGGACCTCCTCAGTAAACGAAGCGGCGAGGGGTTGTGTAGCAGCAGCAGGCGGGTTCAGGTGCAAAGGCAGTTGTGGTCCCAATGCAGCAGGCTCCCTGGGACTTGCAGTCCCGTGTCAAGCAGCGTCCGACCTCCTCAGTAAACGAAGCGGCGAGGGGTTATGTAGCAGCAGCAGGCGGGTTCAGGTGCAAAGGCAGGTGTGGTCCCAATGCAGCAGGCTCCCTGGGACTTGCAGTCCCGTGTCAAGCAGCGTCCGACCTCCTCAGTAAACGAAGCGGCTCCCGCAAAGCAGGAGCGGCGAGGGGTTATGTAGCAGCAGCAGGCAGGTTCAGGTGCAAAGGCAGGTGTGGTCCCAATGCAGCAGGCTCCCTGGGACTTGCAGTCCCGTGTCAAGCAGCGTCCGACCTCCTCAGTAAAGGCGAGGGGTTATGTAGCAGCAGCAGGCGGGTTCAGGTGCAAAGGCAGGTGTGGTCCCAATGCAGCAGGCTCCCTGGGACTTGCAGTCCCGTGTCAAGCAGCGTCCGACCTCCTCAGTAAAGGCGAGGGGTTATGTAGCAGCAGCAGGCGGGTTCAGGTGCAAAGGCAGGTGTGGTCCCAATGCAGCAGGCTCCCTGGGACTTGCAGTCCCGTGTCAAGCAGCGTCCGACCTCCTCAGTAAACGAAGCGGCTCCCGCAAAGCAGGAGCGGCGAGGGGTTATGTAGCAGCAGCAGGCAGGTTCAGGTGCAAAGGCAGGTGTGGTCCCAATGCAGCAGGCTCCCTGGGACTTGCAGTCCCGTGTCAAGCAGCGTCCGACCTCCTCAGTAAAGGCGAGGGGTTATGTAGCAGCAGCAGGCGGGTTCAGGTGCAAAGGCAGGTGTGGTCCCAATGCAGCAGGCTCCCTGGGACTTGCAGTCCCGTGTCAAGCAGCGTCCGACCTCCTGAAAAGGGGGGGCCCTCGGCCCCCCCGCACGCATGGCGGCGCGGCGACCGTCGCCCCCCCTTTCTCTTGGGTGGCCACTCGGCGGTGGGGGCGTGCCCTGGGGGGCGCGGCCCACCGCCGATTGGCCGGCGGCCTCCCTGACCCGGATCCTAGGTAGTGGGTCCGGGTCAGGGGGGGCGGGCTATAGGAGGGGCCGCCTGGCCCCTCGGGAATAAGAGGTGGGGAGCGCCCAGGAGACCCCCTTGTCCCTGGACGCTCCCTCGCTGTAACGGTGTGCCCCGCCGCGGCCAGGGCGACTGACGCTGGAATCTGGGGACCACGGTTCGATCCCCGGCTCCGGCGGCAGATTAGCCCAGCACCATGTGACTCTGGGCAATAGCTCGCAAAAGATTCTCTCGCTCTATTGCGCAGGCAATGAAGGGGCTGAGGGAGAAGCACCACCGCACTCGACTGTCGGTTGAAATTCGCCAGGATATGCTTATATGGATGGCATTCCTGGAGGATTTTAACGGCAGGGTAGTCTGGCCCGGCCCGCTGACAACATCAGCAGAGTTGGGCCTGTGGACGGATGCTGCCGGGAGTGTGGGCTTCGGCGCCATTCTAGGAAACAGATGGGTCGCTCAACAGTGGCCGGGAGTATGGGGGACATGGGGCCTGACCAGCAACATTGGCTTCCTGGAACTCTTCCCAATATGGGTGGCACTGATGGTCTGGCCCGAACACCTATGTAATCAATCAGTGGTGTTTTGGTCAGACAACATGACGGTGGTGGAATGTATCAACCAGCAGGGGGCACGGTGTCCTTTCATACTTCGTCTGATCAAAGAAATTGTGTTGCAGTGCCTTAAATTGAATGTCAACTTTAAGGCCAAACATGTCCCAGGTGTTCTGAACAATGCAGCTGACTCCCTCTCTCGCTTCAAAATGCAGGTTTTCAGGGAGCATCTTCCTACAGCAGACCCCTCACCAGCGCACTTCCCAGCAGTACTTTGGCAGATTGGTGCCCCAGATTACAGGACCTCGTGGTCGCTAGCCTAGCCCCCAGGACCAAGACGGCTTACGAAGGGGCGTTTTTGTCTTATCGTTCCTTTTTGGGGCAACAATGGGAAGTACTTTGGGCACAGGAGGATAGCTTTGCAGCCTATCTAGAATGGATGCATAAGGAAGGGCGCTCGGTGGCAGCGGCAAACAGACATAGGGCAGCGGTGTCATTCTTCGCTCAGGCTAGGGGCTTCCGGGATCCCACTAATACCTTTATGATACGTAAGGCTTTGAGGGGATGGCGCCGTATACAGGGCCATCATAAGGATAAGAGAAAGCCCATAGGATTAGCCCGGCTGACAGCTTTACTGGCCACGCTGGACACTGTTTGTAGCTCGGAGTGGGAGGTGTTTCTTTTTAGGGCAGCATTCTCTTTGGCATTCTATGGGGCGCTGAGAATTAGCGAACTTGTGGCAGGCTCTAAATCAGACTTACTGGGCGGCTTGCAAAGGGCTAGTGTGACGATAAGGGAGGACACCATGTGGGTAACTATTCCAAAGTCAAAGACCGACCAGGAGTCTAGGGGCCACACCATAGTTCTCCAACGGGCCCCCGCCAACCCTTGCTGCCCGGTGAGGCACGTGGAATTATTGCACGGACTGCTGGTGGGCTCAGCGGGCAGGGCATTGCTCTGTCACGCCGATGGGAGCCCCTTGACCAGATATCAATTCAGGAAGGTATTAGAGATGGGGGTTAAGAAAGCAGGTCTTGACCCTAAAGAGTTTGGCTCTCATTCCTTTAGGATTGGGGCAGCAACTGAGGCGGTGGCGGGGGGCCTCCCAGTGGAGAGAGTGAAGACAATTGGGAGATGGTCCTCAGAATGCTACAAACGTTATGTACGGATTGACATGCTATGATTACATGTCGCTCACGCTTGGTTTGTTTCCGCTCTCTTACAGTTTCTCAGACCTGTTACGCAGGGGAGGAATTTGTCGTCGGGCACCGGCAACAGACATCAGCACGGAGCGGCACCCAGGAAACGATGAAGAACAGTGTTTGGATTGTGGGTCACTCATATGTAAAACGAGCGGAATGTGTCTTTATGTCAGGTGACAGGAGGAAAAGGGCGGCACAACTAGGGTTGGACATCAAGTTCTTTGGCAGAGGGGGGTTGTGTCTGCACGAGTTTAGGGGATTCTTCCAGGGGCTTTTAGCACGCCAGCAATCTCCACCGTCAGTGGTGATACTTCACCTTGGGGAGAATGATTTGGCAACACTGGGTAGGCGCATTCTGATTGAGGAGATTATCTCAACGGCGGGTTGGATGGCTAGGACCTGCCCCGGTTGCACACTAGTATGGTCACAACTCATACCTCGACTACAGTGGCGGGGGGGACATTCGGTCAGGGCGTTGAATCACTCGGTAAAGAGGATCAACACACGGTTGGATAGGTTGTTTCGAGCCCCCTTGTTACAGTCAATACCTCATGGGTGCATCTGGGGCGACAAGTATTACTTGAAGGACGGAGTTCATTTAACAGAGGAGGGTAATGTCTTGTGGTCTGACAATATCTGGGCCTGGCTAGAGGGTTTTGAAAGTAGGAGGGTTTCCTTAGGTAGGTGCTAGAAGGGGGAGGCCAGATCGTCGGTTAACAATGCTGGCCTGTGGCGGTAAGGTCATTATCGGTGAGCACATATTTTGAGGTCTGAGGGGGCGGGCATCATCCTATGGAGGTTCCCGCCCAGGGGGAGGGGCCTGCGGGCCACTCCCAGAACTCCAGGGGCAAGGTAATAGGCAAAGGAGCGCGGGTAGGAGTAGTTCACGCTTTCCTTAGGCTGGTAGCCACCCCGCGAGCGTGGACTCATGACGCCACCGGCGCAGAGTAAGGGCCCTCCTTTAGTGGGTAAATGGAGTTTAGGGCGTAGACCGGGCAATTCCCGGGGTAACACTGCGCATGCGCACATCTATGGGAGAGGCGCAGCTTGTAGGACCTGACACCGGTAGTGACCCTGCCATATGGCCAGAAATGTACGAAAATCAAGATTAGGATGTTTAGTCTAAGTTAGGAAACAACATGTATTAGAGTTTTGTTAAGGTCAGGCTCTCAAACTTGTTGATAAGAATTGTGTAACTAAATGTCCTGCTGATTTTTGTATTCATTGTTGATTATGCAATTAAAAGCCTTTTTTAATTTCATACTTTAATAAATACGGCCGGGCGACTAGCGCCCGCCTTCCAAAAAGTAAAGATGACTCGTGTCCACGTTCCTGGGTATTGGGTGCCGGATTGGGGGGGAGGCGGCAGCTAGTCGCTGACCATGTGAAAAGGGGGGGCCCTCGGCCCCCCCGCACGCATGGCGGCGCGGCGACCGTCGCCCCCCCTTTCTCTTGGGTGGCCACTCGGCGGTGGGGGCATGTCCTGGGGGGCGCGGCCCACCGCCGATTGGCCGGCGGCCTCCCTGACCCGGATCCTAGGTAGTGGGTCCGGGTCAGGGGGGGCGGGCTATAGGAGGGGCCGCCTGGCCCCTCGGGAATAAGAGGTGGGGAGCGCCCAGGAGACCCCCTTGTCCCTGGACGCTCCCTCGCTGTAACGGTGTGCCCCGCGTTCGGGGCTTCTTTGTTTCCCACCCACCATCCCCTTGGACAAATAGTCTTGTAGCATTTTTTACGTCTGGCTGAATGGTAAGTTTGGGAGGTACACTCCACAGGTCTCACAGGGTAGTAATAATGGAACTGTTGGTATATTTTGTGATGCTTTTGTTTAGGAATTTTTTCCCCTTTTAGCAAACGATGTATGAAGTATATTATATGTGATACAAATCTCTTTAGGCCTTTTTTCCCTTTGTAGCTATACGTTGATACTGTTATTTATTAGCCAGTGTAGCTGTCCTTTAGAATTTTTTCCATAGGTCGTCGTATTTATTAGGTATGGGGCATGCGGTAAGGTCATTATCGGTGAGCACATATTTTGAGGTCTGAGGGGGCGGGCATCATCCTATGGAGGTTCCCGCCCAGGGGGAGGGGCCTGCGGGCCACTCCCAGAACTCCAGGGGCAAGGTAATAGGCAAAGGAGCGCGGGTAGGAGTAGTTCACGCTTTCCTTAGGCTGGTAGCCACCCCGCGCGCGTGGACTCATGACGCCACCGGCGCAGAGTAAGGGCCCTCCTTTAGTGGGTAAATGGAGTTTAGGGCGTAGACCGGGCAATTCCCGGGGTAACACTGCGCATGCGCACATCTATGGGAGAGGCGCAGCTTGTAGGACCTGACACCGGTAGTGACCCTGCCATATGGCCAGAAATGTACAAAAATCAAGATTAGGATGTTTAGTCTAAGTTAGGAAACAACATGTATTAGAGTTTTGTTAAGGTCAGGCTCTCAAACTTGTTGATAAGAATTGTGTAACTAAATGTCCTGCTGATTTTTGTATTCATTGTTGATTATGCAATTAAAAGCCTTTTTTAATTTCATACTTTAATAAATACGGCCGGGCGACTAGCGCCCGCCTTCCAAAAAGTAAAGATGACTCATGTCCACGTTCCTGGGTATTGGGTGCCGGATTGGGGGGGAGGCGGCAGCTAGTCGCTGACCATGTCAGTAAACGAAGCGGCGAGGGGTTGTGTAGCAGCAGCAGGCGGGTTCAGGTGCAAAGGCAGGTGTGGTCCCAATGCAGCAGGCTCCCTGGGACTTGCAGTCCCGTGTCAAGCAGCGTCCGACCTCCTCAGTAAACGAAGCGGCGAGGGGTTGTGTAGCAGCAGCAGGCGGGTTCAGGTGCAAAGGCAGGTGTGGTCCCAATGCCGCAGGCTCCCTGGGACTTGCAGTCCAGTGTCAAGCAGCGTCCGACCTCCTCAGTAAACGAAGCGGCTACTTTATGATAAGTTAAGACCGTGATGGCCCATAGAGATACTGATCCCTGAGAGAAGTTAACTTTACCATTAATGTATTTTCTGAGAATTCATGGCATTGATGAAAGTAATAGATGCAAGGTGGCTCTTACTGTGCATCTCTACATTTGAAATAATTGATCTACTTTGAGTACTACTAGAAAATTACACAGACTTGAAATGTTATGGAAAATAACACAAAATGTGTTTGCTGAAGAGCTCTCAGTAAAAGCAGACATGATTGTCAAATTATGTAAAATGTGTGTAAATAGGCTGCACTAATAAAGTAACATATTAATTGGAAAATTGTTGTATGCCAAAAGCAGGTGGAGCAATTTTTATTAAAAAGTTCAATAAAAGTAACTATTTCATACCTGCTTAGGATTTGTATAAAATGTCCCTGCAGTCTCAGCTAGGCCACCGTTTTTAGAATTAAAAGAATCTGTTCCCTGCCATTTTTTATACATGAATGCTGGTCCTCATTAATTTTTCTTTTAAACGGAACAAGCATGATTGTTTTATTTTTCGTCACCTTTCTGATGCGCCCATAAAATCAGCTACACTGGTTGGTTGGCATCTTTGGAACTTGCCCTTCCCCGTGAAGTTCAGATGTTCGAGTCTCCATCTCCCAGGAAGTAATAGTAGACCTGCAATAGTGGCATTCTTTAATGTCTCATAACCCAATGGAATCTTAACATCAGATTTTTACAGGTATGTCCAGGGAGCCATGATGGATCTTCAACAATTCACAACATCCGGTCTGAAGATTCTTCTCTTTCATAGACCTTTTAGGTTGAAGCCTACCAAAACGTGCAGCTGTCTGGTTTGCTTACGACATCTTGGGGGCATCTAGAAAGCTTCCCTGGGAATACATTCCACCCATTGCTTGCCGTTGGCTTTGTGGTTTGTAAATCACATTTGCTTGCTTTCTATTTGATGGTTTTCTTTGTTTTAGGCTGTCCAGCTGTTCAATCATTCCCTTGCACAAACCCTATTTACTGTATTCTTCCACCAGTACTGAATTTTTGTAAACCGGCTTTTAAATCTTGTTCTTATATTGTCACATTTGCTGTGCAGAGAAGATGTGGCCTAATGGCGAGAGCGGGCTAATTTTAAGCTAGGGAACCAGATTAGTGTCTGGCGGGAGGCTCAAACATCCTGTGATTCTGGGCAGATCACGTCATCTCCCTTTGCCTAAAAAAACCCAAAACAAAATGAATAGGTCTGTCCGTACTGGAAGTAGTGCTCATGTAAAGCACTCTGATACCTTAGGGTCATGTTTTGCGCTATATACAAAATGTTAACATGTAGGCTCTGTCTTCCAAGTTGCTTGGGGTTTACTTTTCTATCTCTCACTTCAAAGAGAAAATATTTATGTGACCGTCATGTTTAAACTGGTTGTGTTCTACATGTTACTTTTTTTCCTAGCACAAAACAAAATTTAAATGTCTGTAAATGAACTGTGGAGAAATTTCAAAATACGGAAAGCACAAATGAAGCACATTTTTGGGTAATTCTGAAGTGTGGTGGAAACCGATATTTTAATAAGATCAAAACCAATCAGTACACTAGATAACATTACAATACATTGTGCGCTGGCTACTTTTTTTCAGTAAAACTGAATGTCTGTGCAACTGTGATGGTCATTTCAATTGCAGATGTGTTGTCTGTAATGGCAGTGTACTACCAAAACATGCATACTCCACTTTATCCTACTCCACTCTGCACCACTTTATGACACTGTACTCTACTCTCTACCACTCCTCACTGCATTACTGCACTACACTCTGCATCACTCCACACTATGCCACTTCTCTCCACACTGTTACTGCACTCTAATCTTCACCACTCCACTCTATGCCACTTCCCTTGATGACTCATTACTCTGTGCCACTCTACTCTATGCCAGTGGACTCTACCCACACTACTCTACTATACACCACCGCACTCTGACACTGCACTCTTAGCCACTCTACTCTACTTCACTCTACTATGTAGCAATCTACTGTATGCCACTCTATTCCACTCTGCGCCTTTCCACTCTGCTGCTGCACTTTACGCCACTTTACTCAAAACCAATACAGTCTATGCCACTGCACTCTACACCATTCTACTTTGTACCACTGCACTGTACACCACTATAATCTACTCTGCAACACTCTATGCCACTGCACTCAACGCCACACCATTGCATGCTACGTCACTTTACTCTGCACCACTCTACACCATTACACCATATGCCACTCTACTCTACACCATTGCACACTACGATATTCTACTCTGCAGTATGGCACTCTCTGCCGCTGAACTCTGCATCACACTGCTCTGAGCCCCTACACTTCTCTCTGCACCACTCTACTCTACACCACTCTACTTCACTCTACACCAATGCACCCGATGCCTCTAGACTCTATGCAGATCAGTCTACTGTGGACCACTTCCCTCTATGTCTCTCTACTCTACTGTATGCCGGTGCAATCTACCCCACTCTACTATGCACCACTGTACTCTTCGACACTGCACTACTCTACTCTGTACCACTCTACACCAATGCAGTCTGACACTCTACTCTGCATGATGGCACTCTCTGCACTGCCTTCTCCTCAACTCTGTATAACTCCACTCAATGCCACTCTAATCTATTCTGCACCAGTGCAGTATGACACTGCACTCTACACCACTCTATTCTATGCTACTGCACTCTAAGTCACTGTACACCTTTGCATTCTGTCCTGCACCACTCCACTCTACCCCGCACCACTCCACGCCACTTCCCTCTACTCTGAAACAATCTACTCTACTCCACTGCACTCTATGCCACTCTACTCTACGTGATTGCACTCTATGCTCCTGCAGTCTACTCTGCACCACTCTCCTCTGCACTCTTCGCCAATGTACTCTACACCACTTTACTCAAAGCCAATGTAGTCTACACCAATCTTCTCTGTACCACTGTACTTTACGCCATTTCACTTTAGTCCACTCTGCGACACACCACGCTGTGACACTCCACTCTGACGCTCTACTCCATCAAACTGCACTCTACTCTACTCTATTCCACTCCACAACATTTTCTTCGACTCTATGCCACTTGATGACACTACTGCACTCTATGATGCTCTCTGCATCTCCCTCTATGCCACTCCTCCACTGTATTCTAGAACACACGACTCCACTGCTCCACTCTGCGGCACGCCACTCTGTGCCACGCCACTCAGTGTTACACCACTCTACTCTTTGCCACTCTTCTCTGCACTACTCCACTGTATGCCACTCCACAACGCTCTACTCCTCTTTGTCATTCCACTCTAAAACATCTACTCAACTCTTTCACTCTATGCAACACCCTCTACACCACTCCACTCTGTTGTACACTACTCCACAACACTCTACGCCATTCCACTCTACAGCACTCTACTCCACTCTGACACATCACTCTACTCTATTCCAGTCAACTCTGCTCCAATCTACACCCTCTCACTCTGACACTCTACTTCCTCCACTACACTCTACACCACTCCACTTCACTCGCAACTCAACTTTATGCCACTCTACGATTCTCTATGCCACCCCATAGCACTCCACTTACTCCACTTTCACACTCCACTCTCCTTTATCCCATTAACTTTTAGCATTGCTGAACTGCAGCCCTTTTGTGTCCAATATGACTAAAACATTATCAAAGCCCATAGCTCTTGCATAGGTGAGACCCATTGACTTTTGCCAACGCTTGTTTGGAATTAGTGATTATTTGCGTAAACGCCATACTGACATTGGTTCAAATGAAGAGGGTTTAGATTTACGCTGAAAATGCCACAAAAATGACTATATAAACAAACACAAGGATTCACGTCCCCATCTGCAGTTCAGGCTCCTGTTACAAGTGTGACTTTTGTTGAACACTCTGGGCAGAGTTCACATTACTTGGATCAGCGTTCTGTAACATGGTAATATGTGTGGTTTAGTATCAGCCACTCTACGCCGCTGCACTTTATGCCACTTTACTCAAAACCAATACAGTCTATGCCACTGCACTGTACACCAATCTACTTTGCATCACTGCACTGTACACCACTATAATCTACTCCGCATCACTCTACGCCACTGCACTCTACTCTACACCATTGCACTCTACGATATTCTACTCTGCAGTACGGCACTCTCTGCCGCTGAACTCTGCACCTCACTGCTCTGAGCCACTGCACTCTACTCTGCACCACCCTACTTCACTCTCAACTAATGCACCCAATGCATCTATACTCTACGCATATCAGTCTACTGTGGACCACTTCCCTCTATGCCTCTCTTCTCTACTCTACTCTACTGTATGCCGTTGCACTCTACCCCACTCTTCTATGCACCACTGCACTCTTGGACACTGCACTGCACTACTCTACTCTGTACCACTCTACACCAATGCAGTCTGACACTCTACTCTGCATGACGGCATTCTCCGCACTGCACTCTCCTCAACTCTGTATAACTCCACTCAATGCCACTTTAATCTATTCTGCACAACTGCACTATGATACTGCACTCTACGCCACTCTACTCTATGCTACTGCACTTTAAGCCACTGTAAATCTCTACACTCTGTCCTGCACTACTCCACACCCATTCCCACTACTCTGAAACAATCTACTCTACTCCACTGCACTCTACGCCACTCTACTCTACGCAATTGCACTCTACGCTCCTGCAGTCTACTCTGCACCACTCTCCTCTGCACTGCACTCTTCGCCAATGTACTCTACACCACTTTACTCAAAGCCAATGCAGTCTACACCAATCTTCTCTGTACCATTGTACTTTACGCCACTTCACTTTAGTCCACTCTGCGACACTCCTCGCAGCGACACTCAACTCTGACGCTCTACTCCATCAAACTGCACTCTACTCCACTCTGTGCTACTCCACAACACTTTCTTCCACTCTATGCCACTTGATGACACTACTGCACTCTATGATGCTCTGTGCATCTGTCTACGCCACTCCATGCCACTATCCTCCATTGTATTCTAGAACACACTACTCCACTGCTTCACTCTGCGCCACGCCACTCTGTGCCACTCCACTGTGCGCCACTCCACTCTGCACTACTCCACTCTACGCCACTCCACATCACTCTACTCCTCTGTTATTCCACTCTAAAACATCTACTCAACTATGTCACTCTACGCAACACCCCCTACACCACTCCACTCTGTTCTACACTACTCCACAACACTCTATGCCATTCCACTCTACAACACTCAACTCCACTCTGACACACCACTCTACTCTATTCCAGTCAACTTTGCTCCAATCTACACCCTCCCACTCTGACACTGTACTTCCTCCACAACACTCTACTCCACTTGCAACTCAACTCTACTGTACCCCACGCTACAACTCTCTATGCCACCCCATAACACTCTACTCTCCTTTACCCTAATAACTTTTAGCATTGCTGAACTGCAGCCCTCTTGTGTCCAACATGACTAAAACATTATCAAAGCCAATAGTTCTTTCATAGGTGAGACCCATTTACTTTTGCCAATGCTTGTTTAGAATTAGTGATCATCTGCTTAAACCCCATACTGACATTGGTGCAAATGAAGAGGGATTAGATTTACGCTGAAAATGCCACAAAAATGACTATATAAACAAACACAAGGATACACGTCCCCATCTGCAGTTCAGACTCCTGCTACAAGTGTGACTTTTGTTGGACACTCTGGGCAGAGTTCACAATACTTGGATCAGCTTTCTGTACATGTGTGGGTTAGTTTCTCCGTCTGCGAGGAAAGTCGCCTCAAAACATAACACAACAAATGCAGTCTGTTTGCTTAGTGAATTAGCATAATTCTTCCTGAGCATCATAATCTAAGACTATCCCAGTCCATCAGTATTTCTTAACCCCCCTTCTCCTGATCCTGGTGCTTCACTAGTTCTGAAGGAGTTGAATGTTGAATAGTCCAGAAGGCTCCCAGAGGCTTAACGTAGTTGAGATTTTGTACCTAATGGAGCATGTTCAACCCCTCCATCCCACCATCATTTCTGAGATTGTGGAGTGTTGGCTTTGCGAGGGATTTGAAACCTACCCATGCGCTTGGCCTGAGCTGTCGTCCTAGCTATCATGAAATTCGCCTCAGGTCCCTTATTGTGCCAGAATGATCTTATTAATATTCTGACCTTCAAGAAGCAAGTCAACATAAGTCAGTATAAGAATAAATGGCTTTATTTTGCAGTTTGTCACTGATGGCTTGCAGTATTATTTTACTATAGGGCATATGCTATCTCTTGGTTCCCTCCTGGCTGTGTGTGTGTCTGTTCTGTTGGACCGTGGAGTGGTCTTCATCAGTGTGCAAGTATTGGACTGTTAGAACTGTTTCACCTACAGTCTCCTGTTTTTATAACATGTCTGACGTAAAAAGAAAATGTTATCGATATCAAGTGATTTTCCACTGGTGACATAGAACATTGCCATTTTAAAGGCGCCTGCTAGGTGTGTTGGAGATTGTGACACCTCATGCATGAGAAACCGTATTCAGTAATGAACAAGTGTTAACCAAACGTCTCATTCTCTTATGTTGAACATTTTTTATGAATTTGGTAATTTTTCTTCTGACCTTGTTCCGGACTCTTTGCTGAACTAAACAATCCTTGTCACTCAGACTCTCAGATTCTTTGTTTTGCCTATAATTTTTAACGTCTTTAAACTAAGATAAAGTGGCAAAGATTCCACAAGGTGAATTATTTTATGTAACTGTGTGTGCATATTCCCCCATGAGGGCACTGCTTTTTTCCCTAATGTAGCACAGTCTAATTAGAGAAGTGAGTCTCTAAAATATTTGGTTAAACCCTAACACCCGTATATTTCTGCCAAAGACTTGGTGATGCTTTGCTCTGCAGCTAACGCACTAGAGAGACAATTTGATTGCTTTAAAAACGGAATCTTTCAATTTTATTTGAACTAAAACCCTAACCAGACCTCAGTAGGTGAAAAAACATTTCAATTACAAAATGTATATATATTTGTTCCTATGCTATAAATTACATTAAAAGTCAACATACATCTTTAAACAAGACCTTAATGCATGGCACAAAGGCAACTTTACTTCACCAATGTTTTCGCAGCTTCTGTGTTTTAATTTATTTTCCTATTGGGATTAGCCTATGGGCACAACCACTGCAGGCAGTGGCAAACTGGTTAATAATGACACGAGTCCACCCCAATTTAATACAATTATGAACTCCAATTGCAGAGCTGAGAGTGTGTTTCAGCTGCAGGAAACCGCCTAATTTACAAAGGTTGGAGAGAGCACTTCCTACCCTCCCACTTACCCCTCTAGTGCCTTCACCCTTACAGAGACACCAGGAAAGCACCTACAGTCTACTATGCACACAAATATGTTTGTGAGCGATGTTAGGGCATTCGTATTTCCCTGTCTCGAATTTAACAGGTCTGTTGTTGTATGGTGCTGCTTAATCCAAATTCAATGTAAAGAAATAAGGGCCAGATGTACAAATGCATTTTGTCAGCCCAACGCCTGCAATTTGGTTAAATTGCAGGGTTTGCGACAAGAAAATGTTTTTAATGTACTAAACCCATTTAGCGATTCAGTAACTTTACAGAATCGCAATGAGTTTAGGAAACAATTAGTAATCGCTCTTTGGAAGAGGCATGTTTAGGGTGTCCCTTACATTTAGAAATTCCTTATTGTATGTATTAATGTTGTGCAACCTAAATACGGTCTCAAAATCAACTTTTTGTTACTACTGAGAAGTAGTAGTAACCCAGTCACCTCCATGAATCATCCAAACATGTTTTTTGCAGTAGGCAGTGGTCCAAATAAATAAATAAATAAATAACAGTTTTTTTTCTTCTTTTTTACACCTCGTTTTTTTAAGGAAAACTGGCTGCATTTAAAGAATTTTTTATTTTTATTCAAAAGCAATCACAACTATATGGGTGTGGTGGCGGCGTATCGTAGTGGGTCAGTGTTTGCAACCTACCTCATTAATATTCGTGAGTTAGGTCGAATTCTGTTGTTGGGTTGAGCTTTTAGGTAGGAACTTGACATACAGTTCTGCATTAGATCAAGACAGATTTTGAGCATTTGGATGTTGTTAAGTGAGTAGATTTAGAAGTTGTATGCCTTGGGAGTGTTGGTTGGATTCTTACTGACCAATGCATCCAGATCAAAGAGTTACATCCTTGGGGGGCTCCCGGGATTCTTGCTTCGTATTTTGCGATTTGAGCAGTGCAAAGAGTGAGGTCGAACTTCAAACATTATAAACAGAGACTCCTCTGGATTTAATTAATTAGCTGTTACTGCTTACTCTCTGTGTCCATGTTAGTGGTAAATGTTGAATCCAGTCAATTTCATGTGTACTGAACAAAATTTAAGAGACTAGTGACAAGTATGCATAAAAAACTGTTGGAATTGTTCGCCAGTCTAACCAATAAATTTGTTTTAATGTAGAGCTCAATAAGTGTCAATCTTTGCAGTGAGGTTTGACAATGAGATAAAGGGCCTAGTTTGCTAAGTACACAAATGTATCAATCATAGACTATTGTTTATTATATATAGTCTACGAGGAGTAAGCACGAAAGAGAGGCAAATCAGATTTCCAGGTGTACTATATGTCCATCCGATGTATTTTGGTGAATCAAATTTTCATCCTGATAGACAATGCATGTAATTTAAATATGGCGAAAATGTGCAAAAGCACTTTTTTATTTTTTATTTTTTATTTTGTTCTCTCAGCAGAAAATGTTTTTCCATGGAGAAATCCTCACCAAATAATGTTAGCCCAACTATACTGTGTGGGAAATAGACTGCAAACTGTTTTTGAATACTCACAAACTCTCTTGTTGTGTTTGTCAGTGTTAAAACATTTTGCTTGTCCCCTTACCTACAGCTTCCCAACATTTACAACTGTGGATTTTGTGCATTTGGAGGTCTGATCTGTATGCGGAAGTAACCATAGACTTGAAATTGTGAAATATAAGTAGGAAATTTCCACATGCAGATCTGTATTTTGCACGCTTAACTAATACTTGCTTGTCCAGTAAATGTAAGTGAACTTGATCCAAAGTGATCTGTCCAATTAGATATGTCTTCAGTACCCTGCTTTGGGACTAAGTGTAAAAAAAAATATTTATTAAAAAGCAACAATAATAACAAAAAAAACGTGATAGAAGTCTCTTTGACATTGCCCAGGAGAGGAGCTTCCTGGGGAGAGTGTGATGCTCTCATTAATACCTAATTTGCAAAAGTTTCTAGTTTTCTAGAATAAGGTCACAGGCTTAGATTCTGATTTTCTATCAACCAGTGGGTGGCAGGCATTAAATTGTCTGAATCAAAGAAACTCAGAGCAAGTGTCTTTCAAGAATATCCAAATAATACAGCAAACAGTCAGGTTCCAAGATCCTTATCCCACTTATACTGTTAACTGGAAGCTTTTGCTTCGTATCAAACAAAGGATACATACAGCGTGTTATTCACTAAAACATTGACATAACTTTAACACCAAGAACACACAATAGTCAGGAAGCCAGAATTGGTTCTCAAATTTAAGAGCAGGAACTTTAGCCACTACATCTTTCTCTCCTCTAAGTCCTCCAGTTCCTCCTCCTGACTTTACGACCTTCTTCCTCCTCTGTTTAATCCCTTCATGTATATTGTTGTGACGTGTGACAGTGTTGTTAATTTATTGGCAATTTGCCATTTATTTAAGGACTTAAGGGAGTTGAGCAGGTGCTGTTTGAAAATTATCATTTGTAGGTGCTGTTGATTGTTATCTGGGGTGTTGGATTGACATTGCCTGTGTCCCTTCAGCAACCTATCTGCAAACTTGGTCTGATGACATATTTAATCTTGGTGTTAATGTTCACTTACCCACCCCCTCAAGATTCTTATGAGTCATTGTACTGACAACCAAGCTTCAATCTTGCTTTATTTGGGACTCTTGTGATGGAGCTTAGATGTACCCCAAGGCGCAGGGCTAGGGAACCAGGTAGCCAGTCCGAATGATAACTGTTGGAAACTGACCCTATTAACCTTCTATGAAATTAATAGGATGTGCTTCCAAGGCTCGTGAAGATGATAGTTGATCAGACTGTCTCAAATTGTTCCAATGACCCCCATTCTTTGTTAAATCTGGTTAATTTAAAGTGAATAAAATAAAGTATGGCAATTACGAAATAATTGTTTCCATGCAATCAATTGTTTATAAAGTGGGGTTTCTGGATATTAAATTAGTACCCTTTGTTTCAACTTACTATAGTAAATTGGATGCTTATCGTACCCTCTCATATAGCCATTTTAACTGAAATGTTGCACCCTCGATAATGAAATCTATTCTAGGTACTGACATAACTGCACTCCCCAGATTACACCAAATAGTGGGGCAGGACTGAACTAATCGGTACCTCTTAGATACTCTAGTTGAGATGTAGCATCAAATCCTCTTTGTGCTTCTAAGGATAAGATTTAAGTCAGATAAACTTTATTGGCACAACAAGTTGCGGACCTTGGTAAGATGCCCATTACAATTAACAAAACATTTTGTTTTTTTACAGAGAAACTCATATAAATAGAGCCGGTAATGTAATGGGTTAGATACTGGTGTTCTCACATTGCATGCCTAGTCGGATAATTATACATATGTGGAAACTCTTTCAGGGGCCCCACGTTTTTCTCACGAGCCATCTGATGGTATTGCTGAATGCCAGATTAAAGAATACTTAAATTGCCTTGTTTTGAGTCAATCTCATGCCTCTTTCTGGTAGCACTCCAAAATTCCCTGTCTCTTTTTCTCACTCTTGCAGGTTCCTTCTCATCCTAGATTTGTCATTGTTTTCCTGTTTCTTTTCCTCCTTTATCCATTTCTTTTTAACTCCCTTGATGTAGGTCATCGTTTATGACGAAAAACATGCCCTTGTCTCCCAAAAATGAGTGTCAGTGTCACCTACCCATACCCCAGGACAAATTAAGCACTGCCGTGATCTCCTTGCTCCTTCTGTAAAAAAAAAAAAACCTAGTGTAAACATGTGTCCTTTCTGTGCACTTTTCCTGCCACCCCCCCCCCACACCGCTAGATTAACCTTTGCAGTCCTACCACCTCATCGACTTGAAAAAAGGTGACACCTACCACTCAAAATTGCCGTTTTCTGCCTGTCCTCAATGAATTGCTTGCTTGCAGGACTGCTCACACCCCATCCTGATAAAAAGGAGGGATAGGAGCTGCCCTCAGTCCGGGGAAAAAAGACTGTGACCACCTTCTGGATGGAGGGTTTATGGGGGAGCAGTATATATGTTTGTAACGTATAGTAGAGGATTCCAAAGGTTTAACTGTTAGCAAGGGACCAACCGTTGAGTTAGTAAAGAGGCAGAGGCTTGGTAAGACGCCCACTTTTATGCATCGTGAAATAGTTGGATGGACACTCAGACTCTCTGGTGACCAGTCACCTCGGTGGAAGGTGAGTATCCTGCTCAGGCTAAGGTAGTTAGTAGCATGGAAAGGCTGAGAATGATCTTGGTTTAGTAGAGGCGGTATTCCAGTCAGGTGTGTTAAAGACTGTATCGCTGAAGCTCTTTCACTTCCTTATAGTCTTTCCAACACTCTGGATTTAGATTTTTAATCGTATTATTCTGTATTTTCGTGCAGTCTTTTTTTTCTATCCCTTCCACTATTCTATTACTCCAATACTCCTGTATTCTTTTTTTAATGAATTTCTCTTCTGCTCTTTTTTCTGACGTGCTATTTATCAAATGTTCTTTTTCACTTTCTTGCTGCTCTGTTTTCTGCTTTTCTTCTCTTTCTTACTTTTCTTGTTTTTCTTTGCTCTTTCTAGCGCTTTTATATTTTGTTTTACGCTACCCTATTCTGCATCTTCGAAAATACTCATTGGGTTTACCTTACAAAGGCCAACAAGATGCTATGACCCATCACACACGAAGCTTTAAATTGGCATAGCAGTACGTTATTGTATTCTTCGAGTGTGCCTCATTTTTACAACGTATCTCGTGAGCACATGATGCAGTCTCTCGTTTGTCTTTCCCTGTTTTGCACCTACTATACTACATATAATTTTTCATATTCGATTTCCTCCTATTCTAATTTCTTTGTCAATTTTCTTCTTTTCTCTACATACTTTTGCAGGATATCTGAAAACCTCATACCTTATGTCTTTGGGCACATGTTCAAGTGTTATAACCTGGCAAGTTTGGTGTTTTGTAAATGCCAATTGTGCTCTTGGGTATTTATCTCAATGTAGTGTATTTGTAATTGCTTGATGAGTCAGTGGTTCCAAACACATTGAGTGTGCAGTTCTGCCTTATCATATAGCTCCTCATGCTTTAGGCAGTGCCTCTTTATACTAAACTTCTTGATTGTTTTGGAAGTTGTACAGTAATGTAATGCAAAAGTCTGTAACTTTTGATGCATTTCTTATTTTCAGATCCATCTATACAAATGATGAGCAACTGATGCCCCCCTTGCTGAACCGGTTTGTGGTGCCAAGCTGGCTTATAAATTTGACCCCCTACATTGCTGTTTGACCACCTGTGATAAGAGCTTTTCAAGTAAGTATTTTTGTGTTATTGGTTTTGTTTGTTTCTCCATAAGTATGGCACGATGCACTTTCTTAATATGGGTGCTCTTTTCATATTGTTGTGAGAATTCCACCTTTCAGTAATAGGTGGTAGGTTGTGTTTTGTTGTGTACACCAAGTAGAGGTTTGTTAATTATCTAGTACTGGTCTGTGTTAGTTAACATGAAAGTAAAATTGGTTTGATCCCTCTAGAGATCTTTGCAGAGTATTATGTGTATGGATTTTTGCGGTACAAAACTTTACAATTTTTTGTTGATCATGGTTGTATTTTTTTTCCATTGCTTCACTTATGCGGATTGTTTTGTAGTCATCATTATTATACAGGTAAATAGCTATGATGCAATGCTGTGATGGTGTGGTCTATTTAAGCTAATCTTAGCTGAATGTTTCGAAAGTGTTTGGTTTTGTGGTTGGGGACACAGTTCAGTTTGCGCACTTTGCTAACTACAGGGCTTCTGTGCTTGGCGTGCATGATGTTCTTTGAAGATGTGTCTAATGCTCTCTTTGAGTACGGTGAATTATAAGTGTAATTAGAAAGGTGCAATCGAATGTGTATGTTAAGGTGATCATGGAAATTGTTTTTTGATAATTGAATGCTTGGACTGTGTTGGGTGTAAGGTACAAGTCATGTTTACCGTGTTCTGTTGGATTTTGGTGTTGTGTGGCAGATTAAGGTGGCACAGTGATAGGCATCTGTATGACATCTCCAACAGTCCATATGTGCAAAGTGATCTGAATTAATGCGTTTCATTGGAAGTTTGTGTTTGTCACTAATGCCATAGCTTCTTTGCGGCTTTTTAGCATGCATTAACATCTTACTAGCTGCTTTTACTTGTGTAGATAGCGCTATGTTAAGTATCATTAAAAGCTGGTTTAGTATCTTTTTGTCTCTAAATATTGAAGCATTGCATTCAACCATTTGTGTTTTATGTCTCAGTTACATGTTAAACGTGTCTACTTTCAATTTAAATAGTTTGTTTGATGTCGACAAGCTACGTATCCTGGCCTTTGTGTCTCATACTTATTTGGTGGGTTGACATTAAAGGCTAGCTGTCATTCTTAACACACAATAGAATGTCTTTGCATCTGACCATCCTAGAGCACTGTATGATATTGCACATTTGTCTCAATGAATAATTCCATTGATCCTATCTGTAAAATGCTTTGAATACAATCGCATTAGAGACTTTTTATTGCTATAAAACAATTTGCGTGGATACATGCCACACTTCATTTGTGTTGTGTTTTTGCTACTATTAATTAGTATGAAAGATTTGTTTACTGCCGCGACCACATTTTTTGATACTGTATTTATTGACCCAGGTCAGGTAATATATATGGGTTACCCCCTTTATATACAATACTCTGTGGAAAGAAAGATGGCAAGCAAAATTCGTTAGATTTTGCTTGCTTTAACTTTCAGTGTTTGTGGTTGAAGATGTCGAAGATGCCTTCTGAATGTACTGGTCTAGTGTCACTATAGTTTGTAATGTGGTATATCTAATAAACTTGAGTGACTGTTGCTGAAGAGTGTGTTTTCTTTCTCTCTCTGTGACAGAGCCCTGACATGCATTCAGATTATTTGAAGAAGCAGCTTTTGTTGTCATTTGTACTAGGTGTGCTTGTTCGAGACCACTCTGCTAGGCTCTGTCCTGATTGTTGATTCCATCCTTGATCTGGCTGCAATGCATGCTCTCTTATATCATTCTTATTTTCACCACAGCCAGAGTTTTGGGACTTGATGCTTCTCAGTCAGCAGGTAGCCACTATTCTGTTTATCTTCCTCTTAAAAAGAAAAGTTTCTACATCAAATAGGTGATCAATCTTGTTTTTTATTTATTTTGTTGAGATCCCAACAAATAGGTGCTGCAACTCAAGAAAATTAGCTTGTGTATTTATCGTGTACTGGTTTCACTTCTGATGCTCCAGCCATAGAGCTTTTTTTCAAAGCTGTTCAGAATCCATACAGAAAGAAAGACAATATTAGTGGCAATAAGTGAATTCGTATATTGCATCTGCCAATTGTCAAAAACTATGCTTTAAGCATAAGGCAGCTTTTTTGTGGTCTTTATTGTCCTGAATGTCTCATATTAAATTTTGTAGTGGTGTGACTGTTTTTAGGTCTCGTAGAGAGACCTATTGAGGTGAAACCAGAAAGTTAAACCAAGCGGTTTTCCACGAGTGCATGTGCTCTCGTGACTGCGCTTAAGCCATCTGTTGCTTCCCCAGCACACCCGGCCTAACTTCTCCTCCCCCTAATTACACTTCTTTCACGGCCGCCAGGCTACTGTCACTTAATCTCCCCAGTGCCCCACCCCCATCAGTGTCCTAACTACACTTCCAGTCCTCGCTGCCTCACCGCCTCCTCTCTATCCCTCTCTCTCCGTTCTTTTCCCATCTCTCCGTCCTCCCCTCTTCTCAATATTCTTGATCTACCATCCACTCAATGTCTTTATTTACACGCTATCGTCTTTTGTCCAGCTCCTCGCCCTTTCGACCTTCCATATTCCGGCTCTGCTCTTTCTCACCACTAACTACATACGTCCTCTCGTACCATTAGTATATTTTATCTTCCCACACAGGCTAGCACATGGTCTTCTTTGCATGCTTTCACTAAGAATTGTTGTGATGACAGATTTGTCAGAACAGTCTTGTTTTACTTTTTTTACGGCCGGCCGGCCGTACTTTCAGTTTCACGGCCGCAAGGCCGTATCTCCTTTTTTTAAAACTTTTTTTTAAAAAATAAATGTGACTGTCCTCTCGTTGTGTACAGTATTCTTTACTTCTAATGACTGCCGATGTCATTTTATTCTTTCTTGTTATTGTAGCTGCCGTATACTACTATCAGAGAGCTATTTGGCGTTCAGTCGCTCTTAAGTGTGCGGGTCATTTGATCCTGTGCTGCCCCGCCCCCTGCTTCACGGCCGCTTCTCCCTCCCACAGGCAGCCATCTGTTTCCCCCCCCCCCCAGTTTCCTCGTTCTCTTTCTTCTTTTCTGCGTGAGGCCTGGCCCGCGTCATTTCCATCATTCCTTGCGGTGTACTTTAAAGTATGCGTCACACAGACATCGTTCAGACAAAATGATGCATTCTTAGGTTATACCGAGCCCCGTGCAAACAATGTCCGGCTTTTTGTGTATATTAGGGCATTCAGTGGTCTATTAAAGTATACGTGGCACAGGGCAGCATGGCTTCACAGGTTTTACTCAACAGCCCTGAGACGGTGTGGCTTTACGGCACATTTAAAAAAAAAGGCATAAAGACCAAACCGTGGTTATATTTTTGTTTAGTTTTTTTGTCATCTGTACCTCTTTTGCCATAAACGTCTTTGGGAATAACATATCTGTAAACGTATAAATACACTATTTGCAGTCTGGTATTATTTTCAAACCAGCAGCTTAATTGTAATTGAAAAATACACATCACCTTTATTCATTGCGTTCGTTTTTATTGTAGCTGCCGTATACTACTATCAGAGAGCACTCTCCCCTCTCACCACTCTCCGCCCTCCCTCACTCTATCGCCCTCCCTCACTCTATCGCCCTCCCTCACTCTATCGCCCTCCCTCACTCTATCGCCCTCCCTCACTCTATCGCCCTCCCTCACTCTATCGCCCTCCCTCACTCTATCGCCCTCCCTCACTCTATCGCCCTCCCTCACTCTATCGCCCTCCCTCACTCTATCGCCCTCCCTCACTCTATCGCCCTCCCTCACTCTATCGCCCTCGCTCACTCTATCGCCCTCGCTCACTCTATCGCCCTCGCTCCCTCTATCGCCCTCCCTCCCTCTATCGCTCTCCCTCTATCTATCTATCGCACTCACTCTATCTATTGCATCACCATAGCATCACTCAGCACCACCACAGCATCACTCAGGGGCACTACAGCATCACTATGCGCTACACAGCATCACTGAACGCAACAGCATCACTTGTCCCCAAAACAACATCACTCAGCGCCACCACAGCATCAATCTGTGCAACCATTCAACAACAACTGGTTCAAATATTTTCTGTCAATGTTTCGAGCTTTATTACAAATGTCAGAAAAAGATGTTAAATGTTTTCACTTTTGTTCTTGTTAAAACATTGTGATTTGTCAGATCAATACATGTAAGACAGTGGAAAACTAAACATGTACCTTTACTAATGCTATAGATGTAACATTTGCTAACTTTATAACTATTGGCATTTCTAATTACAAAATTAATACTTTTATATTTTGAAAAACATAAACAAAAATTAAAAAATATTTACATTTTACACACCAAAAGCTCAAACTTTTCTATTACGAGACCTATTGCATTGCAAATGCTTGTTCTATCTTATTGTTGTTATATTAGATATCCTTATTTCAACAAATACCTAGAACGTTAACTTTTATTTCTTAAGTAGATTATGGCATCTCCTTTGTGTACAAGACCTCATTCCATCCCCATGTACAGGTTTTGAAAACCATGTTTTTTTGTAAAAAGCTAGGAATGTCAGATGCATATATCACATGGGTAAGTAAGCCTTCTTGTTGAATGCTTGCCAGTGATTTCGAAGCTCATATTCACTGTGAATTATTTCCGATAATTCACAGGGCTGAATTAATTTCCAGGATATATCTTCTCTAAGCAAATGAAAATGTCAAATGGATGGTTAAAACAGCCTTTTTTTTCTTTAAGTACTGGTAAAACAAGCATTTACAATGCAACGGTTTCGCCTTTGGAAAAGTTTGAGCTATTGGCATTGTAAATGACAAAATTTGTATTTATGTGTTGGTTTTGAAAACAGATAAATAAATGGCATTGTCATTTACATTGCCAATAGCTCTAACTTTTCCAAAGGCGAAACCGTTGCACTGTAAATGCTTGTTTTAAATGTCCCCTATATGCTGCATAATTTGTCTTTTCCTGCCGCATAATTTACTCAGCCCTACCGCGTAATTTGGCCCTCTCCTGCAGCATAATTCCAATTGCCTTGATTATGACTGAACCTTTGTATGGGCATTCACTGGTCCTCTGAAGATGGGTGTCTGTAATCTGTGTGGGTAAATGCAGCAAGTTAGTTCTTTTTTACACAGAGCAATCTATACCATTTTCCTCACGTTGCCTTTAGTAGCATAACCTGGACTTTTCCATAGACAGTGCAGCAATCACCACCCAGGCCACTTTGATGGCACATGACTGCAGAATAACCACTCATCTCCAGAACACACCACGTTCACGTTTCTGTATCTTCACAGCATCCTCGGTTTTGACATAAATTAAAAATCCACTCTGAAAGCTGGTGATGTTCAAGTTTCTCACAGGCCTCTGGTGAGAGTGCTGACTGGAGAAATATGTTTTCTCTTGATCTGACCGTAATTTCAGGTTTTCTTACCGAGCCCTGCTGTGGGTGTCACAATACTGGGAGGAGGGATGAAGAACATCAACTCAGCTTCCATTTTAACTGCAATACCTACCATACCAATTATGTTTACATTATAGCACATGCATTGCCTGACAAATAACTCCCATATTTTTACTAGAGTTACAGTTTCTTATTACATTTTACGTCTGGCATAGAGACAGCTTTAACTGCCTCGTCAGCTTCATGTAATCAAAAGGGTTCATAAATGAAAATTACCTATGTACATAGAGAGGTTTTCTGTCAGCCTTCTTCGTCGTGGTCTTTCCAGCTGGCAATCACATTCTGCTTTTGCCCACCATTGTGCACAGCATGGGGCAATGGGTCGGGCCACTTCAGCCATTGGCTTTTTGCACTGTGAGTGACAGCATTGTGTCTGATCACATGTGAATATCTGCCTAAAAAGAAGTCTATTTTAACTCCAAGCTTGGCAGGGCAATGCTTTACTTTACTTATGCTTTTTCTTTCCATTCTTTACACTTTTGGGGTTTCTTTTTAAAGGCAACCGTGTGTATTTAAATGAGGTCTTCAAGTTTTTGTAATTCAAAACCAATAGCATTTTTCTTTGCAATAATAACACATTAACACTTGAAATGGGGTTTCTATAATTGATGTAAGTAGCACTGCGTGCTAGGAAGTATCCCTATTATTCTATTAAAATGATAAACAGTGGTTGGTTGTTTAATAATGTTTATTGGCAACATATAGCCACCATGTGCGGAATGTTTTGTTTTATTGTACTTTTTTTATGTCATGCGCTTATAATATTTTTTTTACAAAATGAACCATTGCACCAGCTGGCCAAAGCCAGGCCTTCTGGCGTTGCCATGGCTTAATATAATTGTATTATTCTCTTTCCTTACTGAATCACAAACACATTCACATAACCCTTTGATATCCACTTCCCCTCGCAGCCAAGAAAAGGAACTGCTGAAAACTTCGAGCACACACAGATTGTGATGCTACGGTCGTGTGCGCACACACAGTCACGTACCTGTGTTTTGGGATATATTTTGCTCAGTTCAGCACAAAGACCCTTTTGCTATGTGACCATTCAAGACACACTTCCTCTCCATATAATTGAACCATTATCTCCCACATACTCGCCTGCCAAAAGATGACTGCTGCCAGCTTTTACACTTACTTCCATTAAGATTATGGAAATTCGCTTCATATTTGGACGACTCTCCCACAAATCTCGCTCTGAGGGGCTCACGGTAGACATTCGTTCTTTCATATGAGGAAGGGCATGCCTGTTTGTACAACCCTGAGGGTTTTCCAGTTCCTTCAAGCTGACTTTTCTTCACATCTAGGTGAAAGTCACCTCTTTCCATTCCGTTACGTCTGGGTATATTTATTTTATTTTTGGTTTTGGATATTTCCTTTCTGCGCATTTTCTGCCTATGTACCTTTCCGATTGGTGACCCTTAGAGTGCCTTGGGTGACTTTTTTGATGTTGTACAGATATCACACGGAGGCCCCTTTGCAAAGGATAATGTCGTGAAGGAAACATTCTGCAGTTATATTTGGAATCAGAACACACTTTAACGCGTGAGTTAAAGTAAAATAACATAAAATCACGCACATGCACCCGTCAGCATTAAAACGATACTAGAGGGTTGGACTCTGCCTCTCATAAATGAGAGTCGTTTCAGGAAAGACAAAATAAGACACAAAGCACGGATGCAAAACCAGCCGTGATGGAGGGGAGGCAGAGGCACTAATGCAAAACCAGGCTTGGGGTGAGGGGGAACAGAAGCATAAACCCGTTTGTTACTGTCGTTTGAAAAAGCCTGCTCATATGCTGGAGGCACAAACTTGAGAAAGTCCAGGCACCCCGAAAAGCAGTCCGCAGCAGAAGGATGCTGTGAATAACACGCCCTCATCTTTGCTGAAGGACAGAAAACAACGCGGACCACGTTTGACGTTGTACAGAGAGCTCTGCGACCCCGACACTTAGAAAGACAGTAGTTGCGTGGTTGGTCTCTCGTTTGTGACAGCTACACTAGGCAGACGCAATTGTAACAAGGCGCAGCTCTGCGGGGCTTTGTGGGGGTTCAGACTGTGTGCGCCCGGTGCTCAATGCCTGAAAGCGACTCTGGGAAGCGGACATATGGCTCCGTGCGAAGGGCTGAGGCGGAATTAGAATACTGCTGCCCGGCGCCGGCTGCTGCTTTGCATCTCTCTGGCAAACATTGCGCTCCCATCTCACCCTCGCTTAAGCGACCTGCAACAATTCACCTCGAACAGCACCACACGCAGCCCTTCGACTCCATCAACACACACGCACCTACCTTTGAAAGGTTCTCGGAAGGTTTCGGATAATGTGGGCTCCAAGCGGTTAAAAAAGCATCTTCCAGCACCTTATCGCACTTACAGCATCCCTCGTCTGCAGCTGTTGGGATCACGGAGCGGCCACCATTTTCTGGTCACGTGACGCGTGGTACTTCTAAATAAGGACGGTCACCTGCCCCCCGATAGCTGAATCCACGCCCACACGGGGATGAGTAAAGCACCCATCGACCCCCCCAAGCTGGCAGATGCGAAACGCACTTTCTGGTGCTGACTCACTGCGCCCGCACAGACCCTGCTTTCTCTCGCCACGCATTTAAAAAAACAAGTCAGGTCCCGGGCCGCGCTGTGATTGGCTGACGTCACGGGGGTGTCCCGGCCGGCAGCCAATCACAGCGCGGCCCTGGAATGACGTCACGGGGGTGTCCCGGGCCGGCAGCCAATCGCAGCGCGGCCCGGGACAAAGGGGCGGGGCTTAAAAAAAGCACCAGAAACGCCCCCGAATCGCGTTTTCGAGAGAAAACGCGATTGACAGCCTCTGCCTCCCAATGGCTAGCCTCCATTTATGGAGCTAGCCAATTGGAAACAGAGGCTGTCCTAACCTCACTATTAAAAACAACAGATTTCGATCTGGGAGGGGCTTAGCCCCTCGCCAGGTTACGAAACCTAAAAAGTGCTTCAACAATGACCATTGTTAGGATTTGAGAAATGGGATATGATTGGTATCTGTAAAGTGGGCGATCTCTGGGTTAAGGGCAGGATAAAGACTTTCGTAGAACTGCAGACGGAATAAAAACTAAGTGATAGGGAATTCTTCCGCTATGCCCAGATCCATCACGCGCTGAGTTCAGTCTTTCCCGTGGGTAGCGTCATTCCAGAATCCTCCCCCCTCGAAGACCGTATACTAGATGGGCACGTGCCGGATAGCACCATTTCTCTGATCTAAAAGAAAATGATCAATGATCACTCGAACTTGTTCGAGCACCTCAGGGTGGTCTGGATTGCGAATGGTATAGAATTAGACGACGAGGACAGGCAATTGGCGATATCCTCACCCTAGGAGGTCGCGATCCCGGCCCGTCTCCGCCTTGTCCAGCTTAAGATCTTACATCGGATTTATGTTACCGGCCCCCGCTTAATTCGTATGGGTTATTCGACAGATGGCTTATGTAAGCGCGGTTGTGGTCTGCTTGGTACCTTTCTACACATAATTTGGGAATGTCCTGAGATGGTGCTTTTCTGGAATCGCATACATGAGGTGATGAATGAGGTAACGGGTGTTGCGATGTTGCCTGAGTCCCGACGGTGTTTGTCGAATGTATGGCAGCCGAATGACTATGATGTGTCACAGACACGATGGGCGACCCTTGGTAATATGATTGCTAAGAGAGACATTGCACAGCTGTGGGGCTACCAGAGGCCCCCCACGGTTGAGGCTTGGATGGAGAACATGGACTGGTGCATGTTTAGGGAGAAGACTGTGTATGTGGCACGAGGTAGACCCAGGAAATGGGGGAAAATTTGGAGCCAATGGAACTCATACCGGGGAGACATATGTACGCCCCCCCCTCATGGAGATACTTAATCCTTCCCAGTCCCCTGACCCAACATTTGTGTTCCCTGCCTCCGGCCCCCTCATCTGTGTAAAACAACTCCTGTACAGTATTGCTATGCACCTCCCGTCCTCCTTGCGAGCTCGCCCGATATTGTAATATTGTTTTATTGCCTTGTTTGTTTTTTCATGTTTTTATTCTAATAAAAAGAGTTACAAACAAAAAAAAAACAATGACCATTGTTATCATGGAGTGAAAGTGGGGACAGGTGATTCCAGAGGTAATACTTAGCAAGTTGACAGGGCAAGGTAAATACCAGAATGCTCAAATAATAGACTGTGGTGACTGTAAGCAGAGTAAAGGTGACTGTAAGCAGAGACAGAGACAGGAGACCAGCAAGAGTACAGAATATAGAGAGATTTCATCAAAGTAAAATATGTACTAGTATATGACAAAGGGTCTTTTAGTAGCCTGGGGAAAATCTCTTGGATTCCTACCAGCAGATTGCTCTTATAAAACAAATGTATAAACAATGGAGAGGGTGAGGATTCTGGAGGGGTGCATCCCTATCCCCTTATGTGTGGGTAGGGAGTCTGAAAGTGAGCTGGGCCACCTGGTGGTAATGGTGGCCTTGCTGTTTCTCCCTCTCCTGCATTGTCTGTTGCAGTTGCTGCCTGTACTTGAGCCACTGCTCACAGAGGAATCTTCATCGAAAGAGCCTCCTGATGTGTCTGAATGTTTTGTGGGTTTGTAATCAGCATCTGCTTATGGGCATGTCTTGACGTAGGAGAATTTCTTTAGATCCTTCTGGAATTTTTGTATTTTTGATTGAGTTAGCCCTTCTTTGTATTCGTTCATTTCTTTGTTCACTTCGTCGAGCTTCTTTTTGAAAGATGTTAACGTGGTCTTGAAGTGTGTCTCCGTGGCCTGTATATCGATCAGGTTGGCGTTGGATAATCGCTTAGCTGTCTGGATGATAAGGATTATCCAATCCCTTGTACAATGCCACGCTATCTGGCCCTATATTGCCCTATCTTTTCGGAAGGTGGCATGTTCCTGGTCTGAAGAAAGCCTCACAATTTGTAACAAGGCTGAACCATGTAGACCTTAGTGACAACCAAGACCATTTTATCTTAAGGTTGTCTTCTCTTTCTTTTTAACCTTGTCCTGGGACACTGGGAATAAAGTATTATTTAGCAAGGACTCCCAGAGACAATTTTAACTTTGCACCACTTCATTAGCACTCTTCCACCACATCAACACAAAAATCCAGCTCTGCTGTAATCAGGCGTCGCAGCACAACTGGGTGGCACTCTGCTACTCATTTGGGACCCCGACGATGAAGCATGCCACCAACTAGGTTGGTGGGTGAGAAGTCTTTTAATAAACCTAATGAGTTTTTGGCTCAAAATAACGTACTAGAGAGTCGATTATATTTGTGGATTCGTCCACATTGTTTTTCTGTCTTATAAAACAGTCATTGCTTGAGCCTGCTACTCTAGAGGGGGTTCTACTTGGTGCAAGGTGGACCGAGCCTAACAAGAACAGTGAGACGGGTAAGACTCCAAACATTCTTGGCATAGCAGATGTCTTTACCTTACCTGATTAGAATAGAGACAGAACCAGAGGTCACACACCGTAAATGGATACAGGGCTGCAACAGAGTTTGGAATGGATCAGAACACCAGAGTGGAAAGAATAACCAGAATACAGGATAAATAAATCCTAGGAGCAGGAATCCATATGTATGTGTTCTGAGTATTATATAAAGACAGTTCTGGGAAGACTAAGAGGGGGAGGTGGACTCTGGCTGGGGGAAGGGAACATGAGTGTTTGGCAGAACTGTACTTTGTGTGTTTCAATCAATCAATCAGTACACTTGTAAAGCGTGCTACTCACCCGTGAGGGTCTCAAGGCGTTGAGGGGGAAGTGCCGCTACTGCTCGAAGAGCCAGGTCTTGAGGTGTTACTGAATGTGAGGTGGTCCTGGGTCAGACGTAGGTGGGCGGGGGGGAGTTCCATGTCTTTGCCGCCAGGTAGGAGAATGACCTTCCTCCGGTGGTGGTTCTGCGGATCCGTTGGGCGAGGGCGAGGCTGGAGGAGCGGAGTTTGCGTGTTGGAGTGTAGAACGTGAGGCAGTTGTTGAGGCATTCGGGGCCTGTGTCGTGGAGCGCTCTGTGTGCGTGGGTGAGAGCCTGAACGTGATCCTTTTGCTGACGGGGAGCCAGTGCAGGTTTCTCAGGTGGGCTGATATGTGACTGTGGCGGGGGATGTCGAGAATGAGTCGTGCGGATGCGTTCTTTATGCGTTGGAGTCTTTTCTGAAGTTTGGTTGTGGTTCCTGCGTATTGGTCGTTCCCGTAGTCAAGTCGGCTGGTGACAAGGGCCTGGGTGACTGTCTTTCTAGTTTCGATAGGGATCCACCGGAAGATCTTACGGAGCATGCGCAGGGTGTTGAACCATGAAGATGGGATGGTGTTGACTTGCTTGGTCATCGTGAGAGAGGAGTCCAGGATGAATCCCAGGTTGCGTGCGTGGTCAGTGGGTGTCGGTGCGGTGCCTAGTTCTGTGGGCCACCAGGAGTCGTCCCAGGCGGATGGGGATGGTCCGAGGATGAGGACCTCCGTCTTGTCTGAGTTCAGTTTCAGACGGCTGAGTTTTATCCATTCCGCAACGTTTTTCATTCCTTCCTGGAGGTTGAGTTTGGCGGTGGCTGGGTCTTTGGTGAGGGAGAGTATCAGCTGGGTGTCGTCGGCGTATGAGATGATGTTGAGGTTGTGTTTGCGTGCGATGGTGGCGAAGGGGCTCATGTAGATATTGAAGAGGGTTGGGCTGAGCGATGAGCCTTGGGGTACGCCGCAGATGATCTCGGTGGCCGCGGAGCGGAAGGGAGAGTGGCGGACTCGCTGGGTTCTGTCGGAGAGAAAAGAGGTGATCCAGTCCAGGGCCTCGTCTTGGATCCTGGCGTTGTGGAGGCGGGTTATTAGGGTGCGATGGCAGACTGTATCAAAGGCGGCAGAGAGGTCTAGGTGAATGAGGGCGGTGGTTTCTCCGTTGTCGAGTAGGGTCCTGATGTTGTCGGTGGCTGCGATGAGGGCGGTCTCGGTGCTGTGGTTGGCTCGAAATCCGGACTGGGATGGGTCGAGGGACCCATTGGCTCAGAGGAATGTGGTCAGCTGCTTATTGACGATCTTCTCGATCACTTTCGCCGGGAAGGGAAGAAGAGAGATGGGGCGGAAGTTTTAAAGGTCTTTGCGGTTCGCTGTGGGTTTCTTCAGTAGGGCGTTGATCTCTGCGTGCTTCCAGCTCTCTGGTAAGGTGGCGGACGCGAGGGAGTTGTTTATGACGTTCCGTAGGTGGGGAGCGATGATGGTGTCGGCTTTGTTGAAGATGTGGTGAGGGCATGGGTCGGAAGGAAAGTCGGAGTGGATGGTGTTCATAGCGTGGGTGGTGTCTTCTGTGCTGATGGGAGTCCAATGGCTGAGGGTGGTTGTAGGGGGCGTTGGTTCGGTGGCTGGGGGCAGAGTCTGGGCGCCAAAGCTGTTGTGGATGTCGGCGATCTTGCTGTGGAAGAACGTGGCGAGGGAGTTGCAGATGTCTTGTAACGGTGTGATGTCGTTGCTGTTGGCATTGGGATTGGAGAGCTCTTTTACAATGCTGAAGAGTTCCTTGCTGTTGTGTGTGTTGTTGTCCAGCCGTTCTTTGAAAGATGTCTTTTTGGTGGTGCGGATCAACTGGTGGTGTTTGCGGGTGGCATTCTTGAGGGCTGTCATCTTTTCTGTCGTCTGTTCGCGGCGCCAGGTTTTCTCGAGGAATCTGCAGGATTTCTTTGATTCTTTGAGGTCGTCGGTGAACCATGTTGTTTTCCATTGCCGGGCTTGCCTGGAGGTTTCTTCAGTGGTGAGAGGACGTCGGCGCAGTTGACTATCCACTGTGTGAGGTTGCGGGCTGCGTTGTCGGTGTCAGTGGTGGTGATGGGTGGGTTCTGGCTCAGTGATGTGGTTAGCTGGTGTGCGGTGATTTTGTTCCAGCATCTACGGGGTATCTGTTGGGGGCGGTGGTGGGATGTGGTCTTCTTGAAGGTGAAGTGGATGCAGCTGTGGTCGGTCTAGTGTAGTCCGGTGGAGTGGCTGAAGGCAACGTGGCTGCTGGCAGAGAAGACGGGGTCGAGCGTGTGGCCGGCGTAGTGGGTGGGGGTGTTCACCAATTGCTTGAGTCAGAGGTTGGCGAGGTTGGCGAGCAGGGTGGTGGTGTTGTTGTCATTGTTGTTCTCCAGGTGGAAGTTCAGGTCCCCTAGGAGGATGTAGTCTGATGAGGCGAGGGCGTGTGGGTTGATGAAGTCGGCGATGGCTTCACTGAATTGTGTGCGTGGGCCCGGAGGTCTGTAGATAAGGGTTCCTCTGAGGGTGGTCTTGGGGTCAGTGTGGATCTGGAAGTGTAGGTGTTCGGCGGTGGTGAGGGCATCTTCAGAGTTGGTCGTGACGTTGATGGTGGTCCTGTAGATGATGGCGATTCCTCCTCTGGTTTGGTTGACGCAGTCCTTTCGAGTGAACTTGTAGCCGTCCGGGATGGCTATGGCGATGTCGGGGGCTGAGGAGGCGTTCATCCAGGTTTCTGTGAGGAAGGCGATGTCTGGTGCTGTTGTGTCGAGGAGGTCCCAGAGTTCGACGGCGTGCTTATGGACGGAGCGGGTGTTGAGCAGGATGCACTTGAGGTGGTTGTTGTTGTTGCCTGGTCTGGGTGGTGGGACGTAGGTTCGGAAGCAGGTGTATTTGCAGGTTTGGCAGGAGAAAGGTCCGTGGATGCGCTTTGGGGTGGCTTGGTAGCAGGCGGCTGGTTGGCCGGTGTTGAGTGTGTGGAGGATCGTGGTGTCGTATCTCAGTCAGGTTACTTGGTTTCCGTGTGGGCCAGGGGTTCTGCCGCTGTGTGCGGTCCAGGCGTGGACGGGCACAGAAAGGCTTGCCTTTGGCGTGCCGCGGCCTCCATAAGAAGGGCTAAGGGAGGGAGGAGCAGCTGGGAGGCGGGAGCGGGGTGGCGAATGGGGCACCAGGGCACGGGCACTAGGGGCGACTGGGAAAAGAGGAGACTAATACGGGGGAACAAGAAGGCAAAAAAAAGGCACAGAAAAAAACTGACTGGGCAGAGGAGATGGCTTGTGGAAATCACAGGTGGCACAGCGGGCAGCCGCGGCACAAGGGGGACCGTGTGGTGGCTGAAGGGGTGACCTACCTGGTGACCGGGTCAACGGTCGCTCCCTTCACCACCGCGCGGCCTTAATAAGAAGGGCTAAGGGAGGGAGGAGCAGCTGGGAGATGGGAGCGGGTTGGCGAATGGGGCGGGCCGCAGGTGTCAGCGGCCGGAAATGCGAGGGAGGGGAGCGGGTGGGGGGCACGGGCACTAGGGGCGACGGGGAAAAGAGAGGAGACCAATACGGGGGAAACAAGAAGGCAAAGAAAAAGGCACAGAAAAAAACAGACTAGGCATAGGAGATGGCTTGCGGCAATCACATGTGGCACAGCGGGCAGCGGCGGCACAGGGGGACCGTGTGGCGGCTGAGGGGGCGACCTGACAGGGTCAAAGGTCACAAATGTTTGACAGAATTGCTTTCTCTATATGTCCAAAAATTCAATAAAAAGGATTTTCAATAAAAGAGCCAGAAACCAGACAATACGAAAGAACAAAGGATAGAGATTGAAGACAGCCGATGGACTAGCTCAGGGATCAATAGAGATGACAAGGAATCGGGAGGGGGGGGGCTGGTAACCAAGGCAAGATATCAAGAAAATAAATTCTGAGATGAAGATTAGGCTGTACCCAACTTGTACAGTGTAGCATAGCACCCTGTTGGTACAACAAAACTGGAAGTAGGATGCAGAGCAAGCAACTCAAGGAATGTACCCAACAGGCACTGCAACGGATGCTGTGCCAGTACACACAAGTAACACCAGAATTAAAAACCAGGTTAACCAAATATCGAACTCAAGGAAACAAAGGAACTGCTTCCAATGCAGCGAATACTTAGTCAGTTGGCCAACAGGGAAAACTCGGATGTTCAGGACTGATGTATGTGAATTAATGGAAAAATTAAAACTGAGAAACCACACTGGAGGAAACTAAGTCATGGAAAACCAATTTTAAAGAAAGATCATTTTGAGGAAATATAAATAAATAGAAAATTAAAAGAAACATTTTAAAGGAAAGATAATTTAAAGGAAACTTCCAAAATCATACATATGTGTGGGGATTGAGGGTGGCGAGATGTTTTTGGGTTCAGGGATTGGTGATGTTTATGGGCGAAAAGGTTTTTTTAGGGTTCAGGGATGGGTGGAGTTTAGGGGTGATAATGATTTTTTCAGGTTCAGAGACGGGTGGCTTGTACGGGTGTTGAGGGTTTTTAAGGTTTTACACATGGGTGGAGTTTAAGGCTGGTGTGTGTTTTTAAGGTTCAGTGATGCGTAGCGTTTGTGCTGGTGAAGGGTTTTTGCTGTTGAGTAATGGGTGGCATTTAGGGTTGTGTAGGGTTTTAAGGGTTCAGGGATAGAAGGAGTTTATATGTAGAAAGGATTTGTAGGGTTCAGTGGTGGGGGTTTGCGGATGGTGGGGGTTTTAGGGCTCATGCATAGGCGAATTTAGTGGGTGTTGAGGTTTTTTTTAGGGTTGAAGGATGAGTGGAGTTTATGGATGGTGCTGAATTTGAAGGGATCAAGGATGGGTGGGGTTTAGGCCTAAAGTTTTTTTTCCAGTTCAGGGATGGGTAGAGTTTACTGGGAGTGTTGCGATTTTAGGGTAAGAGATGGTAGAGGTTAGGAGTAGAAGGGGCTTTAAGGGTTCAAGGATGGGTGGAGTATATGGGTCAGATGGCTGTAGTTCAGGTATAGTGAGGGTTTTTTAAGGTTCAGGGATTGATGGAGGTTAAGGTAGGAAGGGCTTTTAGGGTTTATGAATCGGTGGAGTTTAGCGTTCAGGAATCGGTGTAGTTTTATGCATGGGGAGGCATTTATAGGGGGAAGAGATGGATGATGTTTAGGGGTTGTGAGAGTTCAGCAAATTAAAAGCTTCCAAAGTTATTGTTTGACAATGTAAAAGATTGAAATCCAAAATAATGTTCCCGGACGTAAAGGATCGAAATAAATACATTGAACAAAAATGTTGTTAAATGTAATACCTACAACCATTTAATTTAAACACCTTAAAAACCAAGTATGCAGAACCCAATTTAGAAAAAAATACATTTTATGAATTATTTTTTACGAAGTGGTAAATGCCATCCATCCAACAAATGTCTGTTAAACCGTTTAGATGAAATGGTTTCTCAGTAATGATGTTCCATTAAATCGTTTTTCTATGAAATCACATACAACCATTCAGGACATCTGAGTAGAAAAGAAAGGTAGAAAGTTGGGAAGACTACAAAGGGAAGCTGTAGATGAAGCGCAGTGCTGCATAGAGCAAAGTAGGACACTGCACAAGAAAACTGGATTTTTCTCAGGTTTTCGAAGATTCACCAATGTAGGCAGTTGGAGACAACAGGATCTCACTTTAATTAACCATAGATGGAGAACACATTCTGAATGTAGAAGCCAGTCTTAAATCCATCCTTCCATCTCACACCCACAGAGGATGATTGGAACACACTAGAGGTGCCTCCTTCAGCTCTCTGCCCGATGGAGTGCATGGAGGTTCCAGGAAGAAAAAGTGGGCAGAATGAAACTCCGGAATGGAAGAAAGTTTGTTTCAGATTGCAATTTGCAGGAATTCATGTGTGGGAGAGGTGATAAAGAGGTGTTCAAAGCCTAATTAGATTCATTCAAAACTAATCTCCAGTTCTGGGCCTTGGGTAAGAGTACAAGTACTAAAAAGCATCAGTAAGTAAACCTAGAAATGCAATTTAGACTAGATCGGTATTCATTTGCAGATTTCACTAATTCTCTTCGAGAAAAGGAGTGTGGCAGATGTTCCAGACTAGTGTTCATGATGGCGTCAGGGTCACGGATGGTTTTCAAGTAGCGCCACCCGATGGATGACCAAGGATCTGGCACTGCTGCTCTCAGAGCGTTAAAGAGCACACCTGATCAGCTCACCGTAGCCGGGCCATCCATTATGTAAGCATCAACCAATGAATCCTCCCCAGTCTGTGAAAACAAAAACATTCTAAATGCAGAACCCTGTCAGCAAAATTACACTTTATTTGCTTTGTTTATATATGTATTGTTAAACCTACACTACAGTGCCGGTGTACACCAAAAGACAAGCACATTTTAGAATAAACATTTTTAAATTTCTTACAGTGCTGTTTTTCACATTTTAAATTTGTCTTAAATAATACACTGTAGTGGTTATGTAATTGTGGTGTTTGGAATGTATACATGTCATGTAAAGAATGTATTACACGTGGCGTAAAGAATGTATTACTTTGATTGTGGGGAGCCTTCTGTAGTCTGGGGTTCGATGGGCTTTGTCAGTTGCTTATCGGACTCCGGGCGGATGAGGCGCTCCTCCTGTGGTTGTAACCTGTGGAATAAACTTACTCTTATTTCTACATTGGAATCCTTGGATTATTAAGACTCTTGGTCTTCTACATATTGGCGACGATAGGGATTTGTTTCAACCACCGACCCACGCAGCAGAAAGGAATTTAACTCTGTTTAATCCGTGGAAGTTCCTGTGAGTGCGGTGAACGGCACGTTTTTGGTCAGCATCTACCTGTTGCCTTCCTGCATTGACGTTATTGTAAATGAAAAGTGTTTCCTCTGGGATTTTCGCTCATTTGGTTGATGCTTGGATTTGATCTGATCATTATCGGAGCTGAAGGTCAAATTTAACTGTTATACTTTGGATTATGTCGTGGCAGTGTTTCGTCTGAAAGTGGGATTTATCGTGACTTTTACGAAATGGGTTTTCATATTTTACACTTATGCACGTTAGCGCTGTGAGCTGTGATATTGTTGGCCTCAACAGCAGCCAGCACGCACCTGCATTTTGTAAGTAAGCATCCCCAGGAAGATTCGCCTTCGAAACCTTCTTCACCGCATCGCTCGAAGCTCTCTTTGGCTTTATTCTACTGTGACGTTTCACGTTGCATTGTGGGAGTGAGCTACGTGTGACGTTTGACGCTGGCACGTACTTCGGAGGCCATTTTGGTAAAGCTGTGAAGCGGTTTGACAGCGTATATCGTTAAATGTTGTCACGTACTTCGCCAGTCACTTGGTGAAACAGCGGAACATTTCTACGACTAAAGGAACCTTTTGTGCGATTTATTTACCGGTGATTCGCACACCTTTTCTTGTAATCTTTTATTCCTTTTTTTTAGGGGAATATAGAGAGTTGTAATTGTGCGAATGGTGAGACGGTGATTCGCACACCACAGCAGTTGGAGTGCAACAGTGTTGTATTTGAGGTTAATTGTTAAGCACATTTATTTAAGTCAATCTTATTTTTGGAGGAGGGGACTTACTTATATTGTGTGCTGAATATTATTTTGTTTTGTTTCAAGATGTCTGCAGTGAGAGAGGTCACACAGCCTCCTCCTTTTCTAGAAAAACCTGGAAAACCAGTTTTATTATGGTCTGAGTGGTTTGGTTTATTTGAAAATCATATTGTGGCTATTGATGCTGCTGACTATTCCCCCCCTCGTAAATTTGCTTTATTGTTTGGCAGTTTGGGTTTGGCTGCTCAACGCATTTTTAACAGTTTAGTACCTATTCCTACCCCTTCAGGTCAATCAGGGGATAGGCAATGGAATGTCTATGTGGATGCCATCGCAAGGCTAAAAAAACAATTTGAGGAGTCACCTAACATTATGTTAGAAAGGCATACATTTTATAAAAGGAAACAGAAAGAGGACGAGAAGATTGATGAATATATTTCTGCACTAAGAGTCTTGGCAATTACTTGCAATTTTGGTCCTCTTCTGGACAACTATATTCGAGATAAATTTGTCTTTAATTGTGCTTCCTCTAAGGTTGAGAGGATCCTCAGTTGTAAAAATCCCTCTTTGTCTGAAGTTGTAGATCTTAGTCTTAGTATTGAAAGATCTATGATTTCTACGAAGGCAATGATGGTGGATTCCTCTCCTAAAGTGAATATGGTATCTGAGGAAATGGGGGAGGAAGGTCTGTATGCTGTCGGTGGGAAGGAAAAATGGGTGAGTAAGCCAAACCAAAATCAGGCCAAGCAGAACTACTGCTTCAGGTGTGGATCTAAATTTCACATGAGGAATTTTAAAGGTTGTCCGGCCTTTAATAAACGCTGCACCATTTGTAAGAAGGTTGGCCATTTTCAGAAGGTGTGTAGGTTTCAAAAGAAACCAGTAAAGGTTAACTGTGTGGATATGGATGATTGTTGCGAGTACTTCGACAATCTTTTATTGATGGTGGAGGCAGATGAAGGTGCAATCTTTATCAAGGGCCCTTTGTGTGAGGCTTCTATTGATGACATTGAGGTTCATGTAATGGCGGACTCAGGGTCGCCTATCACTATCCTACGGGATACTACTTTTTATGAGAAGTGGGGAAGAAATGTGAAATTGTCACTGACGGACGTAAATCCGAAAGCGTTCGGAAAAAAAGATATCGAAATGTTGGGATTTTTCATGGGGAATTTACAAGTTCTTAAAAGATCAATTGTTACAAAAATCTACGTAGCCGTAAAAGGGAAAGATATTGTGGGGTGGAAGGACCTTGCTAAGATGGGCTTGTACCTTGTTCCGGGTGATGAAACTCCTATTAAAGTACGCGAGTTTCCTGTTTGTTTTGTGGAGGGGGCCAAAATAGAACGTTTGGATCTTTTAAGTGAATTTAAAAACGTTTTCAGCGATAAGATTGGTTTAGTGAAAGGTGTTGAACACAAGATTAGATTAATTCCTGGGGCAACTCCAGTTTTTCATAAGGTTCCTTTGAGTGTCAGAGTGGAACTAAAAAAAATGCTTGAGGATTTGTGTAAGGATAAAATTATCGAACCTTCTGAGTCCTCTCAATGGGTCGCCCCCAGTGTTGTAGCCCGAAAAAAGAACAATGAGATTAGGTTATGTGCGGATCTCAGGGGTCTTAATAAGAACATAAAAGTAGACTGTCATCCGCTTCCCAAGATTCATGAATTGTTGGCAAATTTAGGTGGGGCCAAATGGTTTTCACTGTTGTATTTGAAGTCGGCCTATCATCAGGTCCCCTTGTCCAAGGAATCTCAAGAGCTGACTACCTTTGTTACCCCATTCGGCGCTTTGAAATTTTTGAGACTTCCGTTTGGGTTAGCATCGGCAGCCAGCGTCTTTCAAAGGCTGATGGACTCTTTGTTCAAAGATCTGGCGGGAGTCCAAGCTTACTTGGATGGTATTTTGATTTTTGCTAAAACAATGGATGAACATAATGTTTTGTTGAGGAAAGTTCTATCGGTTCTTGGAGGGAGAGGTATGACAGTGAGGGAGGACAAGTGTAAGTTGGGGGTGTCGGAGTTGGAGTATTTAGGTCATATGATTTCAGAGTCTGGTATCAGACCAAAATTCTCTGTGGTAAGGGCTCTTAAAGAAGCCAAGCCACCAATGGGATAAAGATTCCCTTCGCTCATTTTTAGGTCTAGCCGAGTACTATGCTAGGTTTTTTGTTAATTATGCTCAGGCGGTGGAACCTCTTCGTTTGTTACATAAAAAAGGTCAAAAATTTGTCTGGACCAAAGATTTGGATGAGTCCTTTATTAAGGTCAAAGAGTTGATTATTTCGGCACAGGCTCTTCATGCTTTTAGGGACGATTGTACTTGTATTATTTCGGTGGACGCAAGTATGAAAGGTTTGGGAGCTGTGTTAAGCCAGCAGGTGGATGGTAAGGAGCAAACTGTGGCTTTTGCTTCACAGTCCTTGAAAGCGTTCGAAAGGCACTGTAGTACAATTGAGAGAGAGGCGTTGGCCTGTGTGTGGGCTGCTCAAAAATGTAAGATGTACATTTGGGAGTCGTAGATTTGCTGTCGGATCATAAACCTCTTGCTTTTATTTTTAGCAAGGTGACTGGAACCAATAGTCTGTCTCCTAGGTTGACCAGACTCGTTTCTAAACTTCAGGAGTTTAATTTTGAATTAAGGCATATTGCTGGAGGAAAAAACTTCAGGGCAGATTGTTTATCCAGGATGTTGATGGATAAAGACGATGAGGATGATTTAGTGGAGGAGGATGTGGAGTGTGTGTCTGTGGTTGATGCCATTGAGGAATGGAACTCGGCAATTTCGGAAGAGGATTGGAAGGAAGCTTGTTTGAAGGATGTAATTTTGTCTCAAGCTTTGGAGTTTTCTTCTAAGGTGTTGCCTGATGCGAGGAATTTATCAGGTGATTTGAAAAAAAATTCTCAGATAGCTGAGGAACTTGCGGTGAAGGATGGCATTTTGTTGAGAGGAGATACATTTCTCCCACCAAGTGGCTTGAGAAATGTGATTGTGAAGCTAGCTCACATGGGTCACTTGGGGGTAACAAAGACATGTATGAGAGTCAAGTCTCATTACTGGTGGCCTGGCATGGATGCACAGGTGAGAGCTTTAATAAATAATTGTGAAGAGTGTTTATTGTCGGATAAACATTGGAAAACGCATGACTCTCCTTTGCAGCCTACTCAGTTTCCTGGGGTTGCGTGGGAGAAAATAGGTCTGGATTTTTCAGGACCGTATAATGTTCTGCCAGAGGGAAAGAGATATCTTATTTTGGCCATAGACTACTTTTCAAAGTGGATGTATTATAAATGTCTGGAGGCACCAAATTCAGATAATACTATTTCTTTTTTGGAAAGGGTGTTTTTTGCTGGAAGGGGCACCTCAGGTCTTGGTAACAGATAACGGTGCACATTTTGTGTCTGACAAAATGCACAAGTTTTTGGAGTTGTATGATATCAAACAGCTTAAAGTGGCGCTTTATTCCCCTTCTTCAAATGGTTTGGTGGAACGTGGGAACAAGATTTTGAAAGAAGGTATTCAGACTGCGATAGCTTCAGGTTTAGATGTGGGTACATTTTTGGAAAAGAACATTTGGGATTATAATATCTCTCCACATTGTACAACTCTGGTTTCTCCCTTTGAATGGTTAAGAGGCAGGAAGGTACATTCTGCTTTATTCCCTTCTTGGCTTGATAGAAAGAGTTCTGATTTGAGTAAGGGTGGTCATGAAGAACTAAATTTTACAGTAAGGCAGAAACAAGAGGTGATGAAATTTTTTTTTGATAAAGCCAAAAATGTGAAGGATGTACAAATAGCTATTGGAGACTGGTTCATGATTAAAAAACCCTTCAGGGTTTCTAAAGGAAATTCAATTTTTACTAGTCCTGTGCAGGTTGTTAAAATTAGTAAAAATGCTGTCTTTTTGGGGGAGAAGGGTTGGTCAGTCAAGTCAAGTCATAAAATTTATATAGCGCACTACATACCCGGAGGGTTTCAAGGCGCTTGGGGAGGGGAGGGGGGCTAGATATCCTTAGGGAGGGGGATTATTTGTCAAATATCCACGTTTTAAGTTGTTTTCTGAACGCTAGGTGATTCTGGGTGAGGCGAAGGTAAGCGGGGAGTGAGTTCCATGTTTTGGCAGCCAGGTATGAGAAGGATCTGCCTCCCATGGTGGTTTTGTTGATGCGAGGGACAGTGGCGAGTGCTTGGCTGGAAGAGCGAAGTTGGCGGGAGGGGGTGTAGAAGGACAGTCGAGAGTTGAGGCAATCTGGTCCGATGGTGGAATGTAAGGCAGTTGGTTAAATTGTCTGAAGATCAAGCTGCTCTAATCTGTAAGAAGAAAAGTTTGTTAACACAAGAAGAGTGTGATTGGATACATTGGTTACGGCAGGGTGTTAAGTTTGATACTCACACTCCTACTAATGGAAATTCTTCTTCTTCCTCGTGCAATGCTGAGGGGGCCTCCATCCTTTCTTGCAGTCGTAGTGGGCGAATTAAGAAAGTTCCCACTAGATACAATGAATTTATTTCTTATTGAGATTTATGTTTTTTTTTCTTTTTTTTTTCTCTCTTTGTTTGTTTTTGTAAAGGGAGGAAGGTGATGTAGTGGTTATGTAATTGTGGTGTTTGGAATGTATACATGTCATGTAAAGAATGTATTACACGTGGCGTAAAGAATGTATTACTTTGATTGTGGGGAGCCTTCTGTAGTCTGGGGTTCGATGGGCTTTGCCAGTTGCTTATTGGACTCCGGGCTGATGAGGCGCTCCTCCTGTGGTTGTAACCTCTGGAATAAACTTACTCTTATTTCTACATTGGAATCCTTCGATTATTAGGACTCTTGGTCTTCTACATACACATTGTTGCATGAAATCGTATATTTTAAATACTCTCCAGTTAGCCCCAACAAAAACACACCTTTCTCAAAACATTGAAATACATATGTGCAGTCTCACACAATGAATACTAAACTGATGATGCTCAAATGCTCCAAATATTCCTAAAGAGTATTAAAATCAATTAATAAAGCATACAATATAAGAGACTTAATGAGTAGCATGTATAATATGGTCCTGTATTGCCATCTTGATCCGGTGACATTTATAAACCACTCGTCATTTGACCTCATAACCTGTGTTGTCACCATAAGCTCTCGATGGCAGTCTACGGCTCATATTGCATAATTACCCTTTATGTATTCACTCTATGTCTGTGTGTATATATAAGGTAAGGTAAATGCTTTATTGTTAGATTAATTAAAATCTTCACAATAATAAAAAGAGGACTTACTATTCACAACATAATAAATACCATTAAAACTGTGATGTGGTTAAAATTGTAGGTATACGTAGTGCAATAGAAGCAGAAAGGACATAAAGTGCAAAATTAGCTCTGAGGTACCAGTTTTAAAACAGCATGTCGAGTTCGACTACCTGATCAATGCCACCTAGTACAGAGCGGAGAAGTGTGTGTGTGTATATATATATATATATATATATATCGATGAAAAAGGCTGCTAGACATCTAAAAGGCATAGATGCGAGACCGACAATGAAATAAGAATAAATTATAAAAATTGTGGTTCTCTCCTGAGCTTCATCATCTTTGGAGGTGTCCAAGAGGGATTTTGCTATCTATATATAATTGTTTTAACCATGAATTATGGGCCATAATCACAGACTATATGATATCTAACGATAGCCTCCATCTCTGCAAAATCAAATAAAATCCTCAAAACGTTACACTGAAGGATGAGTAATGCTATCCCTGCATGCTAGGATTATACTGGTTATGAGTTACAGTACCATTGGTAAGTATTATTGTCAGCGGCCGCTCCTCCTATAAGGCGGAGGAGCATTGCCCCACTGTTTTGAAGCAGTGCAGCAATGGAAAAAATAAAATGATAATAACAGAAGTTATCATTTTATTTTTTGCCTTCCTGTTGCCGCCAGGTGAGGGCGGTTCCAGGCTGGGTGCCTTGACCCAGAGGGAGAAAGAGTGGCTATTGCTGCACCTAAAGTGCACATGACTGTTTGGCTGGCTGGCTAAACATGTATAAACAAAAGGAATCCTACCAGAGGAGATGTGTTACCCAAAGGATATGGGAGCACTCAGTATTTTTTAAAATACCCCTCACACACCAAAAGGCCCCTTGGTGTCATGCTTCATCATCGGGGTCTTCGCACCCCTCTACCGGGATGCGGCGTGCTACGACCTACGACTACGCGGGAGCACTGATAAATGACTATGTGTGGTGTGTGTGGTGCAAGTGATAAAGCAATTAATGTGAGTGGTGGTAGATAGTGACTGGTTTAAAAAGTACCTGGCTCGTAGGTGAAAGAAAAATGTTATTCAGGACCTCGGGCTGGCACTGTTAAAAGAAGTGAAGTGCGAGGTAACTTCTGTCATGTTAATGGACAGTACCTCTTGTGTGCGTCGACATGTTTCGGAGCAAACGCTCCTTCTTCAGGACGGGAGCACAACTTCCCCACCTTACTCACGTTTTACTACTTAGTAACTCAAAAATTAATCTTGGTTAACAAAAAGTGAAAAAAAAATGTAAGTGATAAAAAGGGTATAATGTGCCTACAGCGGTTTTTGGCTCAGGACACATACAATTGCATGACCAGAAAAAGAAAAGGAAAATGAAATGGTCACCCAAGTAGTGGGTAGTTCTACAGGTGCAGTCACCTGGAACCAACCATATAGCACAGTTTGCCCTGTAAAAGAAAAGACTTACACAACATACAATACATGGAACACACAAGAATATGATATCAGGGAAATGTGGGTCATATTTAATAGATGTGGTTTGCTTGCTTCATGAGCTCACAAGGGCGTCTGGGGGATAATTGCTATTTTGTGCAATCTGAGTGGGAAGATAAAAGGAGCAAATAAAAATGAATACAGGAGTTGTTGACCAATTCTTACTCACTTGTTCTGGAAGAGAAGTTGAATTGCCCTGCTAAATATACTCACAGACCGGGGACGAGTATTCACCGTCTTACCCCACACGCAGCTCCGCTCGAATGGTGGCGCGAGCTTGCTGTGTGCGGTATTTATATCATGTTGTCCCAATTAAGTTAGCCCAAATGACCACTTAGGCGGATGCGATATTCAGTCCAAATATGGACTTTCCGCTTGCTCAATTACCGGTTTTCTAGTCCCTCGCACCTGAACCTAATCATTTCCTTTACAGGTTGATTTTGTTGACATCCGTCATAATCGCCTTTTCGAAAGTTAATATTTCGATAGGCAGAGAGGAGTCAGGAGGGGTAAATGTGGACTTAGGTCGTAGTCCTGTATCTGTCCTGTATCTGTTACCCCTTGGTTCGGTGGTTTATCCTGAAAAAAGGCCTGTAGTTTCAGCTTCCTCACAAAATCCTTCATCTCCATATTCAGTCTGAAAATATCTGGTTTGTGCGTGGGCATCTTTATTTGAGCAGCATACAGGCCAAAATTCTGTAGTTTTTGCAAAAAAACCTCTTTATCTAAATTAACTCATTGATAATTACTCTCTTTATTAAACTTGAACCCGCATTGACCAAGAATGAGATCATGGGGCTTCGTTTCCACTTAGTCCTCAATCATACTGAGCACAGGAGACTCAGGCGTCTCATCCACACGACCGCGCATGCGCGGCTAACCAGTGACTCTTTGCTGAGCATGCGCGTTGTTGCTAGAACAAACTGAGCATGCGCGATGCCAAGATGCTAAACGGCTAGGCCCGGTTAGGAACGGGACCTCCACTCCTAAAGGAAATGATTAGGTTCAGGTGCAAGGGACTAGAAAACCGGTAATTGAGCAAGCGGAAAGTCCATATTTGGACTGAATATCGCATCCGCCTAAGTGGTCATTTGGGCTAACTTAATTGGGACAACATGATATAAATACCGCACACAGCAAGCTCGCACCACCATTCGAGCGGAGCTGCGTGTGGGGTAAGACGGTGAATACTCGTCCCCGGTCTGTGAGTATATTTAGCAGGGCAATTCAACTTCTCTTCCAGAACAAGTGAGTAAGAATTGGTCAACAACTCCTGTATTCATTTTTATTTGCTCCTTTTATCTTCCCACTCAGATTGCACAAAATAGCAATTATCCCCCAGACGCCCTTGTGAGCTCATGAAGCAAGCAAACCACATCTATTAAGTATGACCCACATTTCCCTGATATCATATTCTTGTGTGTTCCATGTATTGTATGTTGTGTAAGTCTTTTCTTTTACAGGGCAAACTGTGCTATATGGTTGGTTCCAGGTGACTGCACCTGTAGAACTACCCACTACTTGGGTGACCATTTCATTTTCCTTTTCTTTTTCTTTTTCAGGTCATGCAATTGCATGTGTCCTGAGCCAAAAACCGCTGTAGGCACATTATAGCCTTTTTATCACTTAAATTTTTGTTAACCAAGATTAATTTTTGAGTTACTAAGTAGTAAAACGTGAGTAAGGTGGGGAAGTTGTGCTCCCGTCCTGAAGAAGGAGCGTTTGCTCCGAAACATGTCGACGCACACAAGAGGTACTGTCCATTAACATGACAGAAGTTACCTCGCACTTCACTTCTTTTAACAGTGCCAGCCCGAGGTCCTGAATAAAATTTTTCTTTCACCTACGAGCCAGGTACTTTTTAAACCAGTCACTATCTACCACCACTCACATTAATTGCTTTGTCACTTGCACCACACACCACACATAGTCATTTATCAGTGCTCCCGCGTAGTCGTAGGTCGTAGCACGCCGCATCCCGGTAGAGGGGTGCGAAGACCCCGATGATGAAGCATGACACCAAGGGGCCTTTTGGTGTGTGAGGGGTATTTTAAAAAAACACTGAGTGCTCCCATATCCTTTGGGTAACACATCTCCTCTGGTAGGATTCCTTTTGTTTATACATGTTAGTTTGTGGAGTAAGAATCCTACTTCGTTTACTCTACCTCCCTCTTTTGTTAATTTCGTGGCTGGCTAAACAGTCATGCGCACTTTGGATGTTCTCCACCCAGCCTGCATTACAGCTTGGGTAGAGAACATGCCCAGGCATCCAGCCCCTGTCTGAGTGCCACACTGGGGTGCTCAGACCAATCACGATGCTGCTATCAGCAGTGCCGTGTTTGGCTGGGGGCGTTTGGAAACCTGGGTGCTTCCTGTGCCTGGTTCCTGTGGGGGAGAGGTGGCGGCGACGATCAAGTATGTATTATTATTTTTTATTTCCTAATCCCCCCACCTTCCCCCACCACCCCCTACCAGTCGCCACTGATTATTGTGCTTCTCCTCTAGAAAATGGAACTGATTATCCAGTTCATATTTCAGAACTGATAATGGGGACCAACGTTCCTGCAGCCGATTGACTGCAACATGTTATAATAACTGGGATAAAGGCTACCCTGTACTTTAACAAATATATACAAGCTATGTCCCCTTTACCCTTATGTACAAATGCAAACCTGGCATACTTGCTAATCACCGGTGACTATGTACATCTCCTCCTTCAATTAAAAGTCCTCTGTTCTCTTTCTTCTCATTGCGTAGTCTGTCTATTTTCATTTTATTTCAGTTTTTTAATGGTATGTGTGCTTCATTTCATCTTGTTTCAGGGGCTGTGGGGGGGTGTTATGCCTTGTCTCTGTTTACTCTGTCATTTTATTCCACTTATATTCTAACTTTTCGATGTGTGCACAGTTGTCGAGTTCAGTTATGAGTTAACATGGAAAGAGGAGACCTGATCCTCCTGTCAATCAAATAAAGATGTACTTTTATTAAATCTTTTGGACAAGTTAGTAAAGGGACAGAAGGGTTTCCACTTTCTGAAGTTTTGTTCCTTTTTCTAGCAGTTGCAGTTTTTTTTGTAAATTACGTTTTTTTGTCTTGCTCCTTGCCCGGACATTAAACGTCTTTTTTTCTTTTTTTGTATGACCTTTAGTAATGCGCTAATTCCTGTGCATCTTCATCAGTTATTGGCAGTTGAACAGGTGCAGCTTTCTGTGGGGCTGTATTCTAGTCGGTGGTGGTGTTGCTATGTATGTGGTCGCAGGCTTCATTACCATATAGAGGTTGTGGTTTCACAGTATCCTCAAATATCTCATCCGGATCCTCGCCAGGCAGTTCCTGGGAGTTTAGACATTACTCACTTGCTTTTTTCCTCCAGGCGTCTTGGCTTGAAGTTTTCCCCCATGGGCTGAAAGCTATTTCCATTCCGGTGGCATTAGTTGTGTGTTCAGTTATCTCCCTGTTGGTCATAAACTAGTATTAGTATCTTACTCTTACAAGAGGCAGTGACTTTTATTTTTGTTTTGTTTTGTTTACAGGAGTATCAGATCCCCTCTACCTCGTATGCAGCCACTCTTTCTTCTTTCTGGTAGCAGTGCTGGGGTGGTGATCCTTCTATCTAGAGTGACTCATGGGTTCTTAATGCGTGTAGGAGGGCACATGGAAGCTAATGCATGTCCATGTTTCTTTCACCCGGTGTTCCTACGTGACACGGTCCTGACTTGGCGTTTTTTAAATCTAGTTTGTGAGCGCTTTGCTTTGATTGCATCATGTACCGCTTGCAGTGAGAGTCCTATGTGCCAGATCAAATCCAATGTCTTTTGGAAATCCACAAAGCATGACAATCGCATTACTCCTGATTATTCTAGCATGTAATGAACATGTGTGATTTGTTGTCCTGTGGTTGCTGAAGACAACTATTTGGCTCCCGTGGACGGTTTCTATGCCTGAATTATTTTATTAGGCTGGCAGAAAGCCATTTTGTAAGGCTGCTGCCTATGCAAACACCTCCTTGATTTTTAAGGTCCACACGGTTTCTGCTTTTTGGTAAATGGGAATGAAAAAGTCCTCTGACTTGTGTCTTACTCTTTCTACACCTCGCCTCGTGGCACTGGATGTTTTATATAGCTCCCTATACGTCGCTGCGCCTCTTTCTTCCTTTGTTCTGTCTCACTCCAGGGGGTTTCTGTCTCTGCCATTGTTTTTTTTCTCAGTGACCACCCATTTTCTCTTTCCTGCTCTCTGCCTGTCATCTTCCCTCTCTTTATCTTTTTGGTTGTATGCCGTGCTCTTTCCCTCTCTTTATTTCTTTCTGCCTTTCTTGTTTGATAGTTTAGCGGTCTGTAATTTTTTTCACGGAAATTTCCCACATTATCCTTATAATGCTTTAGAAATTAAAATTCCACTGTACAGGCACATAGGGACATCAGCGTATTGGGAGCTGTAATAAGTATGCTGTTTCTTTCTATTAATTTTCGTCTTTTTCTGTAGCACAAACATGAGTATCAGACCGCAGTGACATGCCTTCTTCACTTTAAATCAAATAAAACCACCGACCCAGGCCTGATGAATTATTGCCTACATAGATTCATTGCTCCATCCCAAGGCGTAATAAATGTGCCTCTGTGCTGTAATCCTTCTATTTCTGTAGTCCATAAAGTATATTTATTGCATTAGTTCTTCATAGTAGCAATTTGTCATGCATGAATAACTATCGAGTTAAAACAGTACATCTCAAAATCCGTCCACTGTGGCAAAGCGAGACAGAAAGAGCCTGCCTAACCATTGTAAAAGGCATCGACATGTAGCTCTGGGGAGAGTGAACGTGGGGGTGGGCTCACCTCATGAAAACCTCCTCTGTAGTCTGAATTCTCTATACATTAATACCTGGAGGTGGCATGTGGCAGCCTGGTCCTGGGTTTACTGCTCTGTACTGTTATTACTTGTGTGCAGTTTGGAGTCTGTATGTGTATCCTCTGCAAGTACAGTACTGAGAGAGGGCAGTTCTGCTGTAGCTTAGCACTGATGCAGCCGCAGACCGTAGTCGTTCTGCGTCGTAGTGTCACCCTGTTTGTTGCTGACAACAGCAGGAGCAATTGAACCGTGTGTTGTGAAAGGCGCTGGCTGCTGTTGTGAGTGTTTGAGTCCTGCCAAGGAGTTAATGCCAATTGTTCTACGTCACAGATGATGCTCATTGGATGGTTGTTCTAGGCTTGTCAATAAGAAAGTGAATTAGGTTTGCTCAGGCTTCACTTCACCGTAGCTATTGTTAGAGAGTGGTTTTTACCACATAATTTAGCGTATAAATGTACTTAACATAACAAGACACGTGTGAAATGCAGGAACTGAGTCCAGAGTGGCACTATTTATTCAAACAATTTAGACATTAAATGTCAAAGACACATCATTAATCAAAACTAACACCATGCAATCTAGCAAGTACAAAGTGTCAGACACATCGCAGATCATGAGCAAAAACATGCAATCTAGTAACGTTAAAATCACAGCAATGCAAAGAAAGAGAGAGAGAGAAAGCGAAAATGAATATCATTTTAATCTCTACAGTGGTCTTCTGTCTAGGCAGACAAACTCCTTCAGCTAGTCAGTCAGCTTTTAAACAAATCCTTCCCTACTAAGTGAAAAACGCTGCTAACCCTTTTCTACTGTGCGATTCATCTACTCCCGCACACCACTACACTTTCCCTCCACTTAATCCAGCTCTAAATTTGTAATGACTAGTCTTTCTAGATACTGAAATGTATCTTCTTCTGCCCATTCGAAACTCACAAATGTATAAGCCTCTGTTTTATTGCAGTTTCAGAAAAATATTCTTCATGACAGATTTTCTGGGTCACTATTACAATTTAAAGGCTGGCTTCGTCCCTGGGCGCAATTTAACACTAAATCTTAGAACCGTCTTCAGTGCGATTCAGCATATAAACCCGGAGTCAAACCTGCTGTGATTATTTTAGACGCTAAGAAAGCAGTTGATTCTGTGGAATGATCTTTTATGGAAGCGGACAGAGACGTATTGGTGTGGGCGAGGTTTTCCTCCAACTTGTAAAAGTACTGTACGAAGCACTGGTGGCTCGCAGGATTCGGCCTCCTGCAATCGTTGCGCAGAGCCAGTTGCCAGTTTTTTACATGCAGCCTGGTACTGCCCTGGAATTTTGAAGTTCTGGGAGAAGGTATTCCATATCCTAAACTAAATTGCCGGGCTCTCGCTCTCCCCAGACCCTTTCCTCGCATTACTGGGGTACGATAAGGAAATCAATAAGGATGTTCGACGGCTGATAGGGATTGGCTTGTTGCTTGCTAAAAGGCGGGTGGCGAGGCGCTGGGCTAGGGGCCCGACTCCAACCACATGATATATTGCAACACACGGGCAGACACATACAATGAACTTCTACCCCCTCAGGCCAGACCAAGAGCTTACTGGAGGCTATTCCAACAATACCTGATAGGGAAAGAAACAGGGGAACCTGAAGGTGCAGGAGATAGGGATGCGCACACTAGCCGAGCAGAAAGTGGGGACTGGGTAGCAACAATGTCTTAATTACAAAATTGTTGTTAGCTGAACATTGCTTTTGTCATGTACAACACGTTGGGAAATGTTGGAGGAACTGTTACAGTCATAACTACTTGAGGGTGGTCTAGATATGCCTGACACTGTGTGCTTGGTCAATATATCTTGAACTGTACCTTGTCTTGTGTTGTGTTAATTGAAAATCAATAAAGGAAATAAAGAATGATTTCTGGGGTTGCTGTAGTCCTAGAAGCCCTGCTTTTTTTTCACTCAACTCTTTAATTATTTTTGACTTTTTTTCTGTAAAATTGCTTTATTAGTTTTGCAACTAATCTGACTAAGCATTGGGTGCAGACAAGTATACAGCAGCTTTAGTATCTAGGTAGTCCGCACAAGCTGCTTACCCCACCAGTCCATAATAGCTCCACCATTTGCCCCTGTAGAGTTCCAGTAGTGAGCGATGTCACATTTTGCCAGCAAGGTGCCCAGACCCTCCAAAGTGCCACCGCCTCACTGTCCCAAATGTCTTCCGGTATTCTCAACAGAGCAATAGGGGGTGTGGATGTGATCTGTGTTCCCAGTACACAGGAGGGTGTTGTGAAAATGGTTGACCAATACCTCATGATCTTTGGACACAACCATGCATGTAAGAAATCCACCTCCGGACATTTACTACAGGTGGGGGATGGTTATTCCTGTAAATTTCCACAGCCTCAAGGGCATCACGTATGTAATGTGCAGATATTTTAGCTGTATGACCTGGAGGCGGGAGGATATGGCCAGTGTGCTGGGCGCCATTCCGGTGTCTCTCCAGTCACTGTCATGCCGTGGGCCTACCCATCCCTCCCACAGCTCTTTTAGTGACGGGAAGAGTTCGGGTTCGTTAAGGATTAAGGATTTGTGAATACACAAGATGCCTCCTTTCTGCCGTTAGCTTCTAACGGATTGAATTCTGGCACTTCTTCCCTGTGTGAGTAGAGAAAATGTCAGAGCTGCAGAAACTGCAAGAACTGGGACTTGTGAAGCTAGAATTCAGTCTGCCGTTCTGCAAATGATTTCATGGCACATCCTCCAGTGTAGAAATGTCTGTACGAACCCAGCCCCCAAGCACTCCTACCCCACCACCTGTTCAAGAGCTCGTCCCTCCATGGGGGGTCTCCAGCATGAGCCTGCTGTAAAATTAGATAAATGGATCCACAGAGAGGAATGATGTAGAAAGATTAAGTTTAATCCAGAGCAAGAAATGTCTCATCCATCAGCAAGCAGGAGTCAGATGCAACTGACTCAACATTCTTTATGAGCATTCTATCTCCATGGTGCTAATCAAAGAGCAACATGTGTCCCTAGAGAATATAGATTGAAAACAAACATGAACATAAAACTATTTACCATAAGCACCATATTACATACCTTCCTCCTATAATAACAAAACTATTTATCCATCACAAAGTATTTGTATTTCATGGGTTTGGTTCTGATCCTTTCACTTCTCTTCCTAGGATGATCACAGAGTTTATTAGAACCTGAGTTTGGATTAACAAATGAATCACCACCCAAAAGAGAAGTGTTCTTGACTACCACAACCCTATTGAGATTCCATATTCGAGAATCTTCAGTCTTAACTGCATTGGTTAAGACTTTAACCACTTTGTGAGGCCTTTGAAACAAACCAGGAGCCTTGCGTCCAAGTGGAGCTCTGATCATTACTAAGTCCCCAAACTTTACAACCGTGACTTTAGCTGCTTTTCTGGCATAATATCTTTGTTTTCTTACTGCAATTTTACCTTCCTCTTTACTTTTCCAGCAGTCATTTCCAGACCTATCTTCCCTCTAAGAAACCATTTAATTTACCCAGAAAGGAACCACAAGAGTACTAGGGTGTCTTCCTTTGAGAAGATGAAAAGGAGTGTGTTCTGTCATTGCATGAGGTGAAAATCTATAAACTTCAACTTTTCTATTTACCTTTATTCCAATCCAACCCATTCTGTTTTGCCATAGAAATGTTTTTTTTAAGTACTCTAACAAACCGTTCCACCATTCCATTCGTTTCTGGATGATAGTCAACATCTTTTATGTTTTATTGCACATTTCTCCAAAAACTTTTCCATTTCAACAGATACAAATTGTACCCCGTTGTCTGTCAATAAACATCCAGGTAAACCTTCACGTGCAAAAATTTCCTTTAGAAAGGAAATAACATGCTGTGAATCAATGGATTTAGTAAACTTCTTGCCATCTTGAATAAATGTCAATTAAAACAAAAACATACATTTTCACCCCTTCACTTGTGACTGTACCTAATATGTCCAAAGCAAGTTCATGCCAAGGACCCTCAGGGCGTTCCCTGATGACCATAGGTTGAACCCTAGGCTTAAGGCATTTTTCACTAAGAGTGCAAGGTACACACTCCCTAATGGATCGCACAACCTGGAGATCAATCCCTGGCCACTAATAGCTCAGCCTCAACCTCTCTTTTGTTCTGGACATCCCCTGATGACCTTTGTGAGCCAGAGCAATCAATTCTCCTCGCAAGGTCAATGGAGGAATTAACTTCGACCCCCTCAACACAATGCCATCAAGTTCAGATAACTGTAAATGTATGTGTCTTGTAAAGCGCACTGCTGCCCTGAGGCGTCGTGGCACTGTAGACCGCTGGGGAACCCGTCCTGGCTATCTCTGTGAAATGGTCCCTACTGGGTATCTCCAAGGTGAAACCAGGTATCCCCAGCGAATGTGGTGGGCCGTTGTAGAGATGAGGCAAGCTAATGCCCAGAGTTGCCGAGTGTGATCCCTGGTTAGAGTACGCACCGAGGTGAGAATTATCGAGTCCGCTGACCCTGGTCCACGATCCTGCCGCGTCGGGAATTGAACCCTGGTCCCGGGCCGTTCTCTGCTTCCGGGTCTGCCACCTCTAACTCATCTCTAACATTCCAATACTTGTACAATTCACCAATAGTCCTTTTAAACCACCTTTTTTTTAAATTAAAACACACAGTTCTCTTAGGGCTACGTCATTTTTGCACTCATCTCTCCACTTCTCTTCTTTCGTGCCATCATCTTCCATGTTACATACCCATTCATTAGAATTGTCATCATCAACAACTGAGTCATCAATATCTGTACACACAAGTCTTGACAAGATATCTGTGATACAGTTTCTCACCAAAACGGTGGTTGGGATACGCACTCCTTTGAGTTTGTACTCGAGGTCTATATAGGTAACTGGTGCCCGTGGGGTTGAGCCCCCTGTACCAGGGTTGAAAACAACTGAATTGTTGCACTGTTCCCTCGAGAACAGTGTCTCCCCAGAGCACTCAATGCCAAATTCAATGAAATATTTCAAAGCACGTGAGCAAGGTTCAATATGTCTTTTTAATTATATCTTTGTCTTTTTTATATCATGATAATTCTCATGTTCTGGTAACTTATAGCTCATTTGGCCCAATGCATTTCGGGCTGTTGCCCTTCTTCAGGGGCCATGTACAATCCTAAAAGGTAATCAAGTACAGTTTCAAAATTACAATTCATTATCATGTCTTAATGTACAACTTATTCATATTGCAACCTTTGTGAACATGCAGGGAGAGAGAGATCACATTGTAAATATTACTGCTTAAAAATAAAAACAACTGAAACAGAACGTGATCGTGAATTCATTGTCACTTTGTGAATCGTGCTATTTTAAGAAAAATGGAACGTGATCATGACTACATTACATGCTGGGAATTCGGGGTGTGTATTGATACTTTCAATACATTGGTATAATCGTGAGGGTGTGATGACCAAGTGGCGTGAGTGCTCTCTAGGATTGAATAATTCAAACCTGTGACTGGCGTTCCGTCAACGGAAAATGCCGCGGGTGTAAACGAGCCTACGAAAACAAGATGAGGAATTCGATCAACAAGAGTGCTCGGTGGCTAGCGAATTACGCTATTAAGCTTGCTGAGATATTGCTCTACAAGGTTGCGAGTCTCCAAAAACATACAAAGGTACACTTGCTTGCCACAACTGTGGGAATTGCAATTCCATCATCATCATCATTTTCTTAAAATAGCACGATTCACAAAGTGACAATGAATTCACGATCACGTTCTGTTTCAGTTGTTTTTATTTTTAAGCAGTAATATTTACAATGTGATCTCTCTCTCTCCCTGCATGTTCACAAAGGTTGCAATATGAATAAGTTGTACATTAAGACATGATAATGAATTGTAATTTTGAAACTGTACTTGATTACCTTTTAGGATTGTACATGGCCCCTGAAGAAGGGCAACAGCCCGAAATGCATTGGGCCAAATGAGCTATAAGTTACCAGAACATGAGAATTATCATGATATAAAAAAGACAAAGATATAATTAAAAAGACATATTGAACTTTGCTCACGTGCTTTGAAATATTTCATTGAATTTGGCATTGAGTGCTCTGGGGAGACACTGTTCTCGAGGGAACAGTGCAACAATTCAGTTGTTTTCAACCATGGTACAGGGGGCTCAACCCCACGGGCACCACTTACCTATATAGACCTCGAGTACAAACTCAAAGGAGTGCGTATCCCAACCACCGTTTTGGCCAGGAATCAATCAACCTCTGTACAAATAACCGGATACAGCACCCAATCAAACATGGAACTTGATGACATGATCCACACAACGGATCAGAGAGCTGGAACTTTGGCGTTTACCGAAGAAGATTCTAAACGCATATATGCACTAATCCAGGAGGACGAAAGTCCAAGCACAAGTACAGGTTCAACAACAGCTAACATCAAACAACTCATTTATATGTCTAAACGCATCGTTAACCAACGACTTCACGCAAGCACCCTAATAAAATACCATAAGGCACAGCGAATTCCACGAGGCCTACGGATATCTCTAAAATCCACCTTGTGTAAAAACAATACACGGTTCACAGAGAAATGGTTCGCAATACTTAATAAGTGTTCCCTTGACCTGATCTTATTAATTATTGAAGAATTAGCAAAACTCATTGAAGATTTGAAAAAGGAAGTGGCAGTACTCAAAGATGAATTAAACACCATGTTATCCAAGGAAGAATGGGATCAAGTGATTACAGACATCAACAAACAATTGGATGTTTACACCAAGGAAATAAATGACCGAAAAGTCAGAAAATTTAAAAGGGACTCTACCGACTATCGCACAGGAGAGGTATACAATTGGGCAGAAATATATGCCCGCAGACGTCAACAAAAACCTCAGTATAAATCATCAGACGAAACAGCATCAGATGATTCTCAAACAAATAGAAGAACCTTTACAACCTCAAGAAACATTCAAAGATCAAGAGAAGAAATTCAAACATTAGACTCCAGTGGACAACAAACAACCTCTTCTTCAACCGCTACAACCTCTTCTTTTTTAGAGAGAGGTCATGGACGCCCAAAAGAACCCGGAGGGGGAGAAGCAGGAACAGGAAGAGATCAACCAGTGGAAAGCATTGCACAAAACACCAGGAGTCACAGGACTTAGTTATTAACATTTCCAGTCATAACATCAGCAAATTCCAATTACAAACTTTGCAAAAGGGCACATCTTTTGTGCCGACTTATCATTCCAACTTACTTGAAATTCAGATTTGTGTATATAAATTTTTGAGGAACTTACGCTTGAGACACTTTTTTTCCAACGTTGTAGAAAGACCCATTACAAATACAGAACCAGATAAACTCATGGGACTTAGGAACCCAAGCCGATTCATACCACCGGTGAGTCACAAGGTACTCGACGCATTTGAAAAAGTGGTCAACCAAGATATCATAAAAGTCTTTAAAGCTCCCAGATCTAAAAGAACTAACATCACACAGAAGGAGAGGCAAGCCATTCAAAGTTTGGCAGAAAACAAAAACATAACAATACGACAAGCCGACAAGGGCGGCGCCCTTATTATCATGGACACGGATTTCTATGACAGAAATGTCAATGATCACGTCAACGATACAAACACATATATGAAACTGAGGGGAGACCCTACAAACGAATACAAGAAAGTTCTAACGACAATCATCCAAAAAGCAATTAACACAGGAACCATCGGAAATAAAGAAAAACAATATCTGATCAAACACAATCCATCCATACCGTATATCTACATGATCCCTAAAATACACAAACACCCAACAATTTCACCATTCCGTCCAATTGTTTCTACAATCAATTCCATCCATGAGCCCGTTGGAAAATTCATTGATAAACACTTGCAACCACTAGTACAACAAATTCCCAGTTACATAAAGGATACCACCCATTTTTTGAACATTTTGGAAGCACACAAGACATCATTCACAACTGAGATGATTTTAACCAGTGTAGATGTCAAGTCACTATACACCTCAATCCCCCATGATTTGGGATTAACAGCACTGGAGAACATTTTACTCAACAGCGATCTGGATGAAGATTTGAAAGTACTAATCATGGAATTAATGCATTTCACATTATTTCACAGTTACTTTCAGTGGAAAAATGAATTTTATGCTCAGTGCAACGGAACTTCCATGGGAAATTGTGCCGCACCGGCATATGCGAATATCTTTATGCATTATTTTGAAACAGAGTACATTCTAACCAAACCCATATGGAAAGACAATCTCATACTGTACAAAAGGTACATTGATTACATCTTTTTATTGTGGAAAGGACCAACTAACCAACTGATGTCAGCCATTCAAGAACTCAACAACATCAATGACCGAATTCAATTCACACACAACGTCAATGACAAACAACTGTCCTTTTTGGATGTACTGATTATCAAGGAACAAGATACTATACACACCACCGTATTCCAGAAATCGACCGACAAAAACAACCTTTTACACTATCAGAGTTTTCACCAACAGTCATTGAAAAAACACCTTCCATTTTCTCAATTACTACGTGTAAAACGCATAGCTTCCTCTCAAAACTTATATGAAGAACAAAAAGAACACATGATCAAAAAGTTCAAAGATCGGGGATACCCAGAAGCCACACTGGAACTCGCGGTAGACAGAATAACATCGATGAACAGACAACAACTACTTACACCACCTACCACAAGGGAAGAGCAGAGATCCGTGTTTATCTCCAAATATTCAACAAGAAGTCACAACATCAAAAGAGTCATTTTAAAACACTGGCAGCTACTGGCCCTTGAAGAGGATTTCAAAGGCATTTTCACCTCAAATCCCAGATTCGCATATGAAAGGACTAGAAACTTAAAGGAACTGTTGAAACCCAAATCCATTGAGTCTCCAAAAACATACAAAGGTACACTTGCTTGCCACAACTGTGGGAATTGCAATTCCATCATTAAAGGGAATGAAATAAACCACCCATCGAGTGGGATCAAAATCAAATTAAAAGTGAACGGTACTTGTGACAGTACCAATTTGGTCTACATGTTGAAATGCCCATGTGGTCTCCCCTATGTGGGCAAAACATCCAGAAAAATTAAAATTTGATTAACTGAACATCGCAGCAACATTAGACTTAAATCAACAAAATCTACAGTAGCAGTACACTTTAATGACCATCAACACAATCCCAGTCAATTAAAGTTTTGCATTTTGGAAACAGTACCAGTATTACCAGGAAGAGATAATGAACAATATCTCTTAAGGAGAGAACTCTATTGGATACACAGACTATCATCTACAGCCCCTAGAGGGCTTAATGAACGCTTGGAATTTAGCTGTCACCTATAGACTATCCAGGACTCTTGAACTACCCTATTAGCTAATGAAAGAATGCACCATATATTATATATTATATCAGAACTTTTGTTTTCTCAACTTAATTTATTTTGACTGTATAATCATGTCATGAAATGTCAATACCTTGGTTATAATTCATGTCTTCACCCGTATTTGTTTTTTCATCTGTTTTTAGGTCTCGCCTGTCAATGCGCATGCGCATTGAGCAGAGCGAGACTATGGGGGCTTAAACAAAGCTTACCTACACTGGCGATTCACTGGCGATTTGATGAAGTGCATGTGCACTTTTAACTCAATGCGCAAGCGCAATTAGTTAAAATGCGCGTGCACAGCATCAAATCGTCAGCTTAGTGCCGCCAGCAGCTCTTCCCGCTCCGCCCCCTGCTGCATCAAAGGCTTGGCGCTCTGCCTCAGCCCAGCCATTCTCCTCCCCTAATTACCCCCTGCTGCATCAAAGGCTTTTTCACGGCCGGCCGGCCGTGCTTTCAGTTTCACGGCTGGCCGGCCGTGTCTCCTTTTCTTTTTTTTTTTTTTTTTAATCCGATGTTGATAATAACGATATCTGCTTGCTTTGCTTTATAACACTAATTTTATTTTAGCTCATCGCAGTGTGTTCACACTTCTATCGATGTTTCACAAAGTGTGATTTTGCAACTAAATGTAATTTTTGCACCTCTATGTGCTGGGGATGTCATACGAATACACATTTTTCACAACTCATTCATCATCAAACTAAATTTTCTCTCTATGCAGAGTGATTTTACACCTATAAGAAATGCCACACACTTGGTTACTTTGCTGCATTAGAGACTGTTCACCTAAGTTAGATTTTTGATTTTTGCTCCTACATGTGTTTTTGGAACGAAAAGTGATTCATGTTGATTTTGCACTAGGGATTGGACTAAATCTGACATGCCACACTAAGGAAAGGATTTCATGCAATGCAATTCACTGTCCACATGCGCTTAATTAAACATATGCTTGCTATCATAGTTTTGCCGTTTCTAAGTTCTATCAATCACAGGCTTTATAACCGCATCCACCACCACATCCACCGCCACATCCACCACCACCACATCCACCACCACCACATCCACCACCACCACATCCACCACCACATCCACCACCACATCCACCACCACCACCACCACATCCACCACCACCACATCCACCACATCCACCACCACATCCACCGCCACATCCACCACCACCACATCCACCGCCACATCCACCACCACCACATCCACCACCACTACATCCACCACCGCATCCACCACCACTACATCCACCACCGCATCCACCACCACCACATCCACCGCATCCATCATCACATCCACCATGACATCCACCGCCACATCCACCGCATCCACCGCATCCACCATCACATCCACCATGACATCCACCATCACATCCACCATCACATCCACCGCCACATCCACCACCATCGCATCCACCACCACATCCACCACCATCGCATCCACCACCATCGCATTCACCACCACATCCACCACCACATCCACCACCACCACATCCACCACCACCACATCCACCACCACCACATCCACCACCACCACCACCACATCCACCACCACCACATCCACCGCCACATCCACCACCACCACATCCACCAACACCACTTCCACCACCACCACATCCACCGCCACATCCACCACCACCACATCCACCACCACTACATCCACCACCGCATCCACCACCACTACATCCACCACCGCATCCACCACCACCACATCCACCGCATCCACCATCACATCCACCATGACATAGGTCTCGCCTGTCAATGCGCATGCGCATTGAGCAGAGCGAGACTATGGGGCTTAAACAAAGCTTACCTACACTGGCGATTCACTGGCGATTTGATGAAGTGCATGTGCACTTTTAACTCAATGCGCAAGCGCAATTAGTTAAAATGCGCGTGCACAGCATCAAATCGTCAGCTTAGTGCCGCCAGCAGCTCTTCCCGCTCCGCCCCCTGCTGCATCAAAGGCTTGGCGCTCTGCCTCAGCCCAGCCATTCTCCTCCCCTAATTACCCCCTGCTGCATCAAAGGCTTTTTCACGGCCGGCCGGCCGTGCTTTCAGTTTCACGGCTGGCCGGCCGTGTCTCCTTTTCTTTTTTTTTTTTTTTAATCCGATGTTGATAATAACGATATCTGCTTGCTTTGCTTTATAACACTAATTTTATTTTAGCTCATCGCAGTGTGTTCACACTTCTATCGATGTTCACAAAGTGTGATTTTGCAACTAAATGTAATTTTTGCACCTCTATGTGCTGGGGATGTCATACGAATACACATTTTTCACAACTCATTCATCATCAAACTAAATTTTCTCTCTATGCAGAGTGATTTTACACCTATAAGAAATGCCACACACTTGGTTACTTTGCTGCATTAGAAGACTGTTCACCTAAGTTAGATTTTTGATTTTTGCTCCTACATGTGTTTTTGGAACGAAAAGTGATTCATGTTGATTTTGCACTAGGGATTGGACTAAATCTGACATGCCACACTAAGGAAAGGATTTCATGCAATGCAATTCACTGTCCACATGCGCTTAATTAAACATATGCTTGCTATCATAGTTTTGCCGTTTCTAAGTTCTATCAATCACAGGCTTTATAACCGCATCCACCACCACATCCACCACCACCACATCCACCACATCCACCACATCCACCACCACATCCACCACCACATCCACCACCACATCCACCACCACCACCACCACATCCACCACCACCACCACATCCACCACCACCACATCCACCACCACTACATCCACCACCACTACATCCACCACTACATCCACCACCACATCCACCACCACATCCACCACCACCACATCCACCGCCACATCCACCACCACTACATCCACCACCGCATCCACCACCACTACATCCACCACCGCATCCACCACCACTACATCCACCACCGCATCCACCACCACTACATCCACCACCGCATCCACCACCACCACATCCACCGCATCCACCATCACATCCACCATGACATCCACCGCCACATCCACCGCATCCACCATCACATCCACCATGACATCCACCATCACATCCACCGCCACATCCACCACCACCGCATCCACCACCATCGCATCCACCACCATCGCATTCACCACCACATCCACCACCACATCCACCACCACATCCACCACCACCACATCCACCACCACCACATCCACCACCACCACATCCACCACCACCACATCCACCGCCACATCCACCGCCACATCCACCACCACCACATCCACCACCACCACATCCACCGCCACATCCACCACCACCACATCCACCACCACTACATCCACCACCGCATCCACCACCACTACATCCACCACCGCATCCACCACCACTGCATCCACCACCGCATCCACCACCACCACATCCACCATCACATCCACCATGACATCCACCGCCACATCCACCGCATCCACCATCACATCCACCATGACATCCACCGCATCCACCATCACATCCACCATCACATCCACCGCCACATCCACCACCATCGCATCCACCACCACATCCACCACCATCGCATCCACCACCACATCCACCACCATCGCATCCACCACCATCGCATCCACCACCATCGCATCCACCACCACCACATCCTCCACCACTACATCCACCACCACTACATCCACCACCACCACATCCACCACCACATCCACCGCCACATCCACCACATCCACCGCCACGTCCACCACCACCACATCCACCACCACTACATCCACCACCGCATCCACCACCACTACATCCACCACCGCATCCACCACCACTACATCCACCACCGCATCCACCACCACCACATCCACCATCACATCCACCATGACATCCACCGCCACATCCACCGCCACATCCACCGCCACATCCACCGCCACATCCACCGCCACATCCACCGCCACATCCACCGCCACATCCACCATCACATCCACCATGACATCCACCATCACATCCACCATCACATCAACCGCCACATCCACCACCATCGCATCCACCACCACATCCACCACCATCGCATCCACCACCATCGCATTCACCACCACATCCACCACCACATCCACCACCACCACCACATCCACCACCACCACATCCACCACCACCACATCCACCACCACCACATCCACCACCACCACATCCACCACCACTACATCCACCACCACCACATCCACCACCACATCCACCGCCACATCCACCGCCACATCCACCACCACATCCACCACCACCACATCCACCACCACCACATCCACCGCCACATACACCACCACCACATCCACCACCACTACATCCACCACCGCATCCACCACCACTACATCCACCACCGCATCCACCACCACTACATCCACCACCGCATCCACCACCACCACATCCACCGCATCCCCCATCACATCCACCATGACATCCACCGCCACATCCACCGCCACATCCACCGCATCCACCATCACATCCACCATGACATCCACCGCATCCACCATCACATCCACCATCACATCCACCACCACATCCACCAACATCGCATCCACCACCACATCCACCACCATCGCATCCACCACCATCGCATTCACCACCACATCCACCACCACATCCACCTGACAAAGGTATTAATTTTGCTATTTTCAAAACCAACACATAAATAAAAAATAAAAAAAACTTTCCTAATGCGAGACCTATTGCATTTTCAATGCTTGTTTCACCTGTCAGTAGTACATATCTTGTATGTGCATATTACGATCGACACTATTCCCGCACAGGATTGATTTCAAAACGCGGATCTCCCCGCGTTTACACACGTGACTAAGCGTCCACCTATCGGACACCTCATTTCAGGCATCTCTCCGCACACAGCTACACGCGCCAATCATATACTCTATTTCAAAGTAGGAGTCACGTGACTCATCACGCTCATTTAGAACACGGAATTTTCGAACGCGTTTATCGACGTCGTACGGAAGGACACAGAACACGCTGAATAGATCATTCCGGTAAGCCTCGCAACCTTGTAGAGCAATATCTCAGCAAGCTTAATAGCGTAATTCGCTAGCCACCGAGCACTCTTGTTGATCAAATTCCTCATCTTGTTTTCGTAGGCTCGTTTACACCCGCGGCATTTTCCGTTGACGGAACGCCAGTCACAGGTTTGAATTATTCAATCCTAGAGAGCACTCACGCCACTTGGTCATCACACCCTCACGATTATACCAATGTATTGACAGTATCAATACACACCCCGAATTCCCAGCATGTAATGTAGTCATGATCACGTTCCATTTTTCTTAAAATAGCACGATTCACAAAGTGACAATGAATTCACGATCACGTTCTGTTTCAGTTGTTTTTATTTTTAAGCAGTAATATTTACAATGTGATCTCTCTCTCCCTGCATGTTCACAAAGGTTGCAATATGAATAAGTTGTACATTAAGACATGATAATGAATTGTAATTTTGAAACTGTACTTGATTACCTTTTAGGATTGTACATGGCCCCTGAAGAAGGGCATCAGCCCGAAATGCATTGGGCCAAATGACCTATAAGTTACCAGAACATGAGAATTATCATGATATAAAAAAGACAAAGATATAATTAAAAAGACATATTGAACTTTGCTCACGTGCTTTGAAATATTTCATTGAATTTGGCATTGAGTGCTCTGGGGAGACACTGTTCTCGAGGGAACAGTGCAACAATACAGTTTCTCACACCAGGTAGGTACTCAACATTAAAACCATAAGCCTGAAGTGCTACAACCCATTTTGATATTCTGCTGGAAATAGAATCAAAGCCTTTCTTGTTAAAGATTACACAGAAAGGTTTATGGTCTGTCCTCACAATAAACTTTGTAACCCACAATACATTTTTTAACTTCTTCGTGGCCCAATGTACAGCTAGTGCTTCCCTCTCTATTATAGAGTATCTGAGTTCTGCTCCTTTTAGACTTCTAGAGAGGAATAAGATTGCATTAACCTGACAATCTTTCTCTTGTTGAAGCACCGCTCCAAGACCTTTCATGCTCCCGTCTGTGATTAAAACTGACTTCAAAGAAGGATCGAAACTTCTCAATTTTGGTGTATCTCTTAAGTTTACCTTTAAATTGGTAAATTCCTCTTCACGTTCTCAGCAAACCCTGTTACAAATTTACTGTAGTGTTCCGCCATACCCATACATTTCATCAACTCTTCTACAGCTGTTACTAGTATCCCCACTTTGACAACTACTAACAGGATTACATAATGACTGCCATTGGTACCACCGTTACTATAACTCTCACTTTTACTAATAATAGTATTACATACGTACTGCAATTAGTACTACTGTGCCATTAGTACAGCTGTTACTACTATCCCCACTCTGACAACTACTAACAGTATTACATAATTACCGCTATTATTACTCTCACTTTCACTAGTAATAGTATTACATACGTACTGCCATTAGTACTACTGTGCCATTAGTACAGCTGTTACTGGTATCCCCACTCTGACAACTACTAATAGTATTACATAATGACAGCCATTGGTACTACAGTTACCATAACTCTCACTTTTACTAGTAATAGTATTACATACGTACTACAGTTAGTACTAATGTGCCATTAGTACAGCTGTTACTAGTATCCCCACTCTCACAACTACTAACAGTATTACATAATTACTGTTACTATTACTCTCACTTTTACTAGTAATAGTATTACATACGTACTGCCATTAGTACTACTTTGCCATTAGTACAGCTGTTACTAGTATCCCCACTCTGACAACTACTAACAGTATTACATAATTACCACTACTATTACTCTCACTTTTACGAGTAATAGTATTACATACGTACTACCATTAGTACTACTGTGCCATTAGTAAAGCTGTTACTAGTATCCCCACTCTGACAACTACTAATAGTATCACATAATGACTGCCATTGGTACTACAGTTACCATAACTCTCACTTTTACTAGTAATAGTATTACATATGTACTGCCATTAGTACTACTGTGCCATTAGTACAGCTGTTACTAGTATCCCCACTCTGGCAACTAATAACAGTATTACATAATGACTGCCATTGGTACTACCGTTACTATTACTCTCACTTTTACTAGTAATAGTATTACATACGTACTGCCATTAGTGCTAATGTGCCATTAGTACAACTGTTACTAGTATCCCCACTCTGACATCTACAAACAGTATTACATAATTACCGCTACTATTACTCTCACTTTTACTAGTAATAGTATTACATACTTACTGCCATTAGTACTACTGTGCCATTTGTACAGCTGTTACTAGTATCCCCACTCTGACAACTACTAATAGTATTACATAATGACTGCCATTGGTACTACATTTACCATAACTCTCACTTTTACTAATAATAGTATTACATACGTACTGCCATTAGTACTACTGTGCCATTAGTACAGCTGTTACTAGTATCCCCACTCTGGCAACTAATAACAGTATTACATAATGACTGCTATTGGTACTACCGTTAGTATTACTCTCACTTTTACTAGTAATAGTATTACATACGTACTGTCATTAGTACTACTGTGCCATTAGTACAGCTGTTACTAGTATCCCCACTCTGACAACTACTAACAGTATTACATGACTGCCAATGGTACTACCGTTACTATTACTCTCACTTTTACTAGTAATAGTATTACATACGTACTGCCATTAGTACTACTGTGCCATTAGTACAGCTGTTACTGGTATCCCCACTCTGACAACTACTAACAGTATTACATAATTACCGCTACTATTACTCTCACTTTTACTAGTAATAGTATTACATACGTACTGCCATTAGTACTACTGTGCCATTAGTACAGCTGTTACTAGTATCCCCACTCTGACAACTACTAATAGTATTACATGATGACTGCCATTGGTACTACAGTTACCATAACTCACTTTTACTAGTAATAGTATTACATATGTACTGCCATTAGTACTACTGTGACATTAGTACAGCTGTTACTAGTATCCCCACTCTGGCAACTACTAACAGTATTACATTATGACTGCCATTGGTACTACAGTTACTATTACTCTCACTTTTACTAGTAATAGTATTACATACGTACTGCCATTAGTGCTACTATGCCATTAGTACAGCTGTTACTAGTATCCCCACTTTGACAACTACTAATAGTATTACATAATGACTGCAATTTGTACTACAGTTACCATAACTCACTTTTACTAGTAATAGTATTACATACGTACTGCCATTAGTACCACTGTGCCATTAGTACAGCTGTTACTAGTATCCCCACTCTGGCAGCTAATAACAGTATTACATAATGACTGCCATTGGTACTACCGTTACTATTACTTTCACTTTTACTAGTAATAGTATTAAATATGTACTGCCATTAGTACTACTGTGCCATTAGTAAGGCTGTTACTAGTATCCCCACTCTGACAACTACTAACAGTATTACATATTCTGATAGATACATCTGCCGTGTGGATTTCTCACCTTGTGAATATCCCCCTGCGTCAGCAACATTCGGAAATTCTTTTTGTAGCTTCGCGCCGACGTGGACTCTGACGTCACAGAGGCACGGCATTGATCGCGACTCCGCTGACGTCATCGACGCCTACAATAGGCCCACGCCGGCGTGATGACATCATTCCCTTTTTTCCGCGTCGTCGATGCCAACGGTTTTCTGGGATCGTCTGTAGCCTTTACTGTAACTTTGTTACTTGCTAAATTTCTAGTCTCTTTATCTTCTCATTTTCAACATGACCTCGAAGAAGACCGGATTTAAAGCTTGCAGAGAATGTAACAAAATAATGTCCATTACAGATCCGTATGAATGCTGTTTGTGGTGTCTGAGCTCCGACCACGACGTCGAGGGCTGCCAGTCCTGCAAGAAGATGACACCAATGGCCCTCCGGGAGAGAGAAGCAAAACTTCTAGTTGCCAAGTTTAAAGAAGGAAAAGAAAAGAAGAAGTCAAGATCGCGAACTCGACGATCGAAGTCAAGATCTCGATCGAGGTCGCGGTCGGATTCGTCATCGGCCCATGCTTCAAGATCTTCTAGAAAGAAGCATAAAAAGAGAACCCATGAATCCCGACATCGATCGAGGAAGGAGTCGGGTTCCAAGCCGAAGTCACAAGTGAAACTGGTCGAGAAGGTAGTTTCTTCGGCTTCGGAGGATCACGATGTCGAGGTTGAGGCGTTGCATGCGAACTCACCGAGTTCACCGAAGCAGAAGACTGTTCCATCTCCGGACCCATCCCATCCTTCAGATCGGGAGGATGAAGGTGAGGAGGAGGAGGTTGGTGAGGGTGGAGCTCAGATGCCCGAAGGTCGTACGACTCCGGTGCACCAGCCCGAAGAAGAAGTCGACGTCGTTTCGACTCCACGCCCTCAAGAGCAACCTGGGGGTTCATACCCAGCCTTCCCGGCTCCAGGTCAGGACCCTACGCATTTCCTGAATGCGATGTTCGGAATCTATTCAAGGGCTATGTATCCCTCTGGGGCTCCTACTGGTCCCAAGGGTCCGATGGCATATGGTCTGGGTGTTCCTCATTCCTATGCATCTGCGCCCTTTATGCCTTTTATGCCGGCTCCGACGCCGCATTGGGATTATCCGACTCCGGCGAGGCCTTCGACTCCGAAGCCATGGACGCCGAGATCGATGACTCTGATTCCTTCGACTCCAGTTCCATCGACTTTGATGCCGAACCCTGAGCGGCGTCGTGAATCTCTCCCTCGTCCGACGTCGAGTTCGACACCGGCTCCGGCTCCGTCGGAGTCTATTGTGGACCCGACGACTTCGAATGTGAAGCTAAGATCTAGGCGTGAAGCCCAAAGATTAATGGAAGAGGAAAGATATAGAGGGGAAAATCTGGAGGAGGGCGACTATAGGATTCTGAGGACCCTTTTGAGGACCTGTCTGTAGCTAGTGGCCTTGAACTGTCACCTGAATGGGACCTTGTTTCGGTTTCTAATGAACCCTCAAAGGATGTGACACCTTATCATGTGGTGATAAAGAAAGCCGCAAATTTATTGACCATTACTCTACCATCTGCAGAATTTAAATCTAATCTGCTCACAGAGGTCCTTCACTCTCTTTCTTCAGTGACTGAACCTTTACTACCTTTTAAAGATGCCTTAAAGGATCCAATTTTAGAAATTTAGAAAAATCCTGTTTCAGCTCCTGCTGTATCTAGAGCTGTAGCTAGGAGGTATAGAGCAGCTCCTGAAGACCCGGAATTTTTAACATCTCATCCTCTGCCAGAGAGTTTGGTGGTGCAGGCTGCCTGTTCCAAAAGATCTACGGGTGCGTTTCCGAGGTCCCAGCGGAAAAGGAGTCAAGAAAGCAGGATCATGCTGCTAAAAAGGTCTTTTCCTCTGCCAGTATGGCTTTAAAATCCACAAATGCAACCTGCTTGATGGGGCGTTATATCCACGCTCTTATGGACACTGTGAAACAATTGGTGCCCAAAATACCTGAGGAGGATAGGAAAGACTTTCAGGAGGTAATTTCTGATACTCAAGCTGCAGCAAGGCAGGTTATCCAAAGTGGATTGGACACGGCTGATTCTGTGGCGAGGATCATGGGTTCTTCAGTTGCGACAAGGAGAGCCGCATGGCTTAAATCTAGTGAGTTTTCCACTGATGTCCAGGCTGCATTGATGGATCTTCCTTTTGACGGGTCTGGATTGTTTGGGAAGAAGGCAGACACTGCTTTGGAACGCTTTAAAGATAGCAGAGCAACAGCAAAGTTGTTGGGCCTTCAGACCAGGGGCACTTTTGTAAGACGTTCAAGAGGATTTGGTAGATCTTCTTTTCGAAACTATAAGTCAACCCAACAGCAGCCACAGCAGCAGCAAAACACTTTATACAGAGCTTATAGAGGCAAACAAAGGGCCCGAGCTCGGGCCGTAATGCTTCCTCCTCTTCCCCATCCCAGCCCCCAGCCACAGCAGCAAAGCAGCCCTAGATCCACCATTCTGGATCATGTGGGCCCAGTGGGGGGCCGGATTACCCATTTTCTACAAGATTGGGAATTAATAACATCGGATCTTTGGGTTCTCAATCTTGTGGAGAATGGGTATGCTCTTCCCTTTCGGGAATTTCCCCCAAATTATCCTCCTTGCCAGGGTTATTGTTCGGAGGACCACCTGCTTCTCCTGCAGGAAGAAGTCCTGGCATTGTTTCGAAAAGGTGCGATAGAGGTGGTTCCAGAGCAGGAGAGGGGTCAGGGATGCTACTCCCGGTATTTCCTGATCCCCAAAAAGGATGGCAGGCTTCGGCCAATTCTGGATCTCAGGATCTTGAACCTTTACCTGAAACAGGAAAAGTTCAAGATGCTCACTCTTGCACAGGTTCTTCAAGCGCTGCTGGAAGAAGATTGGATGGTGTCGATCGACTTGCAGGATGCGTATTTTCATATTCCCATCTTGAAGTCGCACAGAAAGTATCTCCGTTTTACGGTTGGGTCGCAACACTACCAGTTTGCGGTCCTTCCGTTTGGTCTTACTACTGCGCCTCGAGTCTTCACCAAGGTGATGGCGGTGGTGGCAGCACATCTCAGGAGGTCGGGGATACATGTGTTCCCGTATCTGGACGACTGGTTGATCAAAGCGGAGTCGCCAGAGAAGGTGCTCCATCATCTGCAAGAGACAACTCAGTTGTTGCACAGGTTGGGTTTTTCGATAAATGTACCCAAATCTCACCTGGTGCCCTCCCAGCGCAACCTGTTCATAGGTGCGGTACTGGACACTACTGTTTGTCGTGCATTCCCTCCACCTCAAAGGATTCGCGACATTAAGGAAATGATTCCTTTGTTCTGCAATGGAGCAGTCGTTCCAGTCCTGAAGGTTCTTCGCCTGCTCGGTCTGATGGCTTCTTGCATTCTATTGGTCAACCATGCACGCTGGCATATGAGGGCACTCCAGTGGTGCCTCCGCAGGCAGTGGTATCAGCACAACGGAGATCTCAGGGAGTCTGTGAGGATCTCCTGAGAAACTGCAGCGGATCTGACTTGGTGGAGCGTGGAAGGCAATCTGTCGCAGGGAAAGCCTTTTCAACTTCCTCCATCGGTGGCCACAGTAATTACGGATGCATCCACTCTCGGGTGGGGTGCTCATCTGGGGGACCTGGAGGTCAAGGGTCTTTGGTCTCCAGAGGAAAGGTTGCTTCACATCAACCTTCTGGAATTACGGGCAATACGTCTGGCGCTCAAGGCCTTCCTCCCTTCCCTTCGCGGTCGGTCGGTTCAGGTCCTGACGGACAACACAACCGCGATGTGGTATATCAACAAGCAGGGAGGAGTGGGGTCGCAGTGTCTCTGCAGAGAGGCTCTGCGTCTCTGGTCCTGGGTTCAGGACCACCAGATTTGTCTGATGGCAAATCATCTGGCCGGAGTTCAGAACGTGCGAGCGGACAGTCTCAGTCGGCAGTTCTCGGCCGACCACGAGTGGAGGCTTCACCCAGAGGTGGTTCGTCATGTCTTTCGGACGTGGGGGACTCCTCGGGTGGACCTATTCGCCACTCACGAGAACGCTCACTGCCTGTCATTCTGCAGTCTCCAGTATCCGATGCAAGGAGCCTTGGGGGACGCGTTTCAGTTGAGTTGGAGCTCGCAACTCCTTTATGCGTTTCCTCCCATACCTTTGATTCCTCGGGTTCTGAGGAAAATTCGCCAAGACCGGGCCCAAGTTATATTGATCGCCCCGGATTGGCCAAGAAGGGTGTGGTACTCAGACCTTCTCCACCTCTCCTCTCACCCGCCGCTCCGTCTCCCTCACAGGGCAGATCTCCTCTCACAGATGAAGGGGCAGGTTCTACACCCCCACCTCCAGACCTTACACCTTCATGCCTGGATTGAACGTGGCAACCTGAGTTCTTTTTCTCTCCCGCCTGATGTGGTGGATGTCATCTTGTCAGCCAGGCGTGACTCCACTAAGTCCATCTATTCTTATAGGTGGTCAAGATTTGTCACTTGGTGTGGGGAGAAATCTATAGACCCTTTGAGAGCCCATTTGTCTGATGTTCTCCAGTTTGCCCTTTCTCTGGCGCAACAGGGTCTTGCCGTTGCTACAGTGAAGGGCTATCTTTCAGCGCTGTCGGCATTTCTCTGTTTGCCTGATCAGCCTTCTCTTTTCAAATCTCCTGTGGTTTTAAGATTTTTGAAGGGCCTCACAAATAAGTTCCCTCCTACTCCTTTTATTGTTCCTCATTGGGATTTGAATCTTGTGTTGACCTATTTGATGGGTTCTCCCTTCGAACCCTTGCACAAGTGTCCCATGAGGCTTCTTTCTTTTAAAACGGTCTTCTTGGTTGCAATTACCTCAGCAAGGAGGGTAAGTGAGCTTCAGGCTCTTAGTTCCAAGCCCCCATTCTTGACCATTCATGCTGAAAGAATGGTTCTCAGGACCAGGGCTGCTTTTCTGCCTAAGGTGGTAACTCCCTTCCATCTGGGACAATCTATTACCCTTCCTACCTTTTATCCTCCCCCTCATCCTTCCAAGGAGGAGGAGCGGCTTCATCGCTTGGACCCAAAGAGAGCAGTCAGTTTCTATCTCGATAGGACTAAAGACTATCGTGTTGATGATCAACTCTTCGTGGGTTTTGCTGGCTGTAAGAAGGGCAGAGCGGTGCACAAGCGCACACTTTCCAGGTGGATAATCCTGTGCATCAAGATTTGCTACTCTCTGGCGGGTAAGGACCCTCATGAGGGTATTAGAGCACATTCAACTAGAGCAAAGTCTGCAACATCTGCTTTGTCTAGAGGTGTTCCAGTTGAGGACATTTGCAGAGCGGCGACTTGGGCCTCCCTCCACACTTTTGCGAAGCATTACTGCTTGGATACCGAGGTGAGGAGGGACGGCCACTTCGCACGTTCTGTCCTCCAAGATTTCCTGGTATAGCAGAGTGGACACCCTCCTCCGGGAGTGGGGACTGCTGTGGGACTCTATTCACAAGGTGAGGAATCTACACGGCAGATGCATCTATCAGAAGAACAAGTTACTTACCTTCGGTAACGCTTTTTCTGGTAGATACAATATCTGCCTGTGGATTCCTCACTGACCCACCCTCCTCCCCGTTGTCCACTCTTCTATACCAGTGTTTCTGTTATATATTTATCTTGTTGTAAAATGTTTTATTGCATTTACTTCACACTGTGTGTGTTACCTTGATATTGGTACTGCGTATACTGTTTATATGTCTACTGTCATTGGTCCGTCCGTGTGCCTCGAAGGCACGGAAAAAAGGGCGGAACTGATGTCATCACGCCGGCGTGGGCCTATTGTTGGCGTCGGTGACGTCAGCGGAGTCGCGAGCGATGCCGTGCCTCTGTGACGTCCGAGTCCACGTCGGCGCGAAGCTACAAAAAGAATTTCCGAATGTTGCTGACGCAGGGGGATATTCACAAAGTGAGGAATCCACAGGCAGATATTGTATCTACCAGAAAAAGCGTTACTGAAGGTAAGTAACTCGTTCATTACCGCTACTATTACTGTCACTTTTACTAGTAATAGTATTACATATGTACTGCCATTAGTACTACTGTGTAATTAGTACAGCTGTTACTAGTATCCCGACTCTGGCAACTAATAACAGTATTACATAATGACTGCCATTGGTACTACCGTTACTATTACTCTCACTTTTACTAATAATAGTATTACATACGTACTGCCATTAGTACTTCTGAGCCATTAGTACAGCTGTTACTAGTATCCCCACTCTGACAACTACTATTAGTATTACATAATGACTGCCTTTGGTACTACCGTTACTATTACTCTCACTTTTACTAGTAATAGTATTACATACGTACTGCCATTAGTACCACTGTGCCATTAGTAAGGCTGTTACTAGTATCCCGACTCTGGCAACTAATAACAGTATTACATAATGACTGCCATTGGTACTACATTTACCATAACTCTCACTTTTACTAGTAATAGTATTACATACGTACTGCCATTAGTACTACTGTGCCATTAGTACAGCTGTTACTAGTATCCCCACTCTGACAACTACTAACAGTATTACATGACTGCCAATGGTACTACCGTTACTATTACTCTCACTTTTACTAGTAATAGTATTACATACGTACTGCCATTAGTACCACTGTGCCATTAGTACAGCTGTTACTAGTATCCCCACTCTGGCAGCTAATAACAGTATTACATAATGACTGCCATTGGTACTACCGTTACTATTACTCTCACTTTTACTAGTAATAGTATTACATACGTACTGCCATTAGTACCACTGTGCCATTAGTAAGGCTGTTACTAGTATCCCCACTCTGACAACTACTAACAGTATTACATAATTACCGCTACTATTACCGTCACTTTTACTAGTAATAGTATTACATACGTATTGCCATTAGTACTACTGTGCCATTAGTACAGCTGTTACTAGTATCACCACTCTGACAACTACTAACAGTATTACATAATGACTGTTACTATTACTCTCATTTTTACTAGTAATAGTAGTACATACGTACTGCCATTAGTACTTCTGAGCCATTAGTACAACTGTTACTAGAATCCCCACTCTGACAACTACTAACAGTATTACATAATTACCGTTACTATTACTCTCACTTTTACTAGTAATAGTAGTACATACGTACTGCCATTACTACTGCTGTGCCATTAGTACAACTGTTACTAGTACCCTCACTGTACTGCTAATACTATTACATAATTACTGTCTTTGGCACTTCTGTTACTATTACTACTAGTCCCACTTCTATTACTAGCAGTATAACATGGTTTCTGCAATTAGTACAACTGTTACTATTATGTCTGCTCTCAATTCTACTACTGGTTCGCGTCCTTGCAAATAAATACTTAATGTTAACCTGATCTAATACTATACTACTCCTGGAAGGGAGTAAAAATACTTTGCTGAGCGCCTAGAAGAACTGAGTTTTTACTGACCAGCACTTCCATCTGCAGTACAGCTCAGCAGGCTACGCACCCACTCCGAGACAATCACGGCACATGTTCATTTCCAGTGGGACAGGCTCAAACTTTTATCTTTCAACGGTGGTAAAAATGTGTGCCAGTGAGTTGAGAGACATTGAGGACGATTCACTCACACTCGCATTTATCAGTCCGGAAGTAGTACCGTAGGAGTACTCGTGTACACACTCTCACGGGCCTTTGTGAATCAACCCCAAAATGTTCATCCCCTGTTAGTAAAAATGCAAACAACGAACGTTGCTTTCTAAGTGCACTCATCCTATGAATATCACCTGCAGAGTCCCATTGTATTCAAATGTTTTGGGGCCTTTAACTATAGTGCTCACTATACACTTCAGTGGGGCCTTTCACATAGGAATGTTGGAGTATGTAATGTTGTACTCCTGTAGTATGTTGTACCTACGGTGTGCGCTATATAAATGACAATAATTCGTATCCTTTCACCAGTGAGGGCACGTCACCAAAGCATTGGTGGGACAGGGCGCTTGGAACTGACCACGAGGCAACGTATTGGCGCTATGCAAAACAATATCATAAATCCAACTAGAGCGGGGGCGCTTAGAAGTTACCACGAGACAGCGTTTTGGCGCCATACAAACAAACAAAATGTATATCATAAACTCAACTATGGACCGGGCGATTAGAAGTGGCCAGAGGAAACATGTTGGCGCTATACAAAAGGAACATTGCTATCCATCGCAACGAAACCATCACATCCTGCATTAATGGTAAATCCTTGCCTGCTGAGCTGCCCACATAATGAAAGTATGCAGCTTTCTACGGTCATTGATTCTGTTGTTTCGGGTGCTTGGTGAGGCTTCCGGTTCGTACAGGCAATACAACGGAGCAACATGAAAATAAAGTGACTTGTCCAGGGTCACATAATATGGTCAAGTTGGGTAGGTGGGATTGGAACTCAAGTCTGGATTTGCTGTACAATATAATCTACTTTCCTCCTTGGTGTGCACATATTATGCCATTTCTGATCACCATTTGGTAGAAGTGAGAAGTGTCAGTGCGCAATATTTTGATGGAGTGGGTGGATGAAGAGAGTAAAGCCAAGCCCAGTGCGGATGCAGATGCTTGTCTGAAATGAAGTATTAGGTGTCAGTTTAAGTTACCATAGCACTTTTTGAATCTCGGTTTGGATTGACTGTTGTTCTCGAACAGTAGTTAGTGATTATTAATCAAACACCCCATGAGTGTTTTTGATTACTGTGCCTGTAACTGGGCTAGCCCCTCGAATAAAGCCACAGCTCTATAGCGCTCATTATGACAAAAACGCAGTCGCGGCCCCCATTGCAATACTCACGGGGAGGTGTCGCGCGGGAGGTGGGGGCCGGGGAATTAAAATAAAAAAAAGAAAAGAAAGAAAACTGACCTGACCGCTGGTCCGCTGCCTCTGCTGGGCCCTTGGCGCTGGAGTGGCAACCCCTTGGCCAATCCTGGCGCTGCTTGAGCAGCGCCAGGATTGACTTAGAGCAGGGTTACTCGCTGCCCGCCTGCCCATTAGGACACCGAGGGTTGAGCCTTTGATCAACCCTCGCTCTTCTAATGGGCATGCGCCAGCCAGAGCAGACATAGTGCGCATGACTGGGCACGGCGGGAAAATTCGCCAACCTTCACCAGTCATGTGCACTTGTGGTGCTGCCTGCGCCTGGTCTGACAATGCTTGTCAGTCAACATGACGCCAGACCGCCCACCCCCTTCCGACTCTGAAGGGGGTGGGCGGTCCAACGTCATGCTGACAGGATTGTCAGTTCTCCCTCGGGTCTCTGAACTTTACTTCAATTCACAGACGCCGAGGGAGCTGCGGACACAGGCGGCTTGTGAGGCAACTCCCCAGCGCGCTAATGGGCGCACCGCCTCTAGCTCTTCAGGGTCTATGGCACGGTTAGGACTGTGCCTGTCAGACCTGGGGCATTTTGTGTACACGGTCTTATAGTATTCCGCAAAAGCATTGGCAAAGGAGGTGGCCACCACAAGCGTGCCATGTGGAGCAATCACTTTTGGGACCACTTGGGACAGCGAGTCATGGATCTTCAGCCTGTAAAGCTACTTACCAGATTAGTCCTCCCATTTGTAGTCTCGTTTAGTTGAGGCCCTCCAACAATGTTTAGCTGCATCCAGGCAGAGGTGTCATAGTATTGACCTGTGAACGGCTGACTGGAGGCCATCAGGGCTATCGAGAGCAAGGCCCTCTACCCTTTTGAGGCAGAGGACCAGGGACTCTGATGATGATTTTGCGACCCCTTACGTCGCCCCTTGCGATTGCTGGGGCCTCAGGATGCAGGGAAGTGGCGTGTCCAACCCAATGTGCACTCCTTCCCCCCGGGGCCTCTGACATCCACGTCTGACCCCGATGAGTCCAACTTTCTCTTGGTCAGGTTCTGTCACTTTCTAGATTCCTTGCGCTTGGGGTTGAGTTTGCGAGGGTTCTGTTTCTCTCCACATGGTCCGGCCATGGTGGGACTCCTTTTACTCCTGAGCAGTTGTTGTTCCATTACTCATTTCCAGGCAGCTTCAGGTGTCGTGAAAAAGAATGATTGTGAGTCCTACAGAATCTTGAATTTACCAGGAAACAGAAACATATATTGAAGCGTAATAGCTTGAAGGATTTGCGTCATGGCTACGCTTGCTTAGTATAGTATGCGAAAATCAAGCTCTTTACTTACTAGTGCATTCACACAACAAACTTTCTCTTTTTAGCATTTGCCTTCGTTCTCTCTTGCGAGTGCTCATATGATCAGTACAGGGCCATGACATTTTGCGGATGGTACACTATGCCTTTGACTTCACGTTTTAACTTTGATGATGTGGAAATGTAGTTCTTCACTGTACACACAGCCACCACATATCTGTCTCTAGCAGAAGGAGCTTCTCCAATCCCTGCAGGTGATTCACCCCAAAGGCTCACAAACACTGCTAGCTGCACCAGTCTGGCCCCTTCACGCTGAATTTGGCTCTCTCTAGGTAACTGTTTGCGGAGCTCTTCGCCAGACAGGTTGGTTTTGCCAGAGCTATTTAAACTTCATCTCAACGCTTTCCAAATGTTGGCTTAGGCTTCAGGTTGGGCTCCTAGCTTTCATCTTGAAATTACAGAAATGTCTATTATCGCTTTACCCTAACATCTGTTTGCTTGGGTGGCTTACATTTGGAGGCTTCAATATCTGGTTCTTCTTGCTCATTATACACTCTCTGTACAGCCTTACTTTATGGAATAATTGTAGATATAATTCCTATTGCATGGTCAGTGTTTGTAATTCATAGGCAAGATTTTAGGTGACCGGGAAAACATTTCTGGATTGCTCTTTGCTCATTTTGCCAGTCCATGCTGGAATAAAATCTTTAAGAGTGCATTTTTATAAGAGATATTGTAGAGGCCCATCTTATCATATCCTTGACTTGACTTGTGCGCCTTCACCTTTCTGTTCGACTTTCCTTTATTTGCCTTTCACGATGGCTCGACTGCTTCAATATGTCCTTTTACTGGTATATCGGTAGTTCGTTGTAGTTTGTTGTTAATCCTGTGAGCTGTGTATTTGAGTTATGCTGCTTTAGGTTTCGTCCCATGGAAGCCTCCCAGATGGTGGAGCTCATCTGGGCCACTCTGCTCCTACTTCAGCAGGGATATCCCTCAACTGAAAACTCATTAGTCTGATGATCAGTCTGTTGGGGATGGGTGTCCTATTTAGTCTCACCATCTCGCAGCCTGTTCTCCCAATTTCTCCTTGGAATCCAACTCTGCCAAGCAGCGGGTAGGTGGTCATTTTTCTATGACCGCCTCAGTAACAAGGCTTTGGCTACAATCCTCTGGCTGTCTCAAGAGCGTCACCACATTCACTTTGTTTATTGCATGAGATTTCAGCTGGATCATCTCTCCAATTTCTTACTGGCTCACGCGCGGCATTTCACCTTGCATTGATAACCGTCAGTTTTTTTTTTGTTTTTTTTGAAAACCTTTATTTGCATCGACAGGATAGACATGCGTGGGCCCACAACCAATCCGGCCGGCCACAATTAAAATTATCAAAAGTCAAAATAAGCAACACAAGGCCAGCTGGCAGGCAGGCAAACATATTTAAAACAATGCTAAGGAAAGGACAAGCGACATTAACGGCCCAATATCAGGATCAATGAGGTCCATTTTATAATAGGGGACAAGGCTCATGGCAGATTCATAAAATACGGAAAAAACAATAAACAAAAATACACCCTCGCCAAAATGGGAAGAGGAGGGGGAAGGGAGGGTGGGACGTGAAGACACGAGTCGGTCGTAGCACAAAACAAACGCAAAATATAGTAGATAAGCATACAAGTACTACCAGCATCTCACGCCCCCCACCCAATAACACGCTAACGAAGGCAAGGGGAGCAGATAAACTGCACGATCGAAACCTACTCGCCATACGAGCCTGGGGAAAAAGGGGGGGGGGGGAGAGGGAAGGGGAGGGGGGAGGGAAAGGGGAAAAATAGGGGGGAAACAGAGGGGAGGAAACAAATAAGGGCAAGAACAGGGAAAGGGGAAGAAGGAGGAACAGAGAAAAAGAAATATAAAAGGAGAAACACAATCGTGCAAGATGGGCACCACCCCGGGCCAGGCATCCCGCGGCTAATAATACAGAAGAAAGTAGAGAGCTGGCGAGAAGAAGGGTATGGCAGTCGCGACGGAGCATCGAAACAGATAAAAGTGGCATAGCGACAGACCCCAACCCACTCATGCCAGAGAAGCGAGGACAGAAGCGGCACCGTTATAAAGGGATAGTAAAGGGCCATAGAACCGAAAAAGAAACATCTGAAAGACCCCGCCCACCCGTCCCACCCCGCACCCCTGCAGAAGGCTACGGCCTACCCTCCAAACAGCGTGCCTGTCGCCCTAATCCGAAACCCGAAATATAGTAAAGAAAGAAAGTAGAATAAGGAGACAAAAAAAGGAGGAAAGGGAATATGAAACAAAAATAAGATGTGAGGGAGGAGCCAGAGGATATGAACAAACACACTCGGCTACGACCCTCCCCCGACCAGCAAATGAATAATTATCAAATCAGTGCTACACCTTCACATACAGCAAAAACCCGCAGGGGGGGGGGAAATTTTAACGTTTCACAATGTCGAGAGTACAAGCATCAGTGCAACAGACAGGTAAACCAGCAGTCTAACAGTGTCTTGCAACTTACCCCCAGCCCTTCCTAATCACGAAACCAACCCAATAAAGGATAACATGAAGCGGACCACCCAGCACAGAATAATCGTAATGTTGACCAGGGTTACGGCAGTGATGTAGAGTAGGGAGAGCCACCATACTAATGGAATACAAAAAGTCAATGAAGCAAGTCAATTGTAGCAGCAACGACAGGGCAAGCAAAAGCAAGCCGGAGTCCAGTTTCGCAGTTCGACAATGCAAAGGTACCCCACCAGGACAAAAGCTCAAATCCATCGAAGCGGGAGCAAACAGCGGTCCACCGTAGTTCCCAATTGTCCGGGAAGGAGCAGATCTCCGCGTCGTGTGCAAGTCCTCGAAGTCCGGGCGGTGAGAAAGCGGAGGTTCAAAAGCCACCGGCCCATCAAGCGGCCGAAGAACAGCGACAGCAACTCCTGGCGCAGCCGAAGGGGGCAAAGCAATGGAGGCATCAGGACGACAGGGGTGCATGAAAGAGCGACGACCCAAAATGGCGGCGGGCCGCATGGGGTCGGGAGAAGCACCGGGGGCCAAAACAGCGTACAAGGACATCAAGGCGTCCAGGACATCTCCGAGCGTGGGCGCTCGAGCACACGCCCAGGCCTCCGCGCAATCCGGCCAGCAAGGTTCGTCGGTGCAGAGCGGATCACCCCCCACGTTGTTGGTAGCCATTTTGTGAGTTCCGCCGCCCCGCACTCCACCGTGGGCCCCCAAACAGTTCCCAAATGTAGGACTTTACAGACTTCCGGAGGTTCCCAACAATGGCCTCACCGGCACAGAACGGGCAGGCGCTCAATGAGGGGGGGGCCCCCTCCGAACAGTGGCAGGCCCCACAAGCGAGAGCCAGGCGCGGGGTCCAGGGCTGCCGGACAGAACAAAGGCGAAGGGACCCCTTCACACAGTCAGCCCCCGACACATCTCGTCCCCCTCCAGCCGCACGGTCCACAAATCGGGGCCGGTTCAGGATCGCCGGGGCATACACACAACGGCTCCCACCAGTGGCTCACTCTCGCGGCCGGGGCCGGCAATCTCAGCACCGCCGGTCGGGTCCCACAGGCGAGGTCCCGGTCTCGAGCGCCCAGAGGCCCCAATCCCACCAAGGGCACAGCTGCGGACCCACAGCACGCAGGAGCCTCCGGACCAGACGGTGAGTAAGAGTGGGTCGTTAAATTCCAAAATCTGTAGTGAAGTATCGTCGCAGTACAGGATATATTGCAGGATATTCGAGGTTGGCCGGAGGGCCGACGGAGCCGAGCTAAAAGGCGGCCATTACGCTCTCGAGCTAGGCTCCTCCGATAACCGTCAGTCTTGATCTGCACAGTCTATTTTTGGTTTGGGATTCAGTTTCTATTAAGGTAATTCTTAGCTTCTTCACCAGTGTAGACCTGTGGCATGCCTGGAACCTTCCCTCTCAGACACTGTAGAGGCTGACCCCCTAGGGCTCATCTGATACTCTGCATGCATCTAGCCTCTGATATCCCCGTGAGCCCTGGATGACTTAGTACACAGGTGCCACATACGGTGCAGTACTCAGATTCTTAATATTTCAATTTCTGCCTTCATTATTCAGAGTGAAATCTCACACAAGCCTCGAGTTCGTTAAAACTAACTTGTTTCGAGGGAAAATGAGTCAAAATATCATCTTTGCTACAAAACGCGCGGCCATTGCTGAGAAAGCCTCAGAAGCGTTCTCAGCTGGCCTCCATTTTAGGAGGTGGAAGACTCCATGAAAACTGAACATGGATGCCCCTTCAGTAGACTGCTCTTTTCAGGGCTCATTTCAAACGCTCGCTTACTATTGAGCAATACATGTTAAGTTGCCGGCCTCCTGCCAGTCCAGTTGATCTTTGTGTGAGAAGAGTTTAGACCGCCAATTCAGTAGAAAAGAGGATGACTGATATTTTGCTTGGGTTACTTTTTGTGGTTTTCCCTTTACATCTTTTGCTCTTAGGTATTATGATTTGTTTAGTTCTATGTGTCCCCAATTCACAGAATATAAATAGAATACTCTTCGATTGCATGCATTTCAGAGGGTCACAAAATATATAATTCTAATAATAACTTTCTTATGCAGAGCTTAAAACTGCCGTTTTGATGCCCTTCACTGCTGTAAATATTGTTTTACGATTACCAAATTAATGTTTAAAAAATTACTAACATAATGATAAAAAACTGAGTTAGAGTTCCCTGGATTAATTAGCTCATGCCATCTGCAGCTGAGCTCAGCTGTCAATGGTGAGTGTAAAGCTCGCTGAGCCAGAACTCACTTCTTCCACTTCTGGGGTGACCCTCCACGCCTCTTGCAGTCACATATAAAGGTCCTAAAACTTCTCTTCAGGACGTATCTGACTGCTGCGATTAACCGCGCGTAAGCGCGTTCTCGCCAGAGACCTTTTGTCAGCGACACAGCTTTCCAGGAGACAGGAGCTGGCCACGCGCATCCCAAAATCTGCGATTGGCGCGGGCCGCGCACGCGCACGCTGTGGCCCATCTCCTGTCTCCTGGAAAGATCCACCACACACACAGCCACAACTCCCCCTGTACGCATGCGCACACACAGAGACACACACACAAGCGCACATACACGCACACACACATACAGAGACCCCCCCGCCGCCGCACACACAAAGACACACACACACACCAGCGCACCTACACACACGCACATACACATACAGAGATCCCCGGCCCCCCCGCCGCCACACACACACACACACACACACACACACACACACAAGCGCACCCCCCTCCCCCTACAACTAAGCCCCACTTACCGCCATTCTGGAATTCTGCAGCCTCCGCGGGGCTCTCCCTCGGGCATGGGAGCCCCGCCCTCAGGCACTCCGTGGGTGCGCGCGCGGGCTTCCGGAGACGGAAGTCCCGCCCCATGTGCTGTACGCCGAGAATAATATCCGGACAATGCTAAAGTTTAGTGGACACCCCACAAGTGACACAGCAGAGAGGGGGCGCGTCAGGGAGGTGGCTTCAGGAGAAACCCAGGGACCGAGAGTAAAATATTCAACTGGAGGGAAAGGGGCGAGGAGGGAGGGGGCAGCTGAAGCAGGGGGGCAGGGCGAGGAGCATTGCTGGGCATTGAACAGGACCTCGGGGACGTGCACCGCTCGTCTTTTTAATATGGCGGTTTCGTTTTTTTGTGTATAAGAAATTGGACACAAGAGGTCGTCCACGTAGTCCTTCTTTCGTTTTGACCCCTGAAACGGCCATTGGAAAGGGCGGGAGGTTAGGCGGGGTTTAGGTGACGTCACATGCTAGGCCTCCTGCCGGAAGCGGCAGACAGCACACTTTGGTCTGCAGTGATGGCAGAAACGTACCTGTGTGGAGTTTCGAGGAGCTAACCCAGACAGCACATTGAGGAGCGGAGGCTGTAGCAATGGAGGGAGTGTTGCGCCTCCAGAGGCTTATACTGGGCTGCCTGCTGATCCTGTTGTGGGTGAGTGCTGCTAATGATCCAGAGAGAGTGTCTTGTTCCTTTAGTTAACAATGGTGTTTTACGAGAACTCTCATTGTTCTGCTCGGTATTTCCTTTAGATTAAAATGACAATGGTGTTGTGCAAGAGTTAGCATTGTTCTGCCCAGTTTTTCCTTTAGTTAACAATGGTGTTTTACGAGAACTCTCATTGTTCTGCTCAGTTTTTCCTTTTGATGAAAATGACAATGGTGTTTTGCAAGAACTCATATTGTTCTGCTCAGTTTTTCCTTTAGATGACAATGGTGTTTTTTACGAGAACTCTCATTGTTCTGCTCAGTTTTTCCTTTTGATGAAAATGACAATGGTGTTTTGCAAGAACTCATATTGTTCTGCTCAGTTTTTCCTTTAGATGACAATGGTGTTTTACAAGAACTCTCATTGTTCTGCTCAGTTTTTCCTTTTGATGAAAATGACAATGGTGTTTTGCAAGAACTCATATTGTTCTGCTCAGTTTTTCCTTTAGATGAAAATGGTGTTTTATGAGAACTCTCATTGTTCTGCTCAGTTTTTCCTTTTGATGAAAATGACAATGTTGTTTTGCAAGAACTCATATTGTTCTGCTCAGTTTTTGCTTTAGATGACAATGGTGTTTTGCAATAACTCCTATTGTTCTGTTCAGTTTTCCATTAGATGATACATTAGATGATAATGGTGTTGTGCAAGAACTTCTGTTGGTCTGTTTGAATTTTGGGGCAGACATTTTCGCCTAGATAGGGCTGTATGGATTACAGAGCAGGTCACATTGCAGATGCTGTTTCAACCCGCAGTTGCAGCAGGATCGGGCCAGTCGCTAGTGCATCACTAGTTGCACCAGTCCAGCACCTCTGTCTGGTCACAAGGATTCTCAGAAATCCTGCCTCACCAGTATTTGAGCAGGACTCCATCCCGAGTCATGCATGCAGAGGTGGAGGCCTGCAAGGAGCGCAGGACGTTTGCAGTGGGGATGCTGCCTCTGTCAAACTCCGCAGAGAGCACGGTTATAGACTGGCCCAGGCACTCTATAACCTTTTATGTGCTGCTTATCGACCTATTGACCGGACCCAAAGCATCGATACAGTTCCTTGCAAATCCCAGGATGGCCTTGTTGTCACTTCCTTTTATTACACTATTAACACAGGGAGTCTTAAAGGCATTTGCCTCTTTCAGTGTCATTTTAATACACTTCGATGTGTTGGTTAACCCTCGTTGAGCCTGCCTCTGCACTGCGCAGGCTGTGCGAGGGTGAAAAGCATGTAATGCCTCGTAGTCCTTGCTACTAGGTAGGCTCAGGCTGCAAACCTTCAATTCAGTAAACTCTTACCAGACTTTTTAGGCCTGGCGTCACCCAAGGCCTTTTGATTTGACTGCAATTATATACCTGCTTATAGAGGCTTTCAGGCAGCCTTCTTCATCCATTGGTCTGTTGTTGTGTCATTCACATTTTGTGCACCCACTGTAACATACAGTATGGGACAGTGAGTCAGTCCGTTTCAGCCATCACCCGGTCACTGTGAGTGATTCTAGACCAGTATTAATGTACCTCATTATGACTGCATTTACTGTAGCTAGAGCATCAGCAAAGATGCCTAAGCTGATTACTGGGTCTGGAATCTGACAGTCACCCCTAAAATTAAGAGTGAGACAAGAGCAAACGGAGAACCCCAATTAACCTGACCAACCGTATCAGCAAAGCGAAGTGCTCTGGAAAATTTGGAGAAAAGGCAACATTTTCTGATAATAGAAATAAAATTCTGAGGGCTACTCAATTCTGATGTGGTGAGTAATTGTCGAACTGGAAAGGGAAGGATCCTATAAAATGAAACATTGGAAAACTAAAGAACTGGTACTGTACAGAACTCTGTTCGTAGCTTGTGTGACTGTAGATTCACATGCTCTGCATACTCCTGCCATCTAATGTTGGGCTCGGATATTAGCAAATTGTTTTACTTCGAAGAAGTCTTTAGAGTCATGGGATGCACTGTGACTTCTTTCTTTTTGGGCAAAGTGCATGGACATTGATTGACACCAGGTTGGATTCTTTTTTCTTCCCCACCCTCCGGTTTGGATGTGTACCAACAGGGCTCTGAGATTCAGTGTGTCTTCCACATTTTGTCAGGCCCACATGACAAAACCTTGAGAACTCAGCATCCGAAGAACCAATTCTTCGACTGCGTTACTTTTCACCAGCACACTCTAGAGCCCAAAACCCAGTGACAGTGCCCCATCGCCAAACCATGTGCCTCTTCATCAACCTCCGACACCGGAGAGGGTGGATCCTCAAATTATAATGCAACAGACGCCATTCCAGAACGGTCCTGCAACCCGTGGTCAGACTATCGCAAGATTTGTATCCTCTATCTTTCCCTGACCACAACTTTGCCTCTTTCGCTTGAAGAAGACATGGTACCGAAGGCAGATGTGTTGGATGCACTGAAAACTGCATCAGCAGTCTGCAGCTGATTGTCCCGTGAGCACTGGTGAAGAGGATGCCAGTCCTTCCACACTCAGCCCAGAGGTCATCTCCTCCAGCACCTTCCACCCTGAGGAAGAGGAGGCAGCTCTACCAACAACACCTCCAGTACACCCCCCAAAGATGAGTGGCCCTTGATTGAAGAGAACGCCTAGGGTTGTAAGACCGGTCCACCTCAACACTCAAAACCTCCCGAGAGGTTCGAAAGCAGAGCACTGCTCCAGAGGAAGTTGGATGTTGAGTCCCATGCACAAGACATGGCCACCTCCAGGGCCTCTTCCACCTTTGAGCTCCAGTTGGTACCAGGTGAAGGCTTCGGATTGGAAAAAGACCCGTCCACGAACTTCGACCCATCACAGCCATAGAGCCTTACGGCCACCAACAAGTGTTGACACAACTCAAGGCCAGTGCTGAAAACACAGTTGACGCTGTCGCCCCAGTCTACTCATGAAACCGGCATCTACTTCAAGAGTACCATCAGTAACCAACTCTGAGGACTCAGAGTAGTCTATCCTGCAAAGACTCCAAGAAGAGCTTGATTCAAGGCAGAGGCGCCTCTTAATTCATCCTGTCGCATGACAAATTTTGGGCAAATCAACTCTGCCGAAGCCACCAGAGCGTCTGGCTCCCTAAAAGAGGAGACTTATCCTGGAGGTCATTTCCCCCGTGATCTAATGCTCAAGAGACATAAAGAAAGAGGCACTAGATCCCCCCCCCCCTTCGCTCCATCACTACCTCCACGACCATGCACATCCTCCATGAGGAAGAGGACTTACTTATTGGGGTATTGGGATGCTCTCTTAGACTTTTAAGGAGCTCGGGAAGGCAAGGTTAGTAACATAGAGGGTGGAGAAGAAGTACAATCCCTCCCCTGGCGACCCTATCTACATCAGAGATCATGTCCCCATCCCCTCTACCCCCTCCCCAAAATCTTAGTCCTCCAGACTGCCTGAAAAAGGGCCTCTGGTCAGGCCACAGGCATTGCACTGCCATCTGACAAAGAGAGCAGGAAGCTTGAAGCAGCAGGCAAGATGGTAGCCCTAGAGGCAGTTACCCACTGGTGCACAGCCAACTCTGTCTGGCTCCTCTCCTGTCGTGACAGGTCCCTGTAGGAAGAAAGGCATGAGCTGGTTGAACACCTTCCTGTAGAGTTTAGGAAGAGGGGAAAGGAGATGATGTCTGAGGGCAAGACCTTCTCCATCATTAGCATCCGTTATGCCCATGATGCCACAGGCACTATCTCCCAGAAGGTTAATACCAAAGTCCTCTTAGGTCGCAATGCCTGGCTTTATATCCTGTGGTTTAAGCCTGAGGTCCAACAGCATCTCCTCAACCTCCCATTCAGTGCGGAACACCTATTTGGGCCACAGTTTGATGAGCTGCTGGAGAAGATTAAGAAGGACACTGTTGGAAAATGGCCCTTTATGCAGGGTCAACCCCAAATTTCTTGACTTCCTCTTCCAAGTTTCTGACCTAATTTTTGCTGGTATTAGGACTCAAGCACTTTACCACTGATAACCGGTGCTATAGTGTATGTGTCCTCTCTTCTAAAACATAGTAACATTGGTTCATACCCAATTTGGGAGAGGAAGTAGCCTAACGGCGAGGGAGGTCGATCTCTAATCTGGGGAACCGGGTTTGAATCTCGGCAAAGACGCTCAACATCCTGTGATTCTGGGCAAATCACTTAATCTCCCCATGACTACACAACATGAGTGTGTCCTTGTGTAACGCAACTGGTGTTCATGTAAAGCACTCTGATACCTTCTGGTCAAGTTTGCGCTATATAAAACTATTGGGAAAAAAACGAATTGCCATATTGGGTACAAGGTATTTAAAAGGCATGACATGTACTTTTAAGTTTTACATGTCCTGGTAGGGAAAAACTCTTGAAGTCTTTTTTTCACTACTCTCCAACCATAGGATAGCATTGGATTACCTTATTACATTTTATAAGTGTAATTTCCGATTGGGAAGAGATAAGACCTCCAGGTCTCGTGTCTCTGGCATCTTAATTTAAAATCCTAACTTATGGTGAAGTCGGATTTTAAATTGCAATTCAGAAAATACCACGTTTAGAAAGTTGCCATGGTCTTACTTTAGCCATTTGGTGCCTGCTGCCTGTCTCTGACCGGTCTTGGGTGGATGACAGCTGAGATTTGTGTATTCTCCCTAGGCAGCTACACACAAATGGAGCTTAGGTGTGACTTGATGGGCCGTCCTGGGAGGATGGGAGGAAGGAGCTAAACCCAACCTCACTTACACCTGAATAAGCTGTGTCTTGTCCCCACAAAAAGGGTTGCGTACCCCACATTAGTAAGTCTGGAGCTAGGCAGGAAGGGAGGACCTCTGTGCACTTCAAAGACCTGTCTTTGAAGTCTCCTCCACTTTTTAGGCACAACTGGGTATAAGTACTGAACCTCTTACACCATGACTTCAGTACATGTCCAGGCCTGTAAAAACTCTGCCAGGAAAAAGGACTGCTGTGCTTCTAAAGGACTGCCACTCTACCTGACTGCTAATTTGCTTGATTCCTGCCTTGCTGTGCTTCCCTGTTGCCTGCTGTTCCCAGGCCTGGGTAATGAGGACTGGACCTGAATCACTTGAACCCAGGGTGATCCCAAAGGCTAGCTGGCTGGCCTCATGATCTGAAGTTTTGGGACATAAAATAATTCCACCTTACCGTACCTGCTTCTGCACCTGGACTCTGCTATCTGCGAGTCTACCCTGACAAGTGGTGCCCCCCAAGTCCTAGACCCTTGGAAGTGAGCCATAAGTTACTTGCTTCAGCAATGCCCATGCATCCCGTCGACCCGGTGCCATTGCGTGAACCAACACCGGTGCATAGCCCCTGTTGCATGGATTGGAATCTGGTCATCGCTCCTGTTGCGTGACTGGTGCATCTCCCTCGCTGCATTAATCAACCCCGACGCATCGCCTTCGGAACCACCATAGCACTAGGGCACCTCATCTTCATCGACTGCATCCTCGATGATGACTCAGAATCTCCTTATCGCAGCTCTTCATTCCTCGGAGCTGACGTATTGTCGCTGCTGCATGGATCAGGACCAGTGCATCGTCCTCACTGCGTGAACTGACACAGCTTCAGCTGCTACCCACATCTTCGACTTCGACGCAGTCAGTAATAAAGGTACTTTTGTTCAGCGGGATTCACTGGGTCCCGTTTTCTGGTCCGGTGCGACCAGATATCTCTAGTAAGCACTTATTGCTTCTACGCTATTTTACAGTTTATTCTGAAAAAATACATATCCAGTTTTATTTATTGGATTTTTGCCTTGTTTTATTTATTAAATTAAGAGCTATCTTTCTAACCTGGTGTGAAATCTTTTTGTGTAGTGTTTTCACTGTTTTACTATTTGAAGTGTTGCACAAATACTTTACACATTGCCTCGAAGTCAAGCCTGATTACTCAGTGCTAAGCTACTAGAGGGTGAGCACAGGTTAATTTAGGGTTTGCCTGCCGCTTATCCTGACTAGGATTGTGGTTATTGCCTTACCAGGGCTTGACCCCAGTCATCTAGTAACCCAATTTCTAACAGACACCGACCTCAAAGTCAATGGATGGGGTACAGTTCTCAGCATCTAGGGGCTCCTTTTGGAGGCAACAGCTTAGTGGAGGAGTTATGGCCACTTCCCCTGACAAGCCACATGCCTAGCACTTCTCACAACCTCTGCCTCCATCCCATCCCGCACACATACTCTCAGCAGAGAACATCTTTGTCTTATTCAGGAAGAGGTGCAGGTGCTTCTTCTCAAGGGAGCAATAGAGCGTGCTCACTCAGCACTGGGGCAAGTGCGTCTTCACTCTTGACTGACTGATTCCAAAGATCAATGACTTCCTCAGGCCAGTCTTTGACTCCAGGCCCTCATCAAATACATCCTTTCAGACCATTTCCATGTGACAGCCTGCAGGACTTTATTTCTCTTCTCCACCAAGGCTACTACATGACTGTGTTAGACCTCAAGGATGCCTTCTTTCACATATCCATCCAGCCCACCCATTCGCACTACCTCTGCTTTGTGATAAGTAGACAGCACTACCAATTCAAAGTACTGATTTTGGGATCACCACTGCTCAAGGGGTTTTAACGAAGTGCTTGGCGATGGTAGTTGCTCATCTAAGAAGCGGCAACACCCATGCGTTCCCCTACCTTGATGTTTTGCTGATCAAGAGTGCTGGCAGGTAGAAATGTCTAATCCACACTCAAGCTCCAATCTCCCTGCTCCACAACCTGGGATTCACCATAAATGCCACTAAGGTCCACCTTCAGCTCCTGCAAGTCAAGCCCTTCCTAGGTCTGTCCTAAATGCCATTACAGGTAAAGTCTCCCCCTACAACAGAGGGTGTTGGTATTTGAGCCTCTTTCCCAGCCCAATTGTCAGCTTACTGTCAGAATCGTAATGTGCCTCCTAGGTATGATGACCTTAATCATTGCATTAGTGTCCCATGCCAGCCTCCACATGGACTCTTTGCAGGAGTGCCTTTTTAAATTTTTTTTTTTTATAAAAGACCTTTATTGTAAGTTGTTAGTTATACACAGCTCCGTGCCTACAACCCTGGGGCCGGCTGCTAATTCTTCATATTCACGTTATGTAAGTATTATACAAACATTTCCAGCTTTGTGTATATAGACCATTTATACAATTTTGCCAATATTAAGGTCTTAACTTTTCGATACAAACAGTAACATGACAGTTGTGGATTCAGAACTTACCACAGTATCAACATAACCAAATTGAGACTTCTACATTCCTTCTTATATCATAACAATATGCATTCAGGTGTCGGCAGACCGGACCCCACGGGACCCGATGCCGTACTAATTTCCACCTTCAAAATCATTTCATGGTGAACCCTCTTCTTCTGTGTTCCGTGACATTAGATATTCTGTGAGATAGCACCAGAAATCTTTGGGCCTAGCCCTGATAGGTAACTCCTCCTCATAAGTCTGTAGTTTATCCCTGCAACGTGTCATATCCAGTAGCCACCTGCTCGTTTTGGGTGTCTGCCTGCTGTGCCAGCATTGTGCAATCTGCCTCTTGGCTAATAACAGCGCTATCGCACAGAATTTACGTTTTGTAGCCCTTAGGTGTGGGAGCACTCCCAGCAATCAAACTCTAATTGTACAGTCTATCTCGACCTGTAACATGGTAGATAGTTCAGTAGTTACCTCCTGCCAGTAAGAGTGTACCGCTGTGCAACACCAAGCCAGATGTGTGAAACCTGCTCCCCCCGCATTACATCGCTTACACCTATCTTGAAGGCCAAATTTATACATACGCTCCGGTGTGTAGTATGCTTGATGTATAAACTTGTAGTGGATTATTCGTAAATTACCGTTAGGTGTGAGGATCTGTGTTAGTGCGCATGTTTGTTGCCACTCCTCTTCCGTTAGTGAGGTCTCTAGTGCCTCATCCCACCTCTCCTTAGCCCTGATACCAGCCTCTGGCATCTCGGCTTGTGCTGTGGCGTACAGTCTAGACACTAAATGTGAGGTATCTTGCGAGGTGATGACCATTTGTAGCGACTGCAGGCTTTCCGGTTCCTCTGGAAATGTCGGGAAAAAGGCTTGCATAGCGCGTTGCAGCCGGTAGTGTGTAAATAGAAACAGCAAAGTTTTATTCTTAATATAATTCAAGTCTACTGCATTCAGAAACTTGCCCTCATGGAACATGTCCCCCATTTTTTCGATGCCTACTTGTCGCAGTAGTGACATTCCTACTTTCTCCCCCGTGACAGAGAGCGCCTGATGATGAGGAAGAGGCATCGCTGGCGCGTATAATGGCTCTTTGCGTGCTAATCTGGCCAATTTCTTCCAAGCTTTAACGGTGGTGTCAATCGTATTGATATCCTGCTTATGTAGAGGTTGGCGAGTGTGTGAAAGCATTGACGATAGTGGTATGGGTGCAGCATCTCCTTCCTCAATGGCTGTGTGCGTTAAGTATGGTATTTCGTGGAACCAGTATGCCGCGTATTGTGCTTGAGCGCATAGATAATACAGCAGAAAATCCGGCACCCCGAAGCCCCCTCTGTTATATGGTAGTGTGAGTGTTTGTAAGGGCACTCGTGCTTGTTTTCCCGCCCAGATCAGTCGTAAAATCAGGGACTTAATGCTGCGGAAGATTGCAGTTGGCGGTTCAATAGGGATATTATTGAAGAGGTACAGTAGTTTAGGCAGGACATTCATCTTTACGATCGCTATTCTATCCGCTAATGACAAAGGCAGCTGTATCCAGCGTGTTACTTTATCCTCCAGTCTGGATATAGCCGTACCATAGTTCGATCTAATCACTACTTCAGGATCTCTGTGGTATAACACCCCCAGATACCGCACCGGGTCTGACTGCCACTCCAAAGGGTAGTCTGTTGCCTGCGAGGTTGTCGTTTCCGTTAAAGGTATGATGGAGGACTTGGACCAATTTATAGTCAAACCTGAGTGGCCGCCGAATTTTATATACTCACGCATTATTGGGTTTAAATGAGTGTCAGGGTCGCGTATATACAGAAGCATGTAGTCCGCATACAATGATATATGCAATGGTCTGGATGGGAACTGTAAGGCCGAGGCCTTGTAATTCTGCCGTATTACACAAGCTAGGGGTTCCGGTGCCAGCGCAAATAGCAGTGGAGAGAGTGGGCACCCCTGCCTAGTGCCACGCTGAATATTAAATGCTTCCGAGACATACCCATTAATGCGTACCCTTGCACTCGGATTAGTGTATATGAGTGTGACCCATTGCACGAACCGCTTGGGGAATCCCATCCTAAGCAACACCGTGATTAAATAGTCCCATTCGATGGAGTCAAAAGCCTTAGCGGCATCTAACATGACCGCCACAGCTTTGGTCAATGGTTGAAGATAGTGGGATAATGCAAACAATGATCTAGTGTTGTGGGCCGTAGACCGTGTAGGTATGAATCCAGATTGGTCCGGTAAGACCAGTCGTGTCATAAGTGGTTTCAGCCGTATAGCTAACAACTTCGCTAGTATTTTTGAGTCAGTATTGATAAGTGAAAGTGGTCTATAAGACTCACAGATCTCCGAGTCCTTACAAGGTTTTAGGAGCGCTATTATAGCAGCTTCACGCAATGTTGGAGGGAGTACTGAGTGTTCGAACGCTGCGCCAAACATGTCTACCATGTGTGGTGCAATGATATCAACATAATGTTTGTAGAATTCATTAGTGAACCCGTCAGGGCCCGGCGCTTTTCCGTTTGGTAGCGATTTTATTATGTCTGTCACTTCCTCAACCGTTATGGGTGATGCTAACATTTCCCTCTGCCCATCTGAGAACCATCCTATTGCCACATTTTCTAGGTAGGTGAATGTGTCCTCTCTGGAGGCTGTCGGTCTCGAGTTGTATAGTTCCCCGTATTCTGTAGCAAAGCAGTCTAAAATGTCCGTAGCCTGTGTGTGTATCGTGCCATCTTTCGCCTTAATACGTAGCACAGGGCTGTGACCCTACCATCACAGATTTTGGCCGCCAATCTACTGCCAGGCCTGCCACCCTCCCCAAACGATCTGGCAGATATTTTCCTATCTAGGTATTTGATCTCATCCTCTACAAATGACTGATGTTCAGAGTGTAAAGTCCTCAACTCGCCTAGATGTGTGATGTCACGTGTGGTGTCATAAGCTTGCTCTAGTTCCCTCATTCGTGTTTCACAGCGTGTAATTTGCCGTCGGATATCTTTTAAGATGCCGATCGTAGTGCTCATGCATATACCCCGGATTGTGGCCTTGAATGCCTCCCATAAAAGACCCGGGTCGTCCACCGTAGGTTCGTTTATTAGGAAGTATTCCTTGATTGCCTTGTGAATAGTGGTTGCATAGATCGTGTCCGTGAGTGCGCGTGAGTTGAATCTCCAGTGAAAGGGAGGTGTAGTGTAGTTCGGTAGCACCAGTGTCAGCATCACAGGGTTGTGATCCGATAGCGTCCTTGGCAAGACCTTAATATCCTGTGTCCACAGTGCAATGGTATCTGAGCCCAGCCAGTAGTCCAAGCGCGACCAGCTGTTATGAGCTGCAGAAATGTGTGTTGCTCCCGGAACCTCTGGGAACTTGTGCCTCCATATGTCTGTCAGTGATAGATCTGAAATCATGTGTGAAAGTTTAACCCTGGCCTGCTTATGTGGCTCCATTGAATTTGGGGAGCGGTCTACCCCCTCCAACACTGTCACATTCCAGTCCCCCCCACAGATTATGTGTGTTGTTGTTAGTGACTGAAGATGTGTCCACAATTCCTGGTAGAAATCCGGGGCGTCCGTGTTGGGACCATATAATTAAGTAATGTTATTTTGTGACCACGTAGCGTGCCTGACACTATAACATACCTGCCACCCGAGTCACATATTACCCTATTAACCGCAAAGTTCACCCCTTTCCGTATCAGTGTGATCACACCCCTCGAGTATAAGGAGTAGTTAGCCAAGTATGTGGATTCCGCCCACCTGTCACCAATCAGAGTACGTGTGTGAGGTGCAATATGTGTTTCCTGTATTACCACTATATCTACCTCCCATCTCTTCAAGTACGCGAACACCTGTCTTATTTTTTTAGGTTGAGTTAGCCCCCTCACATTCCATGTCAAGAGGTTAATATGATCTCTACTTTTGCCTCCTGTTATCCGCGCCATATATCAAAGCGAATTTTCATTCCTGCCAACTGGAGACCATTTTTCACAAGACAGTATCTCGATTCCCTCGCGCAGGTTAGTTGAGTCACCTCAGACTCCACCCCACCAACATTCCATAAATGCACTTGCATAATCAGTTTCAGTCTCAAAACATTAACAAACCCCCCCTGCCCACCTCCCCCACCCACTCCAGCAACCCAATTCTGCCGAAGCCATTGACCCATTTTTAACTCATACAATTAACCGTACTATATGAACAACTTTGGTGGGGTTTACCCTTTTGGAGGTCCGCCTGGGGCACAACTCTACACCCATATGCCTGGGTGCAGACGACTCACAATGACATAATACTTCCATGCAAGTTATCTGTGTCCGTTCCACGTCCACCCGCCGACCCTCGGCCAACATCCTATGAGACATGCCAGCATTTGACCACCTTTTCGGTACCCTCCCATGTAGCATGTACCCCTGTTAGCGACCGGGTCCGTACTCTCCACTCAGCCAAGCAATGTAATGATTGTTCGTGCACCATCTTAGACCCTCTTTGCAGTGATGCTCCTCACGAGGAGCCGCAATATCCCCTGCCAAACCTTGCATGTAATTCGCACAGATAGATCCGTAAATTGAAAGTACTAGGGCCTGGAAAGGGTAGAGTGCCCTCGTGTATGTAATGTCACACTTGTCGCTCCCAATGTCTGATTAGATCACCTGCACACGCACTATTAATGCACAAGTTTGCGTCCTGCATGTGCTATGCAGATGGCACCTTTGTGATATCAAAAGAAAGAAAGGAACGTCTTACCACAAGTCTGGTTCATACCCCCTTCAAACTCACTCCTCTACATCAGAGTCCGTGCGTTGCTCCTCTCGTGCGCGTTGTTTGTTTTGCTGTATAATTTTTTTAACAAAATCCTGAGCTGCTTTCGGGGACTGTAGTATCACCACCTTGTCCTTCCATGTCACTCGCAGTCTCGCCGGATAAAGCATGGAGTATCCTACGTTCAATTCCCTTGGTTTGGTTTTCACAGACGCATATTCTTTCCTCGCCTGTTGGACCGCCATGGTATGGTCTGGGTAGAACTCCAGAGTGTTTCCTTGATGTGTGATCTTGCCTTTCTCGCACGCCAGGCGCAGTATCGTGTCTCTATCGCGGTAGTTGAGTATTCTCGCTACAATCGGCCGTGGTGTCGCTCCAGTTTTGGGCTTGGGCGCCAATGATCTGTGGGCCCTTTCAACTATAAAGATGTGGGATAGGGCCTCTGCTCCAAAAATGTCTCTGCACAGCTGTTCCACATATATCTCCATTTTGCCCGTGTTGGTGGTCTCCGGTAGGCCGGCTATGCGTACATTATTACGTCTGGAGCGGGCTTCCAAATCCTCCTCACGTGCCTTAATCACCTCCAGGACCCGTTCCATACCGGTACATTTGCTAGTCGTGGCATGTGATTCGTCCTCCACTGCTGATATTCTTGATTCGGCTTCATCTAGTCTTTCGTCGTGTTTCTCGAGTTTGCCCGACATCCCGTCCATCCTGCAAGTAAGACTGTCTAATTTCCCATTAATGTCTTGTACATTAGCTTGTATGGACAGCAAAATCTTTTCCATGGTGGACGTAGAATCCGCAGTCACCGATCCGTCCCCTTTCGACGCTTGGTCTGTACCTTTCGATGGTTTTTTGTTCTCAAAGGAGATTTTCGGCTGTTGTTTGTCCAATTTCCCCATTTCGATCGTTTCAGGAGGCCTGGTACGTGTCGGCTGCGTTGTCTGCCTGACGGTCTTGATTGACGCCGCTGTGGTAGCACTCCTGGTAGCTATCCCCGCGGAGAGTCTCGAGGGTCCATGGGCTTCCAGCTTCCTTCCAACTCTCACCTCCGAACCCAGGTCAGCAGCGACGTGCCTGTCATCTACCCGCTCGAGGGCTGTTGCTCAGTACCGTGCTGTAGCTGCCTAGAGGACCATTCCAGATCCACGCGGGATAACGATAACCACTCGCCTATGCTCGATGACTCGTTTGGTAAGATCGCTCTTGCGGGCAGTGCTGGAAGCGTTGTTTTATAGTATAGTCTACACCTCTCATGGCGATTAACCTGCGCCCTGGTATGAACAGTGGCAGTATGGTGCGATGTCTCGGTGCCCCTCGCGGTAATATCTCAAGACCACTTCCACGCCACTTTATGTTGACGCTTAAGGATGTAGTGTGTCAGTCGATCTGTAGGTCACACCATTATCCTTACACTATCTCAGTGGGCGACCTCGGAATTTTGTTTGGGTGTGCTTGCTTCGTGCACTGACCTGCCCATCACGCTGTCCGTTCCTTCCCGCCACTTCCGCAGCTCAGCGCAGTCTTCGATATGCGGATGATCTGCAGCGCCACTAGTCTAGGAACACAGAAATCCTCGCTGCATCTGTGGGGGGATGGTCCGCAGCTACCACGTTCCAGGATCCGCCGTATGTGTACTGGCTATGTCAACACACAGCGCGTCTTTCTCGTCTCGCCCCGCAGCCGCCTTCAGACCTTAGAAGTGCGCGGCGAGGAGTCTTACCCGCAAACAGGCGCCAGATTGCTTCATTCCCGTTTTCTCCGGCGCTCTCCACGATGTGTACCTGGGCGCCGCCATTTTGATTGCCACCGTCCGGTATTTCTTAAAGGGACCGTGCGTGACTGGACTTCAAACGAATTTCGGTCATGTCCTCCGTGCATATCAGGTTTTCGCCCCCCTGACCATAACGCACTCGATCTTTGTTGCGGATGCAAGTGCCGGAGTTTCAGGGGGTCTTACCCGTGCGTCTGGGTCTCAATGCTCCCGGGGTTTGCCGCCATTTTGCGAGCGTTCGCTTGGGGTGTCCGCGATCTTCTCCTCCCCACAGTCGATTTAGCGCCGATCCTCCATCGGTGATCGCGTCATTCGGGGCCTGGTGTCTTTACGAACCCGATGGTGTTGTTGCTGGCGGTAACGATCGTCAAAACGGGCACAGAACGCACATTTTCGTGAGCCGTCCGGCGGAGCTGTGTAGCTACCCAGCCATTCCGCTGTGCGCCCCCTAGCGCCTCCCTTTGCAGGAGTGCCTTAATGCACAGTTGGTCACAAGTAGAGGGTCATTGGTAAGATCTAATGTTGTTGAAGGAGAGTGCCCTTCGGTCTCTGCAGTGGTGGAATAGCAACAACCTGATGCGTCTCGACTATATGACCATATATGGGGTTGGCCCCCACAAGACCAAAGGCTCCACGTCCACTACCATGAGCTACTGGCGATCTTTCAAGTCATTCAGGGCAAAGTAGTCCTCATCAAGACAGACCGCATAACTGCCATGTATTACTTCCAGAAGCAAGGCATGGTATGTATTTTTTCCCAGCTGTCAGAATTAGTGCAACAGATGTGGCATTGGGCCATCCGCCACCACATACACCTCCAGGTGGAGTACCTTCCAGAGTAGACAACTTTGTTGACCTGCTCCATAGTACGCACCCACAAGTGTCCACTCCATTCCCAAGTCCTGCTCATTTACTTAACCAATGGGGTGCCCGATAGATATACCTGTTTGCCCCCATGACAATGCAAAATGCTCAAACTCTGACTCCAGATACCAATAACGAGAGTCCGTGGGCAGTGCTCTAAAAACCAGATGACTCGTACTCCATACATGTGCTCACCCGATGTGCAAAAAGAAAATCTGACATAGAGATGATGCCCGTGCGAACTGCCCAGGAAGGAAGGGGTCAGAGTGAGTCCTGTGACAAAAATACTTCTTTGAAGAAAAACAACTTGCAGACATCCAGCTCAGCAAGCGAGGACAGGAGTATGCAGTGTATGCAACTCTATATGGCTACACACTACAAACAGATGCTTATAGGGTAAGTAACATTTACTTCTGGTGGATGTGCAAATGTGATCAGGTGAAAATGCCAACTGAGATCGTCACCGGTATTGCATAACACAATAAACCCACAATCACCAGTACGTGATCTCAAAACATCACAGTATCTCAAGGGGAAAGATACTTGAGAGGCAGTCAAAAGATAGGGCATGTCCTCCTGAAATTGATCTGAAAAAAGTAGACCGGTCATGAGGGAAGTTGTGTGGAAAAATGTGGAATGACATAAAACTAACTGCCTTGGTCTCAGGTTAATAGCCACACGAAACCTTGATTGCAGTATGGGTCAGATGGCAGAAGAACAATTGACATGGGCAGCCATGTTGTGGGCAAACAGGGGAAGGAGACGGGACAGGTTTCTGAAGTAGGTGGAAAGAGGAACACCTCGTAAGGTACAAACACTGATCAGCAAACAGCAAGGAGTATGCACCACTCCCAGCGAAATGGTTAGAAAGGAGTGGGCAGAGGTTTTGGAGCCTTTTGCAGGTGCCCCATAAGCAAACCCGTCTGCGCCTGGATGGCACCAGGAACCAGGGCTGCTGCTCAATTCATTAGTGCCCATAATATTTACTCCTGTGAAGACCTGTTGGTCTGTCAGTTTTAGTTTGTTACTGACCTTCAGACGATCCTTGAGCACGACAAAGGTACCATAAAAGACTTGTAGTACATGAATTGTGTGTGAACTTACAGAAATGACAACAGCGATGCTTTTTGTTTTTCAAGCAATGGGTGTTTTCCCTTCTTTAGTTACAGCTGTTGCTCCTTTGCAAAACAAACCTGATATTCATGAGTTTATTCTAGATCATAAAGTGTATACTTTATTTCTGATGGAAATGTGGCTTAATGACTGCTCTATTCACAATGTAGTTGAGACCATACCGAAGGGTAGTGCATCATCAGGAAAAACCCTAAGGAGAAAAGAGTTGGGGGTGTTTCTATTAAGATTGAATTCGCCTGTGTCTTATCTGACTTATTTTTCCCTGATTGCAAAGGCTTTACCTTCGGTCCTAATCTTTTCAGCTTGTCTTTTTCTGGTGCCCAGATCTACTGTCCTCCCAGCCCACAGGTTAGCTTCTCTGCTCTCACTGATGTTTTTGCGCCATTTCTGTTGAAGTATGCCCTCTTCAACATCCTAGGTGACCCTAATCTGTGTTTTTACGAGGAGTTTTTTCCTTCCGCATCTAACCTGGTTAAGGATCTTGAAAGTATCCAGTCCACTCAACTCGTGAAGACCACTACTTATAATGCTGTACTTATAATGCAGGCCATATCCTGGTGTCCCTGCAGTACTTATAATGCAGGCCATATCTTGGTCTCGACTCACTATTATGCAATGCCTAGGCACATTTGGTTTGGCCAATGAGTTACTCTTAATTTTATTTCTCCTGTAGTCACAAGGCAGTGGTCCAATTTGTTGTGAATAACTTTTGCAACTCCCTAAGTTTGACCAAACCCCACTTAAAAAGAAATATATAAGAAGCTGACACTGTGCTGAGATCGTGATGGTCTTCGGCTCTTGATAATCTGATCCCTGGGACTACTCCTTTGAACGTTCAGAGAAAACAGACAGAATTTTGGTCTAATAGCTATTTGTGTGCCATTGAAAAAGGCTGCAAATCATTAGAACGAGTCTGGTGGATAAAAGTACGACCCGAACTGCAGACTACAATATCTAAATACAATTAACGTATATCTGAAAGCTATTTGGAGAGCCTGCCGTGAGAATTGATAGCGCCCCTAACTCCTCCAAATGAATATTTTCCATTGTTAAAATCTGTTGAACCCATCCATGTTGACACCTTCCATACTCCCTCAATTACCAGATGTAACAAGCTGCCTTTTATTCTAAATCACATCTCAGATATCTACTCCACCTTTGCTATTGAAGAGCAGGCCCTAGACGGCTTTGAGACACTCAATTCCAACAGTTCTCATATGTCTGCTCTCAGTACCATTTCAACAGAAAAATGCCACATCCTTTTTAGCTCCTAAAAGATGTTACCCCCTGAATCCTGTTGATACTCTGATGAAAGAAGGTTATGTTGATATGCTGTAATGCTGTAATGCTGTTTTGAATGGAATACGAGCTGCGTGACTGATAAAAAGTGACGCTGCCTTCCTAATTTTAAAAACTCTGCTCCCTCACCGAGCAACGCTGGAAACTGATCACCTGTTCTAGCGGAACACTTTTTAATCGCACTGCGCCGAGTTGATTTTAAAAACAGCACTGTGTGATATTAATTGTGAATTACTCACTTCCCAAGTACCTTTTGTTAACAAACTGTGTCCCCTGTAGCCCCGGTCCTCCGCAAGCGCTAGGCTTGTTTGTGGGGAGGGTGCAGGGCGGTACCTTGTTCCGGCTTCAGGCTGGGACAGGTCTTTGATTGGGTAAACTGAGTGGTAGAGGCGGAGCTGAACAAGAGCCCGTCCTCTACAAAACGAGTCACTCCATATGACGCGCAGCGAATACGCGCAGCTACCGCGCCTCTGCCGCGCCGAAGACAAGCCAAAGACATGCCCGTCTGGGTCCGTCCGGGACAGGATGGGGCACGGGGCAGGGATCTTCACTTAAACCACCTGTCAGGTATGAGCTCTATGCAACTAAAAGCCCTACGCCCTGTAACACACCGCGATTGCATAGTGCTCTCTCCACTGGGTGATGCACACTGCGTGAATTGCAATGTTCATCTCACAAATATCCAACCATATAAAGACCCAGAACCCCTATCCCAAACCCATTCTAGACGCCCAAGACGCACCTGTTGCAACTACTCCTTTCTGAGTGTTAACTGCAGATCCTTGCCACAGCACAAACTTGATATCCTCACCCTTCTACTTGAAGAAGCACCCAGTGCTCTCTTCCTCACAGAAACCTGGCTACATGATAGTTCTGGCCCAGATGTAGCAACTGCTCTCCCAGCCAACTATGCCATCATAAGGCAGGATAGACAAGGCCAAGTGGGCGGAGGCATCGCTATTATATTCCGTAAAGAACTGACTTGCAATATGCTTCCAGTTAATATCCCGAACTGTGAAGCCGCCTCTTTTCAAATTATCCTCAATCCCAACTTTACGTTTTCTGGACTCTTAATATATAGACCTCCTGGGAATGCAAATTCCTGGTCAGCCACCCTAGCAAACCAAATTGCCCCATTTCTGCTAGATTACAAAAATTTCACACTTCTAGGCGACCTTAATTTGCATCTTGAGGACCAAACAAACGTGGCATGCTGTAATCTAATAGACGACCTTACTGCCCTAAACCTATCACTCCTCAACTCTGGTCCCACACATAAGGCAGGTCACCTTTTAGACCCCATTTTCACAAACACCCCAGATCTAAAATGGATTCTAACCAGTCCTATATGCTGGTCAGACCACTATCTTATCAGCTTCAGCTTGAATAGAACATTCGCCTCCGAAAAGACCTCTTGGCCTGCTCATACCATGAGAAATTGGAAATCACTCGACGTCAACAAACTAAACCAAGCGCTAACAACCAGCACCCCTCCCCATGACCACAATGTGGAAAATCTAGCTATAGCTACCAACCAGTGGTTAGAAACGGCAGTAAACCAATGCCTTCCTCTAACGGAGGAAAAAAGAAACTTCCATCGTCCTCCCGCCCCCTGGTTTAATGAATTTCTGAAAATTGAAAAAATTAAATGTAAAGCATTAGAAAGGAAATGGCGTAAAGATTACAACTATGAAGATAAGAAAACATACAACAAAGCAAGAAATGCATATCATTCCTCCTGTATTAAAGCTCGGGCCCTGTACGTGGCAAATTCCATCAACAACGCCACAAACAAAGCAAAAACTCTATTCAATACAGTGAAGGACTTAGCAGGCGCTCAAACAATGGCTACCACCCGCCCTTTAACAAAAAAACAATGTCACGACCTTGCAACATTATTCAATGATAAAATTGAAAACATCATTCTCAACATTACTACCAGGCCCCTTGATAACTGCCCACAGCAGGACATCCAGAGACCACCGAGGATAGTGAACTCCCTTGAGAAATGGCCCCCCATAACTATGGACTCTCTAAAAATATCCCTGAAGTCCATCACATCAGGCTGCCCTTGCGACCCTCTACCTGTATGCATCTTAAAACAACTGGACACCTCCCCTCTGAGCACGATAGAAGACGTGCTAAATGCGTCACTCCAAGCTTCCACAGTCCCGCCAAGTTGGAAGCACGCAATGGTAACCCCATTATTGAAAAAACCATTAGCTGACCCCACGGTCCTTTCTAACTACCGACCAATATCCTTACTCCCCGCTTTCTCCAAACTCTAGGAAAGACATATCCATTCCGCTCTCACCACCTCTACAGAGGGAAATAATCTCCTCCACCCATCGCAATCAGGCTTTCGAGCAGGATACTCCACGGAGTCCACCTTGCTGAGTGTAACGGAAAAAATGCGCCAACTGCTGGATGAGGGTCAAACGGTCGCACTCATTCTCTTAGATTTGAGTGCGGCGTTTGATACCATATCACACGATATTCTCCTGGCAACTCTAGAGAAAAACGGCATTCGCAGTGATGCCCTACAGTGGATCAGGTCCTTTCTCACCAAAAGAACCTTCCAGATCAAATCCAGTATTGCATGTTCAGACTCGTTTCCCGCTCCACATGGAGTCCCACAGGGCTCCATCCTGAGCCCGTTGTTTTTTAATCTGTATATCAGACCATTGGCAGACCTGGCGGACTGCGCAGGCCTGACTCTGACGTCCTACGCAGATGACTCTCAAATCATCTTTTCATTATCAGAGTCTAAATCCTCAGCCCCTTCTCTACTCAAAAATGGCCTCCAAAATTGTTTCAACTGGATGACCATCAACCAGTTGAAACTAAATGGGGATAAAACGGAGGTCCTCCTACTGGGAAAGAATAAGGAGCTTTGGAGCCCCCTCCATTGGCCACCTGAGCTAGGTAATCTTCCACCTCCAGCTACTCAGGTAAGAAATCTGGGTGTCATTATTGACAACACTCTATCTATGAATCAGCAGGCAAACAAAGTCGCTGGCCTGTGCTTCACCATAATAAAATGGTTGAAGAAAATCATTTGGATGCTGCCCCCCGACACCCAAAAAACCGTAGTAAACGCACTAATTACATCGCGTATTGACTACGGAAACATCCTCTACCTAAGCTCAAATCTAGCAGTAATCAAGCGACTCCAAATGATACAAAATTCTGCTGTACGACTCCTATGTAGGATACCAAAGTCAGAAAGAGTATCAAAACATCTGAATGCTCTACATTGGCTCAGGGTAGAACATCGGATCAGTTTCAAAACCCTGAGCTACATGTTTAAAATCAAAGCCAAAACGGCACCCACCTATATACAAGCCTTGGCATCCCCCTACCAGCCAACAAGAAACCCCCGCTCCCAAACTGCAGCAAACTTCGCTGTTCCCAGATTCAATTTACAAAGAACTGGCGGGAGATCGTTCTCTGTCAGAGGGCCTATTCTATGGAAATCACTGCCCCCACATATCCGCAAAGTGGAAAACTACGTCCATTTCCGGAAACTGGTAAAAACTTGGCTTTTCCAAAAACAACTAAGCTAAAATACTACTCAGCATATTCCTTCAATCCAAGTAATGTCATAGGCGCCGGGAAACCCTTGTTGGGTAGCTGAGCGCCATACAAATGGAAAAAATAAATAAATAAATAAATCCTGCACCACCTCATAAATTCAAAGTGTTCTGCAGCTATTTACCCCATTATTAGGAAGTCTCAACCTCTCTGACACCGTCGCTGCCTCCTGGAAATGTGGTGGTTTTTCCACTTTTTTTAAAAAACGATACTTATATCCTGCTAATCCTGATAATTATTGCCCCATCTCTCTTTCTGTATCCAACTAAAATCCTAGAAAAACATATCAGTGGCCAACTTTGCCGATATCTAGAGGCCAATTGTCTTCTTCATCCCAGCTTGCCAGGTTTTTGTCCGTTCTATAGTACGGAATGTAAAGTCCACATTTGTAAAGCGCACAATCACCCGTAAGGGTCTCTAGGCGCTGGGGGCCGTCGGGAAGATTAAGCGAGCTATTGCCCAGAGTCACATGGTGCTGGGCTAACCTGCCGCCGGAGCCGGGGATCGAACCGTGCTCCCCAGATTCCAGCGTCAGTCGCCCTGGCCGTGGCGCCACACCTCTTCGCTGCCCTTTTATCAGTTACGGAGAAGCTGAGATATTCATGTGACTGTGTGTGTTCAGCGGCTATCATTTTACTTGATCCTAGTGATGCTTTTGATATGCTTAATCATAATTCCCTATTGCAGAGGCATTTAGACGGCAGGATATGCAACAAGGTGATGGAATAGTTCGCTTCTATTTTGACGCATTGTTCCTTTTCAGTGTCTCTTAGGAGATTTTCTCCTACAGTCTGTTCAGCTCTTTTTGGGTTCCCACAGGCCTCCTCTTTGAGCCCAACACTCTTGAACATTTATGCACGCCCCCTGGCTGACATTGTTGAAAGGTTCGGCTTTACACGGATATCTCATGCTGACAGCTCCCAGCCACTGATCACCCTCTCTTCCGACCCTTGTACACAGCTCTAGAGCACTTGTCTGTCAGCAGTGGCGGACAGGATGGACTTCTATTGCCTCAAACTTAATAGTGGTCAAACTGAAGTCATGGTGCTTGGGAATCATCCCAATCTGCGGTCCCATACCTTGTGGCCTGGCAAGCTCTTTTTCCTATCCCCAAACCTGTGGTTTAAAGCCTGGGAATTTGGCTGGATCACAATCTGACCATGGAAACCTACTTCAAAAATCGAAATGCCTGCTGCTTTGGCCTACTGAGGTGTACCTACAACATCTTGTGCTCTCTTCCATATTCCACACAAAATATCAGTCAGGCTATTATCAACGAACTTCTGGATTATGAGAGTGATCTTTTTCTAGGCATTTCACAGGCCTTTCTTAAGCAGCTGTAAGTTATACAAAACGCTGCAGCCCGGCTACTGACGCATGTCCCTAATCATCACTCTATCTCCGCATATTTATCTGAGCTTCATTGGCTCCCAGTCGCTAGGTGGATCAAATGTAAAGCCCTTTGCTTCTCTTTTGGAGACGTTGCTAATACTGGCTCCCTATATCTCTAACACCTCTAGGGCACTGAGATTCTCGGACTTAAGGCTATCCCAGGTCCCTAGAATCAGAAGAGCCAAGATGGGTGGATGCTCCTTGGGGTATCTAGCTCCTAAACCTTGGAATAGTATCCTGCTTCATCTTACCAATGCCCTAATGAGGTGCACTTTAGGAAACAACTCAAGGCGCGATTGTTTTAGGGGGCCCTCGCTCCTGTGTCTGTAGGTTGATGCTGTTTTGGCTCTTTAACAAAAGCAAGAATTGTCCCACATAGGAATTGTTTCACAAGGATTTACAATTTTCAAAGATGTCACAACCGTGATCAAAAATCAAAAAATGCAGTGAAATTTTACAACTTCCACACAAATATTTAATAAGATTGTGTACTTTTCATTGTTATAATTGCAACATGGCAACACATATATACTACATAGGTTCTAACCACAAATAATAGTAGTATCAAAAAATACCTTTTGCTCAGAGTATGGGGAGCTTAATTACCATACAACACATTAATTTCATATTATACAACATTAAGTTCAAAATCCAAACAAATGATGTATAAGCAAAACAATGTTAAGTGTCGACGTTTCGGTCCCACGTCGGTCTACTACACGATCCTCAGGACCATCATCAGGACGGAATGTTGCACATATATATCTAGTAAAGATTAAAATATATACAACCAATGTAAAAACTTTCATATCCCTACATAAAGTATTGTCTGCTCACCCAAAAGGGACCAAACAAATGCACCACACCCCTGTGTAAAAGCGGAGAACCACACACCAAGACATACATCAGTGTGTGTAAAGAAAATGGAACCACCACCACAACATATCAATTTATAAAACTCACAATTCAAAGCACTTCCAGCCGGAAGTATTCCTTAATATTAGGAGGAGATTACCCCATGCCTAAACACAAAAACAACAACAACAACACAAATATGTGAAATTCAGAAGTCCAAAGTCATAACACTAGTGATCCAGTACTAGAATTGGAACATCGCACCCTATACTTATAACGATCTCTGCACAAGGCTGCGTCGTATTTCTGTCTAAAATTAAAGACAACAGCTCAATTACCGACCAAACTGGCCAATATTCACGATCCTTAGTCCTGCCCGAACACCCAAATACGTGTACAAATCAAGACATACTTACAAGAAAAACTTTTCGAGGAAGCACATCAGTTACCTATATTGCGAAAAAAAACCTTTTAGTCCTAATAGTATCGTGGTCCTAAAGTAACCGGCAACAGTATCTCAAAATGACAAATTTGCTAGACTTTTAATACACTTACTTCAGTTCTGTGGTACCCGCGGCGTTAGCTCCACACTCACCCGACTCACAAAGACCGAGTGCGGTGTGTAATGGAGCCGCTCTATACATAGACGGGGATTAGATCATGACGTCATACGCCGACAAACGATCGTGGCCATCTTAGAATGGTTAAAATGATCGTGACGTTAGTGATGTATATAAGAAAGTAAATGCGCCGCATTTAGTATTAGAGTCATCACAAATATACAGGCTACAGTGATTTATTAAAAAAACCATCTTCAATATATCTACGTAAAACGTTTGCAATAATCATGCGGTATACAATATACTAACCCCTAATCATGATCACACATCGTCTACCCAAAACTAATACCTTCAAAGATAAAGATAAATTCTTCATGGCCCCCAAGTTTCACCTCTACATACCTTCATGTGCTCTGCTTCTGTTTAATGCCACAATGTCGACACATGATGTGTTTTTTTAGAGACATGGCTCTCTCTGTCTACGCTGCAAAAAAGTGGAGCAACTTCAGTCTGAAGATGTGTGCTCTTTCTTTTGTGTTTGCTTTGCCCAAAAAACTGACTTTCTATAGTACCAAATATATATATATATATATATATATATATATATATAGATAGATAGATAGATAGATAGGTATAGATATAGATATAGATAGATATATTCTGCTCACTCTCCGCCCTTCAAAAAGAGATAGGCACTCACGGGCTCTTTTTGAAGGACGGAGAGTGAGCGGAATAAGTGACGCAGCGGTAACGGCACCCGTTTGGGAGTGCACCTTTTCGGTGCGAAGGAGCAGTATATTTTCCAACAAGGCAACAAGTGCAAATAAGAATTTTTTTTGTCATGGAAGCACACATCAGCCCAGTCAAATGTTGTAGAAAGGAAAATAAACATGTCAGTGGAAACAAAGTGCCTCTCTTAGTAGAGCTTCTTTAAGTGTCTTTCAGTTGATTACATAAGGTCTGGCGACAGCTGTTCTGACAGCCAGTTATAAACAAGCATTTGCAATACAATAGGTCTTGCATTTGCGAGAGTTTAAGCTATTGGCATTATGAATGACAATGCCTTTTATTTATCTATTTTGCAAACCAAAACATAACTTAAAGGTGTTCTTATTTACAATGCCAATAGCTCAAACTCTTGCAAATTTGAGACCTATTGCATTACAAATGCTACTTACTCATGCACTGCAATGCAAGCACACCAAAAGAAATTAAATTGTGTAGCAAACAGCCACTTGCATGAGTTGAGCGCTGCTACACTACTTTGCGTTGAGCCAACCCCCGTTTATGTATAATTTATTGAATTTGCAAACATAGGTACACAGGCAGCTGCACTGTCAAGCCAAACCGAAAACGACGAGAGAAATAAAATTGAGGAAGAAAGACTGAATGGAATTAGTGGTTCAAAGCATGGAATACATTTTGGAATAATGACTAAATGAAACTGAAATAGTGAATGTGTCAGGGGGAAATGGGGAGAGAAAGAATGCGTTCAAACAAAATGGAAGAAAATAGGTAGGAAATGTCGAAAGAGGAGTTAGAAACTGAGTGATGAGGAAAGAGGGTGAGAGGGAGGAGAAACCGAAAGCCAAACCCAAATTCAGGCAGGAAAGAGAAAGACAAATTATATATCATAGAAGAGGGTATGAAAAAGGGGAAGAGAAAAGTCAATAGGCAGAGCAGAGGATAACATGCGAAGTAAACAGAAAAACAGAAGGAAAGAAATTTAGAGGAAAAATTATTCAAAAGGCGGCCAGTAAGGGAGTGAGAGAAAAAGCGGGCAGGTGAAAAATATTTACAAGGGAATAGAAAACAGAGAAAAGACGAGAGGAAGAAGGAAAGATTAGAATAATTTGGACGAAATATAGGAAATATAGAAAGATTGAGATACAGGGTTAGTGAGACAGAGAGATGGGAAAGTGATCATTAGGAATGAGAAAGAGGAAAAAAAGGGACAACACTGGAGAAAGAGAGAAAGGGAGTGAGGAGCCAGCATAAAAGGCGGAGTACCGAAGGGGTGACGTGAAAGGTAGAGGGGTGAGAAGACAAGACAAACAGAGAACATAGGACAAAGACAGAGGAAAGATATGAGCAGCATTTGGGCTGCGCTGAGCAGGGAGTGCAGGGGGAGGCATATACCCACCCCAATCCAGCGGGCAGGTAATGGGCCATTTCCTGCCAGAGCATGGGAGGGTTGTGCAAGAATGCTTCACCTTTTATGGTCCAAGGGATGGGGCAGCCCAGCAGCGGGAGATGGAGAAGGTGGCCACAGAGGGAGGGCAAAAGGAGGTAGGCGGAAAGAGGGTGAGAGGGGCGGTTTGAGGTGCAAGGAGGGAGGAGAAGGTGAGGTACCGCTGCCAGAGAGCTCAGGCCGAGGCCAGGAACCTTGCTGCGATGCTGAAGGATGCATAGATGAACAAGTGCCAACATGCCCACCACCTCGTAAGAAGGGAGAAGTGAAGAGATGTAGCACGCATGACGAGCAACAGACGGAAGGTCCAGTCCGGTTGTGCAGGGCCTAAGGGAGACAGGGCGGTCACCAACCCCACTTCCATAAGCAACCCGATGTCAATAGATCTCAGAGAGCGAGCAGCACATGCGCTGTGACGCTAGGTGAGACCTAAAAATGACCATGGAACTTGTGCAGGGAACATATTTACTTTGTCTAAATTCACCAGCAATTTGAACTCTGAAGAGGGAACTCTGAACATCAAAGGAAAGGCTAATCCTAGATATTGCAAAAATCCTTACGGTGGTAGTTGTTAGTTGGAATAGTCCTGGCTGGAAGGGCTTGATATACGTTGATCTTGTAATGCAGATAAAGGCAGATTGTGGGTAAATATCTTTGCAATGGGATGGATGAGTAGGATGGGACAAAGTGCCTAGGAATCTGAAAGACTAGCCTGAGACATTGCCACTAGCCTTAAAGATGTTCCTGGCTTGCAGGGCTAGATGTGCTTTCACCCTCTAATGCTGATAAAGGTGGATTGCGGGTCATTTCTCTACAATGGAAGGGTCGGGGTGATTGGACCCAGTGTCCAGGAATCAAGGCTAGCTAACCTGAAACATAGTGACCAGCCTTTAAATTAGAAAGGGTGGTTTATTTTTTCCCTACAATATGCCTTTATGGCGAAATGCCAGAGATTGTGGATGGATAGGGTAGGCCAAGACTCTACTCTGCTTTCCCAGATCAGTCTTGAGCTGCAGAATCCAGCGGACTCCATCAACACACATGGCTCCTGCAGCCCCATTCAGAGCTACTGTAGTTTCGGAACAAAGGCCTTGTGCTAGACACAAAAACAAAAACCTGCCCTGGCAAAGTGCTCTGCCAGCTCCCCGGGGTGGCGGGGGGATTTGGCCGAGTGGTTTGCCAGAATCTGTTTCGGCCGATTTTGTTACAGCGGCCGATATTACTGCTGTGCTGCAAAAACGGCACTGTACCCCACCCTGGCGGCCCACTGGGGAAGTGCCCGGGGCCTGTTACGGCCAGTCCAGTCCTGGTGCTAGAGGTGAGAGGAGTGTTAATATAGGAGGTGGAGGAGAATACGAAGAGTACAGACGGAGGAGATCTGAAGGAAGGTTAACTTGTGGGGATATATACAGAGTGTCACTTGTCCAAGAAGAGCTGGGTGAAGATTGAAGAAAAGGGGAACTACCAAATTGGTGCTATGCTGCCATCCTAGCTGAAACAATGGAAGCAGGGGAAGTCTCTTCTCCACATTGTCTCCTTTTACCCTGCAATGTCATTCACTGCTACTAATGAAAGTGAAAGTTTTCTGGGAGGAAATTCTAGAAGGTCAGGAGGAGGCCTTCTTATGCAAACTAGAAAGAGCAAGAGATCTCTGCGATATAAGAAAAGTGTTTGACCTGCATGGAGGAGTGAGGACAGAAGAGTGACATGAGGGAGGCCGATGGTCTCTTGCGCTGTCGAGGCAGGCCCCAACTAAGCACTTTGTCCATACATGCCAGTAGACATGTATGGACAAAGTATTTAGGCGGGAGAATCACGATGTTTGAAGCCAAAAATGTATTTCTTTCAGGTGTCTCCAGCCTAAAATTTCCTCTGCTGCAATATAAATGCAATGGGGAAAAAGCCATTCCCATGATTTATTAATTTATGTTAAAAATGTCCCCTTCCCAGTTTGAAAATGTTAGCATGTATGCTTTGTCCCTCTTTCTCGCATGTGCATGGTACCAGCCCCGCTAGGCTCTAAGCCACGACTGACTAAGGCTTGTCTTCCTTTTGGAGCTTTTGGGAGCTTGATAGAGACTTGGGGTCAGAAACCCTGATCAAAATGTTGGCTTTCTTTGACCTGGTAGGAGTAGGTGGAATCTGAGCGCTTTAAAATGTGAGGATTCTGGTGTATTATATGGTGTAGTTGTGCGACCTCACTGTGTTACACACTCACAAAACCGTCTTGGGTTTGGTCAGGCTAGTTTGTAAAATCCCTTGTTCTGCCCTGGGTAGCTGCGGCTTCGAGCGGCAAGGCTTAAACAAAGGAACTAGTATAAAGCATTTAGAAGTACAAAATAGAATAAGAAAGTCACCCAACACGAATCAAACACCAATTTATAAAAAAGATTATATTTTATGTATGTTTAGACACCAAGATGAGCAAAATCCACCAGAATGCTCCAGTGATATAGATTTTTAAAGAAAATGTACATTTCAGCTTTTTTAGTCCACAGCGTGAACAAGCATTGGTAACCGCAAAGTTTGAAAGTTGTTGAAAAGTTTGGAAGAGTTGTGTTTGGTCATTGTGGCCCAGACTCAGTGACCAGTTCTGACAGGGAGTGGGTCAGGGAGGCCAATTTAAAATATTTGGACAGTTACCTGGTCACCAAAGCATTCTTAAGTTTAGTTCCACACTTTACTTCACAACCGCTATAGACTTCCATGGAGTGGTCCTGATGCTGAGGATTCAGGATGTTGAGGATGCTGAAAGATTCTCTGGATACTGTGCAGTCGATGGGGGTCTCCTGTGGTGACTTTGGTTACATGGATCGGTGTCCCTTGAAGTCCTCTTTGGGCGAGTAGAAGTCCCGTAGCATCTGGGCCACCGATCTCTGGACACAGTGGATCCAGCTGTTTCCTTTGGTGAGGGCTAATGCCTATCTTTGACAACCAAGCCACACTCTGACGACTCTCCCGGGTCTGACAGTCATGGGTACAACTTTTGAGTCCGGAGTGCAGGTCAGTGGAGATTTTTTTCACGTGGCTGCTAACTAACCAGGGGGGCTACTTCAGTCTAACCATTGCAGTCACTACTTTGGTCTGGGGCACGTGAGCTACTTTTCTGCAAGCCAGGCACCACAGGCACACACTTCTCTTTACTAGCCCAAGGAGCAGTCCAGTGGGGTCAGCAGGGCGGTCTTTCTTTGGTCCTTTCTTCCGTCAAGATGTGATCTGAGGTGCCAGGGTTGCCATATTTATGCCCAGAAAGTGCCCTATGGGCATGATATTTTCACTAGCTATTGAACTACCCGGATCTCTCCCTCCTTGTGACGAATTCAATCTATGATGGCATCTAGCAATTCCACAGTGCACTATTCTGCTCACTCTCAAGATGTCTGAACCCTTTCTCGGTCATGAGGAGCTCAGTAGCTGCCCTAGAGGTGTGGCTACTTGTGGGCTACACACCCACAGAAAACAAATGGTTTGGCTACTGGTTCCCCCTCTCTGTTACCACTGCCAGTCCGTCTACCTGAACAAAGGTCCAGCTCTTCTTGAGTGTAATCGCCAGCCACTCAGGATCAGCACTTGGGGACTAACTGGGTGGCAGGCAGAGACCTGTCCAGGAACAGTTGCCCTTTCATCAGCTGGGCAGTTGCAGGAAAGGACTCTTGGAGCTTAAATTCCTCAGAAGGAGGTACTCCTTCAAGTTTATTCCATTTCATTCATTTACTTATTGCATCTCATTGTTTATCATCAATTCAAAACAATCCATAGTTTTCTCTTTTTCAGAAATCTACTTTGTGTAATGTAAGTCCAAAAAAAAGCCAACACGTATTTTGAGGCAACACCATCTTCCTCAGGACGTATAAGAGGAAAATGGAACCATAATTATTTATTTTATGTATTCACCTTATAAAGCGCACTGTCAACTTACAGGCATCCTGGCGCTAAGCAACTCAGAGTACAGGGAAGGTGTGTCGGATACATGGCCAGGCGACTAAGTCTTGGGAAACAGCCAGGTTTTCAAACTTCTTCTAAAAGGGAGGTGCTCCCTAATTTGTCTGATCTCCCACGGGAGCTCGTTTCACAGTTTGGCCGCTGCCACACCAAAGGATCTACCCCCTGACCTGACTTTCCTAAACCTCGGTACCTTCATCAGTCTCGCTGATGAGGAGCGGAGCCTTCTTGTAGGGATATACCAATCAAATTTTTTCCGCATAAGCACAGGACCCATCCCATGAAGGGCTTTTAAAAAAAGGCAGAGAGATTTAAATTGGACTCTCTGTCTCAGAGGAAGCCAGTGCAGTTCCGCCAAGGTCGCAGATGTAGAGGACCTTCTAGACCGCCCTAGGACTAGCTTGGCTGCTACTGACTGGATCCTCTGTAGACTGTCCAAACGGAACTTCGGGGAGTCAAGCAATAGGGCATTACAGTAGTCTAACCTACTGAGAATCGTACACCTTGCCACAAGCGCATGCGCCTGAGGAGGTAGCAAAGGAAAGATTTTCCGCAGGGATCTAATGATCGCAAAACAGCAAGCTGCCATTTTTGTAACCCGAGCTTCCATAGTAAGTTTGTTGTCAAACATAATGCCCAGGTTACGGACCGTTTTTATAGGCCGAACTGCGGTCGAAGTACCAGAGGGCCATAAATTGCAAGGAAAGACATAAGGAGTCCTGCTCACTGAGCAGGAAATCACCTCAGTCTTCCCTGAATTAAATTGTAATGAGTTGTCCTTTAGCCAACGGGCTGTGTCCCACAGACAGTTGTGAAACACATCCACTAACGTCGAGTCCTCTCCCTCAAAGGAGAGAATCAGCAGCGTGTCATCAGCATAGTTTACGATGTCAATATTGTATGCTTTGATGACCGCAATCAGGGGTTTCAAATAAATATTAAATAAAATAGGGATAATTGGCGAGCCCTGTGGCACCCTATGCAACACGTTGGAGAAGACAGATTGAAAGGGAGGGAGGGACCGCCTGCTGTCTGTCCTGTAGAAAAGACTGAAACCATCGTAAGGCACAGCCCCTCACCCCCGCCTCGCTTAATCTACTTAGCAGGATCTCAATGGTTGACCTATCAAAGGCGGCAGACAGGTCGAGCAGGATGAGCACTGCTGCCTGACCCCTCTCTCCCCGCCTCTGAAGTTCATCCATAACGGTCACCAAGGCCGTCTCGGTACCCTGGGCTGGACGAAATCCAAACTGCACCTTCTCCAGCAAATTATGTTGCTTCAGGTGTCTAGAAAGAGTGTTACTAACTACACGTTCCACAATCTTGGCTGGGAACGGCAACATGGAAATGGGCCTATAGGTCTTAGAACACTCTGGATGAAGAGAAGACTTCTTCAGCAGAGGTGTCACCAGAGCTTGCTTCCATTGGGGAGGGACCACACCACTAGCTAAAGACTGATTACAAATCAAGCGGAGAGTTGGAAACCACTCTTCCTCAAACTCCTTCCAAATCTTGTGTGGTACCGGAGGAAATACCCTGTGTAGACCTTCAAATTTATCATGGATAACAAGTTGTCCATAATCTTTGAAGTTGCTCCACAGTGGTATCAGCAAATGATTCCTCATTGACACGACCTCATGATCAGCACTTTGGGCATTTTCAAGATGGTTGAAGTCTTAGGCTACACTAAACTTGGGCTCTGAGGGCCTGGGGTGTATGTGGGGAGTGTACTATAGTAATCCTAGTGTCTTCCCACATCTAACACTAAAACCCAGTTTTAGGCAGTCCTTGTATTCCCAGGAAACTCAAAGACCAAAGTATGTATAGCAAAGCTGAGCGTTCAGCCACCAGACATTGAATACACTCAAATTGTATTGCCATTCTGTTTCCTTCCTTTAAAGAGTCCCCCCAAATGTTATGTGTAAACAGAGAAGACCTGTCAAAATGGTCTAGACACTCTTAAGGATCTCACACTGTGGGGTCACCTGATTGGCTGAGGAACAAAAGAAGGGTGTGAGTGTTAGATATATCTGCTTATATCAGGACGGGCATCTTTGAAGTTAATCAAGTCCTGGGCCCAGCCTACAGGCTATCCTGTTAGGGGCACAACAGCACCTCTCCACACCTAAAGCCTTTTGCCCCTATCCTGCGGGCACGTTCATAATTCATTACACGTATTGAAATGCTAATCTCTGGTCAGCAGAAGAGGGAGGGCAAAATGTGGATTTAGCTTCCAACATCTTCAGGCAGGCAAAGGTAACGTTTTACAAGTTGTCTCTCTAAATTATTTATTACAAATCCAACTACACCAGTGAATTGGGCTTGTAATAGATATTTCAAAAAGCTAAAAAATGAAATTTGTAGCTGTATCATAGATGGAGGAAAACCTGCTACAGTGAAAATAGCCTTTAGGGATTTTTTACTGTAAGTACATGTTTAACATTAAACTTCTACGTGTCTTGCTTTTAAATACCATGCACCCTACCTTACAGAAAATAAGGCCTGCTTAGAGGTAACTTAAAATATTTAAAAGGAAGGCTTACGCCTGTCAAAAAGGGTTATTCTGACAGGTCGAATTTTCTGTTAAAATCTGCACAGCCCTGGAGTATAATTTGCATTGTCACTGTAGTGAAGGCACAATGGGTGTTGCAGCCTACTTGTGAAATGTATGGTGCGGGCCCTGGGTAAAGGGCCTTATTGGTATGGTACCTCTGCCTATCAGGTGTAGACTAATTTCATCTTGTTGAAAGGAAGAGTGTAAATACTTTAGCACTTGATTGCAGGAGTAAAGTGCACAGAGTATATTGTCAGCAAAACTAGGGTTCAGCAAAAGGCAAAAGAAATACTGGGTGACCCTGCAGAAACAGCAACATTTCCAACACAGGGCCTTCTCTGATTACCCCCTCTATTTTGGTGTACTCCCACTGAGCATCCACTGCCCTTCTGGCCAGACGTTTCCTTCGAAGCTGCCTGTGTGTGTGTTAGGCCTTATTGCAATGATCATTTGCACACGATCTTTTACCTTCACCCATCACACCATCAGGTGCTGTGTCCCTTAACCCGATGACTGCAACTATAAGGTCATCATGCACAACATGAAACCATTTCTAATATAGGCTCAAAACAAAAACCCTTTCAAGCACATACCCTACACGGTGTAGCTTGCTATCCTTCTGGGTAGTAAGCTCTTTACAAATGCTACTATACAATGCCAATGAAGAACTGGCTCTTACAGCTCCACCCTTAACAAGCCAGACATGTATCTCTTCTGTTGACACCCACGAGAGAAGTGTCTGCTAACTGCCTGGGGCTGCTGGGCACTGCATTCGCCTGGTGTCTACTGTTGTAAAAAGTGTTGTTTATTGTTGTCATAGCTTGCAGCATTTCAGCATTAAGAAGGTTCAGAAGGAGAACATAAGTGTTTTCCTTATATCTTATGCTGTAATAGAATAATAGCATAAGGAAAACCCAAACATCTTTCTGGATTGGATTTAGATGTTAGTTCCCTCATTACATGCATGACAAATAATAAAGCGTAGGTTTGGATTTGCACATTTTTGTAGTACACTTACATATGCCTTTTGAAAGCTCGGGCATCTGTTGTGTGGCAGCCTTATCATTGTACCTGCCTAGCCAGTGTGCTGAGTGGCCTTTTTTGGCATTTGAAAAGGAGAGGCGGTTGGCCCTTCTCAGTGAGTGGGCTCAGGCTGCTATTGCTTCACTAGAAGATGGATAGATACATAGATAAATGCACAGATAGATGCATGGATCTCAAATGAAATTACTTTAAAAGCAGCTTTAACAAAATGTTATTTTAGCGGTATATGCCGAGGTTAGAACATCAAATCCCTTTGTGGTTATTGTAAATGCCACCAGTAGCGGCTCCTTACCACGGCTTCCGGGTGCAGCCCACTTACTGCACCTTGCTACAGCTGCTAACTATTGAACTAAACCGTGTTCATGAAAACACGACTTTTGTGTTTTCAAAACACTGCGAGCGCAGTTCGGCCCTTTCAGCTTTGTCGCCAGACTCCCGATGACAGGAGGACGAGGGGTCTCGGGGGAGGCTGAGGCACGATCCCGCTCCTGAGTGCTGTTTAAAAACAGCACACTCTGGAGGGGGCTGGATGGTGCATGTCTGAGGGGTGCATTTCAACTACGATGCTCTCACACAGACACAACCAGTGTATTTAGCAGATCTACTGTGCATGCCTCAGTCAGCACAATATGTGTGTGAATACTGCATCCCTGAGGCCAGGGAGAAGCCACACAGAGCAGCTGTGGCGTGAACCCCGCCAGGACCAGTCTTCTTATAGGCCTGTGCTTCCAGTCCTATCAAGAAGCTGGGAGGGTGATTGAGGTGGCTCTTTCTCCCTTTCAAACGACCTGCCCTTGCTGCTCTGTATGGCTCCTTATTGGGAATTGTGGCTGGCTGCTTCCAATGTCCTGCACCACATTCCTGCTCTGCTGCCGCCATGGAGCATCCAAGTTGTCAGCAGAGAAAGGAGGGTAAGTAAAAAGAAACAACTATGTTGTCTCTGTGTATGTATGTATGTGTTTGTGAGGGTTTGAGAATGAATGAGAGTGTGTGTTGGTGTGTGTGTGTGTGTTTGAGAGTGTCAATCAGTGAAAGTGCGTGAGAAGAGAGAATTTATGAATAAGTGAGACACTGAGTGCGTTCGAAGGAGTGAGTGTTTGGTTATTGTGAGAGGGTGTGGAAGCTAGTCAGGGGTCTAGGTATCCATGCTACAGCTGGTGAGGTGGCACTAGAGTCATTGAGTGTGAGTAAGTCTGTTTGTACTTGAGAGAAACAGTGAGTATGTTTTGTGTGAGTGGGAGTGAGTATGAGTGAGAATGAGTAAGTGAAAGAGTGTGAGCTAGAATGAAGAGTGAATGAGGAGGAAGAGAGTGAACTTGCCAGGGAGTGAGTATAAAAGAAAGTGTGTGCTTACGTGTTTTATGCTTGTGAGTCTGCCGTTGTCCATGGCATATTATTGGGGTCATGATGGCACCCAATGTAACATGCTGTGACGGGCATATTGGATATCATTTTTGACATAAGGAAGGGCACCCATGGCAAAATAAAGGCCCTGCCATGCTAGGAATGATTCGTGGCATCGTGCCCATATTGAAAAAAAGCTGTTGCTTGCTTACTGGAGGAAATTCGTGGCATAAGAGAGGGCCCCAATGCCAAATCCAGACCCTGAAATACTAGACGTAATGCTTGACACCCATGGCAAATTTCTGCTGATGGCGCACTGGAGGTAATTCTTTGCCTCAGAGAGGGCAGTCAAGGCATGTTGGGGCTGAGGGGGCGCGTAGAGAAAGGAAACATCAAAGGCTAGCTCTGAAATACTGGAAGCAATTTTTGGCATACGCCTCCCATGGTACATGGGCTGTACCAATGGCAAAATTCTATATTGGCATTTTGTATGTAATTATTGGCATACGAGGTAACCATAAAAAAATGCTACAATTGGCACAATGAAGGTAAACGTTAACAGTTGGGAACTCTCAATGCAAATTTTAAATATTATGGCGTGAACTCCTGGAAAGTACTACGCCCCACTACTTGCCAAGATCACCTGCCGCCACTGGATGTCACGTGCTTAGTACGAGCTTTTTAAGGGTTCAATGTGAAAAAATACAGTTCGCTAAAGGGAATCGAATCCAGAAATAAATATCCACCATACATAAATGTTTCTCTAGAACAAAATGTGTATTCAGAAAGCCAGCTAAACTGCAGGGGTAATTCACTATTCTAACTTAGTCCTAGCATAACTGAGGGGGTGAGTGTTTGACAGGAGGTTTAGATGCAAGTTGTGTTTTTTGTCCATAGGAATTTGTGTAGTTTAGATATTTTGCAATAGATGTTTCTGAGTTTTGTTTGGAAGTCTGTTTTTTAGGTCGAGCTAGAAAGCAATGCGAAGCATTGCCTAGTTCGACAACTAATGTTGCTGACTTCTGGGAATGTGAGACACGAGTCGGCCGCGCGCTTTTTCTGTCTCAGATTTGTCTTTGTGAGTGTGCTTTTGCTGCTGGCTGCTTGCTGTGTGGGCGCGCTTTCGCTTTCGGTTAACGCGCTCACACACGTGCATACACACACAGACACGCGCATGCACACACACGCAGCATGCACACACACGCAGCAGGCACACACACGCAGCAGGCACACACACGCAGCAGGCACACACACGCAGCAGGCACACACACGGCAGGCACACACCCCTCCCCCCTTACCTCACTGGGCTCTTTTCTTGCTGGAATCCCTGTTTTCTTGTGGGCTCCTTCTGCTCGGCTCCCGATGGATGGGCGGGCGGATGCGATGCGACTAGGGGCTCCAGAGCAGGGACAGGCTGACAACTTCCAGCCTGCTAACTTTCTGCTGCTCCGGCGGGACCTGCGGTGCACGAGCTGGTCAAGACGGCGGCTGCGCAGGATTCGTAGCCCCTGCCCTTCGGCCGCCTCCGGGACTCCGCCCTGTTAGCGCGCCATTGGCTGAGCGCCCCTCAGCGCTGGTTATTGAGAAAGAGGCGGAAGCGCTGGTTACTTATCCTGTGTTGCTTGGTTTCTTCCGTGTTTTCTATATTTATTTTGTCCCTTTATCAGTTTTTTATTTTCTTCATTCAATTTAAAGGGCCCTCCTTTCATTTATACGTTTTCATATCTTGAACTCATCGAACAGATTGACTGTGCACCGCTGCGCGCCGCAGCAGGGTGTGGGACATGGAAGTGAATCGGATATCAGACATTAAAGATAGAGCGATCGCCATCCACATGTCCGTGTTGGAGGTATTTGATGCCCCGAGATAATCCTATTACGAAGGGCCAGCTTCGGTCCGACACGTTAGCATGGCTCGTGCGTAGACAGGAGTGAAGTAGCGGTAAGGAAACGGATAGTACCTATATATGATAATGACACCCAGCGTCTACAAGACGTACCAGCAGAAGGAGCTTGTAGGGTCACAACCTTTAGCGGACATTTGAATTGATATATTTTACGCTTGTTTTCCTGAACGAGCATCACAGGGCACTACATTTCTGTTGTAGATTCGAGTTCTTCCAGGAATGTCTATCCTCGTTTACCTTTAGTGAGTGATGGAGGGACGCCGACCAGGAGCAGACACACCAACACTCAACCCTGCATCATTCTCTTTGGGGGTAACAAACAACATAACAATACACGCAACACACCAGAGTCCATCATTGGTCTACTACTAGCCCTAATCACAGATGCTACAGCCAGTTCTCTGGTGCTTGTAGTATCAACTTCGGGAGGATGAAACGCTGTGCTGGCTAGAATGCAAACAGTTTATTGTTGCGTTAACCACAGATCACAGCTGCTGCCTTGAAGCTTCCTTACATCGAAGAGACTCTGGGGCAACTGGGCGACAGAAGAAACTGGAATGATTTCAAGCACGCTAGTTCATCTGGAAGGCTGGCGGGGCCGGCTGATGTACAGTCAGTTCCATAAAATAATTTGCCAGGCTAGTGGGGTGGGACAGAGTCAGTGGTTGTGTGAGACATGTTGCTCACTCTAGCCCCACGTCAAATCATGGCCTTCCTGTTCAGTATTCGTATCACCACTTCTAAAACACCCGCCTTTATTTCGCTCCTCCACCCACCCCATTGCTGCTTCGACTCTCTCCTAAACAAGCATTGAAAATGCAATAGATCTCGCCTTTTATTAAGTTTAAACCCATTTGCTTTGCTAATGGTATTGTATAGCAAAGCAAATGGCTTTAACTTAATTAAAGGCGAGGCCTATTGCATTTATGTTTTAAAAACCAACACGTAATAAAAGGCATTGCCATTTACAATGCCAATAGCTCAAACTCTCACAACTGCGAGACCTATTGCATTGCAAATGCTTGTTCAGTCTTTGTTTTTACATACGGACCCCTATGATGTGCTTCAGTTCAGGAGTGAACTAGAAAGTGCACCTCTGAAGAAAGTTCTTTTAATTATTTCTGTGGTCATCAAGGTAGTGCTCCGTTTCAAGGCAGCTTTTTACAAATATAAACTAGCAGTATCCATTGTGGCTTATGTCACAAAAAAACTATTCGGGTTGTTTGAAGTACGAATCAGGATGTTACTGTTGAGTGCAGGCTGATGCTCACTGTGCACTCTGCTAGGACTCATGCAACACTATGCACTGCTAGGGTCCATGCACCACTGTGTACACTGCTAGGGCTCATGCATAACTCTGCACAGTGCTAGGGCTCATGCATCACTTGGCACGCTTCTAGGACTCATGCATCACTTGGCACGCTTCTAGGACTCATGCATCACTGGGCACGCTTCTAAGGCTCATGCATCACTCGGCACACTACTACGGCTCATGCATCACTGCGCACGCTGTTAGGGCTCATGCATCACTGTGCACGCTGCTAGGGCTCGTACATCCCTGTGCATGCTGCTAGGACTCATGCATCACTGGGCACGCTTCTAGGGCTCGTGCTTCACTGTGCATGCTGCTAGGGCTCATGCATCACTGGGCATGCTGCTAGGGCTCGTTCATCACTGTGCATGCTGCTAGGACTCATGCATCACTGGGCACGCTTCCAGGGCTCGTGCTTCACTGTGCATGCTGCTAGGGCTCATGCATTACTGGGCACGCTTCTAGGGCTCATGCATCACTGGGCACGCTTCTAGGGCTCATGCATCACTGGGCAAGGTTCTAAGGCTCATGCATCACTCGGCACACTGCTATGGCTCATGCATCACTGCGCACGCTGTTAGGGCTCATGCATCACTGCGCACGCTGCTAGGGCTCCTGCATCACAGTGCACACTGCTAGGACTCATGCTTCAATGTGCACACTGCTAGTGCTCATGCATCACGGCGCACGCTGCTAGGGCTCATGCATCAATGTGCACACTGCTAGGGCTCATGCATCACTGTGCACGCTGCTAGGGCTCGTGCTTCACTGTGCATGCTGCTAGGGCTTATGCATCACTGTGCACGCTGCTACGGCTCATGTATCACTTTACACGCTGTTAAGGCTCATGCATCACTGTACACGCTGCTAGGGGTTAGGGATCTCTGTGCAAACTGCTAGGGCTCACGCAACACAGTGCAAACTGCTAGGGCTCAGGCATCACTGTGCAAACTGCTAGGTCTCACTCATCACTTTGTACACTGTTAGGATTCACGCATTACTGTGCACACTGCTAGGGCTCACACATCACTGTACACATTACTAGGGCTCATGCATCACGGCGCTAGCTGCTAGGGCTCATGCATCAATGTGCACACTGCTAGGGCTCATGCATCACTGCACGCTGCTAGGGCTCGTGCTTCACTGTGCATGCTGCTAGGGCTCATGCATCCCTGTGCACACTACTAGGGCTCATGCATCACTGTGCACACTGCTACGGCTCATGTATCACTTTACACGCTGTTAGGGCTCATGCATCACTGTTCACGCTGCTAGGGCTCATGCTTCACTGCATGCTGCTAGGGCTCATGCATCCCTGTGTACACTGCTAGGGCTCATGCATCACTGTGCACGCTGGTACGGCTCATGTATCACTTTACACGCTGTTAGGGCTCATGTATCACTGTGCACGCTACTAGGGCTCATGCATCACTGGGCACGCTGCTAGGGCTCCTGCATCACAGTGCACACTGCTAGGACTCATGCTTCAGTGTGCACACTGCTAGGGCTCACTCATCACGGCGCACGCTGCTAGGGCTCATGCATCAATGTGCACACTGCTAGGGCTCATGCATCACTGTGCACGCTGCTAGGGCTCCTGCTTCACTGTGCATGCTGCTAGGGCTCATGCATCCCTGCGCACACTGCTAGGGCTCATGCATCACTGTGTATGCTGCTACAGCTCATGTATTTCTTACACGCTGTTAGGGCTCATGCATCACTGTGCACGCTGCTAGGGGTCAGAGATCTCTGTGCACACTGCTAGGGCTCACGCAACACAGTGCAAACTGCTAGGGCTCACGCATGACTGCAAAAATGCTAGGGCTCACGCATCACTGTGCAAACTGCTAGGTCTCACTCATCACTGTGTACACTGTTAGGACTCCCGCATTACTGTGCACACTGCTAAGGCTCACGCATCACTGTACATGCTGCTAGTGCTCATACATCACCGTGCTCGCTGCTAGGGCTCATGCATCACTGCACGCGCTGTTAGGGCTCATGCATCACTGGGCACACTTCTAGGGCTCATGCATCACTGTGCACGCTGCTAGGGCTCATGCATCACTGTGCACGCTGCTAGGGCTCCTGCATCACCGTGCACACTGCTAGGGCTCATGCATCACTGCGCACACTGCTAGGGCTCTTGCATCACTGCGCACCCTGCTAGGGCTAATGCATCACGGCGCACACTGCAAGGGCTCATGCATCAGTGTGCGCACAGCTAGGGCTCCTGCATCACCGTGCACACTACTAGGGCTCATGCATCACTGCGCACACTACTAGGGCTCATGCATCACTGCGCACACTGCTAGGGCTCATACATCATTGCGCACGCTGCTAGGGCTCATGCATCACTGTGCACGCTGCTAGGGCTCATGCATCACCGTGCACACTGCTAGGGCTCATGCATCACTGCGCACACTGCTAGTGCTCATGCATCACTGCGCTCACTGCTAGTGCTAATGCATCACTGCACACACTGCTAGGGCTAATGCATCACTGCGCACACTGCTGGGGCTAATGCATCACGGCGCACTCTGCTGGGGCTCATGCATCAATGTGCACGCTGTAGGGCTTGTGCTTCACTGTGCATGCTGCTAGGACTCATGCATCACTGTGCACACTTCTAGGGCTCATGCATCACTGTGCACACTTCTAGGGCTCAAGCATCACTATGCACGCTGTAAGGGCTCATGCATCACTGTGCACGCTGCTACGGGTCAGGGATCTCTGTGCACACTGCTAGGGCTCACGCATCACAGTGCAAACTGCTAGGGCTCACGCATCACTGTCCAAACTGCTAGGTCTCACTCATCACTGTGCACACTGGTAGGACTCAAGCATTACTGTGCTCACTGCTAGGGCTCACGCATCACTGTACATGCTGCTAGTGCTCACGCATCACTGTGCACGTTGCTAGGGCTCACGCGTCACTGTGCACGTTGCTAAGGCTCACACATCACTGTGCACGCCGCTAGGGCTCATGCATCAGTGTGTACGCTGCTATGGCTCACACATCACTGTGCACGCTGCTAGGGCTCTTGCATCACTGTGCACACTGCTAGGGCTCACGCATCACTGTGCATGCTGCTAGGGCTCATGCATAACTGTGCACGCTGCTAGGGCTCATGCATCACTGTGCACACTGCTAGGGCTCATGCATCACTGCGCACACTGCTAGGGCTCTTGCATCACTGCGCACCCTGCTAGGGCTAATGCATCACGGCGCACACTGCAGGGGCTCATGCATCACTGTGCACGCTGTAGGGCTCAAGCTTCACTGTGCATGCTGCTAGGACTCATGCATCACTGTGCACAATGCTAGGGCTCATGCATCACTGTGCACGCTGCTAGGGCTCATGCATCACTGTGCACGCTGCTAGGGCTCATGCATCACTGTGCACGCTGCTAGGGCTCATGCATCACTGTGCACGCTGCTAGGGCTCATGCATCACTATGCACTCTGTTAGGGCTCAAGCATCACTATGCACGCTGTAAGGGCTCATGCATCACTGTGCACGCTGCTAAGGGTCAGGGATCTCTGTGAACACTGCTAGGGCTCACGCATCACAGTGCAAACTGCTAGGGCTCACGCATCACTGCCCAAACTGCTAGGTCTCACTCATCACTGGGCACACTGCTAGGACTCACGCATTACTGTGCACACTGCTAGGGCTCACGCATCACTGTACATGCTGATAGTGCTCACGCATCACTGTGCACGTTGCTAGGGCTCACGCGTCACTGTGCACGTTGCTAAGGCTCACACATCACTGTGCACGCCGCTAGGGCTCATGCATCAGTTTGTACGCTGCTATGGCTCACACATCACTGTGCACGCTGCTAGGGCTCTTGCATCACTGTGCACACTGCTAGGGCTCACGCATCACTGTGCATGCTGCTAGGGCTCACGCATCACTGTGCATGCTGCTAGGGCTCATGCATCACTGTGCACGCTGCTAGGGCTCATGCATCACTGTGCACACTGCTAGGGCTCACGCATCACTGTGCACGCTGCTAGGGCTCTTGCATCACTGTGCACACTGCTAGGGCTCACGCATCACTGTGCATGCTGCTAGGGCTCACGCATCACTATGCACGCTGATAGGGCTCACGCATCACTGTGCACGTTGCTAGTGCTCACGCGTCACTGCACGCTGCTAGGGCTCACGCATCACTGTGCACACTGCTAGGGCTAACGCGTCACTGTGCACGCTGATAGGGCTCACGCATCACTGTGCACGTTGCTAGGGCTCACGCGTCACTGTGCACGCTGCTAGGGCTCACGCATCACTGTGCACACTGCTAGGGCTCACGCGTCACTGTGCACGCTGATAGGGCTCACGCATCACTGTGCACGTTGCTAGGGCTCACGCGTCACTGTGCACGCTGATAGGGCTCACGCATTACTGTGCACGTTGCTAGGGCTCACGCGTCACTGTGCACGCTGCTAGGGCTCACGCATCACTGTGTAGCACTTGTAGTCCAGGCTGTGGCACCTCATCTTCTTTGCTTATTACTTGAGGGCGGATTCGGAGGTGGTTCTCTTTGCACGGTCTTGTATCTGTCTTGATAGAGTGATTTCATCGCTGTTCTCTTTGCAGAATGATCGAAGAGAGTGGGAAGAGGAGAAGGACAATGGCTGAGAAGCGCCAGCTGTTCATGGAAATGAGTAAGTCTGTTTTTTACCATGGCGAGAAATATTGTTATGGTGCCCTGATATAAACAGCTCATTGTTCTTAATATCCAGTGTTATTCCTGGCCTCTCAGTAAGGCGAGTAAAACGAAGTAAAACTGAGCCTCCGGCTCTGTGCTGAGACCCTCGCGTGACGAAGGTGGCACCAAACACATATAGCGGGTAAGGTGCTGCCAACTGAACCGTGTGCCAGGGCCACTCCATCATAATCTTTGAACCTTTCAGATGAAGTTAGATTAAGCATACCACACCAACGTGTGCCCAACATTGCATCACTGCTATTCACCCAGTTAGTAAAGCTGTCCCGAAGACCAACTATGCATGTTGGACAAGGACAGCTAACCATTGTGCTCAACAAAAACCTGAAAAGCCCTCTGGGTCACCCATCCATACACGTAGCGCACTACAAAGATCTTTTACACCTTAACCAACATGATCCGTTACTAACAAATCTTTACTAACCGTACCCCAGACAATTTCAACCAAACACTGACTCAACCAATGGATGGAGATCCGAGGACTGTATGAATAGGGCGCCAGGTTATAAAAGCAATGGTCAAAGGCCCAATAAAATTGCTGATAACATATTTGTGTCAGTTCAAGATGGGCTGGGTGCATAACCTTCAATGTTAAGGTACCAGTCTGTGGTCTTCAGATCTTCTCCACCTTTGGTGTCCACAGTATTTGCTGTGCCGCATTACACACGTTGCATCTCTGCCTGGCTTCCATCTTAACATGCTCTCCTGCATCTGAACCCAGTGTGCAATCTTCACATTACACAATGAATGCAGTGTAGAGTTACAGGTGGCCAATCAGACAGTGCCCAAAACACACGATAGGACTCAGATTATGGTCTGCGAGAAACCCTGGAATCCAGCGCCTAGAACCACACATGCCAGGAGTTCCAATGCCCTGCGATGTCACAGGTGTGCCCTCTGGAAATACTGATCACACAGCTTAACATATCGAAAAGTAATTCAAGTCACAGATTGAGTTATTCACTGTAATCTGCTCCTTGCTGTGATTATTGTTCACAGGTGTGATAGGATATCCTGCGAAATTAGATAAAATTACTATTGATCCTTCCCAGCAATCGATTTTCTTTTCTGTGCCCCAGTACTTATTCATGGAAACTCAGAATCGATAAGCTGTTTAAGTAAGGGTCTGCAAGATTCACTGTTGTAGGCCACAGTGACCTTGTATGTTTGTGAACCACATCAGTACTGTTTTCAGTATTAGCCTGCAACTTTATGCCTTGGTAGTATCTTGGGAGCAAATCTGTATTTTTGCTATTTATAAAATGATACATGTGTCAGTTGATTCAGTGTCTCCTCTTGAAGGCTCAGTGAACCAGAGGCAAAAGTCAGACAATAATTAGTTTTATCTTGCCATTGTTTCACTCACTTTTGTTGTAGCCTGTTTTGGATGTTATATGCATAAACGACTTCTTTTTTCCCATGATAATGTCTCATATTTTGTAATGTTGCTTACATGATCAGGCTGACATCTTAAACTTTACATCTCAGTCCCCTCCGTTATAAGTCCCTCTTTTCTGAATTGTAAAGTTAAACTTCAAGTCATTGCAGCTGCCTCTGCAAGTCCCTGATGGGATCCAAGGGAAGAGACAGCAGCAGCTATGACAGAAGAGGATTCCAGCCTGGGCAGTGCTTCATCCCTAGTCAATGGCAGGTGGTGAAAGTTGCAAGAGAAGGCACACAGATGAAACAAAACTTAGCCATGGAAATGAAAAAAACAAAGTCATGATAATATTTCGAATTTCGCTGGTGCGATAGTCGACAGGGTTAATGTGCTTGCTGTGGAAGTTACTCTTCTGTTTAAAATATATTATTCTCTGGCACTGAATCTTTTATGTATTCACTTGATAGGATCATTCCCCGTCGTCAGAATGGGAATCCCCTGTGACTTTAAATACAGTAAAGTGTGTTAAAGCAGCCTTAGGCCTCATCAACCTTGTTTGAAACGTCCTGAACTTTAGCCATTTAGGTGGAAGTGTTGAGCGTTCCTAACCCCTGTACGCCCCATCCACTAGGGGTGGGCAGAATTTGCGTAGTCGCTCTACGCAAAGCTCCGCAAAATGGTAAAAAATCTCAGCGAACACGCAGAATTGCTTGTTCCGCCCGTTCACAATGCTTTTTTTCTGTTTGCAAACGCTGTTTGCGTGCTCGAGGGGAAATATCGTGTGAACACGCATTTGAAAGCGCAAACAATTCTGCAAAGCCATGGATCGCCGAATTTTTGGCAATTCCCGTTCTCCGCGGAACGCGAAATTACCTAAAGTCCACGAGCAGAATGGAATTTACCACCCAGGCCTTGGCCTGGCCATCCACCCAATGGGGCCACCATAGGTAAGATTTCTACCGCACATTGTGTGTGTGTAGGGAGGACCTGAAAAGAGCTCTGCTGTGACGCGTTTTTGACCTTATGTTGGGTACTTCTCAATCTTTACTTTATCCTCGTGTGACTACCGCCAGTTCTATCTTCAGCTTTCTTCAAATTGTGAATAGATTTAAAGGAATTTCTAAGGTTTAGACATATGCAGGGGAAAGCCACCCAAGCAGTTATTGCCAACCTTACCCCTGGAGTCCTTACAGGGACCCAACTATGATTCTGGTGACTGTGTCACTCATGGGTGTTGCAAAAGATGATGGACACATTCCAGAGTTCTTTCCAGAGCAACCTCAAGCCTGACATCACCAATGCAATCTGCACCCTGTGTGCCAACATCCTCATCGTCTGCTCCTCCATAAGTGGAGATCCCAGTCTCTCTGCTTCCACTTATTACCACGACACCAGCTCCTCTTACTTGCCCTTTCTCAGTGACATCTACGGTGAACAAATTTGAGAACAGGACACTTCACATGTCAAGCCGCATGTTGATATGGAAAAAGGGGAACTTTTTGGGAAATAACAGGATGATGAGGATGGTCATGATGGAGAGTTGGAAGATTACATCTTTCCTAAAGAAGGCGACACATCACCTACACAAATGGATTCACCTCCAAATGACATAGCCTTCTTTCATATCCCTCTGGAAAGAGCAGCAAAAAAGTTTAACATCTGTATGACTTCTGTGGAGCAGCTGTGCTTTCTAAGAAGAACCTTGGAAAGCTTCAAAATGTATCCTGATCCTGATTTTTTTATTTTTCTGTTTGGAGGATCTCAAACAAATGCATACGCAGTTCAGACAGTCATACCCCTGCTGGAGAAGCACAGGGTACCAGAATCTGTGGCAGCATGTTTGACTGGCGACCAAAAGCCTGACTCCATCATTGTGGCAGCGACCCAGCATAGATCAAAACATCCTGTCACCCAGACTTCAGCTTCTCCAGACAGGGATGGCGAGTGCATAGGCTACTTGTGGCGCAGTTAGTCTTTTGTTGTGACCTCTATAATAGCTGCCAACGTCTTGGCCAATCTGGGATTATACGACTGCCAGATGTTGCACAACATTTCATCTCTTATAAGTCTCATCCAGGAGGATACAAGGGAAGGGGCTAATGCCATTATCAACTAAAGTGTAAATGCAGTGGCTGCCATCATCGACTCAGCAAAGGGTATTTTCATCACAGTCTTCCTTGAGCTCCTGGGTGTGAACTGTGCACGTGCTGCCGCGTGGGACCATTATGGTGTTGTGGGGGAAATTCTGGAGTGTTGTGGGATGGAGTTGGCAGTTGCTGGGTTGAATCTGGGAGTGGACGTTGTCTTTAATGCTTATTAAAATTGGTAGTGTCCACTTGGAGTCTACTTATTGTCTCTTCGCCTTCTTTACACTGGGGGCAGCAGTCAGGGATATCTTTGGTTAACTTACTTCTGTCCAGAAGTTCACAAAAATACTGCGACATGCCTTTTGATAACCACACTTTATTTGGAAAACTTGTAGACCTCACGGTGTAGACTTGTAGACAAGACGGACTAGGCATGCTCACTAGGAGCTTTGCTGCACAGACGCCCTGCCTCCAGTCCTTTTTTGGCTTGGGAAGTTCTCAAGCCTCCAGTAGGGGCTTCTTCCAGTATGGAACCAAGGAAGAGCCTATTTACGCACCAAAGCAATCTGGATACCACCAAGACTACTCTTCAAGCAAAGGTCCCCGCCAACGTGACGAACATCAGCAAAGAACAAGCATTTACAATGCAATGGTCTCGGCATCATTAAAGGTAGAGTTATTGGCATTGCTCATTACATTTCTTTAAATCATAAATAAATGGCATGGTCATTTGATGGGACAAACCTACTAGGAAACTTTGAAGCATAGTGCGTCTCGTGGCTGGAAATGCTTGGTAGGCACAACGGTTATAACGGGCATAACGATATATGTAACGAATAGTACGATTAAGTTGCTATCACGTCTACCTAGCTTGGATTTGACCTGGAACTAATCATTCGCTTATTTTGGGAAAACGATCACAGCTATGAAGGTGTTAAACAATTCTTTCATGGCAGATATAGAATCTATAATAAGGTCTTCTTTAGAATATCTGAAAAATTCCTATAAGATACTAAAGCCTCAATTGTACTCTACTCTTCCACCACAGCTGCAACAAAGAGACGGATAACTTAGTCTCAGAATGATGTTATTGCCATTAAAATCTGTGGGTACTTGCTAGTCCACTACATACTTTTGGTGTACACTGAATGTTGCGTGGCTAGCCAAATGAATAACTGTAGAATGTATTATGCATTAACCTGATCTTGACATCACTGAGATGTGGGCTTCTAAATATGGCTTTCCGGTAAGATCCATTCGAGCTTCAAAAGGCCCCGCTTATGTTGGGCTAACGAATTGCCCAAAGCAACTCCCAACCTCTCATCAGTACTATTGAAAGGGTCTAGCCACCACTCCACTATTCTGTTCATCTCACACCCTAACCTGAAAGGTACAGTTGTCACACTCCGAATCTCCGACCAGAGCTGCTTAATGCACTGCAGCATCTACTATTTTACAGCTACTGCTGCATGATCAATACAACCACGTCCGTCAACCCTGTAAATAAAATAGCACCGTCCACGGGTCTACGCTCACTAAGCAACCTCTGTTAAGGGGTCATGAAGATTAAATCTAGTTTGTATTTTTAAAAGAGTCACAGTGCATTTACTTCATGAGTGTCTTTGAAAGGGATATGCCGCTGAAACGTATCTAAGCAACGACCCACGTGTGTGATATGTTTCACTTAAAAGTCAGTTTTATTCGGTTGACTTTAGGCACCAGCATGTTGATTCTTGAATTTGTAGATGTCCGTTTCCACGCGTGTCTGAAGCGTTCAGATAAGGTCGAAAACGTGTCATGCTTGCTGCGGAACGCCGCTAAACTCTGACCACTGCACCGGGGCCTTGTTTATGCTTCGTCTCTGGGTCTGACCAAAACGTGGGCAGTTTAGCGAAACCAAGAAGTAAGCTGCCGAAAAATGAGTTTCCTATGTATTTGTTTCTTCGTTCTCTCCCTACCGTTCAAGGCTGCTGTGAAAGCCTAAACTGAGAGACAACAAGGCTGGAGCTGTGCACCCGCACCCCTCCCTAGACTCTAGCCCTCTTCGCTCCTATGGGATGCATGTCGCCATTTTCGAAACATACTGGCTCTGTAAAGTATTTCTGTCCGAGACGCTTCGGACTGACTATGAACTTATAGCGCTGCCTGTGGCTTCTGCGCGCAATGAAGGGTCCCGGTCCTCATATTCAAACGGGCCAGTGCAACTAATGTTTGCAGCCTGGCGCTTATCCTTAGGGAAAGTAAGTGGACGCACAGCCAGTTAAGATTGGACAAAACCAGTGGGGCTTGTTACACGCATGTGGTCATTAGGCGCATGTGTTTGCAAGCATAGGACCATGAGTCGTGACAACAAAGCGCGTGTCGTGCCGGAGCTGCGTGTGCTCGAGCGCCAGCCAGTGTCCATTCAAAGGGTTAATTATCTCATCACGCGCGGCAGCTCACTCTCTGCGGGGGCAGACGCACCCGTAGTCACTCCGTGAGGGGAGATAGTGGTGGGGCGGGCCTTACTGGCTTACCACAGACGGTCCCTAATAAAAAAAATACCTCTTCTCCCATTGAAAGGCGGCAGCTGCCTTCCCAGCGTCAGGGCGTCCAGCACTAGCTGCAAAAAAAACCCGCCCACTTCCTTCAGCAGCTACACGCACCCTGCCTAAAAGATCCAGCCTTGCACTGAGTCATATTTAGGAGGACCGAGCGAGCTGGGAGGGAAAACAAAGCTGGCGCTTGTTTATCACACACAGGAAGCCTGAAAACGGCGCACGGGGCTGAGGAGTTTACAGTGAATGCAGCGAGCGCGTTCGCGTGTGCATGCTCGTTTCGAATCGCCTCCAAGGTGATGCGCGCTGCCAGGAATGTCTCCTGGAAAGGAGACACGGCCACAATAAGTTCTCGGCGGAGACGCGCTTCCGCGCGTTCAGCCGAGCCCTAAAAACGGAACTTCCCAACCATGCTCCCATGACAACTAGAAGATAGCTGGACCTTCAACAGATGTAAGCCCCCTCCTCCTTCCCCAAACCTACCCAATTAATTCCCGACGGAAGATTAATCTTTTCTTTTGCCACTGGGTGAAAAAGTAATAGCTATAGTTGGCAGCGTGATATAAATAGTAGAACCTGTTATTAAAAAAACACCTGCCCCTCCGCCCAGAACGGAACAATATGTGCACCTGTGGGAGCTACAGCAAGAGAATAGCATCCTTCTGAGAAGAGCAACAGAGACCGTTCCAAAGAACCAGAGAAATCGAGGATTCCACTTCACATTCTTTCTGCTTAAAAAAAAAAATCAGGCCAATACTGGTCCAAAGAAAACTTCAAATTGAAATTCTTAAAGAAAAAAAATCCTCTAAATGATAACCCTTCAAGAGGACCTCCTGGTGCTTCAGGGAAGTGAGTACCTCACCTCCCGGGATCTTCAGGATGCGTATTTTCATGCCTCTATTCATCAAAATCACAGGCAAGAACTGTGATTTTTAGTGGCAGGGCGGCTCTGTCGATTCAGGGCATTTCCATTTGGTCTGAAGTATGTGCACTGTGCCTGGTGCCAGTACCTGCCATCCTTCTAAGACATGGTCATGAAGTGTACCCGTACCCGGACATCGGACTCGTCAAAGCTTCACAAAGGAAGATGCCCGTGCCTCCACAGCTGACTGCATTAGCCTGTTCCATGAACTAGGACTGACCCTGAACAAAGAAACCCTCCATCCATCCTGGGAAAGGAATGATTTCTAATTGTAATCTTGGACACTCAACTGGGGAAGGCTACCTACTCCCTCTGTGTATAGAGTTGCAAAACCTCCGGCCTTGGCAAACGTATTTTGCTCTAAGAAAACAGTGCATGTCAGGATATACAAATCCTTCAAGGGGCTAATGTCATCTAGGATTGACCAAATTAAGTTGTGCAGGCTTTAGATGAGGCCTATTCAGCAGGAGCTACATCTCCAGTGGCAGCAAGTCACTATCTTATGGAACTGCACTGTAAAAGTCGCCGCATGACTCGAGCAAACCCTGATGTGGTGGAGGTTCCCATCAAACCAGGTCTTCGATTTAACCGAAAACCAAAAGGATCATCTTGACAACTGGTGTGTCACTGGAAGGATGGAGTGAACACAAGCAGGAGCGGTCTTAAACAGGCCTCTTGTGAAAGGAAGAGAAAGACCTCCACACAAACATCCTGGAGTTATGGGCCATTAGACTGGGCTTACAGTCGTTCGTTCAAAGGTTAAAAAAACAAGCTGTGTTGATCCAGATGGACAGCATGACCTTGATGTGCTATGTTACAAAGTAAAGAAACATGAGATCTCATTCTTTTATCAGAAGAGGCACAGATGCTATGGAAATGGGCCATCATCAATGATGTGTAGTTTTCAGTAGAACATCTTCCGAGATGCCAAAACGGACAGTCAGATGCGCTCTGTCACGCCATTTAGATTGCTATGAACGGGAGCACCACCAGGACCATATGGAATGCATCTTTCAAAAGGGGGGTCAGCCAGCCATAGATATATTTGCTACCCAGGAGAATAGGTAATACTGAAACTATGGCAGCAGGTTCAATCAGCCAGTGTCTGTGGGTAATGCTTTTTCGAAGACATGGTCGAATGTCTTTGCTTACACCTGTGCTCCATTTACCCTCATCCCCAATGTAGTAAGAAAGCCGAACACAGTTCACGGTTCCCTGATTCTGATTGCCTGACTATAGCTGTGTCATTATTGGTACTTGCGACCTGCTGAGGCTGGCCATTCACCCACCAGTTGCATTCAACAATCACTTCATGCTCCTCTGAAGGCACAACAGAAATGCTCCATCATGACCTCAAGTCAGTGACCCTCACTGCATGGGTCCTTAAGCACTTGAAGTACGTCCATCTGGATATCCCTTCAAACTGCAGACGTGTTGGTGCTGCATGCCTGCAATCCAGTACGGAGACCTACCAAGCTATTCAGAAAACAGTCTGTACATGGTTCGAAGATAATGGCCTTAAGCAAATCTCCATGCAGCCCTTCAGATACAGTTGTACTTTCCAGAGCTAGCCAAGTGTGGTTTCAAGTATTAATCATTTGGCTGCAATTTCCAGGGTCCAGGTTCTTGTTCCAAGAGAGAATTGTGAAGAAGTTCATGAATGGTCTCTTTAAGGCTTTACCTCCAGTTCCGTAGGCGGTTAACACTGTGTCGAGCCAACTCATGCGGCCTCCCAAGATTCATTGTAAAAGACCCTACAAACGTTCACTTGAATGAGCCTGTCACCCTAGCCTTTCTCCCCTAATCCATCCACTATTGCAGAGATGTTCTTGCACTCGCTGGATGTCTGCAGGGGCGTCGGTTTCTACTTGTGCAAACCCAAGGATTCACAGCCACTCAACCATCCAAGAAAAGGGGTCCTGTTCTCCAAAGAAGGCGTCACGCTTTGGCTATCTGCCTGCTTCATCTTGTCTCAGCAGAGCAAGTGTCCAGGGCAGAGTAAGGGCACACTCAAACCAAAGGTATGGTGAAAACTGCAGTGTTTGCCGAAGTTTCCTTACAGGACAGTTGCCATGCAGCAACGCCGACAATCAGGCATACCTTCATCAGACATTACTGCCAAGCTGTGGATGCAACAGTCGACCTAGCAATGGGACAAGCAGTTATACGCAATAATGCTTTATTTCAATGTTCTGTTCATGCACTGCTTGACTCAATCATGTGAATATTTGAAATATCCAGGGCTGAAGAAATTATTTAACTATTCATATATTGATATGTGACCACCACCTGCGCAGAGGTTAACTACTAGGATATGCAATCTTCACACTTGTGCTATGAAGCCTTAGCTATGGTGGCCTCCAGGGGAAGTAGGAGAGCTCAGCACTTCACCTTAGTAGATGTTCCAGTTATTTCAAATGAGGTGGATGTGCTACTAAACAAACACTGTTATTTAGGCCTATGGCCCTTTTAACTCATTGCATTGCTATTTAAATTTACCTGAGATTTTCAACCTGATGATGTTTCAAGCATGTGAACATATACAAGATTGTAATGCTGGAGAACTGGAGTTACATTTGCCAACTATAAAAAAAAAAGTTTTAATGTACAGCAAAATATCCAGTGATATGTTCCCATCTCTGGTCTCCAGCGCACAAACCGCTCCGTGTCTTTGTTTTATGTCTGCAATATCCCCTTAATAAAAAATACCACAGACTATACCGCTCCATGTGTCATTTTATGTAAGTGTTGATAGTTCAATGCCTTTAGTCTTCTGCTCATTGTGCACTAGTTCCTTATTAATACATATTTACCTGGCCTGGACCATACTTTTATAGAAAGCATCATTCCCCTTTGTTTTGAAATAGCAGGTCATTCAGCTTTGGTCTCTCAATTCTAACACATTTCTATGTAATCTTGGTAGTTTTTTTTAGTAGAATGAGATGAGACGAAGCTTGCTGCTGAGGAATGTTCCCCTCCCATACACTCTTATGAATGGGTTTTGCTGCTCAGGTGGGAGACTAGACTGGATAATGAGATCTACATGCATGGTGGTGGCCTACCTGAAGATGGGTCTCAAAGTTTATGGGGCCCACCGTGGCAAGCCTGATAGGGTCAGCTGACCTCCTTTTACGTTTCATCCAGAGAATCACTAGATGTGGGCAGTGCATCTGCGGAGCTCGAGACCGGTCTTCCCAAGTGCTGGCTCTAAGGTGAAATAGAGGCTGGGTAGCCGCGGTCCAAGTGCTCCAGTTTACCTGGGATCGGTGGCAGCGCTTGAGCAGCCAGGGTTCAGTGCTGGGACCAAAGAGGCCTGAGAAACACTACAGAGATTGGTTCCACACACCACAACAGTATGACTCTACCTTCTAGAGGGAACATCATGGAGGCCTGATCACCTGCATGGGACGTTCTTCCATGTGCCCCCTGTTGCACTGTATTTTGAGGAGCCTGTCATTGATGGTTTTCATCCATGAATACCTTTAATGCACCAAAAGAGAGCTAACAGAAAGGGTTTTGAACTTTGTTTTGGTACCCTGAGATCCCCATGCTGCTGAATCACAAATTCAGAGACCCTGCTGCTGCTGAGGATGCTCTAACCACAGGTGAGTCCGTGTTGATGCACATGCGGAGGGAGTGGCAACCGATGTTTGTTCGAATAGAAAACATGGAAACACAGCAGAGAGTGTGCTGTGTGGGATACAGAGGAGGCTCTGATGTGAAGATCGACAGACCTAAACGAGAAGCTCGCGGTGCAATATGAGGCAGAGTCTCTCAGATGCTGTCATTTTAAGGACTCACCAGTCTTATGTACTTTCAGAATAAAACAGAGCTCCTGGGCAATGCAGTAAGGGCTAGTAAACTAAGGGTAACAAAGGTCCCTCTAAAGATGAATACCTGAGGGAGGCCTTGCAATGTTTCATGACTGAAATGTTTGTTTTTTTGGATGTCCTCCCTGCCTACATCGAGGTTGTATGTCCTAATAGGATCTCAAAGAGAGGCTGTACACGTAGTACTTGAGTTACTATGGTGTTTGTGAACATGGGGTGTCCACCCAACAAGAACTGGAGTCCACACCAAGAGGCATGAACCATGAGTTGTTTTTTTTAAGTCATTTTAGTTGGGGTCTTCACCTGTACTACTTGTGAAGCACAGCAGCCGATGCAGGGCTTGCAAATGATTAAAAAGAACTTGATTTATGAAAAATTATGCATCACACTGATTCTTTGTGAAATTGATATTTGATATTACTTAGTTCTGTTTGTTTTGTGTTGTGGTATTACTTTACACAATTTAAGTCTCTTCAAATGTCTTGCAGCACGTGTTTTATAATCATAATTTCTTTAAATGATCATCAATAAAAATATTTAAACCTAAGATTAGATAGGAAGTCCAGGCCGGATGCTTACACCTTAGAAATAACTTTTATGTGGTCAATCTAACTTGTGATTCAGTTTCTTTGAATTGCAGTTGAACTTTACTGTAAATTTGTAAATCAACTCAAATAATTGTTGGCTTTTCATTTGTAGGAGCTCAAAATTTTGATGTAATTCGCCTCTCAACCTATCGGACAGCTTGCAAACTGAGATTTGTGCAAAAAAGGTGCAATCGTAAGTTTATCATTTTGCCATAGATACTTTCTTGTTGCTGCTAATGATAAAACATAGTCTCTTAATTTTTGTGTGTGTTTTAGATCACCATGGGTCTGGTGCATGTTAGAAAACAATGGCTATAACTTTCAAAAGTCGACAATGTAGCATGGTCAGCGACTAGCTGCCGCCTCCCCCCCAATCCGGCACCCAATACCCAGGAACGTGGACACGAGACGTCTTTACTTTTTGGAAGGCGGGCGCTAGTCGCCCGGCCGTATTTATTAAAGTATGAAATTAAAAAAGGTTTTAATTGCATAATCAACAATTTATACAAAAATTCAGCAGGACATTTAGGTACATAATTCTTAGCAACAAGTTTGAGAGCCTGACTTTAACAAAACTCTAATACATGTTGTTTCCTAACTTAGACTAAACATCCTCATCTAGAATTTTTGTACATTTCTGGCCATATGGCAGGGTCACTACCGGTGTCAGGTCCTACAAGCTGCGCCTCCCCTCTGGATGTGCGCATGCGCAGTGTTACCCCGGGAATTGCCCGGTCTACGCCCTGGACTCCATTTACCCACTAAAGGAGGGCCCTTACTCTGCGCCGGTGGCGTCATGAGTCCACGCGCGCGGGGTGGCTACCAGCCTAAGGAAAGCGTGAACTACTCCTACCCGCGCTCCTTTGCCTATTACCTTGCCCCTGGAGTTCTGGGAGTGGCCCGCAGGCCCCTCCCCCTGGGCGGGAACCTCCATAGGATGATGCCCGCCCCCTCAGACCTCAAATATGTGCTCACCGATAATGACCTTACCGCATGCCCCATACCTAATAAATACGACGACCTATGGGAAAAAATTCTAAAGGACAGCTACACTGGCTAATAAATAACAGTATCAACGTATAGCTACAAAGGGAAAAAAGGCCTAAAGACACTTAGCATCAAATACAATTCACTTCACACATGACTTGCTAAAAAGGGGAAAAAATTCCTAGACAAAAGCATCAACAATATACCAACAGTTCCATCTCTATTATCCAGTGAGACCCGTGGACCGTACCTTCAAAACTTACCATTCAACCAGACATAAAACTGCTACAAACTTTTGTTCCAAGGGATGGTGGGTGGGAAAACAAAGAAGCCCCGAGCGCGGGGCACACCGTTTCGGCGAGGGAGCGTCCAGGGACAAGGGGGTCTCCTGGGCGCTCCCTATCTCTTTATTCTCGAGGGGCCAGGTGGCCCCTCCTATAGCCCGTCCCCCCTGACCCGGACCCACTTCCCAGGATCCGGGTCAGGGAGGCCGCCAGCCAATCGGCGGTGGGCCGCGCCCCCCAGGGCACGCCCCCACCGCCGAATGGCGACAAAGGAGAGAGTGGGGGCGACGGTCGCCGTGCCGCCATGCGTGCGGGGGGGCCGAGGGCCCCCCCTTTTCAATCTCATTAGGTTAGAGGGCATCAGTGGCAGGATCTTTGACCAGCGTGAGATTGGAGAAAATCGAATCCTCAAGCAGCAAAAGCATATGGACTAACAATAAAATTTTGTAAAAGCAAGGATCTGATGGAGAAGGCTCATAGTGTTATCCCCAACATTTGCTAAGTGGTCTAATCACTCTAAAATGCTGTTTTGAATAGTAATAGAATTCAATTCACCAGTCCCACATGCATGACTGTCCATCTGAAACACATACAGAAAAATGTTCCAAGATGTTATTGTTGTTTGTAAATGTGGTTCTCAGTGTTCTAATAATTTCTCTCTCCTGAGGGACAATGCCATAGTACTTACATTCATAGCTATTTGTTTTGCTTATTTTACATATACATCGGCTATTGTCTTTCCTAGTTTCAATGGCTGTCTATTTATGAAATCCTCCAAGGATCCTCTCTTAATTCCACACATCTTTTTGACAGGAATTATTCAATTATCTAGTTACCCAACAAATGATCCTCTTGCCAGTGTTAATAAGCAGCACCTTTAATACAAATAACTATATTAATTGCAGCCTTATTTATGGCTTGTCTGTGTTTAAAAGTGTTGTTGTGCAACAATATAATTTTGGACTGTTTTTTAAAATTTTCACTAAGGCTACATAGAATTAATTGCAGGGCTGGACTGATCAGTGGCAGCAGGGAGCTCTTATAAGGTTTGCAGGCGTTGATCTGCCCAATGTTCTAGCGATCAGCGACCGGCACAATTTGGTGGCTGGCGTGCCTGTATTGCCTTGGATAGCGTTGTTTCATTTCTTATGGTGCATATTCGTGAGATGCTTTTTTTCTTTGCCCTTTGAAAATGTCTGGTGTGTGTGTGGTCCTCCTAGATAATCCTCTCTGAGACGTTTGCTCTTTACCTTTTGACGTTCAAAATCAATACCCCTTTGTGTCATCTTCACTTGAAAACTAGTACTCTTATGACATGGGGGAAGTAGAATGCAGGTGGGAAATTGGTAGTGACTGAATAGTCTTCTTAATTGTCTCTATTATCTTATCCTTCTGGCTCTCTCACTCTGGCCCCTATTTTCAGATCCTTCACATTGTAGGAATTGTTTTGGCGGAGGTGGGATTGAAGGCCACAATCGGAAGGTTTTACTCATTACATCACGCAGTCCTCAACCTCCCTTCTGTTCAGATGGGCGAGAGCAGGAAAATAAAGGCACAGCAAGGTGGAAAGGCAACAGAGAGCAGAAGGAAGATCCAAGATGTGCAATTCATTCTAAAGATATGAGATACTTAAGAGATGTCGAAGGGCCACGGAATTGGAGGGAGCAACCTCAGAGGAACAAAGATGTAAGAGGGGGTTCTTAAGGGTCACTGATCTGACCATCAAAGAGGCGTCAGATGCAGATCTCATTCAACGTCACATATCAGTGTCATAAGCAGTTCATACCAGACAGCCAGAGAAGGGATCACAGGGGGATGTAAGAATCGAATTGAAGAAAGCAGGCACCAGAGAAGGTGGCACGACCCTGAACAGAGTGGAGATCAGGGACTCAGAAGGGAGATCTGAATGCTAATGTTTGGAGAGTTCTCCCAGTACAGTTCCTAAAACCAAGATCATTTAAAACTGTCAGGACAGAGATAAAAAAAATGCCCCTTCTGGCAGGCGCAAGACCCTTGCTACCCATCTTCATACCGGATTTGATCTGGAAGCAAGCCTCAAAGTATATGTCTTTGGTCCTCATACTGTTTACAGCGTTATGGTCCCCACACAGATTAAACCGAGCTGGCCGAAAAATAATATCTCCTGCTGAAGACACAATAATGAAGATGTGAATGTGGAGCATTGTAGTGTAGTTCCCATTTCCCTTATTGGCTCTGCGCATTGGAATAATATACACTATAGTTTTGCATAGGACTGAGGTCAGTATGCTCCTATCGAGTACATTAAACGTAATTACTTGTGTGTGCCAGCTAACTCAGAGGTCACTAGAAACTTCTCGAATGAAGAAGAAGGGATTAGTTTCTGACAACCGCATAAACATGACAACTTTGTTTCCCTTTAGAATCGGAACATGTCTCAGAATCGTAGAAACAATAGATAAGTTTCACTCAGTCAATCGTGCATGCTTAGTTTCTGCACAGAAAGGATAGACGGGCGTTTCAATAAAAGAATGTTCGAGGCATATGGGCTGCCGACCACACACTATTGCATTAGATCACCACCTGGTGGTGGGCCCGGATGATTACACTTTGTTGTTGTCTTGGAAGAGTCTTTGTCTGTTGGATGACTCCTCCCTTAGATCGTAGTGCGCATGGGTATCGACTCCATCCTCAGATTGTTTTTTTCCGCCATCAGGCTCGGATGTGTTCATTGTTCGGTCCCGTTACCGATCTCTTTTTTTTTTTTTTTGTAAAATTTTTATTTTGATTTGCAAAAAAAAAGAATAAACAGACAAACATCGGGCTGCGGAGGAACCGCACATTACTCCAGAACAGGGCAAATCATTGTGCATGCATCAGCAGTGACCCAGACTATATTACAAGCATATCCAGGCCAGGAGCGAGACCACATAGTAATTAGGACCACAGTACCAGTGGCCTACAAGCCTAGCAGTAGGCCAGGCCATCCAGGATAACCAGAGCTGCAATAAGCTGGGCCCCAAACCTCCAGGTTCCATACAAGCGGTGCAAATAAGCAGCCCGCGGACCCTCCACAGCCCATAAACCATGACAACCAACTGCCCCATCCCACCCCCACCCTCCCCCCTGGTAGTGACGCCATTCACTCATCATTCATTCCACATCCATATTACACTTGAAAGAGGTGCATCGATCTCAATGAAGCCGGACATACCGCCGAGGGTAACCCCTTAGAGAGAAAGTCCACCAGGGGACCCCACTGATATCGGAAGTTCTTATACTGGCCAAGGAAGATGTCCGCCACTCTTTCCAAACTGAGCAACCTCCAAAGTCGTGCATGCCATAGTGACACTGCCGGGGCATCCTTCTTTTTCCAGGCCGCAGCCAGCGTGAGTTTCGCAGCACCTAGGCATAGCCACAAAATCTTCTTATCGGCCCTGGTCTGATAGACAAGGCCAGGGTCACGCAGCCCCAGCAGAACACAAGCCATAGACTCATCAATGGGATAAGTCAGCACTTCCTTTATATGTGAGAGGATTTCCTCCCAGTACGGACGGATCACCGGGCAGTCCCACCAGATGTGGCGGAAGTCCCCCAAAAGCCCGCAGCCCCTCCAGCACTTATCCGAGGTCGCCGGGAAAATGCGGTGAAGCCTAGTCGGGCACATATACCATTGCATGACCGTCTTGAGGTGGGCTTCCCTCAGGTGCAAGGAATGGTTAAAGGTCGTCAGGTCTCGCCAAAGCGCCGACCATTCCACATCCGAGATATCGCGCCCCAGCATTTCTTCCCATTGCCCCATATAACGAGGTCGGGGAGCTACCGTCGATTTGAGCAACAACCGGTATATGAAGGAAATGGCCCCCTTCATGGCGGATGTGCGTAATATAAAGGTTTCAAAAGGAGTCGGCGGTCTCGTAGCCGCCTCCATCACCCCAGGTGACGTGGCCCAGTGAAGCAGCTGAACATGCCGGAATCGTTCAGTCTGGGGGACCCCATAATCTCTCACACAGTTAGCGAAAGTTAGGGTGTCCAGGCCGTGGAACAAATGGGTCAACGCCCGACACCCCCCCTCCCTCCACACCGCAAACGGCCCTTCATGAAGCGCCGGAGGGAAGGCCGGGTTGTAATGCAAGGGCGTAAAGGGCGAAGGGAACGTGGTCCAACGGTCGTCCGCCGCTAGCGAGTCCCACACCTTCAACACTGTGCTCGTAGGAGTGCATATATATGCGTTGAGAGGTCGGTCCTTCTTCGGTTTCCAGGCTAAGTCCCAGATCGACCTGCCGGCAACGCATCGGTCCATATGGAGCCAATGTTTCTCGGAGGTCTGTTGCGACCACTCCACCAACACTCGCAGTTGCGCCGCTTTGTAATATAACTGCAGGTCAGGGAGCCCGACTCCACCCTCAGGTCTCGGCCGACGGAGAACCGCATAGGAGACCCGTGCCTGACCCCCTTGCCAAATGAAGCGCAATACTTGAGTCTTGAGCCGTCGAAAGAAATCGCTGTCTATGGGGATAGGCAATGCCTGGAACAAATATAAGAATTTAGGGAGGAGAACCATTTTCACGGCATGAATTCTGCCCAGCCATGACAGAAATTTCGGTTTCCACCTGTCCAATTCCGCCCGGGTCTTCGCCAACAAAGATGGGAAATTGGCCTGGAACAGCCCGCCCACTGTCGGAGTCAGATGGACCCCTAGGTAGACGATCGAACCAGTGGCCCAGGCCAGCGGAGTCAGCGGCCGTACCCGGTCCCTCTCGGCCTCCGAAAGGTTAAGATTCAGGATGTAGGACTTGCTATAGTTGACCTTAAAACCGGCCACGGCCTCAAACTCCAGTAAGACCTCCCTGATGAACTGCAGCGAGGTTTCCGGATCAGTAATAGAGAACAAGATGTCGTCTGCAAAGAGCGAAATCTTGTGCTGTTCCCCCGCGAACGGCAGACCTCTGATCCCGACGTGCTCCCGCACCGCTACCGCCAGCGGCTCGATGCTCAGCGCGAACAGCAGGGGGGACAGCGGACAACCCTGTCTAGTACCCCGAGCGTGAGTAAAGAACGCCGACGTATGACCATTCACCGCCACCCGGGACCGGGGGCAGCAGAAATTAGCCTTCACCATAGTGATGAAAGCCTCCGAGAAACCAAAGGCAGTCATGGTATTAAACAGAAACCCCCAGTCCACCCTATCGAAGGCCTTCTCGGCATCCAGGCCCACTAGGACCGCCGGAATACGAAATCTTTCTGCCTTTTCTATTAGATGCACCACCCGACGAGTGTTATCATGCGTCTGGCGCCCCTTGATGAAGCCAGACTGGTCTGGATGGATTAGCGCCGGCATAAGGTCTTGTAGCCTACGCGCCAGGATCGCCGAGTATAGTTTGGCGTCCAAATTAAGAAGCGCTATCGGGCGAAAGGAGGCGCATTGCGCTGGATCCTTCCCCGGCTTCGGCAAGACCGTAATCATCGCCTCCGCCAAGGAGCCAGCAGAGGAACCGGAGGAGGCCATGTCATTAAAAAGGGTGACTAAGAAGTCGCAGATCTCGGAAGCGTAGGATTTATAAAACACAGCGGTGTAACCGTCTGGGCCAGGTGCTTTGTGAAGCTTCAAGTTCGCAATAGCATCTAACACCTCCTCCCTGGTGATCGGGGCCCCTAAAAGCTCGTTCCATTCCCTGGACACCTGCGGAAGGTGCATACGCCCCAGGTACTCCCTCTGGGCAGCTGCTCCCAGCCTTTCCCCCCCGTATAGATCCGAGTAAAAGCGTCCGAAAATGGCCGCCTTTGTTTCGTCCCGGTGCTGCAACTGACCCACAGAGTCGCGGATCCCCCCAATGTACTCACGTTCCCGCCTGTCGCGAAGCTGTCGGGCCAGGTGCCTCCCCACCTTGTTACCACAAGAGTAGGACTGTCGGCCCAATCTCAGTAGCGTGAACTCCGCCCTGTTATTGTAGTGCGCCCTCAACTTCCCCCGTACCGCCGTGAGAGGCCGGAGGGTCACCCTCGAGGGGTTAAGTTTATGCGCCCGCTCGAGAGATGCCAGTTCAGCCTCCAGTGCCTCCCGATCCTTGCGGCGCAACCTGTTGAGGTGTGCGTTAAGGCTCAAGCACGTGCCCCTAACGGACGCCTTAAAGGCATCCCACGTGTTGGATACAGAGGTATCGGATGGCGGATTGAGGGTAAAGAACTCCCTAATGGCCACCCGCAGCGCCTTGTTAGACTCCTCGTCCCGAAGTACCGAAGCTGGGAAATACCATTTCCGTTGCCCGGTATCTGCCGACGACCAGCGCAGCGTAAGCACTAGCATGCTGTGGTCCGAGACCGAGATGGGCAGGATGGTGGAGTCAAGAACATCTCCTCTAAGAGCCTGGCTGAGGAATACATGATCCAATCGTGAATATGAGTGGTGTACATGAGAGAGAAATGTGTAATCTCTGGACGTTGGATGCATAAACCGCCACCCATCAACCAACCCCATTTCCGTAATCTTTTGCCGTGACAGCTCAGAGAACACACCAGTATCCGCCCTGCGAGCGCCTGAACAATCCAGCGCCCTGTCCCACACCAAATTACAGTCCCCCATGAGGAACAACCGCCCTTCCACAAAATCACTCACTTTATGCAGCAGGTCTTGCAAGAACTTATTCTGGCCAGTGTTAGGAACATACGTCACAACAAAAGTACAAAGCCTCCCCTGCACCAGCCCTTTCACCATCAACCAACGGCCCTCCCTATCCGTGCGTACCGCCACCGGTTGAAAAAGTAGCGAAGTATGGAAGAGGAGGGCCACCCCCTTATGCTTTGTGGACGCAGAGGATCTGTATATTAGGGGATATGCCTTATGCTTAAGACGCAGCTCATCTTTGCGTGCAAGGTGAGTCTCCTGAAGTCCCACTATGTCCAACTGGTGGTCAGTTATATACTTCCACACCTTTTGCCTCTTCTGCGGGGAGTTCAGCCCCTTAACATTCCAGGTCCCTAAGCTAACAGGCATCGTGAGACACCAAACTAGACTCCTCTATGACTCTGGAACCCGCCCACCACCCCCGCCAGAAGGAACCCTGGTCACAGCACATAAGAAAAGCATACTCCCGCCAACCCTCCTCCCCACATTCCCAACCTCGAACCCCACACCAAATCACCCCGCAACTCTCAAACCAACGGCGCCTCCCATCCACCCTCTCACCACCACATGATACAAGCCACAACACGTCCGCGTCACCACCAGAACCCCCCCACATCCCCAACCCCAACACCCCAAACAGCCCCCCCAAGACCCTCCCCCCCCCGGAAACCCCCACACACCCCATCCAAAGTCCACAAAAGTCCTCCCAGGGCTGGCGAGGAGACAGCAGCCGAAGTCCCCTGTAGGCCGAAGGAAAGGGAAACAGTGAAAGTGGAAACAAAACAGAAACAGAGAAGAAAATACTCATCAGTCCCAGTGGTCCACAGGTCACGAAGTTACGACCACGTCTGGGACCGGTCGGGAAGACCATCTCGGTTCCTCCCAAGGTCACGGTCTGGGGAGTCTTCTTCGAAAGTACATCCATTCACCCAGACCGGGGGGGTCCATGCCCCTCCAGCGCCGATCCGTAGTTTCAAGTCACCGTCACGCCGCTCCAGAGCTGGCCTGTGACGCCGGCACCGTCGCTGAAACCACTGATGCCACTGCACTTCCCCTCTCCTGCTGGCTGGCATCGCGGTCCGGGCGCCCCCTCGCCGGAGAGGACCCTACTCTATGCCACGAGGAGGACCGACGTCGCCTCCGAGATGGGGATGCATTCGACCCCTGGGACGGGGCAACCTCCTCCAAACCCAAGAGCTCCTTTGCCTCCCGAAGGGAGCGCATCTGCATCAGCCGATTCTGCCACCTGAAGATGATCCTGAACGGGTGCCCCCAAGAGTAGGCGATGTTGCGTTCCCGCAAAAAGGAAGTCACCGGCCGAAAATCCCTCCTCTTCTGAAGTGTAGACGCTGCAAGGTCCTGGAAAAGCTGAGGATGATGGCCCCTAAAGTGCAGCGAATCGATGGCCCTAGCCTTCCGGAGGATGCGCTCCTTCAATTGAAAGTCATGTACACAGACAAGGATGTCAGGGGGCGGCCCCCCCCCTCTCCTGGGCAAACCAACGCGATGAACTCTATCCATCTGGATATTCTTCACATCGTCCTCATCCAGAATCTGCAGCAACAGCTCCTGCACATAGCCTCGCAGGTCTCCCGACTCACCATCCCACGGTACCGCTTTAATGCGAATGTTATTCCGCCGGGAGCGGTTCTCAAGATCTTCCATGTGTGCCTGCAGGTCCAAGTTCTGCTCCGTGAGGCGAATGACATCTTGCTGGAGTAAATGGACATCATTGGCCGTGCTCAAATCATGGTCCTCAAGAGTCGCCACCCTTTCTCCAATCCCATCAACATCTCGCCGTACTTCCCGGAGATCAGAGGCCAGTTGCGCCCGCAGCTCAGAGATGTCCTCCTTAATGGAAGCAAAAAGTTCGGTCATAAAAGCCTTAGTGGCCGGGGCCTCGTCATCGGACATCCCGGCCGACCCACCTGCTCCGGGGGATGCCGGCTGCTGCGACGATCTAGCTGCGCCGTCCTTCAGCACGCGTCCCTTGCGGGCCTGGTTAGCCATAATGAATGCCGGGCGCCTTGCACCAGAGCAAACGCTCCACTGATCACCACCAGAACCAAGCAGCACCCAGATCCGGGCCTGCAGACGCAGCAGTTGGCCCCGGCGGGCAGTCCCACTCTGTGTCCGCCACACAGCTCCTGGCCAGAGGCTCCCAGCGAATCCCCGGCGCCCAGACACCAGGAAGTAGGGGTGCGCAAAGCCCAGTGGTCAAGAGGCCCCCAGTCAGCTACGAAAGCCCTAGAGAGGCGGTACACGAAGGCAATCCAGACAGCAAAAGTCCATGAGCGAGCGCCATGCACTCAAACAGCCGACTGAGCCAGGCAAAATGGCGGCGCCACGCTCCTCGACCAGAGCACCTCCGGGCCTCCAGGTATGCACCCCCAACAGCACCCCTAGTCCGCACCAGCTCGCAGCGTAGGACCGGAGCCTCCCCTGGAAGTCCTGGCACAGGCAATGGAGTCCAGCAGCTCTTGACCTGGCAAATGCGGCCTCTGGGAAGCGCCCGGGGCCTCTACCACACCTCCTGGCCGGTGCTCCCGGGCCCCCACACTTCTCGCCAGTCAGGACCTTCCGCCGCGCGGGTACACCCCCACAGCCAAGCGGCGCCGTGTCAGTCCATAGAAGGCCTCCAGGGCATGCACCACCCCAGGGGCAGTCACTAGGTCGCCGCCACACCAGGAGCCGGCAGCTCCCCCGACATGTCCCTCGATGGGCCCCTTCGGCCGGCCGGGCTCCCTCCGCACCTCCCCCGTCCAGAGCGGGGGGTCACTCACCAGGACTAGGTTTCCTGGGGTCCTCGCGGAGCCCGGTCCTCGCTGCTCCACAGGTGCACCTCCGGACCCCGGCGGGCTCAGCGGCGCCTCCCCACACCGAGGCCTCCGGGACCTCTCTGCTCTCCAGGTCGCCACTCGCCGGCACCCTCAGGCCCCACCGGAGATCGCAGCTGCCCCTCGCCGCCTCCGCCGACAGCCCGCAGCCCAGGCGGTCCGATGTCAGATGACCCAGGGCGGGGCGGGGCGCAAAATGGACCTCCTCCGTCGCGGTAGGCCCCGCGACTCGCCGGGCCGGCCTCCGCAAATCGAGACCGGGGATCCACAGGCCGCAGAGCTCCGCCGGTCCCGCAGCCTCCCTGAGCGATCTCTCTCCTCGCCGACGGCACCGCGCTCCACCGCAGTGTACCGGCGACCCCCGCCACCGATTAGGGGCCGAGCTGGGCACCAGGTGCCGCGCTATTAGCTGCTTTGCCGGATCGGCGCCGGAGAGACAGGGAAAAAGCGTCCTACTCCGACGCCATCTTGGCCACGCCCCCCACCGATCTCTTTTTGAATCCATAAATCAATCATAATACCATCGGCATCGTCGTCGACAGTGATTCCGGTTACCAGCGTCGAAGAGAGGCTTCACTTCTCGATTCCAGCGTTCGTCTGGGCCGTCGGGCCCAACTGCGCCATTGGGCCTTTGGCTCATGGAAAGAACACCCTTCAAGAAGTGCCCTCGGTGTGGACACAAATTTCCTCACAACAATCTTCATGAGGTTTGCAATCTGAGCTTATCCCCAGAGCACGAGAGTCGAGACTGTGAGGCCTGCGCTTCCTTCCGGTCCAAGAAAACCATCAGGGACCGTCGAGCTCGAAGAGTAATGGCGCAGTCATCTTCATCGACACCAGACCTCATCATAGATGAGGCTCCGATTGAAGTAGACGCCGAAGAATAGCAGCATGAAGACATCACTTCCGAAGCAGAGGATCAATCCGAAGATGACGATCTTCTAGCTGGTCAACAGGTCGTGAGTACAGACGTCGACCCTGTTCACCCCACCATACCGGGACAGGCTTCAATTCCACCTCCACCTTCGGATCCAGGTGTACACCGACCAAAACCTTCGGACGCCCTGCCTTCTGGCTCGGCAGAGAAGAATATAAAAAAGCCTCCAGTCGACTCTGGCTCGAGTCAGTCTGTCGGACCCGAAAAGCAGAAGGTCCTTAAGCCAAAATTAACACCGTCACCAAAGCGTCCTTCGGTACAGAAAGTGGTCGAACCGAAAGCAAGTTCGGCACCAAAAGAGGTTCCCAAAGCTACCGAACCAAAAACCACCCTGGTTCCGAAAAAAGGGGACCCGAAGACGGTTCCAGTACCGAAACATACTTCGGCTCCGAAGGTAGATGAGTCTAAACGTACTCCGGGAACAAAAATTCCGGATCCAAAGAGCACGGATCCTAGGAAAAAGTCTTCGTAACCGAAACCAAAACAATAGACTGTTAAAGCTAAGCATTTCGGCCCCAAACCAGATAAATCGGCGCCGAAAAAGGATTTTACAGTAGAAGAGCTTTTTAAACCTGATCCAAAGCAAAAAACTCTTCATATTAATCCAAAGACTGGACATATCACTTCAGTGCCTGAAAAAAGGAAAATGGACTATCCTAAACCACCGCCAGTTCCTCTAAAAAAGCATGTTCAAACTTCACCCATAAGGATTCCTTCACCAAAAGTAGAAATACCAGTAGATATTTCTCCTGTATATTCACCATCTAGTACACATAGTCTTATACCACAAGATGAGGATGATGGGCATAGCTACTCACAGAGGTAGAGAGTGAACATCACATGGACGACATTAATGACCCAGATGATATTCCTGGGCCATCAGGTGACCTATGGGAAGATTATAATGCACCAGATCTGCCACATGATGATGTGTACCCGTCTAGACCATCTCCGCAGATGACACTATTGGGTTTACGCAGCTCATTCATAGAGCAGCCACTTTTCATGGAGTAGACTTGCACACAGATACAGTGGAAGAAGACTTCCTAATGGACACACTAATGTCGTCACATAAGACCACAACCAAACTTCCAATACTTAGTGGAGTGGTAAGACATGCACCTGAAATATTTAAAGACCCAGTTAGAGCCAGGGTAATTAAACCCAGACTAGAAAAGAAGTACAAAGCTGCTCCAACTGATCCAGCACACATTAAAGGACAGTTGCCATTGGACTCACTAGTAGTGTCAAATGCGAGAAAAAGAGCTGACTCGCAGACAACAGGGGATGCTCCACCCCCTGACAAAGAGTCTAAGCTTTTAGATGCTTCGGGAAAGCACACCATTTCACAAGTAGCCAATGTCTGGAGGATTACTAACACTCAAGCTTTGTTAGCAAGATATGATAGAGCTCATTACGATGAGTTAGTCACTCATGCAACACCTGCCAGAACAATATAAAACCAGGGCTTCTGACCTAATACAGCAAGGCAAGGTTATTACAAATACCTCCATAAGATGTGCACTAGACACAGCAGACACAGCCTCTAGAGCAATAAATACAGGGGTATTGTTGCGTAGACATGCATGGTTACGCATCTCTGGGTTTAAACCAGATGTACAAGCCAGTATCTTAAACCAACCATTTGACCAACAACATCTTTTCAGTCCATCAGTCTGTCAGGTTCCAAGGCGCCGAACGCTCATGGGCCGCCAACAGGAACATAAAACTACAATTCCCGGCATGCCGTGCTTACGTCACGTACCAACGCGAGCTGCGCGCGCATGCCAGGAAATAAAGGAATGAGTCAGACGGCGGAGAAACGCCGATAATTCCGTCCTGCGGTGGCGCTTCTTGAGTCCTGTTTTGTATGCGGTAAGAGGTGTCTGATGGTTCCTCGTCCTCCGGAATCGTGAGTATCCTGGAATCGCTGTGGTGTGGGGCGTTGGTAGTTTCGATCCCAACAACACACCCAAAGCCCCGTTATACTTTGGGAGTCGCACTCGGCTGAGTGTTACTCGGACGTTCCTTAACGTCGCGTTCAGCATTTGCTCAGGGTGGCTTTATCGTTTGGTTGTGAGGAAAAGGCCTGTTGTTATTCGAAGCCAAACAAAGCCATACATTTGTATGTTTGCATTGTACATATTGTAAATACGTATACGCTTGCGCAGTGGCGATAGGACTCACCTGGAACAGTGTTTTGAGCCTCGCTATTTCACACTCTCAAAGAACAGTCCCTCAGACACTTATAGGGAACAAGCTTAAAGGAGAAAGCGTTTCATAGTGTGCATTTAACACTGAGTACTAAACGTGAAGAGTCTCCCCACACTGTTTTCTCACGGAGTGGTTTCCGTAGATTGCAGTGTTCATTATTATTTCTTTATTTCGTTATTACAGGAGACAGGAGGGGTATTGGAAAAAAGGGAACTGTGAAATCACCCATTTATAGAACTTAACGCATTGTTCATGGTATGTGTAGCGCTACCTATTTAGCACCAAACGAAAGTACACTAGACTTAGAACATAGAGAATTGAAGAGTGTTCGTTTTGTCTTCACAGTTGGGCACAGTTCTTCATACCTCAACAGACCCCTGTCTCCATTGGATTTGATCATTGTGTATTTTCCTTTACAGGTATTGCTTGGTTGCAGTGGGGAGGTGTTTGGGTTAAGGGAGTGTAGAACACACTGTTATAGGTTAGGGAGATAGGGTGCTCTAATATCTTGTTCTTTGTTGTTACAGATCTCCCTCCCCGCTGTTCCCTTCCTTTCCCGCGCCCCGCTGTACTGTCTTAGTTGTTCGTTTCATATTGTATGAATGCTGAGGTGGTTCGGTAGGGCAGGGAGTTGGACTCTCATCACAGCCCCGAGGAAGTTGGAGCCGAGCCTGATACAGTCGATAGTGCACTAGAAAAGATGAAAAAAGATACAGGCACGGCAAAATCCATGGGAGCATTACAAACACATGCCCATAGACCTTCCTTTCGTCGCTCCTCATATAGGGGCGCCTCTAAGGGTTTCCAAACCGACAATACCTCCTCTTCTTACAAAGCGCCCAACCAAACCTCGCCCAGGAAAGGATATTATAGAGGAGGTTATAGAGGAAACAACAATAAGGGCAGAGGTAGAGGAAACAAAATCGTTACACCTCTACTCCCAAACAGTGACTTCCCTTCCATCCCCCCAGACCATTCCACTCCTGTCGGGGTGAGGTTACAACAGTTCCTACCTGTCTGGAACTCCATCACCACAGACAGGTGGGTAAGACAAATAAATCAGTCCGGTTATTGCCTGGAGCACACTTCCACCCCTCCAACAATACCACCCAGACAGCGTCCTATGTCACAAGAGCACCTCATACTGCTAAGACAAGAGGTAGAATCTCTACTGCAAAAGAATGCAATAGAACCAGTCCCAAAACAACATCAAAACACAGGAGTTTATTCTCCATACTTTCTCATACCCAAAAAGGACGGGTCCCTCAGACCTATTTTAGATCTAAGCCCCCTAAACCTGTACATACAATCAGACCACTTTCATATGTTCACACTACAACAGGTTCTACCGTTGTTAAAGAAGGGAGACTTCCTTGCCACATTAGATCTCAAGGATGCCTACTTCCACATTCCCATACATCAATCGCACAGAAAGTTCCTGCTGTTCATTCTAGAAGCAAAAAACACAGTTGATGGACAGAATGTAGAACAATGTCATACATTCACCCCAGTACAAGGATCTGGGCCTAAATCCATCGTTTTTTTGCACTCCACACCACCCTGGGTTAGACACTGGCTATATGCAAATCAGCTCTGACCCTGTGCCTCATGGGAACAGTCCAGTCCGAACTACCAAGCCATGTCTTCCCCAGACCGGAATCAAGCATCCAAGGACCGGTTTCTGGCTATCAGCCTTCATCAGCCTGGATAGCTTGACTCCAGTGGTGTGGAGAGCCTGGGACTCACGTCTGAGCATCCCCAGCACACTCAGGGTGAAATTGCAAAAAACACAGTTGATGGACAGAATGTAGAACAATGTCATACATTCACCCCAGTACAAGGATCTGGGCCTAAATCCATCGTTTTTTTGCACTCCACACCACCCTGGGTTAGACACTGGCTATATGCAAATCAGCTCTGACCCTGTGCCTCATGGGAACAGTCCAGTCCGAACTACCAAGCCATGTCTTTCCCAGACCGGAATCAAGCATCCAAGGACCGTTTTCTGGCTATCAGCCTTCATCAGCCTGGATAGCTTGACTCCAGTGGTGTGGAGAGCCTGGGACTCACGTCTGAGCATCCCCAGCACACTCAGGGTGAAATTGCAAAAAACACAGTTGATGGACAGAATGTAGAACAATGTCATACATTCACCCCAGTACAAGGATCTGGGCCTAAATCCATCGTTTTTTTGCACTCCACACCACCCTGGGTTAGACACTGGCTATATGCAAATCAGCTCTGACCCTGTGCCTCATGGGAACAGTCCAGTCCGAACTACCAAGCCATGTCTTTCCCAGACCGGAATCAAGCATCCAAGGACCGGTTTCTGGCTATCAGCCTTCATCAGCCTGGATAGCTTGACTCCAGTGGTGTGGAGGGCCTGGGACTCACGTCTGAGCATCCCCAGCACACTCAGGGTGAAATTGCAAAAAACACAGTTGATGGACAGAATGTAGAACAATGTCATACATTCACCCCAGTACAAGGATCTGGGCCTAAATCCATCGTTTTTTTGCACTCCACACCACCCTGGGTTAGACACTGGCTAGATGCAAATCAGCTCTGACCCTGTGCCTCATGGGAACAGTCCAGTCCGAACTACCAAGCCATGTCTTTCCCAGACCGGAATCAAGCATCCAAGGACCGGTTTCTGGCTATCAGCCTTCATCAGCCTGGATAGCTTGACTCCAGTGGTGTGGAGAGCCTGGGACTCACGTCTGAGCATCCCCAGCACACTCAGGGTGAAATTGCAAAAAACACAGTTGATGGAAAGAATGTAGAACAATGTCATACATTCACCCCAGTACAAGGATCTGGGCCTAAATCCATTGTTTTTTTGCACTCCACACCACCCTGGGTTAGACACTGGCTATATGCAAATCAGCTCTGACCCTGTGCCTCATGGGAACAGTCCAGTCCGAACTACCAAGCCATGTCTTTCCCAGACCGGAATCAAGCATCCAAGGACCGGTTTCTGGCTATCAGCCTTCATCAGCCTGGATAGCTTGACTCCAGTGGTGTGGAGAGCCTGGGACTCACGTCTGAGCATCCCCAGCACACTCAGGGTGAAATTGCAAAAAACACAGTTGATGGACAGAATGTAGAACAATGTCATACATTCACCCCAGTACAAGGATCTGGGCCTAAATCCATCGTTTTTTTGCACTCCACACCACCCTGGGTTAGACACTGGCTATATGCAAATCAGCTCTGACCCTGTGCCTCATGGGAACAGTCCAGTCCGAACTACCAAGCCATGTCTTTCCCAGACCGGAATCAAGCATCCAAGGACCGGTTTCTGGCTATTGTGGTAAATAAATAAATAATACCCTATTTTTGACTAGGCATATATCATAACAGATAGCTCAATAAATAAGAGTCAAGATTCGAGGTAGTAGGAGTTTCTGCAGGTTTATTACAGCATAAGGACAGGATCAGGACAACCTGCATAGGAACAGAATGGCAGGGCTAGAGTGGCCCGGCAGCTGCCGGGGCTGGGTCTGGGATGAGCGCGCTAACTTTTTTTAACAATACACGGGCATATATACATAGCGCGAACACATAGCATTACATTGCAGTAGGCGTAGCAGTGGGTGGAGCAGAAGGTGTGACGCGTAGCAGTCGCGAAAGATAACAGTAAAAGTAGGTGTAACTGGGCGTATACATAGACATGTGGTGTAAACGTAACAGAATATGTCATGAATGGGGCGAAAACATTGGAGGGGGCTACCTAAGGAGCCGGGACCTCTAACCTGGTGGTGCGCGTAAACTGGCAATGACGTATCACTAGGAGAAGCTGGGGGCTAGGAACTCTGTGCTAGGGGCAGAGACTAAAGTCTGGAGGGTCGGAGCGACATGTACCTAAACTCTATCTAGTATCTGATGTTTAGGGAACATGTTGATATAAACTAGAAGTCAAGAGGGGAAAGGCTAACTTGATTCTAAGACTGGACCATGCATTATTCTACATGTAGTGCGTGATGAAGAATATTAAATGACCAGTAAATACAGTATTTCTCTAACATGGAGACGTGAAGGCTAGACAATGACGGAAACTATTGATGCAGTTCAGTAGCTTAGGAATGCAGAGAAGGAGGACTAAACTGATAGCTGGAATCATAACATACTCTTGGCAGACTCAGAGGCAGAGCCAGGCTGCACCGGGCACTGCGAGGCAGGAAGTAAGTGAAAGGTCGAGGATACAGGTGGGGGCTGTATCGCTCCTCAACGAGGCTTCAGGAGACAGGAGCTGAATCTAGTGTCCAGGCCCTGTTGAGGCCTGGAAACGGGGACTTTATAATGGAATAATGTGCACACTGAGAAACGTGGCAACATTACTTTACATAGGCCTGATATTCGTAGTATTCACGAGGACTGGAAACTGGCATACTAGAGGTAGACACAACTATAATTGCGTCATTAATCGGACATGGGGAATAACATATGCATATTGGTCATGCACACATAACATATGATGGATGACACGTAGAGACACAGAACATGACAAAATTTACTTTTCCACATTCCCTCCTTGTCACTACGTTTCCATCAGGAAACATCAATATTCATGATACCATCTATCATTTCATATAGTATTATTTGCTCGTCTCGAATTGTCTTGGAACGGGATTTAGAACGGGGCTCGGGACTAGGAATACAAGAGGTAGCACAAATGCCGCAAATCGCAGGGCCACATTGTATACAGAGGCAGCAGCTGAATATGATCGCTACTGCTATACCTAGAAAGGACAGGACTTTCCATCCCCAGGCGGAAATTATATTCCAGAACCAACCGGACCATGTCCAGGTGCCTGGATTCTGGTGTAACAGATGGGCAATTTTATGAAGTCTGGTTATAGCTGAATAAACAGACGGCGCGTTATTTGGAATGAAAATGCAGCAACTAGATCCGAGAACTCTACAGGCCCCGCCCCTATCGGCCAGTATGACGTCAAGGACGAGACGATTCTGTAAAACGACAATTCTCATAAAGGATTGCTCTTCGGTTAAGTTACCTAGAGCGGAGGCAGTCTCATCTACTACTGCTTCAAGGGTTCTTGTTAACCTACGGATTAGCTTACTGTTTACAACTGTACCTAAATAAGGGAACACACCTTTATCTATATCAATGAATTGCTCTGCGGTAGTTTCAGTATAATCGACAATCGGGAGGTTTCTCTTGTGTCTAGTATGTACTAGATGTGTGTTTCTATGATAGTCAGGTGGGGCTAGAAAAACTGGTGGCAGTAGGAAGGCAATGTAACAGGTTCCCTCCCAATCGAGGGGCAGACGAACATATGCGGTTTGACCACAAATAAAATATGAATGACGTGAAGCTTTGAAAATAGATTTCCCACTGTCACTATACTTGACAATAGTAGTACAATCACTATGTCCTACGTGTACAGAACCATGACTACGGACACATAATTCGCCTTTGACTGGTAGTACTGAAATAGCAGGTGAGTCTGGAGTAGTATCAGACTGGACATTCAGGACCATAAAATTCGACGAATAATTACCTAAATTATACACTTCATTTTCTAGATCTAAACCTGTTCTGTGGGGGAAACCTTGCTTGTCTGGGAAACATGTGCTGTTAAGAAAAGACATATCTGTTGAGGATGACGTTAACGTGGACCATGCTCCACACGAACCATTATGTGAGAATGGATAAGGAAAAAGTGGCAGAACTCCCTTCGGTGTCTGGAAAGGGGGGAGTCGACCACACACCCAACAATTAGTGGCATTGCTGGTCTGGTGTGAGTAATGTAACATACGGATAAATGAATTGTTACGCATAGCGAGGCGGTAAGCATATTCGTGAGGAGGCAGATCACTAAACGTGTGCTCTCCTGTAACATTAGCAGACTTATTTACATGAGAAACTGAAAAATACAGGAAAAATGCATAGCTGATGCAAGAAATCATAATGCTGATGAATAATATGAAGCTTAGAAAAATGATACATTGAATTGAGTTTTGACTAACTCTCTCACTATGGGGGTCTATTTTATACATGTCAGAAACAGCCTAACCGTTTCACCTAGGGGAGGACTTATACAATCAAACTGACTGACTTATTAGACCGTAGCTTTTGCTTATACTCCTGCTGCGGAGTTTTCTCTAACAGGGAAGGGGTTGGGTCAATGTCTTTTGCGGGACAGTCCTTAGGAACAATATTTCGGCAGTCCTTAAAATCCTGGGAATCCTTGGAAATGTTTTTAGAAACGGGTTTTAATCCATTGAAAAGTTTTACATGAGAAAGATGTATCCATCCTTTTCGGCCTTCCAACTTCACGGCTGTACGGGTGGTGAGGAGGACCTGACGGGGCTCCTTCCAACGAGGTTCCAGCGGACTTGATCTGTCAAAGTTTCGGATCATCACCATGGAACCTGGAACGATTTCATGCGGTGCCACCTCGGTATTGTCTGGAAATGCGGCGGCAACCTGTGAACGACATGAGTTGAGGGCAGACATCAAGGAAGCTAGGTAATCTGTCAGCATATTACATGAAACATCGGTAATACTTCGGGGTCTAGGAGTACCCCACATGTTAGGGGGGCGGCCGAAAACGACCTCATACGGGGACAGACCTGATCTGGAATGTGCGACCATGCGTATATAAAATAAAGCGACTGGCAGAGCTACTAGCCAGTCCACACCCTTTTCTTTACAAACTTTGGCGATACGGATTTTCAGAGTTTGATTATGTCTCTCGACTAGACCGGCTGCTTCAGGATGGCGTACACAATGGAACTTCCACTGGTACCCTAACAAAAGGGAAACGTGCTTCATGAGTTCAGATGAGAATGGCTGACCGTTATCAGAATATACGACTCTAGGGAGTCCATATCTAGGGAAGAATTCACGAACCAACTGCTTGGCAGTGGTCGCGGCTGTGTAATCTGGGACTGGATATGCTTCTGTCCATCTGGACAAAGCGCATACAACTACAAGGACATACTTGAAACCTCGACATCGCTCCATCTGAATATAATCCATCTGGAGGACTTCAAAGGGGTGGTCAGGAGGCTGGAAACCACCTTGTTCCACCGGGACACTTTTACCTGGATTAAACTGACAACATATCATACAGGTACGGACTTTCTGCTTGGCTGCAGCTCGTAAATGCTTGTTGAACCAAATGTTCTGGATACTGTCTAACATAGCTTTTTCTCCTAAATGTGCTGGACTATGTGCGGTATTAATGATGACTTGAACCATAGAGTCGGGGAGAAACCATGTGGCTCTACCCTTCGTTAACCATCCTTGATCTGTCTGGACCCCTCCTTGTTCGGACCATTTCTTGATTTCTTCAGGAGTAGCATGTAACTGGATATCTATGACCTCTTGAGTAGGGTCCTTAATTGTCATACATGTAGTCGGATCTGGAGTGTGTGTCAGGTTAACTGGAATGTCTGGAGTCTGTGCTGTAAGCTTGGCTGTGCGATCTGCTAGATCATTGCCTTGGGAAATAATGTCAGTAACTTTCGTATGTGCTTTGCATTTCATGATAGCAATGGATGTTGGTAAATGTATGGCATCTAACAGAGCTTGAATAAGGAGACCATGCTGAATCTTGGTTCCATGAGAAGTCATGAAACCTCTCTCCTGCCAGAGCACTCCGAAGTCGTGTACAACTCCAAATGCGTAACGTGAATCTGTGTAAACATTAACTTTCAGGTTCTTGGCGTGTATACAGGCTTGTGTCAGAGCAACTAGCTCTGCTGCTTGAGCGGACAGGGTATCAATACGGTGTGTTTCAATAACTTCAGTGTCAGTAGTCACTGCATATGCGGCGACTAGTTCTCCTGTACTAGTTCTCATACATGAACCATCCACATAAAGTGTCAGGTCAGGATCTAGTAACGGAATATCTGTCAGGTCATGTCTTGGCTTTGTCGTAATGTTAACTACTTCCACGCAGTCATGTGTGGCTGGATTTGGACTAACTGATGGTAACAGTGTAGCAGGATTCAGGATATTGCAGCGTCTAATTACTATGTGTGGCTGGAACAGTGTCAATTCATAACCTGTTAAACGTGCAATTGTCAAGTGCTGTGTTTGTGTTCGGTTTAAAAGAACTTCTACGGAGTGTGGAACTTGTACTGTCAGGGAGTGTCCTAGAACTATGGAATCACTTTGTCTAATAGCTAGTGCTGTGGCTGCAACTGACTTGAGGCACGCAGGCAACGCCTGGGCGACTGGATCTAATGTGCTCGAAAAATAAGCACAGGGCTTGTATTGACCTGCTTGATCTTGTGTGAGAACAGATAATGCTGTACCTTCACGTTCTGTGACGAAAAGTGTAAAAGGCTTACTGTAGTTCGGTGTAGCTAGAACTGGAGCTTGGCATAAAGCTGTCTTTAACTCATTGAAACTAAGTGTATGTTCAGATGTCCAAGGGAGGACAGTCGATACGGCTGCCTCCTGTGTCGTTAACTGTATCAGTGGCTTGGCTAGAAATGCATACTGGGGAATCCATTGTCTGCAATAAGAAGTAAGGCCGATAAAGGCACGCACCTCCTTCTGGGTTCTGGGCTGGGGAAGACTCGCTATTAACTGGATACGGTCGGGTGTCAACTGCCTACCCCTCTTGGACAGTAAGTGTCCTAAGTATACCACTTGCTGGACACAGAATTGAAGCTTCGAAGGGGACACCTTGTGCCCCATCTCGGCTAGGAAATACAGAACCGTCAGTGACGCACGCTCGCAATCACGTTCAGAACGGGCTGTGATCAGTAGATCATCGACATACTGAAGCAGGGCAGTGTCAGTTGGCATGTGAATATTGTCTAGTTGTCTCTTGAGTGCTTGACTGTAAATACTAGGGCTTTCTGTGAAACCTTGAGGAGCGCGTGTGAACATATAGCTCCTTCCATTTAAACAAAATCCGAAAAGAAACTGGCTGTCTGGATGAATGGGAACACTAAAAAATGCATTCTTGAGGTCTATGACAGTGAAGAACATGGCTTCGGGATCAATAGCAGTTAACAGGGAGGAAATATCTGGGACAACTGGGTACTGAGGAATAATACATTTGTTAAGTTCTCGTAAATCAATCACTAATCGATATACTGGGGGTGCATTTGGATCAGTGCGTTTCATGACTGGAATGATCGGAGAATTACATACATTGGAGTCAGTTTCTACAACTACTCCTTGAGCGATGAGCTCGTCTATAATTTTGGATAAGGCTGCTACAGCCTCGGGTGGCAATCTATACTGCCTGATTCGTGGTAACACTACACCTGGTTTGAGAGTCACACGATGGGGTGTGATTTGCATGTAACCTACATCAGTTGGACCTTGCGCCCATAAATGCTGCGGAACATTAGACAGTCTTGAATCAAAATCTCGTAATACATAGTGACCCTTAAAGTCACGTAGGAACAGACGTATCCCCTCTGGGGAACAGCATATAACGGCACCTAACTCTTTCAGTGTTTTAATGCCCAATAGATTTTCTGGACATGACTTAGTAAGTAACAGATCAGTAGTGCGGGACAATGGGCCTACTTCTAAAGTAACTGGCTTAGATATCTCGTTAACGATAGGTTTTCCTGAAAATCCAAGGGAAACATTTCTTGAGCCTGAGAGCGGAGCCCCTGGAACTTCGGCATGACTAATTGTGGTCCTACTTGCCCCTGTATCAATCAGAAACTTTCTGTCTTTCCCTAATACTTGACTGTGAACATAGGGACCTTCTTGATCTACAGGTATCTCGATGAGAGGCAAGCCTACCTCCCTCTCTAGGCTGTTTCATGAATATGGCTGGTACTCTGGATACTCAGACTGTGCATACTGGTACATCTGCGATGTGACATGCTGTGTTGCAGCAATAGGCTGCGGTACTGTAACTGTCTGTTGTGCATTCTGTGGCTGAGGAATCTGTGAAACTTGTTCTTGTCTAGGCGGACGTGGTCTTTCTTTAGTCTTACCAGTAGCTATGTTGTGTTTCAGAACTGCACACTCATTTATAAAATGACCTGGCTGTTTACAATAATTGCAGTTCCCTTTAACGGGAGCTGCAGGATGACTGGCTTGATTCGGACCCCTCTTCTGACTGTCTTGAGGAACAGATTGTGCAACTAGTACTTTCATTTTCGTGTCTTTCATACGTTTTCTCTCGTGTTCTTGCTCTTCCCTGATTCTATTCTGGTGATACTGAAGCATCTGGAGCATCTGGGACGGAGTATTTGCTTGCCAGGTGCTTTCGACTTTCAAAACTCGATTTTTAATTTGTGGACTTGAATTCTCGACTAATTTAGTAACGAAAAGGTGAGGGTATGACTCACTACTTGTCTTGAGGCCACTGTTAATACTGAAACATTTTTCAAACCTAGAATAAAAATCACTAATATCTTCATCTTGTTTCTGTTTACAGGCTGAGATTGCATCCCAGTCTTCTTTTCTCGTTGTTAATAATCTGGGTAAAACTTGAATTAATAATTCTGGTAATTCTTTACATTTATCTCCAAGACCGGTACCTGGTACTCGTGCCTTGTCTTCAGCTTCTAGAGCTGTCCAATCGATCTTTTTCTCTCCCACCTCCCATTCTTTTTCCTTTAGCTTTTCATACACCCCTGCGGGTAGCAGAACTTTTAACATTTTAATGATATCTGGGTAAGTGTATTCTCCCATACGGAGCATGTCTTTTAATTCTCGATGGAACCCTGCTGGATCTTTGTCATGACAGGGAATTAATTTCTTCATTTCAAGGAGTTCCATCTTTGTGATTGGAGTGTATACAAACACTCGCTGCATTTCGCCACCCGTTCCTTTAACTGGGTGGACTTCTCGTAACGGATTCTGTCTGTCTATGTAGAATGATTTACTTTCTGGGGGTGAGACATGAACAAAATGCGGGTTCAAAAACGTTCTATATTTGTGACGTTGTTCTAGAATGACACTAATTAAATCGGTACCTAGACCTCTCCATTTGTACTGGAGTAACTCGTTCAGGATATCATGTAACGGACCTGGATCAGAGTGCTGACCCTCATACAGAGTAATGAGGTGCTGAATCATATACATACCCACCAGTCGCTGCTCGGCTGGGGGCAATTTCAGAAACATTTGTGCCACTATTTCGTCTGGAAAAGTGGTAGAATCAGTAATCCATCGGACTGCTGATCGAACTAGTTCTTGTTCATGCATAGTACTTAATTCACTGTAACCGATTCGTGATCTCAGAATATGATCGGTAGCTTGAAATACTTGTTCTAGGGAACCTTGTTCTGGTACTGAATGATGGAAAATAGACTTGGGTTCTAGACGTAAATGGCGATCTGGAAATCTAGATTTTCCTACATACGCTATTCTAGCAGAATTCTCGTCGTCTTCCTCTTCAGGATCAGAGGTACTTTCTTTCTCGCTTACTTGTGCTGCTTTACGCTGTTCGTGTATCTTTATTATTTCTTTACGGATTTTCTTGTACATACTTTCCATGGCACCGACGGTCTTGTGCTTACCCTCGGCTATATTATCACTCCACCTTGTCAGGATTCTCATTTCGGCAGAATCTTTAGACGGGTAATCTTGTTCTCTTATTAGACAACTAATCAGAAACTTTAATATCATGAGCTGGATCTCGGCTTTCCTTTGAGACATGGCTTCGTGAATACTTTCTGGATCATCCCCTGTACGGATGAAACGATATATTCGGTCTAGATCTTCTTTCATATTCGGTAAGGTGACTAGATACTCGGCCACCTTTCTTACGCGGAACGAATATAAAACCATATTATCCTCGCCTGGGACTGGATCATAGACACATTCGGCAAGGGATTTTCTTATTTCTGCTACCGTCTGATGTCTAGGCGTACGCTGTGACGCTTGTGCATGTAATTCGGCTAACGTTAAACGCTTGTGTGGCGGCGGGGTTTGAGGAGGACCTCCTCCTGCGGCCCCTAAACTAGAATCATCGACGGACATTCTTCGTGGCGGAGCGGGAAGATGAAATGCTGGCTGGACCGGGGGTACCGTAGCAGGTACTCCGGTGTCTGGAAGAGCGGGAAGTGCCTGATTTACAGGGACTGGCGGAGCGCGAACAGGATTTGCATATTCTGGGACTGTGTCGTCCAAATAGGACGAAATAAAAATATCAGCTGCGGTCTGTTTGTGACGTAGCTTGGTCGGAACTAATGGTGGCGGGAAATTACTGGATGCCTCTGGGGTCGCTTTTGGCGAGCCCTCGGCAAGAAGAGGATACATACCCTTAATAAGGGCATGCCTCTGTCTGTCTGACTGTTCGGCTTTGACTTGTTCACCTATCTCGATTAATTCTCTTTCTTGGGCTCGTTCTTGGGATTCTCTACTTAACTCTGACTTTCTGACTTCCTTTTCGGTTCTTCTATGCGCTTCTTTACGCCATAACTCGATGGCATCTTTCTGTGACTGTCTGGCTTTCTTTTTCCATAATGCTTCTTCTACTCGCATGATACATTCGGCATCCCATGTACCCGATACAGGCCATCTATACTTTTCTTCTAACTGTTTGGTATACTCTACCCATAAATCTAGATATAATATGGCGCTTATGCCATGTTTCTGATACATAAAATGACCTGGACTGTCCCTCGGCGGAACAGGAACTGCTTCTTCTAATAAACCCTTTCTAGTTTTTAACTGACGTAACTTGGAAAAGAGCGGCATTGTAAACTTGAATCGGAACACAATACAATACACAAAGAACAATAATAATTGGGAAAACAACTCAGGCATACCACGACATTGAAAATACATTAAACAATATCATAACATAACAGTTCGAACAGAATATTACCTGGAATACTGAGAACAGAAATACAAGAATTATCTCGAACGGAACAGACTAGAGTTACTGGATGCACTGCTGTAACAGTACGGAACATACCGGTCCCATAAAGGGACGCATCAAGACCCGTATCCACCTAGGTGAACACTTCGTTTGTGAGTCTGGGTACCACCAACCCACGGACCAGGAGTCAATTTAGATTGGTCCTGTCTAGATACTACCCCAGCAATGGTACTCACCGGGCAGCACGGAACGGAAAGCCTCGGACTGGACTGGACTGATGGCGACGAACTTCGGACTTCGGACTTCAGTTACGGGTGGGCCTCCGGATACCTCGGACCTTGGACTCTCGGCTTGGGCTCTGGTCGGGACTCGCCGCGTTCCTCCACCGTCTCGTTTGGATGCTGGACCGCCTCCTCCGTCTCCTCCGTGGGCCTGAGGGATACTTGAAGCAGAAATATCTGCACTTGGCCAGTATGGTTCCGTCACGACTGCAGAGGGTCAGGGGGTCGGCGTGGCTTCACCGACGCGTGGGGAAAGGGCAAGTCCCTGTTCGGGCGCCATTATGTGGTAAATAAATAAATAATACCCTATTTTTGACTAGGCATATATCATAACAGATAGCTCAATAAATAAGAGTCAAGATTCGAGGTAGTAGGAGTTTCTGCAGGTTTATTACAGCATAAGGACAGGATCAGGACAACCTGCATAGGAACAGAATGGCAGGGCTAGAGTGGCCCGGCAGCTGCCGGGGCTGGGTCTGGGATGAGCGCGCTAACTTTTTTTAACAATACACGGGCATATATACATAGCGCGAACACATAGCATTACATTGCAGTAGGCGTAGCAGTGGGTGGAGCAGAAGGTGTGACGCGTAGCAGTCGCGAAAGATAACAGTAAAAGTAGGTGTAACTGGGCGTATACATAGACATGTGGTGTAAACGTAACAGAATATGTCATGAATGGGGCGAAAACATTGGAGGGGGCTACCTAAGGAGCCGGGACCTCTAACCTGGTGGTGCGCGTAAACTGGCAATGACGTATCACTAGGAGAAGCTGGGGGCTAGGAACTCTGTGCTAGGAGCAGAGACTAAAGTCTGGAGGGTCGGAGCGACATGTACCTAAACTCTATCTAGTATCTGATGTTTAGGGAACATGTTGATATAAACTAGAAGTCAAGAGGGGAAAGGCTAACTTGATTCTAAGACTGGACCATGCATTATTCTACATGTAGTGCGTGATGAAGAATATTAAATGACCAGTAAATACAGTATTTCTCTAACATGGAGACGTGAAGGCTAGACAATGACGGAAACTATTGATGCAGTTCAGTAGCTTAGGAATGCAGAGAAGGAGGACTAAACTGATAGCTGGAATCATAACATACTCTTGGCAGACTCAGAGGCAGAGCCAGGCTGCACCGGGCACTGCGAGGCAGGAAGTAAGTGAAAGGTCGAGGATACAGGTGGGGGCTGTATCGCTCCTCAACGAGGCTTCAGGAGACAGGAGCTGAATCTAGTGTCCAGGCCCTGTTGAGGCCTGGAAACGGGGACTTTATAATGGAATAATGTGCACACTGAGAAACGTGGCAACATTACTTTACATAGGCCTGATATTCGTAGTATTCACGAGGACTGGAAACTGGCATACTAGAGGTAGACACAACTATAATTGCGTCATTAATCGGACATGGGGAATAACATATGCATATTGGTCATGCACACATAACATATGATGGATGACACGTAGAGACACAGAACATGACAAAATTTACTTTTCCACACTATCAGCCTTCATCAGCCTGGATAGCTTGACTCCAGTGGTGTGGAGAGCCTGGGACTCACGTCTGAGCATCCCCAGCACACTCAGGGTGAAATTGCAAAAAACACAGTTGATGGACAGAATGTAGAACAATGTCATACATTCACCCCAGTACAAGGATCTGGGCCTAAATCCATCGTTTTTTTGCACTCCACACCACCCTGGGTTAGACACTGGCTATATGCAAATCAGCTCTGACCCTGTGCCTCATGGGAACAGTCCAGTCCGAACTACCAAGCCATGTCTTTCCCAGACCGGAATCAAGCATCCAAGGACCGGTTTCTGGCTATCAGCCTTCATCAGCCTGGATAGCTTGACTCCAGTGGTGTGGAGAGCCTGGGACTCACGTCTGAGCATCCCCAGCACACTCAGGGTGAAATTGCAAAAAACACAGTTGATGGACAGAATATAGAACAATGTCATACATTCACCCCAGTACAAGGATCTGGGCCTAAATCCATCGTTTTTTTGCACTCCACACCACCCTGGGTTAGACACTGGCTATATGCAAATCAGCTCTGACCCTGTGCCTCATGGGAACAGTCCAGTCCGAACTACCAAGCCATGTCTTTCCCAGACCGGAATCAAGCATCCAAGGACCGGTTTCTGGCTATCAGCCTTCATCAGCCTGGATAGCTTGACTCCAGTGGTGTGGAGAGCCTGGGACTCACGTCTGAGCATCCCCAGCACACTCAGGGTGAAATTGCAAAAAACACAGTTGATGGACAGAATGTAGAACAATGTCATACATTCACCCCAGTACAAGGATCTGGGCCTAAATCCATCGTTTTTTTGCACTCCACACCACCCTGGGTTAGACACTGGCTATATGCAAATCAGCTCTGACCCTGTGCCTCATGGGAACAGTCCAGTCCGAACTACCAAGCCATGTCTTTCCCAGACCGGAATCAAGCATCCAAGGACCGGTTTCTGGCTATCAGCCTTCATCAGCCTGGATAGCTTGACTCCAGTGGTGTGGAGAGCCTGGGACTCACGTCTGAGCATCCCCAGCACACTCAGGGTGAAATTGCAAAAAACACAGTTGATGGACAGAATGTAGAACAATGTCATACATTCACCCCAGTACAAGGATCTGGGCCTAAATCCATCGTTTTTTGCACTCCACACCACCCTGGGTTAGACACTGGCTATATGCAAATCAGCTCTGACCCTGTGCCTCATGGGAACAGTCCAGTCCGAACTACCAAGCCATGTCTTTCCCAGACCGGAATCAAGCATCCAAGGACCGGTTTCTGGCTATCAGCCTTCATCAGCCTGGATAGCTTGACTCCAGTGGTGTGGAGAGCCTGGGACTCACGTCTGAGCATCCCCAGCACACTCAGGGTGAAATTGCAAAAAACACAGTTGATGGACAGAATATAGAACAATGTCATACATTCACCCCAGTACAAGGATCTGGGCCTAAATCCATCGATTTTTTGCACTCCACACCACCCTGGGTTAGACACTGGCTATATGCAAATCAGCTCTGACCCTGTGCCTCATGGGAACAGTCCAGTCCGAACTACCAAGCCATGTCTTTCCCAGACCGGAATCAAGCATCCAAGGACCGGTTTCTGGCTATCAGCCTTCATCAGCCTGGATAGCTTGACTCCAGTGGTGTGGAGAGCCTGGGACTCACGTCTGAGCATCCCCAGCACACTCAGGGTGAAATTGCAAAAAACACAGTTGATGGACAGAATGTAGAACAATGTCATACATTCACCCCAGTACAAGGATCTGGGCCTAAATCCATCGGTTTTTTTGCACTCCACACCACCCTGGGTTAGACACTGGCTATATGCAAATCAGCTCTGACCCTGTGCCTCATGGGAACAGTCCAGTCCGAACTACCAAGCCATGTCTTTCCCAGACCGGAATCAAGCATCCAAGGACCGGTTTCTGGCTATCAGCCTTCATCAGCCTGGATAGCTTGACTCCAGTGGTGTGGAGAGCCTGGGACTCACGTCTGAGCATCCCCAGCACACTCAGGGTGAAATTGCAAAAAACACAGTTGATGGACAGAATGTAGAACAATGTCATCCATTCACCCCAGTACAAGGATCTGGGCCTAAATCCATCGTTTTTTTGCACTCCACACCACCCTGGGTTAGACACTGGCTATATGCAAATCAGCTCTGACCCTGTGCCTCATGGGAACAGTCCAGTCCGAACTACCAAGCCATGTCTTTCCCAGACCAGAATCAAGCATCCAAGGACCGGTTTCTGGCTATCAGCCTTCATCAGCCTGGATAGCTTGACTCCAGTGGTGTGGAGAGCCTGGGACTCACGTCTGAGCATCCCCAGCACACTCAGGGTGAAATTGCAAAAACACAGTTGATGGACAGAATGTAGAACAATGTCATACATTCACCCCAGTACAAGGATCTGGGCCTAAATCCATCGTTTTTTTGCACTCCACACCACCCTGGGTTAGACACTGGCTATATGCAAATCAGCTCTGACCCTGTGCCTCATGGGAACAGTCCAGTCCGAACTACCAAGCCATGTCTTTCCCAGACCGGAATCAAGCATCCAAGGACCGGTTTCTGGCTATCAGCCTTCATCAGCCTGGATAGCTTGACTCCAGTGGTGTGGAGAGCCTGGGACTCACGTCTGAGCATCCCCAGCACACTCAGGGTGAAATTGCAAAAAACACAGTTGATGGACAGAATGTAGAACAATGTCATACATTCACCCCAGTACAAGGATCTGGGCCTAAATCCATCGTTTTTTTGCACTCCACACCACCCTGGGTTAGACACTGGCTATATGCAAATCAGCTCTGACCCTGTGCCTCATGCGAACAGTCCAGTCCGAACTACCAAGCCATGTCTTTCCCAGACCGGAATCAAGCATCCAAGGACCGGTTTCTGGCTATCAGCCTTCATCAGCCTGGATAGCTTGACTCCAGTGGTGTGGAGAGCCTGGGACTCAAGTCTGAGCATCCCCAGCACACTCAGGGGGAAATTGCAAAAAACACAGTTGATGGACAGAATGTAGAACAATGTCATACATTCACCCCAGTACAAGGATCTGGGCCTAAATCCATCATTTTTTTGCACTCCACACCACCCTGGGTTAGACACTGGCTATATGCAAATCAGCTCTGACCCTGTGCCTCATGGGAACAGTCCAGTCCGAACTACCAAGCCATGTCTTTTCCAGACCGGAATCAAGCATCCAAGGACCGGTTTCTGGCTATCAGCCTTCATCAGCCTGGATAGCTTGACTCCAGTGGTGTGGAGAGCCTGGGACTCACGTCTGAGCATCCCCAGCACACTCAGGGTGAAATTGCAAAAAACACAGTTGATGGACAGAATGTAGAACAATGTCATACATTCACCCCAGTACAAGGATCTGGGCCTAAATCCATCGTTTTTTTGCACTCCACACCACCCTGGGTTAGACACTGGCTATATGCAAATCAGCTCTGACCCTGTGCCTCATGGGAACAGTCCAGTCCGAACTACCAAGCCATGTCTTTCCCAGACCGGAATCAAGCATCCAAGGACCGGTTTCTGGCTATCAGCCTTCATCAGCCTGGATAGCTTGACTCCAGTGGTGTGGAGAGCCTGGGACTCACGTCTGAGCATCCCCAGCACACTCAGGGTGAAATTGCAAAAAACACAGTTGATGGACAGAATATAGAACAATGTCATACATTCACCCCAGTACAAGGATCTGGGCCTAAATCCATCGTTTTTTTGCACTCCACACCACCCTGGGTTAGACACTGGCTATATGCAAATCAGCTCTGACCCTGTGCCTCATGGGAACAGTCCAGTCCGAACTACCAAGCCATGTCTTTCCCAGACCGGAATCAAGCATCCAAGGACCGGTTTCTGGCTATCAGCCTTCATCAGCCTGGATAGCTTGACTCCAGTGGTGTGGAGAGCCTGGGACTCACGTCTGAGCATCCCCAGCACACTCAGGGTGAAATTGCAAAAAACACAGTTGATGGACAGAATGTAGAACAATGTCATACATTCACCCCAGTACAAGGATCTGGGCCTAAATCCATCGTTTTTTTTGCACTCCACACCACCCTGGGTTAGACACTGGCTATATGCAAATCAGCTCTGACCCTGTGCCTCATGGGAACAGTCCAGTCCGAACTACCAAGCCATGTCTTTCCCAGACCGGAATCAAGCATCCAAGGACCGGTTTCTGGCTATCAGCCTTCATCAGCCTGGATAGCTTGACTCCAGTGGTGTGGAGAGCCTGGGACTCACGTCTGAGCATCCCCAGCACACTCAGGGTGAAATTGCAAAAAACACAGTTGATGGACAGAATGTAGAACAATGTCATCCATTCACCCCAGTACAAGGATCTGGGCCTAAATCCATCGTTTTTTTGCACTCCACACCACCCTGGGTTAGACACTGGCTATATGCAAATCAGCTCTGACCCTGTGCCTCATGGGAACAGTCCAGTCCGAACTACCAAGCCATGTCTTTCCCAGACCGGAATCAAGTATCCAAGGACCGGTTTCTGGCTATCAGCCTTCATCAGCCTGGATAGCTTGACTCCAGTGGTGTGGAGAGCCTGGGACTCGCGTCTGAGCATCCCCAGCACACTCAGGGTGAAATTGCAAAAAACACAGTTGATGGACAGAATGTAGAACAATGTCATACATTCACCCCAGTACAAGGATCTGGGCCTAAATCCATCATTTTTTTGCACTCCACACCACCCTGGGTTAGACACTGGCTATATGCAAATCAGCTCTGACCCTGTGCCTCATGGGAACAGTCCAGTCCGAACTACCAAGCCATGTCTTTCCCAGACCGGAATCAAGCATCCAAGGATCGGTTTCTGGCTATCAGCCTTCATCAGCCTGGATAGCTTGACTCCAGTGGTGTGGAGAGCCTGGGACTCACGTCTGAGCATCCCCAGCACACTCAGGGTGAAATTGCAAAAAACACAGTTGATGGACAGAATGTAGAACAATGTCATACATTCACCCCAGTACAAGGATCTGGGCCTAAATCCATTGTTTTTTTGCACTCCACACCACCCTGGGTTAGACACTGGCTATATGCAAATCGGCTCTGACCCTGTGCCTCATGGGAACAGTCCAGTCCGAACTACCAAGCCATGTCTTTCCCAGACCGGAATCAAGCATCCAAGGACCGGTTTCTGGCTATCAGCCTTCATCAGCCTGGATAGCTTGACTCCAGTGGTGTGGAGAGCCTGGGACTCACGTCTGAGCATCCCCAGCACACTCAGGGTGAAATTGCAAAAAACACAGTTGATGGACAGAATGTAGAACAATGTCATACATTCACCCCAGTACAAGGATCTGGGCCTAAATCCATCGTTTTTTTGCACTCCACACCACCCTGGGTTAGACACTGGCTATATGCAAATCAGCTCTGACCCTGTGCCTCATGGGAACAGTCCAGTCCGAACTACCAAGCCATGTCTTTCCCAGACCGGAATCAAGCATCCAAGGACCGGTTTCTGGCTATCAGCCTTCATCAGCCTGGATAGCTTGACTCCAGTGGTGTGGAGAGCCTGGGACTCACGTCTGAGCATCCCCAGCACACTCAGGGTGAAATTGCAAAAAACACAGTTGATGGACAGAATGTAGAACAATGTCATACATTCACCCCAGTACAAGGATCTGGGCCTAAATCCATCGTTTTTTTGCACTCCACACCACCCTGGGTTAGACACTGGCTATATGCAAATCAGCTCTGACCCTGTGCCTCATGGGAACAGTCCAGTCCGAACTACCAAGCCATGTCTTTCCCAGACCGGAATCAAGCATCCAAGGACCGGTTTCTGGCTATCAGCCTTCATCAGCCTGGATAGCTTGACTCCAGTGGTGTGGAGAGCCTGGGACTCACGTCTGAGCATCCCCAGCACACTCAGGGTGAAATTGCAAAAAACACAGTTGATGGACAGAATGTAGAACAATGTCATACATTCACCCCAGTACAAGGATCTGGGCCTAAATCCATCGTTTTTTTGCACTCCACACCACCCTGGGTTAGACACTGGCTATATGCAAATCAGCTCTGACCCTGTGCCTCATGGGAACAGTCCAGTCCGAACTACCAAGCCATGTCTTTCCCAGACCGGAATCAAGCATCCAAGGACCGGTTTCTGGCTATCAGCCTTCATCAGCCTGGATAGCTTGACTCCAGTGGTGTGGAGAGCCTGGGACTCACGTCTGAGCATCCCCAGCACACTCAGGGTGAAATTGCAAAAAACACAGTTGATGGACAGAATATAGAACAATGTCATACATTCACCCCAGTACAAGGATCTGGGCCTAAATCCATCGATTTTTTGCACTCCACACCACCCTGGGTTAGACACTGGCTATATGCAAATCAGCTCTGACCCTGTGCCTCATGGGAACAGTCCAGTCCGAACTACCAAGCCATGTCTTTCCCAGACCGGAATCAAGCATCCAAGGACCGGTTTCTGGCTATCAGCCTTCATCAGCCTGGATAGCTTGACTCCAGTGGTGTGGAGAGCCTGGGACTCACGTCTGAGCATCCCCAGCACACTCAGGGTGAAATTGCAAAAAACACAGTTGATGGACAGAATGTAGAACAATGTCATACATTCACCCCAGTACAAGGATCTGGGCCTAAATCCATCGTTTTTTTTGCACTCCACACCACCCTGGGTTAGACACTGGCTATATGCAAATCAGCTCTGACCCTGTGCCTCATGGGAACAGTCCAGTCCGAACTACCAAGCCATGTCTTTCCCAGACCGGAATCAAGCATCCAAGGACCGGTTTCTGGCTATCAGCCTTCATCAGCCTGGATAGCTTGACTCCAGTGGTGTGGAGAGCCTGGGACTCACGTCTGAGCATCCCCAGCACACTCAGGGTGAAATTGCAAAAAACACAGTTGATGGACAGAATGTAGAACAATGTCATCCATTCACCCCAGTACAAGGATCTGGGCCTAAATCCATCGTTTTTTTGCACTCCACACCACCCTGGGTTAGACACTGGCTATATGCAAATCAGCTCTGACCCTGTGCCTCATGGGAACAGTCCAGTCCGAACTACCAAGCCATGTCTTTCCCAGACCAGAATCAAGCATCCAAGGACCGGTTTCTGGCTATCAGCCTTCATCAGCCTGGATAGCTTGACTCCAGTGGTGTGGAGAGCCTGGGACTCACGTCTGAGCATCCCCAGCACACTCAGGGTGAAATTGCAAAAACACAGTTGATGGACAGAATGTAGAACAATGTCATACATTCACCCCAGTACAAGGATCTGGGCCTAAATCCATCGTTTTTTTGCACTCCACACCACCCTGGGTTAGACACTGGCTATATGCAAATCAGCTCTGACCCTGTGCCTCATGGGAACAGTCCAGTCCGAACTACCAAGCCATGTCTTTCCCAGACCGGAATCAAGCATCCAAGGACCGGTTTCTGGCTATCAGCCTTCATCAGCCTGGATAGCTTGACTCCAGTGGTGTGGAGAGCCTGGGACTCACGTCTGAGCATCCCCAGCACACTCAGGGTGAAATTGCAAAAAACACAGTTGATGGACAGAATGTAGAACAATGTCATACATTCACCCCAGTACAAGGATCTGGGCCTAAATCCATCGTTTTTTTGCACTCCACACCACCCTGGGTTAGACACTGGCTATATGCAAATCAGCTCTGACCCTGTGCCTCATGCGAACAGTCCAGTCCGAACTACCAAGCCATGTCTTTCCCAGACCGGAATCAAGCATCCAAGGACCGGTTTCTGGCTATCAGCCTTCATCAGCCTGGATAGCTTGACTCCAGTGGTGTGGAGAGCCTGGGACTCAAGTCTGAGCATCCCCAGCACACTCAGGGGGAAATTGCAAAAAACACAGTTGATGGACAGAATGTAGAACAATGTCATACATTCACCCCAGTACAAGGATCTGGGCCTAAATCCATCATTTTTTTGCACTCCACACCACCCTGGGTTAGACACTGGCTATATGCAAATCAGCTCTGACCCTGTGCCTCATGGGAACAGTCCAGTCCGAACTACCAAGCCATGTCTTTTCCAGACCGGAATCAAGCATCCAAGGACCGGTTTCTGGCTATCAGCCTTCATCAGCCTGGATAGCTTGACTCCAGTGGTGTGGAGAGCCTGGGACTCACGTCTGAGCATCCCCAGCACACTCAGGGTGAAATTGCAAAAAACACAGTTGATGGACAGAATGTAGAACAATGTCATACATTCACCCCAGTACAAGGATCTGGGCCTAAATCCATCGTTTTTTTGCACTCCACACCACCCTGGGTTAGACACTGGCTATATGCAAATCAGCTCTGACCCTGTGCCTCATGGGAACAGTCCAGTCCGAACTACCAAGCCATGTCTTTCCCAGACCGGAATCAAGCATCCAAGGACCGGTTTCTGGCTATCAGCCTTCATCAGCCTGGATAGCTTGACTCCAGTGGTGTGGAGAGCCTGGGACTCACGTCTGAGCATCCCCAGCACACTCAGGGTGAAATTGCAAAAAACACAGTTGATGGACAGAATATAGAACAATGTCATACATTCACCCCAGTACAAGGATCTGGGCCTAAATCCATCGTTTTTTTGCACTCCACACCACCCTGGGTTAGACACTGGCTATATGCAAATCAGCTCTGACCCTGTGCCTCATGGGAACAGTCCAGTCCGAACTACCAAGCCATGTCTTTCCCAGACCGGAATCAAGCATCCAAGGACCGGTTTCTGGCTATCAGCCTTCATCAGCCTGGATAGCTTGACTCCAGTGGTGTGGAGAGCCTGGGACTCACGTCTGAGCATCCCCAGCACACTCAGGGTGAAATTGCAAAAAACACAGTTGATGGACAGAATGTAGAACAATGTCATACATTCACCCCAGTACAAGGATCTGGGCCTAAATCCATCGTTTTTTTTGCACTCCACACCACCCTGGGTTAGACACTGGCTATATGCAAATCAGCTCTGACCCTGTGCCTCATGGGAACAGTCCAGTCCGAACTACCAAGCCATGTCTTTCCCAGACCGGAATCAAGCATCCAAGGACCGGTTTCTGGCTATCAGCCTTCATCAGCCTGGATAGCTTGACTCCAGTGGTGTGGAGAGCCTGGGACTCACGTCTGAGCATCCCCAGCACACTCAGGGTGAAATTGCAAAAAACACAGTTGATGGACAGAATGTAGAACAATGTCATCCATTCACCCCAGTACAAGGATCTGGGCCTAAATCCATCGTTTTTTTGCACTCCACACCACCCTGGGTTAGACACTGGCTATATGCAAATCAGCTCTGACCCTGTGCCTCATGGGAACAGTCCAGTCCGAACTACCAAGCCATGTCTTTCCCAGACCGGAATCAAGCATCCAAGGACCGGTTTCTGGCTATCAGCCTTCATCAGCCTGGATAGCTTGACTCCAGTGGTGTGGAGAGCCTGGGACTCGCGTCTGAGCATCCCCAGCACACTCAGGGTGAAATTGCAAAAAACACAGTTGATGGACAGAATGTAGAACAATGTCATACATTCACCCCAGTACAAGGATCTGGGCCTAAATCCATCATTTTTTTGCACTCCACACCACCCTGGGTTAGACACTGGCTATATGCAAATCAGCTCTGACCCTGTGCCTCATGGGAACAGTCCAGTCCGAACTACCAAGCCATGTCTTTCCCAGACCGGAATCAAGCATCCAAGGATCGGTTTCTGGCTATCAGCCTTCATCAGCCTGGATAGCTTGACTCCAGTGGTGTGGAGAGCCTGGGACTCACGTCTGAGCATCCCCAGCACACTCAGGGTGAAATTGCAAAAAACACAGTTGATGGACAGAATGTAGAACAATGTCATACATTCACCCCAGTACAAGGATCTGGGCCTAAATCCATTGTTTTTTTGCACTCCACACCACCCTGGGTTAGACACTGGCTATATGCAAATCGGCTCTGACCCTGTGCCTCATGGGAACAGTCCAGTCCGAACTACCAAGCCATGTCTTTCCCAGACCGGAATCAAGCATCCAAGGACCGGTTTCTGGCTATCAGCCTTCATCAGCCTGGATAGCTTGACTCCAGTGGTGTGGAGAGCCTGGGACTCACGTCTGAGCATCCCCAGCACACTCAGGGTGAAATTGCAAAAAACACAGTTGATGGACAGAATGTAGAACAATGTCATACATTCACCCCAGTACAAGGATCTGGGCCTAAATCCATCGTTTTTTTGCACTCCACACCACCCTGGGTTAGACACTGGCTATATGCAAATCAGCTCTGACCCTGTGCCTCATGGGAACAGTCCAGTCCGAACTACCAAGCCATGTCTTTCCCAGACCGGAATCAAGCATCCAAGGACCGGTTTCTGGCTATCAGCCTTCATCAGCCTGGATAGCTTGACTCCAGTGGTGTGGAGAGCCTGGGACTCACGTCTGAGCATCCCCAGCACACTCAGGGTGAAATTGCAAAAAACACAGTTGATGGACAGAATGTAGAACAATGTCATACATTCACCCCAGTACAAGGATCTGGGCCTAAATCCATCGTTTTTTTGCACTCCACACCACCCTGGGTTAGACACTGGCTATATGCAAATCAGCTCTGACCCTGTGCCTCATGGGAACAGTCCAGTCCGAACTACCAAGCCATGTCTTTCCCAGACCGGAATCAAGCATCCAAGGACCGGTTTCTGGCTATCAGCCTTCATCAGCCTGGATAGCTTGACTCCAGTGGTGTGGAGAGCCTGGGACTCACGTCTGAGCATCCCCAGCACACTCAGGGTGAAATTGCAAAAAACACAGTTGATGGACAGAATATAGAACAATGTCATACATTCACCCCAGTACAAGGATCTGGGCCTAAATCCATCGTTTTTTTGCACTCCACACCACCCTGGGTTAGACACTGGCTATATGCAAATCAGCTCTGACCCTGTGCCTCATGGGAACAGTCCAGTCCGAACTACCAAGCCATGTCTTTCCCAGACCGGAATCAAGCATCCAAGGACCGGTTTCTGGCTATCAGCCTTCATCAGCCTGGATAGCTTGACTCCAGTGGTGTGGAGAGCCTGGGACTCACGTCTGAGCATCCCCAGCACACTCAGGGTGAAATTGCAAAAAACACAGTTGATGGACAGAATGTAGAACAATGTCATACATTCACCCCAGTACAAGGATCTGGGCCTAAATCCATCGTTTTTTTTGCACTCCACACCACCCTGGGTTAGACACTGGATATATGCAAATCAGCTCTGACCCTGTGCCTCATGGGAACAGTCCAGTCCGAACTACCAAGCCATGTCTTTCCCAGACCGGAATCAAGCATCCAAGGACCGGTTTCTGGCTATCAGCCTTCATCAGCCTGGATAGCTTGACTCCAGTGGTGTGGAGAGCCTGGGACTCACGTCTGAGCATCCCCAGCACACTCAGGGTGAAATTGCAAAAAACACAGTTGATGGACAGAATGTAGAACAATGTCATCCATTCACCCCAGTACAAGGATCTGGGCCTAAATCCATCGTTTTTTTGCACTCCACACCACCCTGGGTTAGACACTGGCTATATGCAAATCAGCTCTGACCCTGTGCCTCATGGGAACAGTCCAGTTCGAACTACCAAGCCATGTCTTTCCCAGACCAGAATCAAGCATCCAAGGACCGGTTTCTGGCTATCAGCCTTCATCAGCCTGGATAGCTTGACTCCAGTGGTGTGGAGAGCCTGGGACTCACGTCTGAGCATCCCCAGCACACTCAGGGTGAAATTGCAAAAACACAGTTGATGGACAGAATGTAGAACAATGTCATACATTCACCCCAGTACAAGGATCTGGGCCTAAATCCATCGTTTTTTTGCACTCCACACCACCCTGGGTTAGACACTGGCTATATGCAAATCAGCTCTGACCCTGTGCCTCATGGGAACAGTCCAGTCCGAACTACCAAGCCATGTCTTTCCCAGACCGGAATCAAGCATCCAAGGACCGGTTTCTGGCTATCAGCCTTCATCAGCCTGGATAGCTTGACTCCAGTGGTGTGGAGAGCCTGGGACTCACGTCTGAGCATCCCCAGCACACTCAGGGTGAAATTGCAAAAAACACAGTTGATGGACAGAATGTAGAACAATGTCATACATTCACCCCAGTACAAGGATCTGGGCCTAAATCCATCGTTTTTTTGCACTCCACACCACCCTGGGTTAGACACTGGCTATATGCAAATCAGCTCTGACCCTGTGCCTCATGCGAACAGTCCAGTCCGAACTACCAAGCCATGTCTTTCCCAGACCGGAATCAAGCATCCAAGGACCGGTTTCTGGCTATCAGCCTTCATCAGCCTGGATAGCTTGACTCCAGTGGTGTGGAGAGCCTGGGACTCAAGTCTGAGCATCCCCAGCACACTCAGGGGGAAATTGCAAAAAACACAGTTGATGGACAGAATGTAGAACAATGTCATACATTCACCCCAGTACAAGGATCTGGGCCTAAATCCATCATTTTTTTGCACTCCACACCACCCTGGGTTAGACACTGGCTATATGCAAATCAGCTCTGACCCTGTGCCTCATGGGAACAGTCCAGTCCGAACTACCAAGCCATGTCTTTTCCAGACCGGAATCAAGCATCCAAGGACCGGTTTCTGGCTATCAGCCTTCATCAGCCTGGATAGCTTGACTCCAGTGGTGTGGAGAGCCTGGGACTCACGTCTGAGCATCCCCAGCACACTCAGGGTGAAATTGCAAAAAACACAGTTGATGGACAGAATGTAGAACAATGTCATACATTCACCCCAGTACAAGGATCTGGGCCTAAATCCATCGTTTTTTTGCACTCCACACCACCCTGGGTTAGACACTGGCTATATGCAAATCAGCTCTGACCCTGTGCCTCATGGGAACAGTCCAGTCCGAACTACCAAGCCATGTCTTTCCCAGACCGGAATCAAGCATCCAAGGACCGGTTTCTGGCTATCAGCCTTCATCAGCCTGGATAGCTTGACTCCAGTGGTGTGGAGAGCCTGGGACTCACGTCTGAGCATCCCCAGCACACTCAGGGTGAAATTGCAAAAAACACAGTTGATGGACAGAATATAGAACAATGTCATACATTCACCCCAGTACAAGGATCTGGGCCTAAATCCATCGTTTTTTTGCACTCCACACCACCCTGGGTTAGACACTGGCTATATGCAAATCAGCTCTGACCCTGTGCCTCATGGGAACAGTCCAGTCCGAACTACCAAGCCATGTCTTTCCCAGACCGGAATCAAGCATCCAAGGACCGGTTTCTGGCTATCAGCCTTCATCAGCCTTGATAGCTTGACTCCAGTGGTGTGGAGAGCCTGGGACTCACGTCTGAGCATCCCCAGCACACTCAGGGTGAAATTGCAAAAAACACAGTTGATGGACAGAATGTAGAACAATGTCATACATTCACCCCAGTACAAGGTTCTGGGCCTAAATCCATCGTTTTTTTGCACTCCACACCACCCTGGGTTAGACACTGGCTATATGCAAATCAGCTCTGACCCTGTGCCTCATGGGAACAGTCCAGTCCGAACTACCAAGCCATGTCTTTCCCAGACCGGAATCAAGCATCCAAGGACCGGTTTCTGGCTATCAGCCTTCATCAGCCTGGATAGCTTGACTCCAGTGGTGTGGAGAGCCTGGGACTCACGTCTGAGCATCCCCAGCACACTCAGGGTGAAATTGCAAAAAACACAGTTGATGGACAGAATGTAGAACAATGTCATACATTCACCCCAGTACAAGGATCTGGGCCTAAATCCATCGTTTTTTTTGCACTCCACACCACCCTGGGTTAGACACTGGCTATATGCAAATCAGCTCTGACCCTGTGCCTCATGGGAACAGTCCAGTCCGAACTACCAAGCCATGTCTTTCCCAGACCAGAATCAAGCATCCAAGGACCGGTTTCTGGCTATCAGCCTTCATCAGCCTGGATAGCTTGACTCCAGTGGTGTGGAGAGCCTGGGACTCCCGTCTGAGCATCCCCAGCACACTCAGGGTGAAATTGCAAAAACACAGTTGATGGACAGAATGTAGAACAATGTCATACATTCACCCCAGTACAAGGATCTGGGCCTAAATCCATCGTTTTTTTGCACTCCACACCACCCTGGGTTAGACACTGGCTATATGCAAATCAGCTCTGACCCTGTGCCTCATGGGAACAGTCCAGTCCGAACTACCAAGCCATGTCTTTCCCAGACCGGAATCAAGCATCCAAGGACCGGTTTCTGGCTATCAGCCTTCATCAGCCTGGATAGCTTGACTCCAGTGGTGTGGAGAGCCTGGGACTCACGTCTGAGCATCCCCAGCACACTCAGGGTGAAATTGCAAAAAACACAGTTGATGGACAGAATGTAGAACAATGTCATACATTCACCCCAGTACAAGGATCTGGGCCTAAATCCATCGTTTTTTTGCACTCCACACCACCCTGGGTTAGACACTGGCTATATGCAAATCAGCTCTGACCCTGTGCCTCATGGGAACAGTCCAGTCCGAACTACCAAGCCATGTCTTTCCCAGACCGGAATCAAGCATCCAAGGACCGGTTTCTGGCTATCAGCCTTCATCAGCCTGGATAGCTTGACTCCAGTGGTGTGGAGAGCCTGGGACTCACGTCTGAGCATCCCCAGCACACTCAGGGTGAAATTGCAAAAAACACAGTTGATGGACAGAATGTAGAACAATGTCATACATTCACCCCAGTACAAGGATCTGGGCCTAAATCCATCGTTTTTTTGCACTCCACACCACCCTGGGTTAGACACTGGCTATATGCAAATCAGCTCTGACCCTGTGCCTCATGGGAACAGTCCAGTCCGAACTACCAAGCCATGTCTTTTCCAGACCGGAATCAAGCATCCAAGGACCGGTTTCTGGCTATCAGCCTTCATCAGCCTGGATAGCTTGACTCCAGAGGTGTGGAGAGCCTGGGACTCACGTCTGAGCATCCCCAGCACACTCAGGGTGAAATTGCAAAAAACACAGTTGATGGACAGAATGTAGAACAATGTCATACATTCACCCCAGTACAAGGATCTGGGCCTAAATCCATCGTTTTTTTGCACTCCACACCACCCTGGGTTAGACACTGGCTATATGCAAATCAGCTCTGACCCTGTGCCTCATGGGAACAGTCCAGTCCGAACTACCAAGCCATGTCTTTCCCAGACCGGAATCAAGCATCCAAGGACCGGTTTCTGGCTATCAGCCTTCATCAGCCTGGATAGCTTGACTCCAGTGGTGTGGAGAGCCTGGGACTCACGTCTGAGCATCCCCAGCACACTCAGGGTGAAATTGCAAAAAACACAGTTGATGGACAGAATATAGAACAATGTCATACATTCACCCCAGTACAAGGATCTGGGCCTAAATCCATCGTTTTTTTGTACTCCACACCACCCTGGGTTAGACACTGGCTATATGCAAATCAGCTCTGACCCTGTGCCTCATGGGAACAGTCCAGTCCGAACTACCAAGCCATGTCTTTCCCAGACCGGAATCAAGCATCCAAGGACCGGTTTCTGGCTATCAGCCTTCATCAGCCTGGATAGCTTGACTCCAGTGGTGTGGAGAGCCTGGGACTCACGTCTGAGCATCCCCAGCACACTCAGGGTGAAATTGCAAAAAACACAGTTGATGGACAGAATGTAGAACAATGTCATACATTCACCCCAGTACAAGGATCTGGGCCTAAATCCATCGTTTTTTTGCACTCCACACCACCCTGGGTTAGACACTGGCTATATGCAAATCAGCTCTGACCCTGTGCCTCATGGGAACAGTCCAGTCTGAACTACCAAGCCATGTCTTTCCCAGACCGGAATCAAGCATCCAAGGACCGGTTTCTGGCTATCAGCCTTCATCAGCCTGGATAGCTTGACTCCAGTGGTGTGGAGAGCCTGGGACTCACGTCTGAGCATCCCCAGCACACTCAGGGTGAAATTGCAAAAAACACAGTTGATGGACAGAATGTAGAACAATGTCATACATTCACCCCAGTACAAGGATCTGGGCCTAAATCCATCGTTTTTTTTGCACTCCACACCACCCTGGGTTAGACACTGGCTATATGCAAATCAGCTCTGACCCTGTGCCTCATGGAAACAGTCCAGTCCGAACTACCAAGCCATGTCTTTCCCAGACCGGAATCAAGCATCCAAGGACCGGTTTCTGGCTATCAGCCTTCATCAGCCTGGATAGCTTGACTCCAGTGGTGTGGAGAGCCTGGGACTCACGTCTGAGCATCCCCAGCACACTCAGGGTGAAATTGCAAAAAACACAGTTGATGGACAGAATGTAGAACAATGTCATACATTCACCCCAGTACAAGGATCTGAGCCTAAATCCATCGTTTTTTTGCACTCCACACCACCCTGGGTTAGACACTGGCTATATGCAAATCAGCTCTGACCCTGTGCCTCATGGGAACAGTCCAGTCCGAACTACCAAGCCATGTCTTTTCCAGACCGGAATCAAGCATCCAAGGACCGGTTTCTGGCTATCAGCCTTCATCAGCCTGGATAGCTTGACTCCAGTGGTGTGGAGAGCCTGGGACTCACGTCTGAGCATCCCCAGCACACTCAGGGTGAAATTGCAAAAAACACAGTTGATGGACAGAATGTAGAACAATGTCATCCATTCACCCCAGTACAAGGATCTGGGCCTAAATCCATCGTTTTTTTGCACTCCACACCACCCTGGGTTAGACACTGGCTATATGCAAATCAGCTCTGACCCTGTGCCTCATGGGAACAGTCCAGTCCGAACTACCAAGCCATGTCTTTCCCAGACCGGAATCAAGTATCCAAGGACCGGTTTCTGGCTATCAGCCTTCATCAGCCTGGATAGCTTGACTCCAGTGGTGTGGAGAGCCTGGGACTCGCGTCTGAGCATCCCCAGCACACTCAGGGTGAAATTGCAAAAAACACAGTTGATGGACAGAATGTAGAACAATGTCATACATTCACCCCAGTACAAGGATCTGGGCCTAAATCCATCATTTTTTTGCACTCCACACCACCCTGGGTTAGACACTGGCTATATGCAAATCAGCTCTGACCCTGTGCCTCATGGGAACAGTCCAGTCCGAACTACCAAGCCATGTCTTTCCCAGACCGGAATCAAGCATCCAAGGATCGGTTTCTGGCTATCAGCCTTCATCAGCCTGGATAGCTTGACTCCAGTGGTGTGGAGAGCCTGGGACTCACGTCTGAGCATCCCCAGCACACTCAGGGTGAAATTGCAAAAAACACAGTTGATGGACAGAATGTAGAACAATGTCATACATTCACCCCAGTACAAGGATCTGGGCCTAAATCCATTGTTTTTTTGCACTCCACACCACCCTGGGTTAGACACTGGCTATATGCAAATCGGCTCTGACCCTGTGCCTCATGGGAACAGTCCAGTCCGAACTACCAAGCCATGTCTTTCCCAGACCGGAATCAAGCATCCAAGGACCGGTTTCTGGCTATCAGCCTTCATCAGCCTGGATAGCTTGACTCCAGTGGTGTGGAGAGCCTGGGACTCACGTCTGAGCATCCCCAGCACACTCAGGGTGAAATTGCAAAAAACACAGTTGATGGACAGAATGTAGAACAATGTCATACATTCACCCCAGTACAAGGATCTGGGCCTAAATCCATCGTTTTTTTGCACTCCACACCACCCTGGGTTAGACACTGGCTATATGCAAATCAGCTCTGACCCTGTGCCTCATGGGAACAGTCCAGTCCGAACTACCAAGCCATGTCTTTCCCAGACCGGAATCAAGCATCCAAGGACCGGTTTCTGGCTATCAGCCTTCATCAGCCTGGATAGCTTGACTCCAGTGGTGTGGAGAGCCTGGGACTCACGTCTGAGCATCCCCAGCACACTCAGGGTGAAATTGCAAAAAACACAGTTGATGGACAGAATGTAGAACAATGTCATACATTCACCCCAGTACAAGGATCTGGGCCTAAATCCATCGTTTTTTTGCACTCCACACCACCCTGGGTTAGACACTGGCTATATGCAAATCAGCTCTGACCCTGTGCCTCATGGGAACAGTCCAGTCCGAACTACCAAGCCATGTCTTTCCCAGACCGGAATCAAGCATCCAAGGACCGGTTTCTGGCTATCAGCCTTCATCAGCCTGGATAGCTTGACTCCAGTGGTGTGGAGAGCCTGGGACTCACGTCTGAGCATCCCCAGCACACTCAGGGTGAAATTGCAAAAAACACAGTTGATGGACAGAATGTAGAACAATGTCATACATTCACCCCAGTACAAGGATCTGGGCCTAAATCCATCGTTTTTTTGCACTCCACACCACCCTGGGTTAGACACTGGCTATATGCAAATCAGCTCTGACCCTGTGCCTCATGGGAACAGTCCAGTCCGAACTACCAAGCCATGTCTTTCCCAGACCGGAATCAAGCATCCAAGGACCGGTTTCTGGCTATCAGCCTTCATCAGCCTGGATAGCTTGACTCCAGTGGTGTGGAGAGCCTGGGACTCACGTCTGAGCATCCCCAGCACACTCAGGGTGAAATTGCAAAAAACACAGTTGATGGACAGAATATAGAACAATGTCATACATTCACCCCAGTACAAGGATCTGGGCCTAAATCCATCGATTTTTTGCACTCCACACCACCCTGGGTTAGACACTGGCTATATGCAAATCAGCTCTGACCCTGTGCCTCATGGGAACAGTCCAGTCCGAACTACCAAGCCATGTCTTTCCCAGACCGGAATCAAGCATCCAAGGACCGGTTTCTGGCTATCAGCCTTCATCAGCCTGGATAGCTTGACTCCAGTGGTGTGGAGAGCCTGGGACTCACGTCTGAGCATCCCCAGCACACTCAGGGTGAAATTGCAAAAAACACAGTTGATGGACAGAATGTAGAACAATGTCATACATTCACCCCAGTACAAGGATCTGGGCCTAAATCCATCGTTTTTTTTGCACTCCACACCACCCTGGGTTAGACACTGGCTATATGCAAATCAGCTCTGACCCTGTGCCTCATGGGAACAGTCCAGTCCGAACTACCAAGCCATGTCTTTCCCAGACCGGAATCAAGCATCCAAGGACCGGTTTCTGGCTATCAGCCTTCATCAGCCTGGATAGCTTGACTCCAGTGGTGTGGAGAGCCTGGGACTCACGTCTGAGCATCCCCAGCACACTCAGGGTGAAATTGCAAAAAACACAGTTGATGGACAGAATGTAGAACAATGTCATCCATTCACCCCAGTACAAGGATCTGGGCCTAAATCCATCGTTTTTTTGCACTCCACACCACCCTGGGTTAGACACTGGCTATATGCAAATCAGCTCTGACCCTGTGCCTCATGGGAACAGTCCAGTCCGAACTACCAAGCCATGTCTTTCCCAGACCAGAATCAAGCATCCAAGGACCGGTTTCTGGCTATCAGCCTTCATCAGCCTGGATAGCTTGACTCCAGTGGTGTGGAGAGCCTGGGACTCACGTCTGAGCATCCCCAGCACACTCAGGGTGAAATTGCAAAAACACAGTTGATGGACAGAATGTAGAACAATGTCATACATTCACCCCAGTACAAGGATCTGGGCCTAAATCCATCGTTTTTTTGCACTCCACACCACCCTGGGTTAGACACTGGCTATATGCAAATCAGCTCTGACCCTGTGCCTCATGGGAACAGTCCAGTCCGAACTACCAAGCCATGTCTTTCCCAGACCGGAATCAAGCATCCAAGGACCGGTTTCTGGCTATCAGCCTTCATCAGCCTGGATAGCTTGACTCCAGTGGTGTGGAGAGCCTGGGACTCACGTCTGAGCATCCCCAGCACACTCAGGGTGAAATTGCAAAAAACACAGTTGATGGACAGAATGTAGAACAATGTCATACATTCACCCCAGTACAAGGATCTGGGCCTAAATCCATCGTTTTTTTGCACTCCACACCACCCTGGGTTAGACACTGGCTATATGCAAATCAGCTCTGACCCTGTGCCTCATGCGAACAGTCCAGTCCGAACTACCAAGCCATGTCTTTCCCAGACCGGAATCAAGCATCCAAGGACCGGTTTCTGGCTATCAGCCTTCATCAGCCTGGATAGCTTGACTCCAGTGGTGTGGAGAGCCTGGGACTCAAGTCTGAGCATCCCCAGCACACTCAGGGGGAAATTGCAAAAAACACAGTTGATGGACAGAATGTAGAACAATGTCATACATTCACCCCAGTACAAGGATCTGGGCCTAAATCCATCATTTTTTTGCACTCCACACCACCCTGGGTTAGACACTGGCTATATGCAAATCAGCTCTGACCCTGTGCCTCATGGGAACAGTCCAGTCCGAACTACCAAGCCATGTCTTTTCCAGACCGGAATCAAGCATCCAAGGACCGGTTTCTGGCTATCAGCCTTCATCAGCCTGGATAGCTTGACTCCAGTGGTGTGGAGAGCCTGGGACTCACGTCTGAGCATCCCCAGCACACTCAGGGTGAAATTGCAAAAAACACAGTTGATGGACAGAATGTAGAACAATGTCATACATTCACCCCAGTACAAGGATCTGGGCCTAAATCCATCGTTTTTTTGCACTCCACACCACCCTGGGTTAGACACTGGCTATATGCAAATCAGCTCTGACCCTGTGCCTCATGGGAACAGTCCAGTCCGAACTACCAAGCCATGTCTTTCCCAGACCGGAATCAAGCATCCAAGGACCGGTTTCTGGCTATCAGCCTTCATCAGCCTGGATAGCTTGACTCCAGTGGTGTGGAGAGCCTGGGACTCACGTCTGAGCATCCCCAGCACACTCAGGGTGAAATTGCAAAAAACACAGTTGATGGACAGAATATAGAACAATGTCATACATTCACCCCAGTACAAGGATCTGGGCCTAAATCCATCGTTTTTTTGCACTCCACACCACCCTGGGTTAGACACTGGCTATATGCAAATCAGCTCTGACCCTGTGCCTCATGGGAACAGTCCAGTCCGAACTACCAAGCCATGTCTTTCCCAGACCGGAATCAAGCATCCAAGGACCGGTTTCTGGCTATCAGCCTTCATCAGCCTGGATAGCTTGACTCCAGTGGTGTGGAGAGCCTGGGACTCACGTCTGAGCATCCCCAGCACACTCAGGGTGAAATTGCAAAAAACACAGTTGATGGACAGAATGTAGAACAATGTCATACATTCACCCCAGTACAAGGATCTGGGCCTAAATCCATCGTTTTTTTTGCACTCCACACCACCCTGGGTTAGACACTGGCTATATGCAAATCAGCTCTGACCCTGTGCCTCATGGGAACAGTCCAGTCCGAACTACCAAGCCATGTCTTTCCCAGACCGGAATCAAGCATCCAAGGACCGGTTTCTGGCTATCAGCCTTCATCAGCCTGGATAGCTTGACTCCAGTGGTGTGGAGAGCCTGGGACTCACGTCTGAGCATCCCCAGCACACTCAGGGTGAAATTGCAAAAAACACAGTTGATGGACAGAATGTAGAACAATGTCATCCATTCACCCCAGTACAAGGATCTGGGCCTAAATCCATCGTTTTTTTGCACTCCACACCACCCTGGGTTAGACACTGGCTATATGCAAATCAGCTCTGACCCTGTGCCTCATGGGAACAGTCCAGTCCGAACTACCAAGCCATGTCTTTCCCAGACCGGAATCAAGCATCCAAGGACCGGTTTCTGGCTATCAGCCTTCATCAGCCTGGATAGCTTGACTCCAGTGGTGTGGAGAGCCTGGGACTCGCGTCTGAGCATCCCCAGCACACTCAGGGTGAAATTGCAAAAAACACAGTTGATGGACAGAATGTAGAACAATGTCATACATTCACCCCAGTACAAGGATCTGGGCCTAAATCCATCATTTTTTTGCACTCCACACCACCCTGGGTTAGACACTGGCTATATGCAAATCAGCTCTGACCCTGTGCCTCATGGGAACAGTCCAGTCCGAACTACCAAGCCATGTCTTTCCCAGACCGGAATCAAGCATCCAAGGATCGGTTTCTGGCTATCAGCCTTCATCAGCCTGGATAGCTTGACTCCAGTGGTGTGGAGAGCCTGGGACTCACGTCTGAGCATCCCCAGCACACTCAGGGTGAAATTGCAAAAAACACAGTTGATGGACAGAATGTAGAACAATGTCATACATTCACCCCAGTACAAGGATCTGGGCCTAAATCCATTGTTTTTTTGCACTCCACACCACCCTGGGTTAGACACTGGCTATATGCAAATCGGCTCTGACCCTGTGCCTCATGGGAACAGTCCAGTCCGAACTACCAAGCCATGTCTTTCCCAGACCGGAATCAAGCATCCAAGGACCGGTTTCTGGCTATCAGCCTTCATCAGCCTGGATAGCTTGACTCCAGTGGTGTGGAGAGCCTGGGACTCACGTCTGAGCATCCCCAGCACACTCAGGGTGAAATTGCAAAAAACACAGTTGATGGACAGAATGTAGAACAATGTCATACATTCACCCCAGTACAAGGATCTGGGCCTAAATCCATCGTTTTTTTGCACTCCACACCACCCTGGGTTAGACACTGGCTATATGCAAATCAGCTCTGACCCTGTGCCTCATGGGAACAGTCCAGTCCGAACTACCAAGCCATGTCTTTCCCAGACCGGAATCAAGCATCCAAGGACCGGTTTCTGGCTATCAGCCTTCATCAGCCTGGATAGCTTGACTCCAGTGGTGTGGAGAGCCTGGGACTCACGTCTGAGCATCCCCAGCACACTCAGGGTGAAATTGCAAAAAACACAGTTGATGGACAGAATGTAGAACAATGTCATACATTCACCCCAGTACAAGGATCTGGGCCTAAATCCATCGTTTTTTTGCACTCCACACCACCCTGGGTTAGACACTGGCTATATGCAAATCAGCTCTGACCCTGTGCCTCATGGGAACAGTCCAGTCCGAACTACCAAGCCATGTCTTTCCCAGACCGGAATCAAGCATCCAAGGACCGGTTTCTGGCTATCAGCCTTCATCAGCCTGGATAGCTTGACTCCAGTGGTGTGGAGAGCCTGGGACTCACGTCTGAGCATCCCCAGCACACTCAGGGTGAAATTGCAAAAAACACAGTTGATGGACAGAATATAGAACAATGTCATACATTCACCCCAGTACAAGGATCTGGGCCTAAATCCATCGTTTTTTTGCACTCCACACCACCCTGGGTTAGACACTGGCTATATGCAAATCAGCTCTGACCCTGTGCCTCATGGGAACAGTCCAGTCCGAACTACCAAGCCATGTCTTTCCCAGACCGGAATCAAGCATCCAAGGACCGGTTTCTGGCTATCAGCCTTCATCAGCCTGGATAGCTTGACTCCAGTGGTGTGGAGAGCCTGGGACTCACGTCTGAGCATCCCCAGCACACTCAGGGTGAAATTGCAAAAAACACAGTTGATGGACAGAATGTAGAACAATGTCATACATTCACCCCAGTACAAGGATCTGGGCCTAAATCCATCGTTTTTTTTGCACTCCACACCACCCTGGGTTAGACACTGGATATATGCAAATCAGCTCTGACCCTGTGCCTCATGGGAACAGTCCAGTCCGAACTACCAAGCCATGTCTTTCCCAGACCGGAATCAAGCATCCAAGGACCGGTTTCTGGCTATCAGCCTTCATCAGCCTGGATAGCTTGACTCCAGTGGTGTGGAGAGCCTGGGACTCACGTCTGAGCATCCCCAGCACACTCAGGGTGAAATTGCAAAAAACACAGTTGATGGACAGAATGTAGAACAATGTCATCCATTCACCCCAGTACAAGGATCTGGGCCTAAATCCATCGTTTTTTTGCACTCCACACCACCCTGGGTTAGACACTGGCTATATGCAAATCAGCTCTGACCCTGTGCCTCATGGGAACAGTCCAGTCCGAACTACCAAGCCATGTCTTTCCCAGACCAGAATCAAGCATCCAAGGACCGGTTTCTGGCTATCAGCCTTCATCAGCCTGGATAGCTTGACTCCAGTGGTGTGGAGAGCCTGGGACTCACGTCTGAGCATCCCCAGCACACTCAGGGTGAAATTGCAAAAACACAGTTGATGGACAGAATGTAGAACAATGTCATACATTCACCCCAGTACAAGGATCTGGGCCTAAATCCATCGTTTTTTTGCACTCCACACCACCCTGGGTTAGACACTGGCTATATGCAAATCAGCTCTGACCCTGTGCCTCATGGGAACAGTCCAGTCCGAACTACCAAGCCATGTCTTTCCCAGACCGGAATCAAGCATCCAAGGACCGGTTTCTGGCTATCAGCCTTCATCAGCCTGGATAGCTTGACTCCAGTGGTGTGGAGAGCCTGGGACTCACGTCTGAGCATCCCCAGCACACTCAGGGTGAAATTGCAAAAAACACAGTTGATGGACAGAATGTAGAACAATGTCATACATTCACCCCAGTACAAGGATCTGGGCCTAAATCCATCGTTTTTTTGCACTCCACACCACCCTGGGTTAGACACTGGCTATATGCAAATCAGCTCTGACCCTGTGCCTCATGCGAACAGTCCAGTCCGAACTACCAAGCCATGTCTTTCCCAGACCGGAATCAAGCATCCAAGGACCGGTTTCTGGCTATCAGCCTTCATCAGCCTGGATAGCTTGACTCCAGTGGTGTGGAGAGCCTGGGACTCAAGTCTGAGCATCCCCAGCACACTCAGGGGGAAATTGCAAAAAACACAGTTGATGGACAGAATGTAGAACAATGTCATACATTCACCCCAGTACAAGGATCTGGGCCTAAATCCATCATTTTTTTGCACTCCACACCACCCTGGGTTAGACACTGGCTATATGCAAATCAGCTCTGACCCTGTGCCTCATGGGAACAGTCCAGTCCGAACTACCAAGCCATGTCTTTTCCAGACCGGAATCAAGCATCCAAGGACCGGTTTCTGGCTATCAGCCTTCATCAGCCTGGATAGCTTGACTCCAGTGGTGTGGAGAGCCTGGGACTCACGTCTGAGCATCCCCAGCACACTCAGGGTGAAATTGCAAAAAACACAGTTGATGGACAGAATGTAGAACAATGTCATACATTCACCCCAGTACAAGGATCTGGGCCTAAATCCATCGTTTTTTTGCACTCCACACCACCCTGGGTTAGACACTGGCTATATGCAAATCAGCTCTGACCCTGTGCCTCATGGGAACAGTCCAGTCCGAACTACCAAGCCATGTCTTTCCCAGACCGGAATCAAGCATCCAAGGACCGGTTTCTGGCTATCAGCCTTCATCAGCCTGGATAGCTTGACTCCAGTGGTGTGGAGAGCCTGGGACTCACGTCTGAGCATCCCCAGCACACTCAGGGTGAAATTGCAAAAAACACAGTTGATGGACAGAATATAGAACAATGTCATACATTCACCCCAGTACAAGGATCTGGGCCTAAATCCATCGTTTTTTTGCACTCCACACCACCCTGGGTTAGACACTGGCTATATGCAAATCAGCTCTGACCCTGTGCCTCATGGGAACAGTCCAGTCCGAACTACCAAGCCATGTCTTTCCCAGACCGGAATCAAGCATCCAAGGACCGGTTTCTGGCTATCAGCCTTCATCAGCCTTGATAGCTTGACTCCAGTGGTGTGGAGAGCCTGGGACTCACGTCTGAGCATCCCCAGCACACTCAGGGTGAAATTGCAAAAAACACAGTTGATGGACAGAATGTAGAACAATGTCATACATTCACCCCAGTACAAGGTTCTGGGCCTAAATCCATCGTTTTTTTGCACTCCACACCACCCTGGGTTAGACACTGGCTATATGCAAATCAGCTCTGACCCTGTGCCTCATGGGAACAGTCCAGTCCGAACTACCAAGCCATGTCTTTCCCAGACCGGAATCAAGCATCCAAGGACCGGTTTCTGGCTATCAGCCTTCATCAGCCTGGATAGCTTGACTCCAGTGGTGTGGAGAGCCTGGGACTCACGTCTGAGCATCCCCAGCACACTCAGGGTGAAATTGCAAAAAACACAGTTGATGGACAGAATGTAGAACAATGTCATACATTCACCCCAGTACAAGGATCTGGGCCTAAATCCATCGTTTTTTTTGCACTCCACACCACCCTGGGTTAGACACTGGCTATATGCAAATCAGCTCTGACCCTGTGCCTCATGGGAACAGTCCAGTCCGAACTACCAAGCCATGTCTTTCCCAGACCAGAATCAAGCATCCAAGGACCGGTTTCTGGCTATCAGCCTTCATCAGCCTGGATAGCTTGACTCCAGTGGTGTGGAGAGCCTGGGACTCCCGTCTGAGCATCCCCAGCACACTCAGGGTGAAATTGCAAAAACACAGTTGATGGACAGAATGTAGAACAATGTCATACATTCACCCCAGTACAAGGATCTGGGCCTAAATCCATCGTTTTTTTGCACTCCACACCACCCTGGGTTAGACACTGGCTATATGCAAATCAGCTCTGACCCTGTGCCTCATGGGAACAGTCCAGTCCGAACTACCAAGCCATGTCTTTCCCAGACCGGAATCAAGCATCCAAGGACCGGTTTCTGGCTATCAGCCTTCATCAGCCTGGATAGCTTGACTCCAGTGGTGTGGAGAGCCTGGGACTCACGTCTGAGCATCCCCAGCACACTCAGGGTGAAATTGCAAAAAACACAGTTGATGGACAGAATGTAGAACAATGTCATACATTCACCCCAGTACAAGGATCTGGGCCTAAATCCATCGTTTTTTTGCACTCCACACCACCCTGGGTTAGACACTGGCTATATGCAAATCAGCTCTGACCCTGTGCCTCATGGGAACAGTCCAGTCCGAACTACCAAGCCATGTCTTTCCCAGACCGGAATCAAGCATCCAAGGACCGGTTTCTGGCTATCAGCCTTCATCAGCCTGGATAGCTTGACTCCAGTGGTGTGGAGAGCCTGGGACTCACGTCTGAGCATCCCCAGCACACTCAGGGTGAAATTGCAAAAAACACAGTTGATGGACAGAATGTAGAACAATGTCATACATTCACCCCAGTACAAGGATCTGGGCCTAAATCCATCGTTTTTTTGCACTCCACACCACCCTGGGTTAGACACTGGCTATATGCAAATCAGCTCTGACCCTGTGCCTCATGGGAACAGTCCAGTCCGAACTACCAAGCCATGTCTTTTCCAGACCGGAATCAAGCATCCAAGGACCGGTTTCTGGCTATCAGCCTTCATCAGCCTGGATAGCTTGACTCCAGAGGTGTGGAGAGCCTGGGACTCACGTCTGAGCATCCCCAGCACACTCAGGGTGAAATTGCAAAAAACACAGTTGATGGACAGAATGTAGAACAATGTCATACATTCACCCCAGTACAAGGATCTGGGCCTAAATCCATCGTTTTTTTGCACTCCACACCACCCTGGGTTAGACACTGGCTATATGCAAATCAGCTCTGACCCTGTGCCTCATGGGAACAGTCCAGTCCGAACTACCAAGCCATGTCTTTCCCAGACCGGAATCAAGCATCCAAGGACCGGTTTCTGGCTATCAGCCTTCATCAGCCTGGATAGCTTGACTCCAGTGGTGTGGAGAGCCTGGGACTCACGTCTGAGCATCCCCAGCACACTCAGGGTGAAATTGCAAAAAACACAGTTGATGGACAGAATATAGAACAATGTCATACATTCACCCCAGTACAAGGATCTGGGCCTAAATCCATCGTTTTTTTGTACTCCACACCACCCTGGGTTAGACACTGGCTATATGCAAATCAGCTCTGACCCTGTGCCTCATGGGAACAGTCCAGTCCGAACTACCAAGCCATGTCTTTCCCAGACCGGAATCAAGCATCCAAGGACCGGTTTCTGGCTATCAGCCTTCATCAGCCTGGATAGCTTGACTCCAGTGGTGTGGAGAGCCTGGGACTCACGTCTGAGCATCCCCAGCACACTCAGGGTGAAATTGCAAAAAACACAGTTGATGGACAGAATGTAGAACAATGTCATACATTCACCCCAGTACAAGGATCTGGGCCTAAATCCATCGTTTTTTTGCACTCCACACCACCCTGGGTTAGACACTGGCTATATGCAAATCAGCTCTGACCCTGTGCCTCATGGGAACAGTCCAGTCTGAACTACCAAGCCATGTCTTTCCCAGACCGGAATCAAGCATCCAAGGACCGGTTTCTGGCTATCAGCCTTCATCAGCCTGGATAGCTTGACTCCAGTGGTGTGGAGAGCCTGGGACTCACGTCTGAGCATCCCCAGCACACTCAGGGTGAAATTGCAAAAAACACAGTTGATGGACAGAATGTAGAACAATGTCATACATTCACCCCAGTACAAGGATCTGGGCCTAAATCCATCGTTTTTTTTGCACTCCACACCACCCTGGGTTAGACACTGGCTATATGCAAATCAGCTCTGACCCTGTGCCTCATGGAAACAGTCCAGTCCGAACTACCAAGCCATGTCTTTCCCAGACCGGAATCAAGCATCCAAGGACCGGTTTCTGGCTATCAGCCTTCATCAGCCTGGATAGCTTGACTCCAGTGGTGTGGAGAGCCTGGGACTCACGTCTGAGCATCCCCAGCACACTCAGGGTGAAATTGCAAAAAACACAGTTGATGGACAGAATGTAGAACAATGTCATACATTCACCCCAGTACAAGGATCTGAGCCTAAATCCATCGTTTTTTTGCACTCCACACCACCCTGGGTTAGACACTGGCTATATGCAAATCAGCTCTGACCCTGTGCCTCATGGGAACAGTCCAGTCCGAACTACCAAGCCATGTCTTTTCCAGACCGGAATCAAGCATCCAAGGACCGGTTTCTGGCTATCAGCCTTCATCAGCCTGGATAGCTTGACTCCAGTGGTGTGGAGAGCCTGGGACTCACGTCTGAGCATCCCCAGCACACTCAGGGTGAAATTGCAAAAAACACAGTTGATGGACAGAATGTAGAACAATGTCATACATTCACCCCAGTACAAGGATCTGGGCCTAAATCCATCGTTTTTTTGCACTCCACACCACCCTGGGTTAGACACTGGCTATATGCAAATCAGCTCTGACCCTGTGCCTCATGGGAACAGTCCAGTCCGAACTACCAAGCCATGTCTTTCCCAGACCGGAATCAAGCATCCAAGGACCGGTTTCTGGCTATCAGCCTTCATCAGCCTGGATAGCTTGACTCCAGTGGTGTGGAGAGCCTGGGACTCACGTCTGAGCATCCCCAGCACACTCAGGGTGAAATTGCAAAAAACACAGTTGATGGACAGAATGTAGAACAATGTCATACATTCACCCCAGTACAAGGATCTGGGCCTAAATCCATCGTTTTTTTGCACTCCACACCACCCTGGGTTAGACACTGGCTATATGCAAATCAGCTCTGACCCTGTGCCTCATGGGAACAGTCCAGTCCGAACTACCAAGCCATGTCTTTCCCAGACCGGAATCAAGCATCCAAGGACCGGTTTCTGGCTATCAGCCTTCATCAGCCTGGATAGCTTGACTCCAGTGGTGTGGAGAGCCTGGGACTCACGTCTGAGCATCCCCAGCACACTCAGGGTGAAATTGCAAAAAACACAGTTGATGGACAGAATATAGAACAATGTCATACATTCACCCCAGTACAAGGATCTGGGCCTAAATCCATCGTTTTTTTGCACTCCACACCACCCTGGGTTAGACACTGGCTATATGCAAATCAGCTCTGACCCTGTGCCTCATGGGAACAGTCCAGTCCGAACTACCAAGCCATGTCTTTCCCAGACCGGAATCAAGCATCCAAGGACCGGTTTCTGGCTATCAGCCTTCATCAGCCTGGATAGCTTGACTCCAGTGGTGTGGAGAGCCTGGGACTCACGTCTGAGCATCCCCAGCACACTCAGGGTGAAATTGCAAAAAACACAGTTGATGGACAGAATGTAGAACAATGTCATACATTCACCCCAGTACAAGGATCTGGGCCTAAATCCATCGTTTTTTTGCACTCCACACCACCCTGGGTTAGACACTGGCTATATGCAAATCAGCTCTGACCCTGTGCCTCATGGGAACAGTCCAGTCCGAACTACCAAGCCATGTCTTTCCCAGACCGGAATCAAGCATCCAAGGACCGGTTTCTGGCTATCAGCCTTCATCAGCCTGGATAGCTTGACTCCAGTGGTGTGGAGAGCCTGGGACTCAAGTCTGAGCATCCCCAGCACACTCAGGGGGAAATTGCAAAAAACACAGTTGATGGACAGAATGTAGAACAATGTCATACATTCACCCCAGTACAAGGATCTGGGCCTAAATCCATCGTTTTTTTGCACTCCACACCACCCTGGGTTAGACACTGGCTATATGCAAATCAGCTCTGACCCTGTGCCTCATGGGAACAGTCCAGTCCGAACTACCAAGCCATGTCTTTTCCAGACCGGAATCAAGCATCCAAGGACCGGTTTCTGGCTATCAGCCTTCATCAGCCTGGATAGCTTGACTCCAGTGGTGTGGAGAGCCTGGGACTCACGTCTGAGCATCCCCAGCACACTCAGGGTGAAATTGCAAAAAACACAGTTGATGGACAGAATGTAGAACAATGTCATACATTCACCCCAGTACAAGGATCTGGGTCTAAATCCATCGGTTTTTTGCACTCCACACCACCCTGGGTTAGGCACTGGCTATATGCAAATCAGCTCTGACCCTGTGCCTCATGGGAACAGTCCAGTCCGAACTTGGAGTCAAGCTATCCAGGCTGAATGAAGGCTGATAGCCAGAAACCGGTCCTTGGATGCTTGATTCCGGTCTGGGAAAGACAGGGCTTGGCAGTTCGGACTGGACTTTTCCCATGAGGCAAAGGGTCAGAGCTGATTTGCATATAGCCAGTGTCTAACCCAGGGTGGTGTGGAGTGAAAAAAACGATGGATTTAGGCCCCATCCTTGTACTGGGGTGAATGTATGACATTGTTCTACATTCTGTCCATCAACTGTGTTTTTTGTAATTTTCACCCCGAGTGGGCTGGGTATGCTCAGACGTGAGTCCCAGGCTCTCCACACCACTGGAGTCAAGCTATCCAGGCTGAATGAAGGCTGATAGCCAGAAACCGGTCCTTGGATGCTTGATTCCGGTCTGGGAAAGACAGGGCTTGGCAGTTCGGACTGGACTTTTCCCATGAGGCAAAGGGTCAGAGCTGATTTGCATATAGCCAGTGTCTAACCCAGGGTGGTGTGGAGTGAAAAAAACGATGGATTTAGGCCCAGATCCTTGTACTGGGGTGAATGTATGACATTGTTCTACATTCTGTCCATCAACTGTGTTTTTTGTAATTTTCACCCCGAGTGGGCTGGGTATGCTCAGACGTGAGTCCCAGGCTCTCCACACCACTAGAGTCAAGCTATCCAGGCTGAATGAAGGCTGATAGCCAGAAACCGGTCCTTGGATGCTTGATTCCGGTCTGGGAAAGACAGGGCTTGGCAGTTCGGACTGGACTTTTCCCATGAGGCAAAGGGTCAGAGCTGATTTGCATATAGCCAGTGTCTAACCCAGGGTGGTGTGGAGTGAAAAAAACGATGGATTTAGGCCCAGATCCTTGTACTGGGGTGAATGTATGACATTGTTCTACATTCTGTCCATCAACTGTGTTTTTTGTAATTTTCACCCCGAGTGGGCTGGGTATGCTCAAACGTGAGTCCCAGGCTCTCCACACCACTGGAGTCAAGCTATCCAGGCTGAATGAAGGCTGATAGCCAGAAACCGGTCCTTGGATGCTTGATTCCGGTCTGGGAAAGACAGGGCTTGGCAGTTCGGACTGGACTTTTCCCATGAGGCAAAGTGTCAGAGCTGATTTGCATATAGCCAGTGTCTAACCCAGGGTGGTGTGGAGTGAAAAAAACGATGGATTTAGGCCCAGATCCTTGTACTGGGGTGAATGTATGACATTGTTCTACATTCTGTCCATCAACTGTGTTTTTTGTAATTTTCACCCCGAGTGGGCTGGGTATGCTCAGACGTGAGTCCCAGGCTCTCCACACCACTGGAGTCAAGCTATCCAGGCTGAATGAAGGCTGATAGCCAGAAACCGGTCCTTGGATGCTTGATTCCGGTCTGGGAAAGACAGGGCTTGGCAGTTCGGACTGGACTTTTCCCATGAGGCAAAGGGTCAGAGCTGATTTGCATATAGCCAGTGTCTAACCCAGGGTGGTGTGGAGTGGAAAAAACGATGGATTTAGGCCCAGATCCTTGTACTGGGGTGAATGTATGACATTGTTCTACATTCTGTCCATCAACTGTGTTTTTTGTAATTTTCACCCCGAGTGGGCTGGGTATGCTCAGACGTGAGTCCCAGGCTCTCCACACCACTGGAGTCAAGCTATCCAGGCTGAATGAAGGCTGATAGCCAGAAACCGGTCCTTGGATGCTTGATTCCGGTCTGGGAAAGACAGGGCTTGGCAGTTCGGACTGGACTTTTCCCATGAGGCAAAGGGTCAGAGCTGATTTGCATATAGCCAGTGTCTAACCCAGGGTGGTGTGGAGTGAAAAAAACGATGGATTTAGGCCCAGATCCTTGTACTGGGGTGAATGTATGACATTGTTCTACAATCTGTCCATCAACTGTGTTTTTTGTAATGTTCATTCTAGAAGGTCAACACTACTAATTCAAGGTACTCCCTTTCGGAGTAACCACGGCACCTCGAGTGTTCACAAAGTGTCTAGCAGTAGTAGCAGCACATTTAAGAAGGTACAACATTCATATCTTCCCATACCTTGGCGACTGGTTAATAAAATCAAAGTCATACAACCAATGTGTACAGCACACGCATCAAACAATATGCCTGCTACACAAACTGGGATTCACAGTAAATCAAAAGAAGTCCCATCTCCAACCGTCCCTATCTCAGCAGTATCTAGGTGCTACAATAGATACCTCCAAGGCAATAGCGTACCCAAACCCAACAAGAATACAAACTATGCAGTATCTTATCAAAATATTCCAGCCACAACACTCACTACCAGCTCGAGTGTTCATGCAACTAATAGGAATGATGGCATCTTGCATTTTCATAGTACCATATGCAAGACTACAAATGCGCCCCATACAAGAGTGCTTGGCAAGTCAGTGGAATCAGGCTCAGCAACAAATAACCGATCTGGTGGTGGTAGACGACCGGACATATCGCTCTCTGCAATGGTGGAACACCAAAAACCTTTCGAAGGGCCGGCCGTTTATAGAGCCTGTTCCACAAATAATACTAACCACAGACTCATCTCTCACAGGATGGGGAGCGCATTTCCAAAATCACACAGTACAGGGTACATGAACAATGCAACAAAAACTACTCCACATAAATCATCTGGAGTTACTAGCGATTTTTCTAGCTCTAAAATCGTTTCAGCATTACCTATCAAACAAAGCTGTACCTGTCCGGACGGACAACATGACAGCAATGTATTACATTCAAAAACAAGGAGGAACACACTCCCTACAGCTCTCCCAGCTGGAGCAGAGCATATGGAGGTGGGCCATTCATCAGAACATTTTTCTATTAGCAGAACATCTACCAGGAGTTCACAATCAACTTGCAGATCTGTTAAGTCGTCAGAGACAACATATACACAAATGGGAACTTCATCATCAAGTTCTTCAGCCATTTTTTCAAAAGTGGGGTCAACCAGAGATAGATCTGTTTGCTACAAACCACAACTCTAAATGCCCAAGCTTCGCCACCAGATACCCACACCCATTTTCCAAAGGCAATGCGGTATGGATGAACTGGTCAAACAAATTTGCGTACACTTTTCCACCTCTCTCACTAATTCCATTAGTGGTACGCAAGCTACAGCAGCTTTCCCTCACATTGATTCTCATAGCACCAACGTGGGCAAGACAACCCTGGTACACCATGCTGCTAGAGCTCTCAGTAGTACCACACCACAAACTAAAACTCTCCCCACATCTGTGGAAACACAGAACCATGGAAAGATTATGCATCCAGACCCAATGCAGCTCAATCTAGCGATTTGGCTCCTGAGGTCTTAGAATTTGAATATCTAAATTCACCACCTGATTGCATGAATGTTATAAATGAAGCAAGACGCCCTACCACTAGAGCATTTTATGCAGCAAAGTGGAAAAGGTTTGTTGTATATTGTACAAATAACAACATTAATCCCTTAGATGTTTCTATACAAAACATCATATGCTACCTGTTACATCTGCAAAGATCTAATTTAGTGTATTCCTCAATCAGGTTACATCTTGCTGCTAGAGCAGCATATCTTCAAAACAGACAACATTTGTCATTGTTTAGAGTACCTGCAATCAAAGCGTTTATGGAAGGACTCAAAATAATAATTCCTCCCAGAATACCACCCTCTCCAGTGTGGAATTTAAATGTGGTTCTCACAAGACTTATGGGTCCTCCTTCCGAACCTTTACATAAGTGTGAATTACAGTTCCTTACATGGAAAGTTGCTTTTTTAGTAGCTGTTACTTCACTTAGAAGAGTAAGTGAGATCCAAGCATTAACAATTCAAGAACAATTTATACAACTTCATCACAATAAAACAAATCCAAAGTTTCTGCCAAAGGTCATTTCACCTTTCCACCTCAACCAATCTATTGAGTTGCCAGTATTTTTCCCCAACCACAAACAGTTGCAGAAAGAGGTCTACATACATTAGATGTAAAAAGAGCGCTTCTATACTACATTGATAGGACGAAACCTTTTCGGAAAATTAAACAGCTGTTTGTGTCTTTTTCTCCTCCACATAAGGGAAATCCTATTTCAAAATCAGGCATTGCAAGATGGATTGTTAAGTGCATTCAAATGTGTTACCAACAAGCAAAACGGACTCTATCCATTCCCCGTAGGGCTCATTCTACCAGTAAATTAGGGGCATCTATGGCATTCCTAGAAAATATACCATTAGATGACATCTGTAAAGCAGCTACATGGTCTACTCCGCACACATTTACAAAACACTACTGTGTAGATGTGCAGGCAAAACAACAAGCAAGTGTGGGCCAGGCTGTACTCAAAACATTATTTCAAACTACTGCAACAGATGCGGGTGGTCCCCGCTTAGGGAGAAACTGCTGTGCAATCTATGCAATAGTGTGTGGTCTGCAGCCCATATGCCTCTAACCGAAAATGCTACTTAACAGTATGCATCTGTTCTTGGCAGGTAGGGCTGCAGAACCGCACACGCCTACCCAGCTACCTGTATCTGTTCCAGTATTATCTTATTTAGATACACAACACATGGTCATCTTTATAAGTACTCATACAACTCCATCATTTGCCCAATGGCGAAAACAATCTGAGGATGGAGTCGATGCCCAGGAGCACTACGATCTAAGGGAGGAGTCATCCAACAGACAAAGACTCTTCCAAGACAACAACAAAGTGTAATCATCCGGGCCCACCACCAGATGGTGATCTAATGCAATAGTGTGTGGTTCTGTAGCCCTCCATGCCAAGAACAGATGCATACTGGTAAGTAGCATTTTCCTTATTGAACAGTCTTATTTCTTGTGCAAGAGATATGAGCTGTTACGATCGTAAGACAGTATGCGAGATCTAAAATGTACAGCGTGAGCAGTAAGAAGAAATAATACTGTAATAGCATTGTCTTTTAGCTATGACCTATATTCTTATATATAGACATAAATAACACAGGCTAAAATTAGATACTCATCTGGTGCTTCTAAATAGTTCTACCTTAGTGTACCTAACCTAAGTGTAGTACAAGGTAGGAAGTAGGTGCTTTTTTCTATAGTATAGTAAGCTATAATTTGTATGCGAAGAATCCCTCTAGGTTCTAGCCAGCTTCATACCTTAGAATGAGAGAGGTGGGAATCCCTTTCCAGATCTCAAACTCCAACACCCTGCAAAGTGAGTCAGAACACTGAAAGCTGGAATCTCTGCGAGCAGGGAGGACAGCGTCTGGTCAGTGCGTCAGGCGGGGACTCTTATTCCTTCCAAACTTGCCGTGGCGAGCCGCGTCGTGCAAGTATGCAGCTGGTAGGTAACCGTACAGCCGAGCCGTGATGTGCCATGGTAAGTGAAGGTATATTTATACCTGGAAGGTACTTAGAAATGCTAGCATTGACGTAACGTTGGGCAGAGGAAGATGTCCTGAATGAACCCTTAGGGTGTAGCGGTTCATGCATAATAAATGAGTTGTTGGAGAAAACAATAATCCAAGCAAGGAATGTAACAATGGCTTATGGGTCTGGTTTCTTCGAACTCGTTGTGACGTGGGATGGACGGATGTAGGTGACCATGCCTGCATTGTGATTGCATGGCAAATGCCTAAATAAGGACTGGGATTTTATGCCTAAATGAGGGCAATACGAATTGTGCCTATATAAGGACATGATTCAGGAAACCTATGTACGGGTATCTAAATCGACACACAACAGCATATGCTCTCATTCTGATCCAAACCTCAACAATCATTTCTGGGTGTACAGCAGGTCATAAGCCTCTTGACCCATACAAGTCTGGCACAACTACTGTGCAACAATCTCAGTGAGAACTCACCCTTTAATGACACCAGTACCAGGCTCCTGCATAATATTTTTGTTGATCACTCTACCTAGTCACTGCAAACTTCAATCCCCAAATCCACCCACCATCAACGACTGGTGGAACAGAAGTTTTCCCAAGCTTCTCCCTGACCAAGCACCGCAAAATCCTGAGACTGAGTTAAGTCCCTGATTGCCATAGTCATACTAATGGCATTCCTCTCGTAGGACAGATTGTGATGACAGTTCTTACCATAATACTTTCTATTTTTTACCACAGTGCTTTTCCACTGCTTATCAGAATGCCTAATGCTCTTTATCTTCCCATATTGCTAAGGCTCCTATCCATTTTCTCTAAGTTTACTCTGCAGTGCTTTCATCTTCTTTTATTCTTCTCCGTATATCTATAATATTCCTTTTTTAATTATATTAGTACTGACATGTCAATAAACATATTGAGCACCTCCAATTTAAAATGCAGCCATAAACTATTATCTGAGAATGAATCTGGGATTCCTAGAGTCTCCGGTTACATCACCAAAGGAAAATGTGCACCAAAAGCACTTTTTTGTTGTCGCTGTTATTTTTTTGCCTGAAAGTTTAGAAAATACTTTTTTTTTTTTCAAAACCGTATTTATTAGAAGTTCAAGCAAATCAAGTGTACAGCTCTCCAAGAGCAGGAGAGCACGTCAATATGCAAATTACAGCAGAATATACGTATGGCTCAAACCTTTGACTAACCCCTACCCGCCCCATTATCCCCCCCACAACTGCAACAGTCCCAACTACCCACCCCTTATCCCACCCTAACCCGATGCACGTGATCACAATCAGCTGCAGTATACAAGAGGAAACACACTAGGTGTCTTGGAACTTTCCTGGCCCCGAGGTCTCAATCATCGGACAGAGCATCATCCGTTTCAGCGGGAGGATCCAATGTCAGGTCTCTATAGTCCGCCCACCGCTTCCAGATCTTGTAATGTTTCCGAGGGCAGCCCCTGGCTTCAAACACTGGCTTTTCCAGCCCCATGAGGAAGTCTAAGCCCGCCTTCCAAGCGTTAAGCGGGGGGGCGCGGTCACTCTTCCAGGCCCTCGCCAGATCCCTCTTGGCCACAACAAGGCCTAACAGAAGGAGATGGCGCTTATAAATGTTACCACCCACTTGATCCAGGATATGAAGAAGACCCAACCTAGGTGTACGAGGTAGCTCCCATCCCAGCACCTCCGACAGGCAGTCCCACACTCCACCCCAGAACCGGACCAGGCCCACACACGACCACACAGTGTGCACCAATGTGCCTCTCTCAGCCCCACAGCGCAGGCAATCAGGGGAAGCAATCAGGCCCGCCCTCCACAGTCTCTCTCTAGTGTAATAGGTCCGATGTAAGTATTTATATTGTATGAATCGCAGCCGCACTGCTATAGCTGCGCCCCGGGGGGACTCCAACGCCTCTCTCCAGTCATCCTCATCCAGCGGACCAACATCCACCTCCCAAGAGGCCTTCAGCGACACCAGGGAAGAGGAGCAGTGAGCGACCAGTGTTTGGTAGATTTTCGAGACTTTTTTATCCCCTAGGTCTCCCATGAAAAGCTTAGCCTCCACGGGGCTAAAGTCTGGAAGCTGGTCCAGCTCCACCAGACTCGGCGCCAGAGCATGACGAAGCTGTAGGTACTTAAAAAACTGGGTCTTGGGCATCGCAAATTCGGCGCTGAGCGCTTCAAAGGATTTAAGGGTAGTCCCGGTAAGTATATGACCAAGCGACGAGATCCCTATGGAATCCCAGCCACCAAACCCCTGCAGGGAAGCCAGTGCAGGGAGCCGCCCGTTGTTCCACAGCGGAGTTTCGGCCGTCAGCCGTCCCCACCAGCCCATTCGACGCAGTGCCTGCCTCCATATCAGGAAGACCACTTGAGTCGCATGCGGCAGCGACTTCCGCCGCCTTGCCGAATACAAGAGGGTATGGAGCGTGGCATCTCCCATCAGAAAATGTTCTAGGGCATACGCCGGATCGTCACGGCCACCGTACCACCACTCATTTAAGACCAGCAAATGAGAGGCTTGATAGTAGGACAATATGTCAGAGGTCGCGAGACCTCCACAGTATGTGGACAAAAAGCAGGTCCGCAGTGCCACCCTAGAAGCACCCCCGGCCCACAGAAACCGGCCCAATAAGGAGTTTACACGCCGGAACCACTGCGGGTCCACTCTGTACGGATGGTTTTGTAGCTGATATAGCAGTCTAGGGAGGGCCACCATCTTAAAAATAGCAGATCTGCCATAGATATTCAGAGGCATGCGCGACCACGTTTTGACGTCGGATTGAACCCTGTCCCACACCGGTTGTATGTTACGCTCCCACGCAATATCGGCAGACTCCGACAGGAAGACTCCGAGATATTTCAGGCCACCAATCGCCACCTGCAGATCCACTGCCCAAGGAGACACTTCGCGCCGGCCCCCTAGTATCCAGAGAGTCGATTTACGCGGGTTAAGGTAGAGTCCCGAGACGTCCCCGAAAATGCGCATTATCTCCAAAATACGCGGGCCTGAACGATCAAGGTCTGTCAAAAAGAAAAGAACATCATCCGCATACAGTGCGATTCTGTCCGTGAGGCTCGCACTCCATACAAAGCCACGAAGCTGCGCGTCAACGCGCACCCAGGCAGCCAGCGGCTCCATGACTAGCGCAAAGAGATACGGGGACAGGGGGCACCCCTGCCGGGTCCCCCTAGCAATCGGGAATTTCTCCGAAATGGCGCCCGAGACACGTACCGAGGCTGTGATGTCGGTGTACAACAGTTTGACATACGAGACAAAAACCGGACCTAAGTTGAGGCGTGGTAACAGAGCAAAGAGGTACGTCCAGCTGACAGAATCAAACGCTCTGTCGATGTCTGCCAGTAGGAGCGCCGCCCGCTCCCCAGTCGCCCCCATCGCACCCACCGCCACCTGTGCCCGTCTGATATTGTGCCTTGTCGCTCTGCCCGGCATAAAGCCCGCCTGATCCGGGTGGACCAGCTCTGCAACATACGGGAGAAGACGATTCGCCAACGCCTTAGCCAATAATTTGGCCTCAAAATTAATAAGGGAAATCGGGCGATACGACTCGTGTCTGTCAGGGGGCCTGCCCGGTTTCAGGAACACCACTATTTCAGCCTGACGCCAGTCATCCGGCAAGCTACCACCCTCCCGCGCCGCCTCCAAAGCCTGCCGATAGTGCGGTCCCAGCTGCAAATGAAATTTCTTGTAGAATTCACTGGGAAAGCCACTCGGTCCAGGCGCCTTGCCCGTGTTAAGTTGTCCTAGCGCGTCGCCCAGTTCCTCCGCCGACAGGGGAAGGTCTAGAGCTGTCCTGGCCTCATCCGATATCACCCGGGGGGGGAGGTCAGCTATGAATTTGTCAATTGCCTCCAGCGGGAGACAATCACGCGAAGCGTATTGTACCCTATAATAGTCGGCAAAACTCGTCGCAAGCGCAGCAGGGTCCGTCATGGCAATCCCCTCCCCGTCGGTAAGGCCCGGCAGAGAGATCGGCTGTAGAGTTTGCTGACACAGTCAGTGGAGCATAGTGCATGATTTGTCACCCCACTGGTACACCCTACTCCGCGTGGCCAGCCAGGCTTGCCGAGCCTCGTCCAGCAGGATCGAAGCATAGGATCGCTGTGCCTGGAGAAGTAGCCTGAGCGCCACATCGCCTGCATCTCCACTACACTGCCCCTCCAAAGCTCTCACCGCAGCCGCAGCCGCTACAGTGGCCTCCTGACGCTTCCGACGGGCGGCAGCACACCAGGCGATGTCCACGCCCCGCAGCGTGGGTTTCATGGCCTCCCAGACCGTCACGCTGTCCATGCCTTCGGTCAAATTCTCCCGCCAATATTGGGCTATCGCACCGCACATGTGGGTCGTATATTCTGTCCGTTGGAGATGCCACGAAGACATCCGCCAACGGAACGGCTGATGGGATTTACACAGTGCAATCCGCACTGCGACTGGGGAATGGTCCGACAATCCTCGAGGTTGGATCACGGCCTGCTTCACCCTATCGAGGAAGGCCCCGGGTACAAACACACAGTCCAACCGGGAAAAGGAGCCATGCACTGCCGACACATACGTGTATTCACGTGTCCTGGCATGTAGATGTCGCCATGCATCCACCCAACCTAGCCCATCGCTCATCGCTCTCAGACGTGTAGGGGTAGGCGCCCCCGCGGCCACCTGCATTCTCTGCCTGTCCAGACTCACATCCATCACATCATTCCAGTCACCCCCTATTACAGCCAGGCAGTCCGGGATATCGGCCCACAATTCAAACAGGCGCTCCGCCAGAGACCACTGCAGGGGAGGGGGAGCATACACACTGCCGAACACCACAGGTTCCACACCAATCATGCCCCTGACAAACACAAACCGACCCTGGGGATCAAGCCAATGGCGCTCGTGAGTATAAGACAAGCGTCGATGAATGAGGACAGCCACCCCTCTCGACCCTCTGGTAAAGCCTGCATGGAACACCTGGGTATAACCAAAACGTTGTAGACTCAGTACCTTCGTCCCTAACATATGTGTTTCCTGCAACAACATGACATCCGCCGAGTCCCTCTTACCCCAGCGCAGTACTGCTCCCCTTTTAATTTTGTCCAGCATTCCCCTAACATTCCAACTAAGAATCCTCATGGAGCCACTAACAGGCGCCGTCTCCGGGGAATCACCCATAGTCTCGTGGGAGAGCATCTGGAAACCCTCGGACCTAGCCCAAGCACCTTGCAGCACAAAAATCACAGCAGCAAAAATCACGTGCATCCCCACTCAACTACCCTGCACCCCCCCCCACTCCGTTCCCCAGCACAACATCCCCAACTACCAAACCCCCGCCTATCCCCCCTCCCCCACCCCTATACCTCATGAAACAGTGAAGTACCTGTCGCGGCATAGAGAGCCCCGGGCCCAAAACAGAGTGCCCAAAGCCCCCCAGGCCAATGGATCCCCTCACACACCCCAACTAACTGTACCTCCCCTTAGGGCCCCCCTCGAACACGGGAGGAGTAGGCCGCCCATGAGTCAGCACCCCGAACCCCATTACTCACATGTGGCCCACCGCTTAAGCGCAGCGGGACAGAACTACTACAAACATCACGCCCCCCCCCTGTGTGTCCAGCCACGGCCTAGGCCACTCCACACCATGCGCCAGCCCATCAAGCAGTAGTGTCACCCCTATGGCCACCAGCCAAGGCGAGAGTCGAATGACGCTCAGGAGACAAGAGGGGGCCCTACGATCCTCAGGTCCCAGTCCCAGACTGAGCAGTATCCGACTGTGCACCATCCAGCAGGTCACCCCCGGATTGGGAGCGGCGCCGCGACCTAGACTTCCCGCGTCTCCTGCTCCTGCTGGAGGATTCGCCTCTCTCCGGCGATGACCCACGCGATGCTCCGGAGTTCAGGCCCGGCTGGGCATTCGGTCGGATCCTGACAGTCTCATCCGTCCAGTTAAACACCGCCTCCGGGGTGTCAAAGAAGTGGGTCTTGGAATGAAATACAACACGCAGACGAGCAGGGTACAACAGTGAATACTGAATTTTCAGTCCACGTAACTTGGCTTTCGCATCTTGGAAGGATCGGCGCTGCTGCTGCACCAGCCTGGTATAGTCCGGGAAAATCATAATCCTGTGACCCTCGAACGACAAGTCCTCCTTCGCTCTTGCTTCCCTAAGAATAACGTCCCGGTCATGAAAGTTGAGGATCTTGGCGATGACTGGACGTGGTCGCTCTCCCGCCGGCGGTTTCTGCGCCAGGGCCCTATGGGCGCGTTCCACTACAAAGCAGCGTGATAGAACGTCCGGGGGAAGCCAACTCTCCAACCAGTGCGTCAAGAACACATCCATGGACCCCTTCTCACAATCCTCTGGAAATCCCACAAAGCGCAGATTGTTCCTTCGCGCCCTCCCTTCCGCATCTTCGACCCGGAGTGCCAGCCCCTTTTGAATCCTGGCCATGTCCTCCACTTTTTTCTTTAGGGTCACCACATCATCTTCCACCCCGGTAATCCGAGTCTCGGTTTCGGTGATGCGGGCCACAGCATTGCGGAGATCTTGACGCAGCAGCATGACATCGGCTCCAACCGCACCTATTTTGGCATAAAGCATGTCTCTGGATTGCGTAATGGCGGCCATTAGGGCCGCATTATCAGGACCTGTGCCCTGGCCACCCCCGGAGGCCCCGGATCCCCCACCGGGTCCCGTGAATTTATCAATCGGCCCATGCTTGGCAGAACCAGTGCCGCCCCCACCTCTCGTCATGGTTAGTGGTAGGGAAGAGGGCCTCTCAGCCACTGCGGTGGGTCCCTCGTCGACAATAATTCAACAGCAGTGTCCACTCTGTGGGCCAAGGAAACACCGTCAGGGCCTGAACGCCGTCCCCAATGAGCACCCCCAGATCACGGGCACCGCAGCCACACTCCGGGCGGCCAGCCCCGGCTGGAACGCTAACAGGACAGCCCCGTCACTTGCTCAGGGCCTCCAAGATCTCTGTTCGGACCGCACCCAGGACCTGCGAGCCAGTATAGTTTCAAGTATAGTTTCAAGACACTGGGGCGTCCTGGCCACCCCACACCTCACTCGTGACCACAGCAGGAAACGATGCAGGGTAGGCACTCTGGTCTCCAAGCTGGATAGCCCTGATCACCCCTCGGGCCACACGTCTTGTCGCGGCGCCTCAACGCAGGTCCACCAGGGGGGAGGAGGAGAGGGGGGGGCACTCACAGTTCGTCGCGGACCGTCTGTGGAAGACTTCCAGGCACCACTCGGACAGTAGGCTCGTCCCTCCAGGCGTGTACGTGAGCCCCACTGAACAGCACTATGCAGCGTCGTCTATGCACCATCCGTCCACCTCACCAGCCAGCACCGTGAAATCTGTCCCAGCACACCAAAGTGGACGCGGCGCTCACCACATCACCATTTGTGGGGGGGGGGGGCCCACACTCACTGTTCGTCGGGTCCCGCCGTGGGTCGGCACCAGCGCGTGCAAGCCTCGCCCGGGGCACCTCTCCCTTTATGTCAGCTTGCTCCGGTGTATTCCGCGTGCCCCAACGGCAGCCAGGGGATTCCTCCGGTCTGGCAATCCGGGCCGGGCCCCCAAAGACCCCCCCCCCCCCGAGCACAGCGTCCCTCAGCAGTCACCACATCACCATTTGTGGGGGGGGGGCCAACACTCACTGTTCGTCGGGTCCCGCCGCGGGTCGGCACCAGGTCCACTCCGGGTCACCCGGCACCCCCAATGCGGCACGGGCCCCTCCAGGCCAGTCTACAGGGCCCCCGGTCACAGCTCCGGCGACCCCCGGATCGGGGAAGACATCAGGCCAGGCAGGGCGCACCACTGGCCCCTCGGTCCCCGGGGCTCCCAGGCGCCTGCACCTCCGGGCCAAGGATCTGTGTAGATGACTCCGGGCGGGGGCCGCCAAACTCGAGGCCCCGGCTCCTCCAAGGCCAGGTAGGCCGCAGCTCCTCCGATGCGCTCGCCAGCACAAGCCCTCCTCGTCTGCTCGGCGTGGAAAGGCAGGGGAGCCCGTGGTGGCTCGCCCGCCGCAGGCAGCGCCGGATCGTGGCAAGAAAGCGGCGCCGCGGACCCAGGACGAGCTCTCCGGTCCGGGTGCGCCAAAATCGAGGCCCCGGCTTGACTGACCGGCACTAGGCCGCCCGCTGCTCCAGCTCGCCACACCGCCTGGAAAGGTCACGGCACGCCAGTCCCGGCACCGGATGGCACCCTGAGTCGTCCGCTACCTGTGCCCCAGCCGTGATGTGCTTTTCGGGTCCGGGGGCCAGGAGAAATGTTAGGATAATCGTCGGGCCGGCGGGAGCTCTAGGAAGCCACGTCCGCCATGATCGCCCGCTAAGCCACGCCCCCCTAGAAAATACTTTTGAGGATGAAAAGTAGTCACCCTCTGGTTTCTCCAGCCCACCCACTCCAGTTTGCCAGCATGTTGTTCATTTGCCTCCATTTCCTAATGTTTTACAGATTTTCAATCTTTTTTCTAGTAGAACAAACACCCTCCCCTTCAAACCTTCGGACTTTCAACTCCGCCCTCCAATCAATGTCAAAGCGCTTCTGAGCTCTTAGTCTCGGATGGGATGTCACTTACTAGCCGTCCTTTGCTATGTACTCTATTAGAATGCTCCAGTTATTGGAAAATGTACTTCTAGTATCCCACAACCAATGACCTATTTTTTCAATTGTAATAAGATCGCATAAATATATACCAACCTAATGGTAAAATAGGTACTACATATGATATGATATAGCAAATTTGTAACGCACACTAATACTCAAGAGTGTCCTTGCGCGGGCGGGCTGGGGCAGATTAAGTCAATATCTGATACATAACTGCAATTTTTTTTTACTTTCTTTATTCATGAAATTGCGTAGGGATCATATTATGCTGTCGCCATATACAGGGTACAGTTTGTCGTTGATGGACCGTAATTGACAATTATATCTTTGTCAATCCCTTAATCTTTCCGTGTGCCGCGCAGGTAGTGAAACTGGGTGAGTTTGTATCGAGCATTACTGGCTACCCCACACACCTGTGCTAATGTCTTTGTCCATTTTCTCTCAGTAAGTGGGGAAGGTAAGTCCGACTCCCACCTGTCTCTTACTATGGACATGTCGACCCAGCAATTTTCTTTCAAGGTTTTGTATATACGTGGAAATGAGTACTCTGGTGGACTCTGGGTCGAGTAACAATGCCAGTGTGTGAGATTCATTTGGCGCGTCTGGAAACGAGGTCCATATCTTGCTGACCATGCACAATATTTTTGCATAATGCAAAAAATGATGTCCATCTGGCAATTGGAACCATTCCCTAGTCCCTTCAAACATTAAGAAGGTCTCATTTGAATACATGTCTCCTGCTGTCGTACATCCCCCTACATACCACTTTGTAATGTCCATAACCCTGTAGCCACTGAAGTGGGAGTGCTTTGGCATAGGGGGCCCTTCGAACGACCAAGGTACCTGCCTGCTCCCAGGTCTCCGCCACCCGTCGTATTATGTGTGGGCAGTCTTTAGGGGCCTGTGATCCCTTCATGAGGTAACTTGGCAATTTTGTCAAGCTGCAACATTCCCCCAGTAACTTTTTTTAACAGTGCAGTCTTCAATGCACCACTGTGCCACAAATTTCAATAATCCAGCAAGGTAGTACAGACTGAAGTCTGGGTGCCCCAATACCCCAAGTCCATGTTCAGCTTTAGTGTTATAAGTTTAACCCTGCTGCGTCCCCCGGCCCATACCAATGAGATTGGGAGTCTATTCAGGGTATCAAAAGTGGACTTCGGGATGCTGCAGAAGGAGTTCTGGAGTACATACAAACAGCGGGGAGCATCACCATTCTCGCCACGGCCACTATTCCAATTGCCGATAGGGGGAGTTTGTTCCAGAATCTAATTGATTCCTTCACGCCCATTATGACTTTTCCATATTTAGTCTGTATTGGTCTTTCTGCAAGTTTGTTAGCTGCTCACAGTAGAAGCCACAGTGTCTTTCTGCTCTATTTTGCCACGTTAATATCTCTTGAGCAAAGAACTGTAGCTTCTGATCCCACTCTCTTGAACCAAATGTCTATTATCACTTTGAACTTCCCTTGGGCAACTTTCCAAAATGTATGGGGCTTGCACATAATGAACACAAAAGTATTCTACGTTTAGGAGCATTTTCTGCAGTTTTTCCTCAGTAATATAACACACAAAATTATTATTGTTTGTTTCCTCTGAATATTGTATTGACTACAGATTTGGGCATGTCTCTCCAGAGTCTATCCTGTCATCAATTTTGAAACCTAAACCCTTCTCAATTTTTCAATGTCAGTTTGGTTTATTAATGATTGTGGTGTGATTAGGTTTGTACTGTCTAGATACTGTCACTTTCATTGTAGACCAGGACTTTGGAAATACTCAAAATCCATAGAATCTTTGCTTTCTTTTGCTCGTAATTTGTAGTTAATTAGGCATTGCCTGATCTGCAGGTGGTCTAGCTTCTGTGACTCCTCTATCTCAAACCTCATCTTGCATTGGCCAAAGATCTTGGTTAGATGATTAGTGGATTTGTCAGAAGTCTCCCCCCTCTGGTGACTAAAGCATCTCTTATTCATTGCTGGGAAAAAATGGGTAATGCAATAGATTGGTATATATAGTTAAGGAAATCGGTGACGCCTTTTTTTCATGACTATGTTGTACATGTTAGTCGGTCTATCTCATCTGGGTAACCAAACAATATGCCACAGTGCTCTTCCCTCCTCCTTTAAAATGTTAGCTGTACTTGTTCATATACCGCCTGATTTGAGTCAACTCTCTCTGGAATAGCATTTGTTTTTCCGTTTGTAGAGGTAAGAAGGATCAGATCAAAGCACTTCTATTTTACATGTATCTTTGTGTTTTTTCAAAAGGTAGTTTTGTTTTTTAAAGACTTTTACCGTCTTAATGACAGGACATTTGTTTCGCAAACTCCATAGACTCACTAGGTGTATCTGTTCTTGAACCTGTTTAATTATCCAGATGTGTGTAGCCTGTCTGACTCCTTTACCACAATTCCCATCATCTGTTGGCCAAATGTCCATGGTCTTGATTAGGCAGTTAGTCAACTTATTGTCGCATTTTTCTTTCACATGTGGAGTTTATCACAACATCTGCCTGTAACATGGTCTCAATCCCTTCTGTAAAATAAAACAACCCATACCCATCCACCTGTGGTGCATGCATTCCGCCTTTGCAGTACGGTGACCTATATTATACTGTCCCATATTTGATAGTAACACATAACACATTTTAGTATGGCCCACGCTGAAGGTTACTGGTTAATTTATATCAGCATGCCAGGGAATCATCTCCTACGAGCTTGCCCTGCATTTACCCCACAAAGTCAATCCTTGACTCCAGACTCTTGCGGACATCACCGTCCTGCTTATCGCGATTCTTACGCAGTCCCCCCCCCCACTTCCCCTTCCTTTCCTCCATTTAACTCGGCCTCATTGACTGACTGAACTGCAGCAAGATTGGGCATAGGGCACCTAATTTTATTTTAATTCACGTGAATACCCCCCCACCCTCGAGTAATTACTAGACTGGAGTTGTACTATCCATCTTTCACTGCCTCTTCAAGCTCACACACAGCGGCCCATGAAGCAATATAAGAATGCTGCAACCTTGAGGCCCGTATACACAAGAGATTCTCTACCGCCGGCGTGCATACGACCCGTCTTCTCTCATTGGCTGCAGGGCACACCTGACAACGATTCCCCGAATTGCCGGTACTTGAAAAATTGGCCACCTCCTCTGATCAGTCTCAATCAGGGTGAGCAAAGGAGAGTAGATCTGTTGCGCTTTCCAAGCCAAAGCCACATTAGTACAGTTGCCTTTCCTTATCATTGGCCATCTTGCCCAACTTTTAACGTGCTCATAACATTAGTGGTGGCTGCACCATATTGATTTTTAATCAAGGGAGGGTTTCAGTACCAAGACGTTAATAATACTACCAAGGCTTTTGTTAACTCATTTAGGTGAGGGAGCTATAATAGCAAGAGTATCCTTTTCAGCAACATGAGAAAGAAATGTATATCTTTGGTTACAGTTAAGATATGAGGACAAACAAAAAAGCCAAACCAAACTCCAAGGTGTTGCACCTACTTTTTATGAGTAGGCGTGGCCTCTCGTTTCTCCAGCTAATTGAATGGAGGGATGTCTCTAAGATGATCTTGATCTCCAACTCAAGGTATTTCAGTTTTTGACCCAGTCAAGCAAAGGCAGCTGACCATCTTCCATCAGTGAATGCGTTTTTGGCAGCTGGTGACGTCCACTCTCTGATCATTGTTACTGTGCACACATACATATAGGGCCATATGTAGGTGGCCAAATACCGGTCGGTAACACCGAAAATGGCCCGTTTTCGGCGTTACCGACCGGTATTTAGCCATGTGAGATGTACGTAATACCGAATCGAATCGATATTAACGAATCGGTAAAAAATTACCGATTCCTTATTTACCGATTTAAAAAATACCGAAACAATGAATACCGAATCGGAATTAACGAATCGGTAAAACCCCCAAAAATGCGATGTAGCAAACCTCGTTAATACCGAACATGACCAGATTCGGTAATAACGATTCGGTATTTACCACGTTTCAAGAGCATGTGGTAATCAGGTGCAGTGCATAAAAACAGGCCCAAAATGCATCTGTGTGAACACAATGGCGGCCCTGTACCTCATTGCAAGGCGGCTACGCTTGAGAGCAGCAGGAGTGAGGATCTGGAGACGTGAAGAGCGGGTGTACAGACTACGCATCACATTGTTCCAATTGACAGAACCTGAAATCCATGAAAGATACAGACTGCACCCAGAAACCATCCTGGACCTAATACGGGACCTAAAACCCTATCTGGAGCATCAGACACCAAGGGCCCACGCTATCCCCACCCATGTCCAGGTACTCTGCTGCCTGCACCTCCTTGCATCAGGAAGTTTCCAGGGTGTGATAGCTGCAGTGTGTGGAGTGTCACAGAGCTGTCTATCCCGTTTCTTCAACACCTTCCTAGATGCCATGATGGACAGAATGGAACATTACATTTCCTTCCCCAGTACACAGGCGTAGCTGCAGAGGACCAAGCTGGAGTTCTACCAACTTGCACAGTTCCCACACGTAATTGGCTGCATCGATGGGACCCATATACCCATCTGCCCACCTGCAGCAAGTGAATACATATACAGAAACCGCAAATCCACCCACTCCATCAATGTGCAGGTGATATGTAATACCAAGTACATTATAACTGACATCGTGGCCAAATTCCCCGGGAGTAGCCACGACTCGTACATCTTCCGGAACAGTGGCATCCATACACGTCTGCTTGCTGGTGAATTTGGAGACGGATACATACTAGGTAAGTCAATGTGACACACCCTGATGTACACCCTGGCTCAAGCTGTTGGTCACACAAATTAATGCCACTTACTTCTGTACATAGGTGACAGCGCATATGCCCTCCGGCCTTATCTCCTCACACCATATCTCAACCCAACCACCCCAAGGGAGAGGAGATACAATGTGGCACATAGGAGCACACTCAACGTGGTGGAGCGCACATTTGGATTGCTCAAAAGCAGATTCCGTTGCCTCCACAAAACTGGAGGTGCACGTCTGTACAGCCCCATCAAATGTTGCAAGATAATTGCTACATGTGGAATGCTACACAATCTGGCCACAAAAAAAGGAACAGCAGTGGAACTAACTGACTCAGAGGACGAGGACAACCCTCAGCCAGAGCCCTGCGCAGCTGGTGTTGCAATTGAACATGATGGGAGACAGAGACGGGCAGAGATTACGTCAAACTATTTCTGAGTGAGTAACGACACAGAGCCAGTTACAGTTACATGTTAATGTGTTTATTAGGCACACCTCCAGTATTGTGAGCAATGTCCAATTGGACAAGGGTTACATCACCCATCTCATGCATGGAAACAGCCATAGGTCTTTACTTCCTGCGTCCACGTGCTGCACGTGCACGTTCCCTATCGACACTGTCTGGTGTGTTGGACTGTTCCTGTGCAGCCACGTTGCGTTCACTACGCCTTCTGCACTCGGTGGGTGAGGGCGTAATGCTACCACGGCTGGTAGCCTCCTCACTGCCCCCCCCCCCTTCCATTGTGGCCACCCCAGCATTCTGCATGAGCTCTAGCACTGAGGTCATGGACACCATCCCCCTGGCCACATCCCTGCTGCAATGCGCCATCTCCTCCTGCATGGCGATGGACCTGCGGCACATCAGTGATGTTGCAGTGGCCAGCCGGTTCACCGACTTGGTATAGGCCTGGAGCCTCTGTCTCTCCCCGCGCCTGCCAAGACGGTCCTGCTCAAGCTGGCTGCAGAGGTTGTCCACCGAGGTAGCTACTCTCTCCATTCCCGCACGCAAGTTCTCCCCCATAGCACTGATGCCCTTCTCCATCCTGTGCATATGCTTGTTGATGTGTGCCACCTCCCTGTGCATTGACTTCATCTCCCTCCATTGCAGGCGCTGGACGTTCAGCATGTTGCCTTCCAGTCCATTAAACACACTGTCACCCTGCTTGGATGCTTCTGGACTGTCCGGCCTTGCCCTGCGGCGTCTTGATGAGATGTGGGCGCCCTCGGATGCAGAACCAGCCCTCTCCCTGTTGAATCTTTCTCCTATGGGACTTTGTTCACCCACTATGCCCTCCTCCTCTGACTCCTCCATCTGCTGGAGGGTGGCCACGGCATGCCTCCTGCCTGACTGTGGTGGTGGGGGTGTTGGTGATCTTCGCAGTGGGGACTGTGTGAGAGGGGATTGCGGCCTTCCCTGGCGCTGTGGTGATGGCTGTGGTGGAGGAATAGATGGCTGTGATGGCGCAGAGCTTGTGGTCCCTGCAGGCATGCTGACATCTTCATTTTGCCTCCCCTCTGGCCTGGCTGACTTAGCTCTGTTGCACTCTGCTGCACTGCGAGATGACTCGCCTGTAATGACACAAATGTAGATATACTCAATGCTCTGTCTGCAATGGAATTACATTAAACAACATGCCTACAGAGCACAGTGGTTGTCCTGACATAGCCAATTATTTTACCATGCTATTGTGTTTGCTAGCCTGACTCTCCTATTCATGAGTTCCCTCTGACTACATCACCCATAATGCATTGCAGGTAACCAGTAAGAGATGGGGTGGAGTGGGAGCCCCTTTGCCACTATGGGGATTGGGGTTGGGGAGGGGGTAGCACAGCATGCTGGGCATGCTTCTTACCTTGTTTTCTTGCTGCTCTGGCGGAGCTGTCTGCGTCTCCCACGCCACTCACACTCTCCGGCTGGATGGTGGACTCCACCATCAGTTCAAGTGGTGTTGGTGCTGGGGCTCGGTTTTTACCTCCACCTGTTTTGCCAGCCTGCCTCTGTCTCTCTGCCATCCTCAGTTTTGCAGTCTTCCTGAGGTCGTACCACCTCTTCCTGATGTCCTCTATGGTGCGCTGGGTCACACCTATGGCATTGATTTTGTCCCGAATGCCACTCCAGATTTGCCTCTTCTGTGACTCTGGGACTTGGTGGGACTGGGCTCCAAATAGCTTGTGGTGCTCTTGGCTGACATCCTGGATCAGGACCTCCAGCTCCTTGTCACTGAACTTCAGTTTTCTTTTTCTGTCGCCTCCCTCCTTCTCCCTGTCCTGGCTTGCCATTTCAATGCTTGTTATGTAGTTTTTCAGTCTTGCTTGTGGCTGTGTGGCTGTGTTGCTGCTGGCTTCTCAGCTCACCTGCCTGCCTGCCTGCCTCACAGTGAGCTCCAGGTCCTGTTCACCTGGCTGGGTGTGGCCACTTCCTGTTTGGGAGGTAATTGGGTGAATCAGGTTTGGCTGATTCAACAAATTACGATTTTTTGAATTACCGAATCGGTATTTACCGAATCGGTAATGGATTCTGTAACACCGATTCGGTATTTGACTTTAGTTATTTTTTTTTTTTTTACCGATTCGTTCAGATTTGGTATTTAATACCGAATTTTAACGAATCGGTAAACTTTTACGAATTTTTATCTACATCGCGTTTACCGAATTCTTAATACCAATTCGGTAAAATTCGGTATTAAGGATTCGGTATTCTCCATTTACCTACATATGGCCCTTAGTTGCTTATCTCTTGTGTGCATTTGGAAATGTAATTGGTAGATGGAGATTAGCTGCAACAGTGGCTTTGAACGTGTTGAATAAAAATTGACAACCATGAAGATCCCTGTGCCTGAGATGGTTTTCATTGACAATGGGGAATCCGACTTTCATATGCGGAGTAAGATTCGACAAGAAGAATTTGTGTCATTGGGAAAATTGTTTTCAGCCGATTTCTGTAGGTGTTTCAAACATATATTATGATCCTATGTGTCCTAGTATGTGGATATGTCAAAGAGGAATAGAATTTGTGAGCACTTTGCATCCATGGAGAATGACAGTTTGCCTTAAATAAACCATTGTTGTATCCATCCCTCTTCCTGACCTAATCCCAGATCATTTGTAATGCAAAATCTGATTAGGTTCCATGAATATTGGCAGCTATTGTGGAACCACATCTTTCATGATTTTGCCAGTAGAAAGGCTGGTTGGGCATCGGTCTGTAGTTAGCTGGTTCCTGTAGGTTGGCTATTTTATTCAATAATCATCTAATAGTGTCAGGTTTTACTGTGGCCTGGACTCGCTACATCTTACAGACCTACATCTATGTTCTTCTTTACCTGCGGGCTAAGCTAAATTGTATTTTATTATTTTGGCTGTGCTGTTTGCGAGTGAGTTCTTTGAGGTTTATAGATTACTGGGTATTTTACTCATGTGTTTGGGATTAAAACTGACTGGTGGTAGCAAATGATGTGGCAATTGATGACCCAGACTTCTTAGCTTACAGCAGATAATTGTTCCCTTATCTGTAGATCCTCAGGTCTTCGCTGTGTGAAAACAGTTGTGGGTGCCATAGTATGGTATGGAGCTGGAAGGTTTCCAGTTGCACATTGTTGAATGCCACAATATTTATCCCTGTGGAAGTCTATGTGAAATTTACATTGACGAGAAATCAAAGTTTTTCTGTCTCAAGGTGAGCATTGTGGTCCTTTATTAGTCTTACGCTTTAGGAAACTGATTGGTCATATACTGGATCTTGAACAGGGTACAACAGAAAGTCCTGCACAGAGTGTACTAGATCTAATATTCCTGGATGTGAGCAGGTCTACAGAGATGAGACTGAAGTTGAAGGAGCAGGTGAAGAAGACATTCATGGCTTTGGCATTTGTAGTGAAGTCCACAGTCCTATTCCTTCAAAAACTGAGTGTTATCGACAGAGAAATACAGTATTTTCTTCTGGGATTTCGAGCATAGCAACTCATTGGTGAGGGAAGGGCGAGATGACTGAGCTCAACCTGGGGTTGAGGGCAAATCTGGAGGTGGTGGCTTGTTCTTTGGAAATATATCTAGATAGCTTTATCTCAAATTCCTCGCATGTTGGTGGTTTCAATGGTGGGTGAATTTTGCTAGTAACCACTTGTCCAAACTGGATATGTGTTGAGACAGATGGCTGGGATTCCTGGAGTCTGGGGAGAAAGTCATCAGCAACCATTAGGTTTAGGAAATTGAACATATCTTCTCACTGAAACATTGTTTCAAAATTTTGATTTGCTGATTTTCTTGGTTTATTATTTGTGCTTTTAGGTGCTTTAGTTAATATCCTACTGTTTATGTAGTCGGTTACTCAAATGTCGAGAAGGATACACTTGGGAAATATTCCCAGGTAACAATAGTTGTTTGAACATTTAATAAAATGGGCTTTGAAAAACCCTGCTAGGCATATTTTAATTGTTTTTTAGGTTTGCTTGACCTCAAATGTTTTGTTTTCTCCAGTTCCATCTGTAGCCCTTTTGATACCCTTGCAATCTTTAAAGCTGGTCCTTTTCTCTAAGTCCTAAGATATCCTCCCTAAATTAAAAAAAAAGGGTAAAGAGTCCTAAATGCTCTTGTATAACACCTGTTATCATCTTAACATTTACTTTCACCAAGAAACTTTATTAATGTTTGCCTATAAACTTGGGGCTAGGCGTCTGTCTGTACATCTTCAGATTTACCTTGGCTCGGTTAGTAGTTGGCAAATGTTTTTGTCCCTTGATAACCAATACATCTTGATCTCTTCATTGCTTATGACTACCCTGACTCCCCAATAGCTTTTGTAACTTTTCCTGGGTCGTTCAACTTAACCCCTTCGACGCTGATGACGAGCTGGGCTCGTCATGAGGTAGCCTCCTGCTACGCTGATGACGAGCCCAGCTCGTCACGTAACATGCGCTTTAGAATATCTCAGCGTACGAGCGGAATTCCGCCCGCACGCATGCGGTTAACTGTTTGTTTGGTGCTCTCTCTTTCTCTTCAGAATAGACTTGAGGGTGGTGTTTGTCATAACGGTAGAGGTATAATAATTTTTTTCTTTTCAGTATTCTCCTCCAACTGAGTTTGAGTTTAGCTGCTCATCCACCAGTTTATCTGTTTTTGTTGGATATTTCTCTTATATTTGTCCTCTTAAGTAAATGATAGGATAATGTGTTAGCAGTGTTTTTCTAATGTGTTACGTATTTCACCTCAGAATGGAAGAACTAATCTTTTAACGTTTCTTCATAATATATCCATAGACCTATAAAAAAGAAAGAAAAGTGACTTGGGATGTGCTTCACTTGTTACAACCCCAAGTGCAAAGTCTAAAAGTTAACGTTTGGCAATCCCACTTGGGGCACAGCCACATTTCAAATTTTCCTTGACCAAATCCTCTCTCTCATTTTTCATTAGAAATTCTTAGGCAGTCACAGCATGGCATTCAGTTAACCTCTGCAAATTCTGTCAAACTCAGCAGTTTTTCCTTAAGAATCAGATCGTAACCAAGTTTGGGATATACGCCACTGATATTGCTGCCTTCCTTTCATCTCGCTCACTACTAACCTGTTCACATCTGCCATTCATATCAGTCTTCTTGTTACCCAGTCTATAGCTAAGTGACTGCCTTAGAGAATACTAACACCACAAGTCTTAATTGCGTTTAAAACCAAGTATTGTTTAAGGAAACCCTGGGTAATAATCTCATTCGACTTTTTTTTAAACCTGCATACTGCAGACACACAAACGTGTGTTCTTTTCAGGATTTCACAACTGATAGTTTTGTTCAGTACTTTGAGAGTGAATGACAGGCCTACAATTATTTGTGTCACAAACGTGGGACCAGGTGTTCAGGGCAGGTTGGCAAACCATTACCCGCTCCCTAGCCCTTTGCCCACAAGTAAATGTCTATCTGTTTGCCGCCTCTATTATGATACAGAATCATACATTTAAGGGCCCTAATTGAACCACTACCCCTCTCTGCATTTTGAGAAAATATGTCTGAAAGTCTGGACACACAGAACCAATTTCAAGGGCTGTGGAAAGCTTAATTCTTTGGTCCTCAAAGCCCAGTTAAACTAAAACTACTAGAAGGGGTGCTTATTCAAAGTGCAAGTGTTGGCAATATCAAAGTGCATAATCCCTCAATACATTTGCAGTTTTCTGTACTTTTTTTGTTTAAAACTTGTGCAAATCTTGAGATCTTGTCCAAAATATTTCCCTTCTACTTTCAAGATGATAACAGGTCTTCAGAATCTTCTCTGCATTTTCAGAATGTTTTCTTCAGGTTGCTTTATTATTTTGCCATCTTTACTGACCGGTTTCACTTCAGGTTTGATGACTTGAGGAATTTTAGACTCTCCGTGACAGGACACGTTTCAGTCAATTGATACTACAGTCCACATGCAAAGACCTATTGAAACCTGACGATGCTTCTTTGGCTCATCCATAATGTGCTTCATGTTTCTTCTTTTGAGCAGTTTAGATTGTGTGTTTCCTTAAAGAGGTAAGATCTTGTTTCCTTCATACATAGGAGGAGGACTTTGACTGCACATCTCCTTGATAGAGGGATCTTTTGGTTGGAAGGTTTGCCATGACCTCACTGAGCCATTTTCTCTTTGTTTCTTTCTTCGGTCCCTTCTCTAACTATTTTGATACATATCCGAACCCTTAGGTCCACACCCTTAATTTACCTTGAGAAGACCATATTGGAGTCTGATCATATCAAACCCTTCAACATCCTCTGCAAATTCCCTTGTGTAGGTTCTTGACGTCCCTGCCTCCAAATGTGAATGCTCGCCTATTGGAGCTTTTATGCGAGCCTTTGAGCTGTTAACTTGGCGCCCTGTTTTCCTTCTTCTCCAGCAAGTGTACACATTTATTCCTTTGTAGTTTTAACCTCTTGTCCTAGTGGAAAATGTTTTGTTATTGTTTTAAACTTGTGTTTTGTATATTGTTTGATAGGAATGACCCTGAACAAACCAATATTAGTTGATGGGTGGTGTGTTTCCCCTGCCGTGCTTCATGCCCTCCCTGAATGCTTTGTAAATTTGTAACCAATGTGTAGTTGAAGCTGAAATAGTTGCTGATATGGGAATGCATAACTTTTTGCATGATACAGTGGAAGGGATTCAGACTGAATAGGGAGTGTTCGTTTAAGAGAATTGACATATGGCACACTGTCAATTTCTTCATGTGCGTTGTAGTTGCATGGTCATCTTTACATGCAATAATACATGCAGATGGAAGGATTCTTCGCAGTAGCAGTGGATGAAACTGATTGACGGTGGAAAGGTATTGATGAATTGTCTAAAAATTGGCCAATGCTTATGGAACTTGCTGGTTTTCTAAATATAGCATGTATTTGTGTAGTAGTCAATTGGATTATCCCTAAGGCTGGCATTGAACCGTTGAATTTACAAAGCATAACATAAGACCTCTAAAAAACATTGGGAAATAGCCCTTTTATCTGCAGATCAGATCTTCTATAAAGGCATTATCCAAATACTGCAAGGGTTGGCTGCATTGTCCACTCCGTGCATACTTCACCCAGTGCTAATGGTATTGCCCTCACTAGAGATTCATTCAAAACCTATCAGGCGTTAAACCTGAAATCTGGTGTTGAGTGTTTGCAGTTTATACAGGGTTCAATTTCCGTAGTTCTTGATATTCCATGCTATAGTAATGATTAGGATCAATGATGATTGTGCCTCAAATTGAATGCTTCAGTAATTGTAATGCTTTGTATGCCTCTCTTAAATAATGAGCCCATTTTATCTTGCTTTCTTTCAGTCCACCTTGTTGATATCTGGAATATGATTGAAGCCTTCAGAGATAATGGCCTTAACACTCTGGATCACAACACAGAGATTAATGTATCTCGCCTGGAAACTATCATTTCATCCATCTACTACCAGCTAAATAAGCGCCTTCCGTCTACACACCAAATCAGCGTGGATCAGTCCATCAGTCTTCTTCTCAACTTCATGATAGCTGCTTATGACAGGCTAGTAACTATCGATGTAACTGTCTGGAAACACATCCATGTAAAATAGTTACAACTAAACAAATGTTATCGCACTGTTGTAGATTACTTCCAAGTCCTGGCTCTCTTCCGTTCCCAACTTTTGAGTGCCACGTCTCCTAATGGTGGGACGAGAACCTGCTTCACAGCTGTATTGGGAGTGTTTTTGCACCCAGTTCTACTCTCCCAAGTGCATGTCATAGGCAGCACATCACCTTCCACCGCACTGGTGTGTATCTGAACTGGTACCCCTTTTTTTCTAGTCTGATTATGTGATTTAGGCCTCGGTCCAAGATGAAACTACGGAATTGTGCTCTTTCACAGGGATGGAGTCCTTGATTGGCTAGCAGATAGAAGTCCTATTTACATTATAGAAAACATTTTGTATTTTTGTTTTTTATGAAAAAGTAGGGCCCTGGAGCTGAATTAGTGCCGGCAGTGCACTGGCTGGTGAGCTGTTTGTCCAGATCTCTGATTTTAAAATGAATTGTTCTCTTAGGCATTCCTTTTTAAGATTTAATTTAGCTTGCAATGTGGGCTTTCTGGAATTCTGGTTTGCACGCTCTTTTTCAGACTTCAGTGCCAGATGAAGTGGTTCAGCTGGCTGTTTGTCCTTGATAGATTTGATTTGCCAGCGTGGCAGAGCGAGTGCCTTTGGGCGAGCTATTGCTGCGATTAGTGGTGGCGCAACGCAGAAGAGTTCAAACTAGGTAGCACCATCGGCAGAAAGAGTGCACCCTCTGTGCTGCATGGTTCTTTGCTATTTCTCCCTAGGCACCCTACTCTGGGTGAGTAGGGAGAGCAGACCTTCATCAAATGGATAAGCAGATGGAGTGAAGATTTTTGAAATGTAGAAGCTGCTACAGGGATGGGAATGGAATCGGGTGGAGGTAGAGCCAGTAGGTAGCCAAGCTTGACAGGTCAGACTAATATTGAAAGTCCCTCAGAGGCTGACCTAAACATGAAAACAAGGAGTGCGGAAGAACACCGAGGCATCTTATGTTGCAGTGAAGAAAAAGGACTTGTTGGACTTGAAATTAAATATATATCAGGGGTGTGGCTTAACAGAAGATTTAAAATGCTGTGTGCTTTCAGCGCAACCCTATCTTTCCATAGATTTCCTCTTAACTTGCCTGCTGGGACCCCCTGACATGGTGTTTGTAGACGCACTGGCATTGTGTTCATGAAAGGATTTTGGATTGGTTGATGTGGTCTCAGGCTGAAGGTTTCAGGTTTTTTTCCCTATCTTTTTTCTATCTAACCAGAACCACTTGGCATTCTACTGCATGCTAATCTCGTACCCTGACTGGAGCCAAGTAGCAGTACACAGTATACAAGCTGGAACTGCTGGCCCTCAAGGAAGCCTTCTGTACATGGAGGCATCGGCTTTAAGCAGCTGAAAACCAAGTGATTATCTGGAAAGGTCACAAAAACCCTGGGTACCAGAAGTCTATGAGATGTATGGCAATGGTATGCTTGTGGGTCCTTTTTTTCTTGTTTCCATAATTACATAATTTATTGTCTTAGAAATCTGTATAGTAAGGCGAATGCATTGATACATTAAACAGATGCAGTAAATCCTTCTCCAGAACAACCGAGGTGCCAGCATTGATTGATTGAAGCGAGTGCTGTAGGAGTCAGCTCGCGCCACTAGCATAGCGGACAGCTCTTCACCCCACCTTTGATCATTGGCTCCCCTCCAGCCAAGATGAGGCTTACAGCACTGATTGGAGCACCAGTGGTGACTCCTCCCGCACTCGCTTCATTACACATCTGAGCCATACCCAATGGCTTGAAAGAGGCAGCGGGACCACAGGTTGGAGCATGGGCTTTGGGGCCACAGGTTGGGACAGCTCTGCTCAGCTGGTGCAGACTGCTGCAAAGGACTCCTACAAGTACATAGATTGATTGTGTTTGGGAAATCATGCTTCACCTCTGGTGAATCGAAATTTGCCTAGCAGTGTAACGGTAAGTTTCAATTCTATTAAGGACACGGAGGCTTCAGATTATGCTTTTGTACCTTCTCCACTGCTTTATTACAAAAGTCACAGCAGCCAAAAAATAAACCAAATAACAACAGCCCTACCTTAGAACCAAGGATATGGGCAAAACCGAAAGAAATGTCCATTAACTACAACTCCCATGAGTCACATTAGGCAATCCATAATATAGTCCTTTCTTAGTCTCCACCGCAGCTAGATAGGACGTCCCTCTCATGACCACTTCCTCTTTCTTCGCGCGAGGCACGCTATGTCATCACTGGTCCTGCTTGGCACCCTCATTTCCTATGAAGAAAAAATTGCCACAGCATCAGCAGTGAAAGGGCATCCAAATCACGTAAAGTCCACATCATCAAGTTACATCCACATGAGACTGGAAAACTGAGTACTTACTGCAGTACGGGCGGGTAATCTCCACCGGAGACCGGGAGGGATAAATCTCGCCTCCGTGTCCTTAATAGAATTGAAACTTACCGTTACACTGCTAGGCAAATTTCGATTCTATGTCAGGACCGGAGGCTTCAGATTATGCTAGTTTAAAGCTTACTTACCACTAAATGGGCAATATCAATCACTGGTTTGAAGTAAAACCTCTTAAAGGTGGAGTCCGAAGACCAATCCGCAGCTCTCATCAGATCCTCTAATCTGGCACCTACAGAAAAAGCTTTCGAGGCCATGGCCCCTCTAGCTGAATGCGCACCGAACTGTTTCGTGTCAATGCCTGCTTCCTGCATGATCCACCGTACCCATCTGGCGATGGTGGGAGAAGAGACAGCCTTGTGTGGCTTACGCAGCGCGATTAGCAGCTGTCGCTCGCCCGGAGGGCGAAGTTCCAAGGTTAGGTCCTCATAGACCTTTAAACACTGAACCACACACAGTTTGGGTGAGTCCGCGAAGCATGGATAAGAAATTGACCTTGAAGCACACTTCGTGCGACGCCCCAAGGTAAAAATCACCCCGTCAGGGGAAAAAACCCTCGCCGTGACATCCAAGGCACGAACATCCGATACTCGTCTGCATGAAATCAGACATAAGAGCATAGCCAACTTCGCCGAAAGTTCCTTCAAGGACAGATACTTATTCGACGGCCACGACAACAACAGATTCAGCACTAGGTTAACATCCCAAAGAACCGAATAACGCGGTTCTGGAGGCAAAGATAGGCGAACACCCCGCAGTAGGCGACAAACAAAAGGATGCTCTCCTAGAGGTGCTCCCTCCACTGGCTGATGGCCCGCCGAGATCGCTGATCGCATCGCATTGAGGGTGCGATAAGCCAGACCTGCCGCGGCCGACTCCGCCAGATAGTTCAATGCAGGAACGACGCCTGCGACCAAGGGATCCAAGTGTCTTCGAAGACACCAGCGGGACCACTTATTCCAGGCAGAGCGATAACGCTTTGTCGTGCTGCCTGCCCAGGCCTTCGAGAGGAAATCTTCAGCTGGTCTCGAAAGGCCCGGGAGCGACCAACGTCGCCCGAAAGTCTCCATGCCATGAGGTGAAGAGAGCTCTGAGTGAGCAGATGATGGAGTTCCCCGTCCGCGCTGAGAAGAAGCCGCGGAAACCGGGGGAGTAGGATTGGAGAATCCCAAGAAAGTTCCAGAAGAACCGGAAACCACACTTGCGACCTCCACCAGGGGGTCACCATTACCACATCCGCCTGTTGGCGGCGGAGATGGGCCGCCGCTCTCAGTATCATCGAGAACGGGGGAAACGCGTACGACTTCTCTCTGCTCCAGTCCTGGAGGAAGGCATCTGTGGCTTCTGCTAGAGGGTCCGGCCTCCAGCTGAAGAAACGTGGAAGCTGGAAGTCCAGACGGGACGCAAAGATGTCCACTGAGAACGGGCCCCAGGTATCGTCCAGCCACTTGAACACCTGTGGATCGAGTTTCCATTGACTGGAGTCCCTCAGATATCGGGAATGCCAATCCGCCACCCGGTTGTCGTGACCCGGCAAGTATTCCGCCGTCACCGACACCTGGCGCGCCAGGCACCAATTCCAGAAAACCTTCGCCAAGTCCGAAAGGGCTTTGGATCGAGGGCCTCCCAGATGGTTGACATATCTCACCGCTGAGATATTGTCCATGCGAAGCAAGACACAAGAACAAACTGTGTCCTTGGTCCAGCATTGGACCGCGAAGGACCCGGCCAATAGCTCCAGACAGTTGATATGGAGCTCTTGCTCCTCGGATGACCAGGCGCCGCCTGTAGAAAACTCTCCACAGCGAGCGCCCCAGCCTGCACGGCTGGCGTCGGATTCTATCACCAAGTCTGGGACAGGACCGAAAATCGCTCTGCCGTTCCAGGCCTCCATATGCGTGAGCCACCAATGCATTTCTTCCTTCACCTCGTCCGATAGGGGAACCACTTGATCGTACGTCAGGCCCCGTCGAAGGTGATGCGCCTTGAGGCGTTGAAGGGCTCGGTAGTGCAGGGGCCCAGGAAAGATTGCCTGGATGGAGGAAGACAGTAGCCCCACCACCCGGGCAATCTGACGGAGAGACGTGTGCGATCGCGAGATCGTCTGGCGGAGGATGTGACGGATCTTCCCTAGCTTCCGTGAAGGAAGGCTGAGGGTGCATTGAATGGAATTCACGGTGAACCCTAAGAATACCACTGACTGGGACGGAATCAGAACGGACTTTCCGCTGTTGATCACAAACCCAAGCCCCTGGAGTAAGGAAATGGTCTGGCGCAGCTGTAGGTCCAACTGCTCGGGGCATTGAGCCATCAGCAGGATGTCGTCCAGATAGACTATCATCCGGATGCCCTGGCTCCGTAGAACCTCCATCGCCGGCCGAAGAAGCTTGGTGAAACACCATGGGGCTGAAGAAAGCCCGAAAGGAAGGGCGGTAAACTCGAACACCTGCCCCCCCCACCGGAACTGCAAAAAGCGACGGTGTGGGGGATGAATGGGAACCACAAGGTACGCATCCTTGAGGTCCAGGCGCACCATCCAATCGTTCGGAAGGAGCACATCTCTCAAAAGATGAATACCCTCCATTTTGAAATGCCGGTAGACTAACCAACCGTTGAATTCTTTGAGGTTGATAACCGGGCGTTTTCCACCATCCACCTTGTCCACCAGGAACAAGTTGCTCAGAAACCCCGCCGGGTGCCGAGTAGAAAGGCAGATGGCGCCTTTGCGAAGCAGGTCTGAAACCTCTTCGTCGACTAGGCGTGCGTCCGCAGAAGAGAAAACGATAGGAGGAGGTGGCCTGACTTGTCGGGGCTGATCGTAGAATTCTACGTGGAAACCTCGGATAGTCTGTAAAACCCAGGCATCCGCTGTGATTGCGGCCCAGGCCTCTGGAAACAAGGCGAGACGACCCCCCACGCAGACTTCGTCCGCTGAGATTACACTCACCGTTGGAGGAGTTCCCTGCAGTATTCTTGAATCCACCACGGCCACGGAAGCGTTGTCCTCTGGTAGGATAGAAGTTATTGTAGCTTTGCGAGGAGTTGTACTGCCCTCGCCCGGAGCCTTGATTTCTGTTGGTCGTTTGCTGACCACCACGGCCGGTCGCGCGGCCCCCTCCGCGACCGGCCCCCCTGGAGAAACGCTGGTGGAAGACCCTTTTGATGTTTGACTGGGCCCTATCTAGGGATGTAAAGTTATTAACGAACTTCCCCAGTTCCTTAATAAAAGGCTCTCCAAATAGACCTCCTTGGGCTACTGCCCCTGCCTCAGAAGAGGCTAGGTTTCCTAATTTAGGGTCTAACTTAATCAAGAGGGACCTTCTGCGTTCTGTGGACAACGCGCAGTTCGCATTCCCCAGGAACACCACTACTCTCTGCGCCCAGTTAAAGAGGACCTCAGGGGAGATGGCCGCCCCGGACACTTTGGCCTCCTCAGCCATGTCCAGAATCTTTGTTATGGGGCCTATGGCATCCAACAGCTTATCCTGGCAAGCCCGCCAGGAACGATCAATCCCTTTCCGAGGGTCCTTAACAAATTTTGCTAAAAAGGTAGCCATTTTTGGGTCCAACTCAGGGGTCAGGGCAACCTTCCCTTCAAGCGTAGGCCTAGGGCACTCCCCGCGCAAACAGCTCCTTGCCTCTTTTTCTAAGGGCTTGCGGAGGCGGCCAGCGACAAACTTCGCCACCTTCTCCCCAGGGGCCCAGGCCGCCGACCTCGGATGTATTATTTCGTCCGGGTCCAGCATACCTGAACTATCCTGCGGTATCTCGGTGGCGGAGCCCGAAGGCCTCCAAGAACGCTCTGACCCTTCGTCATCATCGGTGTCCGCCGGGGAGGTTGGCGCCGGTGACAAAGGGGCTGAACTGGCAGGGGCTCCCGAGGGGCCCGGGGCTGGGGAGGACGAGGAGGAGGGATCTATCACCTTCGCCAAGAATGCGTTGCGCAGTCTCTCGAAGGCGTCTTTATCCACACCACGTGCCCCACTCGACACCCCTTCCTTACAGGGTTTCTTAGGGACTGGGGGGGGAACTCCCCGTCGGGGCCGTAGGATTACTTGGGACCCCTAGATGTGCCTGAGTCACCCTCTCGCACTCCTGTATGATACGTGCAGAGAGGCGTTCCTCCATAGGTCCCACTATCTCTCTAACGCACCTATATATAGAACTATCTACGGCCTGATAAAACTCATCATCATTGAGGTAGCTCTGTGACTCCTCATCTTCATAATACTCGTCCCCCATCTCTACTAGGTGCCTAGCACTACCACACTGCCCCACGTATAAGAAGGGCCAAAGTCTAGTTGAATGACAGGGTAACAGGCTATAGCCTGTATAGAAATTTGGGGCAGAAACAAGTCTGCACGTATATTATGCCCAGTAGAACCGGGGATGTAGGGGGCACTCACCCCACTAGCGCGCTGGCCCTCTGTAGAAGACCAGGCCTCTGTCGCCTCCCTGCGCGCTAGCGACTGTTTGAAAAGGAAGCTTACCAACTCGAGTGCTATTCAACGCCCGCAGGCGGCAGCGCGGTTAAAACCGCAGTACAGACCCCAACGGGGCGTCAATAATCAGAATGTGGGGCTTTGTACCGGCTCAAAGAGCGTCAAGGTGAGGCGACCGGGCGAGTGCTCTGCAGAAACGTTCTCCTCAGCGCGGCTCTCTGACGAGACACCGCGCCAAGGGGAACGAGACGCTTTGGCTCCCCCTAGTGGCCGGAGGCGGCCGAGAAAAGGGCAAAGGCGCGTAGGAGCAAGAAATGCTCCCGCGCCTGACAATGGGCTCTGAAAGAAAAACGGAGCACAATAATAAACCCCACAACACGAAAAGCCAACAATCTCAAATACAGAAAACCCCCATTAGTCCACAATAAATACGAATTGAGGAGAAAGGGAGGAAAACACTTAACTGGCTGCGAAGCAGCGAAGAAAGAGGAAGTGGTCATGAGAGGGACGTCCTATCTAGCTGCGGTGGAGACTAGAAAGGACTATATTATGGATTGCCTAATGTGACTCATGGGAGTTGTAGTTAATGGACATTTCTTTCTGTTTTGCCCATATCCTTGGTTCTAAGGTAGGGCTGTTGTTATTTGATTTATTTTTTGGCTGCTGTGACTTTTGTAATAAAGCAGTGGAGAAGGTACAAAAGCATAATCTGAAGCCTCCGGTCCTGACATAGAATTCGCATTCTGAGTGACACAGCCCAAAATGTTCTAACTCCATGAAAGCAAAAGCCTTCTTTAACATATGTTTGCCGCTTGGCTTTGAATCGCAACTGTGGGGATAGTTTTACTGATCCTTTTGAAAGGAGACCAGCAGTGTTTTGATAATATCCATCAATAACGAAATTGTTAGCAGACGTATTGGCCTACGATAAAAAATAAAATGTCCAACGGAGGTGCGGATATAGTTTAAATTGCAGTCCTAAGTTCCAAATCCTGATTCACAAAAATCACATATTACATTTCCTACAGACCCACAGTCCGAATTTTAGTGGGGACAGAAGACGAATGTAAAATAAAGTGGTATTTAAAGGAGGCCCCGAATTTTTTTTTTTAAGTGCTCAAAGTAATGGGGTTGTAGACATTCACAAGCTCCCTCACCCCAACCCACCCATGAAGCCTGCATAAATGACCTCTACAAAACACCGCAGTGAGTGTCCTTTAAGGCTTAAAGAGCAGGAACCTCTCCCCAGCTCTAGGTATTGAAAGGGCGTGCAGGCAAAAATAACTTGTAGGTGGAGGGAATATGTTAAATGTTTTTCACCTGATGCTTTACCATAAAGAACACATTTTTCGCCAGTTGAAACCCCTTTGGTTTCGATTAGACACTCCTGGCAGTCTGTGGTGTTAGCGAATCACCCTGAGTTTTGGTACATTTTGTGAATCCTGCAATGGATACAATCTAAACCTATTTTAAAATCTTTATGAATCCGGCCCTAAGCCATCCAGATACATTGTTTAGAGGGTATTGTATTGTGGATTTGGAGATGGCAGTGATGCGATTAATGTTCTTTTCTTTTACAGTGAAGGCCATGGGAAGTTGACAGTTTTTTCAGTAAAGTCTATGTTAGCAACCATGTGTGGTGGGAAAATACTGGACAAATTAAGATGTAAGTAGTGGTGTTCATTTTGAAACTATTTGAAAATAGTAATGTCATTTATTCAATGTGTGCCCTCTGCTGGCGGAAAGAAATTTCGCAGTATTTAATGTGTCTTTTAATAGGTTGCCATATTTCTGAATGGTGATAGCAGTGGATAAGTCTTCGAGATTGCCATTTTTTAAAAATGTTTTAACCTAAATAATGTTAATGTAATTATATTGCAGTTGATTTATTAATATGCCTTGTTTAGGTATCTGCGAGTCATAAGTGTCAAAATAAATCTCAAAGACCCGCCCATAACACTTCAAACAAATCAACATTATTGGTTTCCTGTTTGCGTTTGCTGCTGGCAGTGGCTTGTTCTCATTTGATTGTCCCTTCATTTTTTGGTTTCTTGGAGAGCACCTATTGGTCACTTCAAAGCACTAGCCAACTAGGTGGACACTGAGCAGGTGGGGTTGACCTGCAGAGTGTTCTGGGCTACAGTCTCAACAGAGGGAATGCCCTACCTGTTCCTACCCAAAGGGGTGGGAATATCTTGGCTCTCTGTATAAAGTGCTTTCAGCCTTTCATTTGCTTGAAAGTGCTTAAATGAATGGAAATTCAGCTTGCTAATTAGGGAAAGTTGGAATCTAATCGGACAGATTTGAGAACTGTGTCGGAAATTCTTCCCTTTAGACCCATCCTTTGTGTTGAGTTCAGATATCTGTCCCAACAGTTGAGTCATCCAAGGTTTCACGGGCGGCCTGTGGTTGAGTTTAGATCCACACGCACTTTATTGGGGTTTCAGAGTCTGGGTCATCGCACCATAGATAGTCCATAGATTTTTGGTCGTATTAAAACATGGCTTGGTGTCTGCTCATCTGTGTATGTGCTGGGCCGCTTACCTTTACAAATCGGCACTTGTTATCCACGTAAAGTAACAAGATACCTGCTTTTTTCCAGCTGATTTGTGCATAAAGGAAAAAAGATTTTGACTGCAAAATAATAACTTTCAACTTTTAAAGTTGAAAAATAGTTGTAATGAAAAATAAAACGGTAAATGATTCCCAAATTGTGTAGTGTGGCAATTTAACCTCCAAGAAGGGGTTAGTGGAAACTTTAAACTTAAGAGAGGAGTGGGCACATATTTGGTATTTGTTCTTATCATTTTGTAACACTAATTTCAACCTCTTAGCTTTCCTGAGTGGCATTTAATAAAAAAAAAGCTGCAATGACTTCTCTCTCTTATGTCCCTATCTAAAGTCTTGTCACAACAGGCTTTCGCTCTCTGTGCGTGGGTTGCACTGATTTTGTGTCTCCCACGTCACCCTATGTATATTTTTTCTATATTAAATTGAGACGTATCCTCCATCTGTACTTCGTAGAAGTTAGTAATTATGTAGATACCCGTCTTTACTGAGGTATGGTTTATTGATCTCTGTAAAGCTCTCTGATTGGCCTCTGAGGGCCTGGGTCGCCGAATGAATCTTCGCTTGTTTTCAGGCACTGCCCTAGGGTGTCAGAACCTCTCTCGTTGCTCTTGACATTATTGTAGGACAAGACTTCCGGACTGACTCTCTGGGCTCAGCCCCTTTGCTGTTATTTTCTCCAGGCTCCTTCTGTTGACTGGTCATTGAGATACAGATGTCCATAACATGTTTCTGCACTGATGCTGACATGCTAAAAGCCTTTTAGCTGACAGCACTGAGCAGCAAAGGGGTGTTTGCCCTAGACAGCACCCAGAATGTTAGTGTCGTATCGTGCTGCCCTGCTGTAACATGCAACTTTCCTTAAATATCTGTCACCCTGTATCTGGCGCTGCGTTTTATCCCTTACGTTGTGTGGATGACCTGTCCTCCTGCCTGCTCCAACCTGTTCTTGAGGTGTGCACTAGGTTTCCTGCTTGATTAGTGGGAGGGGCGGCTCCACAGTTCTGTAAATGTAGGTAATACATCTTGACTAGCCGTGCTTCATCCCTGATCCATCCACAGTCATTAATTATTTTATATATATATATATATATATATAATATATATATATTTCTCCAGTATTAGGGGTGTCTTTCATCGATTCACATGCCTGAATCATTCCCCGTCGTCAGAGTGGGAGTCCCACGGTACATAAAATAGCAATAATATGCCATAATATCATAGTAAAAACCAGTAATTCCCAACCAGGAAGTAAAGTAGCCCAAGCTACAGGAGAAAAAACTTCCACACTCATGACTATCCTAGTCATTTTGTATAGACCAAACTGCAGCCAATCAGGTGACAGCACCCACCAGAAGGTTCTCCCCAGAGGCTCAGGCTCTCAGATTTTCTATCGCACGTGGTGTGAAGGGAGTCTCCCTGAGCTCTGCTCAGTACTTCTCTATTTTCCTTCTGGAATCTAGTGTTTTGAAAATGTCTACTAAAAAATCTTTATTCAGGCCTTGTAACTCTTGTGGTAAGCTCCGGGTTTTTAAAGAAGATCCCCACAAGAAGTGCATTTACTGCCTGTATCCTGAACATCAAGTGAAGGACTCCAAGATCTGTAGGACCTTCCCTCAGAAGACCCTCAGGGTACACCACCGTCGACGGAGCCATTATTGTCGACGACGAGAACTGTACCGTCGACGACGACCTCATTGTTGTCTACCGCCAAACCCAAGTCGACGAGTCCTTTGGTAGAACCCCCGTCGACGCCACAGCTATCTTCTTGTACCATTTTGCAAGTGTGGTCGCCGTCTACGGCTTTTCTGTCGACGCCAAAACCGTCTTTGCTTCAGAAACGTGGTTCAACCATGGAACCTTTATCTCCTCTGCATATTTCACCGCAAAAAGTACCTCTACAGGTTCCAGACAAGCTACTGGATTCTGAGGACAGTGAGGAGGATTCTGTTATTGAGGAAACATTTGGAACGGCGACAAGTCCTTCTGAATTGAATATAAAGTATCAAGAGGACGACCAAGAAGATCAGCATTCGCCTGAGCAAATGACATCAACTGTGACAAATGTCCCTTCAGCTCAGGTGCCAATAGCATTGCTCACCAACCTTCAATGCATGCTAGATGACTATTACAGGCTTTTTCTGCCATCGGAGTCAACAGGCTCTGTACCTCCTACACCTGTGGTTGAGACGCCTTTGCCTGACCTCAGACCTCCAAGGTCTCCTCCACCTGCATCATCCAATCAGCCGGACGAACAACGTTCTTCAGACGAAGAAGAAAGAGAAGAAGGAGAAGTTGATAACGAGTCATTGATGTCAGAGTGGGATGATTACCAGGTTCAAACTCCTTCTCCTTCGCCACCGGCTACTTCAGATTCACCTCCAGTGGACGTGGGTGGATTCCACCTTTTAATGGAGCGAGCCACAAAACGCTTCCACATTCATATGGAGCATACAGAACAGGAATGCTTCCTATACGATTTTAAAGACCAGCCAAGGAAGCAAGCGAAGTCTATACCTATTATAGATTTCATCTGGAAGTAGGGTATTAAAGTCATGTCTAACCCGGCTTCCATTCCTCCAGTCCTGCCAAGGATTGATAAAAAAGTATGAGGCCCGGAGAAGTCCCCTGCTTGCCTTATAGGACAACCAAAACTGGATTCAGTAATCGTTCAAGCTGCACAAAAGATATCTAGGAACCCTTCATCTCCAATCGCGGCTCCACCTGATAGAGACGGTAGGCGCCTGGATGCCATTGGCAAGCGTGTTTCAACGATGGCAGCTACCACGGTCCGAGCTGCTAACTCATTGGCCATCCTGGGCAGATATGACCGGCAAATGTGGTCAGATATCTCGCCATACATAGACCAACTTCCAGAACCTTCTAAGTCTGAAGCGCAAAAAATCCTGCAGGAAGGTGAAAGGATCTCGGCTGAGATTATTGATTCTGCTGTTGATGTGGCCTCAACTGGCTTCAGGCAATTGGCAGGTGCTGCTGTCCTGCGTAGGCAAGGTTGGCTACGCTCCACTTCGTTCCGTCAAGAAGTGCAAGCAAAAGTATTGGATATGCCTAATGACGGAGAGTTTCTGTTTGGTCCGCAAGGGGAAGAAGCCCTGCAGACAATCAAAAAGGATACAGAAACCGCTAAATCCTTGGGCAACCTGCAATTTCGTAAGCTGCCCTTTCGAGGAGCGAGAGGACGTGGATCGTTCTCTAACCGAGGCGGATATACGCAACAGTCCTCTTACAGGCAGGTGAATCAACGCTATCAAACACAGCGTTATCAATCCTTTGGTCAACAAAACAATAATTATTCCCAGAACAAGAGAAGACCGGCCTACCTCGGAAAGGATAAACGACAATGAGCCTTATCACCTGCCACCGCTTCTGTCCCAATCTCATGAAAAAATTGGAGGACAAATATCAAAATTCTACTCAAAATGGTCATCGATAACAACGGACAGGTGGGTCCTGGACATTGTGGCCAAGGGCCATGCCCTCGAATTCGAACAGTTTCCTCCGAACATTCCCCCAAAGGGACCACCTCCAGCTCATCTAAGGGAGCTGTTTACCCAAATCAATTTGATGTTGAAGAAAGGAGCAATCGAGAAGGTTCCTCAAACTCTGAGAGGAACAGGATTCTACTCCAGATATTTTCTAATAAAGAAGAAGTCCTGAGAATGGCGTCCAATTCTGGATCTCCGTGCCCTAAACAAATATCTGAAAAAGCTAATGTTCAGAATGTTATCACTACAAGAAATACGGCATCTCCTATCGGCTGGAGACTACATGGCCACCTTGGATCTCCAAGATGCGTATTTCCACATCCCCATCTTACCTTGACACAGAACGTTCCTGCGATTCAGAGTGGCTGGCAGGGATTATCAATTTAAGGTCCTTCCCTTTGGACTGCGCTCGGTACCCAGGGTCTTTATAAAGGTCTTGGCTCCGGTAGCAGCACACCTCCGGCTGGAGGGAATACAAATATTTCCATATTTGGACGACTGCCTTATCAAAGCCAGTTCTTACCCAGACACAGACAACCATTTACAACAGTGTCTAGCTCTCTTTCAATCTCTGGGCCTTTCCATCAACGTCAGCAAGTCCCAGTTGGTACCATCCCGAAGACGAGCTTTCTTGGGAGCGACCCTAGACACCCAGCTGCTCCAAGCCTTCGTGTCGAACGAAAGACAAGTCCGAATACAGGACATGGCTCGAAATCTACTTTCAAAAAAGTCAGTTTCAGTCCGACGGTTCAAATCCTTTCTGGGGATGGTATCGTCTTGCATTCCGTTGATACCGAATTGCCGTCTCAGAATGAGGCCTCTTCAAGAAGAACTCAGCTTACAATGGCTGCAGGTCTCGGGTTCATTTGAGGACCTCATCCAGATCACCCCTCGCATGCGGGGTTCCCTTCTCTGGTGGATGCAAAGAAAGAATCTGCAACAGGGCTGCGCGTTCCTTAAGGAAGCACCAAACTTTACGATCACCACGGACGCATCCCTCGAAGGCTGGGGAGCTCATCTAGAGGGACTGACAAGCAGCGGCAAATGGAGCCCTCAGCAGAAACGTTGGCACATCAATCTGTTGGAGCTGAGAGCCATCTTCCTTGCCCTCAAATCATTTCGAGCAATCATTCAAGCAGCTACTTTATTGGTCCGCACGGACAATACAACAAGTATGCACTATGTCACCAAACAGGGAGGGACAAGATCAGCTCTTTTGTCTCAGGAAGCCCAGGAGCTATGGGCATGGGCAATACGACACAGAATCAATCTTCTGGCGGGTGATGTACCGGGAACAGAGAACGTTCTTGCAGACACTCTAAGCAGGACAACAGTGTCCACTCACGAGTGGGAACTTCATCAACAGACGGTGGATCGGATCTTTCGACAGTGGGGTCATCCTGATCTGGACTCTTTGCGACCAAGAAGAACAGCAAATGCCGGTTCTTTGCAAGTTGGCATCCCCACAAAGACTCTCAGGGGAATGCGTTTTCGATTAACTGGTCTCAAATATATGCTTACGCTTTTCCACCGATACCTTTAGTTCCCAGAGTCCTGCGGAAGATGAAGAAAGAACCATGTCGGCTGATTCTTATTGCCCCCAGATGGCCTCGCCAATATTGGTTCACCGAGCTCCTTCTCCTATCGGAGTACGAACCAATCCAGTTGCGTCCAACTCCGGACCTCCTCTTCATCGAGGACGGACCGATTTACCATCCGGACCCGACATCTCTGAAGTTAGCGGCCTGGCGCCTGAATACCTTGAGTTCGCCAACCTAAACATTCATGCAGATTGCAAGGAAGTACTAGCCAAAGCAAGAGCACCTGCTACTATAAAGACGTACAGTCTCAAATGGAAACGTTTTTGTATCTGGTGTCGCTCAGCTGGAATTTATCCTCTTTTGGCTGAGCCAGAGCAAATCTTACCTTTTTTCTTACATCTGGCAAAATCGGGATTGTCTCATGCAACCCCAAAGGTTTTCCTGGCAGCGATTTCAAGATACCGACAAGATGGGACCTCTTCTCTTTATTCTTCAAGAATTATACAACAATTCTTCAAAGGTCTTTTCAGAATGTTCCCTCCGGTACGTCGTCCACCACCATCGTGGTATCTGAATGTAGTGTTAGCTCAGCTCATGCGCCATCCTTTTGAGCCTATCCACAAAGCCGATTTGAAATTCCTTATGTGGAAGGTGTCACTTTTATTGGCTTTGACTTCCTCTAGATGAGTCAGTGATATCCAGGCTTTCACAGTTCATCATCCTTTCTTACAGTTTACAAATAACTCAGTGGTGCTCCGCACGAATCCGAAATTCATACCTAAGGTGCCTTCGGACTTCCACCTTAACGAGCCTGTCATCTTAAAGATATTTTTTCGTAACCCACAATCCCCTGCAGAAAGGGCATTGCATACACTGGACATTAAGAGATGTTTAAAGTTCTATTTGCAAAGAACTTCTATGTTACGCAAATCTGATCAACTATTTATCACCTATGGTGCGATTCGTAAAGGCCAAGCAGTATCTAAGCAAACAATTGCGAGATGGATCTCTGCAGCTATTGACGTTTGCCATACACAAGCAGGACGACCTTTGCAAGCAGCTCCTAGAGCGCACTCTACAAGGGCAGTGTCTTCCTCAACTGCTCTTTACGCTGGAGTCCCTCTCCAGCACATCTGCAGAGCGGCGACCTGGGCCAGTCGGCATACTTTCACCAAACACTACTGTTTGGATGCAGCCAGCGAGACCGATGCTTCAGTGGGTCAAGCAGTTCTGCGTAATCTTTTCAAATAAGGTGAGCCTCTGTTTCCCACCTCCTCTTACTGCTGTCAGACGCTTGTTATGCTTATTTTATTGTGCACATGCTCAAGTATTTGCATTTTAGCATGTTTTTAGTGATGTGATTATTTATATATAAGACCGTTGTGCTGTGGTGAAATAAAGCAACTTTTGCCTGAAAACTTGGGACTCGCCGTGGTTTCTGTTCGCCAGATACGAGCTGGAGGTGCAGGGCCAGTATTCTTGTATGTGTGTGTGTGTGTGTATATATATATATATATATATATATATATATATATATATCTCCACGGTTTCCTCTTGTAATTCAGGCAAAAGGACGACAAGCCACACCATCCTGTTACCGGAAAGTTTGTTTATTCGGGCATAAACAGACGCGTTTCGAGCTCACGGGCTCTTGGTCACATGACCACCATTTTTTTTACTTAGTATTTATAGTAATGCAAAACAATAGAAAGGGAAAAAAGCATCCGTGTTTACAAACATCACACGGAGACTGCGTCAGTGCAAATTCTTAAATGGAGTCATTTAAAGAAAAATAAATCGTGCACATTTCCCAAATGTTTTGTTAGAAGCCAATCAAGTATTAGATGGAGATATTTCTCAGAAAAAGCGCGAGATTCGCATGATGGTATAGTACCCATTTCTGCATTATAGAGGAGACAGATTTGGAGGGAAGGGACACTGGAGGTTCAAGAAAAGTGTAGATAAGAGAAAGTATATAGTGGATATATAAAAGGGCGAGCGAGAGATAAGAGGGAGAGAGATGGAAGATTTGGTAAGGCAACTTTTGCCTGAAAATTTGGGACTCGCCGTGGTTTCTGTTCGCCAGATACGAGCTGGAGGTGCAGGGCAGGGCCAGTATTCTTGTATGTGTGTGTGTGTATATATATATATATATATATATATATATATATATATATATATATATATATATATATATATATATATAAGCAAAGCGCTCCAGCGCTGTAGGAGAGCTCACCACGGCACCATACCATCCGCTTACACAGCTCCCTCCTAGCTTTGCAGAGTCCGACGCGTTTCGGGGCTGGAAAACGCCCCTTCTTCATGGACAGACAACCATTGCACACCTTATTCACCTCGTATTCCAAATGCAATTTATTTGAAAAAAGTTACGCCCTAAGTGGGTGTGGTTTACTGAAAGGATTGAGTCCCCAGGCTTTCTGGTTACTGAAGTCCTTCGAGGTGAGTTCAAAAGTATTCCTTAAGTAGGCGGCGTGTCTAAGTGTCTAACATTAAGTCTCTTATTAAATCCTTAAGTAGGAGATGGGGGGTAAGTTGCAAAGCTGCATATTCACACATGATGTCGCGCTGGAATAAGGAAATGTAAGTCATCTCCCCTCAGTCTTCATGGCGCAGAATTACTGAACGCTGAATGAAGTGGAGCCTCTCCCCACGGCAGGAACCGACCGTGTAGAAAATGGGAAAGCAAAGCGCTCCAGCGCTGTAGGAGAGCTCACCACGGCACCATACCATCCGGTCTATCAATCAGCACCCAGACAGCTTACAAAGCTCCCTCCTAGCTTTGCAGAGTCTGGCGTGTTTCGGGGCTGGAAAACGCCCCTTCTTCATGGACAGACAACTATTGCACACCTTATTCACCTCGTATCCCAAATGCAATTTATTTGAAAAAAGTTACGCCCTAAGTGGGTGTGGTTTACTGAAAGGATTGAGTCCCCAGGCTTTCTGGTTACTGAAGTCCTTCGAGGTGAGTTCAAAAGTATTCCTTAAGTAGGCGGCGTGTCCAACTGTCTAACATTAAGTCTCTTATTAAATCCTTAAGTAGGAGGTGGGGGGTAAGTTGCAATGCTGCATATTCACACATGATGTCGCGCTTACTTAAGGAATACTTTTGAACTCAGTAACTTCAGTAACCAGAAAGCCTGGGGACTCAATCCTTTCAGTAAACCACACCCACTTAGGGCGTAACTGCACCCGTAATCCTCAGGCGTCGACAGCTGAAAAAACGAACGTTGACCCAGGCTAGGGTGAAAGGATATTTTTATTATATTTTTGGAATTGCCACCAGCATAACGTTTCGGCCTTCTCAGAGGCCTTGATCACAACGCTTCTTGTAGCATAAGCTGGTAAATATGAAATGCACATAACCATGAAAAATATATATATATATATGTATATATATATATATTTTTCATGGTTATGTGCATCTCATATTTACCAGCTTATGCTACAAGAAGCGTCTTCCAGACACGGATGTGTACTGCTAACTACTCTGATTCAGGCATGTGAATCTATGAAAGACACCCCTAATACTGGACAAGAACAATAGTTACTTACCGGTAATCTGTGGTTCTCCAGTATTGGTGTCTTTCATAGATTCACATGCAACCCACCCACCTCCCCTCAGAGGCTCTTGGGCTACATTGGTTTACCATCACTCCTTGCGAGAAAATCTGAGAGCCTGAGCCTCTGGGGAGAACCTTCTGGTGGGTGCTGTCACCTGATTGGCTGCTGTTTGGCCTATACAAAATGACTAGGAAAGTCATGAGTGAGGAGGTTTTTTCTCCTGTAGCTTGGGCTACTTTACTTCCTGGTTGGGAATTACTGGTTTTTACTGTGATATTATGGCATATTATTGCAGTTTTATGTACCGTGAGACTCCCACTCCGACGACGGGGAATGATTCAGGCATGTGAATCTATGAAAGACACCTATACTGGAGAACCACAGATTACAGGTAAGTAACTATTGTTCATATATATATACATATACACACTAGCCGGGCTTCATCCCTGATCTATCCACAGCAGTCCTTAATTATTTTATATTTATATATATATATATATCAAATAAATAATGACTATGGATTGATCAGGGATGAAGCACGGCTAGTATATATACATATATATATATATATATTATGCCCAACTCTCCAACACGTAGAGAAACGGAGTCGCACTCACACGATTGGCTGACATACACTTTTATTTAACAAATGATGGTGGCAGTCCTGACGCGTTTCGTTTCCACGTGAACTTTTTCAAAGGTAAGCCACGCACTATTTAGTAGTGTTAAAGTCCCCACATCAATTGCCTCTCATTATAGTTTTTGACTCTCTGGTGGTCACTGTTGTTATTTCACGGCATGCTGGTACATGTGGTTCATTTAGCAGTAACATTTTCATTTTCAAACCCTCCAGTGGGTAGTGCATATCGTTTTTCAATGTCATTTTTTAGGTGTAATCAATGTCAGCCTACAATCGTGCTCCAAATCCAACTCACTTTTAAAGTTGCTCTGAAACCATAGCGCAGACAGTCTTTGGTGGCAGCCACTTTCCCTTGACGCTTTCACGAGCAAAATCTTGTGGTTTTTGACGGGAAAGTTTGGCGCGCTCCCTGGCTGTGCGTAGCTCCCGCAGCTGAACCAAGCCGCTTTATATTATGCCCAATTCTCCAACACGTAGAGAAACGGAGTCGCACTCACACAATTGGCTGACATACACTTTTATTTAACAAATTATGGTGGCAGTCCTGACGCATTTCGTTCCCATGTGAACTTTTTCAAAGGTAAGCCACGCACTTTTAGTAGTGTTAAAGTGCAAAAAAAGAAGCAGAGAACTCTGGGTAGTTTTCAAGTTCAGGTGGAAGCAGCTCCTGTATAGAGCACCCTCAAAACCAGCGACATTCTAGATCTGCTCACGTCAAGTGTCTTCTTTTCTATCTAAGTCTTTAAGCAAAGGATTAGCCCAGTGCCTTCCACACCAAGATAGAAAGGGACAAAGTATTTTGCCATTTCTACAGCAAAGTCTTTAAGCATAGCACTAGCACAGTTTTGTCCATACAGAGCTGTAAAATGACAAAAGCCTTTTACCACACCAGGCACAGTATTACAGCTTTGAATTGATAAAATATCAACCAAGCCAACCTGAAATGAGCTCTCATTTTAGGTTGGCTGGTATTTCTGAACTGCCTCACAGTGTATCTTTAGACTAAAGCCATGTTTTCATACAGGCATAAATCTGTAGATGCGATGACCTAGACTCTGAAACACCATTAAAGTGCCTTAAAGTGCTCAGAGATGTGGAAGAGTGGACACTAGCAGAAGAAACGCATATGCAACGCACTAGGAGGGATGAGAAACTGAATGAGGACTTGCTAGCATGGCGAACTATGTGCATGACGGGGCTGGCGGCGGAGAGGTCCTCGTCACCCAGTGATTCTGAGGGGACAAGCGGGGAGTTGTTCTCTGAGTGTGACCCGGAGGGAGAAAGGGGAGGGGCCCAATGTGGGGTTCCTGAACGTGCGCAGGATGCTGTGCCTGACCTGATACCCTCACGTGTTCAAGTGTAAGCTGAAGTTCCATCGCTTAACTGCATTATCTTGTATACTTTCAGAAGTCGTCATACTCCGCAAATGTGTCATAATGAGTCCATCGATCTGTGAACAAATGTGTTTTTAAAGATGCCATGGGGGGGGGGGGGTATAAGTTGTATTACCTATCTGAAAAATTGAAAAATAAAGTTTAAAAAAAAAAAATGCCTTAAAGTGCGTGTGAATATGACCTCAACCACAGGCCGCCCATGAAACCTTTGACGACTGAAGTGTTCAGACAGATCTTTATCTGAACTCAACACAAAAGAAGGGTTAAAAGGGAAGAATTTCTGACACAGTTCCCATACCCATCCGATTAGATCCCAACTTTTCCTAATTAGCAGGCTGAATTTTCTTTCAGTCAAGCACTCTTAAGTAAATGAAAGGCTGAAAGCTCTTTATACAGAGAGTGAACTGAAATATTCCCACACCTTTGGGGCACAACAGGTGTGGGCATTCTCTCTGTTGAGAATGTAACCCAGAACACTTTGCAGTTCAAACCCACCTGCTCTGTGTCCACCTAGCAGGCTAGTGCTCTGAAGTGGCCAATAGGTGCTCTCCAAGACCCCAAATAAATGAATGGACTCTCAAACGAGAACAACAACAGGAGTGCCTTGGACATCTTTTGATTTTTTTTTAAATCTGTGTTGTCACTAGGTGCCTGTAATAATTTATTGCAGGTACTACTGGGGCATTTTTCTTTTTACACATACATGTTAGTAATAACTTGTAAGAACACAATTGCCAGTGTTTTATAAGGAGATTAAAACCATTTATGCATTATTAAAATATTGGGAATGTATAAATGCATGAAATAAACTTACCATCCGATTGAGCAGGAAAAGATTACGAACATTGTTTTCAAGGCTGGTGTTTATTAATTTAATGGTTTTATGTAGCAATCATGCACTATGAAGTTTGAGGGCGCTTCACATTATTATCTGCATTTTATTCTTCACTAGATATATTCTCACAAATGTCTGATTCCAATGGATTTATGGTGTTTGCGAAGTTTGATCAGTTCCTTCGAGAGGTCTTAAAACTCCCCACTGCTGTATTTGAGGGGCCTTCATTTGGTTATACGGAGCACTCCGTTCGAACATGCTTCCCACAACAGGTAACAATAGCTTGAAAATATATACAACACCTATCTTGTATGTTGGAAATGCAAATGCCTTTTTTGTCGTCTGCATGGATAAAACTTAACTTTGCTCCTTTCTGTAGTTAAAGGCATTAACAAGATAATCAGAAAACCTCCACAGCTCCTGTTGGTCTGCATATCTGCCTTAACCAGTTTGTTTATCCCAGTCATATCATAGGATTCTTCATACGTAAGAGGATATAATAGGTCTTATGATAGCCACATGGATCTGATCAATCTTCCTGGGATCCATGGTCAAATTTACATTCCATTCCATCTGTGTTTTTTGAGAAGGTTAGGATCGAGCATTATAAACATCATGCTTGTCTTCAAGGTCTTCCACTGGTAAACAGACATAATATCGACTACAAAATATCGAATGGACATAATATCGAGTCCAAAATATAGGCTGGACAAAATATCGAATGGACAGAATATAGACATCAAAAATATCGTTTTGAAGGTAAGTAATGTAATATCGAATGTTAAAAATATAGAAAGTTAAAATATCGAAGTATATAATATAGGTTATTAAAATTATCGATTTTTTTTTATTTTTATTTTTTTATTTTTTTTTCAAAAACCTTTATTGCACTTTGCATTGTACACAGCGGAATGCCTACAACCCCGAGGGCCGGCCGCTATCGGAGGATCATTGCAAATAGAGATCGTCAGCAAAATGGACAACCATACCACATTAACAATCAAGTTCTTGAGAGAGAGTGCTGAGAAAATAAAAGTGCCAGTTGCGCAATTGTTCAATGCCGGAATTGAGGTTTTGATGGAGATTTTTTATGTTTTTGAAAAATAACAAACACATAACAACAACAGTTAGGAATGACAGTGTGGTCTGACACGAATCAGTGCGTTGTAAGTCTCTAGTGTCACTTTTGAGCATGGGAATCTGACAGTCTTACGCAGTACGTACATGCCTCTATTCGCCCCCCCCCGCCCCTATCCCCTTAGCCTCATCTGTCTAAGTACTAAGAGGCGATCTCCTACAGCAGCCCAGGCCCTCCCCCCACTCCCACCCCCGCCCAGGTTTAGCCCTCCTCGCCCTCCTCATCAGATTCATCCAGATCATCCTCTCGCAAGGGTTCGCAGATGTCCCCCCTGTACTCATTCCACTTCAGCCATATCCCATTCCATTTCCCGGGGCAGGCTCGGTTGATGTACACTGCTCGCTCGGTCAACATCACTCGATCCATGTTCAAGCACCACTGGGATTTGGTTGGGAGTTCCGCTGCCCCCCAGCGCTGTGCTATGTCACGTTTCGCTACCATTAGCCCCGCCGTGACCCAAAGTTGCTCGTATCGGGTCAAGTCAGTAGGTTCCCATATATTTAGCAAGCACCTCCGTGGGTCAGGTAAGATGGAGTGATCTAGTGCCTGTGAGAGTGTGCGGAGTACTTGCCTCCAGTATTCCTGGATCTTAGGGCAATCCCATATGGTATGGAAGAACGTGCCCTCCTCCCCACACCCGCGCAGGCAGTAGGGATGGGGCGCCCTTTGTATACGATGTAACATCGTCCTTGTGTAGTAAACCCTGTGCAGGATCTTAAATTGCACCAGTCGCATGCGCGCCGAGATGCCTATTTCTTTAGGGGACCCAAGAGCTGCGTTCCATTCATGTTCATCCATGTCGTTAACCTCCCCTTCCCATTTCTCCTTCAGGTGTGATGTTGGTTCAGGGCTGTTGTTGAGGAGCTTGCGATAAGTGAGGGATGTTGCCCGTTCTAACATGCAATCTGTGAGTAGGCGATCTTCCAAGGGTGAGGACTCTGGAAGTATTGTGTCTGCTGGAATGGCTGCAAGCAGTGAGTGGCGTACCTGAATGTACCTATAGAGCTCCCTGTCGTTGAACTCATAGAGTTCTTTTAGTCGGGCAAAGGGGATCACTTCATTCCTCTCCCATAGGTCACCCACCACGGAGATGCCTATTGTGTCCCATTGTGCGAATCCCTTGGTGTTCCTCAGGTTGCCCAGTACGCGAGAGTCCCACAGCGGAGTCATCCCTGTGATTTTCCCCTTCCAGCCCAGAGCTGCCGTAGCTGCGTGCCATATCTGCACCGTCAACTTGGTGGGGCCGACCAGAGTACGCACCTTGCGGTGATCATATAGTGGACCTAACAGACTATCAGCTCCCAACTGCTCCCTGTCTGAGTGAAAGGCTGGTTCGGTGTGTGGTGCGTGTATCCATTGATTAATGTGCCTCAAATGTGCAGCCCAATAATACAATTTCAGATTCGGTAGCGCAATGCCCCCACCATACCAGTCTCTGTGTAGCTTGGATTGTGCCACGCGCGCCGGGAGGTTGCCCCACAGTAGGTTAGAAACTAGAGCTGCTACTTTCTGGAAGAATTTGGGTGGCACCGGATAGGGCGAGTTGTCGAGGGCGTACAAGAAGCGTGGTAACGCCATCATCTTGTAAAGCGCCGCCCTGCCGAAGAGTGTTAATGGCAGGCCGGACCAAAACTCCACATCCCGCTTGAGTCTATCCAGGGGCGGCTTCAGATTTTTATCCATGAATTCGACCGGGTCCTTAGTGACATGTATGCCCAGATATTTAAAGGAAGTTCCCGCCAGTCGCAGCGGGCAAGTTCCGTCGAGGTCTGGGGCCGGACCCCGGAGGACATATATCTCTGACTTGGACCAATTTAGCGTGTAGCCGGAAATCCTGCCGTACGTGTCACAAATGCGTAACAAGGCCGGTATACCCTCCTCGGGGTCTGTTAGATACAACAGCATGTCGTCTGCATAGAGGGACAGACGGTCTTCCCAACCCCCGGTCCCCGGTATACCCTTGAGGAGGGGGGAGGCTCGTATAAAGGTCGCAAGTGGTTCCAGGGAGATGGCAAACAACAGGGGCGACAAAGGGCACCCCTGTCGCGTGCCCCGACCCAGCGGAAAAGTGCGGGAAATGTGGCCGTTCGCCACCACATGAGCCATCGGGGCTGTGTACAGTAGTTTAACCCACGCTAGAAAGCGAGGCCCGAACCCCATATGCGTCAGCGTTTCAAAAAGGTACTCCCACTCCACCAGGTCAAATGCCATTTTGGCGTCAAGTGCCAGGAGTACTGCCGGCGTGGTGATGGTGTCAGCTCTGGCCAGGATACCATGCAGTCGCCGCAAGTTCAGAGCTGTGTTCCTGTGCGGCATAAACCCGGACTGATCCGGGTGTACAATCGAGGACAGATGGGGCAGGATCCTCTGTGCCAAAAGTTTGGCCAAGACTTTCACTTCCGCGTTCAATAACGAAATTGGCCGATAGGAGGAGCAGTCCTCCGGGGGCTTGCCCGGCTTGGGGATTGGTATGATAGTGGCCTCACGCTGGTCTGGTGGAAGGGAACCCCTCTCCAGGCATTCCTTGAACATCCCCAGCAGATGCGTGCTAAGGGTGTCTGGCATAATTTGATACCATTCTATGGGTATCCCATTCGGTCCCAATGCTTTGCCCGGGTTCAGTGCCTTGATGGCCAGCTGGATTTCGCCTGCTGTGATGTCTGCCTCCAGTTCGGTCGACACCTCCGGTGAGAGGGTCCGAACCACAATCGGTGCCAAGAGCTCCCTGGCACTCTCCGGTGTAATTGTACGAGCCGGGGTGTACACACGTTCAAAATGGGACGCAAGTAGTTCTGTTATGCGCCTGGGATCGGTGTGTGTCACTCCCTGTTCATCCCTCAAACGTTGGACTCCCCTGGAGCTACCCTCACGCCCATCGAGCCACGCCAGCATTTTCCCTGCCTTGTCCCCAACTTCATAGATCCTGTTCTGGGTGTCGGTTAAGAGACCCTTGACCACCAACCGTAGGTGATCATTGTACAGCTGTTGCTGGAGAGTGAGTGCGTGCAGAGCATCTGGGGAAGGGTGAGACTCAAGCGCCGCCGTCCGCTCCCTCAACGTAATCTCTAGGTCGGCCAGCTCCTGCGATTGTTGTTTCTTATGTCCGGTTATGGTGTTAATGGCTTGTCCCTGCAGAACTGTTTTATAGGCCTCCCAGAGCGTTGCTGGTGAGCTTACTGAATGTGTATTTTCAAGAAAGTAGTGTTTCGTGGTGCGTTTGAGTGCTTTGCGAACCTGTGGGATTTTAAAATATGAGGCGTGCATGGGGTAAATGCGCCTACGTGCTTTCGTCTGTAGGGAAAGCGTCAGTGTGAGCGGTGAGTGGTCCGAAATACCACGAGGGTGAATCTCCAGGGTATCCACACGACAAAGGGCCTCCCCCAGTGCCAGGAAATAATCGATGCGTGACAGGCTGCCATGCACCGCTGAGTGGAATGTGTATTGCTTCGTGCCCGGGTGCAGGTGTCGCCAAATATCTGTCATGCCCATTGCCGTGGTGAATCGTCGAAAGTATGTTTCCCCCCCTGTCTGGTTGGGTGAGGGGTGTTTATCTAGTTGTGGGTCTATGACCGCGTTGAAGTCTCCCCCTAGTATGGTCTCACCCTCGGGGAGAGTTAAAAGGAAGTCCCCTAGTCTTGGGAGGTGGACCGAGTGTAGAGCAGGTGGCACATACACCGATACTAGATTAAAGAGTTTCCCCTCCCACTGTCCCTGCACGGCCGCAAAGCAGCCCTGATCATCCGTTTTAATTGATAGGGGCATGAAACGTGAGTTCTTCTGTATTAGTATGCCCGACCCCCTAGAGCCGGACGTGAAAGCAGAGTGGGCCCACATTTTGTAGCCTCGCCTATCCAAGGCCTTCGTGGCCCCCCCCATCAGGTGCGTCTCTTGCAACAGGGCCACAGTAGGTCGCAAGCGCTTAATAGCCGTCAGTACCAATCCCCGCTTAACCTTGTCCCCCAAACCTCTCACATTCCAGGACAGCAAGGTCATAGGTGGGCATTGCGCGTCAGAGTGGGTCACCCCCTCTGCCGGGACGGGATTGTTAGCCATCGGGTGGGACCAGGGACATGATGCCGCGCCCCAGAGGCGTGACCGGTTTAGCTGCTGCGTCGTTGCGCAGCAAAGCGTTTAGAGGCATCACGGGGGCATAATGTCACTGTCTGTTTCAAGCAATGTGTTCCGATCCCCATAGGTACTGAAACATTGTCTTCGACTCATAATGCACATTCCTAACATAAACAAATCAGAACAAACCCCCCTCCCTGCCCCCCTGCCCCCCTGCTTAACGGACCTCCAACTGCCCGCCACCCCAACTTAGCAGAGTGCTTTACCCATCCCAAAACCAGAGTACTTGCTTGTAGGGGGGAGAGTGTCTCCCCAGGCAGGCGGCTTCCCTGAAGGCTCTTGGGGCAGCCATGCCGGCGTCTACATGTAGCTGTGGAAAGTATGGGTTAGGTCGGCGTTCGGCGATTGCTCAGTGTCCAGTGTCCAAGGTCGGGTTCATTCATTCCCGCCTCCTCCTTCAAACCCATGGGATGGTGAGTGGTCCTGCCCCTCCGCTCGACCTGATGTTTGCGAGTCCGCTCCGCTTCCTCCTCCAAGGTCTCGATCCGGTTTGTGTGTTTTGCGCTGTCGTCCAACGGTGTGCCAACCCTCCAGCCAGTCCCGGGCTGCTCCAGGGGAGTCGAAGATCCACACTTTCTTGTCTGCTACCACCCGCAGTTTAGCCGGGAAGATCATTGAATATGGCAGTTCTTTATCTCTCAAGGTCTTTTTGACTTCCAGGAACGTTTTCCTTCTCCTAGATACCTCAGCCGTATAGTCCGGGAAGAAAGCAATCCTCGAGTTCTGAATTTGGATGGCCGGTGCCACTCTAGCGGCCTGCAGGATGGCGTCCCTATCCCGGAAATTGAACAACCGAGCCAGTATCGGTCGTGGTGCGGCCCCCGACTTGGGCTTGCCTCCTGGAACACGGTGCGCCCTTTCGACGGAGAAGAAGTTTGAGAGTCCCTTGGGCTTAAGCCGAGTCTTGACCAAGTCCTCCACGTAGAGGTCCAGAGCCCCCGTGTCCTCTGATTCTGGCACACCTAAAATTCGGACATTATTGCGTCGGGAGCGCCCTTCCTGATCGTCCAGTTTGTCCCTAAGCAGTCTGTTATCGGTTTGCAGTCGTTCCACTGCTATTTGCAATTCGGACACATCCTCGACCAGCGACTTAGTGACCACCTCGACCTGTTTGACCCTCTCGTTCATTTTTTGGAGATCCGCCCTTATCAAGGTGACTTCCGTTGCCGTGGCACCCACCGTCGTTTGTACTTGGGCCAGCGCTGCTAGGACGTCGTCCAGTGTGGCCTTCTTCGCCCCCTCGGTTTCCGCCGCTTTTCCGGCGGCCTTTCGTTGGTCTTGGGGCGGTGAGTGCCTCTCAAATGCGAATTTGTCCAGCTTGGCCTGGGCTGAGTTGTTTCTAGGGCCCCTATGGGACATGGCGCTGCCGTGGATTACACTGCCTGGTGGATAAAATGACCGTGCTCGGGTCGCACAATACCGCTTCCTTGCGCCCCGGTGGTAGTCTGCGACTAGGTACAAGGTCACCGCTGTGGGGGGTGGTGTCACCTCTCCGTCATTCAGTGGTGCGACGCTCTCCTAGGGAATGCACACCGGCCAGGCGCTGGGCCTCCTCCCAGCGCTGGGCTGAAAGGGGGGAGTGTGGCGGTGCGCTGTAAGGTGCGACTCACACCGGCCGGGGCCGTCGCGTTATGGTTCTCCTCAGTGCCCCCTTGATGTGGGTGTTGCCCAGGCTTCTGCCCCTCAGGTGGCGCCGCGTGCGTGTGGCCCCCGGCGATTCCGGTGAAAAGGCTGTGGTGTCTTTAGCCTTCGCCCGCTGTGGCCGCCGTGTAGCGTTGCCGGTCACTGAGCGGTTTTGGCGGCCGCAGCCGGGGTCCGGCGTCTTCTATCGCTGGGGCCGTGTAATGGCGGCACTGGGTGACCCTGCGTAGCTCCCGTCACGCTGCTGGAGGACGCGTGTGTGACCGGGGAGTGCTGTCGGGCTGCCGTGGTGGGCGTCTGTGTGTCTTGGTGGACGGGAGGGCAGCTTTGCGGTGTTGTCGGGGGAAGCGCTCGGTAAGCCGGCGCTTCCTGCCACTCACCCCCACTTGCTGGACACTTCCGGCCGGATTCGATGGCACTGGTAGTCCGCGGCTCCTCGGCTGCAGTCAGGCCCAGCTCCTCCTCCGCCTCCCGAGGATGTGATTCTGCCCGTTCGGGCCGCCGCCGCTCTCAGGGACTTCCACGCTGCTCGCCACACGGACACCGGGACTGGTCCGCCCCTTTCCGCCAGTGAAGCTCAGGATGATGATGCGGATTATCGCGGAAAGCCGCCTCTGCCCAGGAGCCTCCCTAAGCTGCGGCCGCCATCGTTGGCTGCTAGCCACGCCCCCCAAAATTATCGAATTTTTAATATCAATTTTTTTATAGTGTTTGTTATGTTATTATATGTGTGAAAAGTGTGTATTTATGTTATAATTAATTTTAATTAATGAATTTTGTTTTCTTAATTTTTGCGTAATTTAATTCTGTAGCGCATTGTGGGTTTATAGGGGAATAGGGTGGGAAGTAATTTAATTATATTTAATTAAATATGTACATTTATATATTGGTATTCATTTTTAATTCATTGTTAATTAATTTAATTTATATTTGGTAATTAATTAAATGTTAATTGGCAATTAATGTTAATTGCTAATTATGTTAATTTTACTAATTTATTTTCTGTAGCGGGTTGTGGGTTTATAGGGGAATTGGGTGGGAAGTAATTTATTTATAATTAATTAAATACGTAAAAATATTTATTGGTATTTTTTTGGGAATTAATTGGTAATTAATTTATTATGGGTAATTAATTACATTTTAATTGCCAATTAATTTTATTTAATTGATTAATTGCTAATTATGTTAATTTTACTAATTTATTTTCTGTAGCGGGTTGTGGGTTTATAGGGGAATTGGGTGGGAAGTAATTTATTTATAATTAATTAAATACGTAAAAATATTTATTGGTATTTTTGGGGGAATTAATTGGTAATTAATTTTTTATGGGTAATTAATTAAATTTTAATTGCCAATTAATTTTATTTAATTGATTAATTGCTAATTATGTTAATTTTACTAATTTATTTTCTGTAGCGGGTTGTGAGTTTATAGGGGAATAGGGTGGGAAGTAATTTATTCATAATTAATTAAATAATTCAAGTTATTTAATAGTATTTCATTTGAATTAAGTGTTAGTTAATTTTTAATTGTTAATTAATTAATTGTTAATTTGTAATTAATTTGAATAGGTAACTAATAGTAACAATTCATTGTCATTTGTAATTTTAATTGATTAATTATTATATTATATTAAATTGGTCATTACTTTTAATTAATTTTTGATAGATATTAATTTATATTTTTTTACATAATATAAGAAGTATTTACTTTCCCTACTGTTGCACTCTGGAGTGGGAATAGTAATTCTTACCCCTACGCTATCCAACGCTTTCCCTACTGTTGCACTCACTGGAGTGGGAATAGTGATTTTTACCCATACGCTATCCAACGCTTTCCCTACTGTTGCACTCACTGGAGTGGGAATAGTAATTTTTACCCCTACGCTATCCAACGCTTTCCCTACTGTTGCACCCACTGGAGTGGGAATAGTAATTTTACCTCTACTCTATCCAACTCTTTCCCTACTGTTGCACTCTTTGGAGTTGGAATAGTAATTTTTACCCCTACGCTATCCAACGCTTTCCCTTCTGTTGCACTCACTGGAGTGGGAATAGTAATTTTTACCCCTACGCTATCCAACGCTTTCCCTACTGTTGCACTCTTTGGAGTGGGAATAGTAATTTTTACCCCTACGCTATCCAACGCTCTCCCTACTGTTGCACTCTTTGGAGTTGGAATAGTAATTTTTACCCCTACGCTATCCAACGCTTTCCCTACTGTTGCACTTATTGGAGTGGGAATAGTAATTTTTACCCCTACGCTATCCAACGCTTTCCCTACTGTTGCACCCACTGGAGTGGGAATAGTAATTTTTACCCCTACGGTATCCAACGCTTTCCCTACTGTTGCACTCTCTGGAGTGGGAATAGTAATTTTTACACTTCCGCTATCCTACTGTAATAATATTGGATATTATTTAATTATATTATGTTACTATATATACATATATGTTTTAACAAATATGATTGTCAAATTTTTTTTTTTTACTTTCATTAATTATTTAATTATTATTAGGTAATTTAAGTATTTTTAAGTATATTTTAGTAATTAATTTTTAACATTAATTTAATTTAACATTGTTTTTAATAAAGTCGATATTTTTATAAACTATATTTTTGTAAACTATATTTTTTACTCGATATTTTTGTACTTACCTGTTTGTAGATACAAAGTCGATATTCTGTCTGTCGATATTTTGTCGCCAATATTTTTGATAGTCGATATTATGTCCCTCGATATTATGTCAGTGATCCCTTCCACTCTGTCATTATCACTTTTTCTCTATTCCCCATCCAATTCTTAAAAAAACATCAGTACGACCTACTTCTCTAGAGGTAACTGTAGCCTTTCAACTAAAATAAAATGTACTTACTTCTAATTCAGCTTTTTCATCTATCCTGAGGCATACATGCCCTGGGGTCAGTGGACTCCCACACCTGGTTTTGAGACTGGTAGATATCCCCAAACAGTTTCCTTTTTATCTACTTTATACAGGTTTCTGCACCCAAGGCCTGGTTCTTTCCGTTCGTAACTCTAGTTATCCATACCAGTAAGTCACCAGACCAGAAACTGCTTTAAAGGCTGTTAATTGGAGTTTTAATTGTTAGTATTGCATAAGCAAGTGTGTCAAACACAGCACCTGTCTACCTTGTGTGCATATGCTCTCTCCTCAGTTCCTTTTTTTCTGCCAAACAATCGCCTTACTGAATTTTTGAAACCTCTTTGCTTTTCTGTCCCTCTGCTCTTTTTTCTCAGCGTGGAAAGCTTGTTCTCCAATAATCTGGCTTTATGTCATGCATATCATGCTCCCAACAGTTTGTAGCACTAGACTCTCATAACCTCTACCTCTCTTGCCTGTTCTTTGAGTGCCTAGAAATACCTTGCCTACTTTCAAAGTATGAGTGCACATTTCCTCCATGTGTCCTTAGGTTTCATTAATAGAAAGAAGACTGAAGAGGGAAACACAGAGTATGGACCAACTTGTGTAGTCTGAGTACCATTCCTGCCAATGCAGATGGTGGGCATGTTACCCAAGAATCCCCACACCCGCACTCCTGGGTGGAGATCATTCTCACTAGCCCCAAGCAATGGTGTACCCAACCACCAAAAATGTGAAAGCCTTGGGTAGGTACAAGACAACCTGTTACAACACCCAGTTGCTAAGCTACAAGAAATTGACAACAGGCATCCAGAAGCTGGCCTCTGTTGTGTGTTGTTCTCCTCAGCTTTGCAGATTGTTGCCCTGTCAGGTTTATGATAACTCCCTGTTCTGCACAGGCATTTCAAAGTGATGTTGGGTAGTTGGACTGAACATTTCTCTACTTACGAGACTCCAGCTGCAGGTCTTGTGTTTGAGCAAGCCCTCTACAGGCCAGGGGGCCATGTCCCAGATTGGGTGACTTGAACCAGATACTAGAGTCTAGCTTCTCCTGTGTGTCCCTTCAGTTGCAGACCTGACCTAGCCTTACCCGTTTGACCACTCTTGTGATCCACCCTCTCCTCTTCCAGAAGGTTGAGCCCTTGTGCCTGGTGCAGGAGTTGAAACAGAGAAGGTCATTAAGCTAGCCATCCATAAACTCAATTTCAAGAAAACCCCAAGACGACTTACATCTTCCTGTGTTCAAGTACACTCTGTGCCCTTCATGCACAAGAACATAGGAAAAAGTAAAACCACAGAGAGGCTGTGGCCATTCCTGAGTTGGCATGACAAACTTGCCATCCAGAGTAGTCTTGTTGGGAGGTATCTATGAGACCAGAAGTGCACTGGACATGGGAGTCCATACCCATCACCCACACCATATTTTGAAGTAGAAGCTCATTACTATAGACTCATCACTGGTAGCAAGGGTCCACCACGTAGGTTCTAGCCAGGTCCGTCTCCTCCAGAGTTGCTCACTTAATAATACTGCATTGCTTGTGTGTACTCCCCTCCCCCCCCCCCCAACCCCATCTGGGAGAGTAAATTTCCTTATTGGGAACCTGAACTCTTTTGATCAGCTGAACAAGAAGCAGACTTTGCCTACATGACCTCTTCCATACTTAGATCAGATTCTTTTCTGGATCCTCTGAGTGTAAAGCTGAAGGTCATAGAGATTTCCCAAGCCCTTCCTTTCAGCTCCTGGGGCCCATGATGCAACTCCTTGCAACCGAATACCAACCACAGATGTTGGTGCCGCTCTTCTGGTACTGCCCACCATTTCCCAGCTGCTGATCCCGTATTCTTCTCCGGACACTCCACTAGGTCCATCAGGAGTTGGCAAGATTCCCTTGGATCCAGAATCCAGATGGGCCTCGCTTCTGGACACAGATGTGGCTGTAGATTGCTGGGATCGGAGAATACAAATAACCCATCCAATTAGAGGTTACCACTCCTTACTGGCCAAAGAGCCGAACGAGCTGTGTATTGCAGGCCTGGCACTCACTGGAGAATGAGGATATTTGTGATCTTATGGCAGAACAGACCCTCTACCAAATCCAAGAAAGGCCGCTGAGCCATCAAGTCCTAGCATTCTTAGGTCTCTGGAGGAAACCACATTCATACCTAATCCCTAATTATAGTTATTGGACTACACGTATAGGGCTTCCAAAGACAGGAACAACCTTTCTTTTGTGGTAGGACATGTTCAGATTTTTGTGATGGTTGCTTCCCTTGAAGGCAAAGCTGCATCCTCCCTCATAGACAGAGTTAAAATATCTTGAACTCTCCAATAAAAATATGAACAATAGTGTTCTGTCCCTCCACCAGCAAGTTACTCTAGCAATTCAAAACTAGCACAGTTGTGCGGACAGGCATCCAAATAGAACCGCCTGTGAGTAATGAATGCATACAGGTGGGTACTCACCAGGGGAGCAAGCATATCTCATTTTTTTGTGGGGGGGGGGGTTCTCCACACATCTACTGGAGCAAGCATATCTCATTTGACTCGTCCGTGTCTAAAGAAAGAACGAGCTGCAATGAATAAGCAGGAGGAAATGGCATTTGAGCTAGATTGGTATATTACCTGTATGACACTTTTACTTTTTAACTTGATTTCTTGTGCTACCGGTCACAACGGGAGCTGTCAATATTTTTAGACACTAACAGTAGTTGCTCTTTGCCTGGCAGCTTCTCTTGTTGCTCTTGAAGATGTTCTTTGTGCCCAGCATTTTGTTCCACCTTCTGTCCTCTTGTTCTCCTTCCTGTCCCATTTTTTCCAGGTATTTTCCACACTCATTGCAGCTGTTTGCTTTCAAAAGGCAGTAAGATCTCAAATTCTAAATTGTTTTGCTATTTCTATTTCCCCTACGTGCTGGTTATATTGTCGAGCCCAGGAGAAACTAGCTAGTCCACCAAAGCCGCAATCCACATAGTATTTGGCATCCTGTTCCTGCTGCTTCCATCAGTGTTGTTTTTCTCCCATCACACTTTCTCTTCTCCAAGGCTGCTTCTGGTAATGTCTATTCACTATTCAGGGGCAGGATCAGAGGTAAAGTCAGAGTTTACAGTTCCTTTTCATCCTTCTCTGGATCCCTGGCTCTGCCAACCCCACAGTCCCTTACAGTGACCGAGGGCTTTTCAGTCTTTTGGACCAGAGCATCCATTTGCTCAATGCACCAGAAAGGTATTTCCTGTACTCCAGTCCTCACTAAGGAGTCCTGGAGGAGGTGATTCATAGGAAGGAATAATCCCATTCCCATGTCTGTAGAAGAGGCCAAGGAGTCCCAGCCACTTCCTCAGGGATCTCCTGCTGTCTTTTGTGTCATCTTAGCACAACTCCAGTAGAAGAAAGCTTTCTTTCCACTATGATTACTAAAACCCATTACCACTGGTGTGGGTCCTCTTGCTCTACTGGTTCCATCCAGGCCAACGTTGCTGTAGTTTGCATACTAGGACTGGAAGTTTCTTTTAGGAGTTATAGTGTAAGTAGTATCTTAGGACCCTTAAAGTGACCGGGCAGTTCTATTTTCTTATAATGAAAAATGGGTTGAAGACTTTTCCCCAGTCTAGATCTGCGTGACCTGATGTATTTGCTCCCCAGTCTGATGTTCTGAATGGCAGCGTTGGCTCAGGCCCTGGCAGCTGTTGAAAATGACTGGCACTGCAGACTTGGAAGATTATTTCCACATGCTTGTCTTGCAGGAGCTCAAGATGAATCACGGCCAGAACTCAACAATACCAGTGGAGGATGTTAATCCTTTTTTCTGAACTTGACCCCTTGGATTTTAATCAGCTTCCTGTTCTCATGGCTGCCAAGTCCTGTGCTATCCCTACTTGAATGTTTGCCTAATCAGAGCAGCATCCAGGAAGACAGCAAAGTGTGCACTGGCTCTGACCATATTCAACTGTGGGTTCTTTGCATCTGCCTTTAGGCCTTCTATGAGGATTCATTTTATTTGGGGCAATTCTGGATGTGAACCTACTGAAAACCTTTCCTCATCAGGAGAAGACAGTACCCATCAGTCACATGGTGGATCATTTCTTTTACAAGACCTCGTCTACCTTAGAGTCCCAGAGGCCTCTCAGAGTGTGTTTGGCATAGGGGTGGTACTCATGCCAAGTGGGTGGTACTCATGCCAAGTTCCTTGAGTACCCTGCAGCTCGAACATGGGGAGCACCAAGACAAGTTACACAAAAATTATCCCCAGCATTTCTCAGTACTTCCATGCTTGATGATTTCTGCTGGTCTTCTAAGTGTACAGTGCACCAAGACAAACAGACAATCCGGTGTTTCCACTTTTGTCCCAATTGGAAGGTTCAACAGGATGTCCTTGATTCGTTGTTGAGGCCTTGGAACACCCAGCCATTGATATTTGTGACACTCACCTGATCTTCAAGGATAATCAGTTCCCTTCCTTGAGGGCCAGAGGACCTGGAAACCTGGGTCCTGTAGGTCAGTCTGTCGGGTCACATAAAAGTATTTAAGTATGCTTTGAGACGCCACAAGCACAAATGGTTTGTGGAAACTAGGGAGCAACCGTGGTTTTTTTGATCTGCTGCTTCTACACAAGAGGAGGAGGAGCGGCTAGATCCATGGATAGACGGAGAGTGCTTTAGCATTTCCTACCATTGTTAAACTGTAAGCCTGCTTCCTGAAAAGGTAGCATTAACCTACCTTGGTCTCCATGCAGAAACTGTGGATGTGCTGCATCTTCAAGAATGTTCTCTGCTAGAGCAAATAGTAAGTAGAGTCTTGCCACAGAGAACCTACCCTCTCACTTGCTTGATGGAAATGGCTTCAGCTTCTTGTGATATCTGGACACATCAACACTGCAGCTGTTCACCTGCAAGACTTACCTAGTGGTCATTGGGGAGGACCGTAAGAGACCCAAGAATTATTCACCACAGCCAGAGTTCATCGAAAGTAATCAACCAACAGCCTCTCTGTCTCATACACAGTCTCTGTCGATGCTCTGTCAACCTGGTCTTTACAAGACTGATGCATAAAATATTCAGTCAAATAGTTTCCTGTGAAATGAAGCACATTTCTTGCAAGACTGCCTTCCTGAGGGCCATAGCTTCAGCCGGGAGCATCAGTGTGCTGCAATCCTATGCATTTCAGGGGTCCATGCTGTGCTCCATTAGGACAAGGTAGTCTTACGAACTCACCCGTTTAGTTGTGCTGGCAGATTTGCATCTCAATAAGGATTTTTTTCTTCCCTACCTTTTCAACACCCCCAACCTCCTTGTTGCAGTCTACATGGGGCCTGTTTTCCATCTTGACTCGAAGCACACTCCACCACGACAAATGAGGCTTCGGTGGCATCCTCATTCTCCAGTGAGTGCCAGGGCTGCAATACACAGCTCGTTCGGTTCTTTGGCCAGTAAGGAGTGGTAAGGGTATTGCTGTCAGAGACAACAACTCTGTGGCTTTGTGCCACCGCTCATGCCTTCTGCTGACCTGATGTCCTTAAGGCTTCTTTCAAGGGGATTCTCGGTCCATTACGTTATTTGCAACATGTTGTAGGTCTAAACTGCTTGCAGCTTCTCTTCTCTTTCTTATTCTCTCTATTGTGGAATTTACTCAGACGTTGACAATGGGAAGGAACCATGTCTGTTAATACTGGTTTCATGGCTCTTTCCCATTCTCAGCGCCCTCGGCCATCTTCCAGAAATGCACACTATCTAGCTTCCTTTCTAAGACTTCTAAAAAAATGACTATGTGTAGTCTAGAGTGTTATGTCTCTGGTATCATTCATGGGCTCAGGTTGAATTTTCTTTGTTTAATTTTCCGATGTTGTCAAAGGCAACATATGCAATATGGTGAGGCATTGGCAGTAATCCGATACTTCAACAGGTAACTGTTATGTTGCTGCATCTTTAAGCTGTATCTTTAAGAGTGTCATGGACAGTGACATCACAGTTAGAATGATGATATTCCAATTGATGTAAGAACAGTTGCTGTAACTTCTGCTGTTGATGGTTGTACCATTAAAAGCTCCTTCTACTACCTACATGTTTCTGAGCTTTTATCACTGGCGACGAGGGTCAAGGCCTGATGGGGGACGGGCATCCACAACCATCAACTCCCCTAGATATGGATTTGGACCTTATTTGGAGAAAATTGTGAATTTTTACTTTTATTTGGATTTGGACTTCCTTTTGGACTCACTCTGGCACTACATTACCCTGGACTTTTAATTCCACTTGTACTCTTGGGATTATTTGGCCTGATATTCCTTCAAGGTATCGTATTTGAATTTTCTAAAAAAAAAAAAAAACCTGACTTGCTCTACTGACTTCTTGTGTCAACGCTTCCTGCTACTCTTAAATGCGATCGCCGTTGTCCTAAGAAAATTCGGACACTTTGCGCATTTTTGAGGCTTCAATTTAGATTATTTACTATTTGCTGTAATTTCTGGCAACCCTGTTGATTTTTAAAATATAACGCTACTTGCCTCGCGTTACAGACCGGAGATTCTCCATTCGGCATTCGGAAGTTTCTTTCAGCGCGAGTGCAGCCTCTGTCACTGAAGCCACAAACGTCTGACGTCCTCAGGTTGCGCCCCAACGCTACGCCACGTGCATCGTCATTACGTTGACGGCCATTTTGTCTGTCTCCTTGGCAACGCGTACTTAGTCAACACGACGCGTGGATTATCGCGTTAACTTTCTTTCTTGAACTACGAAGTCTACGTTTCTCACCAGTACCTTGAGACGCTGAAATGCGCGGTTGCGCATAGAGGACACACACAGAGAAGGTAACATTGTGACTCATCTACACGCTGATGTGCACAGCTGCACATCAATTCTTCTGTGGTTTGGTCTACGAGTTCCACGCTGATGTGCACAGCTAAACATGCAGTGATTCTTTACACCATTGAGCACACTTGCATGTAATTGGGTATCTTGTGTTACTAATACACAAAACTTTAGTAAATGGCATAATTACTAATAATTTTCAGTTGCACATTATAAAATACTGATTGGGTTGGACTAATAATTCTACTTTAATGTGCACAACTGTTAGAATACAGTTAATAATTGTTTTATTTTCCTCATTTTACTTTACATTACTGCAGAATCGGCCTACTACCTTTATTATAGAGTGTTCTGCTTATTTATTCTTTGTTTCAATATGGCCACCACTTCTAGCATGTCACAGCCTCCACCGTTTCTTTCAGAAGAAGGTGAACCCATTCTTCCTTGGAAAAGGTGGAGAAACCTATTTGACTCGTACTTAGTTGCTATTGGGGGAGAAAAGTTTTCGGCTGTTAGAAAACAGGCCATCTTGCTGCATAATTTAGGAGTTGAAGGCAGACACACCTACGACAGTATGGACATCATACCTGTTGGTGGGGCTGATGGGGAACCTGCAGACATTTTTGAGATGTCTATGACCATGCTGGAACAGTATTTTGGCCCAAGAATTAATGTTGTTTTAGAGCGACATAGGTTCTTTACTCGTGTCCAAGGTTCTCGTGAACGTGTGGGTACATATGTCGCAGCTCTAAAAACTCTCTCTAGAACTTGCGATTTTGGTGATTTATCAGAATCTCTAGTTAGAGATCAACTTGTCCGATGCACGAACAGTTCTAGAGTTCAGGAGAAGTTATTGTCCAAGAATCCTACATTGAAAGAAGCTTTAGACATTGTGGAAGGAATGGAGAATACCTCTACATGGGTAAAAGAAATAAGGAAAAATAAAGAGGATGATAGTCACACTGTCAGTGATAATAAGAAAAAGGTTTCTGACTCTGTACATATGTTGGAAGATGAAGATCTACTTTGTGATGATCACAATGAAGTAGCTAAAGTCAATGTGAGTTCTAAGAGCAAACCTTTCCAAAAGACAATTGCTCAGAAAAACACTCTTGATAATCGCTCCTCTTCCTCCAAAGAGTCTACCTTCTCTAAGGAACGTGACTCTCGCCAACAACGTCCTGTAAGTAACCAAAGGATGCGTTGTTTTAGATGTGGGAGTTTCTCCCATTCCTCTAATTTTCCCCATTGTTTCGCTAGGGATAGCATCTGCAATAATTGTGGTATCAAAGGACACTATGCACGAGTGTGTAGGTCTGGAAGAAAGAGAGAAGTTAGTGAGCCAACTTCTGATGTTGTACGCACACTTGTAGTGTCCAATGTTAGTGATACAATGGTCGACACAAAACACAATCTTGTGCCGACCTCGGACATTGTACATACACTAGCAGTCTCCAATGTTAATGATGCGATGGTTGACACAGAACGTATTTTTATGCCATATTGTGATGTGAAAATTGACAAATTTGTGTTTAAACTCATGGCAGACTCTGGGTCTCCCTTTACGTTAATTGGTAACAAAATTTGGGATGAAGTGGTTGGGTTGGAAAATGTTCAATTATTACCTTCTGACATTTCTCCCCTTAGCTACAATAAGTCAAGAATAGAGATCTTAGGATATGTTGTGGCCAACATTTCTTTTAATGGTATGTGCATATCTGGGAAAGTTTATGTAGCTGTCAGAGGTGATAATCTCCTGGGATGGCGACATCAACATGATTTAGAGATTATTCTTAATCCAGGAGCTGAAGATCCAAAAAATCAAGTCATGTTAATGAAAGATTTTCTTTCCAGTTACCTCCATTCCCAAATAGACCTTGTGTGTGAGTCTAGTAAATACTTTGATGATTACCCTAAAGTTTTTTCTGACAAATTGGGATGTCTAAAAGGATTCGAACATAAAATCATTCTTAAGAAATCTGCCAGACCGTGTGTACACAGAGTCAGGAAAGTACCCAACATGATGTTAGAGCCACTCAAACTTGAAATTGAAAAATTGTTAAACTTAGGAGTGATTGAAGAAATTGAATCATCAGAGTGGTTGAGTCCAGTGGTTCTAGCACCCAAAGATAGTGGGAAATCAATTAGGATGTGTGTGGATCTTCGCGGGTTGAATGAGTGGATCTGGGTAGACCGTCAACCTTTGCCAAACATAGCTGAGAGTATCAGCATTTTAAAGGGAGCAAAAATATTTAGTGTTCTAGATCTCTCATCTGCTTACCATCAAGTAGTGCTGCATAAGGACTGCAGACACCTGACATCGTTTGTTACACCTTTGGGTGCCTACCGTTTTTTAAGAATGCCGTTTGGCTTAGCCTCAGCAGCCGCATGTTTTCAAAGGGTGATGAAGATGGTCTTGGGAAGTCTTCCCAATGTAATGTTCTTTCAGGACGATATTTTGATTCATGGTGTAGACATATGTGAACATGATAAAGTATTGAGATTGGTGTTAGATAGGTTAAACGAGAGTGGACTCACAGTAAAAAGGGAGAAGTGTCGTATTGGCTTAGAATCCGTCACGTATTTGGGACACGTTATCTCGGGGAACGGGATTCAGCCCAAATTAGAACTAGCAGAAAGTATAGTTAAGGCACCCACTCCAGTAGATAAAGATCAGGTCAAGTCATTTTTAGGGATGGCGGAATTTTATTCCAAATTTGTTAAAGGTTTTGCTAGTCTCGTTGAGCCCATTAGGTCCCTTTTGAAGAAAGGCGTACATTTTTCCTGGTCTAATGATTGCGAGAAAGCTTTTGTTTTGGTTAAGAAAGAGATTGGTGAGATGCCAACTCTGGGTCATTTTGACTCCAAACTCAAAACCATAGTAACTACCGATGCCAGCCTTAAAGGTTTAGGTGCTGTGCTTTCCCAAATTGTTAATGGTGAAGAAGTTGTAGTTGCTTTCGCATCAAGAGCTTTAAAAGAAGCTGAGCACAATTACTCTTGTATTGAAAGAGAAGCGTTGGCAGTATATTGGTCTATTTGTCATTTCAAATTTTACTTATGGGGGATACCATTTGTAGTCAAATCGGATCACCGTCCGCTAGTTCAAATTTTTTCATGTCATCAAAGTGATCATATGACGCCAAGATTGAAAAGGTGGAGCGAAGGTTTACAAGAATACAACTTCTCTGTGCAATATATTCCTGGACTGAATAACAAACCTGCTGATTGCTTGTCACGTCTTCCCATAGATAGAGATTGTGTCACTGAGGTTACCACGTGTATAAATTGGGTTTTGGAGTCTACCATCTCTGAGGAAGAATGGTCACGCAAAGTTGATGAAGATGTTGTTTTTCAATTACTGAGGAATGTAATTAGAAGTGGCTGGCCGGATCATCATAATCTAGAGATTGTATTGAAACCATATTGGTCCGTAAAGGATGATCTAACTTTTTTCCAAGGGAATCTAATGAGAGGTGATAGAGTTGTGCCTCCAAATGAACTGAGAGAGAGGATTGTCAACCTAGCTCATGAGGGACATTTGGGAAGAAATTTAACGAAAGCTCGCATCAGGGAAAGATATTGGTGGCCTGGAATGGATCGCATGGTAGAAACTGTTGTTAAAGATTGCCATCTGTGTGCAGTGAATGACAAATCACGTACCACTTCTCACTCACCATTGTCACCTGTGGAAGTTCCGGTGACTGTTTGGACAAAATTAGGCCTAGACATTGCTGGCCCTTTTGAGCTAATGCCCTCACATGAGAGATATGTTGTTTTACTAGTTGACTACACTTCTAAGTGGGTTGTTTCTAAATGTATGAGTGTAGTTAACTCAAGAACTGTGATTGAATTCCTAAAAGATGTGTTTGGGTCTGAGGGTGTTCCCAAAATCTTGCTCACTGACAATGGAGTACAATTTACTTCTAGTGAGATGGACAATTTTTTGAGAGGCCTTGGTATTATTCACCAGAAGACAGCTCTTTACTCTCCTCAAGCAAATGGCCTCACGGAGAGGATGAATAGGGTTGTTAAAAGTTGTGCACAAAGGGCTTTAGAATCCAAAATGTCATTCAGCAATGTGTTAAGGGAGACATGGTGGGCACATCGCACGACTCCCAATGCTGTTATGCAAAGGTCTCCTTTTGAGGCTTTGAAAGGTAGATTAGCTTGTTCGAAGCTAAATCCAACTTGGCTTCCGGAGAAATTAGTTGAGAACAGTGTGGAAAGAGAAGTAAGAAGGAGAACTGTGTTGACAGATTATCAGCAAAAATACAAACAACGCTATGACAATAAGATGGCTGTCAAACACAGAAAATGGAATGTGGGTGACAGTGTTCTTGTGAAAAAACCGAAATTTGGTCACAAGGGTGTCTCGAACTTTATGGGACCTTTCACTATTGTTTCCATAAAGAAGAATGTTGTCACTTTAGATAATGGTTGCACTTGGAACATGTCTAAACTGGCCAAGAGCAATAATGTCAGGAATCATTACCGTAACGACCCCAAACTTCCTTGTGCTCCCAACATTCCCAATATTCCTCCTTCCACTAATCATCAAAGAGATACTCCTAAGAGATCTTCTCAACTTCCCAAGAAATTCAGTGATTATGTAATGCATTAATATTCACTGTTTCTCTTTGTTCTTTTTCCTTTTATATAGTTTTTGTGATTTAATCAATATTCAATTTGTTCGTTTATTATGTAAGGGGGATGTGTTATGTTGCTGCATCTTTAAGCTGTATCTTTAAGAGTGTCATGGACAGTGACATCACAGTTAGAATGATGATATTCCAATTGATGTAAGAACAGTTGCTGTAACTTCTGCTGTTGATGGTTGTACCATTAAAAGCTCCTTCTACTACCTACATGTTTCTGAGCTTTTATCAGTAACGTAACAAACGACTCAAAGCCAATGTGGTAGCAACAGGTGGCGAGTCAGTAGTCCAGTCACCGTCCATCAATAGGCTCCTTGAGCCGCTCAGGCTGCGGGCGGCATCCACGTATCAACCCACTTCTCACCTACCCACAATATTACATTGTGGCCCATGGTACAAAATCTACGCAGGTTAGCGCGACTGGTTAGTTCTATGTGACGTGAACCCCAACTCTCTCCAGGGTGCGATGCACTGGAGATCATGATTGCTTACACTCTTGATTGTATGTTACGTCGATTTCAACGGTTGTGAAGCGGTTTCTGGTCCTGCCACCGAGGGAACACACAGACTGAGAATGTCAAAGCCTACGACTGTGGCTGACAGGTGATCATGGGAACTTAATCCACATATTGTGTGTTATGGAGGTAGAATCCGCATCCATTACTACAGGCCTAGCTAGGCATGTGCAGCTCGTTCTTCCCCCTCCCGCCTATCCCAAACAGCCCCCCACACATACACACACACACACTCCTCTGCTGCCTTAGGAGCTATGTGCATAAACAATGTTTTTTCTGTGATTTTCTTTGGTGGACAGAAGCTCTATACAGCAGAATGAACTATGAGGGTAGGTGAGGTCTTGTCCTGGAGATCAGTCCAGAGGAATGGAAGTCGGGTACCGTTGCAGTGTTGGCCATGAAACACTGAGTGACGTTTGAAAAGTGCATCATACCACTCACGCTTGGCACATGGTACGATTCTCTAAAGTCCTATAAAGGCCCTCATAGACTCATTTCATGTTTGACCGTTCCTCCATCAAGCAGCAGCACTGAGCACACCTGGCAATGTCCACAAGTAATGAGCATGTACCCCAAATTATTAAGCCTTACTTGTTTAGTTTTATAGTCGCTAAACACACCTTGCCAGGTTTGTGCCCAGTTCTCGATATGTACATGTTTTATTCCCTCAGCTGTGTCTAGTTAAATAAGCGTTCTTAAGGATTGGAATTAGATCCTGTGGTCCAAGCGTTCCCTGTGATACAAGATTACCAGGCACAGGAGTCTCTGTCGACTTCGGAATAACATTTGAATTTTGTGATGAGGCTTCATGACAAACTGATTGTCCAAGTGAAATGCTGCCTCCACTGGTGCAAACACTGTCCTAGGTATGAATGCTTTCCCAGTAGATGTTTTGTCAGCACTGCGCTGCTTCCCGAATGTCGTTGCTAAAAAATGTTCTTTAGAAGCTGCATGAAAATGAAGAGGAAGATGTAGTGTGCCGGGTGTCAGGGTCCTTTCTGCTCTTATCCGATATGTATTCTGTTAATGTCAGTCGCAAGAATATGAGATATATAAGATTTTTTCAAGTAAACCAACTTAATGGATTTGCTCAGTTCCTGACAAATGCTTGGCAGAAAGGGATATATTTATTTTCTGAATATAGCAATCTGAATACAATAAATTGACCATGCTTAGGTGAAAACTACAAAAGAAACAACTGGGGGAGGAGCCTAGCTCGCGGCCGTGATGGTTGCCCTTTAGCTCGGCTCCCGCAGCCCTCCGTCCTGATTGACTATCCTGTCTTCTATCCTGTCCGAGGACGACACATCTTTTGGGGCATTGAAACATAACGGCTTGTTTGTACTTACCATCCGACCCCGGGGTCTCGGTGTGCAGTGGCTCCGGAGTTGTGGCCTCCGAGGGATCGGGGCCTCTGCGAGACTTGGACCGGGACCTGGCCGGCGGGATCCGACGGCTCTCGGCCCCGGCTGAGAGCGAGAACCAGTGTTGGGAGCCGATGTGCGAAGATCCCGGCGATCCTGACCCGGGCCTGCCCTGGTGGCCGCGCGGCCGACGTGGGTGAGAGGCCCCGGGACCTGATTCTGTGAAGGGGTCTCCCTCCGCCGCTGCTTGGTCCGGCGGCCCTGGTCCTCGGGGCCCGGACTCCGCTTGTTTGGGGCACCGGTGCTGGTGCTGGCGGAGACCCGTTTCGGGCGGATATCCTTTTGGCATCGAGGCCGCCCTTGCTGGGACCCCCGGAGCTTGTAAAGTCCTACATTTGCGAACTGTTATTTCCGGGGGTCTTGGTGGGCGGCGATTGGGCTGATTCACGAAATTGCCGCCGACCCTCTGGAACGAGAATCACCCTGTGGCGGCGGGCCCGTGTTGCCTAATCGTGTGGGGAGCGGATCTGGTGGACGTGAGCCGACGGTCAGAGATATCCTGGAAGCCCTGAGATCCCTACACGCTTCCCTGGCCCTGGGAGTCTCGGTGGGTCCGCCACGATCTGCCGCCATTTTGGGCGGCCATTTCTTCTTGTCGCCCTCTTGTTTCGATGACTTCATTGCCTCGCCCCCCTCGATTGACTTGAGTGTCTCCGCCACTGATCGAAGATCGTGTAGTGCGCCGGTGACTTTGGGGCGCCCTGCTTTTCATGGTTCGGACCCCGGGGACTTGGATGCTGTACTGCGACCATGTTCGACATTGTTGCCTGAAACTATTGGTGGACTGCCTCCTGTGCCTGCTTCGACGACTTTGCCTGTGTCTATAATTGGGGCCACCTCGCCCGATCCAGTGGCGCAATTGAACTCCTGTTTTACACTGATCGTGCTGCGATTGTTGATGCATCTACACTTTCGGTTCAGACTATTGCTCCCTTGTGGATCTATCTACCCCCCACGTGGCTATGTTAGTCACCATTCCACTCAACTATATGCTGATTTCGTATTTAGTATGTGGTTTTGCATTGCCGTGTGGTGGGTGGGGTTTGTCGCTCGAAAGGGTTGGGGGTGAAATGTACGACTTCTGTTTGATTCCCGGTATACGATTTAGTAGCATCATTGTTTTTAATCGTAGAAAGGTGGGCGGTCCCCTTCTCTTAATGTTTTATAGCGCGTGATGGGGTGTCGTCCTGGTCTGTCTTTGACTGTGCTTTTCTGGTTGGGCGGAGGGCTGCGGCCGCCCGTTCGGATTATAGTTATTCTGCTCCTCCCTCCTGTCCTTTTTTCTTCGCTTTTGTTGTTTGTTTTTTTTTGTCTCGTTCTTCTTTCTTACTTCTCGCTATATTTCGGGTTCTGGTTTAGGGCGACAGGCACGCTGTCTGAAGGGTAGGCCATAGCCTTCTACAGGGGTGCAGGGTGGGACGGGTGGGTTGGGTACTACTTTTTGTTTGTCCTATGGTTCTATGGCCCTTTTCTATCTCTTTTTCGTGAGGCCGCGTCTGTCCTGACCTCCTCTGGTGTGTTTCGGGTGGGGGGTGTGGCGTCGTTAATCCTCCTGATAGGTTTCGGCTGTCTTTCTCCCCGAGCGCCATACCCCCACTTGGCCGCTACTCCTTTTGTCTCCTGTCTTCCTGCCACGGGGGGCCTGGGTCGGCGTGTCTTCTTCCTTTCGTTTTTCTTATTTCTTTATTTCCCTTTTTATTGTCTTATTTTGTCTTCCCTCCGTTTTCCCTTCCCTTCCCCCTCCCCTTCCCTACCTCGTCCCCCCCCCCTTTTTCCTCTTGGTGTCCTAGAAGTTACTATGACGAGCTGGTTTTGGTTCATTGTCTTTCCGATCCCTCTGTTCTGGCTTGGTAGTGTCTTGGGTGGCGGGCATGTTACGAGAAGAATGCTCAGGGGCTGATTGTGTCTCACATATCCTGATTTCTTGAATGCATTGTATTCTCCCCCCCGATCTTCTGGCCCCATGCCCCCTTATTAATGTTGCAGTTGATTACGGGATATCGGATGCCTCCGTATTGAAAGTGAGCCTGTCATACGTCTTCTCCCCATATTATAAAATTAAGCCTTATTTACTCCTGTGTTTTAGCCCTTCGGTTCCTGTATTTTTTTCTCCCCCCTTTTATGATTGTACGGCCTCTGCTTTGTATTGATTGATTATGTGATATTTGCCTGGTGACTCCTGATTGTTTTGTACATTGCGGCCGGCCGGCTTGGTTGTAGGCCTTGACTTGTCTCTCCTTTTTGATGTCAATAAAGGTTTTCACAAAAAAACACAAAAAAAAAAAAAACCAAAAGAAACAACTGGTTGGGATATGGGCTTGCCCAGGAAAAGGCACTTTGCAAGTTTTTAGCCAATCTATTTGTTTTATTAACTATCCTTGGAGGCCCCTAAATCTGTTTATTGACCATGCAACATGGGAACTCAAGATGGTTCTAAAGAAGATGAAACAAGTCATGTTTTTTGTTTTATTTGAGTTTCACAACTTGAACAAACAAGTAAAATAAAGGCATATCAAACGTCATTAGATTACATGTGGTAGACAATTGTTTTGCCCACCCTTGTTATATGTCAAACACCTTTGGCAACCTTAAGGCATGTTATACATGTGCGAAGACTCTGACATTTGGACACTCATAAACAAACTTGGCTGCATTCAGGAGATCAACATGCATTGAAACCGGCATTTCCTGGGCTCTCGTAAGACTTAACGCACAATCCCATGTCAGCCATGGAGCCTACATTCCTTTATACAGCCCCTTGCAGCAGATATGAATGCAAAGGGCCCCAGATACCTTTCAGTTTGTTATCATGAAGTATGGTGGAGTAATAGAACTCCAGCTGTCCATTACAGTATCTCATGTCATTTAGCCATGTTCTAACAGTAGGACTTTTGTCCTGTCCCCATACACAAGCCACCCACCCTTTCACCTGTAGGAGGGCCACGGACACACATTGCTGCACACTGTGTTGTACATTGATGGTACACCCCAAGAGTGGCAGCTTCTGGAAGGATGCAAAAAGAACAAGTGATGGACAGAATGTTGCACAATGTCAAACATTCACCCTAGTGCAGAGATCTGGGCCTAAATCCATAGTTGTTTCGCTCCCTGTGCCTTTCCATTTCAGACCGAGCCATATGCAAATCAGTCTTGGCCCTTTTCCCCGTGGGAACAGTCCAGCCCGAACTGCCAGGCCAGGTCCTCACTGGACCCGAAGCAAGCATCCTGGGAACGGTTTGGGGGCATCACCCCTCATCAGCCAGGCTAGCTTGACTCCAGTGGCATGGAGAGCCCGGGACCCACATCTGGGCATACCGGTCCTACTTGGGGTGACAAATAGAAAAAGAACATTTAATGGACAGAATGCTGCACAATGTCAAACATTCACCCCTGTACAGTGATATACGCCTGAGTCCATTGCTTTTTTTGCTCCCCATGCCTCTCCAGTTCAGACCAAGCCATATACCAATCAGTCTTGACCCTTTTCCTCAATTGCTAAATCAGTCACTATGGAGAGGAGTTTCAATACCTCTACCCAGAATCTGCTTACCATTGGGCAGTGCCAGGCAAGGTGAATAAAGTCTCCATCTGGAGCTGTACATCGTCAACAGTCAGAATCTGCCAGAAGGCCGCACTGATACTGTGCAATTGGCAAGTACACCCAATGCAGAACAATTTCACTAGTATCTGTAGTTAGGGACTCCAGGAATAGCCCATTTTGTGTATCCCCAAGTCTGCAGAGTAGCACTCCCTTTGTGGTAAGTAGGATTTACGAGGAATGCGTCAGGGGTTTATCTGGAGCATGTAATGTGAGGTGTACAGAGCGTTTACATAGGCGATACCAAGCCAACTGAGTGCAGGTGACTGGATCAGGCTCAGCTCGGATACATTTGGGTTGTGGCCCAATCACAGCACAGACAGGGGAGGGGCATGATGTGTCATGCTCTATCGCTAAATGTTGCGGGTGTAGCCAATAGTGGGTGAAATGCACCAGAGCGCTGTTTTAATAGAGCTCACAATCCACACATAAAGTAAAGTCCACATTTGTAAAGCGCACAATCACCCGTAAGGGTCTCTAGGCGCTGGGGGCCGTCGGGAAGATTAAGCGAGCTATTGCCCAGAGTCACATGGTGCTGGGCTAACCTGCCGCCGGAGCCGGGGATCGAACCGTGGTCCCCAGATTCCAGCGTCAGTCGCCCTGGCCGCGGCGCCACACCTCTCCCACATCCCGTGCAGAAAGCCCACCCTGCTCATTGGGTAATGTGAATATTTCCCAACGAACCCTAGGTTGCTCTCCTGCCCATGTCACGGAGGTCATGTGGGAGCTTAACGCTTTAAAGAATTTCTTGGTTAGTACAACTGGAACGTTGTAAAATGGATGCATAGCGGTTTGGACAATATAACCTTTTTTATGAGGGCAATCCTGCCCATCTAGGAGAGAGGGGGTGTTTCCATCTGTTTATCTGCTCTTCAGTCTTAGATATAACTATGCCATACGGCGCCGATATTACAGTAATTTTGTCTCGATTAACCCTCACCCCTAGGTATTTCATTGACTTTGAGCAGCAACGGAGAGGTAATTCTAACTGACTGACTTTGGTGTCGAGCGTTTGAGGGAAAACGGCTGATTTGCTCCAGTTCATAGTGAATCCTGTGGGTATTTTAAACAGGGTAATTTAACTTATAATAACCTCGTCCGGCAGAACCAAATCCAGTAATAGAAGTAGTAGCTGATTTGCAAGCTCATTGGAGTATATTTTGACATCTATATTATTGAGGGATAATGGCCAGTATTTGTCACACTGTGGGGAGGGTTTGCCAGGTATCAAGAGCGTCACAAGGGTGGTCTCTCTGAATGAGGGCTGGAGTGTGCTGTCCTCCAGTGCCACATTGTACATTTGTAGGAACTGTGGGCCAATAGGTGGCAGTGGGCTTCATTCAACTCCACAGGGAAGCCTTCCTTTCCGGGGGCCTTGCACATGCAGGGCCCCCGGAAATGTTGTGGTTGTTACATCAAGAGAGTCTGAGAATTGCCAAAATCAATATACGGTTGTGGCAACATGACAGACATAATATGGGCAGTTGCCCTTGGGATCCGCTGTTTAATATCTATTTGGCATGTTGTGTTTTTAATGTATTATTCTTTCATGCATACTCTGAACATACATGAGAAGAACGGATGTGATTACTTTGCAATAGAGAACCGGGAAAGGTGGTTAAAGTAGCCAAGAATTAGCCCTTTCGTGTTGTTAAAACAATTCCTATGCAATAATATGTTACATCATTACGCCATTGAATCGTGCGTCAGTGAGTGATTTATCTTTCGTGTCACTTTTTAAACATGTATGTGTGTTAGGAGTAAATGGGATTGGATTGTTGGGGTTGTATATTTAAATGTATTTTATGTTAATATGTGCATTGTGAATTTGTGTAATTGCATGTTGTAAGCATTCAAATAAAGATCAGATATATTCTGGAACTTGTTTGTACAGGGAAATTGTAGAAGTTGAATGTAACGAGTGCTTTTGTTCATTTGTTATACAGAAAAAGATTATGCTGAATATGTTTTTAGACACGCTGATGGCTGATCCACCTCCCCAGTGCCTTGTCTGGCTACCTCTCATGCACAGACTTGCTCATGTGGAAAATGGTAAGTAAGGCTTTTCCTGCGTGCCATTAGTTAGAAAGAAAAGTATACATTTTTTCGGCAGAAACCAACTTTGCAGCCCTTTATTGTACCCTTGACGTTTTAAATGTGTGTGTTTGGGTGTACTGTAATGGTCCCTGACGCAGCGGAAAATGCTCGTGTGTTTGCCAACCACAAAATTATGAAAACCTCAGAGAGCAGTAAAAACAGGAACTGTATGCTGCAAAGTATGCAGAACCTTATGTGGAAACAGTTGTTGAGCGGTACGCTTAGGTATTAAGAAAGCTTGCAAGTGCACTGCCATTTTGTTCATAGAAGTTGACAGTGATACAAGTGTAAGGGCTTCTTGAATCCTGCAGCTACACTGCTGTGGCTGCCCTTCCAGTCAGGTTAGCCACTCAGATGAATGTGGGATTGTTTACTTGACTCTATGTGAAGCCCTGGCACAGGACTGTAGAGGCCTCTCCCTGAAGTATAAGTGTGCATGGAGACTAGGCTCTTCCTGGGGATGCCACAGCCTGTGGTCCCAGGAGGCTTGAAGGTATATTTGGTCCATTGTTTCTGGAAGGATAGGCCAGGTATGTCTGTGGTGACTGTGAGTGACAGATCCTACAGGCGAGTGGTTGCCTCTCTGCATACAGGAGAGTGCTGTGGAATACGAGGTGAATGTTTTGGATTGGTCTGTAGAGTTTTTCATGGGTGAGCCTGTGTTGGACCTGGGCCTCTTGGCAGGGTCATCCCTAAACTTTTTGCCTTCCTCCAATACTCTCTCTGACCTGTTTTTGTTGGTTTAATGACTCTGGGCACTTTGCCACTGCTGACCAGTGCCAAAGTGCATATGCTCTCCCTACTGAAAAGTGTACATGTGATTGATGTCCATGATTGGTTCATTGGATTTACTGTTAGTCCCTAGTAAAGTGCACTAGGAGTGCCAGGGCTTGTGAATGCCAATACTGCTAGTGGGCCTGCAGCGCTGGTTGCGCCACCCACAGAAGCAGCCTTAAAATGTGTCTAGGGTCTGCCATTGCAGAACCTGCGTGCAGTCTGGTACTGTCACCCTGGCTGGGCAAGTGCACACACTTGCCAGCCCCTAAACCTTCCCTTAACTTCATATTAGTCACCCCTATGGTAGGCCTGAGGGCAGGGTGCATTGTAAGTGTAAGGTAGAACATGCCCTGATGTGTGTGGCATGTTCTAATAGTGAATTACTGCCAAATTCGTTTTTCACTATTGTAAGGCTACCAGTTCCCTTCTAGGCCAGATGGGCTGCTGGAATTATTACACTCTATAATCCCAGCAGGCTCAGGGGACATGGTAGAAATTAATGTTTAGTATGCCTGAACTCAGAATAATAAAATACTTCTTTTAGTAAAGTTTATTTTAATATCCTGTGTTTGCAAATGCTACTTTTAGAAAGCTAGCATTTGCTTGTCTAACCATTTCAGCCCGCCTCTGCTCTTGTGTGTATCTGACTGTCTGAGTGTGTGAGTGACAGGGCTGGGAGTTGACAGGTTGTGAATAGCAGGATGACACCTTAGTGGGTGGTGGGAGTTTCCCCTGAATGATGCATCAGGCTGTGCTCTGCCCCCACAATGCTGGCTCCGCCCTCCTGGGGAGCGACTGATGACTCAGCCTGCACCTGGCCCAGGAAGGACCGAAGCTTGTCAACAAAGTACTCAGGCTGCCCCTGTCTTCACAATGCCGGCTCCGCCCCCCTGGGGAGCGGCTGATGTGCCTGCCCTCACACTGAATGCAGAAGCAGAAGTACCCACCGCAAGTGCTCAGGGACTGGAGCAGTTATGCAAAGGCCCCCCTGGCCAGTGAGAACAAAAGAAACTGTGTATAAAAGTAGGAGCCCTGCTCCTTGTAAATCAGAATCCTGTTTTACCACAAAGGACCTCTGCCCGACTAGAAGGAGAAGAGACGCTGGAAGGACTGGCCTGCTGCTTGCCTTGCTGAGAAAGGAGAGGAAGAAGACTTGCTTTAAAGACTTTGCTGCTTTGTGCTCTAAACATTCTCCAAGGGCTTGATTGAGCTTGCCCCCTGAACTGAACCCCAGGACCAGTGGGTTCTCCTGTGCTTTGGCTCGTCCCCTGCCTGAGGCCGAGTATTTCCTCCCGCCGGAGGTGAAGTCTGCCCCCTCTAGCCCCCTCCTAGGGCCGTGGTACTCGGGAGCCAGCCTGCCCTCTTGCCCTTGAGAGCCTCGCTCCACCCGGAGTCGCTCTCTGCCCCAGGGCTAAGGCCGGCCGCTCCTCTACCCCTGCCTGCTTCACGGAGCCCTTGAGGAGACTTCAGCCCCTCCCGCCGGAATCCCGGGGACTCGAGCAGCCTGTGCCCGGGCATCTAATTGCACCCGGCTGCCCTGCCTTGCTCTGCCCCCCAGGAGAGGCCGCACCGCACTGTGAAGGGTGCCTTGCCTCCCGGAGATCCTTCACTGTCAGAAGGGACCCCTCTGCACTGACAATTCCTGAAAGAAAGCATTCCTGAAGGTGCCTTGGCCCCAGAGGCTCCTCTCACCCTTCCCTGCTCCTCACTGCAGCCGGGAGCCCCCACCTCTGGAAAAGGCCCGGGGCTCCTCTGATCGCCTGCTTGCTGCTCTGCTCCGAGCTCAGCCCCCACCTCTGGAAAAGGCCCAGGGTTCAGTTTCACCCTTGAAGGCAGGAGAGGCGCTGCAAGGCGCTCCGAAGGCCGGGGAGGGTCCCAAAGCCCCAGAACAGAGAGAGGCTTTCTCTTTGAAAGGAAAGAACACTGAAAGAACTGTTTGGGAATAACACTAAACAAAGATTGCTTATTACTGAGAAAGAACTGTGGCAACTTAACCTAAAGAGTAACTGGAACCTGCATTTGAAATAACCAAGACTGTATTTACAAGCCTGCTTGAAATTTATATAAAGAGAATATATTTTTACAAATACAGTTTGGTGTCATTGTGTGGTGGGTTGGTTGTGACGGTGTAATATTGCAAATGTTTAACCTTACATGCCCCAGAGATTAGCCTAAGACTGCTTAAGCCACACTACCTAGAGGGTAAGCAGAGGTTGTCTTGAAGGTAACCCTCAGCCCTGACGGGGAAGGGAGAGGCCCTGCTTGTCGCTAGTGCTGCACTGCGCCAACCAGAGACTCCCCCTTCCTACGTTGGACGCAGCGGTGAGGATAGCGAATTTACATTTGCAGTGTTCATGCCTTAACTATTGACCATTGCACAGTGATGACAGTCCAGTAACTAAGCCACAGACTTTGTTTTTTTTTGGATTTATGATTTGCGACAAGAGATCTCCATGTGTTTTTGAAGTCATGCCTGTGTCAGTGAAAATGGAAGAGGCAACATCCATTTCTTCTATTGACTGTGATTGGGAGAAACTAGAAAACTACACCAGGAAACAGCTCAAGAGGTTCTGCAAAAATTTGAACATTTCCATGACCGGACTCTCCAGAAGGGAGCAGTTCCAAAAGGCGCTGAGGGCCTGGGTCAAGGCAAGGAATGCCCCTGGAAAGGATTTTGAATTTGAGCATGCAGAACAGCAGCTGGAGGGACCCCTGACTCCAGAGTGGAGGGGTGCAACCTCCCCATTGGGTAGCAGTGTTTCTGGCCGAGGTCTGTCGCCAGAGGAGCTGGCGGACAGACAGGCAACCCGAGATCATGAATTGAAGTTGGCAGAGCTGGAAATAAATGGGCAACTGGAGCTAGAATCTAGGAGGTTAGCCCTGGAAGTAATGAAAATGGAGCTTGCGCATGACTTAAGAATGAGGAAACTTGACTTGGAGCTCGAGGCGCTTGAGGCCAGGAGGGCTTCAGCCCAGCAACAAGAAATGTGTGTAGCTCAGAGATTGAGCTTTGCTGAGTTGGAGGTGGAGTCCAGCTCAGATGGTGGCAGCAACATTCAGGTATCTAGTGCAGACAGCATAGCGCGCGCACCTAGAGATATGGCACCTGACTTGGAGGGGGTTAACTTACACCAGGAGGTTCAAGGGCATGAGGTAGCTCCAGTAGTGCGCAGCGTCCCTGAAGGGAATAGGGTAGCTGGCGTAGGAGTTCATGGTCCTAGTGGCGGGAGGGTTTCCCCCATGGTTGAGGTCCTGGTGGGTGAGTGTAAGGACCGCCCAGAAGAGTGTGGGTTGTGTGACAGAGACAGTTCGCTACTGTCTGGCCAGTCTCAGAAGAATGGTGTGGAGTATGTGTGTGAGGCGCTGGATGGTGAGGTGAAGGATAATTTGGTTAACCCTGCTAGGGGGCTGTGTAATCCAATTGTGGGAGAGCATATTGTAAGTCCCAGTTTTCCAGAGCTATGCCAACACCTGTTTGAGAGTGAGTTCTCTGACCCCAGGGAGCTCACATTGGAGGCAGACCTTGTGGTGGATTCCAGAGGGTCTGGAGAGGCATTGGGGTGTGATCCTGTGGAGAGTGTCTCAGGTATCTTCCAGCCCAGAGTGGTGGAAGTGGCGCAGAGTAGCCCAGCTAGGTCCTGTAGTAGTGAGATGGGTGTAGGGCCTCACGTCCTGTCCTTAAGGGGAAGGAGTGAGAATGGGTTTTGTCCCGGTAGTGCCCAACCTCAGTCTCAGAGCCTGGATGGTTCTTTAAGGGAACACCAGGTGGGGAGCCTAGGCTGTCCGGATGAGTCACCCGCTGAGGGGGATCCCCCAGTGGCTAGAGAACGTGGAGGCTCTGTAAACAGGGCTCCAGTAGTTCTGGTGACTGGCAGTACCACTCCAGTTGGGAGGGTGCAGAAGTCCAGAAAGAGGGGCGAGAGGGGGAAAGAGTCCCCAGTGGAAGAACCAGTGGGTCAGGGGCCAGCCAGCAGGGCTGCGTCCCCAGTGAATGACCAGGGGGACACCACTTCTGTCCTGGGGGATCTTCCCGCACTGTCAGAGGGACAGGGGTTGGGAGATCTGCGCCGGGCAGACTGTCGCACGACACATGAGCTATGTGCCACCCTCAGGGGGGGCAGGCGTGCTCCCCGGAAAGTCCTGGTGCGCCAGGCAAGTGTTCAACTGCAGGGTTGGGTCCCTGAGTTGAGAAGCCAGGGTCAGGTGTTGTCTGACCTGGAGGGCAGGACCACTGTAATCAGTGTCCTGGCCCATGTCGCTTCTAGGGGTACCACTCCGGTTGGGAGTGGGCAGTACTCTGGAAAGGGGTGCAGAGGGAGGGAGTCCTCGCCTCTGACCCCGGGTCAACTTGAGGGTTTAGACCCTAGGTTTAAGGGCCAGGTGCAGGGTGTCCCCCCTGACCTGGTGCCCCAGTTGCAGGATAGCACCCCTGAACTGGTGGGCGAATTGTGCAGGTCACCTGCCACAGGTGCCCTGACAATTCTGGAAGGGGGTACCACTCCAGGTGGGAGGGTACAGAGCCCCAAGGAGGAGGACCGGGTGTGGGAAAGGCCACCCCAGTCTTTGGTACAGCCGCCTGGTACAGACCTGGGGCTGGTGGGTCAGTGCCAGGATGACATACCTGACCTGACAGGAGGGAGAGTGGACAAAGGGTGCCAAGCACCTGGGGCTACTGCCCCCCACTCTCTAATGCCACAGAGGTTTGAGAGCCCTGAGAGGCATGAGGCCTGGGTCTCATCTCTGACTACTGTCAGTGGCCGCTATGACTTGATGTCTGTCTGTTGGGACACACCTGTGAGCAAGTTAAGGTTAGAGGCTGCACAGGTGGTGTCCACAGAGGAAGAGAAGGGTGCCCCATTGATCAGCGGGGTGGACCCTGAGAGTGTGGACAGAGGATTTGAAATAGGTTCAGATTGGCGTAGAACTGGAGTGTGCCCCTGCTGTTGCGGGCCAGGTCCATGTTCTATCGCCCTAAGCAGGGAAGCCCATCACAGTGGTGATTGGTCTACCCTGCGTTTTGGCTGGAAGGGGGTTGTGTTGGACCTGGGCCTCTTGGCAGGGTCATCCCTAAACTTTTTGCCTTCCTCCAATACTCTCTCTGACCTGTTTTTGTTGGTTTAATGACTCTGGGCACTTTGCCACTGCTGACCAGTGCCAAAGTGCATATGCTCTCCCTACTGAAAAGTGTACATGTGATTGATGTCCATGATTGGTTCATTGGATTTACTGTTAGTCCCTAGTAAAGTGCACTAGGAGTGCCAGGGCTTGTGAATGCCAATACTGCTAGTGGGCCTGCAGCGCTGGTTGCGCCACCCACAGAAGCAGCCTTAAAATGTGTCTAGGGTCTGCCATTGCAGAACCTGCGTGCAGTCTGGTACTGTCACCCTGGCTGGGCAAGTGCACACACTTGCCAGCCCCTAAACCTTCCCTTAACTTCATATTAGTCACCCCTATGGTAGGCCTGAGGGCAGGGTGCATTGTAAGTGTAAGGTAGAACATGCCCTGATGTGTGTGGCATGTTCTAATAGTGAATTACTGCCAAATTCGTTTTTCACTATTGTAAGGCTACCAGTTCCCTTCTAGGCCAGATGGGCTGCTGGAATTATTACACTCTATAATCCCAGCAGGCTCAGGGGACATGGTAGAAATTAATGTTTAGTATGCCTGAACTCAGAATAATAAAATACTTCTTTTAGTAAAGTTTATTTTAATATCCTGTGTTTGCAAATGCTACTTTTAGAAAGCTAGCATTTGCTTGTCTAACCATTTCAGCCCGCCTCTGCTCTTGTGTGTATCTGACTGTCTGAGTGTGTGAGTGACAGGGCTGGGAGTTGACAGGTTGTGAATAGCAGGATGACACCTTAGTGGGTGGTGGGAGTTTCCCCTGAATGATGCATCAGGCTGTGCTCTGCCCCCACAATGCTGGCTCCGCCCTCCTGGGGAGCGACTGATGACTCAGCCTGCACCTGGCCCAGGAAGGACCGAAGCTTGTCAACAAAGTACTCAGGCTGCCCCTGTCTTCACAATGCCGGCTCCGCCCCCCTGGGGAGCGGCTGATGTGCCTGCCCTCACACTGAATGCAGAAGCAGAAGTACCCACCGCAAGTGCTCAGGGACTGGAGCAGTTATGCAAAGGCCCCCCTGGCCAGTGAGAACAAAAGAAACTGTGTATAAAAGTAGGAGCCCTGCTCCTTGTAAATCAGAATCCTGTTTTACCACAAAGGACCTCTGCCCGACTAGAAGGAGAAGAGACGCTGGAAGGACTGGCCTGCTGCTTGCCTTGCTGAGAAAGGAGAGGAAGAAGACTTGCTTTAAAGACTTTGCTGCTTTGTGCTCTAAACATTCTCCAAGGGCTTGATTGAGCTTGCCCCCTGAACTGAACCCCAGGACCAGTGGGTTCTCCTGTGCTTTGGCTCGTCCCCTGCCTGAGGCCGAGTATTTCCTCCCGCCGGAGGTGAAGTCTGCCCCCTCTAGCCCCCTCCTAGGGCCGTGGTACTCGGGAGCCAGCCTGCCCTCTTGCCCTTGAGAGCCTCGCTCCACCCGGAGTCGCTCTCTGCCCCAGGGCTAAGGCCGGCCGCTCCTCTACCCCTGCCTGCTTCACGGAGCCCTTGAGGAGACTTCAGCCCCTCCCGCCGGAATCCCGGGGACTCGAGCAGCCTGTGCCCGGGCATCTAATTGCACCCGGCTGCCCTGCCTTGCTCTGCCCCCCAGGAGAGGCCGCACCGCACTGTGAAGGGTGCCTTGCCTCCCGGAGATCCTTCGCTGTCAGAAGGGACCCCTCTGCACTGACAATTCCTGAAAGAAAGCATTCCTGAAGGTGCCTTGGCCCCAGAGGCTCCTCTCACCCTTCCCTGCTCCTCACTGCAGCCGGGAGCCCCCACCTCTGGAAAAGGCCCGGGGCTCCTCTGATCGCCTGCTTGCTGCTCTGCTCCGAGCTCAGCCCCCACCTCTGGAAAAGGCCCAGGGTTTCTTTGTGTGAGAGTTGGTAGGGGCCGAGTCAGTTTCACCCTTGAAGGCAGGAGAGGCGCTGCAAGGCGCTCCGAAGGCCGGGGAGGGTCCCAAAGCCCCAGAACAGAGAGAGGCTTTCTCTTTGAAAGGAAAGAACACTGAAAGAACTGTTTGGGACTAACACTAAACAAAGATTGCTTATTACTGAGAAAGAACTGTGGCAACTTAACCTAAAGAGTAACTGGAACCTGCATTTGAAATAACCAAGACTGTATTTACAAGCCTGCTTGAAATTTATATAAAGAGAATATATTTTTACAAATACAGTTTGGTGTCATTGTGTGGTGGGTTGGTTGTGACGGTGTAATATTGCAAATGTTTAACCTTACATGCCCCAGAGATTAGCCTAAGACTGCTTAAGCCACACTACCTAGAGGGTAAGCAGAGGTTGTCTTGAAGGTAACCCTCAGCCCTGACGGGGAAGGGAGAGGCCCTGCTTGTCGTTAGTGCTGCACTGCGCCAACCAGAGACTCCCCCTTCCTACAGCCTGTAGGAGCATTGCCAGCATTGATGGCGGCGTAGGAAGATACCCTTCAGGAAGACTGAGGATGGGCGTCTCCTGAAGATAGACAGGAACCCCAGGGACCCAAATACTAGATAGCATATCAGGAAGCAACTGTTTGGACATTGCCATGCAGAATCCATCAAGCAAGTCTTCCTCTCATACAATTATTCGGCTCAAATTTACAGTGAATGTAAAAGATTTGGGTGGAAGCCCACGCCACACAACTTCCAAGTGTCAGTAAGTAGCTGAGGTACTGAGAGTCACCGTGTGTTAGGTCGCGGTCCAGAGAGTGTGAGGAGGGGGCATAGTGAGAACCTCTCCATTTGTAAGAGGTGTGGGTTTCCCAGCCTGGGACTTTTCTTCTTTTCGTTTGGTGGACCCCTAGGAGATGCAGGAGGAAAGACACATGCACCGGCTCACAAGACTTGCTTCGCCCAACTACTCATGTGCAGCCCCACCTAAGGTGGGAGACTACTCTAGGTAACTGCAAGGGAGAGTAGACATACTTGAGTGAAGGGCGCCAACATTAAATATATACCTTCGTGTGCTTCACAGTAAGAAAGGAATGTGTGTATGTTTTGGATCAGCTTTTCCCTGTAGCCACGGCGATTGTTTCTGTGCCACACCTCTGTATGTGGAAACCACTTCATAGGAGATTAAAAACCAGTCAATGGCATCCAGCCAGCTGCGTGGAAGACTTTATTGGTGTATTGGGTACATGGGTTGGGTTCCAGGTCTCCTTTTAGCAGATAAAAGTATACATTTAGTCGTGAAATGTAAAGGGACATGCAGGCCTTACATGCACAAACATGCAAATCTGTACTAACCCTGGTCCTCCCTTGGACTCAAGCTGCACCCCACTGACGAGCTCCAAGTAGGGCAAAACCAGTCTGGGGTTGCAGGTATTCCCTTTTGGAGGGGGCCTTGCCTGGCAGTTCGGATGGACTGTTCCCATGAGAAGCAGGGTCGATACTGATTTGGATAAGGCGGGCCTTTGTCCAGAGTGGCATGGTGGGCAAAATACGATGGACTTGAATGAATGTGAGCCTGAGCGATTGCCAGTGTCTGAGATACATTTGAGCATTCCATCCATCACCTTTTTGTTTCAACTTTGAATGATAAAACACAGAAATTCACTTAAATAATCGAAGGTTAAAGGATCTTAGCTTATGCTAAAAAACTGAAATCAACCGGAAAAGATTAAGTGTTAAAGTGGCATCAATGGTGTGTTCTAAAATGAGATTAGGACTATTTTTTTTCAAATGTATTTAAACGTTTAAAAAATGAAAAACTACTGAAATTGAACAGTCCTAGTTTAGTGAACTATCTAAAACCTGCACCCCTGTCATGCACTGGTTATGACCTCACATATTACATCCCTCATGAATGACATCATTGAGATCTAAAATTACATAATCAATGACATCACTATAGGATTTGCACTCGTCGACCTATACACACCCACATTAGTCCACAGCATAGACGCCCTCAATACACGTCACGCATGAACCAAAACGATTCACGTCTGCTTAATAATATTGTTCATTTAGAGACTACACAGACCACCTTCTCACTCTTTCTTTCTGTATTGGAAGAGGATAAACCAAATGAGTCTTTAATGCACAGATTACCATCCTGGGACCCTCGGCCACATACACCAACTGAATAAAAAGATGCACACACACTGCAAGTGTTTGAATCAGATTCGCTTCGACCCATCTCACTCACACAGCTGTCCCAATGAAAAACATCTGTTTGTCCCTCTTTGGATTGGGAGGGTACCTGTGTGTATGTGCTTACAGACTGGATGTAGAGAGAACCCCTGGGATACAGCAGTGCAGCAGTGTTAGACCTGGCACCTTGGCGTGAGTTTCCCTTCCACTTTTTGCTGTTGTGCCTCCAATGTTTTGATGGTGTCTGCTACTCGAGGCACTGCGCCACGGCCAACCCGTGCCGCAGTGCAAGTGCTCCCTACTGTAAAGTGTACATATGATTGATGTCCATGATTGGTTCCTTGGATTCACTGTTAGCCCCTAGTAAAGTGCACCAGGAGTGCCAGGGCTTGTGAATGCCAATACTGCTAGTGGGCCTGCAGCGCTGGTTGCGCCACCCACAGAAGCAGCCTTAAAATGTGTCTAGGGTCTGCCATTGCAGATCCTGCGTGCTGTCTGGTACTGTCACCCTGGCTGGGCAAGTGCACACACTTGCCAGCCCCTAAACCTTCCCTTAACCTTCATGTGAGTCACCCCTATCGTAGGCCTGAGGGCAGGGTGCATTGTAGTGTAAGGTAGAACATGCCCTGATGTGTGTGGCATGTTCTAATAGTGAATTACTACCAAATTCGTTTTTCACTATTGTAAGGCTACCTGTTCCCTTCTAGGCCAGATGAGCTGCTGGAATTATTACACTCTATAATCCCAGCAGGCTCAGGGAACATGGTAGAAATTCGTGTTTAGTATGCCTGAACTCAGAATAATAAAATACTTCTTTTAGTAAAGTTTATTTTAATATCCTGTGTTTGCAAATGCTACTTTTAGAAAGTTAGCATTTGCTTGCCTAACCATTTCAGCCCGCCTCTGCTTGGATGTGGATCTGACTGTCTGGTGTGTGTGAGTGACAGGGCTGGGAGTTGACAGGTAGTGATTAGCAGGAGGACCCCTTAATGGGTGGTGGGAGTTTCCCCTGAATGATGCATCAGGCTGTGCCCCTGCCACCACAATGCTGGCTCCGCCCTCCTGGGGAGCGACTGATGACTCAGCCTGCACCTGGCCCAGGAAGGACCGAAGCTTGTAAACAAAGTGCTCAGGCCACTCCTGCCCTCTCAATGCCGGCTCCGCCCCCCTGGGGAGCGGCTGATGTGCCTGCCCCCACACTGAATGCAGAAGTCATAAGTACCCACACCAAGTACTCAGAGACTGGAGCAGTTATGCAGAGGCCCCCCTGGCTTGCTAGAACAAAAGAAACTGGGTATAAAAGTAGGAGCCCTGCTCCTTGTAAATTAGATCCTGTTTGTGCTACAAGAGAAACTCTGCCCGAAGAGAAGGACCTGGAAGGACTACAAGGAGGAGTGCTGACTCTGGCCTGTGTCTGGTGCCTTGCTGCCAAAGGAGAGGAAGAGAAAAGGACTACAAGAGACTTTTACTTTATTTTGAACTTTGTGCCAAACTCTGCTAAAAGATCTCCAAGGGCTTGCTGCTGAACTTGCCCCCTGACCAGCGCTCCAGGAACAGTGAGCGCTAACCCCTGACCAACGCATCTGCTGTGTGTGCTGCTTATCGCTGCAGCGCTGTCTGAGGAAGACAAGAGCATCAAGCCCCCCTGCACACCGTGACCGTGGGTGAGCAGATCGCCATAGCAACGTGAAGCCCAGCCGCCGCTGGCCTGAACACCGTGACGGCATCTGCACCTGACCCCACGAGAGCAAAGTAACGGAGGACCCGTCCGGTCCAAGCACCGGAGTCTACTGGGCACAAGCGCCGTGGATTCCCCCGCAAAGACGGACTGCCGCCTTTTCATCTCCCTCGCTAATCAGCGTCTGGCCGGCTGCCCCGCTGAAGGGACATCACTGCGATCGGCACTTTGGCTGGGTACGTCCCGCACTTGGGGACCGTACTGCCACTGCGCCACACCCAGCCGCCGCCGTCAGGACGGACGAGAAGACTGAGTGAAAGGACCTGAGCCCCCATCGAGCACCGCCGCCCTGGGTGACCCGTGACCTGCTGCCTCGAGCCGCAGCTCGCACCGCCCGTCAAGGAAGCAACGCGACGTGGGACAGCTCCCCCTTCAGCCGCCCTCTCCGAGGATCACCACAAGAAGTGAAAGGTACTGTCTTTGCCCCTCCGCGGCGCGAGCGTCCTACAATCTGAGCTCGCACCGCGCGGTCTGATCCCAGGCACCCCGGGAGCCTCGCAGCTGCTGTTTGCTTGGCAGCGCGAGCCGCCCCAGAGTCAGAGGCGCGCTCTGCTCTTGGCCCCCGAGGCCCCGCCTGACGCTTTCCGAGGCCCGCGGCCCCCTCTCCCCGAGTCGAGCCCCGAAGGGTGACTCATTTCGAGAGCGGAGACAGCGGGAAGCGCCTTGAAGCGCTACAAGACACTGGAACCTTTCTAAAGCTGGGCAGAAGGCCCAAAAGACAGCATTTATTCAAGAACTGTGCCTTTTTCATAAAGAGTAACTGGAACCTGCATTTGAAGTAACCAAGACTGTATTTACAAGCCTGCTTGAGATTTATATAAAGAACATATATTTTTACAAATACAGTTTGGTGTCATTGTGTGGTGGGTTGGTTGTGATGGTGTGATATTGCAAATGTTTAACCCTACATGCCCCAGAGATTAGCCTAAGACTGCTTAAGCCACACTACCTAGAGGGTAAGCAGAGGTTGTCTTGAAGGTAACCCTCAGCCCTGACGAGGAAGAGAGAGGCCCTGCTTGTCGCCAGTGTTGCACTGCGCCAACCAGAGACTCCCCCTTCCTACATTGGACGCAGCGGTGAGGATTCGCGAATTTACATTTGCAGTGTTTTACCCTAGCTACTGACCATTGCATAGTGATTACAGTCCAGTAACTTAGCCACAGACTTTTTGATTTTTTTAATTTTGCAAAAGAAGAAAGATCCCTAGTGTTGCAAGCATGCCTGGCACAGACAGCGTTGATGGGGCGGAATCCCTGACCTCTGAGGTGTTGGAGGTAGAATGGGACCCATCAAAGTTGGATGACTACAAGAGGAAAGAACTGTGGAGCTTTATAAAGAAGTTCAAGGTTCCCCATGCAGGGTGCAGGAACAAGGATGATTTCTACAGGGCCCTGAAAGCCTGGAGTGAATCAAGGGATGCGCCTGTGGATCCTGTGATACCTGAGCGACCAGACAGCGTCCACAGCTTTGGCAGAGGCCTGTCGCCAGAGGAGCTGGCAGACAGACAGGCAACCAGGGATCATGAGATCAAGATGGCAGAATTAAATTTGAAGGGCCAAATGGAGCTTGAAAGCAAAAAAATGGCTCTGGAAGAAAGAAAACTCCAGTTTGAGTTTGATGTGAAAATGAGGGAGATGAGTCTAAAAGAGAAAGCCTTGGATCGTCCTCCCTCTGGTGGCAGCACAACGCCGGTGCAGGTAGAGTCAAGAGTGCACATCCCCAAAGATGTAGTTAAAGAGTTCTTTAAGGGGGATGACATAGGACAGTGGTTTAGGGCATATGAGGTAGCCATGCTTTCCCACCGGGTCCCTGAGAAGGATTGGGGAGCGGGGTTATGGGGAAGGTTCCTTAGCGAAGGAAGGGACACCCTGCTAGATTTGCCCACTGAAGACCAGAGATCCTATCCCCATATGAAAGAAGCTTTAATGACCAGGTATGGGCTTACCCCTGAAATGTATAGACAGAAGTTTAGGGGGTGTAATAAGCGGCCTGGGAATACGTATGTGGAGTTTGTGACTTTTTTTTGCAGAGCACTGGATGGTTGGGTGAAGGGTAACAAAGTGAATGATTTTCAAGGTCTCTTTGATTTAATTGCATGGGAGCACTTGTCTGATCAATGTTTTCCTGAGTTACGCCAGCACCTGATTGATAGCAAGTTGTCCAACCCGAGGAAACTTGCTGAGGAGGCGGACCGCTGGCTCAGCACCAGGGTCCACAAGGGTCCAGTGGGAGACTCCGCCAAGGGTGGGCAGGGTCCCCAGCAGAAGAGTGGGGGGGACAAGGGAAAGCAGAAAGGGTTCCAAAAAGGCCCCCAAAGTAATCCCCAAGGGGACCAGCAGAAAGGTTCTCAGCCTCCCCCACCCCCTAAGCAGAATGGGGCCCCGACAGGTCGACCTGTTCCAAAGGGGCCCTTCAATTGTTACAAATGTGGTGACCCGGGGCACATAGCCAGTGACCCCAAGTGTCGCCTGTTTGGAAAACCAGCACCCACTGGTGCTCCGCCCCGACAAGTGACCAGTGTTCACTTAGGAGAAGAAGTGATGGTCCCGGGGGGTGGAGATCCTGTTCAGATGACCCTAGTCTCACTAGGAGACAGTGAGATGGTCCCTGCAAGCTACCTGCCCTCTAACACTAAAAAATATGGGCAGGTGGTTACCATCAATGGTAAGAAAGCTGAGGCTCTTAGAGACACAGGAGCCAGTGTGACTGCAGTGAGGCATCACCTGGTGTCTCAAGAGCAGGTTGTACCCCATGCCTACTGTAGGGTTGTCAACGCTGACAATTCAGAGAGTCAGTGTCCGATGGCTCAAGTTCCCTTCGAGTGGGGGGGGGTCTCTGGTACTCTGCAGGTCTGTGTGAGGAAAGCCATGCCTGTTGACTGTTTGCTAGGGAATGACTTGGAGGACTCCCCTTGGGAAAAGGTGGAGAAAACGACTCACCTGAAGATGGTGGGTCTACCTGACTGGGCGTGCGTGACCACCCGGTCAATGGCAGCCAGTAGGGGTGATCAAGAGGTCCTGGGGCCTGACGGAGAGGCCCAGGAACCGGCCTTAGGGAGAAGGCGCAGGGTGCGCGGGAAACCGGCCCCTGAAGTTCCCACGGTCCAGGAGGAAGCAGACCTTGAGGGGGATGCCCTGGAGCCTACTGGGGAACAGATTGCCGAACTGGGGGACCTGCCTGAGCTGACCCATTGGCAGCAAGAAGGAGGCCCCTCCAGGGAGGAATTCTGCAGGGAGCAGAAAGAATGCCCTTCTCTCGTGGGTATGCGGCAGCAGGCTGCAGACCAGGCCAATGGTGTTCAGGCCAAAACACATTATGTGTACTGGGAGAATGACCTCCTGTACTCAGAGCCTAAGGCTGCTGAACCTGGGTCAGCCCGTGTGCTGGTGGTACCCCAGAAGTTCAGAGCCTTCCTACTGGGACTGGCTCATGATGTGCCTTTAGCAGGACATTTGGGGATGGACAAGACCTATGACAGGCTTGTCACCCACTTCTACTGGCCCCAAATGCACAAGAGCTCAGATGCTCATTGTAGGACCTGTCCAACTTGCCAGGCAAGTGGGAAGAGCGGAGGGAAGAACAAGGCTCCCCTCCAACCCTTCCCTGTGGTCAGTACGCCATTCCAACGAGTGGGTATTGATATTGTTGGGCCTCTGGACCCCAAGACAGCCATGGGCAACAGGTTCATCCTGGTCTTGGTGGATCATGCCACCCGGTACCCTGAAGCCATCCCTCTGAGGACAGTGACGGCCCCCGTGGTGGGGCGTGCACTAATGGGAATTTTCTCCAGAGTGGGGTTCCCTCTAGAGGTGGTGAGCGACAGGGGGACCAACTTTATATCCAAGTATATGAAGTCCCTTTGGCAAGAGTGTGGTGTAACCTACAAGTTCACCACACCTTACCATCCCCAAGGAAATGGGTTGGTTGAAAGATTCAACCGAACCCTGAAGGGCATGATCATGGGCCTGGAAGGTCCAATGAGGCGTAAGTGGGACGTCCTCTTACCATGCCTGCTCTTTGCATACCGCGAGGTGCCACAGAAGTCTCTCGGGTTCAGCCCCTTTGAGCTGCTGTATGGCCACCCCGTGAGAGGACCACTGAGTTTGGTAAAGGAAGGCTGGGAGCAATCTCCCAGGAAACCTCCCCAGAATGTATATAGCTACATGCTGGCCTTCAGAAACCAAACCAGGCGCTTCAGACAACTTGCTGAGGCAAATCTGGAAGCAAGCCAGGAGGAGATGAAGCGGTGGTACGACCAGAATGCCACTCTGGTAGAGCTTCAGCCTGGACAGGAGGTGTATGTCTTGGCCCCAGTGGAACCCTGTGCACTTCAGGATAAGTGGACAGGCCCATTTGAGGTTGTGGAGCGCAAGAGCTCAGTGACATACTTGGTGGACATGAAGACGCCCAGGAATCCTTTAAGGGTCTTACATGTCAACCGCCTCAAGCCCCACTTGAAAAGGTCCGAAGTGGGCATGCTGTTGGCCACTGATGATGGAATGGAAGAGGAGTCTGAGCCTCTTCCTGACCTCTTAGTGGCCTGTGAGAAAGATGGGTCAGTGGATGGAGTTAACCTCTCACCCACCCTGACCCCTGAGCAACAGGAAGACTGCCGCCAGTTGCTGGGGCAGTTTCCAGACCTGTTCTCCCTGGTTCCTAGTGTCACAGATTGGTGCGTCCATGATGTGGACACAGGAGACAGCTTACCTGTGAAGCATAAGGCTTACAGGGTAACTGACAGGGTCCGGGCCTGCATCAAGGAGGAGGTCTCCAAGATGCTTGCTCTTAGGGTGGTTGAGTCTTCCAGCAGTCCTTGGTCCAGCCCCGTGGTCTTGGTCCCAAAGGCTGCTGCGCCGGGAGCCACACCTGAACTCCGGTTCTGTGTGGACTACAGAGGACTCAATTCAGTCACCAAGACTGACGCGCACCCTATCCCCAGAGCTGATGAGCTCATTGATCGGCTAGGGGCTGCCCGGTACCTCAGCACGTTTGATTTAACGTCTGGGTACTGGCAGATCGCCTTGACCGATGGGGCAAAGGAGAGGTCAGCATTCTCCACACCAGATGGGCATTTCCAGTTCCGGGTTATGCCATTTGGGATGAAGAATGCCCCTGCCACCTTTCAGAGGTTGGTCAACCAGGTGTTGGTTGGGCTGGATGAGTTCAGTGCCGCCTACCTGGATGACATCGCAGTGTTCAGTGGCACCTGGCCAGAACACCTGCGGCACCTCTGGGAAGTGTTGATGGCGCTGCGCAAGGCAGGCCTCACAATCAAGGCAAGCAAGTGCCAGATTGGGCAGGGTTCCGTGGTGTACTTGGGACACCAAGTGGGGAGTGGCAAGGTGGCACCCTTGCAACCCAAAATTGAGACCATCCTGGCTTGGGAACCCCCCAAGACCCAGACAGCAGTGAGAGCCTTCCTGGGGCTCACTGGGTATTACAGGAGGTTTGTCAAGGGCTATGGCACTATTGTGACCCCCTTGACAGAACTGACTTCTAAGAAGCAGCCCAGGAATGTGATTTGGACTGACACCTGTCAGAAGGCTTTTGACACCCTGAAGACTGCCATGTGCACGGCGCCCGTGCTCCTGGCTCCTGATTTCTCCAAGGAATTCATAGTGCAAACAGACGCTTCAGAGCATGGTGTAGGGGCTGTTCTCTCACAGATGACTGAGGAGGGCTGGGACCAACCCGTAGCCTTCATCAGTAGGAGGTTACTTCCACGGGAAAGTAGGTGGAGTGCAATAGAGCGAGAAGCATTTGCTGTGGTCTGGGCGCTGAAGAAGCTGAGACCCTACTTGTTTGGGTCTCACTTCCGGGTTCAGACGGACCACAGGCCCCTCAGATGGTTGATGCAAATGAGGGGTGAGAACCCAAAACTGTTGAGGTGGTCCATCTCCCTACAGGGTATGGACTTCACGGTGGAACACCGCCCTGGCACAGATCACGCCAACGCTGATGGTCTGTCCAGATTTTTCCGCCTTAGTGATGAGGAACTCCCTGGGGAAGGGTAGTTCTCCCCACATTTCAGCTGGAGGGGACACGTGTTAGACCTGGCACCTTGGCGTGAGTTTCCCTTCCACTTTTTGCTGTTGTGCCTCCAATGTTTTGATGGTGTCTGCTACTCGAGGCACTGCGCCACGGCCAACCCGTGCCGCAGTGCAAGTGCTCCCTACTGTAAAGTGTACATATGATTGATGTCCATGATTGGTTCCTTGGATTCACTGTTAGCCCCTAGTAAAGTGCACCAGGAGTGCCAGGGCTTGTGAATGCCAATACTGCTAGTGGGCCTGCAGCGCTGGTTGCGCCACCCACAGAAGCAGCCTTAAAATGTGTCTAGGGTCTGCCATTGCAGATCCTGCGTGCAGTCTGGTACTGTCACCCTGGCTGGGCAAGTGCACACACTTGCCAGCCCCTAAACCTTCCCTTAACCTTCATGTGAGTCACCCCTATCGTAGGCCTGAGGGCAGGGTGCATTGTAGTGTAAGGTAGAACATGCCCTGATGTGTGTGGCATGTTCTAATAGTGAATTACTACCAAATTCGTTTTTCACTATTGTAAGGCTACCTGTTCCCTTCTAGGCCAGATGAGCTGCTGGAATTATTACACTCTATAATCCCAGCAGGCTCAGGGAACATGGTAGAAATTCGTGTTTAGTATGCCTGAACTCAGAATAATAAAATACTTCTTTTAGTAAAGTTTATTTTAATATCCTGTGTTTGCAAATGCTACTTTTAGAAAGTTAGCATTTGCTTGCCTAACCATTTCAGCCCGCCTCTGCTTGGATGTGGATCTGACTGTCTGGTGTGTGTGAGTGACAGGGCTGGGAGTTGACAGGTAGTGATTAGCAGGAGGACCCCTTAATGGGTGGTGGGAGTTTCCCCTGAATGATGCATCAGGCTGTGCCCCTGCCACCACAATGCTGGCTCCGCCCTCCTGGGGAGCGACTGATGACTCAGCCTGCACCTGGCCCAGGAAGGACCGAAGCTTGTAAACAAAGTGCTCAGGCCACTCCTGCCCTCTCAATGCCGGCTCCGCCCCCCTGGGGAGCGGCTGATGTGCCTGCCCTCACACTGAATGCAGAAGTCATAAGTACCCACACCAAGTACTCAGAGACTGGAGCAGTTATGCAGAGGCCCCCCTGGCTTGCTAGAACAAAAGAAACTGGGTATAAAAGTAGGAGCCCTGCTCCTTGTAAATTAGATCCTGTTTGTGCTACAAGAGAAACTCTGCCCGAAGAGAAGGACCTGGAAGGACTACAAGGAGGAGTGCTGACTCTGGCCTGTGTCTGGTGCCTTGCTGCCAAAGGAGAGGAAGAGAAAAGGACTACAAGAGACTTTTACTTTATTTTGAACTTTGTGCCAAACTCTGCTAAAAGATCTCCAAGGGCTTGCTGCTGAACTTGCCCCCTGACCAGCGCTCCAGGAACAGTGAGCGCTAACCCCTGACCAACGCATCTGCTGTGTGTGCTGCTTATCGCTGCAGCGCTGTCTGAGGAAGACAAGAGCATCAAGCCCCCCTGCACACCGTGACCGTGGGTGAGCAGATCGCCATAGCAACGTGAAGCCCAGCCGCCGCTGGCCTGAACACCGTGACGGCATCTGCACCTGACCCCACGAGAGCAAAGTAACGGAGGACCCGTCCGGTCCAAGCACCGGAGTCTACTGGGCACAAGCGCCGTGGATTCCCCCGCAAAGACGGACTGCCGCCTTTTCATCTCCCTCGCTAATCAGCGTCTGGCCGGCTGCCCCGCTGAAGGGACATCACTGCGATCGGCACTTTGGCTGGGTACGTCCCGCACTTGGGGACCGTACTGCCACTGCGCCACACCCAGCCGCCGCCGTCAGGACGGACGAGAAGACTGAGTGAAAGGACCTGAGCCCCCATCGAGCACCGCCGCCCTGGGTGACCCGTGACCTGCTGCCTCGAGCCGCAGCTCGCACCGCCCGTCAAGGAAGCAACGCGACGTGGGACAGCTCCCCCTTCAGCCGCCCTCTCCGAGGATCACCACAAGAAGTGAAAGGTACTGTCTTTGCCCCTCCGCGGCGCGAGCGTCCTACAATCTGAGCTCGCACCGCGCGGTCTGATCCCAGGCACCCCGGGAGCCTCGCAGCTGCTGTTTGCTTGGCAGCGCGAGCCGCCCCAGAGTCAGAGGCGCGCTCTGCTCTTGGCCCCCGAGGCCCCGCCTGACGCTTTCCGAGGCCCGCGGCCCCCTCTCCCCGAGTCGAGCCCCGAAGGGTGACTCATTTCGAGAGCGGAGACAGCGGGAAGCGCCTTGAAGCGCTACAAGACACTGGAACCTTTCTAAAGCTGGGCAGAAGGCCCAAAAGACCGCATTTATTCAAGAACTGTGCCTTTTTCATAAAGAGTAACTGGAACCTGCATTTGAAGTAACCAAGACTGTATTTACAAGCCTGCTTGAGATTTATATAAAGAACATATATTTTTACAAATACAGTTTGGTGTCATTGTGTGGTGGGTTGGTTGTGATGGTGTGATATTGCAAATGTTTAACCCTACATGCCCCAGAGATTAGCCTAAGACTGCTTAAGCCACACTACCTAGAGGGTAAGCAGAGGTTGTCTTGAAGGTAACCCTCAGCCCTGACGAGGAAGAGAGAGGCCCTGCTTGTCGCCAGTGTTGCACTGCGCCAACCAGAGACTCCCCCTTCCTACAAGCAGTATTTGCACTTTGACTCCAGCTGCCTTTTCTTGTTTCAGTAACAGACCTCTTTCATCACACACAAACCCAGTCTGTCCCAGTGCATAAGCTAATGCCCTGCTATCACCCTGTTGCTCTTAGTCTGCATAAGGGAGGAGCTGTGCCTGAGGTTGGGTCACAACAGTGCTGCTATATATGACTCTCTGGATGTCTTCTGTGTGTCAGTAGCACAAATATTTCACCACACATATAAAACCTGTGTGTCCTGGTGCATATGCAATGACCTGCTGTGATACTTTTGCTCCTAGCCAGCTTCGGTGGGTAGTCATGGCTGAGGTTGGTGAGCATGGCTAGGTAGGTGAGGAACTGGTTAGGGCAACCAGGTTGTACACTGGAGATCTACAGACCTTTACACTCACAGATCTCCTATATCCAGAGAGAGAGACACCGATAGGTGACCTGTTTCTATATCCATGCAAACCGATGTTATTATCTACAAAGAGACTTCCATCATTTCACCACAGGACTGAAGCATCAAGGTGTCTATCGCCACAGGTCCACAGCACCGCCTGCCCACCCGCACCCCCACAGTCATACTTGCATCCTGACACGCTTTTACCTAGCAATTCACTTACAACGCATATCACGAACAATGTAAAATTCAAATTCAAAGTAGCTTTATTCGAGGTAAAAAAACTCATAAAAGCATGAATATTAAAACTTCCATTTGGCAATACAAGTCCAATTAAATTAACAATGGCCAACTAACACTTATACATAAAAATACAGTTAAAACAAAGTGATGATATTAAATTTTTTTTTTAAAAGCAGTCTATAATTTCAAGTGATTATAAGGGTCTTATAGAATCTTTCGCATACATCACTCATTCAATTCATTTTAAAATTTCTAAAATCGTTAAAATACTATTGGAATTAAGTTAGGCATGACATGAATTTTTTCCTGATAGCCCAGACCCATCCGAGATATTTTTCAACTCCACATGAAATAACGGGTAAAGTGCTGGTGCAAATTAATCTCAGTGCCACCGCACTGTCCCTCGTGCTTAGGAGTCTGCAAACTGTTTTTAACCAAACTCGTCTCGGGGTGCTATAGACTATACAAACAAAGAGAAGATGGGCGATAGTTTCTTTATCAGTCTTACATACCGGGCACAGGTTGGAGCTGCCAGAGGACCACCTTCCTCTTAGAGATCTTATTGGGAGGGACCCCGCTCTCAGTTGGAAATAGAGCTTTCTATCTCCCGGTTTTGTGATACCGTCCCAATATGACTCTAACTTAGGCACTACTTTATACTCAAGGAAATGGCCCTCCATGGAAGAGGAATCAGCAGTGTTCCAGTTTCGATATGCGATCATTTCCCAGTATTTTTCTTTTAGTATAACCTTTGATGGAAATAGGACTACTTCAGGGTTCTCCCACAACCCCTTCATACCCATTTCCACTAGATTTTTAGAAAGAACATTTAACCAGGTTATTTTGTGGAAATGATCATTTTTAATTAAGTCCAAGAAACCCTGGGCATAATGGGCAAGTTCAGGTGTTACCCATATCCGTCGCCAGTATACTATAGGGCGCAATCTAGCCAAATCTACCAAGGCTTTTCTGCCTAGATCGTATCGCAGTGGTTTCATTGGAGAGCTCTTAGGTAGATTAACAAGGTTACGCAGAAATTTGTTCTTTCCGTAAGTGTTAGAGGTGTCAAGTTGTCGTATCCCCAAATCTCAGCACCATAAAGTGCAGAGCTTAGGGCTTTTGCCTCATACACTTGTAGGGCTGGCTGGATAGGCTTAGTCAAGGATTTCTTGTGCTCGACGAGTACTGCACCTGCATTTTGGCGGAGTTTCAAAGCCGCCATTTCAACGTGTTTCCCCACTTAAAGTCCTTGGCCACGTGTATGCCCAAATACACAAAATCTGTCACCAATTCCACTTTTAGCCCGTTCATAAAAAAATTCCCATTAAAACTTTTATGTGGGTTAAACGCCATAAGTTTGGTTTTTGCCACATTTACCTCCAGCCCATGGTCAGTACAAAAATTCTCAAATAACTTCAACACTCGCTGTACACCACTAGGGGTCTTTGATATAATGAGAGTATCATCCGCAAATAACAGAATCGGAGTTTTCATTCCAGCCAAAGTGGGGGCATCTACAGATTCAGAAAGCATACGCCCAACTACCCCATTAATATATAGTGAGAAGAGCGTGGGGGCCATGGCGCAACCCTGGCGGACCCCCCCCCGCTCCACAGGGAATTCAGAAGTGACTTGCCCATGCCCCCCCCATTGGATTTTAGCGTAATTCGTCTCATGTAGTCTCATAACTAGCGTGAGGATGTCTGATGGCATTCCTAGCTTATTCAATACATTCCACAGCTTTGCCCGGGGCACTAAGTCGAATGCTGCCCGCAAATCGATAAAAGCGGCATAGATACTACCTTTCCCTAATAATACAGTCTTCCACTGCAATAATATACAAGCATTAGAAATGCAATCGGGCTCGGATTTATTTGAGTTTGAGCTAATGGCATTGTAAATGCCAATGTATTGTTGCTATGTGTTATGGAGTGTGTTCATGTGGTGTGTACTGTACTGCTAGTGATCTCCTTGTGAATGTGCGAATATTGCACCACTTGCCTGTGATGTCCTTCTTATGCACCGCCACTCTGCACCGCCACTCTGCACCGCCACTCTGCACCGCCACTCTGCACCGCCACTTTGCACCACCGCACTGCCACTCTGCACCGCCACTCTGCACCGCCACTCTGCACCGCCACTCTGCACCGCCACTCTGCACCGCCACCCTGCACCACCGCACCGCCACTCTGCACCGCCACTCTGCACCGCCACTCTGCACCGCCACTCTGCACCGCCACTCTGCACCACCGCACCACCACCGCACCGCCACTCTGCACCGCCACCCTGCACCACCGCACCGCCACCCTGCACTGCCACTCTGCACCACCGCACCGCCACTCTGCACCGCCACTCTGCACCGCCACTCTGCACCGCCACTCTGCACCGCCACTCTGCACTCTGAACTGCCACTCTGCACCGCCACTATGCACTCTGCACCGCCACTCTGCACTCTGCACCGCCACTCTGCACCGCCACTCTGCACTCTGCACCGCCACTCTGCACCGCCACTCTGCACTCTGCACCTCCACTCTGCACTCTGCACCGCCACTCTGCACCGCCACTCTGCACCGCCGCTCTGCCACTCTGCACTGCCACTCTGCACTGCCACTCTGCACTGCCACTCTGCACCACCGCACCGCCACTCTGCACTGCCACTCTGCACCGCCACTCTGCACTCTGCACCGCCACTCTGCACCGCCACTCTGCACCACCGCACCGCCACTCTGCACCGCCACCCTGCACCACCGCACCGCCACCCTGCACTGCCACTCTGCACCACCGCACCGCCACTCTGCACCGCCACTCTGCACCGCCACTCTGCACTGCCACTCTGCACCGCCACTCTGCACTGCCACTCTGCACCGCCACTCTGCACTGCCACTCTGCACCGCCACTCTGCACCACCGCACCGCCACTCTGCACCACCGCACCGCCACTCTGCACTGCCACTCTGCACCGCCACTCTGCACTCTGAACCGCCACTCTGCACCGCCACTCTGCACTCTGCACCGCCACTCTGCACTCTGCACCGCCACTCTGCACCGCCACTCTGCACTCTGCACCGCCACTCTGCACCGCCACTCTGCACCGCCACTCTGCACCGCCACTCTGCACCGCCGCTCTGCCACTCTGCACTGCCACTCTGCACTGCCACTCTGCACCACTGCACCGCCACTCTGCACCGCCACTCTGCACCGCCACTCTGCACCGCCACTCTGCACCGCCACTCTGCACTCTGAACTGCCACTCTGCACCGCCACTCTGCACTCTGCACCGCCACTCTGCACCGCCACTCTGCCACTCTGCACCGCCACTCTGCCACTCTGCACCGCCACTCTGCACCGCCACTCTGCACCGCCACTCTGCACCGCCACTCTGCACTCTGCACCGCCACTCTGCACCGCCACTCTGCACCGCCACTCTGCACCGCCACTCTGCACCGCCACTCTGCACTCTGCGCTGCCACTCTGCACCGCCACTCTGCACCGCCACTCTGCGCTGCCACTCTGCACCGCCACTCTGCACTCTGCACCGCCACTCTGCACTCTGCGCTGCCACTCTGCACCGCCACTCTGCACTCTGCGCTGCCACTCTGCACCGCCACTCTGCACTCTGCGCTGCCACTCTGCACCGCCACTCTGCACTCTGCGCTGCCACTCTGCACCGCAACTCTGCACTCTGCACCGCCACTCTGCACCGCCACTCTGCACCGCCACTCTGCACCGCCACTCTGCACCGCCACTCTGCACCACCACTCTGCACCGCCACTCTGCACTCTGCACCGCCACTCTGCACTCTGCACCGCCACTCTGCACTCTGCACTCTGCACCGCCACTCTGCACCGCCACTCTGAACCTCTGCACCGCCACTCTGCACCGCCACTCTGCACCTCTGCACCGCCACTCTGCACCGCCACTCTGCACCGCCACTCTGCACCGCCACTCTGCACTCTGCACCGCCACTCTGCACCGCCACTCTGCACCGCCACTCTGCACCGTCACTCTGCACTCTGCACCGCCACTCTGCACCACTGCACCGCCACTCTGCACCGCCACTCTGCACCGCCACTCTGCACTCTGAACTGCCACTCTGCACCGCCACTCTGCACTCTGAACTGCCACTCTGCACCACCACTCTGCACTCTGAACTGCCACTCTGCACCGCCACTCTGCACTCTGCACCGCCACTCTGCACCGCCACTCTGCCACTCTGCACCGCCACTCTGCCACTCTGCACCGCCACTCTGCACCGCCACTCTGCACCGCCACTCTGCACCGCCACTCTGCACTCTGCACCGCCACTCTGCACTCTGCACCGCCACTCTGCACTCTGCACCGCCACTCTGCACCGCCACTCTGCACCGCCACTCTGCACCGCCACTCTGCACCGCCACTCTGCACCGCCACTCTGCATCGCCACTCTGCACCGCCACTCTGCACCGCCACTCTGCACCGCCACTCTGCACTCTGCGCTGCCACTCTGCACCGCCACTCTGCACCGCCACTCTGCGCCGCCACTCTGCGCCGCCACTCTGCGCCGCCACTCTGCACTCTGCACCGCCACTCTGCACTCTGCGCTGCCACTCTGCACCGCCACTCTGCACTCTGCGCTGCCACTCTGCACCGCCACTCTGCACTCTGCGCTGCCACTCTGCACCGCTACTCTGCACTCTGCGCTGCCACTCTGCACCGCCACTCTGCACTCTGCACCGCCACTCTGCACCGCCACTCTGCACCGCCACTCTGCACTCTGCACCGCCACTCTGCACTCTGCACCGCCACTCTGCACTCTGCACTCTGCACCGCCACTCTGCACCGCCACTCTGCCACTCTGCACCGCCACTCTGCACCGCCACTCTGCACCTCTGCACTGCCACTCTGCACCGCCACTCTGCACCTCTGCACCGCCACTCTGCACCTCTGCACCGCCACTCTGCACCTCTGCACCGCCACTCTGCACCGCCACTCTGCACCGCCACTCTGCACCGCCAATCTGCACTCTGCACCGCCACTCTGCACCGCCACTCTGCACCACTGCACCGCCACTCTGCACCGCCACTCTGCACCGCCACTCTGCACCGCCACTCTGCACTCTGCACCGCCACTCTGCACCGCCACTCTGCACCGCCACTCTGCACCGCCACTCTGCACCACTGCACCGCCACTCTGCACCGCCACTCTGCACCGCCACTCTGCACGCCACTCTGCATTCTGAACTGCCACTCTGCACCGCCACTCTGCACTCTGAACTGCCACTCTGCACCGCCACTCTGCACTCTGAACTGCCACTCTGCACCGCCACTCTGCACTCTGCACCGCCACTCTGCACTGCCACTCTGCCACTCTGCACCGCCACTCTGCCACTCTGCACCGCCACTCTGCACCGCCACTCTGCACCGCCACTCTGCACCGCCACTCTGCACTCTGCACCGCCACTCTGCACCGCCACTCTGCACCGCCACTCTGCACCGCCACTCTGCACTGCCACTCTGCATCGCCACTCTGCACCGCCACTCTGCGCTGCCACTCTGCACCGCCACTCTGCACTCTGCGCTGCCACTCTGCACCGCCACTCTGCACTCTGCACCGCCACTCTGCGCTGCCACTCTGCACCGCCACTCTGCACTCTGCGCTGCCACTCTGCGCTGCCACTCTGCACCGCCACTCTGCACTCTGCGCTGCCACTCTGCACCGCCACTCTGCACTCTGCGCTGCCACTCTGCACCGCCACTCTGCACTCTGCGCTGCCACTCTGCACCGCCACTCTGCACCGCCACTCTGCACCGCCACTCTGCACCGCCACTCTGCACCGCCACTCTGCACTCTGCACCGCCACTCTGCACTCTGCACCGCCACTCTGCACCGCCACTCTGCACCGCCACTCTGCCACTCTGCACCGCCACTCTGCACCGCCACTCTGCACCGCCACTCTGCACCTCTGCACCGCCACTCTGCACCGCCACTCTGCACCTCTGCACCGCCACTCTGCACCGCCACTCTGCACCGCCACTCTGCACCTCTGCACCGCCACTCTGCACCGCCACTCTGCACCGCCACTCTGCACCGCCACTCTGCACCACTGCACCGCCACTCTGCACCGCCACTCTGCACCGCCACTCTGCACCGCCACTCTGCACCGCCACTCTGCACCGCCACTCTGCACCGCCACTCTGCACCGCCACTCTGCACCACCGCACCGCCACTCTGCACCACCACTCTGCACCACCACTCTGCACTCTGCACCACCACTCTGCACCGCCACTCTGCACCGCCACTCTGCACCGCGACTCTGCACCGCCACTCTGCACCGCCACTCTGCACCACCGCACTGCCACTCTGCACTGCCACTCTGCACCACCGCACCGCCACTCTGCACCGCCACTCTGCACCGCCACTCTGCACTCTGCACCGCCACTCTGCACTCTGCACCGCCACTCTGCACCGCCATTGTGCACCGCCACTCTGCACCGCCACTCTGCACCGCCACTCTGCACTCTGCACCGCCACTCTGCACCGCCACTCTGCACCGCCACTCTGCACTCTGCACCGCCACTCTGCACCGCCACTCTGCTGCACTGCACCGCCACTCTGCACCGCCACTCTGCACCGCCACTCTGCACCACCGCACCGCCACTCTGCACCGCCACTCTGCACCACCACTCTGCACTCTGCACCGCCACTCTGCACCGCCACTCTGCACCACTGCACTTCCACTCTGCACCGCCACTCTGCACCGCCACTCTGCACCGCCACTCTGCACCGCCACTCTGCACCTCTGCACCACCACTCTGCACTCTGCACCGCCACTCTGCACCGCCACTCTGCACCGCCACTCTGCACCGCCACACTCTGCACTCTGCACCGCCACTCTGCACCACCCCACCGCCACTCTGCGCCGCCACTCTGCACCGCCGCTCTGCACCGCCACTCTGCACCGCCACTCTGCACCGCCACTCTGCACCGCCACTCTGCACTCTGCACTGCCACTCTGCACCGCCACTCTGCACCGCCACTCTGCACCGCCACTCTGCACCACCGCACCGCCACTCTGCACCGCCACTCTGCACCACCGCACCGCCACTCTGCACCACCGCACCGCCACTCTGCACCACCGCACCGCCACTCTGCACCACCGCACCGCCACTCTGCACCGCCACTCTGCACCGCCACTCGGCACCGCCACTCTGCACCGCCACTCTGCACCGCCACTCTGCACCGCCACTCTGCACTCTGCACCGCCACTCTGCACCACCGCACTGCACCACCGCACTGCACCACCGCACTGCCACTCTGCACCGCCACTCTGCACCGCCACTCTGCACCGCCACTCTGCACCGTCACTATGCACCGCCACTATGCACCGCCACTATGCACCGCCACTCTGCACTCTGCACCGCCACTATGCACCGCCACTCTGCACTCTGCACCGCCACTCTGCACCGCCACTCTGCACCACCGCACCGCCACTCTGCACCGCCACTCTGCACCGCCACTCTGCACCGCCACTCTGCACTCTGCACCGCCACTCTGCACCGCCACTCTGCACCACCGCACTGCACCACCGCACTGCACCACCGCACTGCCACTCTGCACCGCCACTCTGCACTCTGCACCGCCACTATGCACCGCCACTCTGCACTCTGCACTGCCACTATGCCCCGCCACTCTGCACTCTGCACCGCCACTCTGCACCGCCACTCTGCACCGCCACTCTGCACTCTGCACCGCCACTCTGCACCGCCACTCTGCACCGCCACTCTGCACTCTGTACCGCCACTATGCACCGCCACTCTGCACTCTGCACCGCCACTCTGCACCACTGCACCGCCACTCTGTACCGCCACTCTGCACCGCCACTCTGCACCGCCACTCTGCATCGCCACTCTGCACTCTGCACCGCCACTCTGCACCGCCACTCTGCACTCTGCACCGCCACTCTGCACCGCCACTCTGCACCGCCACTCTGCACTCTGCACCGCCACTCTGCACCGCCACTCTGCACCGCCACTCTGCACCGCCACTCTGCACCGCCACTCTGCACTCTGCACCGCCACTCTGCACCTGCACTCTGCACCGCCACTCTGCACCGCCACTCTGCACCGCCACTCTGCACCGCCACTCTGCACCGCCACTCTGCACCACCACTCTGCACTCTGCACCGCCACTCTGCACCGCCACTCTGCACCGCCACTCTGCACCACCGCTCTGCCACTCTGCACTGCCACTCTGCACTGCCACTCTGCACTGCCACTCTGCACTGCCACTCTGCACCGCCACTCTGCACTGCCACTCTGCACTCTGCACCGCCACTCTGCACCGCCACTCTGCACTCTGCACCGCCACTCTGCACCGCCACTCTGCACTCTGCACCGCCACTCTGCACCGCCACTCTGCACTCTGCACCGCCACTCCGCACCGCCACTCTGCACTCTGCACCGCCACTCTGCACCGCCGCACCGCCACTCTGCACCGCCACTCTGCACCGCCACTCTGCACCGCCACTCTGCACCACCGCACCGCCACTCTGCACCGCCACTCTGCACCGCCACTCTGCACCGCCACTCTGCACTCTGCACCACCACTCTGCACCGCCACTCTGCACCGCCACTCTGCACCGCCATCTGCACCACCGCACTGCCACTCTGCACTGCCACTCTGCACCACCGCACCGCCACTCTGCACCGCCACTCTGCACTCTGCACCGCCACTCTGCACCACCACTCTGCACTCTGCACCGCCACTCTGCACCGCCACTCTGCACCGCCACTCTGCACCGCCACTCTGCACCGCCACTCTGCACTCTGCACCGCCATTCTGCACTCTGCACCGCCATTCTGCACTCTGCACCGCCACTCTGCACCGCCACTCTGCACCGCCACTCTGCACCGCCACTCTGCACCACCGCACTGCCACTCTGCACCACCGCACCGCCACTCTGCACCGCCACTCTGCTCCGCCACTCTGCACCGCCACTCTGCACTCTGCACCGCCAATCTGCACCACCACTCTGCACTCTGCACTCTGCACCGCCACTCTGCACCGCCACTCTGCACCGCCACTCTGCACCGCCACTCTGCACCGCCACTCTGCACTCTGCACCGCCACTCTGCACCGCCACTCTGCACTCTGCACTGCCACTCTGCACCGCCACTCTGCACTCTGCACTGCCACTCTGCACCGCCACTCTGCACCGCCACTCTGCACCGCCACTCTGCACCGCCACTCTGCACCTCTGCACCGCCACTCTGCACCACTGTACTGCCACTCTGCACCGCCACTCTGCACCTCCACTCTGCACCGCCACTCTGCACCGCCACTCTGCACCGCCACTCTGCACCGCCACTCTGCACTCTGCACCGCCACTCTGCACCGCCACTCTGCACCGCCACTCTGCACTCTGCACCGCCACTCTGCTGCACTGCACTGCCACTCTGCACCGCCACTCTGCACCGCCGCACCGCCACTCTGCACCACCACTCTGCACCACCACTCTGCACCACCACTCTGCACTCTGCACTCTGCACCGCCACTCTGCACCGCCACTCTGCACCGCCACAAAACCAACAGATTTTGTATAGGAGAGTCCTATTTGCTTTGCCAATGCTTGTTTAGCCTACCTCAGTCAAAGAGCAGGCGCGGGTTTGCCGGCGCGCACACAGAGCTCAAGGGAAAAAAACCACAGCAGTGCACACGCTCCCAGCACCATCTGCCTTCAATTACCGGCACCTCGGACAGCTGGTAATTGAGGATTTATGTATTCTTCTGCGCGTGTCCGAACACTTTATGCAGGAAGTGGACATTGCAAAAATTCCAAAGCCCTATGGCGTGCTGCCTTACTTAAACACAGCCTTGCCTGGACCAATTACCATTCACATGGCAGAATAACACACGCAAAAAACGCGCGCTTTCTGGAATGCGGCAGCCCACAGCCCTTTCTGAACTTTTTTTTTTTTATAACATTAGAGCTCGGAAGCCCCGCCCCACTTCGTGTGACGTAGGCCCGAGCCCTAAAAACGGAAGATCTGATCAGTGGTACTTGTTAATTTACGGAAACCAGCCTGGAATTGGGACAAGATATTTTCTCCTTCAACCCAATCTAAAATCTTATCTAAGGTCATTTTCCCAATCACTTTTTGAATAGTATCGATCAGGCTGATGGGCCTATAATTCACCGCCTGCGCTTTGTCGCCCTTCTTGTATATTGTGATTATTATGGCCCCTTGCCATGACCTTGGTACTGGCGCTCCCAGGGCCACAGCATTGGCCAGCTTCATAATATACCGATCCCAGGGCATTTTATTTTGGAGGAAGACATCCGCTAGAACCCCATCGGGTCCCGGTGCTTTCCCCCTTGAAACAGCTTTCAGTGCCACCTTTACATCGCTATTAGTGAAGGGTGGTTCTAAACTGAAGATATTATTTATCGGTTCCCTAAGTTTGTCTTCATGGCTGCAAGCATATTGAGGGCAAAAGTGTTCTACCCAACCTTTCTGGGATACGTAATTATCCGGGGGTTCAGGACGGCCTCCTTTCCCCCACTTAACAATATTCCAAAAAAGTTTGGAATCCTTTAAGGTACTTGCTGATTTGAGGGCCTGCCAATGGTCTTCATCCCATGATTTATTTGCCAAGTAAATGGATTTCTTATAATTCTGCCTCGCCAGTCTTACAGCATTAGGATCTCTTTTCTTCTGATAGATACATCTGCCGTGTGGATTCCTCTCCTTGTGAATATCCCCTTGCATCAGCAACATTCCGAAATTCTTTTCGTAGCCTCGCGCCGACGTGGACTTGGACGTCATAGAGACACGGCATCGCACACGACTCCGCTGACGTCACCGACGCCTATAATAGGCCCACACCGGCGTGATGACATCAGTTCCCTTTTTTCCGCGTTGTCGACGCTAACGGTTTCGGGAATCTCAGTAGCCAACTGGTACTTTGTTGCCTTTTTGTTACCACTTTCTGCTTCTTTGTTTCTTGTCTCTTTAACGATGTCGCCAAAGAAGACCGGCTTCAAGCCCTGCAGGGAGTGCGGGAAAATGATGTCCATTACTGACCCGCATGAGGACTGCATTTGGTGTTTGAGCTCTGATCACGATGTGGATGGATGTTCGTCTTGTCGGAAGATGAACCCGAAGCACCTGAGGGAAAGAGAGACCAAACTCCTGGTAGCAAAGCTGAAGGCTGGGAAAGGAAAATCTTCGAGGTCTCGTTCTCGAAGGTCGAGGTCGAAGTCAAGATCCGGATCTCGAGAGGAGTCGTCTTCGAGGTCCGCTTCAGACCATGCTTCAAAGTCGAAGAGGAAGCATAAGAAGAGGAGGCATGAGTCCCGAGGTCGTTCCGGTAAGGAGTCGGGCTCGAGGTCACCGAAGAAGGTACGTTCTAAGGTGGTTACGCTGGATGTCTCAGATCCTGAAGGTGAGGCCTCACCTTCGGAGTCGCGGGCGCAGTCGCCGACTCCGGCTTCGAATCCGTCTCCGGCGCCGTCCCCGGCCCGAGATGAGGAAGAGGTTCAGGTGGATGTGGATTCTGCGCCTGCCGGAGAGCCGAATCCGAACCCTCCACAAGACCAGCCTGAGGGTTTGCAGCCTCCCTTTCCAACCCCAGGCCAGGACCCATCGGCGTTTTTGAACGCTATGTATGGCGTCTTTTCAAGGGCGTGGTACCCCTCTGGCGCACCTTCGGGTCCCATGGGTCCTCTGGCCTTCAATCTAGGAGTCCCTCACTCCTATCCTCCTGCTCCATTCATGCCCTATATGCCGGCTCCGACGCCGCCATGGCAATTTCCGGCTCCGCCGAGGTCGTCGACGCCGGTTCCGGCGTCGCCCGCTCCAGATCGACCTCGAGAGCATCCCTCTGGGCCATCGGATTCGATACCGACGTCGATCCCGGCTCCATTGGAGCCGTTGGAGGATCCAGCTGCGAGGCGTGTAAAGGAGAGGTCCAGAAGGGAAGCTCAATGCCTTTTGGAAGAGCGAAGATATATGGAGTCGCATCCTGATGTGGAGGAAGGTGAATTGGAGGAGGATTGTTTTGATGAACTGGTTGACGCTGGTAGCCTGGATTTCTCTCCGGAGTGGGAGTTGCCATCAGGCTCTGATACACCTTCTAAGGACGTCCAGCCTTATCATGTTGTGATGAGGAAGGCTGCGGAACTTCTTCAATTGACTTTGCCAACAGTGGAGTTTAAATCTAATCTTCTCACAGAGGTTTTGCATTCGCCTAGTTCTGTGGTAGGACCATTGCTTCCGTTTAATGATGCCTTAACGGAACCCATTTTGGAGGTGTGGAAAAAACCACTGTGAGCTCCTGCAGTATCTAAGAGTGTGGCAAGAAGGTACAGGGTTGCACCTGAAGACCCTGCTTTTTTGACGTCTAATCCATCACCAGAGAGTCTAGTCATTCAAGCAGCCTGTTCCAAAAAGAATGTGAGTGCCTTTCCTCAGGTCCCCGGTGAAAAGGAGGCAAAGAAACAGGATCAGGTGGCTAAAAAGACCTTCTCCTCTGCAAGCATGGCGTTGAAGTCGACTAATGCCACTTGTCTGATGGGGAGGTATGTGCATGCCCTTATGGATACTATACGTACTTTAGCTCCTAAGATTCCTGATGCCAACAGGAAGGATTTTGAGGAGGTAATTTCGGATGCACAAGCAGCGGCTCGCCAAGTGATTCAGAGTGGTCTGGACACTGCGGACTCGGTGGCACGTATCATGGGCAGTGCTGTCGCCACTAGAAGATCAGCTTGGCTGAAATCCTCAGACTTTTCGGCAGATGTTCAGGCGACTTTGCTGGATTTGCCGTTTGATGGATCTGGTCTCTTTGGGAAGAAAGCTGATACGGCCTTGGAGAGATTTAAAGACAGTAGGGCGACTGCTAAATCTTTAGGTCTCCAGATCAGAGGTCCTTCGGCCAGGAGATTCAGGAGTTTTGGTCGCTCTTCCTTTCGGAATTACCGACAAGGTCAGCAGCAGCAACAACAACAGCAGCAGCAGCAAAATTCCATGTACAGATCTTACAGGGGAAAGCAAAGAGCGCGTCCTCGTGGACGTCAAGCCTCTTCCTCCTCCACTTCCCCCAACCCTCCAGCCTCAGAAAAGCAGTCCTAGATCCGCCATTTAGGATCATGTGGGTCCGGTGGGGGGTCGGCTTACCCATTTTCTACAGGATTGGGAATCGGTTACATCAGATCTTTGGGTTCTCAATCTTGTAGAAAATGGGTATGCCCTTCCCTTTCGGGAATTTCCTCCCCATTACCCTCCTTGCCAAGGTTTTTGTTCGAAGGAACATCTGTTGCTTCTACAGGAGGAAGTGTAGACTCTATTAAGAAAGGGTGCGCTAGAGGTGGTTCCAGAGCAGGAAAGGGTCAGGGATGCTACTCCCGGTATTTCCTGATTCTTAAAAAGGATGGCAGGCTTCGTCCAATCCTGGATCTCAGGATCTTGAATCTCTTTCTGAAACAGGAGAAATTCAAGATGCTCACCCTTGCTCAGGTTCTTCAAGCTCTGCTAGTAGAAGACTGGATAGTGTTGCTCGACTTGCAGGATGCGTACTTTCACATCCCAATCCTGAAGTTGCACAGGAAGTATCTCCATTTTACGGTGGGATCGCAACACTATCAGTTTGCGGTCCTTCCATTTGGAATTACTACTGCGCCTCGAGTCTTTACCAAGGTGATGGCAGTGGTGGCAGCGCATCTCAGAAGGTCGGGGATTCCTGTATTCCCCTATTTGGACGACTGGCTGATCAAAGCAGAGTCGTCAGAGAGAGTGCTCCATCATCTGCAAGAGACAACCCAGTTGTTGTACCGGTTGGGTTTTTCGATAAATGTACCCAAGTCTCACCTGGTGCCCTCCCAGCGCATCCTGTTCATAGGTGCTGTACTGGACACAACTGTATGTCGTGCATTCCCTCCTCCTCAAAGGATTCGCGACATACAGGAAATAATTCCTTTATTTTACAATGGAGCGGTTGTTCCAGTCCTGAAGGTCCTCCGTCTGCTCGGTCTGATGGCTACTTGCATTCTCCTGGTCAACCATTCAAGCTGGCACATGAGGGCACTCCAGTGGTGCCTCCGCAGGCAGTGGTATCAGCACAACAGAGATCTCGGGGATTCAATCAGGATCTCCAGAGAAGCTGCGGCGGATCTGTCTTGGTGGGGCGTGGAAGGCAACCTGTCTCAGGGGAAACCTTTTCAGCTGCCTCCTCCGGTGGCCACGGTAATAACGGATGCATCCACTCTAGGGTGGGGTGCTCATCTGGGGGATCTGGAGGTCAAGGGTCTTTGGTCTCAAGAGGAAAGGTTGCTTCATATCAACCTTCTAGAATTGCGGGCGATCCGTCTGGCCCTCAAGGCCTTCCTCCCTTCCCTTCGTGCTCAGTCGGTTCAAGTCCTGACGGACAACACGACCGCGATGTGGTATATCAACAAGCAGGGAGGTGTAGGGTCGCAGTGTCTCTGCAGAGAGGCTCTGCGTCTCTGGTCCTGGGTTCAGGACCATCAGATTTGTCTGATGGCAGATCTGGCCGGAGTTCTGAACGTACGTGCAGACGTTCTCAGTCGGCAGTTCTCTGCCGACCACGAGTGGAGGCTCCATCCGGAGGTTGTTCACGACATCTTTCAGATGTGGGGGACTCCTCGGGTGGACCTGTTCGCCACTCGTGAGAATGCTCACTGCCTGTCATTCTGCAGTCTCCAGTTTCCGATGCAAGGAGCCTTGGGGGGCGCGTTTCAGTTGAGTTGAGGAAGACAACTCCTTTATGCGTTTCCTCCCATACCTTTGATTCCTCGGGTTCTGAGGAAGATTTGCCAGGACCGGGCCCAAGTCATATTGGTCGCCCCGGACTGGCCAAGAAGAGTGTGGTATACAGATCTTCTCCACCTCTCCTCTCACCCGCCGCTCCGTCTCCCTCACAGGGCAGACCTCCTCTCTCAGATGAAGGGGCAGGTTCTACACCCCCACCTCCAGACATTACACCTTCATGCCTGGAGATTGAACGGGGCAACCTGAATTCCTTTTCTCTCCCACGAGATGTGGTGGAGGTCATTCTTTCAGCTAGACGTGACTCCACTAAGTCCATCTATTCATATAGATGGTCTAGATTTGTCACCTGGTGTGGAGAGAAATCTGTTGACCCTTTGAAAGCCCACTTATCTGATGTTCTCCAGTTTGCTCTCTTTTTGGTGCAGCAAGGACTTGCTGTTGCCACAGTCAAGGGTTATCTCTCGGCTTTGTCCGCGTTTCTTTGTTTGCCGGACCAGCCGTCTCTTTTCAAATCTCCTGTGGTTTTAAGGTTTTTGAAGGGTCTCGTTAATAAATTCCCTCCTACTCCCTTTATTGTGCCTCAATGGGACTTAAATCTTGTCTTAACATTCTTGATGGGTGCTCCCTTTGAGCCCTTACACAAGTGTCCTATGAGGCTTTTGACTTTTAAAACAGTCTTCCTGGTTGCTATTACCTCGGCAAGGGAGGGTAAGTGAGCTTCAAGCTCTTAGTTCCAAGCCCCCTTTCTTGACCATTCATGCTGATCAAATGGTTCTTAGCACCAGGGCTGCTTTTCTCCCTAAGGTGGTGACTCCTTTCCACCTTGGTCAATCTATTACCCTCCCTACCTTTTGTCCTCCGCCACACCCTTCCAAGGAGGAGGAGAGGTTACACCGTCTGGACCCTAGGAGGGCGGTGAGCTTTTACCTGGACAGATCTAAAGACTGTCGTTCGTGTGGATGACCAGCTCTTCGTTGGTTTTGCTGGCTGCAAAAAAGGAAGAGCGGTTCATAAAAGAACTATTTCAAGATGGATCATCCTCTGTATAAAGATCTGCTACTCTTTGGCTGGTAAGGATCCTCCAGAGGGTATAAGGGCTCATTCTACGAGGGCTAAGTCGTCAACCTCTGCTTTGTCCAGAGGTGTTCCTGTAGAGGATATTTGTAAGGCCGCAACTTGGTCTTCCCTCCACACTTTCGCGAGGCATTACTGGCTGGATACCGCGGTGAGGAGGGAAGGCCTCTTTGCGCGCTCTGTCCTCCAGGATTTCCTGGTATAGCAGAGTGGACACCCTCCTCCGGGAGTGGGGACTGCTGTGGGACTGTATTCACAAGGTGAGGAATCCACACGGCAGATGTATCTATCAGAAGAACAAGTTACTTACCTTCGGTAACGCTTTTCCTGGTAGATACAGTATCTGCCTGTGGATTCCTCACTGACTCACCCGCCTCCCCGTTGTCCACCCTTCTATACCAGAATATCTGTATTGTATTTATTTTATGGTCAAGAAAATGTGTTATTTCAAATGTTTGCTTACATTTGCTTCACACTGTGTGTGTTATTTTGACTATCGTGTACTGTGTATACTACGTACATTTCTACTGTCATTGGTCCGTCCGTGTGTATGGAAGGCACGGAAAAAAGGGCGGAACTGATGTCATCACGCCGGCGTGGGCCTATTATAGGCGTCGGTGACGTCAGCGGAGTCGTGTGCGATGCCGTGTCTCTATGACATCAAGTCCACGTCGGCGCGAGGCTACGAAAAGAATTTCCGAATGTTGCTGACGCAAGGGGATATTCACAAGGTGAGGAATCCACAGGCAGATACTGTATCTACCAGAAAAAGCGTTACCGAAGGTAAGTAACTTGTTCTTTAGGGCTACACCTAAGGATGTTCTTGCTGCTCTACACGCGTTATTGTACCACCCCACTCGAATTGGGTTTGTTTTTTTACCTGCTGTCTTTGGTACTTCCTTAAAAAAGTGGCCCCTTATGGTTGCAAAGAATTTCTCATGGAGATTGGTAATTTGCCGCAGATCATCCTCTAGTCCCTGGACGCTAGCCATGGCAGTAATGGTTTTGTCCAGTTCCTTGTTAATGTTTTCCATAACCCTATCTTGCAACATTACTAGTCCCCACCTTACCCGCCTCATGTCGTTTGTTGGGACAATCTCAAATAAAGCCTGTTCAACCTCATTCAGCCCCCCTTCCTCTCTCCTCCACAAGCTATGGGTAATGCATTGGGGGTTATGATCGCTTTCCTGTCTAGCCACCACCTTCATATCGTTAATGAGGTGCCAGATTGACAAGTTGCATATGACATAATCGATCCTGCTTCTCGAGCGGCCATTATCAAAGGTGTTTTCCCCTTGTCCATCACTGGGAGTTCTACCATTCAGGGCTCTAAGCCCTCTCTGACAGCATATCCCGTTCATTTGGATAATGTTATCTGTCCATCTATGTATTGGTTTTAACTCTAAATTAGGAACCCCCACTGGGAATCCTCTTCACCTCCTGCCCGCCAATCACCAGTTATAAGTGGCTCATAAGTCATGTTTAGGTCACCGGCAATGATTATGTTATTCTCACTCGGCTGTGACCCTATCAGGGAATCCAGGGCCGCCAAAACCTGAGATTTAGCTCCCCCCGACCCTCGAACATATAAGTTATAAATGTTTAGGACACCCAGGGAGCCCAGCGAAAGCCTAATCAACTGGATGTCCCTGTTCTTGGTGGGTAGCTCTATAACTCTATCAAACAGGTATTGACGTACCCATGCCGTTAACCCACCTTTCGGATGACCCTTTGAACCCTTAATTGCAGGTATAAAAAAAATTAAAAAGCCCTGAAGAAACTGGGGATCACACGCCCAGGTCTCTTGAAAGAGACAAACGTCAAAGCCATTCAAAAAAGTAAGCCATTCTGGGGATTGTAATCTAGGGCCTAGCCCGGCAATGTTCCAGGACGTGATCTTTTCTCCCACCCCACTATCCACTTGGTTTAACCCTGCAAAGTCTAGGTCAAGTGGTTTTAATCCAATCGCCCTGGATGGTACCTTTCCTACTCTTGGGACTAGGTTAGTTGTATAAATTCCTACCTCGGTAGTGGTTGAAAATACTTCGTCATTTACCAAATGTACCGCCGCAGGTGACTCCTTTCTAGGCCCCTTATCCATCAAAAATCGATTGTTGTTAGGATTCCTCACCGTTCCTAGAGGCATGCCCCCAGAGCTACCCACTGCTACCAATTCGGGGGAGTTGTCACCAGCTGAGCTATCGGGCTGGACATCGAAAGTGCCATCCTTGGTAAGTCAGTCACAGTCGTTTATGTCAGAAAGGGCTGCATATCGATTAGATACCTCTAAATGCAGGTAGTCTTCCTGCCCTCCCCACGCTTGTGCCAATGGCACACTCATCAGTGGAGTAGCCCATCCCTGATGTCCCCTGTAGGTGGGTGGCCTATCAATTTGACCCTTTTCCCACCTATTGCGATGATCTCTGTTGTGAAACCTGTAGAAAAAACCTAGGGGCAGGATCTCTATACCTGAGCCGATGGATCCCCCAAGTATTCTGCATCCCTAAGGATCCTCTCTACTACGAATCTGCAATTGAAATTATTCACAATACAGTCACCATTTTTTGTTTTCGCAGACTTACCCACCCATGAGACTCGACGGACCATAATGACATTGTGACCAACTCCTTTCCCTTCCCTGGTGTTGTTGTGTAACCAGTGGGTCACCTTATTTTTAACTGCCTATAGTCCTCTTTAAGGCCTTCGACTAGAGGTGGTACATTACATCTCTCTTGATCCAGAGCCGATTGTTTCGCTCTTGAACTCCGTCCCATTTTGCGCCCAAGTTGTGGTTTTACAGACTCTATTCCCTACCTGTTGTTCCTGATTCCGGTTTTTCTATGTTTATTTTTCCTGTTGCATTTCTCTATTTCCTGTGAAGTGCTTTGATACCCTCGGGTCCAGCTAGCGCTATACAAAACTTCAATAAATAAATAAATAAATAAATACATTGCCAAGAACTATCACCAGAGGCGTTGCCTGCGGGGGTAGATCAATGACACTAGTGGTATCCTTGCCCTTGGCTTTAATTAGCAGGGGGTGGCAGATCTCATGGTCTTATTGTTATCCTCTATGCAGTTTGAGAAACTTCCTTCTTTTGGGCCCTGAATACCATTTGAATTTTCCACATTTCCAACAGTTGGTGCCAGGCATGGGGGTAACAATGGGACTGCATTCGGCTTGCTCTGCAAATTCATAATTTCCCTCTTCTGGGGGCTAACACAGAGACTTTTTAATAAGAGTGTGTTCTCTGCAGTTTCCAGTTGGATTTTATTCAGGTTCTGGGTTATACCCTTCATTCGTTCTATCAGCGGGAGAACGAGTGATTTTAGCAGTTGTTCCACCTGAATTAGGAGACCCCCTGGATCACTAGAATATTGCATATCACATACGGGACCTTTTGGAACATCACTCAGAATATTATTAGTTTGAACAGATTGTTGGACCAGAGGTCTATTATCTGGGGTTTAACTTTTCTAGAGATTATTTTTGCTGGCTTATTCAAGATTTTTGCAATTTTTGGCTTACTACCTGCTTGATTGTCCCCAGCCCTTTTTCTTTTTCCCACTTGCTTCTTTGATTTTTCTGCTACTTGGGCATTTGATAGTTCAACCTCGCTCATTGGGGTTAGAGCAATAGGAAGGGTGACCTCAGGTGTTACTGAACTATCTAGGGAGATACATGAGGAAGAAGCAGAATTATAGCTTCCCTGACCAAAGCTTGGGCTTCTCGAGCTAATCCCGCTAGTTCTAATCATGATGGATTTTTCAGGCGTGACGGCATTTTGGATGTTGCCTAGTGATGACCGTTTGGAACATAAGAGATGTGACGATATTCGTTTTTCAGCGAGCACAATCTCGCGCTCTAATATCGCTGAAGCTCGAGTGATAAAATTATCGAGTGTCCCTGCTGCGCTACCTCCTGTTTGAATCTGTGAGGGTTTTCTCCCTTGCCCACACGGCAAGGCCATAATTGACAATTTATATATTAGTTTAGACCCCTTTACTTGTGGCCAGCAATATTACCCCCAATGCGTGCAATCCCCCTAAATATACAACGTACATATGCTATAACTGGTCCCAATTCTTTGGTTCAAGTCTTGCCTGACACGTTGGAGAGGTGGCCCAGCCCAGCCTTCTCCGGCCTGTGACAGCCTAGGACGGGCCGCCCTTTGCCCGGGCTTCGCCCGGCTCGTCCCGCGACGCGGGGCTTGTCCACAATTTAAAGCGCCTCCTGGTGAGATGTTGAGGGCGGCGGCTTCCTGCCGCAAAGGCACTTGGACGTTGTGGTCCCCTCCCGTACTGCGGCCGCGCTAAGATGGCAAAAAGCAGCGGTGGCAGGGGGAGACCACAGGAAGGGCAGCAGCAGCAGCGGGATCCGGCGTGTCACGTGAAGGTAATGGAGCCCCCAAGAGTGTTCACCAGAGCAGCAACAGCATGGCTGCTAGAAGAGATAATGCCCCCAGAATGATTTGACGAGCAGATAAGTACAGTGGGGTTTTCTTAGGAAAAAGATGTGCAGTCTACGATACTTGCAATGCCTCCAAGTACGCTACTATAAACCGAAGCTCACTTAGCACTCACAAGTCCTGCTAACATTTCAAAGTCCTGTTTGAGAGCAGAAAACTAGATTTAAAAACCCTGGTTCAGGAAGGTCTGTTAAGTAGCTGCCATTAAAGAACACAAAAGTCCATCCACCAACAATGAGTTTATTACAATGAGAAAAAGGCAAAAATATTTGAACGTCATACTTTGGTGGTCTGTTCTTGTTTACAGACTCGATGTAGAGGCCAAATATAATGCAAAGAAACAATAGCAGGGGTCCCAGTTTATTAGCTGCTGTACGCCAGGCAGTGTGTGCAACCTAAACATGTTTGTTAAAAGCACTTCAGAGCAGAAAGTGGAAGAATTAAGATGATTTATACTCGCTCTTGACATTGTCCTTTTCATTAAATATGCATCACCAAAGCAACTTTTAGAAATATTTTGGGAAACACAAGACCTGTATAGTCAGCAAGGTATCCAAGCATAACATGGTCTGCAGCCCACTGATGGGATCCTTAGGGCACTCATTTGTTTGAAGTTTCAGCTCTGCTCTGAGGTTATGTCACCAGATGCCTTCAATGTTTCTAGAGTGCTTTGCGTATACCATTACTGTTTGGTGCCAGCGAAGGCCTCTAGTATCATATCCATTTATGATATCTCTACATTCAATACCCTTGGAGGTTTTCATTTTTAGGCCCACCTTCCACACAAACACGTCCTTATGATACCAAGACCGGTCTCTATTTTGCTGTCTTAATCTATTATAGATTTACGTGAGGTGAACAATTCCATCATCCATGTGTTAGACTTGAACAGAGCATCATGGGTGTGAGTGAATCCATATTACCAAATGTGTTTCTTGATTGACTCCCTGCCTGCAGTGCACAATGTCACACACATCGGTGGCATTTCAGAGTCTGTTTTTTCTACCATTGAGTTCACATAAGTGCGCGCCTTCTGAAAGCATTTGAAAGATGCCTCTATGACCTGGAACACCTTGACCACGGACCTTTACATCCACAATGCTATACATCCTATCCGAATCACTTAGAAAAAGCACTTTCGGGGCGTGACCGCAAGTTACCTTTTAGCGCTATTGAGTCCTAAACACAATTTTTGGTTTAATCATTACAAATTCAGAACTTCGGTTCTACTTATTGGATTTTTGTTGTTTTGGTCTTGATTTTCTCATTGAAATATTCTCTATTATACTAAACTGGTGTGGAGTCTTTTGTGGTGCTTTCACTGTGTTACCGTTTTAGGTGTTGCACAAATACTTTACACATGGGCGCTTAGGTTAAGCCTGAGTGCTCTGTGCCAAGCTACCATAGTGTGTGCACAGGTTAATTTAGGTTGTGGATCTGGCTTACCCTGACTAGGAGTGTGGTCCCTACTTGGACAGGGTGCAAACCTCTGCCAACTACAGACCCAATTTCTAACAAATGGCAAGCAAGTTGTGGGGAACACAGCTTAGGTACCTGGTAGTATGAAGGTAGAATCTTCCTTACGTAGGTAAGACTGCAGTGGAGTACAGTTGTGGGCGCGGGGTGGAATGTTTTGGCCTGTAATAATTCAGGCCCTGACAGGAGAGATGTAATCAGTTTGATTTTTTTTATCAGTTGATTACCTTTTCCAGTTATCACATCTTACATGTTACACAGCCTAAATGCATACACATCTGATGTAATACAGATATTGTAACACCTTCCTCCTGTACCTTCACAATGATGTTTTTTATCTGAATGTCATAAAAAATAGATTCAAATTTACATAGCAGTTGTTTGTTTTTCAAACCAAACTAATAATACAGTAATTCAGAACATAAGTCACTGGTGTTAGGTCACTTACAATTCGATGTATGTTGTACCATGCCTTCATTCTGTGATCAATGGGATCGTTTTCAGGCTTCCAACTCTTAAAAATCAAAATGCAACCTTTGATTATTGGGATGAGGCTAGTTCTGGTGTCCCATCTGGATGCTCGGAGGCTGTTTTTAACACCATCGCCTCCCAATAACTTTTGCGATCGGATATTTTCTACAGCTCCTATTTTGCTCTTGCTCCAGAGGTAAGCGTTCATTATGGAGCCACTTGGGAACCTCTCTCCTCCAACGGCCCAGCGACAGTGCATGGTCCACCTTCCAATGCATGGCTATGCATCTTTTTGCCATATATCCTCGGGGCCAGATCTATGAACCTATTGTTTGCCCTCTTCGCTCTAGGTCCGAGTGAAAGCCCTAACAAGCTCACCTCAGGATACAGAGGATCACACTCCCAATTGCCTTGCTTAGTGCCTTGACGACCCTCCTCCAGAACTCACAGATTATTTGACAGTCCCATACCTTGTGCATGAAATCAGTATCAAGTAGGTTGCAACATGGACATTTTTGTGTAACATCTCTAAGCATAAGTTAAGTCCCTTGAGTTTTAGATATGTGGCATGAAGAAAGTTTAACTGTGTATATTTATGCTGGGCAATGTAGGAGATCTTGAGTGTATTTTGTGGCCCTCTCCCACTGATGGGAAGAACGGTATTTATACTAAGCTATGTGTGTCAGCGACTTATAAAACCAAGAGATTAGCTTGCTGCCATCTCCAATGATGAGATGTAATCACAGTTACAAGAAAGCCTTCTAACTGCAGATTCCTCACCTTAGAATATTCCCCACCTTAGAATATTCCCCAGTCGCCAAACTGGCTCTGCAAAATCTTGAGCAGTACCTTTCTGCACCGATAGGTGGCTTCGATTGGCTCTGCATCTTCATCGCCTGCATTGTAAGTAACGCCGCAGTGCCCATATAAGCACTACCCTAGCACGGTGACATCAGTTCCTTTCTATCTGCGCCAACAGCATCGATCTGGAGAGCTGCCTCAGTCATTTCTTTCTCTTCTTTTTCTTGTACTTTTTATCAAGTCTTTTTTTGAGGTTTCCTCCCAGTGTGCTAGGGACATGTCTCCTAATAAACCCACAGGATTTAAACCATGTGGCGAATGTTACCGACAGATGTCTGTCTTTGACCCACACTTGGTTTGCCTCTGGTGCCTGGGGTGAAACCACGCCCGACGGCCTGCTCCGACAGCAGGTCTGTGAATCCGAAGGTGATTCACATGCGGGCGTTAATGCTCCTGGGGTACCAGCAAAAGAAGGCTCTGTGCCTATCCTAGTCCCATGGGAGATTGTGAGGCTGTTCCCACGGATGATCGTCTTCACGGTCTAGGACCTCTACCTCCAAGTTAGAAAACTCCAAGACGAACAAGAAGAAATCATCTGCTTCCCGGATCAAACACTGTTTCTACGCCCCACTCCTGCATGCCACCTGTGAAGCTAGTGTCCAGGCCTGCTCCTTGATACCCCGAGTTCCATGGATCCAGAGCGACACCCACCCAGCTTAAAGAATTTAATGATGCAATCTACGGGCCTCTGATTCACCTTTGGCCCCGTGTAGATGAGAGGTGCCCCTGCTAGATTACTGCTGGTTGGTTCGCCTTTGACGCCAACCAGGCCCTCTGAATATGCTACCGGATCTGGACCAACCCAGTCATGGGTGCTGCCTTTTACCCTGGCCCCTTCCATTCTGGTGCCATCTCCGACAACACTGGTACTACTCGCCGACGTGTCCATCATCATTCCAGACTCCAAAGCAGCGTCATTCATGGTCGATTCAGGTGCCATCCAGGCCCTACTTACTTTTCGACTTACCACCCCTGGATCAACCCTACCCTCCTGAGGAGGTAGGGGTGAGATTAGGAGGAGGGGTTTGGTCCCCTAGAGGAGGACCCAGAACCAGCAGAAAACTGGCATGAGGAGCTGGGTGATGCCAGTGGCCTGGACACTTCACCAGACTCTGGGATGCTTTCCCCTGCAGGCCCTGAGTTGGAGCAAAACACATCCTTCGCCATGCGATGCCTAGGGGGCAGAGGTCCTTGACCTTCAGCTGCCTGCTGTCAAGGGCAAGACCAACATCTTGATGGAGGTGCTTCACCCAAGATCCCGTTCAGCTGAAACGCTGCTCCCCTTCAAAGAAGCCCTCACAGACGTTCTCCTGGGTGCCTGGGCCATCGCATTATTGCCCGACACCATTGCCCTGCCCCAGGAAACCAAGTCTTCCTTTCCCAATTCCACTCCTTAGAGATCCTGTTGTGCAGTCCTCAATGTCCAAGGTCAACCCAAATGCGTTCCGTCCCAATCCACCGGATGAGAGGTCCAAGAAGCTAGACACCCATGGAAAGTGTATATTCATTTTCCCCAGCCTAGCGGTCAGTAAATACTGCTTGCCTCTTGGACTGATACTCCCATGTACTCTGGGATTCTATTGTGCATCTGATCCCCTTACATCCCAAGGAGGGCTGAGCCATCCTCAACCAAGCCCTGGCAGATGGCCGCGATGCAGCTAAGGTTGCCATTAGGTGTGAGCTGAATACCATGGACTCCCTGGGTAGAGCCATGGCTTCAATGGTGGCGCTGCACTGCCACGCCTCATTGCCACCCACTGAGTTTTCAGGGGATATCCCTGATCGATGTCCCCTTTGTCTCTTGCTTGTTTGATGACAAGGCTGAAACAGTTCTCAAGCACTTTTGAGACAGCTGGGTCACTGCCAGGCCCCTCGGGCTTTCCCTGTCTGCATGGTCCCAACAGTGGTCCTTTTGCGCCCACTGTGGAAGTAGTTGGGGCACGTATCTGCATCCGCAGTACCAGCCATACCTACCAGTCCAGTAGGCTAATCAGTCTTTGCTGTGGGTGTGATTTCAGATTCCAAAGAGGATGCAGGAGCCAGATCCAGCGTGCTGTCCAGTCGCCCACCCCTCTGGTAGCCGCAGCCTCCCCACCGGATGTATGACATTACAACGCATGCTTTTACATCGCATGCCTTTACAACGCGGTATTTACAACGAATACCTTTACAACGCATAGTGCTTTTAGGCGCTGGATAGTGAATTGTTTAATTTACTATTCCAACTCCAGTCCCCGTGGATAGTAGGGAAGGTGTTGGATAGTACATTAAACCTATTCCCTATCCTAGAGCGCCCCCAGCGCAATGCGTTGTAATGGTTTGCGTTGTAAAAGTTGCGTTGTAAAGGCACTGCGTGGTAAAAGTTGCGTTGTAAAGGTTGTTTACCCTCCCCACCATCACACACAGTCACCCTGTTGCCGGAAGGATCAGGCACCATCTGCCCCAATTGTAGGAAGGTGGATATCTGACTATGGTTACCCCCAACTTTTTGCCTAGTGTTTTGCTGGTTTTTGACTTAGTTGGCCTGAGATCCTGCTATTCAGGACCCCAGGCTTCCTGCTCTCTCTGTTAAAATGGACTCCATGTACCCTAGGTACATATCTAATTGGATACTGAGTCACCTTATCAGTCCCTGTACAGTGTACCTTAGGTACCCAGGGCATAGGTGCACTCAGGGCCTACCAGGGGCTGCAGCATGTATTATGCCACCCCTGGCTGGCCATCCAAACTGACACAACTGGCTGCTAAGACAGCTGGGGCAAGGTGATGTAATCACCCCTTGCTATAGATATAGTATACCTATATCTAACTCCAAAATTGACACATATACTCCTATCAGTCACTCCTATGGCAGGCCTTATCAATCCTGAAGGCAGAGTGCTTGGAATTATGTGAGATGGTGCTCTAGCCTGAGCTGAGCCTGTCTGCAGCTTGCGGAACCAAGTCCTTATAGCTGTTCCATGATAACGCTATACCATATACTCTTAAGTGCATTATAATCCTCGCGGTTGAATGCTAACTTTGGTATAGCATTATCAAAACATGTCGTGTAAGGTGTCATACGCTTTGGAATACTACCCCCTCGCCAGTTCTGGCGACGGGGGTAGCATTCCACCCTTCTAGAGGGATAAGACATGTATGTAACTGTAACCCCGGTTAAAGTTAAGCTTGAGCCTTAGCATCACAAAATGGATGCTGCCACCACAGACACAAGTCTGACCTCCTGCTGCTGGGAGTCCTTCCAGCGAGGGAGGCTTGGACAAAGGATTTCCTGCCTTGGGAGGTGCTAGCACCACCCCAGACAGGATTTTGTGTATTGGGTAGGACAGGCCTGAAAGGAATGAGACATGCCCGGGGCACACAAGGTGTCCTGTGCATACACCGGTTCAAACCAGTTGCTGGGGCATTCCTGCCCCAGCTCTGGCGCGAAACCGGACAAATGATAGGGGGTGTAACCACCCCCCTTCCTGGTTCCACCCATAGGAGGGACCTAGTCGTAGTACAGCCCCCTTTAGCAGGATAAAGGTAGGAGCTGGTCCCATTCCAAATTAGATTAATCCTGAACTGAAACTCTACGAGAAGAAACTCTGGACTTCGACTTTCTACAACAGAAGACTGAAGAAATCTCCCTTGTGGGCAAGGAGTGTCCACCCTGCAACTGCAGGCACCATCAAGCGTCCAGTGGCTTCACTTTGTCGTCTTCCCTCGAGGATCCAGATTTCAGAGCCCGACGAGACCCGGATTCCTAGACCTCTCCGACCTCAACTCACATCTGCAGCACAGCTGAGATCCGTGGGTGCGACGAGACACGTGGGACCGGCCATCTTGGAGAAACTGCACTTCGCTTCCAGCGCGACTTCTGAGGTAAACTCGACCAAGTGCTTTGGGGATTGAGAAGCCCCAGCCCCGAGCAGCTCCTGCACCGAAGATCAGCCCTCCAGCCTCCACGAGATCTGCGTGGGGCCCTTCTGCCTGTTTGCTGCTCGACACGTTGTCTGGTCACTTGCTGGCTGGCTAGTGACCTCCTAGACGACGATCTTTGAAAACTACACTGCTGGTCTGGTTGCTCCAGACTGGCCCTTGCTCCCTTCCAAAAGAGGAGCACCCCGGACCCTCCTGGTCCACTCCAGACGCCGTTTCAACTCACCGCGTGGGTTGCCTTTGCCAAGGCCTGTTGACTCCAAATCCGGTTCTGACACCGCCGACAGCGAGAGCCTGCGTAGGACAGCTCGTGCCTCCATCCTGGTCGTCGAAGACACCTCCTGGTCCACGTGGCTGCAGAGACAAGCGTCCACTCTTCACCTGAATCCCGACGACGACATCTGGTTCCTTCCTGGTTCCACCCCAGTCACTGGCTAGTGACTGTGAACATTGTCCCCTCTGCTTTCAGGTCTTCAGCATCTCTGATCCACCCTTGGATCACAGCGGACATCTTCCTCCTGGTCGCCTGCAGCATCTTTTCTTTCACGCTCCATAGACTTCAACGCAGAAACCTGACACGACTTCGCACCTATGCACCCGCAGCCCGTGGGTGAGGTAACAAGAGCATTTCGGTGCTCAAGGGTAGCTTGACTCTCCTAGTGTCTAGATTCATAGTCGTTTTAGTTCTAACCAGTCAGGATTGCCGTACTCACCTTTTTCTTGAACTGTACTGTCCATAGACGTTGTTATGCATCTCGCGTGTGAGGTCACACTCTGCACCCGCGTCCCGTGGGCCTCCTATTACTTACCTAAAGTCAGGGTAGTGTAGTCCCAGCGTTCCTACCGCCTCTGGACAGCTCCATTCCTTCTATCGATTTCCTTATACCATTTACTTAGTATATGGTTTGCCGTGGCCCTAGGGCACCATTGTAATTTTGTGCAACTTATCGTATTTTTCCTAAGAGATTGTCATGTGCTTAGCCCTCTGATCTCATAAAGAGTTCAGAGGTGTTTGTTATTAATAAATATATTGTTTATTTTCATAACAACCTGTGTGGTGTCCTTTCATCTGGTATTCAAGGGGTTATATTGTGGTAAAACAGCTGGCTTCACATGCCAACAGAGTTTAGCCTAAGACTGCTTTGTCCATGCTACCATTAGGATAGCTGGTCTATAAGGTTGACTTACAACCAATCACCATAAGGGTTGTTTGGACTGATACAAGGTGATCACTAGAATTAGTGAGCATCATATATTAGGCCAACTTCTCACATTGGTGTGCAGCGGCTGGGATTTGAGCTTGCTGTTGTTTTTACCAAATATAATCTTGAAATATCATTTGAAAGATCACATAAGGTACCATAGGTACATATAACAAGCTTAGAAATACTCTGAGTTCTACTCAACCAGCTGTTGTAGTAGAAAGGGCCTAGCACACCCTGACTACAACTCTTAGCAAGGGATCAGTAGGAAAACCCATAGTGTAGGTAAGTGCACCACTTACACCTCACTAGAAAGCATGTCTACCACAGGAGAGGCCTCAGTTACTCCCCTTGTGGTTAGTGACACTCCACAGGTCCTTTCCAGATATGCAGCCCTCAGCTTCCAGGAGATGAGACAATTGTGTACCTCCAGGAAACTGAAACAGGGTTCTAACCCTACCACTCCTTTTCTGTTAGGTCTCTTAGAGACATATGATGCCAGAAGGGCTGCTAATGCAGGCCCCTCTAATCCAGATGGGAGCATTCCCCCTTAGAAGGTGATGCAGGTGATCCAGACTCAAACCTCCCTGAAACAGAGAATGTAGATAGCAGGGAAGAAGGGGACTTATCTGAGGATGAGGCAGAAAATGGCCAACCTTTAGTCAGTAGATTTACCAGGGCCAACTTAGACCTACATGGGGAGGGAACTGGGAGAGCCCCAGTGCCATCCACTAGCAGGCCTACTTTGGGGTCAGGAGAGATAGATCTCCTTCTAGGGACTCCAACAGATCTGTTCACTCACATGCCTCTCATGGGTCTGCTCAGAGGAGGATGACTTCCCCTCAGAGGAGAGAGCATGAGGCAAAGATGAAGGAAGTTAATCTGAGGATTCAAAGGGAAGAACTTGCCCTTGCCAAAGAGAAACTTGCCTTTGCTAGAGAGCAACAGTTGAGTGGGTTAGCACCCACTGGTGGCAGCAATATCCCTAAGGATAAAGACAGGAGTTTTGCTAATAGACACCTGAGTAAAATAGTGCCCTCGTATAAGACAGGAGATGATATCCACAAGTGGATAACTGCTCTGGAGAGAGCCTGCATAGTACAGCAGGTACCCCAGAGTCAGTGGGCAGCAATATTGTGGCTCTCCTTTGAAGGTAAAGGTAGAGATAAGCTCCTCACTGTTAGAGATGAGGATGCTAATGATTACCAAGTCTTGAAAACTTCACTGATTGATGGGTTTGGCTTAACAACTGAACAGTACAGGTTGATGTTCAGAGACACCCAGAAAACTCAGGCTCAAGATTGGACGGACTTTGTTGATTGTGCCACTAAGGCTTTGGAAGGCTGGTTACTGGGTAGTAAAGTTACTGATTACACAGGATTGTATAATCTAATTATGAGAGAGCAAATCTTAAATAATTGTCAGAACCAGTTGTTGCATCAGCACCTGATTGACTCAGATCTGACCTCTCCCCAAGAATTGGGAAAGAAGGCAGACAGATGGGTCAGAACCAGGGTCAAGCAGCAGAACCAGAACCAGGGTGGTGGCCAGAAGAAAGCAGACCAGAAGGGTAATAATGAGAATAAGGAAAATGACCAGAAGTCTTCAACAGGGCCCCAAAACTCCAAGAATGGGGGTGGGTCCCAAGACACTTCCTCTACCCAGAAGAAACCTTATTGCCATGCCTGCAAACAGGTAGGACATTGGAAAACTGACAGCAGTTGCCCAAAGAACCACAATAAGGAAAACATACCCCCAAGTAATACTCCCAAGCCTCCTGTTACTACTAGTAGTAATCCCCCAGGTGGTGGGAGTGCCCCCAAGAATTTGGGTGGTTTTACTTTGGGAGTTCCTGGGGACTCTGGCCTAACCAGGTCCCCTAACTCAGATACTCTTGTCTGTGAGAATGGCATGGGGTTTGCCAACTTCACTGACTGTCCCAACACTTTGGGCAAATACAGACAGGAGCCCCTCATCAATGGTCTGAAAGTTGAGGCCTATAGAGACACAGGGGCTAGCATCACCATGGGGACTGAGGGCCTAGTCCCCTCAAGGCAACTTATACCTGGCGCCACATACCAGGTGACAAACATTGATGGAGTGCAGAAAAATCATCCCATGGCAGTGGTAAATCTCAGCTGGGGAGGTGTCACTGGCCCCAAGAGAGTGGCAGTGTCATCAAACTTGCCTGTAGATTGCCTACTGGGGAAGGATTTAGAGATCTCAGCCTGGGCTGAGGTAGAGCAAGAAACCCATTCTAAAATGGTAAATCTTCCTGAACAGGTTAGGAGGGCTGTGCCAGGCTCAGCCCAATCTCAAAAGGTTCCTTCCCTGAAAAAGTTAGCAGGGCTGTGATGGTAACAGCCCATACCCAAACTGAGTCCCTTCTTGAAAAGGTCGGTGGGGCTGTGATGACCACAGCCCAAACTCAAACTGATTCCTGTGTTGTGAAGCCTGAAACTATGGATCACTCCACACAAACAGAGAGCATTGAGGAGGAAGAGAAATCTCCCTCCCACCAGACATTAGGAAAGGATCAGCCTCCTCAGGGAACTGATCTTACCCCTTGTGAAGAAACTGCCCCAGAGGTAGTCAGGCCTAGCCTGGCAGAGCCCCTGGTGTCAGTGGACCCTTCCAAGGTGGGACCCAGTCTGGAGCAGGTAACCTGCCCCTCTCTACCCTGCCTCAGTCAGCCCAGGGCTACAGAGGTCAAGGAGGCCAGTGAGCCCCAAAGGGCCCCCTGTCCAATAAAACAACCCCATCATCAGATTAGGGACACCAAAGCTAGCAGCCCTAGAAAGGTGAAAAAGTTAGAAACTCCTGAGGGATCCCCCTTAAACTTAGTTAGGGACCTCCCCCAGATGGACTCTGTTGGGCACAGCCAAACTTGGGACCTAAGGGCCCCAGACCTGACCTGTCCCACCAGTAAGCCAAACAGAGGGACCCAGCCTCCAGCTTTAGGTAGCCAGAGGTTGACCCCGAGAGCTCAACACAACTCAGTCGTGGAAAGAAAGGCCTATATGGTGGATGATGATTGGAGGAAGCTGAGCCCAACATTAGTGGAGCCCCACTTCAGTACTCCATCTCAGCACCAGCCTTTTACTTTGCCAAAACACACCACAGGTAGAGATTCCCTATGGTGGAGACCCTCAGATACCCTTAGGGTGAGGGATTGCTTAGTGGACCATGAGATAAGGGGTAACCATGCCAGTGCTGGTACTTCCTTATATGGCCACTTAGGCAATATAGGCTTACCTGGTCAAGGATAGCCTTATCTCCTTTCGTTTGGGGGGGGGGGGATATGTAGGAAGGTGGATATCTGACTATGGTTACCCCCCAACTTTTTGCCTAGTGTTTTGCTGGTTTTTGACTTAGTTGGCCTGGGATCCTGCTATTCAGGACCCCAGGCTTCCTGCTCTCTCTGTTAAAATGGACTCCATGTACCCTAGGTACATATCTAATTGGATACGGTAGGGAGACGGTGGCAGTGTCTCCCCGACCCGCTGTTCACCCGCTAGCAGAGAAAGACACAGGATTACCAGGCATTGATGCGTGGGCTGCGAGGAGTTAGGAAAAGCTCTTTTTAAAAATGTTGCCGTATTATTGATTTTGATTGATTTTAAAAATCCAACTTGCCCAATTGTTGTAAATACTCCTGACACTCTCCCCGCATTGCCTGGGCTCGATATTGCAGCCTGCCCGCCCCGGTCCGACTCGGCAATTAGTGCCGTAGAGCGGAGGGCGGACAGGTAAGAGCCAGGCACTTCCGCTAGAGCAGAGGTTAGCGCTCTAGTGGCTACCTTACTCAGGGCTATTTAGCCACGCCCTCACAAAAAGCGCGCAGCGGTTGCGCGCAGGGGGCACCTACGAGCGCGCCTAAGAAGCGCCGAAGAAAAGCCCGTCTGCGCCCGTCCGCGACAGGACGGGGCAAGGGGCCATGGCCTCCATACTTAGGACTTCTGATCTACAGGTTAGCACTCTAATCTCTTATTCGAGTCAGTTACTACGTAGTCTAGAACCAGTCTTTCCTGTAGCTTGTACTCGTGAGACTTGGCCGAGCCTTGAGGGTCCTTTTTCATGTATAAATTGCCGCTTCCAGGCATCTCTTTTATATTCAGATAGTGGTAACCATATAACCACTTTTACTACAGCCTCGGTAGGGCAACACCCTCAGATACTCCCCTTGTCTCGAACAACCTGTAAACACCGTGGTAGCTACTCTGCTGAAAAGGGGTCATTAGGGCTAAAAAGCTTTATGCTGAACATTCGCTCCCTGCCCAAACATTTCCAGGAGTTATGGGACCTTATTAATACAGATATGCCAGATATTTGTTTCCTCACGGAGACCTGGATAAAGCCTCATACAGTCCCCTCCATTATGCTAGGAATCCCTGCCGGATATAAGATTCTCAATTTAGATCGTCCTACTAAGGTAGGTGGGGATGTAGCTGTGGTATATAAAGAGAGCTTGAAAGTCTTTATACTTGATCAAAGATGCAATGCTCATATGGAAATAATGATTTTTAAAATCTCTTTTTCTTCCAAAACTCACTGGAAGGGAGCATTAGTATATCGCCCCCCTGGCCCATGCTCAGATTTCTCACTTACTCTTATGGGGCTTTTAGCACCTTATTTTAAAGCCAAGGAAGATTTTATTCTCCTTGGAGATTTTAACATTCATATTGATTTACCCAATCATTTAGACACTATGGCCCTGGTCGCTGACCTCTCAAGTTTATGATTTATAATCCAGAACAAGGGTCCAACGCACTCGGGTGGACATACACTTGACCTAATTTTAACTAATTGTCCTAAAATAATATGTTGTCCCCCAATTCCTGTTAGTTGGTCGGATCATTATGTGATAGGATTTACCTTACTAGGCTCTCATCCACCCCATCAAAAGCCACTTTTTGCAGTATGGAGAAGACAATGGCACAAAATTACTGTAGAAGAACTTCAGAAAGTCTGGAATGAACCTTCCCTCTCTGAAGACGATGATATCGAATTAGGTCTGACCAAGTTTAACAAAGCACTTCTAGAGGCAGTGGACCTACTTGCACCGCTGAAACTGCATAAACAGTATCCCAATTCTAAGCAGGAAGCCTGGTATACTGAAGATCTGAAGGTAGAGAAGCAGCAATGTAGAAGACTGGAGAAGACATGGAGAAAAACACATACACCTGCCAGTAAAAAGCTATATCTGGAGGCCCAATCAAATTATCACAAACATATAAAACAAGCTAGGACAAATAGTCTTGCGTTACAAATAACAGAAGCAGGGAACTCAGCAAGAGAACTTTATAAAATTCTCCAATCATTCGTTAAGCCCACAGCGTGTGAAAGCCCTGATGATTTTTCTCAAACTCTATGCGATGATATTTTCGCATTCTTTGAGAACAAGATTGAACTCATTTATGACAAAATCACCAAGGCATCAAATATCAAGAACAATGTTAATTCTTCCTGTCCTCGACTACCAACGAATGAAAGCTGCCGGTTTACCTCGATTCCAGAGGTTAGCCTGTCCGAAGTCATTGCCCTATATAGCCAAATTAAATCAGGATCACCCACAGACCTCCTGCCTGCAAAGATGATAGCCTCTTTGGGTAGCTTACTAGCCCCGAGCTTTCAAACCCTGATCAACCTTTCCCTCAAGGAAGGGCAGGTTCCCAGTGTCTGGAAAAGGGCAGTTGTGAACCCTATTCGTAAAAACATGGCGCTACCATGGTCAGACCTTAACAACCTCCGTCCGATTTCCCTCCTGCCCCATCTGAGTAAGATGACGGAGAGGCATGTCAATACACACGTGTCTAAATTCATCGAGGCAGCGGACGGTCTGGACCCTTCTCAATCTGGGTTCAGACCAAATCACAGCACAGAGTCAGCTCTCCTCTCCGTGACCGATACCATCCGGATGGCACAGGATAGAGGAGGCTCCATGATTCTGGTGCTGTTAGATTTGTCCGCTGCCTTCGACACGGTGTCACATGACATTCTTATCAGTCGTCTGAAGAGGGTAGGGATCGACGGAGTGGCCTTATCATGGCAGGAGAGTTTCATCACTGGCCGCTCACAAAGTGTTCGATTAGGCTCCCACTTTTCCATCTCTAGGGAGCTCACCAAGGGGGTTCCACAGGGCTCATGCTTAAGCCCCACATTGTTTAATGTGTATGTGGCCCCCTTGGCTGAAATTGTGAGAGAGTACGGGTTCACACCAATATCCTACGCTGACGACACCCAGCTTTTGTTCCCTTTCCAGACCATGACACCAGTAGTTAAAAGCTCCTTTGCTGCAGGAATGAGAGCCATATCCAGCTGGATGACCTCCAATTGCCTGCAGTGCAATGTGAGCAAGACGGAGGTCATGCTCTTCGGAGATGCCCCGCTCCTCTGGTCACCTGAGTGGAGGCCTCCTGATTTAGGCCCTGCCCCTTGTCCAAAGGAGACAGTAAAAAATCTTGGGGTCAAGCTGGATCGATCTTTGATACTTAAAGATCATGCTACCCAGGTAACAGGATCTTGTCTGAGGGTCATTGGACTATTGAGGAGGATATTTCCCTACTTAGCAGATAGCCACAGAAAAACCTTAGTACAGACATTGGTAATTAGCAGGCTTGTTCACTGCAATGAGCTGCTCATTTCCACCAATGAAGAACAGTTGGGCAGGCTACAAGTAGCTCAGAACACAGCTGCCAGGCTGATTCTAAATGTCCCAGCCAGATCTTCATCTCGCCCTTTGTTAAACAAGTTACACTGGCTGCCTGTTCATCAGAGGGTGAAATTTAAGATTTGTTGCATTATTCATAAATGCCTGTTTGGAGTTGGCCCCAGATACCTATCCGAAATATTCAGACTCTATGAGCCAGGTCGCTCTTTGCGCTCTAAGAGTCAAGCTCTGCTCCAAGTACCTAGGATCAAAAAGTAGAGACAGGGAGGCCGAGCTCTATCTTATAAAGGCCCTATTCTTTGGAACTCCCTGCCCCTCACCCTATAGGCTAAATTCCAGTTTGACTGCATTTAGGAAATGCCTAAAGACTAATTTTTTTCTGACCTGGTAGTCTTTCCAGTATTTCTGCCTGTGTATCCTTGTTTAGTTTAGCTTATGGTAAGAACGAAAGCGCGGAGATACCCCTTCGGGGGTCGAATTCCTGCGCTATATAAGACACTAAATAAATAAATAAATAAATACTGAGTCACCTTATCAGTCCCTGTACAGTGTACCTTAGGTACCCAGGGCATAGGTGCACCCAGGGCCTACCAGGGCCTACCAGGGGCTGCAGCATGTATTATGCCACCCCTGCTTGCTATATATATAGTATACCTATATCTAACTCCAAAATGGGCACATATACTCCTATCAGTCACTCCTATGGCAGGCCTCATCAATCCTGAGGGCAGAGTGCTTGGAATTATGTGAGATGGTGCTCTAGCCTGAGCTGAGCCTGTCTGCAGCTTGCGGAACCAAGTCCTTATAGCTGTTCCATGATAACGCTATACCATATACTCTTAAGTGCATTATAATCCTCGCGGTTGAATGCTAACTTTGGTATAGCATTATCAAAACATGTTGTGTAAGGTGTCATACGCTTTGGAATACTACCCCCTCGCCAGTTCTGGCGACGGGGGTAGCATTCCACCCTTCTAGAGGGATAAGACATGTATGTAACTGTAACCCCGGTTAAAGTTAAGCTCGAGCCTCAGCATCACAAAATGGATGCTGCCACCACAGACACAAGTCTGACCTCCTGCTGCTGGGAGTCCTTCCAGCGAGGGAGGCTTGGACAAAGGGTTTCCTGCCTTGGGAGGTGCTAGCACCACCCAGACAGGATTTTGTGTATTGGGTAGGACAGGCCTGAAAGGAATGAGACATGCCCGGGGCACACAAGGTGTCCTGGACATACACTGGTTCAAACCAGTTGCTGGGGCATCCCTGCCCCAGCTCTGGCGCGAAACCGGACAAAGGATAGGGGGTGTAACCACCCCCCTTCCTGGTCCCACCCATAGGAGGGACCTAGTTGTAGTACAGCCTCCTTTAGCAGGATAAAGGTAGGAGCTGGTCCCATTCCAAATTAGATTAATCCTGACCTGAAACTCTACGAGAAGAAACTCTGGACTTCGACTTTCTACAACAGAAGACTGAAGAAATCTCCCTTGTGGGCAAGGAGTGTCCACCCTGCAACTGCAGGACCATCAAGCCTCCAGTGGCTTCACTTTGTCGTCTTCCCTCGAGGATCCAGACTTCAGAGCCCGACGAGACCCGGATTCCCAGACCTCTCTGACCTCAACTCACATCTGCAGCACAGCTGAGATCCGTGGGTGCGACGAGACATGTGGGACCAGCCATCTTGGAGAAACTGCACTTCGCTTCCAGCACGACTTCTGAGGTAAACTCGACCAAGTGCTTTGGGGATTGAGAAGCCCCAGCCCCGAGCAGCTCCTGCACCGAAGATCAGCCCTCCAGCCTCCATGAGATCTGCGTGGGGCCCTTCTGCCTGTTTGCTGCTCGACGTTTGTCTGGTCACTTGCTGGCTGGCTAGTGACCTCCTAGACGACGATCTTTGAAAACTACACTGCTGGTCTGGTTGCTCCAGACTGGCCCTTGCTCCCTTCCAAAAGAGGAGCACCCCGGACCCTCCTGGTCCACTCCAGACGCCGTTTCAACGAACCGCGTGGGTTGCCTTTGCCAAGGCCTGTTGACTCCAAATCCGGATCCGACACCGCCGACAGCGAGAGCCTGCGTGGGACAGCTTGTGCCTCCATCCTGGTCGTCGAAGACACCTCCTGGTCCACGTGGCTGCAGAGACAAGCGTCCACTCTTCACCTGAATCGCAACGACGACATCTGGTTCCTTCCTGGTTCCACCCCAGTCACTGGCTAGTGACTGTGAACATTGTCCCCTCTGCTTTCAGGTCTTCAGCATCTCTGATCCACCCTTGGATCACACCGGACATCTTCCTCCTGGTCGCCTGCAGCATCTTTTCTTTCAGGCTCCATAGACTTCAACGCAGAAACCCGACACGACTTCGCACCTATGCACCCGCAGCCCGTGGGTGAGGTAACAAGAGCATTTCGGTGCTCAAGGGTAGCTTGACTCTCCTAGTGTCTAGATTCACAGTCGTTTTAGTTCTAACCAGTCAGGATTGTCCGTACTCACCTTTTTCTTGAACTGTACTGTCCATAGACGTTGTTACGCATCTCGCGTGTGAGGTCACACTCTGTACCCGCGTCCCGTGGGCCTCCTATTACTTACCTAAAGTCAGGGTAGTGTAGTCCCAACGTTCCTACCGCCTCTGGACAGCTCCATTCCTTCTATCGATTTCCTTATACCATTTACTAAGTATATGGTTTGCCGTGCCCCTAGGGCACCATTGTAATTTTGTGCAACTTATCGTATTTTTCCTAAGATATTGTCATGTGCTTAGCCATCTGATCTAATAAAGAGTTCAGAGGTGTTTGTTATTAATAAATATATTGTTTATTTTCATAACAACCTGTGTGGTGTCCTTTCATCTGGTATTCAAGGGGTTATATTGTGGTAAAACAGCTGGCTTCACATGCCAAAAGAGTTTAGCCTAAGACTGCTTTGTCCATGCTACCATTAGGATAGCTGGTCTATAAGGTTGACTTACAACCAATCACCATAAGGGTTGTTTGGACTGATACAAGGTGATCACTAGAATTAGTGAGTATCATATATTAGGCCAACTTCTCACACCAATAGTCTGCGATCACCTCCCACAAGTGTATTCGTCAGATTGTGCACAAGGGGTACACCCTTACATTTGTGGAAACCCTATGCCTTTGCCACCATCCCAAGAACTGCTGACAGAAGATCATCTCTCCTTGCTCAGCCATTGAGCGGGTGCCCACGCCAGAAGTAGGGTGTGCTTGTTATGCCTGCTACTTTCTTGTGCCCAAGAATGAGGGAGGTCTCTGTCCTATATTAGAGCTGCATACTTTCAACTACTTTCTGAGGAAAGAGAATTTCAGAATGCTCACATTGGCTCAGGTTCTGTCTGCGCTGGATCCAGGAGACTGGATGGTAGTGCTGGAGCTGCAGGACGCGTATTTCCATATCTCGGTCCTGCTGGAACACAGACATTACCTGCGGTTCATGGTGGGCCACGAGCATTTCCAGTTCACTGTGCTCCTCTTCGACCCTCAACTGTTTACAAAAGTGATGGCGGTGGTTGCAGCCCATCGGTGGAGTTTGGGGTTCGAGTCTTCTCCCTACCTCAATGACGGGCTGCTGAAGGCAGGCTTGCACCAGGCAGTAGTCACTTGCCTGAAGTCTACAGCACACCTCCTGCATTCGCTGGGGTTCTCTATCAATGTGCCAAAGTCACACCTGACCCCCTCTTAGACGATCCCTTTCATCTGAGACATTCTGGACACAGTGCGATCAGCACCGAGCTTTCCGAGCTGCGAATCCAGGATATTCAGGCTATGATTATGACATTTCAGCCTCTGTCCTGGATTTCGGTGAGACTGACGCTGAGGCTGCTGGAACTCATGGCCTCCTGCTGGTGAAACCTGCCGGATGGCACATGTAGGCTCTGTAGTGGGACCTGAATTTCCAGTGGACACAGTATCCTTGAAACTCACTGACCTGGTCCAGATGTCAGAGGGGACTGCACAAGATGTGCAGTGGTGGTTGACCAACCGCGATTGGTCCAGTGGTAGACTCCTCTCCCTTTCCCACCAAGAGTTGACAATGGTGACCAATGCATCACTTCTGGAGTGGGGCAGCCACCTGGGAGAGGTGGAGATCAGAGGACTCTTGTCTCCAGCGGAGACACAGCTCCACATCAGTCTGCTAGAATTGAGGGCTATCCGCTTGGCATTTAAAGCCTTCCTCCTTCCTTTAAGGAAAGGCTGGTCTAGGTGTTCAGGGAAACACCACTTCAATGTGGTATGGCAACCGACAGGGCGGGTGGCGTTTGGAGCCTGTGTCAGGAGGCTCTGTGCCTCTGTACTTGGCAGTAACATAAGGACATCCACTTCGTGGGCTCATTGAACACCAGGGTGGACAAACGTAGCCTTCTATGCCTTTTACATCATGAGTAGCAACTACACCCGGAGGTGGTACAAGGTATTTACCGCGTGTGGGCAGAACCTTCGCTCAATCTGTTTGCCTCTGCTGAGAATGTGCAATGTCTGCATTTCTGCCCATTGAAGCTTTCAAAGTGGCTCTTGCTCAGAGATCTGTTCCACATGAGTAAAACTTGGGATTCCTGTACGCCTTTCTGGTGATACCACTCCTGCCCCAGGTTCTCAGGAAGATCACAAATGACTGAGCCCAAGTCATTCTAGTGGCTCTGGACTGGCCACTGAAAGTTTCTTATTCTGAGCATGAGCATCGATCCTCCAGTCAGGCTGCACCTCCGTATGGATCTCCTGTTGCAATAACAGGGCCGGGTCCTGCACCCAAACCTGTACACTCTCCACCTTCATGCGTGGATATTGAGCATTCTCAGTTGAGGATTTTTGACTCGTCCTACGTTCTGTGATGTCATCATGGCAGCCAAGCGCCTCTCCACTGAAACTGTATACACCTGCTGATGGAATAGGTTTGTGGCTGATGTTCCTCCGCCATGTGGACAACATTTCTGCACCGCTGTCTGAGGTGTTGTTGTTTGTTTTGTCTTTAACCCGGCAAGGCCTTGCCATGGTCATTGTTAAGGGTTACTGGTTGTCCATTTTGGCTTTCCTGCAGCTGCCAGATCAACCCTTCCTGTTCAAGCCATTTGTTATGACTTGTTTTCTGAAATGTTTGCAAAACTTGTTAACTCCTACCCCTTTCATGATGCCCCAGTGGTACCTCAATGTGGTCCTCCCATTTGATCCACTACACAGCTGTTCTCTGTGGCTTTTAGCCATCAGATGGTTTTCCTAGTGGCTAGGAGGGTCAATGAGCTTCAAGCTCTCTATTCACACCAGCTGTTTCCTTGAAAAACGGAATCTTTGGACGCGTGCCTCTTTTGTGCCAAACGTTGTTACCCTGTTTCATGTCAGTCAGACTATTACTCCTTCCAATGTGGAGGAGAGACCCCATCATCTAGATTCTAAGAGGGTTCTCTCATTCAACATGGGTTTACACCAAAGTCCATCGATCGGGTGGACCATTATCTCTTCATCTGGTTTACTGAAGTGAAAAAGGGTAAGGCAGTGCAGAATCGGACCATCCCTCGATGGATTGCACTCTGCATTAAGATCTGCTACGCCTTAGCTATGAAGCAGCCTCCTGAGGGCCCATTCCACCAGGGTGGACGCCACTACTTCTGTGTTGGCACGCAGGGTACATGTCAAAGTTCCGGGTGTTTATACTCAGCAGTTTAACAGTTAGACTGACCATATTTAAATGGCAGTGATATTGGTGGGGCTCAACTGCTTATGTGAAGGCAGAAAGTGAATAATCTCATGCATATTTCTGATAAGGCCTAACTAGGGTCAGCCGGTCCTAGGTTTCTTGTTTTCCAGTTCAGACAGGACCTGACCTTGCAGTTCGAGCTGGACTGCTCCTATTGAAGTAGAGTCAAGACTTATTTGCATATGGTTGTGTCCAAACGGAGGTGGATTGGTGTACAAAATAACAATGAACTCGGATGTAGCCCAGAGTAATTACCAGTGGCTGAGATAAATTCAAGCATTCCATTCATCAATTTTTTGTATACTTTAGAATAAGGATGGGGGTTTTCTGACCATTTTAGAGCTGTCCATCACCTGTTGTTTTTGCATTTTAGATCTTCGTCACGATGTTCAAAATGCTCACTCTGCCCCAGATTCTGTGTGCCCTCAACCCGAGTGAGTGACTGGTGTCCTTGCACCTGCAGGATGAGTATTTTCATGAATCTGTCCTACAGGCCCATAGTCATTACCTGTGGTTCAAAGTAGGTCAGGAGCATTTCCAATTTGCTGTGCTCATCTGTGGCCTTACCAGTGCTCTTCTGGTGTTTGCAAAAGTGATGATGGTTGTTGCTGCCAATCTTTGAAGGTTGGAGATTTCAGTCTTGCCGTACATAAATAACTGGCAGTTGAAGGCAGGCTCGCTACGGTCGGTCATGGACAACCTTCAGATGACGGCGAACCTCGTGACACCGTTTGGGTTCACGATCAAAGAGCTGAATGCACAACTTTGCAGAGCCTTTCTTTCATTAGAGCTGCCCTAAATAAGGTACCATTCAAGGCCTTCCCTCCGTTTTGACAAGTCCAGGACATTTAGACTGTGATCACGATAATTCAGCCTCAGTCTTGTATCTCAGTGGAGCAGCCCCAAGGCTTCTTGGCCTCTTAAACCTCTGCATCTTTCTTGTCATTTACACCAGGTACCATATGCAGGCTCTCTAATAGAAGTTGTAGTTTCATTGGGCCCAGCACCAAGGAAACCTATCAGATGCTATTCAAATGTTGTTGTAGGCGACTCTTGATCTGCAGTGGGGGCTGCTGTTCTGCACTTGGACCAATGGCAGGCCACTCTTACTTCCCCACCCAGAGCTAGGAATGAGTGCATGACTGCTTGGTACGGGTGGTCACCTAAGGAAGGGGGAGATTAGAGGACTGTGGTCTGTGGCGGAAGCCTGGCTCCATATCATTTTGTTGGGATCGTGGGTCATTTGTAGGACATTGTAGGCCTTCCTTCATCTAATAAAAGAGAAGGCTGATGCAGGTTCTCATGGTCAACACTACCACCATGGGGTATGGCAACAAGCATGGTGAAGTGGGGCTCTGGCTCCTGTGCCAGGAGGCTCAGCATCTCTGGAGTTGGCTGGAGCTTCAGGGCATTTCCCTGATCGTGAACCACCTGGAGAGATCCTTGAATGCTACGGTGGACGAGCTCAGTCGATGGAGTCTAGCTGGTCACAAATGGTGTGCACATCTCAAGGTGGCACATGGCATCTTCTGACAGCGGAGAAAACCATTGCTAGATCTTTTCACCGCACAGTGGCAAACGTTTTGTCTGTTGGAGTTTCCACAAAGAGACTTGCTAAGAGATGCTCTCCAGCTGGAATGACCACAGAACTCCTGTATGCTTTCCACCCCAGCAAATGACTGGGCCCAAGTCATCCTAGGGGAGAGTGGTACCTTGAAACATCTGGTCATGAGCACCTGCCTTCTGATCAGGCTACACTTCATGAGGATCTTCCGTTGCAGCAGCAGGGTTACAGACACAATGTACACCTTTATGCGTCGAGATTGAGTGGCGATAGTTAACTGCGTTTGATCTGCCACCGAAGTGGTGGATGTCATCCTAGCTGCCAGGCACCCTCCCACAAAGTCCTTTTATGCGTGCAATGATATATATTTGTTTCCTAGTGTGAAGTTTGCAAGTCAAACCCTTTGAAAGCTAAACTATCAGATTTTCATTGTTAGTTTTGTCTTTGACCCGGCAAGGCCTGGCAGTGGCACTATTAAAGGTTATTTGTTAGCCCTTCCAGTCTTTTTGTTTGCCATTCTGTCTGTCCTTGTTTAAATCACCTGTTGGGTTGTGGTTTATTAAAGTCCCTCCCAAGCAGTCTGTGATAAGACAGTGGTACCGTAACTTGGTCTTGATGTGTCTCGCGTACGCCATTCGAGCTGATGCACAGCTGCTTGCTGTGTCTTCTGACTCTGGCTGCCTTCTTAATTGCAATCACCTCATCTCATCACGAGTGAGCTTCAGGCGCTATTGGTACAGTCATTCTGTTGGGGCAGAAATGTTTTCTGCATGGTAACAGACATGTACCACTGCCCTGAGTGCTCAACTGTACTGTTGTCTGAATCCCTAAAGCTGATTTTTTTGACATAGGCAAACACGGATCATGCGTGTGCGCCATGACATAAGCCTGTTTCATGGATTGCAGTCTTGTTAGGCTGGGAGGGGTGCTCAAAGCACTACCCTCCTAGTGGTGGAAGGCTCCTGCCTTCATTGAGAGCTTGATGGTTGCAGCATACTGTGTAGTGATCAGGAGGAGTGAACAGGTCCTTTTTAACCTGTGTTACTGGAGTGAGACGTAAAGGCTTGCTCATCATCTTAAAGTTCAACTGATGTGTGCTCAACTGCCCCTGGGCCTACATCAGTTAGATGTAAAGTGCAGCGCAGGAGTAGTGACTCTGCACTGAATTTATGTGTGCCTGGGAAGGGTACAATACAGAGAGAGAGCAGTGCAGTGCAGTAAATGCACAATGAGTGCATGTACTGAGTGTATGTATACCTGCGAGGAATACATTACATGAGATGTAGTGCTGTGCATGCACAGTAGTATCATGTGTCGTGCTGCACACGCATGGTGAATGTGTGTGCTGGCAGTGTATGTTTGCAAGTAGCCCACCTTGGCACATTATAGAAAGGCTACAGTACTGGACAGTGTGCAGGGCGAAAGTGTGTGCTGAATTTGTGTGTGTCTGTGAGGGCACAATACATGGAGGTAACCGTACTGGACAGTGTGTCGGAGTGTAAGTGTGCCTGTAGTGATACATTACATGTAGGACACTACGTTCCATTTTGGGAAGCCCAGGTCTGTCTGGTGAAAACATGAGGAGTAGAGGAATCCCCAGACATATTTTTGTATTGCTGAATGCCTGTGATCGGGGCTGGACACATTGGAGAAGGGAGAGACTCCTTGTGTACACTTCAAAGGATGCCCTTTGAATCAGGGAAGGTCTCAAAGAAGGGGCCTGGACACATCTGAGGTAGGAGAATGGGGCTTGTGAAGGTATCATAAAAAGTAGGGCTGGGGGTTTGAGATTAACGTTTAGTTAACTGTAGCTGACAGCAAGGTGAGAATTCTAGTCACTACCATGGCCTGTGTTGTGCAACTCTCAGCTTCTGGGTCTCTCCTGCTGTGACAGACAGCCTTTCAAAAGGAAGAAGAGAGTAAAGAAGGGTGTGCTTCATAAGAAGTAGAACCCCACCATAAAACCTCAAAGACCCAGGACTCTAAATCACATATGGTGTCTAGAAATAGACTATAAGAAGGAGAGGTTGAAGCCCCAAAAATTGTCATCTGCCAAGTAACCAGATGGGCTGTGTGAGGGGTGGAAACTGCAAGACTTCTGCTTGTGACTAGGATGAGATGGGTGTCAAGGTCTGCTAGTCCCCCTGCTGGATGAGAGGACTATCACCCAGGGAATACAAGATCGCCTGCTCTGGAGTCTGGAGCACCAGCGCATTCCTGCTTGCCAAGTCCAGTGTGCCCTGTGAGGGAGAGGAGAGCGTTGAAGGGAGCGAGGTCCAGTGGGGAGCCCTGTTGAGAGGACTCCTGGTGGGAGGAGACGGCTGCTGCACCGAACAGGTCGTTGCCTGTGTGCATAAACAGGTTGGAGACCGCCATTTTCAGGAGAGGGCTGCGGGAAGATAGCTATGAGCTACGTTCCATGGGGAGTGTGAGGCCTGTACCTCTGCAGCAATCCTATATACCAGGCTGGGCCATCGTAGAAGTGAACACTGCCAACAAGTGCCAAGACCATTGCTGGGCCTAGTGGCGACCCCGCATGCCAATAGAGGCAGTCGTGGTGTAGACTACCATGCAGGAAGGGCGGATGCCTTGCATGAGGTACTGACGCAACCCCATATGCAAGAAGTGCGCCCCGTGGTCAAGAGCAAGCATGGAGGCAATTGCCCCTGAACTGCCTCATGGACAGAGAAGAGCGCTGTGAGTGGATCATTATCACTGGGACCAGATCGGGAGCTCCAGGATAAATTCTGGGTAACCACATAGTTTTACATTTGTTTAATGGATCCTCGGTTAGAAGAGTGCCTCCCTGACTCCAGGGTATAGGCCCCTCTCCATCAAACCATGGTTTTGAAGAGCGTGGAGTTATCCAATGAATATGCATGACACCTGGCAGGTGTGTGAGGACATCCCGTCAAACTTTGTGTGTCAAGGAGTGATGACTAGATGGAAAAAGAGAAAGCAATAAGAAATTGTGAAACCTAGTCAAACTTGGGTGGGCTTTTTTGTGTGAAATAGGTTTGCATTGGAGGCTGGCTCCCCCTTGAGGACCTAAGCTTCTAGTTCTTCCACCTTGGAGAGTGCCTTTGGTTTTGGGGTTTGGTTTCCTCAAATCTTTTGTTGGGACTCCAGCAGTTCTCCCTCTTCCCCCGGGAGACACGAGGCATCGATGTAAAATCCCAGCATTGCACCCACTCTAGCAGATTCCTGCTTCTGTTCATTATAGACTTTCAAGCAACCCATCCTGCCCATGTGGTGGGAGCAACTGATGTGCTTCATAAACATCCGGAGCATAATTGTATCTCGACGTGGGACAATTGTCAACTGAAAACGGCATTGATACTTATTGACAAAAATAAAACGTTTCACAAGCCGTCCTTTAGATGGCAGTATTGTCCAAGGATACAATCTGGAAAAAAACAGCTGAGCCAGCAAGGTCTCCTGGGCAGCTGGCAGCGAAGGACTCCGACTGCTTAGGAATGGGGCTTGTTTATTTTTTGGGGGGAGTTTGTATAGTGCGGGTCACGTCATTTCCGGCGTCAGTAACGATGTCAGCAAAAACGACAGAACGCACTTAAAAGTAAAGAGTTTCTACATGACAGTAACGGGAGCGCGCCAGACTGTGGCAGTGTTTCCTCCCCGTGAATACTCGGTGGAGGAAGGCTGCTTTTACCCCGGATACTGGGTCTATTTACTGTAGATGGGGGGGGCTCCTGCCAGGGAGTTGGTTGTCCTTAAAACTGGCCAGATCTGTCGGTACTCTACTCTTTCATGCGTCTCTTGCAGGCAGTAAACGTAGAAGGTGGTTGGTCTGAGAGCTGGTGAATGCCAGTCCAGATTCCTCGCACAGCCCCAGAGGATTGGCACAGTCTTTTTATGGTCTGTCTCCACACGCAGCTGTCGCCAGACAATTATGTGTGCATTACTACAGAGGGGCTGGCACTCAGCCCACGTGTTTGTGTGTGTGTGTGTGTGTGTGTGCTTCCACAAAAAAGTGCTTACTCTCCACACAGCTCTGATCATTTTGTTTATTTATCCAGTTGCCAGAGCTTCACCTTTCGGCATACATGGCAACATTTAAGAACAGGAAAGTAGGAGATTTAAAGAAATTTCTCCCATTGACAGGCTGATGAGGGCTGAAAGCCCGAAATCGGTCCTTGGATGCTTGTTTCCAGTCCAGGGAGGACCCGGCTTGGCAGTTCGGGCTGGACTGTTCCCATGAGGCACAGGGTCAAGGCTGATTTGCATATGGCTGGGTTCAAACTGGAATGGCATGGTGAGCAAAAAAACGATGGATGTAGGCCCAGATCTCTGTACTGGGGTGAATGTATGACATTGTTCTGCATTCTGTCCATCACCTGATGTTTTTGCAATTGTCACCCCGAGTGGGACGGGTATGCTGAGACGTGATTCCTGTGCTCTCCATGCCACTGGAATCAAGCAAACCAGGCTGATGAGGGCTAAAAGCCCGAACAGTCCTTGGATGCTTGTTTCCAGTCCTGTGAGGACCTGGCTTGGCAGTTCAGGCTGGACTGTTTCCATGGGGCACAGGGTCAAAACTGATTTGCATATGGCTGGGTCAAACTGGAATGGCATGGTGAGCCAAAAACAATGGATTTAGGCCCAGATCTCTGTACTGGGGTGATTGTATGACATTGTTCTGCATTCTGACCATCACCTGATGTTTTTTCTATTGAAGGAGAGGCAATTTCAGGTGGGAGAGAACCAAAATAAAGCCATTTTTGGCATAAAGTATTGGAAGTCCCTCCTGAATCTTCTCTGTTGGCATGTATGTTTCAGTCACACACATGCCATCATAATGCTGTGAAAGGGTCTGGGATAACCAAATAATTGATGGTGTTTTTCTCTGGCAGCAGCACAGATGGGAGGAGGGCAGTCATTAACCTGCATAGATTTTTAGCTCTGGCTTGGAAGTGCAGCTGTCAACTGACCTTCTAACCTACATTAATATTATTCTACAGTTCTTTGCTTCCACACAAATACATATCCATTTACTTGCTATTTACTTGTAATGCTTCACAACATTCCTTTAAAGCCAGAGCTGTTGGCATTGCCAATGCTTGTTTTGTTTACTAAAGTTTAAGAGTGAGCACCTTCTTTTTTGCCTGCATCCAGGATATTTTGTTCCTGTGTTGGTGTGTCAAAGAGAGACGGTGCAGGGGTTTGCAGGTGATGCATGCAGTTCTTAGTAGATGTGGGTGAAGAACTGAAAGTTCGAACGAGAACCTGGCTCTGCGCGAGTATGACCTGGAATCCAGAGGCAAAAAAGAGCCGAGCTTTCATAGGAGGGGAAGTGGTTACCGCTGGCGACCGTGCAACATGTAGAACCAGGTTCGAATCCCGGCCTCGACTCGACATCCTCTAAATCCCAGAAACAGATGTAACATAGTCTGTGTCTGTTGTGAAGTGTTCTTTGGATCTCGGGCAAGGTTTGCGCTGTGTAAAACTGTCTACATTTAAATGCACGTTCTACCTGTCACCCCAAAGAATTAAGGACAAAGCATTAACCTTCATGTTGGAAAGAAATGCCTAGTTGTTGTGTAGTTGTACAGTGTGAAACTGAAAATCTGGTATCAGTTCTACCTTCCCTGCTTGACCAAATTGTGTGATCGTAGACAATTTTTTTATTTAGTGGAGCCTCCTTTTTGTTCATTATCACATGAGAGCACCTTCAAATATGTAAGTTAGGATGTGCACTTTTCAAACACCTCTTGTATGTGATCTAATAACCTATAATGTTGCTGCATCTATACAAAGATTCTAAGTCACATATAGGCTGCCCATGGCAACTGACTAGCCTCTTAGTTCGTTAACAGCTTTGTCATCATGACGGGGGCAGAAGTGTTGTTCACCGCATGATTAAAAACGCTCACTTTTAATGAACACTTCTCAATGCAGTCATGTAATCTAATGTATTACTGCGGAATGCATCCGCGTGTTAAAGAAATACGGTTTTGGGGATTTTGAAGACATTGTATCATATTCTAACATGTTTGTTGCATGAGTTACATGCCAAATGTTTCCTAGGCTCTGCTCGTGCGCAGGCTCTTAGAGCCAGAGCCAGCCTTTGGCCCGACTCACCCTGTTGATTTGTTAGCTCGCTCGCCTCTGGTTCTTAGTAGGCATTGGCTGTCAATAGGTGCCTAAGTGAGTTTTTTCAGGACCGGTGAGATGTGATCTGTATTTCGTATTAAAAAATTGATTTGCCGCTACATTAACAGATGCTTTTAGTGGCGCAATGCTTGATTTTCAATAGGCCCTTGATTCCTGCAACTCCTTAATGTAGCCTCGATAGAACTAGGGAGTGTACCGCGGATTGAAAGTCTTGAGCAGAGAGGAAGAATGTGTAGTTGCACCAGGTAAGTTGTCATTAAACATTCTAGCCTCCTTTTCCCTAGAGTGAGAGTTTGCCATCCAGTGCAAAAATCTGAGGTTTCCCTTTGATTACAATAACAAGCTTATTTCCTTGTGAGGTAGAGTCAATGACCAGGTTGTGTGGAAGGGTGCTGTAGCAAAACTTAACTATCCCAGTTTCTTGCTCTAATGTGCACCCCTCCCCCACCCCGCCTCACGTACTCATCTCCCCCTCCGCTGATTATTTCCAGTGGCTGTTACCTTTTACCTTTCCTTAAGTTTCTCTTTTATTGTTTCTATTAGTTGCATATATCAACTTTCCAACATCTGGAAAAAAAAACGTTACTGACTTCTGTAGCCCCAAGCCCAATTCTTATTTGTGTCTTATACCAGGCTGATTTTTTTTCTCTCCCTCTTAGTCTTCTAGTTGTCACAGGGAAATGTCGCTAGTAAAAATAACCTGCGACGACATGCAAATACGGCGCACTCCATGATGAGTTCATCAAGGACCAAATTGTGATGCACACGACAAATAAAACGGTGCAAGACAAACTATAGGCGAGCGGAGATGCCTCGTTGAAAGAAGTGATCGTGATAGTGAAAAAGGCGGAATTGGCGCGGAGATGTTACATAACATGACGCACAATGCATGTGAACCATTATTAGATGTCAAGCTTCAAAACTACTTTATAGTTCAATAATTTGCATCTTGAGTAAAGTTACAGCCATATTTGTGTTCTGTATTTATATGATGAACTTAAGACACTGTTTCATTTGGTCCCCCATTTTAATAAGGCAGGTGGCTTAGACACTCGCAGGACAAGCAGATTTCAGATGGCAATCGAAATACTCCCTATTTTGTAGTCGCGTGAAATTCACCTGCTCAGATCACTTCACTGAATCCAGATTGCAAGTCTTATCCAGATACCTCTCGGTTTAGGTTTACAAGAACCGGCAGCAATAATCTTACTAGTCTTTGGTGCTTCACATGTAAAGTTTGTTCTTGGCAGGGAATTAAGACATTCATTTTAGAGCATCACACAGTATCTGGAAGCAGACCAATGCAGCGAGTCACAGCATCATGCTCACAAGCGGTCATTTCATTCTGCTCTGGTGGACGGGTCCATTCCCACATGGAAGAAGAGACTACAGCTGTGCATGCAGTACAAAGAGATGCCATCAGTGGTGTGGGCCCAGGGGGCGGTCCAGCTAAACAGGTCACTTACATCCCTGAACATCTGTTCACGCTCCTGGTTGCCCCCAACTGGGTCTTGAACTTGCTCTGCCCTGGCCTGAAAGTGTTCAGTGTGGTTGCCAGGGAGAATGAAATCTTCTAGATCCCACAAAAAGTGAAATAAGTCAGGCTGGGTGGCGAGAATAGGGTGGGAGCAGACAAGCCGAGTAACAAGAATCGTTGTCTGGCAAGAGGAATCCATGAATGGTATCCCATTTGCTTCTTTGACCCTTGTGACCCAACGCTCTTTTCACCTCTTTGCTGATCTCAAAGGGATTGTCTACCTGACGCTGTTCTCCTGCCATGATATGTCAGTTCTTCAGAGTCTCCAACAAATGGCTCAGCCCATCTATCAAAGCACAGAAATGTGACTGTTGTTGCTACTGAAAGCCCCTACCATGCATTAAGATATTCCCTGTGTTTTCTCTCCTCACCCTTTTCGTGACCATGTAACAGGTGGGAACAGGGTTTTCTTGATCGTGTTGCGATGTAAGAATGTGCTAAAAATGTATCATATACTTACCCAGCACTATTCCTAAAAGTCTGCAGATGCCACATTTTGGCTGTCTGCCCTGTTGGATTTGCCAGTCAGTGGGATCACATCCAAATGTTTGCCTTCATTGTCATTCACGAAGCAAGGATAGTTTGTGTGGGAAAGAGAGGTGTGGAAATATAACCTACAATAGGACGGGGAAGGTTACTTTCAAACCTGAGGTATGTCTGTAGTTCTCTCTAAGCTGTAGTTCTCTGAGCTCTACCATAGTTTAGTAGTTGGAATGGACGATACATGAAGAAGCTAGATACAACTCAAGCGTATAGCTGGACATGTGCTGGGTCCATACTGTCCGTGCAGGTACCACGAGAGAAAATGAGTCTCCTGCCGGCCTCTGTGTAGAGAGCGGTCAGTGCTCACTGACACTGGGTCATAGTTGGAGGATAAATGCCTTGAAGCTGTTGGTTGTAGACTGTTTCTTTTTATACAGAAGGTTTAGCTGCTTTCCTTAAGAATTGCATTGAGTGGTCAAGAAGTCCTGGCCAGTTAATCTGTCACAGTCATAATACTTAATTTAATTTAATTTAATTGCGGGTTTATATAGCGCTAGGAATCGACTCCCGGAGGAGTATCTCCACGCTTCGACCGCTGGGGAACCCGTCCTGGCTCACCCTGAGAGATGGTCCCTGATGGGTATCTCTAAGGTGCGACCAAGCATCCCCGGCGGTCTGGGGGGGCCGTTGTGAAGATGAGGCAAGCTGATGCCCAGAGTTGCCGAGTGTGGTTTCTGACTAGAGTAGGCACCGAGGCGAGAATTATCGAGTCCGCTGACCCTGGTCCACGACCCTGCCACGTCGGGAATCGAACCCTGGTCCCGGGCCGTTCTCTGCTTACGGGTCTGCCGCCTCTAACCAGTGAGCCACACTTCTCCATATTTCTAATACTTGGTTCCTATAAGTGCCTGCTGGAACAAGTGGAGTCTCTGTGGTGTAGAGAAGTTGTAGACTTGGTCTTGTGTCAGAACCCTATTTGATTCTACCCTTTCTGAGGATGTGCCCAAAGAACTTGGTGCTGCTGAGCAGGATGTGACAGTTTCTTTAAATACATCTTCTTCGCTAACAACATTTTTCACCTGCAGAAAGTAGACAATAACTACTTATTCTGCTTTTAACTGTGTTATCCTGTTAGTAATCCTAGTTCGACTTTGGTATAGCTTTAGCTCTTTTGTGCTGTTCTTTCATTTATGATATATTTATCTTAGGAAAGGCGTGGGCTTTTTCTTCAAGTTGTTTTGGACGTTTATGTTGTTCATCACTTGAATTTGAAAGTTTTTAGTGCCCTCCTCATTTACTTTTCTGAAAGAAGTCGTGACTTCTTGTCGTTCGACCAGAGGCAAAGTCACTTCACAGTAGCCTGCTTGCTTCTGGGAATATCCCCAGTCTGTGGTTTGGCAGGAGCTCACCCGTAATGTAATGGACGACTGTGACTTTGGTGAAAGGGTTATTGCTTTCACCCAAGTCTATATTTTCTAAGAGTCATTAATGAACCAGTAGACTCAAATTGTCAGACATTTTAAAATGTAAAGAAAAGTCTAACACCTAAACCCATTTATTTCTTCTTTATTGAGTTGGAGTAAAATACATTAAAATAAACATCTCCTCTAAACTAGGTCTCTTATGCTATCATTTATGTGGAATAATTAAAAATTATTTTTCTAACACTCATGAGTGGCTCTTAATTGAAGGGCATTTAGTTGCTCTTCATCCATTGGTAGAAACTTTAATTAATAACTTCAATTTTCCAATAGTTTTTAAAAGGAGTACATTTACAATACCACTGTATGCTATTATTTTTTTAATTTGCAAAATACTCTTGATAGTACCTGATGAAATAGTCATGAAATGTGTACAAACAAAAATATTAAGTTCTACTTTGAGTGACATGTGCCATAGCCATGTCTTCTTGTTCGATAAACTGCAATTCTTATTCAATTTGCCTACTTGCGAATTGCCGAAATATAGAGTATTAGTAAAATATCTTAGTGCAAAAAGTCAGACCATACTGTCTCCAAAGTGAATAAACGTATAGATAATTTAATATTTCCATGTTCAGCTTGGATTCATGATTGTTGTAAAACAGAACTATCCTCAAGCATCAGACCTAAAGAATGGAAAGTAATATGGGCAATGTACAAGTTCAGCTTGTGTTGTTATTGCATTCAAATATTATGCACATTAAGATTTAGTTGAATGTTCTTTTAAGCAACAGTTTTGTGCAAGAGTATAGTCCGTCATAAATAATGCATTGCATACTTAGATCTTTTCCCTATAAATTTGGCCTATAAAAATCATGTTTTGATCACATGAGCTCACTATTATGAAATTGTTCGATTTCATCAACTGTTAAATCAATAATAACTGTAAATATGTTGCTTGTTATTTTTACTCCTTAATACATGATGGGCTTGGGTTTGGTTTACCAGAAGCATCAAGTAAATGTTTATTTCTCACAAATTAAAGTAGTTCATTTGTGATGCCAAGTTTCCTACTGTATGTTTTCTTCATTTTTTTATTAGAAGAAAAGAAAGGTTTCCTTAGGATTTTTTTATTCAGTTTACTGCTTTCACATTCGCTTCATTCGGCAGTTTTCTCTTTCTGATTTTGTAAGCTGTATATGATTTTCTTGACCCTCTAATTGCTGAGGTTGCCCCCTCAGTTTTCCCTCCCTTCTAACCCCTGCCTTTTTTTTTATTTTTTTTTTTTTATTTCTTTATTCGCAGCTAGGGTAACCACTCAGTATCGTGTGTATCACATTTACAAACAATATGCAACATAAACAATAGCAATGTTATAACCAATATACGTAAGTGGTGGCAGCGAGCATAATGCAATAGTCTACATATTTTCATATTTTCTCCCCAAAAAAGAAAAAGCAAGAAAAGGTATACAGCAACTTGTGAGAGTATCAGAGCAAGTGTACAGAAACAAAAATTACCATACCAAATAAAGAAAACCCCTAATCAAGTGTGTAAGCGGCGGAGAACACAAGAGAGCAGTGCAGCCAGGACAACAAATGCAGATTTACCACACTAGCACCTAGGTGGTGTAAGCAAAATCATGGTTTGTGTCAAGCCAGATCGTGTTACGTTCAGGTTATGCAAGAAACAACGGCCACATTAATACCAAACGCATCACAGTGTGCCACCCAAACAATCATGCATCACAAGGCTCACATTCGCTGCGTCGCAGCAGGCAGTGGTCTAATGTCCGGCCACATGGCAATGGTGGATTCCGGAGCAGTGCAACAGGTGTGACATGCTAGCCCACCCCCTCTTTTACAATGGAGTTAATCACCTGTGACTGCTGTTCCCGTGTGATCTTCTCGATGTATGTGCGAAATGGCCCCCAGGTGTCAAGCGGCCGTGAAGCCACCGGGACCTGCTCGGAGTACTCTACACTGTTTACATTGCAGTGTGACATGCTGCGGAGCCAAGCCTGCGCACTGGGAGCACGTCTGGCCCCCCATAATAATGCGACCTCCCTCTTCGCCAGGAGCAAGCCGATTGCAGCCAGCTTGCGCGCAGGACGCGGGAAATTAACCACATAGCCAAGCAGCGCAACTTCAGGAGTCGGCATCAACTCCAATTCCAACATATCCCCCAGCATTCGGTGAACCTGAAGCCAGTATTCATGTAATCGCGGACATGTCCAAGAAAGATGGGCAAAGTCAGCCTGCGGCGCCCGGCATTTAGGACAAGAGTGCGACCTATTTGGGTCTATCTTGTGTGCAAGAACAGGGGTGTAATACATACGTCTCAGGAATTTAAAATGTATAAGCTTGTGCCTACTATTCAGGGACACGGTCCTAGTGACCGCACAGCACGCCGCCCATTGATCGTCGGTTATGGGGTTACCCAGATCAGTCTCCCATGCAGCGCGTACCTTTGCATCCCGCGAAGGGAGAGCGGACAGACATAGCTTATATAGTTTAGAGACAACATGTGAGCCCGTCTGGCTCTGTATTATGAATGTGAGCATCGCAGCGTCTTCGGGGGGAGTGGGAATGTGTTAAATTCTGCTCGGAGCATAGATCTAAGTCTGGTCAGCGTGAAAGAGTCCATGAAGGTACGGTCCGCAAATCGCAGATCCTCCGTTACAGAGAAAGCATGCACTTCCGGGAAAAGATCCCCAATAGTTTCCAACTGAAATTTGGATAATGTGCGCTGCACCACCTTTTCGTTGGTGATAGGAAGCCAGTGTGAGTTGGGCAGTGGAAGGGCGGGAGAGTAATGCGTGTGCATGTGTAGCAGTCTGCGTAATTTATCCCAAGCCCAGCACGTGGTGGACACCGTCTGGATGTCCTGTGGGTCCCGGGGAAAGCCTTTGGGGAGGAGTGACTGAAGAGAAACCGGCAACACAAGGTCGGCCTCCGGTTTTAAGTGTAGAATCCTGGCATCAGGGTGCAACCAATAATAAGCATAAGAAGACTGCGCAGCTAAATAATATAAGTAAAAATCGGGCACGCCGTATCCACCACGCTCATAGGGGAGCGTCAAGGTATTCCAGGACGCCCGTGGGTTCCTGCCACCCCACACCAACCTCAACAACATTGTGCGAAGTTGCGTGAAAAAAATCTTGGTCAGGGGTATCGGGATATTATTGAACAAGTACAAAAACCGTGGAAGTACGATCATCTTTATGATGGCAATCCGGCCCGCCATAGACAAAGGAAGACGGAGCCATCGCTCCATACGATCCTCCAAAAATCCAGAGCGCGCCCATAGTTCAAACGGACGATGGACACGGTGTCGAGGTGTAATGAATCCCCAGATATTTGACGGAGTCCGTGTTCCACTCCAAAGGAAAGGCGCATGCCCATTCGGAGGTGGAGGGAGTGAGCGGGAAAATGACCGATTTGTGCCAGTTTATGCGGAGGCCCGAGTATTCCCCAAAACTGGCTATTTCCAACAGTAGTGGCTCTAGGTTAGTCTGCGGCCTGCGGACATACAATATCGTGTCGTCTGCATAAAGGGAGACGAGGAGAGGGCCAGTACGAAACTGAAGTCCTCTGTGCAGATGTTTCTCCTGAAAATGCCGCACCAAAGGGTCCATCGCCAGGATGAACAGCAGCGGAGATAATGGGCATCCTTGCCGGGTGCCCCGCGAAAGTGAAAAACTGTCCGTGATGGTGCCGTTCAGATGTATGCGTGCGGTAGGTGCCGTATATAATAACTCCACCGTAGCCACAAACATCGCAGGCATCCCCATTCGCCTCATGATGGACAAAAAAAGGGCCACTCCAGAGTGTCAAACGCTTTTTCTGCGTCAAGAAACACAGCTGCAGCAGGGAGTAATGGGTCCATCCGGTGGATAACGGAGAACAGCGTTCTCAAATTAAGAGAGGTGGATCTATGTGGAACAAATCCGGACTGTTCCGGGGAAATGATGGACTCCAGTAGAAGCAACAACCGAATCACAAGAACCTTGGCAAGAATCTTATAATCCAGGTTCAATAGGGACAAAGGTCTGTATGACCCACAAGACGAGTGGTCACGCCCCTCCTTCGGGAGTAGCACAATCACCGCCTCTCTAAGTGAACCCCTGCCTTTGACATTTGGGATTGTTTGATTTTAAGCCTTCAGACGTTTCCCCCCTTAGAAGATATCTAGGCCAAATGTGTGTCCTTTTCACTTCCTTTTGTGAATCGTGAAGTTACTCCGTGTTTGTCATTTACCCTGCTGGGGGTGGGAGGACCGGAAAAAATAGCCAAAATGTGGCAAATATTTTGATTTTACCAAACAAATGGGAGAAAGTGTTTTGTATGAGTATTTCATTTTTCTTCTAAAAATGACAGCAACAAAAACATAGTTTCGACGTGTTTGCACTTTCTGAGTGATGTTCAATGTACCCCATTTTTGTGGTTTCTGCCTACTTTGAAATATTGGGGGGGAAAGAGGTTTGAAACTCATGGGTGAACCACAAAACTATAAATTTTCGAACACTGGACGAAATTCTGAATTCATCTCCAAAGGGATCTTTAGTGTATATCATTTAAGGTTTTCCCAAAGAACCTCATTGGTGACATAAAAAAAATTGATAATGAAAGTAAGTAGGCAAAAAGAAAAATGAGCGATAAGGTTTTCATTTGTACGTTTTTGCACTGAAGGCCAATCTGTGAAAGTTATTAATTGGTATATACGTCAGGCTCTTTCAGTCACAGAAGTGCAATAACCTAAAATGTCAATTGAGCCTTGATTTACAATGATTTATTTTTCATTGTGTTCCATCCATTCACCACTTCATAAGGAAGAATTCAATGAATGAAAAATTAGTGTAAAGGAAAGCTTAGCATTTTTTTTAAATGTATCCAAGAATCTGAAGTTAGGCATGAGGTTACTCGTATCACTGAATTTTGGATTACCCATAATTCCATGTGATTCTGTGTTTTTTTTAATGTGTTTTTGTGCAGAGTGACTTACAATATAAATGGAATCAATAGCTAATACCATGTCCTAGGGTTCTACTTTCTCACTCGTGTCCTGATAACAATGGTATGAAAACAAAGTCCTGTGCACACGTTTGAGAAAATCAATTCAAATAAACCACATTTATCTGCAGTTTCGTTCATAAACCAGAAAACAGACAGCAAGGTCGACAACAAGTAGTAGTTTTTTCTTTGTTTTATGCGATAATTGGTCCTCCTTCCAGTAAATTCTCATAAATCTCGTTTGCAGTGATTATGTAACAGTCTATTTATAATCTGAATGTTATATCAGTTATTGCCTTTTTTCTCTTCTCAGTGATAATTGTCAAATCATGTTTAACTGTTGTTTTTTTTTTACCCAAGTCTTCCATCCTGTTGAATGTTCCTATTGTCGGTGTGAGAGCATGATGGGTTTCCGCTACCGATGCCAGCAGTGTCACAGCTACCAGCTCTGTCAAAATTGTTTTTGGCGTGGCCATGCCAACGGCCCTCATAGCAACCAGCATCAAATGAAGGAGCATTCGTCTTGGGTACGTACGCGTTCTTTGATGTTCTGATCTTGCTGCTTTCATGAATTGTATCTTTTAATTTAGAGCTACTTTAGCGTGTCTAAGTGGGGTATACCCAGTGGCATTAGGAGGGAACTGACAACTAACAGCACATGGTTGTAAACTCACCCCTTACTCCAGAAGTCCTACCATTGACAAAACGCAGACAAGTCAAGGGAACACTCTCCAAAGATGTGAAGGCCAATTATTTTAGGAACATAAACAGGATAACAAGACCTGCAGGTAGGAAAAACAGAGGAATGGGGAGAAGACAACAAGGGTGTGGGTATGCTAATGGTGATTGAACTGAGCCAAGTTGGAACCTTAAAACACAGGAAGTTGCGAGGCATAGATTGATTACCGCTCTAGATACTTGAAATCTCTTGGAAAAATCTGCCCTATCCTGTTGCTTGAGTGGAATCCCTGATTGGTGGTTTGAGTCAGGTCCTTCTGCCAGTCCTTCCCTCTAATCCCCCGCCTCCACAGGGCTGTCCTCCACCTTTTCCAATCTAAGTCTTGCTCTGTGTCTTCTATTCTGTGATGTCTTACTCTGTGAGATGTGAGTGAGTGGTTTATTCTTCATACTGGCCCATCTTATCTCGGGTACCCTTACTTATCTCCTGGCAGTTTCTGGTTTGGATTAGGTTCATGCATTTGCAGGTGTCATGGTTGTGCTATTTCATGTAAGCTAGGAAGAAGGTATCTTGAGCTGAGGAGATTTCAGGTATGTGTCACCAGAATGGTATAAAGGTTTGAGGTTAGGGATTCCTTCACAACATTGGAGTAATGAAGGTGCTTTAACTCCTAGACAGAGGCAAATGTTAAAAATGAAAATGTAAATTCTTCAATAGCTTGAGAGATTCTCTGTTGTCATCTGGCTTCTTGGCATTGCTATATCATGGGCAGAGGTGCTTTTCAAAACGCTTTGCTGGTCAAAGAAGGATTCCATTCTACAGTGAACAACTCGTAGGGTTCTTAGTGTTGTGGTCCTTCCAGTGGAAAAGGTTTGGCAATAAGTTAATGCTAAACTCTGTAAATCCATGTGACCATTTCCTTTCACAGCCCCACAACTAGCAGCTGTTTCTGTAGCCAAAAAGGGCTGCAAGAGCAGGAGCCCTCTTGGTTGGTGAGTGTAATGAGAGTACACTTTAGAGAATGTTTTTTTTTTTTTTTACAGAAAATGCCAAGGTAAGTTTGCGTCCGAAAGTCACAAGTCTTGGATTCCAAACTAGTATGCTGCCTTTCAGGACTAAGACCCTTGAATGGGATTCTCCATTAAATCAATAAGCACTGTTGTACACTTATGAAGAAAGTGGGAGTCCAGAAATAAAACTATTAATAATCTGTCTTCAAACTTCAAATGATGAAATAAGGCTGCCCTGGGTGAAGATGTATTCTGAGTGTTTAAGACGTGTGGGTACTGCGTGAAAGGCATTTTACCCAGGCCCTTGGTTGAAATCAGAGCTTGTGTTTATGAGACCCTATTTATCTCTTAACTTGACCTGACCGGCAGCTGTTACTGCTGTTATTGTTTCCCAAGGTCTTTTTCTACATAGTCTGGTTTGGAATCTAGTGGGCACTCAAAGGCTAATCAGAGCTAACCACAGCAATGGTAGTACTTGGTAATCCCACCCTCTTTGGCCTGTGGATGGCTGGATCAAGTCAGTGTGTGACCTGTTGTCTTCTTAAGAAAGGAGTGGGGGTTGGATAGAATTTCTGATGTTCCCAGAAGAAAAAGGCAACATCTCCACATCTTTCCTCTACCAATCCGTTACAAACATTAACAGTTAAGAGAGTAAAACAAACACAAGATAAGCAGTCTCCTGGATCAAAAGTGGCTGTTTGGGTGCAGTACAAAACAAAAATGGAAATAGAGGCTGTTGATTTGACATATCTTACCATGATCTTTCCATAGAGACTACCCCAGCACCAATTGAACATAAACTGGACTAAAGCTTTTTGAAACTACACATACGTTCAAAGTCTTGAGGGTCTGCCCCAAACTGCTGTCACAAGAACAAACGGAATACACTTAAACAAGTATTGGCTACACCAATATGTCTCTCCTAGGGGTGAGTTATTGGCTTTGGTAATCGGTGGGGGTGGAGAGCTGGAGTGCTGGTCGGAGGAGGGAATGGGATGGTTTGTTATTTAATCAAAAAAGGACCATGAATCGGCCTGCACCTTTTCATTTTGCCGTACATCAGTCCATATCTTTTCTGTTTAAGTTTAGGTGCAGTTCTCACACTCCACTGCCTTGTTACTTCTCATCTGGAAACTGTCAATCCCAGGTTGCAAAGTTGTTTTGGGTAATTGACTGGTGTTAACTCGATCCAAATTCCTAACCCAAATAGTTTTGCCTTTGGTGTCCCGGTGACTCTTGAACTTTATGTGATTGAGCCTTCTAGCTGCAGATGTCTACCTTAGAATATACCCCAGGCATCGAGCTGGATCTGGAAGTTTTCAAGCAGTACCCCTCTGCGCGAGTAGGTGGCGTAGTTTGTGCTAGAAGTGACGTGCGTGGTGCCTATATAAGCTCCACCTTAGTGGGCTGATGTTAGTTCTCTCTGTTCGTTCCAGATATAGCTGATCTGTGAATAGCTACCCTTAGTTGCTTGTTTACTTTTTTTTCTTCGACTTTTTGTCAAAACTTGTTTCAGACCATGTGGTCCCTGTCACAGGCAGATGTGCTAGACAAAAAAAGACTGATTTGCATATGGCCATGTATGAACTGGGGTGGCAGAGTGGGCTAAAGAACGGTGATGGATTAAACCCAGATCTGTTGACTGGGTGTGAGTGTTTGATTGGTTCAGATTCTCCGTCCATCTCCACCCCCTTTTGTACCGCTTTGTTCGCCATAAATTGGCAGGGTATGCTCAGACGTGAGTCCCTTGCTCACTTTGCCACTGGATTCAAGCAAGCCTGGCTGAAGACGGCTGTAATGCCAGAAACCGGTCCTAGGAAGCTTGAATCCGGTCCAGGGAAGGCATGGCTTGGCAGTTCGGGCTGGACTGTTCCCATGAGGCACAGGGTCAGACTGATTTGCATATGGCCATGTCTGAACTGGGGTGGTGGAGTGGGCTAAAGAACGGTGATGGATTAAACCCAGATCTGTTGACTGGGTGTGAGTGTTTGATTGGTTCAGATGCTCCGTCCATCACCACCCCCTTTTGTACCGCTTCATTCCCTTTGTGGCCACCTCCTCACCCATGCCACCCACTTACGACTGGCTGACGGAGGACCACCTCTCCTTGCTCCGTCAGGAAGTATTGGCTCTCTTGGCATCAGAAGTATGTTGTGGTTGTTAATCGCACTTCTTTCTGGTGCCCAAAAGGACTTGCGCCGTTGTTTTGTCCTAGACCTGCACCATTTCAATCTCTTCCTGGAAAAAGAGAAATTCAAAATGCTCAAGTCCTGTCTGCCCTGGACCCGGGATACTGGTTGGTAACATTGAACTTGCAGGATGCATAATTCCACATCTCCATCCTGCCTGCCTGCCCATAGAAATTACCTGTGGTTCACGGTGGGCCAAGAGCTCACTGTTTGCCGTGCCCTTCAGTCTTACCATGGCTCCTTGGTTCTTTACCAAGGTAATGGCGGTAGTTGCAGCACATCTACAGAGGTCCGGGTTTCTAGTCTTCTCCTACCTATAGGATTGATTGTTGAAAGCGATTGCGGCCAAGGCAGTAGTCTTCCACCTTCAAACTACTTTGAACGTCCTGAACTTGCTGGGGTTCACTATAAGCTTATTGAAGTCACACCTGGCTCCCTTTCTTCAGGGCATATACTCCAGAGCAGCTAGTTCAAGATATTCAGGCTATGATGCAGATGTTTCAGCCTCCATTCTGGATCCTGACTCTGAGGCTGTTGGACCTCATGGCCTCCTGGATCCTGCTTGTAAACAATGCCTGTTGGCATTGCAGGCTCTGCCGTGGGGCATGAAGATACAATGGGCACATCATCAGGGGAATTTCTGACATGATCCAGATCTTGGAGGGCACTGCGAAAGATCTGCAGTGGTGGCTGACGAATCGTGATTGGTTCAGTGGCAGACTCCTCTCCCTTCCTCAGGTGGAGATCAGAAGACTCTGTTCTCCGGTGGAGGCTGGGCTTCACATTAACCTGCTGGAGCTTCAGCGATTCACTTGGCATTGAAAGCCTTTCTTCCTTCGATTGAGAGAAAGCTGGTGCAGGTGCTCACAGACAACACCTCCAGCATGTGGTACTGCAACAAACCTGGTGGGATCGTGGATCCTTTGTCAAGAGGTTCTGTGCCTCTGAACATGGCTGGAACGCCAGGGCATTTCCCTGGTGGTTCAACACCTGGTGGGCTCTCTGAATGCTACAGTCGACAAACTCAGCCGTTGATTCCTTACGCATCACAAATGGCATATCCATCTGGATGTGGTGCAAGGTTTCGCTCAAGAGTGAGGAGAGCCGTGGTTGGATCTGTTTGCCTGCACTGAGAATCCGTGACATCAGCAATTCTGCGTGCTGGTGTTTCCAAGGCGGCTGTCTTAGAGATACTTTTCGCCTTGAGTGGAACTCCGGCTTCCTGTAAGGCTTTCTGCAAATTCCACTCCTGGCCAGAGTTCTCAAGTAGATCAGGAATGACTGGGCCCAAGTCATTCTTGTGGCTCCGGATTGGAAATGGAGAGTTCTGGTATTCTGAGCTGTTGAGCATGAGCATCGGCCCCTCGATCAGGCTGCCTCTTTGGTAGGATAGTTTGTCACAGTAACAAGGAGGGTCCTACACCCAAACCTGTGCCCCCTCCACCTTTATACATGGAGACTGACGGCTTTCGACCTTCCTCTCGAAGTCAGTGATGTTATTCTGACAGGCATGCGTCCCTCCACCAAGTTGATCTACACCTGCAACTGGGATACATTTGTTGCATGGTGTGCACCTAGGAGCATCAATTCTCCCTCTGCACCCCTTTCTCAGGTTCTTCTGTTTGTTCTATCCTTGGCCCACCAGGACTCTGCTCTGGGCACAGTTAAGGGCCATTGATCAGCCATTTCAGCATTTTTGCGGTTGCCGGACCAATATTTGTTCAATTAACATGTTGTGGCAAAGTTCCTCAAACCTTTATAACATGTTTCTCCCAAGGACATTCATCGTGCTTCAGTGAGACTTAAATCTGGTTCAGGTCTTTTTGTTGTGTGCGCCTTTTGAGCTGCTGCCCAACTGCCCTTTCAAGTTATTAACCATCAAGACCTCTTTTCACCTCTTTTCTAGAGGCCATAACATCGGCTAGGGGGGTCAGCGAATTACAGGCACTCTGTGCACCCTCCTTATACCACCTTCTTTCTGGGCAAGCTGGTACTCCGAACACGTGCCTCTTTCCTCCCAAAGGTTGTGACTCCTTTCCAGGTCGGCCAGAACATTACCTTGCCTACCTTCTTTGCTCTGCCTCATCCTTCTAAAGAAGAGGGGAGACTCCACCATCTGGACCCAAAAAGAACATTTTTGTTCTACCTTGTTCACACACAAAAGAGTTCAAGGTGGATGATCAAGTTTTCGTTGGGTACGTCGGGGCCAAGAAAGGGAAGCCTGTGCAGAAACAGACCATCTCAAAATGGATTGTGCTCTGCATTAAAATCTGCTACTCTTTAGCCAAGAAACAACCCTTTGAGGGATTGTCAGACAGCTATGTGGGCATCTGTGCACATGTTTACCAAGCTCTACTGCCTGGACAGTCCGGTCTGACTTGACGGCCACTTTGCCTGTTCGGTCCTGTAAGACTTCATGGTTTGTCGGTTCACAGCCCCACCTTCAGGGAGGCATTGCTTGAGTATCTATTCTGAGGTAAGAACTCGGGCGGCTAAAAGTCTCTATCAGATGAACAATTTGGTCACCTTTGGTAATGCCTTATCTGGTAGAGACTACCTAGTTGCAGATTCCTTGCTGACCCTCTCATCCTCACTGCTCTGCAAACTGATTACATACAGTGTGAGGGTCACCCTTCTAAGGGCTTTACAAATTCTCACCAGATGTTGGTCTTCATCATGGCTCCCTGATCCTTGCATGGAAAGTCAAGAAAAGACATTGATGTCAGTATGCCTAGGTGGCACATATATATATATATATATATATATATATACATCGCATTCAGCCAAGAGATGGCCATTGTCACGGTTAACCGTGACAAAGGCCATCTCTTGGCTGAAACGTTGGTGGTGGTGATGGTGGTGTTCATTATGCTTTAATAAAAGCAATTAAAACTACAACTTCTGGAGTGCCATGGAATTCTTCTTTTGGGATATATATATATATATATATATATATATATATATATATATATATATATATATATATATATATATATATATATATATATATATACATACATATATTCCTGAAACGCGTCAGGCTTTACATGTTTGAAGATTGCTCTGAAAGCATCCAAGGAGCGAGCAGTGAAATGGATCCAAATAAACGTGCTGAATTGAACTTCGTGTGGCTGTGCTTCAATGGGGCTTCCTGTGTTTGAATTTGATGTATATCGGCTGTTGCCCAGTCGATAAGAGAGGCCCACCTTTGACAGGGTCCGTGCAGGCTCTGAGCTGGGGCTTGCAAACAACGGAACGAAGACAAGAACAGCTCCAATACAGGTGGTGCTGCCTTGCGCACGATTTCTCTGCTGCAAAAACGCAATTGGTGAGCTTCCAGCGCACTCTCTACTCCACTTGGTGAACAATTGGTTCCATTTGCAAGGACTGGTGAGTGGCCCCACCGGGGGAAGAAGGTCAGCGTACTACAAAGCACAGAATGCTTTGCGGTGTAGCCACGCCCACTGTGGCAGGTGACATTGATTATAAGAGCAGACGCTGCCTGAAATCTGCTCCTCCAGCCCTTCATGAACTATGCCTCTGAAGAAAGGATTGATTCCTGAAACGCGTCAGGCTTTACATGTTTGAAGATTGCTCTGAAAGCATCCAAGGTGCGAGCAGTGAAATGGATCCAAATAAACGTGCTGAATTGAACTTCGTGTGGCTGTGCTTCAATGGGGCTTCTTGTGTTTGAATTTGATGTATATCGGCTGTTGCCCAGTCGAGAAGCGAGGCCCACCTTTGACAGGGTCCGTGCAGGCTCTGAGCTGGGGCTTGCAAACAACGGAACGAAGACAAGAACAGCTCCAATACAGGTGGTGCTGCCTTGCGCACGATTTCTCTGCTGCAAAAACGGAATTGGTGAGCTTCCAGCGCACTCTCTACTCCACTTGGTGAACAATTGGTTCCATTTGCAAGGACTGGTGAGTGGCCCCACTGGGGGAAGAAGGTCAGCGTACTACAAAGCACAGAATGCTTTGCGGTGTAGCCACGCCCACTGTGGCAGGTGACATTGATTATAAGAGCAGACGCTGCCTGAAATCTGCTCCTCCAGCCCTTCATGAACTATGCCTCTGAAGAAAGGATTGATTCCTGAAACGCGTCAGGCTTTACATGTTTGAAGATTGCTCTGAAAGCATCCAAGGAGCGAGCAGTGAAATGGATCCAAATAAACGTGCTGAATTGAACTTCGTGTGGCTGTGCTTCAATGGGGCTTCCTGTGTTTGAATTTGATGTATATTGGCTGTTGCCCAGTCGAGAAGCGAGGCCCACCTTTGACAGGGTCCGTGCAGGCTCTGAGCTGGGGCTTGCAAACAACGGAACGAAGACAAGAACAGCTCCAATACAGGTGGTACTGCCTTGCGCACGATTTCACTGCTGCAAAAACGGAATTGGTGAGCTTCCAGCGCACTCTCTACTCCACTTGGTGAACAATTGGTTCCATTTGCAAGGACTGGTGAGTGGCCCCACTGGGGGAAGAAGGTCGGCGTACTACAAAGCACAGAATGCTTTGCGGTGTAGCCACACCCACTGTGGCAGGTGACATTGATTATAAGAGCAGACGCTGCCTGAAATCTGCTCCTCCAGCCCTTCATGAACTATGCCTCTGAAGAAAGGATTGATTCCTGAAACGCGTCAGGCTTTACATGTTTGAAGATTGCTCTGAAAGCATCCAAGGAGCGAGCAGTGAAATGGATCCAAATAAACGTGCTGAATTGAACTTCGTGTGGCTGTGCTTCAATGGGGCTTCCTGTGTTTGAATTTGATATATATATATATATATATATATATATATATATATATATATATATATATATATATATATATATATATATATATATATATTCAAGGACTGGTGAAGTCTGAAACGCGTCACTGAGGAGAAAATAAACATCTGAGCCATACCTTCCTGTGGTCCGTGTCTCTCTTACCCTGCGAGGAGCAAGCTGGAGAGTCGTTTTGGTGTGGATATATATATATTTTCTTTTTTATTTTGGAGTTTGTAGAGCACGCAGCTACCCCCAACGGGGGTGTCCCGGCGCTAAGGCAGTTGACTGTAAGAGGGGGAAGGGAGGAGACTATATCTGATTGAAAAGCCAGGTTTTAAGGGCACCACGGACAGTAAGCTCCGTCTCTGATAAGCGGATGAAAAGTGGCAGGGTGTTTCAAAGTTTAGCGGTCCTAACCGCGAAAGCTCTGCCGCCAGTCATAGCCTTTCGAAAGTGGAGAGAGATCTAGATGGTTAGATCTCAGGGTACGGGTGTGGCGGTAATGTTGGAGCTTATTTCTCAGATAAACCAGGCCCCATCCCCTGGTTGCTCTGAACTCCAGAGTCAGGGCCTTGAATTCAATATTCCTAATTACGGGTAACCAGTTCCAAAAGCTTCTCTGGGAATGCATTCTGCCCATGGCTTAATGTTGGCTTTCTGGTTTGTAACTCACATTTTCTGGCTTTCTGTTTGCTGGCTTTTGAGTGTTTTAGGCTGTCGAGCATGTCTTCGTCCCTCCTGTGGAGCAAAGTTTGTTCACCATTGCACCTTGTATTCTTCCACAAGTACTCCTTTCTGTAAACCGGCATTTTAAATTGTGTTCTTTTTTTTGTCACATTTGCTGTGCATTCAAAGACAGAGGCTAAATGTCAGGCTCTGTCCTCCGAGGGAGCTGTTGTTTACTTTTCTTTCTCTGATTTCAAATTGAGAAGATTTAGGTTAAAATTTTACCGGGTACTGGGAAAGAAAAGGTTTTATCTAGCACATAACAAAATGTAAATGTCTGTAAATCATCTGTGCAAAAAATTCTGAATATATCAGAATCAGGAAAGCACAAATGCAGCACTTTTTAGGTTTCGTCCTGGCGTTGCAACTGCGTAGCAGTTACTCCGCCCAGGCGAAATCTAATGTTATCTCTATATTGGGGACTTGAAACCGCCCCTTCTTCCATTGGCTAGCTCCATAAATGGAGGCTAGCCATTGGAAGAGATTGGCCGTCAATCACGTTTTCCAGAGAAAACGCGATTCGGGGGCGTTTCTGGGTCTTTTTTTAAGCCCCGCCCCTTGTTGCCGTGTGTCCCGGGCCGCGCTGTGATTGGCTGCAGGCCCGGGACACCCCAGTGACGTCAGCCAATCACAGCACGACCCGGGACCTGACTTGTTTATGTGGGTTTAGATGTGCGGGCACGCTGCTCTGTACCAGGGCAATTTCAAATTAAGGTGCGATGTCAGTTTAAATTCTTCTGCATGGCTCATAAAGCTCTTTATCCAAAAAATCCCAGTTCTTATGTGTCAGAAATGTTTCAAAGATAGCGTCCCGTCCCTCAAGGCTGCTTCGCTGCACATTGGCTGGTAGACGCTTATTATACCTAAAGATCGCAGAGCTCTTCCAGGTGTCAAGGCTTTTTCTGTGGTCACGGCTCAAGCCTGGAACAAATTGACTTATTATATTCGTCTCAAATCTGATCTATTGACATTTCTTAATGGTTTGAAACCTTTTCTTTTTACTTATATTTAGATATCTTTGATTGGTAGGCAGTAAATGCGTTTGGCTGAGCGCCAGGACACCCGTTGGGTAATTGTGCGCTCAATAAACAGTAAATACATAAATACTTTCTCACTTTTCTTGTGCTCTCCTAGCTTCTATACATCTTCTCCCGTTTCTTCTTTCGCAGTTCTCCCTCTTTCTCTCCTCTCTGGGCTTACTACATCTTACCCTCTTTCCCCCAGCCTCCACTTAATATCCCCATCATCTCTCTACCACCTTTCTCCAATTCAGGTCTTCGTCTCCATTGCACTTACCTACTTCATGCCGTCCGCTCCTAACTTCTGCCCTCCGCTCCTAACTTCTGCCCTCTCCCCCCCCCTCCCTATTCCTTTTCGTTTTCTTCGATGGTTTCTCTCGTGTTCTTGCTTCCTGCACTCTTCTCTTACCTTTCCTCTTCCTACTCACTTTGATATTCTCACCCCCCCTTTTCCTTCCTCTTCCAGTTCTCCCGCCTTATCGTGCTTTCCTCCATAGCTCGCATTTACTCCTTGTTTTCCACCCACATTCTCCATTTCTGCTCACACTTTCTCTCTCTGCGTACAATCTTTCCTTCCACCTTCATATCACCTTTCTCCATATTTTTGTTCTTCATGCCATTTCTCATTTCCTCTCCGTCAATCAAAATGTTATAAATCCTAGTCTTTTTTTTTTTTACAACTTTCTTCCTGGCTCGCTCGCTACGTTACACCTCCTACCCAAGAGAGCACCTTCACCCCCAACCACCTCCCTCCCAATATTCACCCATTTCCGGTGAAGAGTTAACACTGATGCAGGCCCAGTAAAATACCAGCAAAGAAGAAATTGTGGCGGGCCGTTAAATGAACGTCAGCAAGGCACGCAGGCCCTACCCGCACCTCTGGGTCCCGGTGCCGCTGGACCGGTTGAACCGCCGACATAGCTACCTACAATTAAAACAGAATGAGCGCTTCAAGCACTTGCATTCAAGCCCAGATCACAGCACATGCCTGATGCTCAGTGCACAGCGGCCCTGCTCTATCTAACCCGGTGTCACTCTTAAAACCTCATAAAACCCGCCCGGGTTATGGGTCGCTTCAACTCCAACTTGCTAATGGCTCAAACGAATTTCCGCGGTGTTCGGAAGCGGCTACAAATTTCTGAAACTGCAGAAATAAAACGTTCGAGGTAATGAAAAAAAAGCCTTCCACTCGGTATCAGCAGGTTCGCACTAGTGACGCAGCACAAAACGCCATTTCCACACGGCAATAAACTCGAAGGCTGGCAATAAAAATGTCAGAAGGGTGGATTTACAGTCACGGGAGTCACTTGCTTTCCTTATCGCTTTTATTCGCTTGATTGTAATTTTCTTTCAAGATCAAACCAATATTATTTTGATTAATCGTCACGTGCCCCTCAAAGGGGTGGGGCCCATAGGCCAGTGCCCACTTTGCCTATTTGGTAATCCGGAACTTGCCCTGGAGCCACTGCACCTGCTGCACCCCTGGACTCAAGGGTACAGTTGGAGTAGTTGCGGTACTTGGAATTCTGGCAGAGCAGGGCAGGATTCCTAGGTGCTATGGTATGTTATGTTTGTGCAATTTGCAAAGCGCATGCCTATCATTTGTAGGGCACAGTAACGCTGTTTGGGGTCTGCATATCCATTGCATTCAGTCCCACGGTTTTCACTGACTGACCAGGTGTGTTTGGTTGTGTTTGCTCACTAAAGACTGCTTTGTCCAGAGTCTTACATAATGATGGCTCAATTTGGTACAAATGTGCCCGTTAGGGATGTTCATTGAGTACTAAGTGAATACATGTGTGTCCTGAAGGATTTTGTCATTTATTTAGTTCTACTCGGTAAAACAGATATCTATTAACTGTCCTGAACAGCTGTTCTGTATGTTTGCTTCCCTGCCCCCTCGCTGTGCTTGCTTCCCTGCCCCCTCGCTGTGCTTGCTTCTCTTCCCCCTGGCTGTGCTTGCTTCCCTGCCCCCTGGCTGTGCTTGCTTCCCTGCCCCCTGGCTGTGCTTGCTTCCCTGCCCCCTGGCTGTGCTTGCTTCCCTGCCCCCTGGCTGTGCTTGCTTCCCTGCCCCCTGGCTGTGCTTGCTTCCCTGCCCCCTCGCTGTGCTTGCTTCCCTGCCCCCTCGCTGTGCTTGCTTCCCTTCCCCCTGGCTGTGCTTGCTTCCCTGCCCCCTGGCTGTCCCTGCTTCCCTGCCTGTGCTTGCTACCCTGCCCCCTGGCTGTGCTTGCTACCCTGCCCCCTGGCTGTGCTTGCTTGTCTGCCCCCTTGCTGTGCTTGCCATTGGCAATGTAAATGACAATGCCATTTATTTATCTGTTTTCAAAACCAAGTCATAAACAAAAAAATTGTCATTTACAATGCCAATAGCTCTAACTTTTGAAAAGGCGAAACCGTTGCATTGTAAATGTTTGTTTGTAATTTGGAAGTATGGTGGAAACGAATATTTTAATACGATCAAAACAAATTAGTACACTAGGTGGTGCTATTTCCAAACATTCTCGTTTGTGCGCTGCATAGTTTTATCAGGAAAACTGTATGTGCAAATGTTATAGTTATTTCAATTGAAAATATGATGTCTGTAATGGCAGTGCACTAACATCCAATGCATACTCCACTTTAGCGCACTCTATGCCCCTCTACTCTACGACCCTCTACTCTACAACCAACAATCTACTCCAGTCCACCACACTCCATTCCACTCTATGCCACTTTATTCTATATGACTCCACGCCACTCCATTCTTTACACCGACTCTTGACACTTCGCTCTGCTCCACGCCACTCTGTCACTTTACGCCATTCGATACACCACTCTACTCCAGTTTGCAATACTTTACTCTACTCTGTGCCCCTCCAGTCTAGGCCTCTCTGTTCTACAACACTCTACTCCACTCCACCACACTCCATTCTGTAGTAGGGGATCTCTGTGTATAGTCATAATCTAGTGAATAGTCCCGCCCATGTGCGTGGACCCCGGAGCAATCAAAAATAATCTCTTACAGTGTCAAAAAAAGCAGAAATGCATAGACACTTAAGAGAAAATTTTAAAGACAGATAATGCAGCCTAAAAAGGCTACACTGTCCAGTACTTCAACTAGAAATTCCACCATAAAATCCACAAAACAGCAAAAGCCTGTACAGATTTCCATTGCTTTAATAGCAAAAACTCCCTCAGGAATGATAGAGAGAAGAACCTGGACAGACAAGCCCCATAGGCTGCCATTATGTGGCTCAAAACAGGATACTGTGCCTTTAAGAGAATCTTCCAGAACCTTCTCCCAGTATCCCAGAATGCATAGCAGGTCCAACTTACTTTCAGTTCTTTTTTCCGGCTCCTGCAAGCAGGACCCTGGAGCATTGAGCTCTCCCTTTTCAAGGGTTTTGTTGGTGTTTTTTCACTAATTTCGATTTTGTGTACTTTTAAAGTACTTTGGTGACTTTCTTCTTGGGTTTCTGCTCTCTTTGGCTGTCCATAATGCCTGCATTATTTGATAAATGCCCAGAGTGCTCAGGAAGAAGGCCAAGTCAGACCCCCATGAGGTGTGTATCCTCTGCCTTCCCTCTTCCCACATCCCAGAGGAGTGTGTGATCTGTAGAGGCTTCTCTGGCAGGACCCTGAAGGACAGGAGAAAAATCAGACTTCAGGGACTTGAAGAAAGAAGACTGAAGGCTCAAGGTGGGTCTGGAGGGGCTTCTGCTGCCCATGCTGAGGCCTCTGGGGGGCTCCCCAGGGGCAGGAAGTCCAGCAAGCGTCCAAGGTCTCCGTCTGGGTCAGTTGCTATGACCACGACGTCGAGAGGAAGGTCCACGGCCAGTTCCCGGTCTCCCCAGGGCTCTGGGTCGAGAAAACGTCGCCCGTCGACGTCGAGGGACGTTTACAGGCCGCCGTCGAACCCGGTGTCGATCTCCTCGTCGTCGCCGTCGAGTGGACGGCATCGGAGGGCCCGGCGTCGGCGCTCGCCGTCGAGGCAACACCGCCATTCGCCGTCGAAGACACGGACATCGTCGCCGTCGAGGGGATCCTCGTCGTCAAGGTCGCCGTCGAGATGGAGGAAATCTCCGGTGCCGAAGAAGTCGACGTCGAGGCGATCGAAGAGGTCGACGTCGAGGCGATCGAAGAGGTCGACGTCGAGGCGGTCGAGGTCGACGTCGAGGCGTCATCGCCCATCGTCGAGATTTAGAGGTTCGTCCATCTGGTCGGGGTCGACGTCGAGGCGGAGAAGCCGGTCGACGCCGAGGAGTGTGAAACGGTCGATGCCGAAGGGCCGTTCGCCGTCAAAGGAACCACGATCGACGTCTGAGCACCGATCGTCGACGTCAGGAGGTTGTAAGGACAGGCCCAGGACTGTGGGGGGCTCCCCACAGTCAGGACAGGATGGTGGCTCGCCGGGAACGGCATACTCCGAGGTGTATACCCCGCAGAAGCCTACTGCACCGCCTCCTTTGCCTCCTTTGCCTAAGGGCCCACCTCCGAGGGTTTCGACCCCTCCTCCGTTGCCTCCTCTACCGGCTCCTCAGGCCCCGGTTCCAACTGTTCCTCCTCCCCCGGTTCCACCGAGATCGGTGTCGATGCCCAAATTGCCGACACCTCCGAAGAAGACTCCTAAGTCGAGGGTTCCTCCTAAACCCAAGACGTCAGACCCGGGGAGGCCGGCGGAGCGTCCCAGACCCAAGAGATCGAGGTCACGCGCGGGTAGAAGGGACAGGTCGAGGAGTGGACGCGGATCCTCCTCGAGATCCAGGCATCGCCATAGGTGGCATAGGTCCAGGTCTCGTTCTGCCTCTGGGACCCGTTCCTACTCACCTACGTTGTCAGATTCACCGGAGACGAGGGTGTCCCCGATTGATGATATTGGCACGTTCCAGGAGGTTCTCCTGCGCGGGGCGGCAAAGTTGGGAATCGAGGTTACGGCCCCTACGCCCTCAACTTCCGTGATCTTTGAGACATTACATAAGAAACACCTGTCTCGCCCCCTACTGCCTTTGGTGCCAGGACTACTTGAGCCGGCGGAACAACTCTTCCTTACGCCGGCGGTGGTGAAAGCTGCGCCTTCCAGGCTCGTAAAGAAATACAGGGCTCCAGAGTCGGACCCGGCTTTCTTGCGGAAGGACCCGGCACCGGATTCAGTGATTGTGACGGCGGCTCGGAAACTCCATGCCACCTCTCCTGCCTCCACCGTGCCTCCCGATAAGGAGAGCCGCTGGATTGACTCTGCTGGCCGAAAGGCGTGTGGGACGTCCTCTACAACGATGAAGGCCTCCAGTGACTCGGCGTTGTTGGGACGATACGACCGTGCACTGTGGGACTCCATGGAGCGGTTTGCGGACCTCGTTCCGCGCGACCGGAGAGAGGATTTCATGGAGATCGTCCAGGAAGGGATGCTGGTTTCTAACCAGGCCATCAGCGCCGCGGCGGATATCTCCCTGCTGGCCGCGCATGGATACTGCCAAGGTATCAATCAGAGGCGCCATGCTTGGCTTCGGTTGACGTCGCTTAAACCTGAGGCGCAACAACGTGTGGCAAATCTGCCGTTTTCCGGGGATACCCTTTTCGGGAAACACGCAGATGACGAGATGGCCAGGATGAAGGCCGAGGCGGAAACCCTGACGGCGGTGGGCTTGGAAAAGCCCAAAGAAAAGAAACCCTTCCGCCAATTCCAACGACGTTTCGGGTCGCAGGGTCGAGGAAGGGGACAGTCTTCTGGGCAACATCAGCAGCAGCAACAACAGCAGCAGTACAGAAGACCCTTCCAAAAACGTCAGAGGGGTAGAGGTGCACAGCAGTCCTCTACCGCGACCAAGGGCCCGGCTGGGTCTCGACCCTGAGCAGTTACTTCCCCTTCGTCCGTTACCCGCTCCGGTGGGGGGAAGCATTCAATTTTTTCTGGCAGAGTGGAGAAAAATTACTCAGGACAAGTGGGTGCTGAATATTGTTTGCAATGGATACAGTCTTCGGTTCACCAGCCCTCCTCCATCGATTCCTCCGGTCAGCTTGCAGTATCAACTGCGCGAGCTTCAGGCGGAGGCCGACATCCTGTTAAGGAAAAGGGCGATAGAGGATGTACCTCTGTCTCAAAGAGGAAAAGGTCTGTACTCTCGGGTCTTTCTGGTCCGCAAGAAGGACAAGAACGAGTTCAGGCCCATTCTGGACTTGCGGCAGGCAAACAAATGGATTCGCAGAGAAAAGTTTCGCATGCTGTCGTTGCATCAGATTTATCCTCAGCTGCAACGGGGAGACTGGCTTTGTGCCATAGACCTACAGGATGCGTACTTCCATGTGCCCATTGCACACAAACACAGGAAGTTCCTGCGATTTCAAGTCGGCACCAATCACTATCAGTACACGGTACTTCCGTTCGGGCTGAAGTCTGCGCCCAGGACATTCTCGAAGTGCATGGCAGTGGTAGCGGCACACCTGAGGAAGAACAAGGTGTTTGTCTACCCGTACCTGGACGATTGGTTGATCAAGGCCTCCTCCTTCTCGGAAGCTCAAGCACACTTCCAGAAGACGTGCGTTCTCTTGAACAAGCTGGGGTTGCACATCAACATGTCCAAGTCTGTTCCAACTCCGGTCCAGTGCATCCAGTACTTGGGAGCCTCCATCGATACGCTGTCGGCAAGCGTGTCTCCTTCGGAAGAGCGACGTTTATCACTCCTTCGGAAGGCTCAGGCTCTCATGTCCACTCCATCCACGACAGTGAGGACGGTGTCTTCTCTGCTGGGATCGATGGCCTCTTGCATCTTCCTGACGCCACATGCGCGGCTGCACATGAGACCGCTGCAGGAGTGCTTGGAAGATCAGTGGGACCAGAGGAGAGGATCTTGGGACGACAGGATACAACTGTCTCTACATGCTCTTCAGTCTCTGAAGTGGTGGTGTTCAGCGGAGAATCTCCTCAGAGGGGTTCCCTTCCACAAGGACATTCCCACACAGACGATCGTGACGGATGCTTCTCTCCTGGGATGGGGAGCGCACTCCGGAGACCTGCAGATTCAAGGGACGTGGTCCCCTTCGGAGTCCACGTACCACATCAATTTCCTGGAACTCAGGGCTGTTCACTTGGCACTGAAGGCTTTTCATCCGTCCTTCCGGACCGACTCTCTGCTTGTGCAAACGGACAATACGACCACGATGTATTACCTCAACAAGCAGGGGGGCTCGAGATCGCGCACTCTGTCTCAGGAGGCGCAGGCGATCTGGCATTGGCTTCTGGCTCGAGGACTCTCGATAACGGCCACTCATCTGCCAGGTGTACAGAATGTTCAGGCAGACGAGCTGAGCAGACTGATTCAGGAAAACCACGAATGGGTCATAAACGACGAAGTACTAGGAGAAGTCTTCGCAAGGTGGGGAACTCCAGACGTAGATCTGTTCGCCACCGCCGAAAACAGCAAATGTCGAGACTTCGCCTCCAGATACTACCAGCCGGGGACGCTGGGGAACGCGTTATGGATCAACTGGTCGAACCGCTTTCTGTACGCTTTTCCACCCATTCCCCTGATTCCAACGGTTCTCATCAAACTCTCCCAATCCAGGGCGAAGATGATTCTGATTGCCCCGGAATGGCCCAGACAGTGGTGGTTCACGGACCTGCTTCACCGGTCCCTCCTTCCTCACATGAAGCTGCCGTGCAGACCGGACCTTCTCACGAAGTTCGGGGGGCGGATGGTGCACCCCAACCTCTCGTCTTTGAGTTTGGCGGCATGGCTCCTGAAATAGTGCAATATGGCCATTTGAATCTCCCAGAGGATTGTATGGACATACTGAAGGAGGCTAAGCGACCTTCCACTAGGACTTCTTATGCTTACAAGTGGAAGAGGTTTTGCATCTGGTGCCAGTCTAAAAACTATGACCCTACGACATGCAAGGAAGATGTCATCCTTCCATATCTGCTACATCTGGCGCAGTCTGGCCTTAATGTCCATTCCATTAAGGTTCATCTGGCTGCTTTGACTGCCTACAGGAAATGCCCTTCACAGACTTCCTTCTTCCAGATCCCTGTGATCAAAGATTTTCTGGAAGGCTTGAAGAAAGTATTCCCTCCTGTCAGGCTTCCTTCGCCTTCATGGGACTTGAATGTGGTGCTGTCCAGGTTGATGAAGGAGCCTTTTGAACCTATTCATAAGGCTTCGTTGCAGCACCTGTCCTGGAAGGCGGCGTTCCTCGTGGCCATTACATCGGCCCGCAGGGTGAGTGAAATTCAGGCGTTGTGTTGCCAAGAACCTTATACTGTATTTCATGCTGCTAAGGTTGTTATGCGTACTCACCCTAAGTTTCTTCCCAAGGTTGTTTCTGATTTTCATATCAACCAGACTATCACTTTACCTACGTTCTTTCAGAATCCTTCATCTCCAGCGGAAAGGTCTTTGCATTCCCTGGATGTTAGGAGGGTGCTGAAATTCTATCTGGATAAAACCAGAGATATTCGTAGGTCAGACCAATTGTTCATCAATTATGGATCAGTCAGGACGGGTCTTGCGACCTCTAAGCAGTCTATCTCTAGGTGGATTGTGTCCTGCATACAGCTGTGTTACCAAAAAGCTAATAAGACCTTAGGAGGTAAGCCTAGGGCTCATTCCACCAGGGGCAAGGCTGCCACAACAGCATTGCTCCGTAATGTTCCGATTGCAGAGATCTGCAAGGCGGCCACTTGGAAGTCGGTTCATACCTTTGCTAAGCATTACTGCCTGGACACTGATGCTAGGGCGGATGCTCAGGTTGGACAGGCTTCGCTGCGAAATCTGTTCGCACAATAGTGGTGTTGATTCTTTTTTCTCCACCGCCGCTTTAGTGTGGGGATGGGCTTGCCATTCTATTCACTAGATTATGACTATACACAGAGATCCCCTACTACAGAAGGAGTAGTTTCTGTCCTGTAACTCCAGTTCTGTAGTAGGGGTATCTCTGTTATAGTCATAAGCGCCCTCCCTCCTCCCCGGTGGAGAGAGACATATTCCTTAAGGAATGCTACAGGTCTGGCGTGTTACGCCTTCAAAAAGAACTGAAAGTAAGTTGGACCTGCTATGCATTCTGGGATACTGGGAGAAGGTTCTGGAAGATTCTCTTAAAGGCACAGTATCCTGTTTTGAGCCACATAATGGCAGCCTATGGGGCTTGTCTGTCCAGGTTCTTCTCTCTATCATTCCTGAGGGAGTTTTTGCTATTAAAGCAATGGAAATCTGTACAGGCTTTTGCTGTTTTGTGGATTTTATGGTGGAATTTCTAGTTGAAGTACTGGACAGTGTAGCCTTTTTAGGCTGCATTATCTGTCTTTAAAATTTTCTCTTAAGTGTCTATGCATTTCTGCATTTTTTGACACTGTAAGAGATTATTTTTGATTGCCGGGGTCCTCGCACATGGGCGGGACTATTCACTAGATTATGACTATAACAGAGATACCCCTACTACAGAACTGGAGTTACAGGACAGAAACTACTCCTTCTACTCTATGCCACACTATACCACTTCATTCTAGGCCACTCCACTTTATGCCACTCTACTCTACGACACCCCCTCTACGACACTTCACTCTATGCCGCTCCACTCCACTCTACTTCACTATACTCTATTTTATGCCACTCCATGGCACTCTGTCACTTTCCGCCACTCTACACCACACCACTCCACTCCACTCCACTCTACTGCAGTTTGCAGCACTTTACTCCACTCTACACCATTACAATACACTTCCCTCTAGGTCACTTTACGCCACTATACTCTGCGCTACTGTACTTTATGCCACTCTATGCTCCTCTGTGACACCTCACTCTACTACCACTCTTTGCCATACTTCTCAAGCTATTTGCCACTCTACTCCACTCTTTGCCACTCGACTCTTTGCCACTCTACTCCACTCTTTGCCACTCTACTCTTTGCCACTCTACTCCACTCTTTGCCACTCTACTCTTTGCCACTCTACTCCACTCTTTGCCACTCTACTCTTTGCCACTCTACTCCACTCTTTGCCACTCTCTTCCCATTAACGTTTTGCCATGATGAACAGCAGCCACACTGGTGTACAACATAGCTAAAACACATTGGCAAAGCATACAGCTGTTGCATAGGCGAGACCTATTGGCTTTGCCACTGCTTGTTACTCATTTGGTGTCCTTGTTTTACTTTGCATTTGATAGTCTGCAGGCGCATTGCTCAACTCCTGGTGATGTAACGTAATCTGTCATAATAACATTAAACTGGATGCTGCTCTGATGCCGGGCTCCCAGTCGGGAAGTTGGGTGTCGTCCAATCCACGTGCTGCACCGTGGTCTCTGAGGCTGCATTTAATATCTTTTGGTTTTGCTCTATAATCATCCCCATATGTCGTCTTCTTGCTGCGAATACTCGCTGTGTGCATTTAAACGTTTTCTGTTTTGTGCTGTGGCTGAAACTACTCGAGTCCTAATATTTATCACGTGTTCTGTGGTTTATGGTAAACCATGCCTGGATGATTAAAGTAAATCGAAGCATGGCAACCCTCCCGGACCGCCAGACCAATCCAGAGCCAAGCCCTTTGTTAGGTCATCAATGAATGTACTATGTAAACTGGGAGAGCAGCACGCGCCTCTGTTCTGGTCTTTCATCTGGCTTTATAGGGCTGGGCTTATTGGCACGCCGCCTTGTATCACGGCAGGGGCTCAATTGTTGAGGACTAGTTTGGTTTTCCTTTTGCTATCCCTGTTTTTTGTATTGATTGTTTTTTGGTATAATTATGTTTACATTTTATATTTGTTATCCAATATATATGTACTGGAAAAAACGTTTAAAGTTTAATTAAGTTTCAGCCTAAGAAAGAAACCGAAAAAACACTGCAATTCGCCGTTATGGTGTACAGTGCCCACCATGCACCATAACTCACTCCGTCGGCCTGGTTTTGTTGTTTTTGGTAGAGATTTGTGCTTTTTCACTTTCCATGAACAAGGGGGTGCACTGAGCATGGCAGGGGGGTCACCCTTTATTTCATCAATAAAGATTCAAGTTCGTGATCCATCCTGAGTCAGTATTTCCTGTGCAACAGAGAGGGTGAGATTCTTCAGTCCCACCGATCACATCTAAATGCCAGGACTTGCACCTTTAAGGATAAAGAGTTAGAACCTGAGCCTCGATGAAGAACCCCTGAGAGCCAAAAAGACTAGAGCAGGCGTCTCCAACGAGAAACTCATGTACTTGAAGCTGATATTTTAGAAAAAGGTTGAATTTCCAAGCTATAGTTCCAGCTGATATTTGAGTGATAACTCATGTGGCATTGGGGAGACCTATAGACTAATAGTAGTAGCTTAGTGGCAGGGGCATTGCAGCGATGGCTGTTATATGTCACGCAAGTAGAGGCGTTCCACATTGACCAGGCCTATTTACATTCCTGCTGCCAACTATGCCTGACGGACTCCGGTGATCACTGCTGGGAATCTTGCATCTGGTGGTCACGAATGCGATCTGTCTGATGTTGCCGCTGTTACAAAACCTATGACATTAGCAGCTCAGAAGGATTCTCATTGAATGTAGCTCCTATTACAGAAAAGGTTGGAGCCCCCTGGCCCGAGTCTGGTAAACCTTCCTAACTTCACCCCACTCTCACTCTGAGGCTAATGTCCTGTGGACTTGGTTAAATCCATCCTAGTTGAAGATGTACCTGGCGACTGATCATCAAGCTGGGTGTAGAGGAAGGGTTTATGTCCTTCATGAAGAGGGGTGCATATGGGTGGTGCTGGGTGGTTGCTGCTTTTCTGCGTGACCTTATCTACCATGGGGGTTGTGGCTGTCCTTGGGTGTACCTCTGTGGGTGAGTAGTCATAAGTGAGTATCTGTATCCTGATGATGTGGGTGAATCTTTACCTGTTGTCTACCCGTGTGGTGGAACTGGTCTTTTTTTTAGACAGGATGGTACGGTGGACAGTGTTAACAATACTGATGTAGCTGTAGAGTGGGGCTTACTGACCTTGTGCCTTCAGCGTGTGGTATATCTGTGGGTATGCCTTCTGGAGACTGCAGTAAACGTAATAAAAGGCTGGTGGTTCAGTGGCAGGTGTGCTTTGCAGCAGAGGGAGTGTTCTTATGTACCTTCGCTTGCCATTCTGTTGTATCGTACTTTATAAATTGTATATTCCTTTAAGGCTCGTGTTAGAGCGAGCCTATCCATAGAATTGTTATGACATAGAATAGATTCTAATTGTAGAATCAGTTACTGCCTGACTCGTTGCTGTACAGCTGTGCTACTGGCATCACCTGTTCATTCCTTCATCTTAATAAATATCTATGCAAGAACCTGCTTCCACCTCTATCTTTACAAGTGGCGACGATGGGGATTACTTCATAAACATCAAAAAAAAAAAGATTTTTTTGTTCACCGTTATCTGCTTTCTCGGAAAACAAAGAAACCACGTCGGGAAGGAATACCTCACAGGAAAGACAAGAAAATTTAGCCTGGAGGAGGTAATTATTAATTTACGATTCTCCCAAGGATTCAGTGTTTGTGAAAACCTTTAAATAACTTTGCCCCGAGTGAAAGAAGTTAATTACTAACTTAACTGCTCGCATTTTTCAAAGCGCCTGCCAAGTTCCATTCACGCTCCTGGTGCCACGCGGAACAACAGCTGATGCACGTTCTGTTCTCTGCGAACTCACTGCACGTCATCTCCCTAGTCAAGGGATGATGCATTCACGCAAGGTTACGCTACGTGACCCCGTGTAGAGGCCATTTTAAGACTTGCATCTTACAGTTGCCAGGACAACTGTTAGAAAAAAGAAACGGAGCAGCGCCGAAACTCGCTTTTAAGGGGAAATAATTGTTTAAACACTGGATGAACATTAAACGAGGTTTCATCATTAAAGAGACATTTACAAGGAGAACAGGTGAGATTGTCGGGGCACATAATAAATTGTTTTGTGACTGTATTTATTAAAACTTTTACACAATTTAGAGATACATTGGATGGATACTGGAGATCAACCCCAGGCAAATTTAGAAGAGAAAATGGCTCAACAGAATTTTGTGATTAGCCCTCCGCAACCTTTTTGGATTTCAGGCTCCCAACCAGACATGAAGTGGGTTGAATGGAAAGAATATTTCAATAATTATATTTGTGCTATTGATGAAAATACCAAAATGAAATCCGAACAAAAGAAAAGAATACTTTTACATTCTTTGGGTCCTATAGGATTAAAAACGTATTCACGAATGCAGAAAATAATAAATGCAGGTCTTAGTGAGTTTGATAATGCCATCGCTGACATGGATAGATACTTTGCACCTAAGGTCTGCATAGGAATAGTCAGACACAAGTTTTTTCAAAGAAAACAAAAGAAAGAAGAATTGGTGGATGAATGGTTAGATGATTTAAAAAGACTCGCGATAGACTGTAAATTTGAGAATCTACACGATGACCTTATTCGAGACCAATTAGTTATGCACAATGACAATTCACCCATTCAGGACCGTCTTTGGGTAAACGGTGATGCACCTTTAGAGGATGTACTTGCCATCATGAGGAAGTCGGAGATGTCTGGCAGATGTGCTACTGTGATCAAAGACACGGTAAAAGATTCTGATAAGCCGTCTTCTGCTGTTTTCAAAATCCAAGGAACAACAAAAGCACATAATAAACAAATTCAGAACAAGACCTTCAATCAAACCTTCAGGAATCAAGGAAGGGACAACAAAACAGATGACAGAAGGTGTTACCGTTGCGGTAGCAAAGAACATATGGCATACTACAAGTCATGTCCTGCCTTGAGGAAGAAATGTAGTGTCTGTGGGTTAATAGGCCATTTTAGCAAATTTTGTCGCAAACGTAGTAATGTCAAGTGTATTTGGAATGAAGATGTGAGTTCCATAGAAAGCGATGATGATGAGGATGGTTGTGTGAAAAATGTAAGAGGGAATTACATGTTAAATATTACTGATGAAGCAATGGAAGGTAAGCCAATTTGCGAAGTGTCCTTGGGGGGCATTAAAGTGAAAGTGTATGCAGATTCTGGATCTCCATACACAATAATTAATGAGGAAGTATGGAAGAAGAAATTCACACAGAATATTGGTCACAAGTTGAATGCCTCAGATGTCAATCCTGTTAGTTTTACAGGGGAGAAAATTGGCTTATTAGGTTTTAGATGGCTCACCTTTTTTTTTAAAGGTAGGGTTGCCAGAGGCAAATTGTATATTTCCAAAACGGGACCATCTGTCTTAGGATGGTATGATCAGAAGAACCTTCACATCATATTAGACCCCAATAGTAAAGAGAAGGTGCTGGTTTTAGATGAGAGTAGCAAAATAGAAGACGTCCTAAAAAGAAAATTCACCAATGTTGTGGGTGGACAATTGGGCGAGTTAAAAGGGTTCGAGCATAAAATTATGCTCAAAGCTGATGCACAGCCTAAGGTACATAAGGTCAGACCCATTCCCATGTTATTAAGAGACGAAGTTAATAAAGAAATCCAAGGTCTTTTAGCTAAGGGGGTCATTGAAGAAGTAGATACTTCTGAGTGGATTAGTCCTGTGGTCGTAGCAAGGAAATCCAATGGAAAAATTCGGCTGTGTATTGATTTACGCCACCTTAACAAAAATATAGTGATAGAGCGTTTTCCTTTGCCAAAAATTAACGAAATGGTTTCTTCCCTAAGGGGGGCTACTTGGTTTTCGACCATAGACCTTTCTGCCGCCTATCACCAAGTAGTTCTGGAACCAGAGTCACGCCATCTAACAGCTTTCATTACACCGTTTGGCTGTTTCCAATTCATAAGGATGCCGTTCGGCCTTGCATCGGCCGCGGCCGTATTTCAGCGATTAATGCATAAACTATTCGGTGATATGAAAGGTATTTGTTTTTTCCAGGATGATGTGTTAATTGCAGGTACTGATAAAGAAGACCATGATGCTAAACTTTGGAAGGTTTTTAATACACTTGATTCAGCAGGATTAACAGTAGAACTGACCAAGTGCAAATTTGGTGAGAGAAGTGTATCTTACCTTGGCCATATCATTAGTGAGGATGGTGTCAGTCCCAAAAAATCACTTGTGGAAAGCATTGTAGCCTTACCTGCACCTGAATCCAAAGAAGAAATTAAATCCTTTTTGGGTATGGCAGAGTATTGTGCCAAATTCATTAAGAATTTTGCTTCCAAAGTATATAACATCAGGTCTTTGTTAAAAAAAAATGTCAAGTTTGAATGGACCGAGAAGTGTGGAAGAGAGTTTGAAGAAATTAAATGGGAATTGCGGAAAGTTAATGCCTTATCCAGTTTTGATCCTAATTTAGATTGTTTTCTAACGACTGACGCAAGTGATAAAGGTTTGGGCGCAGTATTATCACAAGTGGGAGAGAATGGAAAAGAAAAAATTATATTATTTGCGTCAAGAGCTTTATCACCTGCAGAAAGTAGATATCCTATCATAGAAAGGGAAGCCTTAGCCTGCGCTTGGGCATTAGAACATTTTCGTGCATTCGTGTGGGGTAAGATGGTGAACATCAGAACAGATCATAAACCATTGGTCCACATCTTATCTACTGAAGGCACTGCGACTGCTTCTGCCAGGTTAGCAAGGATCTCCATGCGTATGAAAGAATACATTTATAGTATCACTTATGTACCAGGGAAAGACAATGTAGTAGCTGATTGCCTTTCAAGGTTTCCTTCCCCATTAGAAGAATGTGTAGATGACCCATGGGGAAATTTCAGAGTAGCGTTTGTACACGATTCTGGTGTTCCAGCTATTAGCAGGGAAGACTGGTTAAAGGAACATGACAAGGATAAGGAATTAGTAGAAGTTTCTAAATTTATTTGTCAGGGCTGGCCCAAAGAAAAATTCTTGTTAAATTCTTTGAAATCGTTTTGGGAAATACGATCTGAGCTATCTTTTGAAAAGGATATCTTAATGAGGGGAGACAGAATCGTTCCACCTGTCGGATTAAGGAAAAGAATCTTACGTATGTGTCACGAAGGACACTTTGGTATAGTGAGGACCAAGTTATCTGTCAAGAATCTATTTTGGTGGCCTAAGGTTGACAAAGAAGTGGAAGTTTTTGTGAAAGATTGTTCTGTTTGTAACTCTGCAGATAAATCCTTGAGGACATTACGACCTACAATGAGTGAGGGACTCATTCCAGGTATGCCTTGGGAAACTATCGCTGTGGACATTTTTGGCCCTGTTGGTGATGCAAAAGAATACGGTTTGGTTGCCATTGATCTTTTCACTAAGTGGCCAGTAGTTAAAATTGTAGATAAAGTAGACACTCAGACTGTGTTGAAATTCCTGGACAAAATTTTTGTAGTAGAAGGCTTACCTGTGAATATTCTTACAGACAACGGAGTACAATTTCTTTCACAGGCTGCTAAAGAATATTTTGAGAAGTGTGGCATCACACACAAAACTACGTCCTTGTACAATCCTAGTGGGAATGGAACAGTAGAACGCTTTAACAGGGTGATAAAAGGCATTTTACAAGCAGCTAACAACAAAAGATTAAATTGGAAATTGGAAGTGCAGAAGGCTGTTTGGTCTTATAAAGTAACTTTAAATAATTGTACTGGTGTGTCCCCTTTTGTGATGATGAGAGGTAGATTACCCAGATGCAAATTCAACCCAGGTTGGATTTTCAAGGATAGTGTTCAGGAATGGTCCCCAAAGGAAGTCAAGGAAAAATTGGAATTGGTTCATGACAGAAGTAAAGAGTACTTTGATAAACGACATGGCGCAAGAGATGTTATTATAAAAGTTGGAGACTGGGTAAGGATCAAGAAACCATTCAAAGTTATGAAAGGTGAGAATAAATTTGATACTCCAAGACAGGTTATTGAAGTCCTGAGGAACTCGGTCAGATTAAGTGACGGTAAAGTTTGGAACCTCAAAGATGTTGCTTTTGATGTTTGTCAGAATCATAATGAGGTACCACCAGTAGGAAAGAGATCAGGAGATTTTGATTGGGTGGAAGACTATTTTGACAACAGTGAGTTACAGACTCAGTTAGCGTCTAGAAGTTCCTTTCCCCGGTTAAGAGAGGGGGAAGTGGTGGAAGATGTTCCTGATTCTCAGCTTGGAGAATCTTCATGTTCAACTGATCAAGAGGTTGTAGTATATAAAGAAGCAAATGAGAATTCTCCTGATTTAGAGTTGGATACAGTTTCTTTTCCTTTTCCAAAAGCGTCCAACGAGGAAGGTTCTAAGAGGACTAGAGTTTTACCAAGTTGGCTTAAGGATTATGTTAGATAGTTCCTAGAAGGTATCACCTAGTTGCTTATGTTAGGGTTGTGTAGTTCTTAGAGTTGTTTGTTTAATGTCTGTATGCTCCTCCCTTAAACCTTTTTCCCTTCCCATCCTATGTCCTTTGTTGTTCTTTAGGAAGGGGGGGGATGTGTTGTATCGTACTTTATAAATTGTATATTCCTTTAAGGCTCGTGTTAGAGCGAGCCTATCCATAGAATTGTTATGACATAGAATAGATTCTAATTGTAGAATCAGTTACTGCCTGACTCGTTGCTGTACAGCTGTGCTACTGGCATCACCTGTTCATTCCTTCATCTTAATAAATATCTATGCAAGAACCTGCTTCCACCTCTATCTTTACACATTCGCCTTCTTGTTTCTGGTTGTGCTGAACTTTCTCCAGTCTTAGTTTTTTTGTAGTTTGTATCAGTCTGAGTAATTGTGTTTCCTACGCAGTGACCATTGCCACGTTAGGCGAGTTAAACGCTTTCTTAGATGAATATATTTAACTGAAGGAGCACCGTTTATCTCGCTTCTCTGAGCAGCCCGTAGTTGATAAAATATCAATTACAGACTAATCGTCCTACCGTAACCTCTGCTGTGCTCGTCAGCAGGATTGGGAGTCTGCTTCATCCTCTTTAAGTTTGGACCTGATCACGTTGGTCGTGTACCGATGTTCTGGGACAGTTTTTTTTTCTTTTTCTTTTTGCAGTTTTGTATAGCGCCAACTAGAGCTGAAGGTATTGGAGCACTTTAAATAAGCACCACTTACATAACGTAAGGACACATTATTTGTATTTCTGTTTTTGGTAGGGACACGTAGATCAAGTGTTTTGCCTAGAATGATGTTGAGCTGACGCTGAGATCAGACCCAGTTGCCCAGTTCCAAAGTCGGCAGCTCTAGCCGTTATGCCAAATCCTCTCCAAGGTTATCACAACGTGACTCCCCCCTCATGCACCAGCATTATCCAGTGCTCGGAGGATGAAGCAGACATGCTCAGTATGGCCAGGCCAGCCCCTGCACAGAAGAGAATGGACAGTGCCATGATTTCAAAGAATTCCCTAAAATGTTTACAGACATATATGCATCATGCACAGGCTTGGGCATCAACCTGTACAGATGATCTACTTATAACCTAGAAAGAATGTCAATATCAAGAATACCTCAAATATATCTCACCCTTAGCAGCCACTGAGGCTTGCCTGTACAGTGCTGGAGGGACATTGGTACATGCTCATCCCTCACGGATACTATTGACGCCTACCAGACTTTGAGGTCATAAAATATTTACATATGTTACGTTTTGCCAGAGTTATGCAAGAAACATCCTAATTCGTGAAGGCTTTCAGTGTGAAATGCTTCGAAAGTGCTCATGCAAAGGAGGGTGCACGTGAGAGGTGAAATAAGTTACAATGAATGAATATTCAATGTTAGTAAATAGTCATGTCCACAAAAATGTAATAGTACTTTTCATGGTAGCTCACACGTGGTACAGATGAAAGGTACTTCGGCATTTCAACCCCAAGTAGATGAGGGGTCTTCCTCAGAGCAACAAAGAAAACCCCCTACCAGTTAAAATAGAAGAGTGTCCGTGTCATTGGAATGTCTAAACGTCAAACAAGTCGTGCAACGAACCCTGTAGCACTTGATGCGTACTCTCATTATGAAAGGGTCTGTCAATTCATGGCGCAGTCGGAGAATTTCATGTGTTTTCAGTTGGTCATCTATGAATCGGTGAATAGTCACCTGTGTGAGACTACCCTGTACCGGTCAGTGGAGGAAAATGCACTCGCCTGCCCCGTATGGCGAGATATCCTTGACTAATATATGAAAAACAGGGGATTACAAGGAAAATACAAAGAAATGCAATCCACGAAGATTTGAAGGAAAAGGAACCACTCACCCATCAGAAAATCACAAAAGTGTTACTAGACGTTCAGGTCTAGTGATTTAAATAATCTACTCAATCTAAATATAATGCTCTTGACCCATCAGCTGGTTTCAAATGATGTGATCCTGGTTAAATATTTTAATTCACTGAGCCACCATTTGCTTCTTTATCACATATTAGAGCACCTTCAAACATGTGAGTTCAGTATGTCTGCTATATAAAAACCACTTTTGTTTCATTTAATAGACTAAACTTTTCCTTAATATAGAACACAAATCTAGCCAAGATACACTTGTCCGCTGACTTGCCTCTTAGTTCATTAACCACATAGTCATCAGGACCGGGGCAGGAATGTTTCTCAAATGATGTTTAAAAAAACACCACTTTTAATAAATACATACCTAACCATGAAGTGGTAGCACACTCATTTGCAATCAGCAGATTTTCTATTGAAATGGCCACATCATTTCCGACTAACATGCGGTTTTACTGGTAACACTTTATAGTGTACAAACCATGTTTGGAAATAGTTTCTGCAAATATTTGTCAATTGCACATCACCAAGTAAAGTTTTGTTTTGCTCCTATTTAAATCTTTGTTTGCATCACACTTCTGAAATTACAAAAAGATGTGCATTCGTAACTCCGGATATATTTGTAGTATTCATTTACAATCTGTTTAAACGCTGTGTTAAAAAAAACTGACATCTTACAGCCTTTTGTTTCACAATGCTTGTCAGGTAGATCACTTGACAACAACTTTTAACTGTAATACAAGAAAGAACAAGCATTTGCAATGCAATAGGTTTCGCATTGACGTGAGTTTGAGCTATTGACATCGCAAATAATGCCTTTTATTTTTGGGGGTTTTTAAAAACATAAATAAAAGGCATTGTTATTTACAATGTAAATAGCTCAGACTTGTGTCAATGCAAGACCTATTGCATTGCAAATACTTGTTTTCATTGGAGTCTAAATGAGCATCTTAATCTGTAGCTGCACAATTATTCTGACCTAATTTCAATTACTCCTGAGCATTTCAGGCTTTTTGTTTCTTTGTCCCCTCACACTTTTACTCGTGCTGCATTTTCACACCTGGCAACTGCATTTTGCTTTGTAACTAGTTCCAAGGAAGGAGTAACAGCGAGCGTGTCCGAACGGCAACATAAGAAGAGGGACAGTAACGTCAAAGAGGGAGGCTGAGACGAGGGGCGAGAACAAAGGAGAGGTTTGAGGTTCAGCAGAAGAGAGGACAAGGGAAGGAACATTAGAGGGTGTGCTGTGATCCAAGGGAGAGGTTGAGACCAGGGAATAGTGGATCGAGCAGATTGCAGAGAGAAACGAGTATGTCGATGGGTCGGGCCACTATACTTTCGATCCCTATATCGGTCACAGAACGGACTGGGCGCCAACGGGCAGAGCAGCAAAAACACAGTTAAACAAACAAAACAATAGCCAGTAGTAGTGTTCTTGAAAAACCGGATTATTAAATCCCATACTTGCAAAGTTAAATGTGAAACTACAAGACCCAGAATGCAATACGCTGCTGCCCAAAAGAACAGGACTGGCATTAGGGGCCACCCAATGCATTTACCCACTTGGCAGCTAATATCAGTTTGTGAGGTGGGATAATGACGGTAATGTCCATCTGCATTTGATCAGTGATACAAATGTAGTAGCATGCAGGACCCTTTATAATAGCAGAAAGCGTCCTCCCTTTCGGTGTGTGATGTCACAGTCTGAGCCCCCCCCCACTTTATTATGTTGTGCACGCCCAACCTCTGCTTGTCGCCAGATGCTCGAAGTGAAGATGAGGCGACACAACTGTTTGTTGACATTTTTTTAGGGAAGAACTACATAGAACTCCGCCCCAAAACCTGCTCTCGCAGTCAGACCAGCAGCAGGATGAAACTAACTATCCTAATGGGCTGAGCCCTCCCTTCCAATGTTGCGTGGGAGGGAGACACTGCTCCAGACTGTGCCACACTGACCCTTGTGCGGGGTGGAGTAGCTTTGTAGAGTGGAATTATGTGGCCTGGTAGCTAGATATGGGTGAGAGCTGCATAGAATAGATAAACTGGAAGAAATAGGTAGTTTGCGCACCAAGGGGTGAATGAACTCCAGAAAGAGCATGTGAGGAAGAAGGGGAGAGCAGGCAACATATGCATAAAGAGGCACCTGTGTATGCAGAAGACTCCCCAAGAAGAGGAGCAGTGTGTGGTATTGAGGGACGGAAACAACGAAAAGAAACTGTGCTCGAAGACCTGAAATCAAACACATGAGTGAGGTGGGAAGAGTGATAAAATGAATGAGGGATTGAATTTGGTGGTCTTTCCCTCTGGAGTTTGGGCAGAGCTCGGAATGGGAAAGTACTGGAAACTATGATGCTTTCCTGTCTGATGTTATTTGAAAGCATACATGTATGACTGTTGTTGGTGCATTGCCTCGCTGAGCTTTCTTTCTGGTATTGGAACCTGTGACACGAAGGTTGCACGCAAAGGTGTACAGTAAGTACACAACCTATTAAGCTAGCTCAATGGGATTAACACATGTGGCATGCAGGTTACACACAACACTCTGCAGCAGATATATTAACTCGCTGGGCTATCTCACTGTGATTCAAAAAATGTAATCAGTAGGGTTGTAGAGAATTGTCTTCAGTAGGTGCGAATTGTTTTTGATTATATTTGTGAAGTGAATTTGCCCATTTGTGTATAGTTGATTCCCAAGGAATCATTTCTGTTTTAGTAACACTGAGGTCCCTCTTGTATCTGTGTTGTATAATGTCAAAATGGATGCATAAAGAATACTTCAAAGTGAGTTGCCTATATGGCCTAAAATCACATAATGTATATTTCTTTGTCGCATAGTTTAGTTATCACTGTTGCATAAGTCCCGTAACGGGGTATGTGGTCCATAGGATATATCATTTTTGTGCAGCAGGTGCATGAACACACTAAGCTATGCTAATAGCTCTGAAATGTGTGACTTGGATGTTTGAAAGATCTCTGCAGCAGGTGTCTTACCCACATGGCTATATTATGCTTGCTTAAAACAGATGTGTGCATTACACCTAGATTTCTGGAGGACTTGCATGAACCTCCTGAGTTATATTTCTTGATTTGTAACCCATAACCTGGAGGCAAACCTCACATCTGCAGCAGGAATACTTACTTACCAGAATATCTAGTTGGAGTGTGAGATTTTCGGATATAGAGAGATATTTGTAGCAGGTTTATAGACCTGCTGAGACATCTTACTGCAAAGGGACCTTGCAGCCTGCATGAGGGAAGGTCTCTGCAACAGGAACACAAACCTCATGAGCTATCTCATATTCAATAGTGTGTCCTGCAGGATAATCAGAAATGCGCTCCGAAAGTATATTAACCTTGTGGGCTCTCTAGCTAGGTTTGGAATCTGCCCCATACGGGTTACGCATTGAATGTACCCCAAAAGCTCATATACTGAGACTGGGATTGGTGATGTACAGTTGGCACATAGTTTTCTTTAGCAATAACACAACCACGCCGTTATTTTACTGGGATAGGCACCTTCGAAACAATATTTTGGGATTAAAAAATAATCGGCAAAGGAAGTTAGGGAAACGTGAGAAATGAACACTCCAGGAGATTCAGGGGTGTCAAACTGATTTTAAATGCATTGGCATCGCCCTCGCACACTTGATCGGAAGGCGGTTGGGGGAGGGGATGGGGGTGTGGAAGGCACTATTATATGCTCAGTGGTAACATACAACTTCTTAAACCACTTTCAATACATAATGTCACATCGCACTCATTTTTATTAAACTTGCATATAGGTAGGTCGGAGTCAGCTGGCTCAGTAGGGGACGCTTTAGATAGATCTTTGCATTCGGAGCATTAAACATGCCGAGGTAACTCAGTGCAATAAAATCAGGTCCGAACCAGCAGGTAAAGTAAACAGAATTGACAGTTCCGTACCAGAAGGGGGCCTCTGAAAGAGCTGTGGGGCTGGGACAGAGTCTGTCTCAACTCAGGAGCCCAAAGGTCTTCTGTAAAGTCATTTACACGTCAGGCTGGTGGCTTTTGAAGACAGATTGCATGGGGAAGGGACATTCTTATTTCAGACTAGGGCCTTCGGAATGGCTGGGGGCCATTTAGGTACAGTTCGTAAAATAGGAACGCAGAAACAGTGGCGAATTGGAGGAGAAAGATTGATTTATATGGCAGACCTGGCAGGGTGTGGACACGTGATGCAAGTGAAATTACATAAGGCACGCGCTGCTAAACTGGCATTTAGGGCAAACTTACTGAAGATATTAAACAGAGGGCATAAGAGCGCTTTATCAGAATACCAAGCATGAGGAGTTTAAGGTAAGTGATTTGCCCAGAATCACAGGATGCTGACCCAAAGCCGGGATCTCACCCTGGTTTCACAATTCGAAAGGTGGCTGCTACAGCCACGGCTACTCCCAGGTAGTAAAAGAACTGATGTAACAAGCCCCATTCACAATATAAAGAAATGAAACAAAATACAGGCACACGAGCGCGGGCGTGTTTTTAAAATACATTCCTTTGTTGTAATCCTTTTGTTGAATAACACTGTCAGGGGTAGTATGAGTCATATACATATAAAAACAACAACGGTGTTATGTGGATTCGGAGATAAAAAGGCATGGGACCATGGATACGCCAAAAGAAAGGGAGCTCCTAATAAACACAGCGCATTAAAGGCAGCAAGACAAGAGACTGTAAACACAGCAGCACCGGCTGGGAGTGTGCGTCCCAGAGCAGTACAAGCAATTAGAGAAGCCCAGCACAGGAAAGTTATTGATAGAAGTAGTAGCACAGAAATTTAGGAAGCGGGGAAAACTTCAAGGATTTACGCACACCGGGAACTGTGCAGGGGTCCGGTTCAACCTGAGTACTTAGAAGCTGCGCGCTGGATACCCACCGAAAAGGACGTATATTCGTGCAAAGCGGGGTCGGAGTGTCCGAACGAAAGGTAATAACAAGTCAGGTCCCCGGCCGGCAGCCAATCACAGCGCGGCCCGGGGAATGACGTCACGGGGGTGTCCCAGGCCGGCAGCCAATCACAGCGCGGCCCGGGGAATGACGTCACGGGGGTGTCCCGGGCCGGCAGCCAATCACAGCGCAGCCCAGGACACACGGCAACATGGGGCGGGATTTAAAAAAACACACGGAAACGCCCCCAAATTGCGTCGTGACGGGGGAAAGAGTAACGGACAACCATCTCTTCCAATGGCTAGCCTCCATTTATGGAGCTAGCCAATGGAAGAGAAGGTGGGACAAAGCCCCACACTGTAGGATCATAAGATTTCGCCTGGGCGGATCACTGCTACGCAGTGCGACGGCCAGGGCTAAACCTAAAAATGAACGCTGTTTTCCAGGAAAAGATTTTCAGCAACAGTAAAGGACAAACCGGCATTTCACCTCTCTCCTTGAACAGACAGCGAATGTATCAAGATCAAAACAAGATTTAAAGGCGTTTTAATTGCTCATTCACTTTCTGAATGAACAGAACACCTGCTCTGTTCCAGTTTTAAGTTCACTTGCCAGAATGGACAAGTAGGTCCTATAAATAGCTCGACCTGATCAAATCTGACTTGCCATAGTGAGTGGGCAAGTAGATTTTTCGAGGCCTGCCCATTTCTTAGAGGGTGTCCTCCTTCCTCAATCTATTGGGGAAGTGAGCTCTAAAGGGTAGCCTCTGAAAAGGGGGATTCTTCAAAGTAAAATGTCTTTTATCTTCATTCACTCTGTACTTCAGAAAAATCTGATAAAGGAAGGGAATCAAGTGCCTATTTTTAGCCCATGGTCGGAGTGCACGCCCAAGAGGCCCTCAAGCAAAACAGAGGTTCTACCTCACGGTACACGTCTCCCTGACTGACTGCTACAGTGGCTACCAGTCAAATGTCAAACTTCCAATCTCTAAATCGCCGACAAAGCTAGACCCCTTGATACCTCTGAGGAATTGCATCTGTTACTGTGCATGCTAAAACCATGCGTGGCTTAACAACGCAGTCAATACCACAACTATGTCAGCACCACAAGTTCCATTACAAAGCAAGTCATTACAATGACTTGATTTAGGCAAGCCTGGACTTTGGAATAGTTTAAATTACTATTCCAACTCCAGTCAGTGTATCAGTAGGGAAGGTGTTGGACTTAAAATCCAACACCTGTCCAACACCACATTCCCTGAAGCAAGTCGTTGTAATGAAACTTTTGGTAATGTCACAGTCGTGGTACTGACTGCATTGTAAAGGCACTATGTTGTAATGCCTGTGTTGCAATAGATGTTTCTCCCATCTGAGGCTCTTCTAGTACTGCTTAAAGGTGGGCAACCCAACAAATTAACAGGGAGAGCCCAGCCAAGGGCCCGGCTCGGACCGTAAAGCCTGTGCCTCCGCCGAGCCCAGAAAATGTTTCCTATGTAAATAATAAAGCAAACATCACATAAAACATGATACATTTTCTCCAAAATAAAAAAGTACTCAATAATGAAAAAAGAGTTTTGGTGAAAGAAAATATATCAATAAAAAAGAGCCCGTCTTTGCAGTGTGTGCTAACCTCCTGCACGGTGTAAAAAAGCTCAAGGCTTTTTTATGTCACCCCTCACGCACCAGGATTTCATCTTGGTGGCATGCTTCATCATAGGGTTGCTACCTGCGTATTACATTATGAATGTTTTACAATAAAAAGTGGAATTATAGGCCCATTTCCCTTGCTAGCATTAGGGCAGATGGTGTCCTTGGCACAAAAAAGGTGGGCAGCATGCAGTAGCTCATTTTCTTTCAGAAAAAGACCAGACTTGTTTCGAAATTGAAGTGATGGTTAGACATGGTGGTGAAGAAGTGATGGAAGATGAGAAAGCCTGCTTCTCAGGGTTACTGCCATCATTAGTGCTGCAGGTGGAGTGCATTGGGGCCCGGAGTACCCCAATTATGGGCAGTAGTATTTTTGGTCAATTTTGTTCTTGTTTGATGCTGTTGATTTTTTATTAGTCCCACATTTAGTGTGGATTACAAGCTGCAGAAAAGTAACCCTGAGAGGACCTCATAATCCCACCCCCTATGATCACCCCTTCACCTTAGATCTTCACCCTTTGAACTTCTTCTGGAACAACAAGCTTAAAATGCTCACCCAGACCCAATTTCTGTCTGCCCTGGAACGAGGAGACTGGATGGTGGCATTGGATTGCAGCATGATTATTTTCACATCCCGTCTGCAGTCCTACAAACACTTCATGCGGGTTCAGGTAGGACATAAGCACTTTCATTTCTCAGTACTCCCTTTTGGCCTTACCACCTCAGGTGTTCAGAATGGTGGTGGTGGCTGCAGCCAGTCTGTGGAGTTTGGGAATATCAGTCTTACCATACCTCAGTATCTGGCTGCCGAAAGTAGGCTTTCCTCAAACAGTCTTAAACCACCTCCAGACACCAGATGCCTAGTTGACATTGTTAGGCTCTTCCATCAATGTGCCAAGTCATCTCTACTCCTTCACAACTGCTCCTCTTCATTAGAGCCATCCAGGACACCGTGCTCTTCCCATTGTCCCCACCGCTTTGGCAAGTCCAGGACATTCAGGCTATGATCCTGATGTTTCAATCCTTGACCTGGACTACAGTGAGAGTGGCTCTGAAGGTTTGTCGACTCTTGGCATACTGCTGGTAAACCACTCCAGGTGGGACATGCAGGCTGTGCAGAGGGATCTGAAATCTCAGTGGACACAGCACGAGAGGAACCTCTCAGATTCCCACCAGGTGTCTGTGAAGACTGCAATAGACCTGCAGTGGTGGCTGCTGCAATTTGACTGTAGGCACAACCCTCCCCCCGCCCCGCCCAGCGTTAATGGTCATAACAATGCCTCTTTGCTGGGTTGGGGCAATCATATGGTAGAGGTGGCAATCAAAGGCCTCTGATCTCTAGTGGAAGCTTGCATCCAAATCAACTTGCTGGATTTGCAGGCTATTTGTTTGGTACTGAAAGGGTTCCTTCGGACCATCAAAAAAGAACAGATAAGGGTTCTTGCAGACAACACTACGGCATTGTGGTACTACAACAAACAAGGCGGAGAAGGGTTATGGGTTCTGTTCCAGGAGGCTCTGCACCTCTGGAAGTGTTTGAATGACCAGGGCATCTCTCTGGTCGCACAGCAGCTGGCAGGATCTTTAACCCCTTCCATGCTGATGACGGCCGGGAGCCGTCATGGCACACAGTGCTCACGATTGGAATGTGCCGCACAGGCACAGAATCACGGCCGCGCCCAAGGGGTTAAGGACCAGGACGCACAAACTCAGCTGATGTTGCCTAGCAGGTCATGAATGGTGGCTGCACTCCGAGGTGGCATACGGTGTCTACCAACAATGGATAACACCCTGGGTTAATCTTTTCGCCACTGCAGAGAACATGCAGGGTCCTAACTTTTGCTCGTTGGCGTTTCCAAGACCGATTTCTCTCTGAGACGCGATACACTTTGATTGGAGCTTGGGGCTCATGTGCACCTTCCCACCTCTACCTCTCCTGCCCAGAGTTCTAAAGAAGTTAATGAAAGATGGGCTCGTCATTCTAATGCCCCCAGACTGGGTGAGGAGATTATATGAGCATTTGTCCTCTGCTCCAGCGGCCCCTTCACAAGGACCTCCTGTTGCAGCAGCAGGGCAGGGTACTGCACTTGAACCTGCACAAACTACACCTCCATGTGTGGAAATTGAGCAGGGACAGTTCATGACTTTTGATCTTCCTCCAAAGCATTTGATGTTATCTTGGCACCCAGGCATCCCTCCATCAAAAGTGTTTACACTGGACACTGGGAGAAGCTTATTGTAAGGTGTTGCTCCTGCAACATCCAGCCTTTATAGTCAGTTAGGTGCCATGCAGTTATTTTGTCTTTTGATGGTCCAACAAGGCCAAGCTGTGGCAAGTCCTAAGGGTTATTTATCTGTCCTGTTAGTCTTTTTATGCCATCATTGTTCAAATCACCTGTTGTGATGCATTTCTTGAAAAGTCTGATTCATATGTTCTCACCAACACCGTTTAGGACCTTAATTTATTTCTCTCGTATTTCATGTTTTCCCCATTTGAATCCATGCGCAGCTGTTCTCTCCAGCTCCTCACCCTGAAGATCAACTTTCTCAAAGCAATCACGTTAGCTCGTTGCATGAGTGAGCTGCAAGTGCTCTCTCTCCAGCTGCCATATACCACAACCTTCCCAGAAAAGTTGGTACTTGAGACAAAAGCAGCATTCCTACCAAAGGTCGTCATGCTCTTTTACATAGGGCAGTCTATCTCTCTGCCAGCTTTCTTCGCCCATCTCATCCTACTAAAGCAGAATGAAGTCTCCATCACCTCGATTCCAAGAGAGCTCTAAGCTTCTGCATTGATCTCACCAAGGAACATATGGTGGATTTCTTTTGGGGGTGGGGAGGGTGGCCGGGATAAGGTTAAAGCTGTGCAGAATAGAACCATCTCCTTATTGATTGTCTTGTGCATTAAGATCTGTGATGGCTGGCCAGGAAACAGTCTCTAAAAGATCTTGGCACTCATTCCACAGGGGAAAAGGCTACTATAATGGTGCTGGTGTGCTGTGTTCCTGCCTTGGACTTTAGCGAGGCTGCTATGTGGGCATCAGTTCACATCTTCACAAAACACTACTTCCTGGATAGCCAGCTCTAACAGGAGGGGCATTTGTCCCTTTCTCTTTCCTGAATTTCCTGGTTTGAGCCATTGCATAGGCCAACACCTGGGGAAGTACTGCTTTGGTATCTATTCAGAAGGTGAGGAATCGTTTAGAAGTATCCATCAGAAGAAAACGTTACCTTTGGTAATGCTTTTTGGTGGATGCTTTATCTAACAAACCAGCATTCTCCACGTTTTGTGGAATGGGATTATCTAGTCCATGTTAATAAGATTCCAATGTAGAGATTGGCACAATGGTACAGATGATTACCAATGGTTCCACGTCCAACGGTGCAGAGATCAGAAAGAAACTGACCTTACTGCACAGAGGTGGCAGTTATATAAGGACCCTAAAGTCACACCCAAGGCTGGGCGGAGCCGCACGACACCACCTACCGACATGTGAGGGAATTGCTGAGAAAAATATCCCAATCCAGTCTGGCACCTGGGGGTTTTCACAAGGTGAGGAATCTGTGGTTAAATAAAGTAGCCGCATGAGATCGTTACCGAAGGTAAGTAACTATCATTTTTGCAGGTACATTGAAGGAGCATAATATTAGATTGGATATGGTCATTCTCCAGGAGAAAGAAGTGACCTTACTAATGGAAAAATTTATATTTTTTCTAAACAAGTTAAATATTTGGTTGGTTTGCCGATTTGAATGTTTATGTAAAGCCATTGCATCTGCCCCTGCTTCTGAATCCAAAGATGAACTTGCTTCATTTTCAGGATTATGAGTATTACGCTTGTTTTATTTTTCTTCATTGACTAATCCCAGGAGAGCCCTTAGGAAGAAACATGATAAGCTTATTTGGAATTAACAATTGATGTTTGAGCAAGAGAAGAATAGGATAGGGGTACACCTGCTGTAACCCCTTCGTCTAGTGACTGCATGAGTGCATTCACAGTTGACGGCAGTGGTTCTGACCTAGTATTCGTTTTAACTCAGATGACCAAAGATGGGTAAAAGACTGTGGCTTTTGGTCTTAGGGTCTTAAGATAAACTGAAAAATATATTCTAATAGAAAGAGACATTAGTGTGTGTGTGGTCTCTTGAACAGTTCACAAAATGTATTTGAGGTAAATCATTTGTACTTCAAATGGATAATAAGACGCTAGTGTCTGCTGTCAAGTGATGCTACTCTTCAAGCATCTTCTACGTTGGTGGGACCTCTATCTAGGTTATAAGTTTAATTTTGAAATGTAGTATATAGCTGGGAAAGAATATTCTACAGTAGCTTGTTTATCTAGTCTGTTGATAGTGCAGGTGGACAAAAGTGGGGCTCATGACCTTCAGTGATGTGTTTCTGTGGTAGTCAGCAATTCTGTTAATATATGTATGCAGGAATTCTATGAAGATAATTGAGCAGTCATTGAAAAAGAAAAGGATTCCGTGACAAGTTAAAATGTTTGTTGAAGATTGGCCCAAAGTGAAGGGTCTGAAGCCTGAACTTCAAGTGTTCTGATAGTCATGAGGATTTGTCAGGTGAGAGAATATGTTAATCAGAGATGAACAGTTTGTTCCACCAGCAGCAGTTTAGAATGTATATTTGTTGGCCATTTAGAATATAATACAACCAAGCCGCTTGTCAGGGTGTCCTATTGGTGGCATTATGTGAATTCTGTGGTGGAAAACGTTCTGCGATAGTATTGTAAGTGTGATGTAAAATGGAAGATTTGTTCTCCTCATAACCCCGTTAGTTTTTCAAACAGACTATGGCAACACTTGGCCTTTGCCTTCGTTGTTCCCTTTTCCAAACTCTGAGGAATTACATGGTATTCTTGATTATTTTTCAGAGAGGGTGGAGATGAATCTTTTGGAAGTTCCTACCACATGACAGTCCTGGAATTTTTGTAGGCAAAATATTATTAAAAGGGTTACCTATTTCATCGTGATTAATGAAGTAAAGTTTAGTTTGCATAAAATGTCTGATTTTCTACAAAAGAGATGAATGGAGCACAGAAGAGCACTCCTGTATTCTCCCAAATGAATGGCTTGGTGGAAAGGGTCATCTAAATTGTTTGTGAAGGTGTGCAGTCACCTTGAGCTGTGCAGGTCACGTTGTGTTTAAGGGCTGTCTCAGGTAGAGGTTGTTGTTATTGCACACTGAATGGAATCACAGGTTTTACATTCTTTGGGATGCTTAGGAAATGAATTCGGTAATAAATGTTCGTCGTTATTGAATGAGTAAACATGTGAGTCTGCAAGGGAATAGGTCATTGGCAAACACGCAAGTACTAATATGCTGTAAGTCCAGAGGACATTTGTGAGAAAGCTGGAAATGTTGGAAATGGGGATACGATATTGATGGCCAGTTGGGTCGAGAGAGAAAACTTTGTATTGTATTCATGCAAAATGTGTTCAGTTACTGAAGTGTTCATTGCAGTAAAGGTTGGTAATTAGTGGTGTCCGTATTTTCTAATCTAGAGCAAAGATTTCAAAGAAATGAAGGGGTCCAGTTGAGTTGCATGATTCAGATTTGACGTCTTTTGCAGAGCGTGAAAATGGAAGTTCATTAGGAGATAAACAAAACACCACTGACTCATCAGCAATTAACTTCTTCTAAGACGTAGTAACAAGCCGTCTGTACATGCTGGTGCTCCTAATGATTTTGAGTGTAAATCAGAACTATATGGTATTTAGGTTGTCTTTTGTTACGATTTTCTCACTTTCCTCCTGCTTCCCACTGTGCTTTAATGGATTGTTAAGGTGGGTTTAGTTATTTAATGTGTAGCTGGGAGTTGTGCCTCGTGTGAGAAACTGGTTCAGGCAGAGTTCGGCACAAGCTGTTCTGTATACATACAGTGCTGCTGTTTGAACGAGCGCAAAAGACATACAATTGATGGACGGAATGCAGAGCAAATCAAACCATTCACCCCCAGACAAGAGATCTGGGTTAAATCCATCATTCTTTTGCTCACCATGCTCATCCTAGGATGCTTGTTTCCAGTCCAGGGAGGACCTGGCTTGGCAGTTCGGGCTGGACTGTTCCCATAAAGCACATGGTCAAGACTGATTTACATATGGCTGAATTCAAACTGGAATGGCATGGTGAGCAAAAAAAACTGTGGATTTAGGCCCAGATCTCTGTACTGGGGTGAATGTATGACATTGTTCTACATTCTGTCCATCAACTGTTGTTTTTGCATTTGTCACCCCGAGTAGCTTGATACCAGTGCTCTCCATGCCACTGGTATCATGCTATCCTTGCTAAAGAGGGGTGAAACCCCGAAACCGGTCCTAGGATGCTTGATTCCAGTCCATGCAGGACCTGGCTTGGCAGTTCGGGCTGGACTGTTCCCATGAGGCACAGGGTCAAGACGGATTGGTTCAAACTGGAACGGCATGGTGAGCAAAAACACTATGGATTTAGGCCCAGATCTCTGTACAGGGGTGAATGTATGACTTTGTTCTGTATTCTGTCCATCAACTTTTGATTTTGCGTTTGAACGAGCGCAGCAGGTTTCCAGCACTCTAGTTATGTGCTGTGACATGAGGCAGTTCCTAGTATTGGCAAAGCTAATAGGAAATGGCTCTAAAAGGCCAAGCTGTCCACTTTGCCAAGGATATTTTTAGGTTCTACCTAGGCAACCCTTGCGCTGTCTCTTCGAGACATGCTGTATTCAGGATATGAGCCTGAAGCTCTGCCCACTTTTCACCAATCTGTTTAATTGGCTCCTGTCACTGTCTTTTGTACATGCTGGCTTTTCATTGGTCAATAGGCTTAGTAGCCCCTTTCGCAGTTCCTCCTTTTCTCTTCTTGTAACCTTCCATAAGGACACCCCGTTACATGTAATGTTACTCAGGCTGTTTTAATTACAGCCTCCGAACACTATTTTCTTAAATAGATTTGTCTTGCCTTCTGTTGCAGGCAGGACACGCTGTCCTGCAATGCTTATTTTTGTATTTATCCAGCGCGGCACACCTTGGCTGGAATAATGGCGGCCGTGCCTTTCTTTTATTAGTTGCATGGCCCAAGCAGAAACATGCCTATTTTTCCTCTTTATTTACTTTTTATACAATATCGGCACTCACACTTTAGCTGTAAACATCTTAAGCTAAAGCGCAGGTGCCGCTATTGCTTCAAAAGTAAACAAATAGAAATGTTTTTTTTCTATTTCTTTTTTTTGGAGCAATCACGGAACCCGCCCTTTAGCTTATCATTGTTACAACTAAAGCGCGAGTGCCGCAATTGATTTCCAGTGCATGAGGTGCTATACAGTAGATTTCAAACTGCGTGTTTTTCAGAGAGTTATTGGTAATCCTCTGTTCCTCGCTACCGCCCTATGAGACTGCTGAGTGCCACATGACCTTACTAGACAGCACAGAATGTAGATGCTAATATATGGTGCTGGGGGAGGGTAGCTACAGCCGACATATCGCTAGGCTGTGCTACAGGCTTTGCGGGAAGTTAGGAGAAGGAAATACCACGCCGACCAGCTGCATTCCAGTCACTCAGTAAAATGCAAAGAACTGATCATTTTGCCTATATTGACACTCTCCTTCGCATACCCTGCTATATATACTACGTACAAGATCTCTCCCATGCAATTTCTCGCAGAATGAAAACATTACCTCAGCGTAGTCGAATATATAAACAATTTGCTGCGTCACAATAAGATCTTCGTATTTAATTGATACTTCGATTTTCACTTTGCCTAGTTTTTTAACCCAGCAGTTGGATGCAAAAACCTTACCTTGACCGCCTAACGATTACTTGAAGCAAGTTTGAAGGTGTTGACATTACCTGGAGAGCAAAGTTAATTTTTCGCTTTCATAAGCAGCCCTTGGCCAGGTCGGAACTTGCAGGTTATCACTTTTTAATACTACCACCAGCAGAGCAGGCTCCTGCAGCCTGGTAGTAAACCCCAAAACATCTTAAAGATAGTTAAGCTGACCTACTGGCTAAGAATACACCATCCTTGCATCAACATTTCGACAGGTGCATTTCCGACTATAAAAAAAATAGTCATGCCACAAATGCATTACAAGTGTAATGCAAAATGTATGAAAATACGTCGGTATAATTTAAATTATCCAGTATTGGGGTATCTTTCATAGATTCACATGCCTGAATCATTCCCCGTCGTCAAGGCGGGAGTCCCACGGTAAAAATATATACAATAGCAGTGCCTAAAAATGTCTTGTAGTAGGCTGGAAAAGCCTAAAGGCCTAACTAGGCCTCAAAACTTAGCAGCCTATCTACATCATTATGTAAAAAGACCTGAAATAGCAGCCTCAGACAATCAGCTGTCCTCGCCCTCTAGAACCTTCCCAGCTCAGGCAGTTCTCCTCAGATTTTCACCGCACTTCGTGTGTAAGGGAGTCTCCCTGAGTGCCTACTCAGTTTTTTGTCTTTTTTCCTCAAAAATGTCTGAAAAGAAGGCTCTTTTCAAGGCTTGTGGAACCTGCTATAAGAAGAGGGTCCATGTGGATGACCAGCACTCTGACTGCATCTATTGTCTGCACCCCTCACATGTTGTGAAGGACTGTAGGATTTGCCGTACCTTCCCTCCAAAAACTATCAGGGATAGGGAGGCAAGGGTTCTTTTGTGGTTGAAATCATCTTCCACTGATGATGAGGACAAGGCCTCTACCTCCAGCAAGAGAGCCAGATCTAGGGAAAGCTCTTCTCCTGAGAGGAAGAAAAAACGTAAACCCTCTCAGAGAGCCTCAGAACCCTCAAAGAGTGCATCGTCTCCCTCACGAACGACAACTGTGAGTACAGCCCAGGCTAAGACTGTTTCTCTGGTGTCTGTTCATACTCCTACTTTGACTGCAACTTCTTCAACTACTTCTACGGTCACCACTTCGGCTATTACCTCACCTCTGATGTCTGTTACAATTTTGTCATCGCCTGTGAAGCCTTCGACGACGAAAAACAAGTTGCCGACTGTCCCGTCGGCCCCGTCAACTAAAACTTCCAGTCCGTCGACGACAATCCCGTCGACGAAGCCAACATCGTCGAAGACCCAACGACGATCGCGTCGACGAAGGACTCGTCGACCAAGAAACCATCGACGGCCTCGTCGACGAAGGACTCGTCGACGAAGACACCATCGACGGCCTCGTCGACGAAGGACTCGTCGACGAAGACACCATAGACGCCCTCGTTGACGAAGGGCTCGTCAACGAAGACGCCATCGACGACCTCATCGACGAAGGGTTCGTCGACGAAGACACCATTGACGACCCCGTCAACGGATAAGCCACCAACGGTTCCGTCGACAGAGAATCCAATAACAATGGCTTCATCGTCCTCGACTACTACGACCGCAGTGGCATCTGCTCATCTGTTGCCCAGTTCACCTCCGACGAGGGTCCAGTATACGCATTTCCAAATGAAAACGTATCAGAGGCGAGATTATTCTCACCTTTTGGAGACATATGTGGAGGAAGATTCAGATGAAGGTGAAGAGGATGAGGGTCCTTTTGGGATTGCCCGTCACCCTTCTCAATTGAATATCAAATATCAGGAGGAAGATGAGGACGATGACTATGGTCATTATGCGCATGAAGATTTGTCGACGCCATATCAGTCACCCCATGCCAGACCTCCTCGATCTGAGTACACTACTCATCTGCCATCTACTTTAATACAGGATTTACAAGCTATGTTGGCAGACTATCGCCAGAGATTTCCTCCAACTCCAGTTGCACCTGCTGTGCCGCCTACCCCAGTTGACGTGCCAAGGCCTCCGTCACCGCGAGCATCATTGTCACCGAGACAGGATACTGGTCCTGCACCCCAAGATGACACGGATACCTCTTCTCATGATGAGGATGATGGCAGGGAAGAGGGCGAATTGCCGGATAATACACCTATTGATCCGTGGGAGGATTATGTCATTCCTATGCCTTCACCGCCTGCGCCCCGCCCGTCAGATTCTCCACCTGAGGATATTGGCGGATTTCACAATATTATGCAGCGTGCTGCTAATAGATTTGAATTGACAGTCACAGTTGCGCAGTCTGACTGCTTTTTACATGACTTTAAAGAGGGATATCGCAGAGTTACCAGAGCTATCCCCATTATTGATTATATATGGAAGGAGGGCCTCAACATCATGAAAATGCCCGCTTCCATTCCTGTAGTCCTTCCAAGAATAGAGAAAAAGTATCGAGCACCATCGGATACTCCATCTTGCTTAATAGGTCACCCTCGACCAGACTCTGTCATATCCCAGGCTGCACAGCAGAAGTCCAAGAATCCTTCTGCTCCCATTTCAACACCACCTGACAAGGAGAGCAGGAGACTGGATGCCATTGGGAAGAAGTTCTCTGCAAATGCAGCAGCCTCCATTAAAGCAGCTAATTCGTTGGCTATCCTTGCCCGTTATGATAGGCAGATGTGGTCCGATCTGTCTGAGTTCCTTGATTTGGTCCCTGAGGATCATCAGCAAGAGGTGCGCAGGATCGTCCTGGAGGGAGAAAGAGCAGCTTCGGAAATCATTGATTGCGCCCTTGATATTTCAAACACCAACTTCAGGCAATTGGCAGGAGCAGCAGTCCTAAGGCGACAAGGTTGGCTCAGGGCTACCACCTTCAGGCCTGAGGTCCAAACAAAAATCTTAGACATGGCGTACGATGGGGATTCCCTTTTTGGAAAACACATCGATGATGCTTTGCTGGCAATAAAAACAGACACGGACACAGCTAAATCCCTTGGTACCCTGCAATACAAGAGGGGATCCTTTAGAGGAGCAAGAGACCGTGGTTACTCCTCCAGGGGAAACTATTCCAACCAACAAAATCGCCAATACCAATCTCAGTACAAACAACCGTACTATCAATCTTCTTACAGACAGCCTGCCTCTGCTTCTTTCTCTCGTCAAGGAGGGAAACGGCGCTCAAACAATCAAGGGCGTGATTCCAACAAGCGCCAATGAGCTTTTCCGGACGTCAGCCATTCATCCTCCCCTTCCCGTGGGCACCAACATTTCCGCCTTTTACCAACAATGGCGGACAATAACTTCGGATCAGTGGGTCCTGGATCTTGTCAGAAATGGACACACTCTGGAGTTTTTACAGAAGCCACCAACAACGCCGCCCAGGGGTCCCCCTCCCCCTCGTCTTCACTTACTCTTCAAAGAGGCCTTAAAGATACTACACAAGAATGCGATAGAAACGAGTTCCTCCTTCTCAGAAAGGGACAGGATTTTATTCTCGCTTCTTCCTCGTAGAGAAAAATTCAGAAGAGTGGCGTCCAATACTGGATCTGCGCAAACTCAACAAATATCTAAAGAAACAGAGTTTTCGCATTGTAACGTTGACGGACATTCTGAATTGTCTCAACAAAGGGGACTTTATGGCTTCTCTGGATCTGAAAGACGCCTACTTCCACATCCCTATTCACCCAAAACATCGCAAATACCTAAGGTTTGCAGTGGCTGGCGTCCACTTTCAATTCAAAGTTCCTCCATTCGGCCTCAAATTGGCCCCCAGAATCTTCACCAAATGTTTAGCCCCGGTGGCAGCCATGATGAGGTCACAGGGAATACAAGTTTTCCCATACCTCGACGACTGGCTGTTAAAAGGACCATCGAGAAACTCCACAATGGAAGCGGTCAGGAGTTCCCTCTCCCTCTTCTCAAATCTGGGACTGAATTCGAACAAATCTCAGCTTCAACCTCGCCAGGAGTTGACCTTTCTGGGAGCGGTGTTGAACACATGCCAGTGCAAGGCGTTCTTGACTCAGGAGCGGCAAAACAAACTGTTAAAGGTAGCAAAACAAATATTTGCAAGAAGGTCACTTTCAGTTCGGACATTTGCTTCCCTTCTAGGGATGTGCTCCTCTGCAATCAGCCTCATCCCTATGGCGAGACTCAGAATGAGGCTGTTACAGGAGGAATTACTTCGCCAGTGGAGGCAAGTCGACAGATCGTTCGACCATATCAAAGTAACTACCAAAATGAAGCAAGCCCTTCTTTGGTGGTCGAAGGCGCACAATTTGTCACCGGGCCTCACTTTTCTCCAAGACATTCCAGAGTTCACCTTAACTACGGACGCTTCCATGGAAGGTTGGGGAGGTCACCTTCAGGACCTTCAGATCCAGGGACTATGGACTCGTCAGTACCGACAGAAACACATCAACAGCCTAGAGCTGAGAGCCATTTTTCTGTCCCTGCAAGCCTTCCTTCCAAGGATTGCGAATTCGTCCGTGCTGGTGCGTACGGACAATACTACCAGCATGTACTATATCAACAAACAGGGAGGAACAAAATCTCTCACCCTGTCGCTGGAGGCTCAGGAGATGTGGGAATGGGCCCTACGCCACGGCATATCCCTCAGAGCAGAACATGTGCAAGGCGTCCAGAACTCTCTAGCCGACAACCTCAGCAGAGCTTTCACGGGCTGTCACGAATGGGAGCTCGAACAACATCAAGTAGAGAGGATCTTTCAAGCATGGGGAACACCGATGCTGGATTTGTTCGCCACGCAGCAGAACAGCAAATGCCTGTTTTATGCCATCAGGTTTCCTCAACAGGGGTCAAGGGGAAATGCCCTTTTGATGAGATGGTCCGGAATATTTGCGTACGCTTATCCTCCGATTCCGCTCATTCCGAAAGTACTGCAAAAGATGAAGAGGGAACATTGCACTCTCATCCTCATTGCTCCCCGTTGGCCAGGGCAGTTTTGGTTTCAGGAGGTCCTTCTGCTCTCTCAGCAGCCTCCACTTCGTCTCAAACCGACAGTGTCAATGTTAACAAGAGAGGGAGGCCAGATCCAACATCCGGATCCTCAATCACTGCACTTGCACGCTTGGCTCCTGACTTCCTAGAGTTCAAGGATCTTAACATCTCCTCAGACTGCAGGGCGATCTTATCACAGGCCCGTGCGCAAAGTACCATCAAGACATATCGTTTTAAGTGGAAACGATTCTGCTCATGGTGTGGGGAAAATAATGTTCATCCACTTCAAGCTCCTCCTGAAGCCATCCTTCCATATCTGCTGTCTTTAGCTAGGGCTGGACTGATTTTTTCGTCCATTAAGGTGCATCTGGCAGCGATATCCAGGTTCAGGAAGAGTTCCAACAAACCATCCTTATGTTCATCATCTTTGATCAAACAATTCCTTAAGGGGCTATTCCGAGCTTTTCCACCAGTTCGTCCTCCTCCCCCTGAGTGGGATCTTAATATTGTTCTCTCTCAACTTCTGAAAAGGCCTTTTGAACCTATTCACAAGGCGCAGCTAAAGTTTCTAACTTGGAAAGTGGCTATCTTACTGGTTCTCACTTCAGCCCGCAGAGTCAGTGAGATACAGGCCTTCACTATTGCACAGCCTTTCTTACAATTCTCTGAAGACTTTGTGACGCTTAGAACCAACCCAAAATTCATTCCAAAAGTACCAACTCAATTCCACATCAATCAACCGGTCAAGCTCAAAACTTTTTTCCCGGATCCTAAAACTCCGGCGGAGAAGGTTTTACATTCTCTGGATGTGAAACGGTGCCTGAAGTTTTATCTTCAAAAAACAAAGGACATCCGCAAATCTAGTCAACTTTTTGTTGCTTATGGTCGAGCCACCTTGGGTCAAGCTGTAACGAAGGCAGCTATAGCTAGATAGTTGTCTTCCACGATTGTCTTCTGTCATGACAAAGCCAACAAACCTTTAACAAGAAAGGTCAAAGCGCATTCCACCAGAACAATGTCAGCGTCAACGGCCCTTTTCGCTGGAGTGACGCTGGAGAACATTTGCCGAGCTGCTACGTGGAAAAGTGTGCACACTTTTACCAAGCACTACTGTCTGCAGTCGGCAGTTCATGATGATACAGCTGTTGGAGAAGCGGGCCTGCAGCATCTTCTTCACTAAGGTTAGACTTTTTATAGTCTTTTATTCTTCATTTGACTGTTTTAAACATATGTTTTCATTGTGGTGTTTTAGCATTTTGAAACGCTGTCCTCTATATAATGTACTTATGAAGGTTTCGATGCATATGTTATGTTAACAAGTTTGTGCTCTATTACCTTCCTGGTTGTGTGGGGGTGTCTATGGTTTATTTTGTCTCCCACCTTCCTCTAACGACAGACATGATGTCACTGCTTGCTACTCTGATTTAGGCATGTGAATCTATGAAAGATACCCCAATACGGGATAAGAAAACAAGTTACTTACCTGTAACTACGGTTATCCAGTATTGGTATCTTTCATAGATTCACATGCACCCACCCTCCTCCCCGGCACGGCAGTTCTGTTTTATAGATACTCATTCTTACTTGTGCTGGTAAAATCTGAGGAGAACTGCTTGAGCTGGGAAGGTTCTAGAGGGTGAGGACAGCTGATTGGCTGAGGCTACTATTTCAGGTCTTTTTACATAATGATGTAGATAGGCTGCTAAGTTTTGAGGCCTAGTTAGGCCTTTAGGCTTTTCCAGCCTACTAGAAGAAATTTTTTGGCACTGCTATTGTATATATTTTTACCGTGGGACTCCCGCCTCGACGACGGGGAATGATTCAGGCATGTGAATCTATGAAAGATACCAATACTGGATAACCGTAGTTACAGGTAAGTAACTTGTTTTCATCTCTTGGCCTATCCAAAATAAGTTTCTTCTTTGCTTTCTGGAACGTGGACGAGTACCAGAATGCAAAGTAATGCCCTGAACTGGCGGAGCTATTGGCATGGACCTAGAAAGCTAGCAAGCTCTCCACAAAGCCCCTATCGCCCTCACTAGCAACCTAGATTCTCCAAATTGCACTAGATACTTCTTCAGATACACATTTTCCACCAGTTCAAGTCCAAATAATCCCCCGCAAACAAACCATAAACCCCTCAAGCTAAGCCCACTTCCAGCCTGGTATACAACATAGACTGATATCTGTCTAGAGCTTCCAACTACTCCACCGCCCCATTCTGCGGTCTGTGTTCTCTATGTAACAACTTATATGTCCACATTCCTCCTCCTCCCCACTGCTAGTTTTTAAATATTGATCAACAAAGAAATAGGAGTCTGTGACTTAGTTTCATTTTCTGCTCGGCCTTTCTTCCCCGCTTTCTCTTCTCAGCCCTCAAGACTCTGTCTATCCCTCCTGTGCGGTCCTTTCCATCTCTCTGCCGCTGCTGCCTGCTGTCTTTCCTCCTCCCTCTCTCTGCATCCTTTGGGATGGGAGTCATCGCCAGAGATGTCTTACTACAGCTTCAGACATGCACTGACTGTCTCCCTGAGCTCTTACTGCTCCTGTCTCTCTCACAGCCTCCCCCGGCTATTCCTCAACTGCAACCCCTCAATCTGTCTGTAGTCACTACTGCCCCCCGCCCTCCCCCCAAACACCAGGGATCAGCTTGTTGTAGGACTGTGTGTCACAGATATCTCACTACAGCTCCTTGCATGCCCTTGCTGTCTCCCTCCTCTCTCTTCCTGGGCACTCCCTCTCGGTTCTGCTGTCTCACCTAACTGTGCAGGGACCAAGACGCGGATTGTGGGGCACTTTCACAGTTGTGCTGTCTCTCTCCTTATCTTTATTTCAGTCTCTCCCTTCCTCTCGTCTCCCTCAGTAATCCCCCCTAAACTCCCTGGGATCAGCTTGGGTGTCACTGCCAGAGATGCCTTACTGCTGCTCAAGATATGTGCAGTGCGTCTCCTTCACTCTCTTCCTCCTCGCTGTCTCTCCTTAGTTTTCTGTTCTTTCTCTCTCGCTCTCTTTGCTTCTCTTAATTTCTTTCTTTCTTTCTTTCTTTCTCTCATATTCCCCACCTCCTCGCAGGAGATCAGCTTGCCCTCCTATTGGGTGTCACTTGCAGAAATGTCTTACCGCAGCTCCAGACATGTGCAGTGTCTCATGCACTCTCTTCCTCCTGGTTTTCTGTTGCCTCTCTCTCTGCTCCCCCCTCACCCAATGCATTACACAAGGTCAGATCCTGCTTCTCTTTTGTATGTATTTATTTATTTACTTACGCTAGAAAGTTGCATCGCTAAACACTTATAAGGTCCCAAAGGCCACTTCACTGCAAACCAAAATACAAAGGTAAAACACATTTTCATTTACAACGCTAATATCTCTAACTCTCCCAAATGCAAAACCTGTTGCATTGCAAATGCTTGTTTAATTGGCTGCATGTGAGCACACCCATCATGATGCATGCACACTCAGCTGGTAGTTTTGTACTGGGTTTTCGATTACAGCTCAGTGCAAGATGGCCACTGATGCACGCATTATGAGGCATCTGCACAGCTGTGTAACTATGCATGGCAGCAGTTTTAATGTACCCGTCTGACGTGGGAGACAGTAATGTTAGACCGGTAAATTGGAAGTAAAAGAAAAGAAACCGCACTTGAGCGCAAAATGGACTTGAGCAACCTCGTGGAATTTAGCAGCTGCCAGGTCATAATAAAAAACAGGCATTTACAATGCAATGGTCTCGGCATTATTAAAGGTAGAGCTATTGGCATTGCTCATGACATTTTTTTCATTTTTTTTAAAAACATAAATAAATGGTACTGTCATTTACAATGGCAATAGGTGAGCATTAGAGAGTAGTAGAGAGTATTCGCAGACACAGAGCCACACACACAGAAAGCCACACACACACACAGAGCCACACACACACACAGAGCCACACACACACACACAGAGCCACACACACACACACAGCCCCACACACACACAGAGCCCCACACACACAGAGCTCCACACACACAGAGCCCCCCCCCCACACACACACACACAGAGCCCCACAGACACACACAGCGAGCCACACACACAGAGAGCCACACACACAGCGAGCCACACACACACACACGCAGAGAGCCACACACGCACACAGAGCCCCACACACACACACACAGCCCCACACACACACACAGAGCCCCCCACACACACAGCGAGCCACACACACACACAGCGAGCCACACACAGCGAGCCACACACACAAACACACACAGAACCACACACACAGCCACACACGCACACAGAGCCACCCACACACACACAGAGCCACCCACACACACAACGCCACACACAACGAGGAACAAGGGGGGCAGAAAAGCAAGCACAACGAGGCAACAGGGGGGTGGGGGGGGGCAGAAAAGCAAGCACAACGAGGCAACAGGGGGGTGGGGGGCAGAAAAGCGAGCACAACGAGGGAACAGGTGGGTGGGGGCAGAAAAGCGAGCTACTCTCCTGCCACTTTGCACATTAGGTCTACTTTCTCTCCCCCCATTAACCTAGTTGTGAAAGCAGTGGTCTCACCGTCTGACGAACTGATCTTGAGGTACTTTGCACTTTAAGTCGTTCATACTTCCTAATAACCCATTGATGAAATTAGTGCCCCGCTGACCTTACAGTTCGCAGGAATTTTAGATTGCAAGGAAACTTTGAGATGGTTGTTATATCTCTTTTAGTACTGTTTTAATGCATTTATGTTTCACATGAGATGGGTACTATAGAGTGCCACCCAGACTTTACTATACTTTGTTTCATGTGCTCAACTGGAGGGCTGGGTACGGCCTAAAGGTATAAATAAATGCTGAGAGATCGCTCTAGTTTCACTCGGCCACCCCCAGAACCAGTCTGTGTCTCTGTACTTTGTATGCTGTCTGCGCCATAATTATAGCAGCCTGTACCCCCGTTGCAGGACTCCACGGGTACCTAGAGTCCTTTTTACGCCAACTGACGATAGTGATCTTTGTATCTCCGTTTGGTAACCAAGACATGAATACATGTATACTCGTATTATACTCTTATATGTCACATAGAAGACCTGGAAGACAAAATTAGTGTCTTATTAGAGTTGTTGGGAGGATTCTTGACAACCGATGCAAAAATGTACATTTTGTTACTAAAAAAGGGTCCGATTGTTTGTACTAATTTGTTGCATTAAACTGAAAAAACTCAGACGCCGTTATGAACATGTTAATACAAATTTACCATTTACAATTATCTGCATGAGGGTAATGAGATATTTTGCTGACTCTTCACTTAATTTTGTCACCGAAAATACGAATCGCAAATTTTGTATTTACGATGAAGTGCGAAGAGAACACCTTTGGTGTAGTTTTGACTTATAACTACGAATGCTGTCTTTGTACGGACTCCCACAAGAGGTGCCAGAAATAGCTGGAAAATATGGTCCCCGTGCAGGAAACTTTCAACGGTCTCGAGGCTTGAGCGGCCTGCGATCTCACCTTGGGGGACTTCCTCTCCGTGTTTCTGCTCACCAACACCGGGTTGTCATACCGTAGAAGGGAGTCTGTAGAGGGTATCATTTTGGTAACTCTCACAGGGAGTCGAGGCACCTAACTCTCGCTGGCTCTCGAAAATACTGCTGCCACGGAGACCTGGAGATGCCATAGACAGTCACTATGGTAACCAGACGCCATAAAATGAAACTAAGGAAACAGAAGCAGGACTCGGAAAGGGGGGACACGCCTTACTAGGCGGACATAGTAGCTAGGGAAGCGAACCGACATTAAGCGCTCGTGTCTGGGTGTGATAGTTGACGGTCCGTTCAAAAATGGCCATCGTAAATGATATAATACGATAAAACGTACTACGTATAGTTTGTACAAAAGATCTAGTTCGGAAAGTGGGCCGGTATAAAGCCTCTTTTTCAAACTGGGTGATAGTTGACGGTCCGTCAAAGATGGCCGCCATAAAAGATATAATACGATAAAACGTATTACCAGTACAAACGGTGTCACGAATCACTCGCGCTACGCACATAACACAACCACCGCCTATCTCCATAGAGGTCTATCACTCTTGCTCTCTTCTTTTATTGGTCAAGTTGGAAACTCGTTGCGGCAGCTTATTGGCAAAGTAGCGCACGAGATGCGTTTGGCGTCAGAGCGTCGAGCGGAGTCGGCGGTAGTTTCAATTTGAATTGTAAGCAGATTTTGGCGTAGTTGTACCTGTGGTAAGTGAAGTGGCTGAAATCTCGGGGTGCATTATAAACAAGGTTTCAAGTGGTGGCAGCAGCTGCAGATAAGCCCCGTTCTTTTCAGACTGGGGGCGTGTTTTTGCTGAGTGACGGATGACATCACAGATAGAAAGAACACAAAAAACACGCCCCCGAATCCGAAAAAGACGGGGCTTAAAGGGAGTGATGCCCCTCTCCTCCAATGGCTGGCCAGCATTTACTAGGCCAGCCAATGGAGAAGAGGGGCGGATTCCAAGCCCCCTAACTATAATACATCAAATCTTCGGACTCCGCCCACTGCTACGCAGTGCGACGGTCCTCGACCTAAAAATGTAAATACTAAAATCCTTAAAAGCAGGTTGGGAAGGAGAGTGAAAAGAGTGCTGCTGCGGAAGCACGGGCACCAGGGGAGAGACAGCAAGTAAAAACATACTCAAATGCAGAATTTCATTTGAATGACCAAGAACCACTTCCAGTCAGCTGTGGAAGGATGAGGCTCACTCATTGAGGACGCAGAAACCGAAATTCTCCTGGGTAGGACAAATCAACCATAGGGAGAAAAGCCATTGAATCAAAAGCAGGAATTTGACATAACCAACACGTTAATCCACTCATAGGCAGGGGCTGGCCCTAAGCTCGCACTAACTGTATGTTATGGACTCTATACAATAGGTCTGCGAACAGATTGCTTAAGCTATCTGAATCTGAGACCTTAAATAGAAATTGAAAGACTGTTAGCTTTACAAGAAAACGCACATGCTTTAATGCACTTGTTGAATGGCTGACTTCTGCTGTATTGGCGTAACAATGCAGTGTATGGGAACTGCTCCTCCGCCATACTGCAAGACAGAAGTATCCTGGTGCCAGAACAAGAATGATTTGCTTTTTAAAAAACATTGGGATGTGAGGGAAGAATTTCCCTTCCGCCCGGAGATCTTAGTTGATCAGTGTGAAGGGCAGCATGCTGACATCCCACTTATTGAAGGTGAAACCAGTCCATGCCATTAGGCGCTGACAGGTTTCACTTTGATCAGTGCTCGGCGTGGCTGAGGAGGCGGTGGGGCATATATCAGCTCCCCGAGCACCGATTCAAGCGGGAGAGGTACCACTGGAAAGGCAGCAATATCTTCTTTCCTGCAGTACCTTCACCTAGTGGATCACTGTTTGGGATCTGCAAAAAATAGGGTGGGGACTGGCCTGTCCTGACATCAGACCACACCCCCACCTCTGAAGCTCTAACAGTCTTTCTGACCACATGGGGCTTAGAGCACCATGTCCCAAAGGCACATGAGAGAAAATGTGAATACTTTTGAGCATAGTTTTGCCATATGGGCTGGCAGAAAGGAGGTAAATTCTTAATTTCATCTCACTTGCTTTGGTGAATAACCACACTTTTGCCGAAGACTCCTAACCACAGATTCCTCCCCTTAGAATACTCCCCAGGCTTCACAATGGATCTGGAAAATATTGAGCAGTACCTCTGCGCACTAGTAGGTGGCATCATGCGTGTTGGAAAAAATGTTGCAGTGCCCATATAACCACCACCCGCTTATGTGGGCACTGCCCTGAAATCAGTTAATTTCTTTCTGTGCCTGCTTTACAGATCCAGTGAGTTACCTCAGTTATTTTTTTACCAACTTTTCTATCTTTTTTGGGGACTATTTTTGAGCTTTTGCTCCCAGTGTGCTAGGGAGATGTTCCCTGCAAAACCTACAGGGTTTATAATTTGTGGGGAATGCCAAAGCCAGATGTCTGTATTTGATCCCCACTTGGTCTGCTCTGCTGCGTGGGGTTAGGCAACAAACACAAAGCCTGTGTTGAGTGCAAGTCGATGCACCCCAAGGCGATTTGCGAGCAGGTGATAAAGCTCCTGGTGGTGTGGCAGAAGAAGACTCCGAACTGCTTCCAGTCCTGGGGTAGAGCTCTGGTCCATTCTCGGAGCCATTCCCGTGCACTATCGTCTTTGCGTTCCAAGACCTCTTCCTCTAAGTTAGTTAAGTTGAAGAATCACAAGAAGTCGAAACATTCTTGAGCTTTCCCATCCAAACGGTGTGCTTCCAGGCCCCCCTCCTGCACACCACCTGCTCCGCTCTGCCCCTAGTTCCCTGAAGCAGGAGTGATGGTAGCCCAACTAAAAAAATTCTACAACGCCATGCATGCCACCTTTTGGCTTCTGGCTCCCTCTGGCATGGCTTTGGGCCCCACATAGCTGAGAGGTGCCCCAGCTGGGTTACCATGGACCCCTGAACCAGAAAAACACTGGTTGATGAGCTGGGTGACACAAGTCAAAGGCATGGAATAAACTCCCCCCTCATCTGCGTGCCATGGAATGAGAAGCAGAGTTCCGAAAGGCATTGAAAACCTGGATCTTTAATCTCCCTGATACCTGCGCTAGAGCACTAGTGTGAATGCCCATGGCTGGACCTTGAAAGCAGTCTGACCAGTGTCTTAGATCTTCCTGGTCAGTATAGGTGCCTAGATGCTCCTTGGAGTTACAGTTTTGCGGTATAAATACTGGCTTACATTACAAGTAGTTTGGACACTTCCCAGACCCCCGCATGCATTCCCCTCTGGGCCCAGTTTGAGGAAGGCGCATCCTTTGCCACAGTGATGTGCAGGGCAGCAGAGGTCCTTGACAGTTGCCAATAGTCGAGGTCAAGAACAATTACTTGACCAGAGGTGCTTTACCTTGGAGCGGGTTCGGCTAAACCATTGCTCTCTTTCAATGAAGCTCTCACCTACGTTCTTCTGGTGGCCTCAGTGAAACCTTGCCCAGGGGCTCCTGTGTGCAGTAAGGTTGCCCAACACCATTTTCACACCCCAGGAGACCCAGTCTTCCTTTTCCAGCACCCCTTCCCTTACCTGGCTGTACAGGCCTCAACGGCCAAGTCAACCCAGATGCATTCCCTTCCATCCCACTAGACAGGAATCCAAGAGGCTGAACATCTTTGGGAAGCTCATTTTGTCTTCCACCAGCCTAGCCTTGCGGTTGGTAAACATGGCATGCCTCTTGGGCTGGTATTTACTTGCGTTGTTGTGGGACTGGATTGTACTGCTGCTTCCCATGCTTCCTATGCTTCCTGAGGAGGGCCAAGCCAACCACCTTAAGTGGATGCTAAGTATGCAGAAAAGTTCGTCATAGGCTTGGGCTGGATACTACGGACACCTTGGGTAGAGTCATGGCTTCTATGCTGGTGCTGCGTATCCACGTCTGGTTGAAGTCCACTGGGTTCTTGGGGGAATGACAGTTCGGGCTGGAATGTTCCACGGATCAAGACTGATTTGTGTATGGCTGGGTCCAAACTGGAATGGCATGGTGAGCAAAACCCTGTGGTATATAAATAAATAATACCGGATCTATTTTTTAATGAATGAATGAATAACAGATAGCTCAATAAAATAAGAGTCAAGATTCGAGGTAGTAGGAGTTTCTGCAGGTTTATTACAGCATAAGGACAGGATCAGGACAACCTGCATAGGATGACCCAGCAGGGGAAAAAGAGGCCCAGCAGCTGCTGGGGCTAGGTCTGGGATGAGCGCGCTAACATTCAATAACAAAACACAGGCATATATACATAGCGCGAACACATAGCATTACATTGCAGTAGGCGTAACAGTGGGTGGAGCAGAAGGCGTGACGCGTAGCAGTCGCGAAAGATAACAGTAAAAAGAGGTGTAACTGGGAGTATACATAGACATGTGATGCAAACGTAACAGAATATGTCATGAATGGGCGGAAACATAGGAGGGGGCTACCTAAGGAGCCGGGACCTCTAACCTAATGGTGCGCGAAAACTAGCAATGACGTGTTACTAGGAGAAGCTGGGGGCTATGAACTCTGTGTTAGGAGCAGAGACTAAAGTCTGGAGGGTCGGAGCGACATGTACCTAAACCCTATCTGGTATCTGATGTTTAGGGAACATGTTGATATAAACTAGAAGTCATGAGGGGAAAAGCTAACTTGACTCTAAGACTGGACCATGCATTATTCTACATGAAGTGCGTGATGAAGAATATTAAATGACCATTAAATACAGTATTTCTCTAACGTGGAGACGAGAAGGCTAGACAATGACGGAAACTATTGATGCAGTTCAGTAGCTCAGGAATGCAGAAGAGGAGGACTGAACTGATAGCTGGAATCATAACATACTTTTGGCAGACTCAGAGGCAGAGCCAAGCTACACCGGGCACTGCGAGGCAGGAAGTAAGTGAAGGGTCGAGGATACAGGTGGGGGCTGTATCGCTCCTCAGCGAGGCTTTCAGGAGACAGAAGCTGAATCCAGGGTCCGGGCCCTTTTGAGGCCTGGAAACGGGGATTTTATAATGGAATAACGTGCACACTGAGAAACGTGGCAACATAACTTTACATAGGCCTGATATTCGTAGTATTCACGAGGACTGGAAAATGACATACCAGAGGTGGACACAACTGGAATTGCGTCATTAATCGGACATGGGGAATAACATATGCATATTGGTCATGCACACATAACATATGATGGATGAGGCGTAGGGACACAGAACATGGCAAAATTTACTTTTCCACATTCCCTCCTTGTCACTACGTTTCCATCAGGAAACATCAATATTCATGATACCATCTATCATTTCATACAGTACCATTTGCTCGTCTCGAATTATCCTGGAACGGGATTTAGAACGGGGCTTGGGACTAGGAATACAAGAGGTAGCACACATGCTGCAAATCGCAGGGCCACATTGTATACAGAGGCAGCAGCTAAATATGATCGCTACTGCAATACCTGAAAAGGACAGGACTTTCCATCCCCATGCGGAAATTATATTCCAGAACCAACCGGACCATGTCCAGGTGCCTGGATCTTGGTGTAACAGATGGGCAATTTTATGGAGTCTGGTTATAGCTGAATAAACAGACGGCGCGTTATTTGGAATGAAAATGCAGCAACTAGATCCGATGACTCTACAGGCCCCGCCCCTATCGGCCAGTATGACGTCAAGGACGAGACGATTTTGCAAAACGACAAATCTCATAGCAGATTGTTCTTCGGTTAAGTTACCTAGAGCAGAGGCAGTCTCATTTACTACAGCTTCAAGGGTTCTTGTTAACCTACGGATTAGCTTACTATTCTGGACAGGTCCTACAAAGAAGAAGAAACCTTTATTGAAATCTGTATACTGTTCTAGAGTAGTTTCAGTATAATCGACAATTGGGGACTCCCTTCTATGTCTAATGTGTACTAGATGTGTGTTTCTGTGATAATCAGATGGGGCTAGGAAAACAGGTGGCAGTAGGAAAGCAATGTAACAGGTTCCCTCCCAATCGAGGGGCAGACGGACATATGCAGTTTGACCACAAATAAAATAAGAATGACGTGAAGCTTTGAAAACAGATTTCCCACTGTCACTATACTTGATAACAGTAGTACATTCACTATGACCTATGTGTACAGAACCATAACTACGGACACATAATTCGCCTTTGACTGGTAGTACTGAAATAGCAGGTAAGTCTGGAGTAGTATCAGACTGAACATTCAGGACCATGAAATTCGACGAATAATTACCTAAATTATATACTTCGTTTTCTAGATCTAAACCTGTTCTGTGGGGGAGACCTTGCTTGTCTGGAAAACATGTACTGTTAAGAAAAGACATATCTGTTGAGGATGACGTTAACGTGGACCATGCTCCACACGAACCATTATGTGAGAATGGATAAGGAAAGAGTGGCAGAACTCCCTTCGGTGTCTGGAAAGGGGGGAGTCGACCACACACCCAACAATTAGTGGCATTGCTGGTCTGGTGTGAGTAATGTAACATACGGATAAATGTGTTGTTGCGCATAGCGAGGCGGTATGAATATTCGTGAGGAGGCAGATCACTAAACGTGTGCTCTACTGTAGCATTAGTAGACATATTTACATGAGGAACTGGTAAATACAGGAAAAGTGCGTAACTAGTGCAGGAAATCATTATGCTGAGAAACAATATGAAACTCAGAAAAACGATACATTGAAGTGAACTTCGACTGACTCTCTCACTATGGGGGTCTATTTTATACATGTCAGAAACAGTCTAACCGTTTCACCTAGGGGAGGACTTATACAATCAAACTGACTGACTTATTTTACTAGACCTTAATTTGAGCTTATACTCCTGTTGCGGAGTTTTCTCTAACAAGGGAGGGGTTGTAATAATGTCTTGTGCGGGACAGTCCTTTAAAACAATGTTCTGGCAATCTTTCGAATCCTGGAAATCCTTGGAAATGTTTTTAGAAATTGGTTTCAATCCTTTGAAAAGTTTTACATGAGAAAGGTGGACCCACCCCTTCCTGCCTTCCAACTTGACGGCAGTACGGGTGGTCAAGAGGACCTGACGTGGCTCCTTCCAACGTGGTTCCAGCGGACTTGATCTGTCGAAATTCCGGACCATCACAAGGGAGCCTGGAACGATCTCGTGCGGTGCCACCTCGGTATTGTCTGGAAATGCGGCGGCAACCTGTGAACGACATGAGTTGAGGGCAGACATCAAGGAAGCTAGGTAATCTGTCAGCATATTACATGAAACATCGGTAATACTTCGGGGTCTAGGAGTACCCCACATGTTAGGGGGGCGGCCGAATACGACCTCATACGGGGACAGACCTGATCTGGAATGTGCGACCATGCGCATATAAAACAAAGCGACTGGCAGAGCTACTAGCCAGTCTACACCTTTGTCCTTACAGACTTTTGCAATGCGGATTTTCAGAGTCTGATTATGTCTCTCGACCAGACCGGCTGCTTCAGGATGGCGTACACAATGGAACTTCCACTGGTACCCTAACAACAGGGAAACGTGCTTCATTAACTCTGAGGAGAATGGCTGGCCGTTATCAGAATATACGACTCTAGGGAGTCCATATCTAGGGAAAAATTCACGAACCAACTGCTTGGCAGTGGTCGCGGCTGTGTAATCTGGGACTGGATATGCTTCTGTCCACCTGGACAAAGCGCATACAACTACAAGGGCATACTTGAAACCTCGACATCGCTCCATTTGAATATAATCCATCTGGAGGACCTCAAAAGGGTGGTCAGGGGGCTGGAAACCACCTTGTTCCACCGGGACACTTTTACCTGGATTGAACTGACAACATATCATACAGGTACGGACTTTCTGCTTGGCTGCAGCTCGTAAATGCTTGTTGAACCAAATGTTCTGGATACTGTCTAACATAGCTTTTTCTCCTAAATGTGCTGGACTATGTGCGGTATTGATAATGACTTGAACCATAGAATCGGGGAGAAACCATGTGGCTCTACCCTTCGTTAACCATCCTTGATCTGTCTGGACCCCTCCTTGTTCAGACCATTTCTTGATCTCCTCGGGAGTAGCATGTAACTGGATATCTATGACATCTTGAGTAGGGTCCTTAACTGTCATGCATATAATCGGATCTGGAGTATGTGTCTGATTAACTGGAATGTCTGGAGTCTGTGCTGTAAGTTTGGCTGTGCGGTCTGCTAGATCATTACCTTGAGAAATAATGTCAGTAACTTTCGTATGGGCTTTACATTTCATGATAGCAATAGATGTCGGTAAATGTATGGCATCTAACAGGGCTTGAATAAGGAGACCATGCTGAATCTTGGTTCCATGAGAAGTCATGAAACCTCTCTCCTGCCAGAGCACTCCGAAGTCGTGTACAACTCCGAATGCGTAACGTGAATCTGTGTAAACATTAACTTTCAGGTTCTTGGCGTGTATACAGGCTTGTGTCAGAGCGACTAGCTCTGCTGCTTGAGCGGACAGGGTGTCAATACGGTGTGTTTCAATAACTTCAGTGTCAGTAGTCACTGCATACGCGGCGACTAGTTCTCCTGTACTAGTTCTCATACATGAACCATCCACATAAAGTGTCAGGTCAGGATCTGGTAACGGAATATCTGTCAGGTCTTGTCTTGGCTTTGTCGTAATGTTAATTACTTCCACACAATCATGTGGGTCTGGGTTTGAATTAACTGACGGTAACAGTGTAGCAGGATTCAGGACGTTGCAGCGTCTGATTTCTATGTGAGGCTGGAACAGTGTCAATTCATAACCTGTTAAACGTGCAATTGTCAAGTGCTGTGTTTGTGTTCGGTTTAAAAGAACTTCTACTGAATGCGGGACTTGTACTGTCAGGGAATGTCCTAAAACTATGGAATCACTTTGTCTGATAGCTAGAGCTGTGGCTGCAACTGACTTGAGGCACGCAGGCAACGCCTGGGCGACTGGATCTAATGTGCTTAGAAAAATAAGCACAGGGCTTGTATTGTCCTGCTTGATCTTGTGTGAGAACAGACAATGCTGTACCTTCGCGTTCAGTAACAAAAAGTGTAAAAGGCTTACTGTAGTTCGGTGTAGCTAGAACTGGAGCTTGACATAGGGCTTTCTTTAACTCGTTAAAACTAAGTGTATGTTCAGACGTCCAAGGGAGGACAGTCGATACGGCTGCCTCCTGTGTCGTTAACTGTATCAGTGGCTTGGCTAGAAATGCATACTGGGGAATCCATTGTCTACAATAAGAAGTAAGGCCGATAAAAGCACGTACCTCCTTCTGGGTTCTGGGCTGGGGAAGACTCGCTATTAACTGGATACGGTCTGGTGTCAACTGCCTACCCCTCTTGGACAGCAAGTGTCCTAAGTATACCACTTGCTGGACACAGAATTGAAGCTTCGAAGGTGACACCTTGTGCCCCATCTCGGCAAGGAAATACAAAACTGTAAGGGATGCTCGCTCGCAAGCACGTTCAGAACGGGCTGTGATCAGTAGATCATCGACATACTGGAGCAGGGCAGTGTCAGTTGGCATGTGAATATTGTCTAGTTGTCTCTTGAGTGCTTGACTGTAAATACTAGGACTTTCTGTGAAACCTTGAGGAGCGCGTGTGAACATATAGCTCCTTCCATTTAAACAAAATCCGAAAAGAAACTGGCTGTCTGGATGAATTGGAACACTGAAAAATGCATTCTTGAGGTCTATGACAGTGAAAAACATGGCTTCGGAATCAATGGCTGTTAACAGGGAAGAAATATCTGGGACAACTGGGTACTGAGGAATAATACATTTATTAAGCTCTCGTAAATCAATCACTAATCGATATACTGGGGGTGCATTTGGATCAGTACGTTTTATGACTGGAATGATCGGAGAATTAAATACATTGTAGTCAGTTTCTACAACTACTCCTTGAGCCATGAGCTCGTCAATAATTTTGGATAAGGCTGCTACAGCCTCGGGTGGCAATCTGTACTGTCTGATTCGGGGTAACACTACACCTGACTTGAGAGTCACACGATGGGGTGTGATTTGCATGTAACCTACATCAGTTGGACCTTGCGCCCATAAGTGCTGCGGAACATTAGACAATCTTGAATCAAAATCTCGTAATACATAGTGACCCTTAAAGTCACGTAGGAACAGACGTATTCCCTCTGGGGAACAGCAAATAACTGCACCTAACTCTTTTAGTGTCTTAATGCCTAATAGATTTTCTGGACATGACTTAGTAAGTAACAGATCAGTAGTACGGGACAATGGACCTACCTCTAGAGTGACTGGCTTAGATATCTCATTAACTATTGGTTTTCCTGAAAATCCAAGGGAAACATTTCTTGAGCCTGAGAGCGGAGCCCCTGGAACTTCGGCGTGACTAATTGTGGTCCTACTTGCCCCTGTATCGATCAAAAACTTTCTGTCTTTCCCTAATACTTGACTGTGAACATAAGGACCTTCTTGATCTACAGGTATCTCGATGAGAGGCAAGCCTACCTCCCTCTCTAGGCTGTTTCATGAATATGACTGGTACTCTGGATACTCGGTCTGAGCATACTGGTACATCTGTGATGTAACGTGCTGTGTTGCAGCAATAGGCTGCGGTACTGTAACTGTCTGTTGTGCATTCTGTGACTGAGGAATCTGTGAAACTTGTTCTTGTCTAGGCGGACGTGGTCTTTCTTTAGTCTTACCAGTAGCTATATTATGTTTCAGAACTGCACACTCGTTTATAAAATGACCTGGCTGTTTACAATAATTGCAGTTCCCTTTAACGGGAGCTGCAGAATGACTGGCTTGATTCGGACCCCTCTTCTGACTGTCTTGAGGAACAGATTGTGCAACTAGCACTTTCATTTTCGTGTCTTTCATACGTTTTCTCTCGTGCTCTTGCTCTTCCCTGATTCTATTCTGGTGGTACTGAAGCATCTGGAGCATCTGGGACGGAGTATTTGCTTGCCAGGTGCTTTCGACTTTCAAAACTCGATTTTTAATTTGTGGACTTGAATTCTCGACTAATTTAGTAACGAAAAGGTGAGGGTATGACTCACTACTTGTCTTGAGACCACTATTAATACTGAAACATTTCTCAAATCTAGAATAAAAATCACTAATATCTTCATCTTGTTTCTGTTTACAGGCTGAGATTGCATCCCAGTCTTCTTTTCTCGTTGTCAATAATCTGGGTAAAACTTGAATCAATAATTCTGGTAATTCTTTACATTTATCTCCAAGACCGGTACCTGGTACTCGTGCCTTGTCTTCAGCTTCTAGAGCTGCCCAATCGATCTTTTTCTCTCCCACCTCCCATTCTTTTTCCTTTAACTTTTCATACACCCCTGCGGGTAACAGGACCTTTAACATTTTAATGATATCTGGGTAAGTGTATTCTCCCATACGGAGCATGTCTTTTAATTCTCTATGGAACCCTGCTGGATCTTTGTCATGACAGGGAATTAATTTCTTCATTTCAAGAAGTTCCATCTTTGATATTGGAGTGTATACGAACACTCGTTGCATTACGCCACCCGCCCCTTGGACTGGGTGGACTTCTCGTAACGGATTCTGTCTGTCTATGTAAAACGATTTGCTTTCTGGGGGTGAGACATGAACAAAATGCGGGTTCAGGAACGTTCTATATTTGTGGCGCTGTTCTAGAATGACACTAATTAAATCGGTACCTAGACCTCTCCATCTATACTGGAGTAACTCGTTCAGGATATCATGTAACGGACCTGGATCAGAGTGTTGACCCTCATACAGAGTAATGAGGTACTGGATCATATACATACCCACCAGTCGTTGCTCGGCTGGGGGCAATTTCAGAAACATTTGTGCCACTATTTCGTCTGGAAAAGTGGTAGAATCAGTAATCCATCGGACTGCTGATCGGGCTAGTTCTTGTTCATGCATGGTACTTAATTCACTGTAACCGATTCGTGATTTCAGAATGTGGTCGGTAGCTTGAAATACTTGTTCTAGAGAACCTTGTTCTGGTGCTGGATGTTGAAAAATAGACTTGTGTTCTAGGCGTAAATGGCGATCTGGAAATCTGGATTTTCCTACATACGCTATTCTGGCGGGATTCTCGTTCTCTTCCTCTTCAGGATCAGAGATACTTTCTTTCTCGCTTACTTGTGCTGTTTTACGCTGGTCGTGTAACCTTATTATTTCTTTACGAATTTTCTTGTACATATTCTCCATGGCACTGACGGTCTTGTGCTTACCCTCGGCTATATTATCACTCCACCTTGTCAGGATTCTCATTTCGGCGGGATCTTTAGACGGGTAATCTTGTTCTCTTATTAGACAATTGATCAGGAACTTTAATATCATGAGCTGAATCTCGGCTTTCCTTTGAGACATAATCTCGCCAATACTTTCTGGATCCTCCCCTGTACGGATGAAACGATATATTCTGTCTAGATCTTCTTTCATATTCGGTAAGGTGACTAGATACTCGGTCACTCTCCTTACACGTAAGGAATATAAAACCATAGTATATTCGCCTGGAACTGGATCATAAACACATTCGTTAAGGGCTTGCCTGATTTCTGTAACAGACTTATTACTTTTAGGAGTACGCTGTGATGCTTGAGCATGTAATTCGAGTGCCGATAAACGCTTGTGTGGCGGCGGGGTTTGAGGAAGACCTCCTCCTGCGGCCCCTAGACTAGAATCGTCGACTGACATTCTTCGTCCTGGCAGGGTCGGTAATTGTAACGTGGGCTGGACTTGTATGGCGGACTGGACCGGGGGAGCTGTTAAGGGCACCCCGGTGTCTGGAGGAGCAGGAATTACCTGGTTTACAGGGACTGGCGGAGCGCGGACAGGATTTGCATATTCCGGGACTGTGTCGTCCAGATAGGACGAAATAAAAATATCAGCTGCGGTCGGTTTGTGACGTAGCTTGGTCGGAATTAATGGTGGCGGGAAATTACTAGATGTCTCTGGGGTCGCTTTTGGCACACCTTCGGCAAGAAGGGGATACATACCCTTAATGAGGGCATGCCTCTGTCTGTCTGACTGTTCGGTTTTGACTTGTTCACCTATCTCGATTAATTCTCTTTCATGGGCTCGTTCCTGGGATTCTCTACTTAACTCCGACTTTCTGACTTCCTTTTCCGTTCTTCTATGAGCTTCTTTACGCCATAACTCGATGGCATCTTTCTGTGACTGTCTGGCTTTCTTTTTCCATAATGCTTCTTCTACTCGCATGATACATTCGGCATCCCATGTACCCGATACGGGCCATCTATACTTTTCTTCTAACTGTTTGGTATACTCTACCCATAAATCTAAATACAATATGGCGCTTATGCCATGTTTCTGATACATAAAGTGACCTGGACTGTCCCTAGGCGGAACAGGAACTGCTTCCTCTAACAGACCCTTTCTAGTTTTTATCTGACGTAACTTGGAAAAGAGCGGCATGACTGAACTGTAATCTGGACACAATACACTACACAATGAAAACACGAAATCACATCGCACTCATACCACGACAGTAAAATACATGAAGAACATTATAAATAACAGTTCGAACAGAATATTACCTGGAATACTGAGAACAGAAATAGAACAGATCTTCTCGAGAACGGAACAGACTAGAGTTACTGGATGCACTGCTGTAACAGTACGGAACATACCGGTCCCATAAAGGGACGCATCAAGACCCGTATCCACCTAGGTGAACACTTCGTTTGTGAGTCTGGGCACCACCAACCCACGGACCAGGAGTCAATTTAGATTGGTCCTGTCTAGATACTACCCCAGCAATGGTACTCACCGGGCAGCACGAAACGGAAGGCCTCGGGACTGGACTGGACGACGGACGACGAACTTCGGACTTCGGACTTCAGTTACGGGTGGGCCTCCGGATACCTCGGACCTTGGACTCTCGGCTTGGGCTCTGGTCGGGACTCGCCGCGTTCCTCCACCGTCTCGTTCGGATGCTGGACCGCCTCCTCCGTCTCCTCCGTGGGCCTGAGGGATACTTGAGCAGAAATATCTGCCACTGCGCAGAAGAGTTCCGTCACGACTGCAGAGGGTCAGGGGGTCGGCGTGGCTTCACCGACGCGTGGGGAAAGGGCAAGTCCCTATTCGGGCGCCATTATGTGGTATATAAATAAATAATACCGGATCTATTTTTTAATGAATGAATGAATAACAGATAGCTCAATAAAATAAGAGTCAAGATTCGAGGTAGTAGGAGTTTCTGCAGGTTTATTACAGCATAAGGACAGGATCAGGACAACCTGCATAGGATGACCCAGCAGGGGAAAAAGAGGCCCAGCAGCTGCTGGGGCTAGGTCTGGGATGAGCGCGCTAACATTCAATAACAAAACACAGGCATATATACATAGCGCGAACACATAGCATTACATTGCAGTAGGCGTAACAGTGGGTGGAGCAGAAGGCGTGACGCGTAGCAGTCGCGAAAGATAACAGTAAAAAGAGGTGTAACTGGGAGTATACATAGACATGTGATGCAAACGTAACAGAATATGTCATGAATGGGCGGAAACATAGGAGGGGGCTACCTAAGGAGCCGGGACCTCTAACCTAATGGTGCGCGAAAACTAGCAATGACGTGTTACTAGGAGAAGCTGGGGGCTATGAACTCTGTGTTAGGAGCAGAGACTAAAGTCTGGAGGGTCGGAGCGACATGTACCTAAACCCTATCTGGTATCTGATGTTTAGGGAACATGTTGATATAAACTAGAAGTCATGAGGGGAAAAGCTAACTTGACTCTAAGACTGGACCATGCATTATTCTACATGAAGTGCGTGATGAAGAATATTAAATGACCATTAAATACAGTATTTCTCTAACGTGGAGACGAGAAGGCTAGACAATGACGGAAACTATTGATGCAGTTCAGTAGCTCAGGAATGCAGAAGAGGAGGACTGAACTGATAGCTGGAATCATAACATACTTTTGGCAGACTCAGAGGCAGAGCCAAGCTACACCGAGCACTGCGAGGCAGGAAGTAAGTGAAGGGTCGAGGATACAGGTGGGGGCTGTATCGCTCCTCAGCGAGGCTTTCAGGAGACAGAAGCTGAATCCAGGGTCCGTGCCCTTTTGAGGCCTGGAAACGGGGATTTTATAATGGAATAACGTGCACACTGAGAAACGTGGCAACATAACTTTACATAGGCCTGATATTCGTAGTATTCACGAGGACTGGAAAATGACATACCAGAGGTGGACACAACTGGAATTGCGTCATTAATCGGACATGGGGAATAACATATGCATATTGGTCATGCACACATAACATATGATGGATGAGGCGTAGGGACACAGAACATGGCAAAATTTACTTTTCCACAACCCAATGGATTTTACTAGCCGCGGCCAGTGCAGCTAAGAGCGGTGGGACCGGGTGGAGGGATTTTGACGGACGATGACGAGGGAAAATTAAATAAATAATTTTCCCTCTTCGTCATCTGTTGAAATCCTCCCCACTGCCCAACTGCTCTTACCTCCACGGACCGTGGCTGGATTTAAACCAGATCTTCAACCGGGGGTGAATGTTTGATTTGTGCAGCATTCCATCCACCATCTGTTCTTTTTGCATTTGTTGCCTTAAGTGGGAGGGCTATGCCCAGACGTGGGTCCCGTGCTCGCTCTGCTTCTGGATTCATGCTATTCTAGCTGATGAGGGGTGATGCCCTGAAACAGGTGACATGGTTGCTTGTTTCCGGTCCAGGAAGGACCTGGCATGGCAGTTCAGACTAGACTGCTCCCATTGGGAGCAGGGGCAAGACTGATTTGTGTATGGCTGGGTCCAAACTGGAATAGCATAGCGAACAAAACAATGAAAAACATGAAGGATTTAACCCAGATCTCTGACTGGGGGTGAATGTTTGATTTTTTCCAGCATTCCGTCCATCAACTGTTCTTTTTGCATTTGTCCCTAGTATATGGTACCTAGGGTACCCAGGGCATGTAAGTTAGAGAGTCATCCCAGTGATTGCAGCACTGGTTGTGCTACTTTTGGTGTGATACAGGTAAAACAAGTTTCCCTGTCCACCATTGCTGACTGGAAGGGCAGTTACAAATAGCTAAACCCCCCTTCTTTTCCTTTTAAAGCTATAACATAGCTAAACAATTCTCTGCAATATATGTAAGTCACCCAATGGCAAGCCCTAAGACAGGGTGCGGCATATTTCATGGGCAGAACATTTATTTTTCGTGTTCGGGCAGTACAAACGTAAAACAGTTGGTTTTATTGTAGAAGTACTTGGTCGCCTCATTGGCGAGTACAGGATTACACGTTGATCCCTCAGCTGTGCTAACTTCTTAACAGTAAGACTAACGTTGATACTCCAAGGTATCAAATAACTCATTAGATTAAGCCTGACTTGATTCGCAAGTCAAAATTAATGCAACTTGTTACAGTGTGCAGCCTTTACAAAGTTGCCACTTTGTTGCCTTTAGTCTCCTGTGCCCTAAACAGTTGCACAAGGAATCTGTCCCTGAGACAGCTTTCTGCTCTCCTGGGGGGATATGGTAAGGGCTTTTAGGAAAGAAGACAATAGAAGCCTGCACTGGATAGAGTTGTTACCTCCCTCCTGCAGGAAGCCACACAGCTGTTGACCCAAAAAGTGAGCTTCAAAGTAGAAGGTGCCTCTGAAGGCTAAATGGGTAACACTTGGGAGAGGGGCTGCTTCATTGTCAAGGTAGACAGGTTTGCATTAGCGGCAGGGAAGGAGAAACCAGTTGCCTAACTGGGTTTTAAGGGGCTTGTACCCCTCTTGGTAGCCTCACTATTGGGTTGAGCTAGGGCACTCTGGACATTGAGAAAGGGGTTCTGGGAGTGAGCAGAATGGTGGATCCTGCAATAGCCCGATGCCATACTTCCCAGGAAGTGGTCAGCAGGAGGTAGCTAACCTAGTAGCCCATTGGCTATCAACCACATGCTACCTGGAGGGCCTTTTCTAAGCATAAAAAGGCACCCGAAACTGAGGTCTCCTGTGGACTGGAAGAAGGACCGAAGGAGGACTGCCCTGCTTCACTGAGGAACGGGCAAAGATTGACTGCACCTGCTGAACCTTGTGCCTAACAAAGGAAAAGGGACTTTGGCTGGTTTGTCCTGCTTGCGAAGAAGTAATCTCCAGAGCCCAGCTGAAGCAAGAGACTCTAAGGGTCAGTTAGCTGACCTCCTGTTCTCAGGCCAAGGCCAGAACAACTAAAGAAGCCTGCTGGGGCAAGTTGGTAGCCCAGAATCTTCACACCGCCACTGGGCAGCACCAGAGACAAGGACCCAGTGCTCAAAATTGCATCCGTGTACGCTGGACCTGGACGAGTCGTATGAGTGCAGTTTGGTCGCCCAGAAGATGAGTTATCATCCAGAGAAGTATTTGGTTGTGACTGCGATATCTGGCGACTGGTGAGCCAGTGGAGACTGGACTCCTACCAGGACTGAGAGGACTTCAAGGGGCATCGACCCGCGGCCATGACCGCCTCACCCTCTCCGTGGACCGATGAGTAGTCTTAGGAAGACCCACTTCCACCGCATCTCATCTTTGAGCATTTTCATCATCCTTTACCCCTTGCATCATGAACACTTCCATAAGAACCTACAGCAAAGGAGAAAAGTGCCTGAACTGCCTGAGGACTGCTTCCCCGAACAAGGCAACTGTTTCCAAACACCTTGCTGGTCCACCTGACTGGCTTCCTGTCTGAGTTGATCGCCCAAAGTAGCTCTAACCGACCGCAATACAACGAGCCAAAGTTTTTGCCCGAAATGTTTCTAAGAGTCAAATTCATGGATTTTGCAAGTGCTTGTTCGCGGTTGAGTAAAAAGTGCATATTTACTGTACCTTGTAAAATCTATATCTTTGGAACTACCTGGTGGATCTTTTTTGTTGTGGTGTCTAAATACAGTCTATTTTTATAAATTGATGTTAGATTTCTTAAGTATCTCAGTTATTTCTTATTCAGTTAGTTTGGTGCTATTTAAATGCTTTACACTTCTTCCTTTGTGTAAGCCGTGCTGCTTAGAGCCGCAGCTACCAGGGTTGAGCTAGAGCAGTGGTACTCAAAGTACGGCCCAGGAGCCGCATGCGGGCCTCGTGACCTTTACATGCGGCCCCCTGGGCAGCACCAGGCTGCTGTTTACTTGACTCAGCACTGACATGGAAAAACTGTTAAATATACAGCAATCACTAATTTAAAGGTTAATTGCAGTTAGGGAAAGGAAGTATCAATGCCCTTAACTAAAGACATCTACTAGATACACATGCTTTGCTTCCCTAACACCCACTTTACACCCCCGCATGGTATCAGTGCGGCCCTCTGACACAGCATAGGCCAAACTTTGCGGCTTCGGGAACATTTTTGTGAGTACCCATGGTTTTGAGTTTTTAATAGTTGAAACCTTTCTGGTCCTAAATGGGTTGGTAAGGGTATTACATGTTGAGATTGCATAAACACACCATGTAAAATACCCCATTACCTGACAGCTCTTCAGTGAGGTCTGAAGTCACAGTAGGGTCTGAAGTCACAGTGAGCACAGCTCTAGGGTAAACCACCCAGCCTGGTCCAGATTTCAAAGGAGATTGCAAACGTTCTGCGGTGGTGGCTGATGAATCGTGATTGGGTCTGCAGCAGACCCCTTCTCCCTTGGTCTCTGGCAGAATATCTGCTCCATATCAACCTTCTTGAGCGGAGAATGATCTGCTCAGCTTTGAAAGACTTCATCCCATCTACCAGGGGAAGATTGGTTTAGGTGTTCACAGACAACGCTACCGCCATGTGGTAGTGAAACAAACTGGGCGGGTGCTGTTGTGTACTACGTGCTAGGAAGCTCTGCACATCTGTACTTGGCTAAAGTGCAGGACATCCTCCTGGTTGTACAGCACTTGGTGGACTCATTAAACACCAGGATGGAGAAACATGGCTATCGGTGTCTTGTGGATCACAAATCTTGACTACATCCGGATGTGGCACAAGGTCTCTTCCAAGAGTGGGGGGACCTTGCTTGGTCTGTGCGCCGCTGCCGAGAACATGCAATGCCAGCACTTGTGCACATTGGAGTATCCTAAGAGACACTCTCTAGGAGAGTCATTCTGTCTGTTGTGAAATTCTGGACTCCCATACGCCTTTCCACTGACACCACTCCTTCCCTGAGTTCTCAAGAAGATCAGGATCTACCGGGCCCAAGTTGTCCTAGTTGTTCTGGATAGGGCATGGAGAGTATGGTATCCTGAATTCCTAAAGTCCTCTGATCAGACTGCCCCTTTAGGAGGATCTTCTATCACAGCAACAGGGCAGGGTCCTGCACCTGAATCTGCGCATGCTCTACTTTTATGCATAGAGATACAGCTTTCGTAATGCCTCAATGGGACCTCAATCTGGTCCTCATGTTTCTCAAGTGTTCTCCCTCTGAGACTTCTGCAGCTCTTGACTATCAAAACGGTCTTTCTAGTCGCCATTACATCTGCCAGGAGGGTTACTGAGATTCAAGTCTGATCGGTTCATCCTCCATACACCAGCTTTTCCCTTGACAAACTGGTCCTGCAGACGCATGCCGCCTTCCTGTTGAAGGTTGTCACCCCATTTCATGTAAATCAGAGTATCACTCTGCCTACTTTTTTTGTTCCACTTCATCCTTCCACGGAGGACAAGAGACTCCATCGCCTGGACCCAAAGAGAGTTCTCTTCTTCTTCATTAATCGCACCATAGACAATCGGATGGACGAGCACCTCTTGATCTGTTTCACTGGAGCAAAGTACGGTAAGGCTATGCAGAAGCAGATCATCTCCAGATGGATTATACTCTGCACCAATTCCGGCTAGGCTTTAGCCTAGAGGCAGTCTTCTAAGGGATTGCTGGCCCATTTCAATAGGCCAATGCCACTACTACTGAATTGGTAAGTTGCCCAGGTGGTCCGGACATCTGCTAAGCTGCCACATGGGTGTCACTCCACACGCAAAGTATTGCAAAATTTGTTGGTTAGGGGAATTGGTATGTTCTGGAACAAATATAAAAATTTGGGGAGGACTATCATTTTTATCAGGGCAATGTGACCTGCCATGGAGAGTGGAAGTTTGAGCCAGGAGTCAATCCGAGTTTCTAACTGGGATATTTCTACCCCATAGTTATGTCGTATTATCTGCTCAGTGTCCCGGTGAATATGGATTCCCAAATATTTCACGGCGTCAGTTCACCAGTCTAAGGGAAAATATGGGGTCCAGTGGCATGTTCCCGCAGTCAGTGGGAAGATTACTGACTTATGCCAGTTGATTCTCAGGCCGGAGAAATTGCCAAATCAGGTAATTTCTCTCAATAGTGGCTCAAGATTTACTTGGGGATCATGGACCTATAGGATGGTATCATCTGCGTATAGTGAGACTAATAATGGGCCAGTTCTAAACATTAAACCCCTGTGTAGGTGCCTTTCCTGGAAGTGCCTTATGAGCGGGTCCATTGCTAGAATGAATAATACGGGGGAGAGGGGGCATCCCTGACGCGTACCGCGCGATAAAGCAAAGGGGGCAGAGAGTGTCCCATTCAGTCTAAGCCTAGCTGTAGGGCGAGTATAAAGCAAGGCAGTGGTATCCATAAACCCCTGGGGCATTCCCATGCGCTGCATTATGGATAGAAAGAAGGGCCACTCCAAGGAGTCAAACGCCTTTTTGGTATCTATCGCTGCTGCAGGAGTCTCCGGGTCTAGCCTATGTAAAGTATTGAATAAAGTCCTGAGATTAAACGCAGTGGAGCGATGTGGAATGAATCCCGATTGGGCCGGGGAAATTATAGATTCCATGAGTAGGGATAGCCGACACGCCAATGCCTTTGCTAAAATCTTATAGTCTAGGTTCAAGAGAGATAGCGGGCGATAGGAGCCACATTGGAGGGGGTCCTTGCCAGGTTTTGGCAATACAATTATTACCGCTTCCCGCAAGGTGGGAGGGAGTTGCTGGGTCCCTAGGGCCTCTGTGTAATAATTTGGAATATACACAGTATTGTGTCCAATAGGTTATATTTATTCAGCCCCAGCCAACAGTCAGCTCACAACTGACAATCCTGGAATGACCAGTTATGGGAACCTTGGTGTCATGTGGTTCCAAGCACTAGGTTCCAACATGGAACCAGAATACAGAGGAAGACAGGTCATCACACTTCTCCCTCTTAAACATTAAACAGGTTTACATGTCCAGCAATGAAGTAGACAACAAAAAGATAAGAAAAACAAAGCAGAAACTACCTAGACATAATCACGTAAGTGAACAGGAGGCTTGCATACTCTCACACTCTTGCGAGAATGATTAGAACGCAGATCAGGAACAGCAACAATATCATCACATTTCCCTTTTCCCCCAAAATGAGAAACACGACTATTGTTCCAGATACGACCATCCTCCGTCTTTACAGCATTTTTGAAAATTTTTACAATGGTTCTAGGAACAGAAAACTTCGACCAATTTTGACAGCCCACAGGAGCCCTGATCTTAACAACCTCCCCCACCACGAATTTGGAATCCTTTGCAGAATTTCTCCTATCCACATATATTTTCCTTTTCCTCTGTAGTTCCAATTCCCTTTCTCTCCATGCACCCACCTCATTATTTTTTACACCCTTGTCTGCAGCCATCCAGGCAGGACATAAACAAGTGTTAGGTGCCCTACCCTTGAAAAGTTCAAACGGAGTTTTTCCTGTAGTTGAGTGAGGAGAGAATCGATATGCTGAAATTCTATTCTGTAACTCCTTTCTCCAGTCCAAATTGTTGACCCTAGCCAACTGAATGCTTTCCTTCAAAGTTTTGTTGAGTCTCTCCAAAGCACCATTTGCCTCAGGATGATACAAAGAAATCTTCTTGTGAATAATGCCGCACTTACTGAGATACTCCTCAACTGTCCCTGAACAAAATTGTGGCCCATTGTCAGAAAGTATGGAGTTCGGAAAACTCTCACGTTTAAATACAGACTCCAAAAAGGAAATAACAGATTCACTTGTAATCTCCCTTACCAAACTAACCTCAACCCATCTAGAATACAAATCCAATAAAACCAACATAAAAGGAGTTTGATGCTCACCATGTAAAGGCCCCACAATATCAATTGCGATTTCATCCCAAGGGGACCTAGGCAACCTCCTGCAAACCATTGGAGAAGACCTAGTCCTCAAAACTTTATCACTCGCCTGACAAGAAGAGCAATCTCTAACAGTGCGTTCCACCAACAAATCGATACCAGGCCACCAGAAATCCATTCGTATGCGTTCTTTCGTCTTTGAAATACCCAAGTGTCCCTCATGAGACATGTCCACCAGCACACTTCTGAGATTAACTGGAGGGACTAACCTAGTACCTCTCATGAGTAAACCATCTACCACTGCCAACTCATCAGCAATCAAAGACCAAGGTTTCTTTAAAGAACGAGACCTACCACCTTCCAACAATTTAATGACTTCCTTCAAATCCTCATCCTTACTCAGCTCATCTCTCCAAGCAACTTCCTTCACCGCCCCCAAGGTAACATCACACACCTTTAATTCACTCTCAAAATCGTCTGTTAAAGCTTCCTCAACATTGTCTACAACATCCACCAGCCTAGACAGGCAATCTGCTGAGACATTAGTTTTTCCTGGGATATACTCGAACCTGAACACAAACTCCTGCAAAGAAATTACCCATCTCCTTATTCTTGCCGAGATGGAGTCTAACCCCTTTTTTTCAAACACTTCCTTTAGTGGTTTGTGATCAGACCTGACGGTAAAAGAGGAACCCCAAACAAACTTCCTGAATTTATTCACAGCCCAATATATACCTAGCGCCTCTTTCTCTATGACAGAGTAATTCAACTCTGCTCCCTTCAAACATCTCGAAGCACAAGCTATCAAGACCTCCTTGTCTTTCCTCACCTGTAACAACAAAGCACCCAGACCCTTACTGCTAGCATCTGTTACAATAAACGTTGGATCCCCTGGAACAAACGCCTGTAAATTTGGTGCATTCCTCAGATCCATCTTCACCTGATCAAACTCTCTGCTGCACTCCTCAGTCCAATTAAACACAACATTTTTACACATGATTTTCCTCAGATTGACAGTCTTATCTGCGAAGGTTCTGACAAACTTATTGTAAAATTCTGCCATGCCCAAAAATGATGAAACCTCTTCTTTTGAACATGGTTCCTTCAATTTTTCAATAGTTTCCACAAGATCCTTCTTTGGAGATATGCCCTTCCTTAAAAGGTGGTGGCCCAAATAATCTAGCTCATTGACACCAAACTTGCACTTGCTCTGACGCAGAGTTAAACCAACTTCCAACATTTTCTTCAACACCAGGCAAACTCTCTCATCATGTTCCTGTTCATTCTTACCAGAAATGAGAACATCATCCTGATAACATCTTACCCCCGGTATTCCTTTGAACAGGTCTTCCATAATTCTCTGGAATACCGAGGCAGCTGAAACCAGCCCAAAAGGCATTCTTAAGAACTTGAATGCACCCATAGGTGTAATGAAACTAGTAAGCTCTTGACACTCCTTTTTTAACGGAACTTGGTGATAGGCCGAAGCCATATCTAATGTGGTGAAATAGCATGCACCATCTAATGTAGAAACCAACTCCTCTATGTTTTGCAAAGGGTACTTGTCAACTATCACCTCTTTATTTAAAGCACGAAGGTCAACACACAGCCGAATCTCATTATTAGGCTTTCTCGCGACCACAATTGGTGCGAGCCACTCAGTAGCTTCTACTGGTTGTATAACCCAAGTTGCCAACAACTTCTCAATTTCTTTACCCACGGCATCCTTACACAAATTGGAATGCGTCTTACTTTAGCAGCCACAGGCACCGCACCCAACTTCAGTTTGATGTTGTGATTGTACCCCTTTATACATCCCAGTTTTTCACTGAATAACTCTTTGAAGTTCTTTACGAACTTGTTCTCCACATTGTCTACAGCCTGTACTTGAATAACAGGATGAGCATTTGGATTGAGGCTTACACCCAACCTTGCCTGATGAGACCAACTCAACAAGTTGTCCCCCCTGTTTACCACATAAACTTTTGCTTCTGTGTACCTCCCCTTATATTCAATGCAGTCAAAAAAGTAACCCATTATTTTTATGGGATGTTCTTGATAACCTGTTGGTCTTATATCTGGTTTACACAAAGACTTTTCCTTTCCAAACACATTTTCAAACACCTCGTTTGAAATAAAAGTAACATGTGAGCATGAATCAAATTTCATCAACACACTTGCTTTCCCAATCAACACATAATCAGAAGGATGTTCAACGACATCATCATTAATCTGAAAGCTAACCAATTTAGTCTCAGTCTTCGTATCTCTCCCAACTCTTGTTCTGCAATTTCTACCAATGTGTCCCTTTCTACCGCACACATTGCAATAGAATTTCAGAGCAGGACACTCTCTCGCATTAGCCATATGTCCATATCTCCCACATCTATAACAAGTTCCTTGAAAAGGAGTTGTGAACTTCCTACTTGTCTGTATTTTAGAAGCACCACCATCAACCTCCCCTTTCAACTTTTCCTCCACACACACTTCTTTTTTTTTCTTCTCATCCTCTCTCTTCACAGCCTGACACACCACTTCCTGCGTTGAAGAACTACTTGACTTTTCCTCCTTTTTTTCCTTGCTTAGTTCTCCAACGCATTTTAACATGTGCTCAACCCTTTTTGCAATACCTACCACCTCTTCAAATGCAGGTTCATCCTTTAGCCACAACTCTTCCCTTATCTTATCACTCACACATCTCAAAACAAACTGATCTCTAATTCGTTCTTCCACCAAACCCCCAAACTTGCAACTTGAAGCTAACTTTCTTAGTGCAGTAATGTACTCCTCAACACTCTCTTCCTTACCCTGCTCCCGTAACCCGAAATAGTACCTTTCCATGATTGTACTCACTTTAGGAAGATAATGTAAATCCAACTGCCTAGCACACACCTCATACTCATTCAATCCTCTTTGTTCTGCTTGAGGAATGACTGGAAGAGTCTCCAAAATCTCCTGGCCTTCTCCGCCCAAAAAATGCATCAATAAAGCATGCTTCCTTTCACCACTCAAATTTGCACCACACACCCGTGCGTAATTTTCAAATATTTTTTTCCATTTTTTCCACCTAATGAGTGATTCTCCTGGTTCCATAAGAAAGAAGGGGGGTGCAGTTACATTCTGCATTTTACTGCCCAAGCTCCACTCAACACTCTTATTCCACTTTTTAACCACAAACAACAATGATCCCCCACCCTTCCCTCAAAGGTGTGCCTATCACCGTCGACAGGCTTCAAGTTCCACAGTGTAGAACTTAAAAAAATGAGTCTGGTTTTCCTTTTCGGCAGTTCTCAGTACTACTCCAAGTTCGAGTCACTTACTCCATCCACCTTGCTCTCATAACTTTTCTCTTCTTCCAGTTTTCATTCGCTTTCCTTGCAACAGGTCCTTCTGTCCTCCTTCACCATTGAGGATGAAACCCTTTTAATGTCTCACTCCAAACTGTTGTTTCACCGGATGCAATCCTCTTGAAATATCAGAAAAACGAAAAAAAACGATAAAAAAATCCAAGATGGCCGCCACTAATCCATCACAAACAAACAGTCTTGTTTCCAAAGTGAATTGGGCTTTCTTTTCCTCTTTTTCCCAAACCAAGTCAAAATGGCCGCCACAACATTAAATGTTTCTTTCTTTGGCTATTCGAGCTTGTTTTTTTTTATTCTTGAAACTTGCCCATTCCAAGATGTCCGCCAACTTTTCTTCAAACCAATAAACTTTTTTCTAAGGGGAATCACCCTCGAAAACTGGTGTCAGTTACAAACTTCGTTTTTTTCTTAATTTCTTCCAAAAATCATTGTAAAAGTCTACCTTTGCCGATTTTCGTCGCGTTTTCGACGTTCTCCACCTCCTTCACTGCGTTTTCTTCGCTGGGTGACAGCTGTACCATGGAGATGTTGATCAATCTTCCTTCATCGACATACCAGTCACGTGAGGTTTTCTCTTAGTATTTAGCTAATCTCCTGTTGTTGAGGCTGTCCTGCACGAGTAGATCCCATCCACAAGCGTCGCCAGTGTAATAATGTGGAATATACACAGTATTGTGTCCAATAGGTTATATTTATTCAGCCCCAGCCAACAGTCAGCTCACAACTGACAATCCTGGAATGACCAGTTATGGGAACCTTGGTGTCATGTGGTTCCAACATGGAACCAGAATACAGAGGAAGACAGGTCATCACACTCTGCGTAAACATCCAGGAGGTGAGGGGTGAGTAAGTCTCTATATGCCTTGTAAAATTCGGGTGTGTAGCCATCCAGTCCCGGGGCTGTGGATGTGTTTAGTGCATCAATAGCCTCATAGATGCTATCAGTAGTTATGGGTTCTGCTAAAAAATCTTGCATGAATCGTTCTAGGTAGACTAATGCAATTTCTGAGAGATACTCTTCCTGTCCAGAGTGATCAGGTCCCAATTTGGTGGTGTATAATAGCTTAAAATAGGTTAGGAACTCCTCCTGTATTAATAGGGGGGTCTGTGATTGTGTGGCCAGTTACAGATTGCAGTTCTGTAACATATGATTTTGCATATGGGGGTCTAATCATCTGGGCTAGAATCCTGCCAGGGCGGTCTCCTTCTCCGTAAACCTTAGCGCTGTGATGTTTACCCATATACAGTATTTCCTTTTCCGCTGCCTCTCCATATTGCAGGAGCAAATCCGCTCTCTTTATGTCATACTCAGGGTCGGTAAGCGTCTTATGGGAGGCATCTAGTGTGGTCAGTTCTGTCTCTAGACGACAGAGTGTATTTCGCAAATCCTTAAGTGCCCCCGTGCTCTTGGAAATGCAGACGCCCCTCATATAGGCCTTGAAGCCTTCCCATAATACCGGCTCGGAGTCTACAGAGTTTATATCAAAGTAGTCCTCAATGGCTTCCAATAGTTCCTGTCTAAACTGTTCATCGTCTAGTGCACGCATCGGAAACCTCCATTGCCGTTCGTACTTTTCTGGGCGGGGGATAAGCAGCTCTAGCTGTACTGGTGGGTGGTCGGAATAAGACCTGGGAAAGGTGCATATGTTATGAAACCAACCAGACAATACAGGGGAGGCTAGCCAATAGTCAAGGTGCGTGCAGGTATTGCTAGCACCAGTGTAGTGCGTGTGCGTAGTGTGGTCCGGGTCACGTGTCCTCCCTATGTCTGTTAATGCGAGATGGTCACATAATGAGTGTAGGGCTTTGCGTGCTCTAGGTTTTGGGTCCGGAGCTGCTGACGTGGTGTCCAAAAGGGGGTCAAATGTGACATTAAAGTCACCTCCCAGTAATAGAGGAGTGGAGCCTAGATGTAGCAGTTTCGTATAGAGGTCATGAAAGAAATCTGGGGAATCAGTGTTTGGGCCGTATATACAACCTAATGCAATCTTATAATAAAACAGTGTGTCCACCACAATGGAGAATCTGCCTGAGTTGTCATACAACACAGAGTGACATTTGAAAGGGAGTCGTTTATGGATCAGGATGGCCGTACCCCTAGCGTAGTTACTATAGTTAGTGAAATAGCAATTAGGGCCCCAGGATGCTGCGAATCGGGACCGGTCTGTAGGGGAGAGGTGGGTTTCTTGTATCAGTGCTATGTCAACTTTATGCCGATTCAAATATTGTAGGACCTGCCGTCGTTTTCGAGTATCATTCAGGCCCCTGACGTTCCACATCACCAAAGTGACATTAGAGGGGCCCATGGTTTGCCCTATGTGTGCCATGGCTGTGTGTTATTCTCTAGAAAAGGGAGCTGCCTGTGTCTGTACTCTGCCGTTATAGCAAGAACTGAACTAAATCTGAACATAACGCATTTGAAAAACAATAATTCCCATCCCCCCTCCCACCACCCAGCCTTCCCGCCCAATCGGAAAGGCAATAACCAATTGCCAACAGTAACCCACAGTACCCAATACGTTCGACATGTTTGTGAGTTTTGCACCAAAGGGTACATAATAATGCAACAATCACAATTAGAGGTATACACCAAACGGGGGGACATTCGCTAACCAGCATTTCAGTAACCGATGTCGAATAAAGTCAATGCAATCACCTAGTACATTGCAAGGAATATTTGTAGCGGCAATGCATTTAAAGGATATGATTTTAGCCTGGGCCAGACGAGGAGAACAAGTCGGCACTGGCGTCGGACCCGCTTTGAGGGGGGGGAGGAAGACACAGCATCCAATGGGCTTCTGTTGTTGGTTTTGAAAGAGTGGCAAAAGTCCTGTGCCTCCGCAGGGGACTCAAATATACGGGAGCGTCCGCTTACTTTGCTCCCCGCAGTCTGGCAGGGTATGGCATTCCATATTTCAGTCCCAAGTTTCTGAGGGTAGCTTTGACTCCCTGGAATTTCCTCCTGGCGTCCTGCACCATAGTGGTGAAGTCTGGGTATAGGGATAGTTTAGAACCCTGCCAAGTAAGGTCACCCTTTTCCCTGGCCATGCGCAATGCAGTGTCTCTATCGCGAAAGTTTAGGAGCCTTGCGATGATGGGTCTTGGGGGAGGCCCGGGTTGGGTCTCGGGCAAAGCGATCTGTGGGCGCGTTCTACCATGAAGTTTGGGGTGAATGTTTCTTTGCCAAAAAGGTCTAGCAGGATGGACTGCACCAAATTGTCCATATGTCCAGACGCTGTAGATTCTGGTACGCCCACTAGGCGGATGTTATTTCGGCGGCTCCTGGCTTCCAAATCCTCATTTGTTATTGCCACCTCCTTCAGTATTCGCTCCATTCTATCGACCCTCTTCAGGGTTTGAGCCATGCCGTCCTCTGGGTCAGATGTCCGAGATTCCACCACATCCAGGCGTCGGTCGTGGATTTGCAGTTTAGCTCCCAGGTCTGCAATGTGTTTATCGAGGGTATCAAAACAGACATCCAGCGCCTTGAACCCCGTGCGCATTTCCTGTATCAGAGGGCCCAGCTGGCCCATTTCTTCCGTGGGTGCGGAGGAGGACTGGCCGCCAGCCGCCATGCTGGGAGGTGGATCTTTATGCGTGACCGTCGACTTCTCAAAGGAGAGCTGGCTTTGTTTCAGGTCTTTGCGGCCCAGGCCGCGCCAGTCCGCTGTGGGAGGTATAGGGGGCTATGGAGGCCTGGTGGTTGATGGTGGCAGCACTCTATGGTTTACTGTTCCCGAGTGATGAAGACCGGCTGGAGAAGCCCCCTGATAGTACCCACGTATTGGCGAGAGGCGGCGGCTGTGTATAGAGAGGGTACCAGGCGTGGCAGCCTGAGGTTAACTCACCAGGGCTGTGGTTAGCACTCCCGGTGGCTGGGCTTGCTAGGAAATGTCCCTTCCCCAATAGCGGCTCATCTCTGGAGGCAGCGCTGGTTCCTATAGTCCGTATCGGGTCCCCGGGCCGTGGTAGAGGGCCCAATGGAGGTGACTCGCGCAGTTCCACGGGTGGGGCACAGCGGGCGGGAGTGGAAGCGGTCCGGAGCTGCGCTACTGTCAGGGCACTGTGGGAGATCCGGATATTAGGGCGCCACTCACCACATCTCGCAGCGGCTCACAGCCCATGTGCCAGCTCTTCGTGCACCCGAATCCCCCAACGTCATAGCGACGAGTCGCACTTGGGCTGCAGGGTGCGCAGTCCGGAGCTGTGTTGTCGCCTGACCGGCTCACCAGTCTCTGCCACCTCCGGGCACTATAGGTAGGATCCCAGGCGCTAGGGCTCAGTCGTCTCTCCTGGCAGCGTAGATCTCGGGGCCGATAGGCAGTGGACGTCCTCAGGGTCTATCTCCGGCCGCCATCTTGGATTTCTCGGCCGCGCGCCGCCTGCAGAATCTCGCTCTGTTTGCGGTATTTGCGGGGCGATCCGTAGGATGGTGGATCGGAATTAGATGGCCTGTGGTTGATTTTGGGCCGCCAATATGATGTCGGTGCGCCGGATGGGTTACATGACGCTGGAGAGTTCTAGCTCGGAGCGGCCATCTCGGTTGCCGGCGAAGCCACGCCCCCCAACTGGGTTCTTCACCCTTAATATCGCATTAGACTCTGCACATTCGTCAAGCATTGTTTTTTACGTAGCTCTGTGTTTTTGGAGAAGAAATGGTCATGAATGACACTGTTTGCACCCCAGGGTAGTGCTTTTTTGGCCACCGCAACATCACTTTCGACGCGGCCAACTCAGAGCCAATCGACACCACCCACCAGATTTTCCGGATCCAGGCTGATGCCTGGGGAATAATCTAAGGTGTGTAATCTGCAGTTAGATAGTCTTTCCCCGAAAAGGTGTTACCGGAGGTAAGTTACCTGTTCGTTCTGGCATAGCGTCAGCTGGCAACCAGGAAACCCTATAAAGCCCAGGCACATCCTGGGTGGTGTGGCTTGGATGGAGCCCATTGTTTTCTAACCTAGTGAAACTGATATTGAAATAGACAATACATAACAAAGTATCAATCATAAGGCAGGTAACACAAATTAACTTTTAACAGTTTTTATGATTTTTTTCTTGTAGTTATTTGAAGAAGCATTGCAGTTTAATTCTTTGGAACTCCTGAAATCATTCATTGTAAATACAGAGAGATGGAATCTAGTTTTTGATGTTGATTTCACAGTCAGTTAACTCTGGTAGCAGCACAAGTGAAATCCAAGCTTTAAAAACAGTGTACTTGCCTTTATTGGAGTGTGTGCTACACAAGGAGAGTGGGTGTGATGTAACATCCAGAGCTGTCGACTTTGGAGATGGGGAACCAGGTTGCAGTCTCGGGGTCGGCCCAACATCCCGTGCTGCTGGGCAAATTACTTAATTTCTTTGTGCCTAAATATAAAACTGCAAAAAAAAGTGAGAGATTGAAAATGTGTGGCAGTCTGCAGTCATCACAATAATAATTCAACTAGTCGTACAAATTCTCATTGTTTCTGAATCTGTCGCATTGATGTGGACTGCACACTGGTTAGGGAGATAATCGTCTGGTAGTGTTTTTGCATCACCCAGGAACTTTATCTGGGATGGCTTGTCTGGAGAGAGAGGCCTGACAGATTGAGACAAGGAGTCAAAGTGAATGTAGGAGTGGCGAAGGATAGGGAGGTAGTGTGTGAAATAGACCTGACCATACCCGCGGTAAATAGCTCTGTGGCCGACCTTGAGGCTCTCCAGCTGGTTCAGTTGGTCTCACATTCCACCCATGTAGGCGGTCATATTCTAGACCCCTTTTTTACAAATTTGGCAGAGGCCAGTGCCTCTATTCCATCTCCCTTGGCCTGGACGGACCATTACTTGGTGCGTATCCAGTGTCCAATGCACGAGCCCCTCCTTAAACCCACGGTTCGAACTATTCCCAGGCGGCGCTGGAATAAACTTAAACTTGACGATTTTTATCATCTTTTGTCCACCGACCCGTTGGGTCCATTTGAAACCGTGGATGTGGGTTATGACCGCTTCTGCGAGTGGGTTACTAGGGCCCTAGACTCCCACATTCCGATAGCCCTGTGTAAATGTGGGTCAAGGGACCCTAGTCCCTGGTACGATGAATCGCTGCGGGCGCTCAAAAGCACCTTTAGGCGCGCAGAGCGGGAATGGCGTAAAACTTATGACAGCAACAAAAAAGTTCTGTATCTGGCCGCTGTAAAACTCTACCATCGTGCTGTCTGCAGAACTCGTGCGGCATTTTACGCCCTTCAATTTCGCACTAGTACCAATCCCTCTAAAACCATTTTTAAGGCCTTGAAAGATCTAATGGCTAAAAAGGTTTTAGCGAATAAACTTGGTTCCACTTCACATTGTGATACCTTGGCGGCCTTTTTTTGGAAAAGGTCCATGCCATCTATAGATCCTTTCCTATGGTCGTACCTTATGCTGGCAGACTTCCCAAGCTCCCAGTCCAGGACGCCTTACATTCTTTTCCTAGTTTATCACTGGAAAGCTTTGGGAAATTGGCCCAGCAGGTCAAGACTGGGTCCCCGGCTGACCCTATACGGCCAGCTCTGTTTAGAGACCTTGCATCCCATGGTCTTTCGCCGGTTTGCTCTTTGATTAATACCTCATTAGCATCCGGTCTGGTACCCACTAAGTGGAAACAGGCGGTAGTTACGCCCATCTTAAAGAAACCAACTTTGGACGCCAGTAAACCTGAGAACTACCGCCCAATTTCACTTCTTCCGTGGCCAGCCAAAGTAGCGGAGGCGCATGTTAACACTGCCCTCTCGGACTATCTTTCACGGGCTAACATCTTAGACAGCACGCAGAATGGATTTCGAGCTGGACATAGCACGGAGACAGCCCTCCTCTTTATGGTGGAACACCTGCGCTCCGTGCTTGACGCGGGTCAAACGGCGGCGCTGGTGCTATTAGACCTGAGCGCCGCCTTTGACACCGTCTCCCACCAGATCCTTCTGCAACGCCTGGAGGAAGCTGGCATCATCGGCCCCGCTCTCCAGTGGTTCCGTTCTTTCCTTGCCAACCGATCTTTTTGCGTGGCCGTTCCGCCCCATCAGTCCAAATTCTATCCTCTGGATCTTGGGGTTCCTCAGGGCTCCTCGCTGAGCCCCACGTTATTCAACCTTTACGTGAGACCGCTGGCTGAGGTCGTCAAGCACTGGGGTATGACCATGGTGTCATATGCTGACGACACTCAGCTTGCGGTCACGCTCAGCGGGGATGCTGAAATGGATGCTCCTAGATTCCAGAATGGACTCCGGGCGGTCGCCTGCTGGATGACTTCCAACTGTCTCCAGCTGAACGCAAAAAAGACGGAAATTATGATCTTTGGCAAGCAAACGGAACTCTGGGGTGATAGGTGGTGGCCTTTGGACTTGGGTCCTACGCCAACCCCGGTCCCAGAGCTAAAAAACCTTGGGGTGTGGCTTGACCCAACCCTCACCTTTGTCTGCCATACAAAGCGCACGGCGGCCTGCTGCTTTGGCATCCTGCGCGGACTACGTCCCGTATTAAAATTCTTTGATGCAACGACCAGGCAACTTGTGGTGCAGGCAACTGTGATTTCTCGACTCGATTATGCCAGCTCCCTTCTGGTGGGGCTAAATCGGGCCGAAATCACCCGCCTTCAGCGCGTACAGAATGCAGCGGCTAGAGCAGTTGTGGGCTTACCTAGATTCTGTCCCACAACTAACACTCTGCGTGCCCTGCATTGGCTGCCGATTGCGCAAAGGATCCAGTTCAAGGTTCTTTGTGTAGCCTACAAGATCCTTAAGGGCTCCCCTGCCTTGATTCTTTCAAATCTCTTGTCCCTCTATGCCCCGGTCCGCTCTTTAAGATCATCGGACCTCGAACTCGCTGTCGTCCCCCGCTTCAAGCGTAGCCGTGCTGGCGGCCGCTCATTTCGAGTACGTGCCGCAGCTCTGTGGAACTCTCTTCCCCTAGAGATACGTGCCCTATGTGATTTGTTCACTTTTCATCGAGCTGTCAAAACTTTTCTGTTTCCTTAGATCTTCCACTATATTCTTTTCAGTTGTGTTATGTTGCTACCTTGTCGGGCGCCAGGACGCTCCTTTGCTGGAGCATCTGTGCGCGTAATAAATGAGTCTAACATAACATAACATAACATGAGTTGCCACACAGAGTCCGTTTCTCTCTCCCGGTCACACTCCACTGCTGAGGTTTTATCCTCCACGAGGTACAGGCCAGTGAATATCCTTCGTCCCCCTTTCCACTCTCCCTGCCTTCCTGGTCTACTACAGAACTGATAGTCTTCCAGATCTATCAGCCTGCACCTTCCTTGCCCACGTGCGTCCGCAGCACAAGATGCTTTAAACTTGCATCCTACAAAAAACATTAGAAAATGACCTGTTACTCGCATCAAACACTGCGATTGCAACGGCACAGGCACTCTAGCAACAACACAGATTCATTAGTCATACCTCAGCACACCTATCTTAAAACAGTTCAGATTTTCAAGATAGTTGGGAGTAGTGAGGTCCCAACAGCATGACATTAAAACACATGCGCACACCTCTCGGAGCTCCACATATGTGTGACCTCTACTTAGATGTCCCTGCACACAGCAGTACATCCACTAATTAACAACATCCAGCAGTACACATGTGCAAAAGACTCTAAACACACGTGCAACGCTCATATAACCCACATACAAGGGTATCCTTGAGCCCTTGACAGTACTAACCCTAATAACAAATAATCACACCCTCTTATTGAGCACGTAAGTCAGAGCCGTGTACATGCATCCAGCACCACTCCAAAGCACTGTGTAGTTAGGCCCCAACAAGCTCAAAACAGCACTCTTGGCAAAACAGTTTACCTCTCAGAGACAACACAGTACCCAGTGGACAGATCCGCAAAGCCTTAAGAATGACAATATAGTGTCTCTGTTACTACAACATGTGGGAGCCATACGCCAATAGCCTTCTCTGCTAAGGTTCATAACTGATTTCTGGTCCCTTAACCACTTCCGCGCTCATGACGAGCTCAGCTCGTCATGAGCGACGACGCTCGCACGCTGATGACGAGCTCAGCTCGTCATGTAACGCAGCTTTTTTTAAAACGCAGCGCGCAGCGGGAAAACCGCTAGCGCGCATGCGGTTAAGTCTTAGTTGAAATATGATTCAACTGATAGCTCAGTCTTTGAAGAGAATATCTAAACTTAATTGGGCGTCACCTGCAAAGTGTTGCACAATGACATGTTTCCCTGCATTGATAGGTTTTCCCAGGCAGTTCACTCAACCTGTCTTTACATTTTCCAATACAAACTATCTTCCTTAGGTATCTCGCTTGTGTCACCTCTTTCTCTTTCTGCTGGTGCCCATCTAACTCTACAAGTTCTCTGCATGTTGGTGTCTCCAATGCTCTCTCCTGGGGACTTGTTCTTTTCACCTCTGTACTGCCTTTCTTGGTGAACTTTACATTTGTGTTTTCATATCATCAATATACTGAAGACCCTCAGATCTTCCTCTTGTGCCCAGCAGTTTCCAATACACGCCCCCCTACATCGGGCTCAGATCACACATTCTGTGTCTCCTTGCATGGACAAAAGTTGCTTGCACAATTTGTAATCAAGCCCTTCTACCGACCACCTTAGCACATGCAGTCTGAGTTGAAACGTTCACACACATTTATCGACTGGGTTTCAGACTTGTACTTCTTCCACATTTCTATGAAGTATTGACTATACAGCATCTTTGGCCCAATCCCCCAAGTCCATTTTCTGTTATTAGCCGATATCAGTCCATTTAAATCAATAGGGATTTTGATGCAGTGAGCCCTGATTTACAGTCAAGCCCTGAGTGCAGTCATATGGGTAAATTAACGGAATCTTTTTTGCTTCATACCCGTTGCAGAAAATTTTAACACCGTCCCCTGGTTTCATTTAGATGGTGTCTCTACTGTTTGCAGAACAATAAATCATATGCTCTGTGGGAAATCATTATCTGTGATAATTCACGCTGCCCTCTTCTTTAGAGGAAAGCATGTATCCTATTTCCCAGTTAATGTTTGTGTGCCTTGTGTGACTCTTTAATAAAATCCTGCAGTTTAAAGTGTGTAATATATTTCAGATTTATGCCGTGGAGACATACATTTTATAACTCGCAGTGAACCAGTTTTGTGGCTTCATAATCCCTTTTGTATTATTATTTCACATTTACTCTGCTAAATTTGATTCACACATGGGCTGCATCTGTTTCAAACAGGGTCTTATATATATTGGCCTTGAACTGCAGCTTTCACTGGTCTGGCACTCTATGGATGTCTGTCGGGTGCCTCAATACTGCCCTGGCGTGGGTCACTTATGCTGTCCGAATGAGTGGAACATGGAGATCAGTCCTCTCATTACTTTTGAGACATGACTTTTCGTCCCAACCAAATCTAACTCATGCTGGTTAAGCATCATTATTTTTTTGATGTTTTTAGCCAGTAAATCCTATTTTATAGGTATGATAATATTTTGTTGTAATTAATTTTTTAGATCTCTCCTACCAGACAGATGTTAGCTGTCTGTGGCCAAATGTCTTGCTGTACCAAAAACTTGCAGTGGTTTTAGAGCCTGCCAATTGCTTATCATTGCTTGGCTTTATCATCACTCTTAATTGCTTGCTTCTTCAGTGCCTTTCCACTCTCTTCTTGCAGAGCTTCTTTACCATCATTTTAATTGAATGACTTGTATTTTTCCATTGCTCACATTCAGGGCGCTAATTTTTAGGTTTCGCCTGCACAGTGCTTGCATTGTTAGTTAAATATTTTGCATTCAATATAAACCTTAAAAGGGGCTTATACCCCACCCTTGCTTTACTTGCCATTTAGTTTTCCTCTGTTTTTATTGGTAGTAGTATACCATTTACTGTTGTTCTTCTTATCAGTGTCCTATGGACCAAGTACTCTTTTTCATCCACTTTTAGAACTTTTTTTAAGGTTAGGTTTCCGCTGCACAGCATTTTTTTGTGTGCAGTTTTACATTCCGTGATACACCAGCACCAGTTCTGTTACAGATTGACACATTCCAGGCACAGAGAGATTAGGTGGCACAGAGAAATTAATTGAACGTGATTTGCCCAGAATCTCAGGATGTTGAGCCTCCTGCCAAGACTTGAACCCTGTTCCCAGCCTCAAAGTTGGCTGCATTAGCCCTTACACTACCTTCTCTGCTTTAAATTAAGATTCGAGCAGATCACCATACAAGATAGCTGGCACTCCTTTGGAACGCACAATTAAAATGCATTCTAAATATGCGTTCTAAAGCAGGCGCCGTCCATCTTGTTTGATTAGTTGTTATAGCGCATTTTCCACCATGCATGTTTGTTCATGCTGTATGGTAATGCAAGCGTGGCAAGGGTGTACCAGGCAACTTTGTTCCCAGAGAAAAGCCCTCAACTACTGTTCTCACACAACTATATTTCTATAATTTGAATGTGTGTTGAAAGCCCAGTCCCAGTTTTGAAATGCTGCATTTCGCAGACGAGCATCCCTTTGGTGGCAAACTCTCCCTGCGATGCTCTGCTGGCTCGATCAGTCTTCTTCATTCCCCAAGACAACCAGCAGGTGGCGCGCTGTCACAAAGGTCAGGTAAACTGCAAGCAGAGAAGCTAAAATAAAAACAAAACATTTTCAGCGCTGACAGTTCCGCTGTGGATGTGGCCGGTGTATTTATCAGATTACTTATATTTAAAGCTAATTAAGACATGCAGCTTCCAGTGCAGCAGGACAACTCACGTTGGTGATTTAGTTTTCTGTACACAGGACAACAAATTCAACCAAATGAAGTGCCACCAAAAACTCTTGAAGTGCACATCAGAAGGCCTTGTTTTGACCAAATCTTGACTGAAGACATTGACGTTCACTTAGATAAACTTGAGGCACTCAGAACACAGTTATGTTCAGGAAGCTGCACAGTGCTGCTTCCCTACTTGACAAAATATTAGGCATTCTGCACTACTGGAAGTATTCATGGTGTATTGCTTCTGGACTGAAAAAAGTGATTTCCCTTTGAGGTGCCAAATAGCGGGTAGCTGACCATGAAACTACTTTTATTTATTTTGTGGACTTGGCCCAAGAGCGCTCTACATGAGCACCAAATGACATGACAGGAGGTCAAATAATGGTTTTAGTCAGGGAGAGATTTAGTGATTTGCCCAGAATCACAGGATGTTGAGTCAATGCAAGGACTCAAACCTGACTCTCCAGGTATAAAGTTGGCAGCTCTGGTTTCCATTATTCTCAAGTAATGTAGGTTAAAGGAATACTGGGACATTTAAAACTATGTTCTTGGGAATATGGCACAACAAGTTCTAAGAAATCTGACCATACAGACCTTCCAGATATGTGTGTCTAGGCCAGCAACTACCACCTGTTCACGCTTCTTCTGACCAATCCAAAACAATCTTCCCCACTCCAATCCAAATCAATCTGCCTCACTCCAATCCAAAACAATCCGCCACGCTTCTGTATGCCCCAATCCAAAACTATCTGCCCCAATCCAATCCAAAACAATCTGCCCCACTCCAATCGAAAACAATCTGCCCCACTCCAATCGAAAACAATCTGCCCCACTCCAAACCAAAACAATCTGCCCCACTCCAATCCAAAACAATCTGCCCCGCTCCAATCCAAAACAATCTGTCCCGCTCCAATCCAAAACAATTGCCCCACTCCAATCCAAACAATCTACCCCACTCCAATCCAAAACAATCTGCCCCGCTCCAATCCAAAACAATCCGCCACGCTTCTGTATGCCCCAATCCAAAACTATCTGGCCCACTCCAATCCAAAACAATCTGCCCCACTCCAATCCAAAACAATCTGCCCCACTCCAATCCAAAACGATCTGCCCCACTCCAAACCAAAACAATCTGCCCCACTCCAATCCAAAACAATCTGCCCCGCTCCAATCCAAAACAATCTGCCCCACTCCAATCCAAACAATCTACCCTACTCCAATCCAAGCGATCTGCCCCACTCCAATCCAAAACCACTTGCCCCGCTCCAATCCAAAACAATCTGTCTCGCTCCAATCCAAAACAATCTGCCCCACTCCAGTCCAAACAATCTACCCCACTCCAATCCCAAGCAATCTGCCCCATTCCAATCAGCCCCACTCTAATCCAAAACAGTCTGTCCCACTCCTGAACAATCTGCTCCAGTCCAAAACAATCTGCCCCACTCAAAACCACCCCACTCGACCTCACCCCAATCTAGTCCACCTCACCTCACTATAATCCAAATCCAATCCACCCCAATCCAATCCACCCTACTCCACTCAACCCCAGTCTACTCCACTCAATCCACTCCACTCCACCTTAATCCAATTCACTTCACTCCAATCCAGTTTACCACACTGCAATCCAGTCTTCTTAACTACAACCCACCCCACGCCCTCCAGTTCAATGCACTCCATTTCCATTCACTCCACTCTAATCCACACCATCGAGTCCACCACACTCCACTGCAGTCTAATCTACCCCACCCCACTCCAATCCACCCCACAGTGCAGTCCACCCACTCAATCCAATCCATCCAGCTCACCACACTCCGATCTGCTCCATCCCATTCCAACCCACCCCACCCCAGTCCAATCCAACCCCTTCTACTCCACTCTAGTTCACCACACTCCAAATCACCCTACTCTAATTCAGTCCACTTCACCCCACCCTAATCAAATCCACCACACCCCTCTTCTAACCAGTCCAATCCACCTCACTCATCCGAGTCCAATCCTTCATACCCCATTTCCATCTACCCTACTCCAACCCAATCCACCTCATCCAGTCCACTCACTTCAATCCACCCCACTACCTGAATCCACTCTAACCCACTCCACCTCATTCTACCCAACTCGACACTCCACTCGAATGTCCCCTTGACACTCCACACCGACGCGACACTCCACACCGACGCGACACTCCACACCGACGCGACACTCCACACCGACACGACACTCCACACCGACGCGACACTCCACTCACACTCCACTCAACGGGAAACATCCTGAATAATGAAATTGGAACAACGACTTACCTTTACAACGAATTCTGAATCACGACGAATCTCAAACAACGAAGATTCCAACCACGACTTTCTCAAACAAGAAGACCGAGTCTATCATCCTACTGCTTGCGGGCATTCGAAGACCGAGGAAGACAGTCACGTCATCCTACATTTGCCAGCAAAGCAATGTTCTCAAAGAAGCTGATTCGTCACGTCACGTCAGTCATCTCATTTCCGCAGGTCAAACTGACACACTCTATGACACTGGCTTAATGTTCCGGCACCTCTTTGCATTGCTGCAAACAGGAAGGCAGGTAATCAGTAATTCCTCTAAGCACCCACTCACTCGGAATCGGAAGTGTTGACTCCAGGCTGGCGGACTATATGGAGTGTGAGCAAGCAGTATGATCACGTTATGCTTTGGTCGTGGGAACAGCCTATTTAAGAATGCAGAGTTTTTGAAAATGTAGGCGGGATTATTTTTGAAAAATTGTAAGGTGTTATGTTTTTGGACATTTGTGGTAATGCATGGTTAATTTTTGTAATACTTGAATTTAGTGATTAATGCAGACAGCTTCGAAATAAAAAAAGATGGAATGTTAATGTTATGTCTCCTTGCTTAAATAATTGACATTTTAAAGTACGTCCGGTAATGAAAAGTATGGCTTAAATAGACAAAGTAAGTTTTAATAAAGATAAAATAAATCATCAAGGACATGATTAAATGAAAGTACATAGTGGTGTAATTTGAAAAAGAGAAAAGTAAAGAATGTTAGTGCTTCAGTAAGTCGTTGTTTAAACAGTAGTGGTTTAGCAATGCTCGTTGTTTAGCCTTCGTGGTTAAGGCAGTAGTTGTTTAGTCATACAACCCCACTCAACACCACTCCAGTCGACCACGTTTTTGTTTTTTTGCACAATCAACATATTATTGCTTAAACGAACGTTTTTGTCATCACAAAGTATGCGCCTGAAACTACATTGTCCGAATCAATTCAACACCAAAATATTTCTCCTTTAACTTAAATACTTCCAACAGTAGTGTGAGAAGTTGGCCTGATGTGCAGTGCTCACTATTCTAGTAATCACTATATATCAGTCCAAACAACCCTTATTGATGATTGGTTGTAAGTCAACCTTATAGACCAGCTATCCTAGTAGCATGGATACGAGCAGTCTAAGGCTAAGACTCTAGAGGGCGTGTTAAGCCAGCTGTTTTACCATCACATTACCCCTTGAACACCCAGTGAAAGGACACCACACAAGTTGTTATGAAAATAAACAGTGTATTTATTTATAACAAGACTACCCTGGCTCTTTATGAGACAGGGAGCTAAGCACACAACAAAACTCTTACGAAAATACTTTAAGTTAGCACGTTATACACAAATGCCCGAGGGGCACGAAAAACCATATATTCTAAAAGTGGAATGCGAATTACTAGCAGGTAAGTAACAGTTCTAATAGGCTTTGGAATCGCTAGGACTGGACTAGGGAATCGTTAGATTACTACTAGGAGGCCCAGGGGACTCGGGTGCAGAGTGTGCACTCTCACGCGGGATGCGGGACAAAGTCTATGGAAGCTAGAATTCACAAAGTTAGTGTTCACGGGCGAACACGACCTGGTAGGGAGAAAACGACAGTGGATCCTGACCCTTGGATAGTGAGGCTATGCTGGGACACCGGAGTGCCGAAGTTACCTAGCCCAGGGGCTGCAGCTGCATAGGTCTGAAAAGACGTCGGGGATCTCGTTGCCGGACCAGGAGCCTGGAAGGAAGAAGTTGCTGGCAGGCGACCAGTGAAGAAAAGTTCGATGGATCCAAGCCTGGATCAAGGAAGAAGAAAACCTGAAAGCAGAGGGGACCAAGTTCTTGAATCACTAGCCAGTAATTAAGTGGGCACCAGGATGGCACCGGGCGAAGTCACCGCAGTCAGGTGAGTGGGCGCTGCTGGGCTCTGCAGTCTCTCGGACCAGGAGGCGTTGTCGGCGACCAGGATGGAGGTGCGAGCTGTCCCACGAAGGTTCTTGCTGTCGACGTCGCTGGACCCAGGATTGGGCAACAAGTCTTGGCAAATGCAAGGCCCACGCGGTGGACCTAAAATGGCGTCTTGGGCGGACCAGGAGGGTCCAGGGTACTTCTCCGATGGAGGGAAGCAAGGGCCAGTCTGGAGCAACCAGACCAGCAGCAGAAATGTCGTCGGGCGTCGTCAGGAAGGCCACAAGCCAGCGGGCTAGTAGCCAAACAACGCGGTGAGCAGCAAAAAGCAGAAGGGCCCCACGCAGATCGTGGAGATGCTGGGGGGCTGCTCTTCGGTGCTGGAGCTGCTCAGGGTGGGGGCTTCTCGGACCCCAAAGCACTCACCAGGAATTCACTCGGCGGGCTTGCTGGAAAGAAGTCGTGCAGTCTTGAAGATGGCTGGTCCCTCGAGGTCTCGTCACACCCACGAATCTCAGCGTGACTGATGATGCAGGTAGAGGTCAGAGGTGCCAGGGAAGCCGGTTCTCGTCGAGCTGGGCAGTCGGATTCCGGAGGAAGGACTTGCAGCAGACCGCAGTGTTCTTAGATGGTGCCTGCGGATGCAGGGTGACTACTCCTTAGTCACAAGGGAGAAATCTTAGGAAGAAGTCTTGAGTTCCTTTCGTGGAAAGTAGTTTCAGGATTCAAAGATGATCTGATTTGGAAGGGGGCCAGTCTCTACCTTTATCCTGTAAAAGGGGGCTGGCACGCGACTAAGTCCTGCCCTATGGGTGGGACTAGGAGGGGGGTGGTTACACCCACTTCCTTGGCGGGCTTTTCCCCAGCACAGGGTCTGGAGTGACCCTGGAACTGGTTCCAGCCAGCCTATGCACAGTGAGCACCGGGGTGCCACGTGCAGTCACCTTCCTCTAAAGCCCTGCCTACCTACAATACACAAAACCCTGTCTGGGACGGTGCTGGCACCGCCCCTGGCAGGAAACCCTTTGTCCTTATCTCCTGCTCTGGGAGGACTCCCAGCAGCAGGAGGGCAGACTTGTGTCTCGGTGGCAGCATCCATTTTGTGGATGCTAAGGCTCTGTCTGACTTTTAACCGGGTTATAGGTTACATGCATGTCGTGTCCCTCTAGAAGGGTGGAATGCTAACCCCGTCGCCAGAATTGGCGAGGGGTTAGTATTCCAATTCGTATGACACCTTACTCGACATGTTTTGATAAAGCGATACCAGAGTTGGCATATAACCGCGAGGATTATAATGCACTTAAGAGTATATGGTATGCGATATCATGGAAACGGCTAAGGGATGGATCCCGAAAGCCGCAGACAGGCTCAGCTCATGCCAGAGCACCATCTCACACGATTCCAAGCACTCTGCCTTCAGGATTGTTAAAGCCTGCCATAGGAGTGACTGATAGGAGATCTGTGTGTCCATTTTTAGGGTTAGATATAGGTATACTATATCTAAAGCAAAGGGTGATTACACCACCTTGCCCCAGCTGTCAAGCAGCCAGTTGTGTCAGATTTGGATGGCCAGCCAGGGGTGGCATAATACATGCTGCAGCCCCTGGTAGGCCCTGGGCACACCTATGCCCTGGGTACCTAAGGTACACTGTACAGGGACTGATAAGGTGACTCAGTATCCAATTTAGATATGTACCTAAGGTACATGGAATCCATTTTACAGAGAGAGCAGTAGGCCTGGGGCCCTGAATAGCAGGGTCCCAGGTCAACTAAGTCAGAAAACCAGCAAAACACCAGGCAAAAAGTTGGGGGCAACCATAGTCAGGGATTTACCTTCCTACATAACCCCCCCCCAAACGAAAGGAGATAAGGCTAGCCTTGCCAGGTAAGCCTATATTGCCTGAGTGGCCATATAAGGAAGTATCAGCACTGGCATGGTTACCCCCTATCTCATGGTCCACTAAGCAATCCCTCACCCTAAGGGTGTCTGAGGGTCTCCACCATAGGGAATCTCTACCTGTGGTGTGTTTTGGCAAAGTAAAAGGCTGGTGCTGAAATGGAGTACTGAAGTGAGGCTCCACTAATTTTGGGCTCAGCTTCCTCCAATCATTTTCCACCATAGAGGCCTTTCTTTCCAAGACTGAGTTGTTTTGGGCTCTCAGGGTCAACCTCTGGCTACCTACAGCTGGAGGTTGGGTCCCTCTGTTTGGCTTACTGGAGGGACAGGTCAGGTTTGGGGCCCTCAGGTCCCAGGTTTGGCTGTGCCCAACAGTGCCCATCTGTGGGAGGTCCCTAACTAATTTTAAGGGGGATCCCTCAGGAGTATGTTTTATTTTCACTTGGCTAGGACTACTAGCTTCAGTGCCCTTAATCTGCTGATTGGGAAATTCTTTTGGACAGGGGGCCCCTTGGGGTCCAACACTGGCCTCCCTGACCTCTACAGCCCTGGGCTGACTGAGGCAGGGTAGAGAGGGGCAGGTTACCTGCTCCAGACTGGGTCCCACCTTGGAAGGGTCCACTGACATCAGGGGTTCTGCCAGGCTAGGCCTGACTACCTCTGTGGCAGTCCCTTCACAAGGGGTCAGATCAGTTCCCTGAGGAGGCTGACCCTTTCCTAAAGTCTGGTGGGAGGGAGATTTCTCTTCCTCCTCAATACTCTCTGTCTGAGTGGAGTGATCCATAGTTTCAGGCTTCACAACACTATCATCTGTCTGAGTTTGAGCTGTGGCCATCACAACTCTCCCAACCTTTTCAGGAGGGGGCTCAGTTTGGGTGTGGGCTGTTACCATGACAGCCTTGACAACCTGTTCTGGGAAGGAAGTTGTCTGAGATTGGGTTGTGACTGGCACAACCCTCCTGACCTGTTCAGGGAGGACATCTTGGACTGGGGCTGTGGCTATCACTGCCCCACTAACCTTACCATGGGTGTTTACCATTTTAGAATGGGTTTCTTGCTCAACTTCAGCCCAGGCTGAGAGCTCTAAATCATTCCCCAGTAGGCAATCTACAGGCAAGTTTGGTGACACTGCCACTCTCTTGTGGCCAGTGACACCTCCCCAGCTGAGATTGACCACTGCCATGGGATGATCTCTCTGTACTCCATCAATATTGGTCACCTGGTATGTGGCACCAGGTAAAAGTTGCCTTGAGGGGACTAGACTCTCAGTCACCATAGTGATGCTAGCCCCTGTATCTCTATAGGCCTCAACTTTCATTCCATTGATGAGGGGCTCCTGTCTGTACTTGCCCAAAGTGTTGGGACAAGTTGTGAAGTTGGCAAACCCCATGCCAGTCTCACAGACAAGAGTATCTAAGTTTGGGGACCTGGTTAGGCCAGAGTCCCCAGGAACTCCCAAAGTAAATGCACCCAAATTCTTGGGGGCACTCCCACCACCTGGGGGATTACTAGTAGTAGTAACAGGAGGTTTGGGAATGTTACTTGGGGGTATGTTTTCCTTATTGTTATTCTTTGGGCAACTGCTGTCAGTTTTTAAATGACCCACCTGTTTACAGGGATAACAATAAGGTTTCTTCTGGTTGTTGGAAGGATTCTGGGACCCACCCCCCTCAGAGGATTTTTGGGGCCCTGATGTGGTTTGATCTGTAGATTTATTCCCACCCTTCTCTTGAGGCTTGGTTGATTCCTTTTTCTGGTCACCACCTTGGTTCTTGGGCCTAATCCTGGTTCTGACCCATTTGTCTGCCCTCTTACCCAATTCTTGTGGAGAGGTCAGATCAGAGTCTACCAGGTGCTGGTGTAATAACTGGTTCTGACAATTATTTAAGACTTGCTCTCTCATAATTAGATTATACAATCCCTTGAAATCAGTAACCTTACTACCCAGTAGCCAGCCTTCCAAAGCCTTAGTGGCACAATCAACAAAGTCAGACCAGTCCTGAGACTGAGTTTTCTGGGTGTCTCTGAACAGCAACCTGTACTGCTCAGTGGTTAAACCAAACCCATCAACCAGTGCATTTTTCAGGACCTGGTAATTGTTAGCATCCTCAACTCTAGTAGTGAGGAGCTTATCTCTACCTTTGCCATCAAAGGAGAGCCACAGTATAGCTGCCCACTGACTCTGGGGAATGCACTGCACAGTGCAGGCCCTCTCCAAAGCAGCCATCCATTTCTGGATGTCATCCCCTTGCTTAAAGGGGGGCACTATTTTAGTCAGGTGTTTAGTATCTAAACCCTTCTCTCTATCTCTTGGGAGATTGCTGCCACCAGTGGGTGCTAACCCACACATCTGCTGCTCTCTAGCAAAGGCAAGCTTCTCTTTGGCCAGGGCAAGTTCTTCCCTTTCAATCCTCAGTTTAGCTTGTCTCATCCTTGCTTCATGCTCTCTTCTCTGAGGGGAAGTCAATCTCCTCTGGGGAGAGTTCCTTCTCCCCTGAGAAGAGGCATTAGAGTGCAGAGATCTAATGGAGTCCCTAGAAAGAGATCTATCTCTCCTAACTCCAAGGTTAGGCCTACTTAGGGTCAGTACTGGGGGTCCCCCAGATCCTAGCCCAAGCAAGTCTAAGTTGGCCCTGGTTAGCATTCTGACTACCTCAAGACCTTTGTCTACCTCATCCCCAGAGAGTTCCTCTTGATCCTCCTCCTCAACTGCAGTAGCAATGTTGGGGAGGTCTGGATCCCCAGAGGTTCCCTCTAAGGCTGGCATGTTCTCATGTAACTGAGAAAGCTTTCTGGCATCATATGTCTCTAAGAGACCTATCAGAAAGGGAATGGTGGGGTTAGACCCCTGCTTCAGTTTTCTGGAGACACAGATTTGTCTCATCTCCTGGAAACTGAGAGCTGCATATCTTGAAGTGACCTGTGGAGGGTCAACACTGACCAGGGGAGTCTCAGTAGAATCTCCCTGGGTAGACATGCTTTTCTAGTGAGGTGTAAGTGGTGCACTTACCTACACTATATGTTTGCCTACTGATCCCTTGCTAGAGTTGTAGTTTAGGGTGTGCTAGGCCCTAGGAGCTACAACAGCTGGTTCAGTAGAACTCAGAGTATTCTAAGCTAAGTTATATGTACCTTTAGTGCTTATGTGATCTTTCACAAGATATTCTTAGGGCATGTGTGGTAAAACAACAGCAAGCTCAAATCCCAACCGCTGCTCACCAATGTGAGAAGTTGGCCTGATGTGCAGTGCTCACTATTCTAGTGATCACTATATATCAGTCCAAACAACCCTTATTGATGATTGGTTGTAAGTCAACCTTATAGACCAGCTATCCTAGTAGCATGGATACGAGCAGTCTAAGGCTAAGACTCTAGAGGGCGTGTTAAGCCAGCTGTTTTACCATCACATTACCCCTTGAACACCCAGTGAAAGGACACCACACAAGTTGTTATGAAAATAAACAGTGTATTTATTTATAACAAGACTACCCTGGCTCTTTATGAGACAGGGAGCTAAGCACACAACAAAACTCTTACGAAAATACTTTAAGTTAGCACGTTATACACAAATGCCCGAGGGGCACGAAAAACCATATATTCTAAAAGTGGAATGCGAATTACTAGCAGGTAAGTAACAGTTCTAATAGGCTTTGGAATCGCTAGGACTGGACTAGGGAATCGTTAGATTACTACTAGGAGGCCCAGGGGACTCGGGTGCAGAGTGTGCACTCTCACGCGGGATGCGGGACAAAGTCTATGGAAGCTAGAATTCACAAAGTTAGTGTTCACGGGCGAACACGACCTGGTAGGGAGAAAACGACAGTGGATCCTGACCCTTGGATAGTGAGGCTATGCTGGGACACCGGAGTGCCGAAGTTACCTAGCCCAGGGGCTGCAGCTGCATAGGTCTGAAAAGACGTCGGGGATCTCGTTGCCGGACCAGGAGCCTGGAAGGAAGAAGTTGCTGGCAGGCGACCAGTGAAGAAAAGTTCGATGGATCCAAGCCTGGATCAAGGAAGAAGAAAACCTGAAAGCAGAGGGGACCAAGTTCTTGAATCACTAGCCAGTGATTAAGTGGGCACCAGGATGGCACCGGGCGAAGTCACCGCAGTCAGGTGAGTGGGCGCTGCTGGGCTCTGCAGTCTCTCGGACCAGGAGGCGTTGTCGGCGACCAGGATGGAGGTGCGAGCTGTCCCACGAAGGTTCTTGCTGTCGACGTCGCTGGACCCAGGATTGGGCAACAAGTCTTGGCAAATGCAAGGCCCACGCGGTGGACCTAAAATGGCGTCTTGGGCGGACCAGGAGGGTCCAGGGTACTTCTCCGATGGAGGGAAGCAAGGGCCAGTCTGGAGCAACCAGACCAGCAGCAGAAATGTCGTCGGGCGTCGTCAGGAAGGCCACAAGCCAGCGGGCTAGTAGCCAAACAACGCGGTGAGCAGCAAAAAGCAGAAGGGCCCCACGCAGATCGTGGAGATGCTGGGGGGCTGCTCTTCGGTGCTGGAGCTGCTCAGGGTGGGGGCTTCTCGGACCCCAAAGCACTCACCAGGAATTCACTCGGCGGGCTTGCTGGAAAGAAGTCGTGCAGTCTTGAAGATGGCCGGTCCCTCGAGGTCTCGTCACACCCACGAATCTCAGCGTGACTGATGATGCAGGTAGAGGTCAGAGGTGCCAGGGAAGCCGGTTCTCGTCGAGCTGGGCAGTCGGATTCCGGAGGAAGGACTTGCAGCAGACCGCAGTGTTCTTAGATGGTGCCTGCGGATGCAGGGTGACTACTCCTTAGTCACAAGGGAGAAATCTTAGGAAGAAGTCTTGAGTTCCTTTCGTGGAAAGTAGTTTCAGGATTCAAAGATGATCTGATTTGGAAGGGGGCCAGTCTCTACCTTTATCCTGTAAAAGGGGGCTGGCACGCGACTAAGTCCTGCCCTATGGGTGGGACTAGGAGGGGGGTGGTTACACCCACTTCCTTGGCGGGCTTTTCCCCAGCACAGGGTCTGGAGTGACCCTGGAACTGGTTCCAGCCAGCCTATGCACAGTGAGCACCGGGGTGCCACGTGCAGTCACCTTCCTCTAAAGCCCTGCCTACCTACAATACACAAAACCCTGTCTGGGACGGTGCTGGCACCGCCCCTGGCAGGAAACCCTTTGTCCTTATCTCCTGCTCTGGGAGGACTCCCAGCAGCAGGAGGGCAGACTTGTGTCTCGGTGGCAGCATCCATTTTGTGGATGCTAAGGCTCTGTCTGACTTTTAACCGGGTTATAGGTTACATGCATGTCGTGTCCCTCTAGAAGGGTGGAATGCTAACCCCGTCGCCAGAATTGGCGAGGGGTTAGTATTCCAATTCGTATGACACCTTACTCGACATGTTTTGATAAAGCGATACCAGAGTTGGCATATAACCGCGAGGATTATAATGCACTTAAGAGTATATGGTATGCGATATCATGGAAACGGCTAAGGGATGGATCCCGAAAGCCGCAGACAGGCTCAGCTCATGCCAGAGCACCATCTCACACGATTCCAAGCACTCTGCCTTCAGGATTGTTAAAGCCTGCCATAGGAGTGACTGATAGGAGATCTGTGTGTCCATTTTTAGGGTTAGATATAGGTATACTATATCTAAAGCAAAGGGTGATTACACCACCTTGCCCCAGCTGTCAAGCAGCCAGTTGTGTCAGATTTGGATGGCCAGCCAGGGGTGGCATAATACATGCTGCAGCCCCTGGTAGGCCCTGGGCACACCTATGCCCTGGGTACCTAAGGTACACTGTACAGGGACTGATAAGGTGACTCAGTATCCAATTTAGATATGTACCTAAGGTACATGGAATCCATTTTACAGAGAGAGCAGTAGGCCTGGGGCCCTGAATAGCAGGGTCCCAGGTCAACTAAGTCAGAAAACCAGCAAAACACCAGGCAAAAAGTTGGGGGCAACCATAGTCAGGGATTTACCTTCCTACAAGTAGTAACAGCTATTGGCTTTATTTACTAGTCTATTGAGTCTTAATGCATTTGCAAGGACACTTGTCAGTGGTGCTGCCGATGCAGTGGCACAGGTGTAGGAAACCCATTGAACACCCACTATTGCTATATTATACTACTACTAAAGCAGTCACAAGTGCAGTTACCTTGCAGGCGCAAGGTTGATGATTTGAATTGTGCCGCCGGTGCAGTGGCACAGTGCCAAAAGGTCTAGAAAACACACTGAACATTGATTAAGGCTATATTTTACTACTAAACAAGCAATCACAAGTGCACTTACCTTGCAGGCACTAGGGTCACGAATTCATTATTTGATATGAACTCTTTCAAAACATATTATACTTTATTTATTAACTTATTATTTTATTTATTTATTTTGAAAGTTTTATATAGCGCGAACAAGACCCTTGCGGATATCAGAGCACTTTACAATAAGTAAGGTTAATTATACAACAAATAAATGGAGGTAAATCAAATATACATAACATCTTGTGCAAAGGAGAGCAGTAGGGTACAAAACAGGACTTCCCATTGTATCAGTTTAAGGGCCGAGTAAAATGACTAGGTTTTCTAGTTGGACCCTTGACATAGTAAGGATTACTAGTGAGGGTGCGATTGTTTTCAGAATTTCTTTAGTCTATGCCCAGGTGAATTTTGCCATGAGAATCGATTTTACTTCCTTTTTAAAAGATGCAGTGGAAGAGTTCTGTCTGGTTTCTGGGGGTAGTGCATTCCATATCCTGGGCGCCATCCCAGAGAAGGTTCGTTTATATGTTTTCTTCTTGTTGAATCTTTGCGGTTTCAGTAGTATGTTTTCTGCACTTCTTGAGGATCTTATCCCACCAGAGATCGTCAGTTTCTGTGCCAAATAGCTGGGTGCATTGTGATGTATGGCATTATGCGTCATGCACGCTATTGGACAACAATGCACACGACAGCAAAGAGCTCTTCAGCATCGTGAAGGAACTCTCCAATCCCAGCGCCAACACCAACAACATACCTCACTCACAGAACTGTGCGACTCACTGGTCACCTTGTTCCACCGCAAGATCGCTGACATCCATGACAGCTTCAACACCACGACCGCCGCAACAATGCCAGACACCACCAACCCTGCAAACACCTCCCGCACCAACCGCCTGTCCTCCTGGGCCAACGTCAACGACGACGAAACACGCAGGATCATGAACTCCATCCACTCAGGATCTCCTTCAGACCCCTATCTGCACCACATACTCAACAAAGCAGATGCAGCCATCGCACACCAACTACGGAAAGTAATCAACATCTCCCTCGAGACAGCCACATTCCCAAAAAGCTGGAAGCACACCGAGATCAACGTCCTTCTCTAGAAACCCAAGGTGGACCCCAAGGACCTCAAAAACTAGCGGGCCATCTCTCTGCTCCCGTTCCCGTCGAAGGTCATAGAGAAAGTCGTCAACACACAACTGACCCGCTACCTCGAGGACAACAACATCCTAGACTCATCCCAGTCCGGATTCCGAAGAAACCACAGCACCGAGACAGCCCTCATCGCCGCCACGGACGACATCAGAATCCAACTAGACAACAGTGAAACATCAGCCCTCATCCTCTTGGACCTGTCAGCCGCCTTCGACGTGGTCTGCCACCGCACACTAAAGACACGCGTCCAAGAAGCCGGAATCCAAGCGAAGGCCCTGAACTGGACAAACTCCTTCCTCTCCGACAGAACCCAGAGCTCCCGCCTCCCCCCCCTTCTGCTCCAAAGCCACGGACATCATCTGCGGTGTTCCCCAGGGCTCATCCCTCAGCCTGACACTGTTCAACGTCTACATGGCCCCCCTCGCCCGCCAGCACGATCTCAACATCATATCATAGGCCGACGACACCCAGCTGATCCTCTCCCTCACCAAAGACCCACACACCGCCAAAACCAACCTCCACGAGGGAATGACGGCCGTCGCCGAATGGATGAAGAACAGCCGACTGAAGCTGAACTCAGACAAAATGGAGGTTGTCATCATCGGATCCACCCCCTCAACCTGGGACGACTCCTGGAGGCCAACCGCGCTGGGAACAGCATTGACACCCACCGACCATGCACGCAACCTGGGAATCATCCTCGACTCCTCACTCTCCATGTCGAAGCAGGTCAATGCCATCTCCTCCTCCTGCTACAACACCCTCCGCATGCTCCGCAGAATCTACAAATGGATCCCCACCGAAACAAGAAAAATGGTAACCCAGGCCCTCGTCAGTAGCAGTCTGGACTACGGCAACGCACTCTTTCGCAGGTATCCCGGCCAAACACCTACGACGATTGCAACGCATTCATAACGCATCCGTCCGACTGATCCTCAACGTCCCTCGCCACAGCCACATCACCCCCCACCTGAAAAACCTACACTGGCTCCCCGTCGAAAATAGGATCACCTTCAAGCTACTCACCCACGCACACAAAGCCCTCCACAACACCGGACAAGCCTACCTCAATGGCCGACTCAGCTTCTACGCCTCCACCCGACAACTCCGCGCCACCATCCTCGCCCTCGCCGCTGTCCCCCGCATCCAACGTACAACCTTCGGCGGCAGATCCTTCTCCTTCCTCGCCGCCAAGACCTGGAACACCCTCCCCACCCACCTACGACTGACCCAGGAGCTGCTCACCTTCAGAAGACTCCTCAAGACCTGGCTCTTCGAGCAGTAGCAGCAGCACCCCCCACAGCGTCTTGAGACCCTCACGGGTAAGTAGTGCGCTCTAAAGTACTATGATTGATTGATTGATTGATTTCAAATCTTTATGGATCCTGAATAGTCCCTTTCCGTTTCTTATATATTTTTATAAACGCCTTTGCTCTTTCACCTATTGTACAAGATCAGCAACTGGAACATTCATTGATCACAGGTTAACATTTGTGTCTCCATCTTGTATAAATGTGGTGTGGATGTTTATTGTGAGAGTGAAGATGCTGGAGACACTTGTTCTAAGTAGTTCTGTTTTTACCTGTGAGAAGCTGTGGGATTATTATTGAGAAATACTTGTTTTGGGTTTGGAAAGAGCGAATTTGTAGGTTTATTTTTCATCGAAGTAAAACGAGCTGTTCACAATTCTTGATGGCACATGGGTTGCTGTCAGCTTTTGTAGTCAGCTATTACTGTGCAAACCAAGGAAAGAGTTCTAGTGAATGCAAAGAGTTGGACGTGTGTTTCATCAGATGCAACCTTTCCCCTTGAGATGGAACCCTAAACTATCACACCCGATCGTCCTGGGTTGAAGGTGTATACTTTCTGTTGTCATTGGTTATTGGCTTAAAGAATATTGCATTCTAAAATGTAAAGAAGAGGGCTTTCTCTGAATAGGGTGACTCTGAGAAAATCTGCAATTGAGTCATTGCGCCACCATCACCTTAAACTCATGATAGTGCATCTCTTTATTGTGAAGGGAATGTCCCTGCATGTTGAATGAGCATGTACTCCTGCTGCCCTGAGTGCCCGACTGCATGTGAAACTGGTATCTTGACTTTTTGCCTTGCTTCCAATCACACTAATCTAGCATGTAAGTAAAGGCCTAGGCATGCCCATGCTAATGTACAATCCAGACATGCTCTATGACCGGTATGGGTGTACCAAGCGTGCTCTCAGAAGTGACATGGGACTCCCCTCCATGTTCACATAAAGCAACAGTATCTGTGAATCATTAGTATGACTACACATTGTTCTGTGTCAACGCAGAGGTTGGTCTAATGACCTCTCTTGTGTAAAGTTCACACGTTCATGTGTGGACCAGGTCCTTGTACTAACATTCTGTGTACTGTCATGTGTATGTATGTGCAGTGGATGCATTGCACTTGTTACAACAGGACGTTGTGGCCCTCATTCCAAATCAGACTAAGCAGTATCCCCAGGTGGGCTACCACTCCTCCTGATCACAAGTGGTCCAGTGTTCCCACACCTGGCTTTCCCTGGAGTCAGAGCACCTGAAGTGATTTCATGGGCAGGTAAAATTGAATGAGGCTTGGCTGCAAAAGCGCTCAAGCCTCTGTCCAGCATTAGTTTATGCAGGAGAGGAGCATGCAATGCTTCCCTATGCCAGGGCACATTTTTTTTCTCTTCCCTCCCAGCCCCCCCTTCCGTACCCACCCATGGCCCACCCCAGCTCACATTTACCACCTCCTCAGAGCAGTTGGTAAATGGGCATTAACTGGGTTCAAAATGTTATTCCCAATTCTGGGGAATTAACGCATAAGTGCACAAAACTATTCATTTGTGCATACCACTTGTACTGTGCAATTCTGTTATGAGGGCCTGTGTCTAGTGAGCATCTCCGTATTGGGACCAGTGGCGTCCATTTTGGATGGCATCTGGTTTAGCCTGGCGCAAAAGGGAGAGTTGACGCAACATCCCCAAAAAGTAAAAGTGTATTGGCTGCATTCCTCGGGCTGGAGGGTGATCACTCAGACACTGAAATGAGGGAGGGTGGAGACAGGGCTACAGTTAGAAATGTAATGAGGTCCTTTTTAGCAGAGAGTTGCTGATTAGTTCTTCCTGAGCACTGTCATTTGGGGGGTGATTGGGGTGAGGGTGAGTCTGCAGTTTGTGTTGTTCAAGATATGGAAATTTCTAGGCAGGCCTTGCTCTTTCATCTGTCTTTAATTGCTTTTTGGAGAAAGGTGATACCAGCCAGGTGCAGATAACTCGCACTTCATTTTTCCCACCCTTTGCACACTCCTGCTTGTAGCCAGCCACATTTCTACCTGTTGTGGGAACCATCAATGTGCACAAAGGCTGTGTCTGCAGAGCAGGTTAGAAATGGCATTTTGGGCTACTGATTAGTTCTATCTGAATATTGAATTGGTAGATTGTAGGGGTGAGGGGTGGGAGTGAAATTTCTGCTAGTCAATGTGAGGGTGTTGCTAGGCAGGGCTTGTCCTTTTCTCTGTCCCAGATTCCTGCTCAGGAAGGCAAATAATACCCAGGTTCGTAGATCTCACACTTCATTGTGCCTTTGTTTTTGATACTGCTGCTTGGTGCCTGAACCATTGCTACCCACTGTAAGACCTCACCTGCCTAAAGGATGTGTCTGTGAAACCGCTTGAAAATGACATTTGAACGAGAACCAACTTAAATCGGTTCTGAAATCTTCGAAAGTAGATGCACATCACATTGGGAAAACGAGTACAGAAGAGGGTCCTAAACCACCCAATTTTGTCCAATTTCAAAGTAATTCATGACCAAGAAATGGAGCCCTTCACAGAGTACCCAAAGGACTGCTGTGTGACCAGGATTTTGCCTGCATGACAGTCAGTCTCCCAAAGGTAAGCAGACATTACCTGAGGCCTGCACTCCTTGCTGGAGGAGCGGATGGTCTGCCTAGCACTTTGAAGTCTGCCTGCTTGAGAGATGTAAGTAGAATGTCTGCCCTTTCAGGAGGAGAAATTGGCCATGTGTAGAAGCCCAGCATGGTTCTGGTGTGTAAAACATGCAGAGAAAGCTGATTAAGAGAGAACGTGAAGCTAGGAATGACCCATATTGAGAGGGCTCCCTGTATTTCTCAAGCAGCTCTCATTGTGCACTGCACCAAGACTTCCCTGAATGAAAGCATCAGCATGCTGTCTGGCAACAGACCACGTGCCCAAGAGAAGGGTGTTGTCACTGCCAGACATTGGCACTTACGATCACTTGTGGTTGCAGATTAGAAGCCCTGACATGCCTAGAGGCCATACATGCTGAAAACGCTCACATGCTGAAGCCAGGGGTGGGAGCTGCATCCTATGTGACTGAGCGCCTACATCTTGCCTGGGAGACCGCGACTGCAGAAGACTAGTGTTCACTCTGCAGGCCTGCTGTGTTGATCCCATACTGCGGCTCATATAATAATGAGAGAAGTCGCCACCTGGGCCGCTGCATCAACTAAGGTGTTGAAACACTAAACACCGCTGGATCCGCATCATCACCCAGCAAGTAAAAACGCAGCCTGGCTGTGAACTGAACAAGGACTGAGCAGACAGAGAATCCTTCAGTATGAACTTAAGACTTTTGCCTAGGTGAATTTGAGTCGACTTAAGCTTAACTCATCAAGCCAGTGAGGTCATTCAAAGTGAACTGTCCCTGTGCCAAATGAATTCCTATACCCATTCAACATATCAGAACCTGTAGACTTTATCAAAGCCCTGTAGGACGGACTGGGTAAAGAAGGGTTGTGGTATCTTACTGAGGTTCTTCAATTAAATTATAGTCCTGCATCTGAAGCCTCTGTTGACCTGTGTTGTATTTAGTTTGGGTATGAGATTGTTTTTACTAAAAGATTAGTACTGGTTCGGACAGTGTTATTGTGGTTATTTTTTTTTGTCCTCCTGCACTGCCTCCCTGAGAAGCTTTTAACTGCTCTCCCTCGCTATCCTGAGAGTCAGGTACAGAAAGGGTGGTACCCATCGTGGTGTGGGCTCAGTAGCCTGTGTCTGCCATGTGGCCGCCCCAAAAATGGTCTGATAGAGTAATCTGAGAATGCGTCATGAAAGGGTTCTATCTCTTTGCATAGACAGGTATAGGGATATGTCACCTCTTCCTACAAAGAGCTGAGGCAAGAATAGGAAAAGGTAGACAGTGTTTCCTATATAACTTATCTGTGGAGTGCCTCAAGGTTCATCCATCAGTCCCACCCTCTTCCACACATACTTGATCACTCTGGCCAACATCATCCGCACACCCGACAACTCATACTCTCCCTTTCGGACACTAGAAACAAGTTCACCACCTGCATGCCCAAAGTCGCTATCTGGATGAAAGCCAACTGTCCCAAACTCAGCACCGACAGCACAGAAGCAGTGATCTTCAGCTAGAACATCTCAGCATGGGACTCCAGCTGGTGGCCGGCCATACTAAGACCCAAACCCATGCTAGAAACATCGGAAACATTGTGTACAGTAAATTGGACATGACTGCAAAAGTCAGCGACATCTGTGCATCCTGCTTCCTCACTCGAAGATCCTGAGGAAGATCTTCAAATGCCACCCACGCAACACCAGACACAGTCATCCCTGGTCATCCGCTTGTTGAACTGCAAAGTATCCTCTATGCCGGTAGCACCAATCAACTCACCTGAAGACTAAAAACCATCCAGAGCTAGGCAGCCAAACTCATGTTCAGCCTTCCACGCAGAACTCCATCACACCACACCTTCAGGAGCTCCATTGCATCACTCTACACAAGCCATTCATACGCCTCGCAGTTCAAGGCACTACACAACTTAGGCACCACCTACCTGAACAACTGCATCGGGCCCCGTTCACGTTCTCCAGATAAGAGGCAAAGGCTTGGTGCGATCTCATTCTGATAGATACATCTGCCGTGTGGATTCCTCACCTTGTGAATATCCCCTTGCGTCAGCAACATTCGGAAATTCTTTTTGTAGCTTCGCGCCGACGTGGACTCGGACGTCACAGAGGCACGGCATCGCTCGCGACTCCGCTGACGTCACCGACGCCTACAATAGGCCCACGCCGGCGTGATGACATCAGTTCCCTTTTTTCCGCGTCGTCGACGCTAACGGGTTTCTGGGATCGTCTGTAGCCTTTACTGTAACTTTGTTACTATCTAAATTTCTAGTATCTTTGTCTTCTTGTTTTCATCATGACTTCGAAGAAGACTGGATTTAAAGCTTGCGGAGAATGTAACAGAATAATGTCCATTACAGATCCGCATGAATGCTGTTTGTGGTGTCTGAGCTCCGACCACGACGTCGAGGACTGCCAATCCTGCAAGAAGATGACACCAAAGGCCCTCCGGGAGAGAGAAGCAAAACTTCTAGTTGCTAAGTTTAAAGGAGGAAAAGAAAAGAAAAAATCAAGATCGCGAACTCGTCGTTCGAAGTCGAGATCTCGATCGAGGTCGCGATCGGATTCGTTCTCAGCCGATGCTTCGAGGTCTTCTAGAAAGAAGCATAAAAAGAGAACCCATGAATCCCGACATCGATCGAGGAAGGAGTCGGGTTCCAAGCCGAAGTCACAAGTGAAACTGATTGAGAAGGTAGTTTCGTCGGCTTCAGAGGATCACGATGTCGAGGTTGAAGCATCGCATGCGAACTCACCGAGTTCACCGAAGCAGAAGTGTGTTCCATCTCCGGACCCATCCCATCCTTCAGGTCGGGAGGATGAAGGTGAGGAGGAGGAGGTTGGTGAGGGTGGAGCTCGGATGCCCGAAGGTAGTACGACTCCGGTACACCAGCCTGAAGAAGAGGTCGACGTTGTTTCGACTCCACGCCCTCAAGAGCAACCTGGGGGTTCATACCCAGCCTTCCCGGCTCCAGGTCAAGACCCTTTGCATTTCCTGAATGCGATGTTCGGAATTTATTCAAGGGCTATGTATCCCTCTGGGGCTCCTACTGGTCCTATGGGTCCTATGGCATATGGTTTGGGTGTTCCTCATTCCTATGCACCTGCGCCCTTTATGCCTTTTATGCCGGCTCCGGCGCCGCATTGGCATTATCCGACTCCGGCGAGGCCTTCGACACCGAAGCCATCGACGCCGAGATCGATGACTCCGATTCCTTCGACTCCAGTTCCATCAACTATGATGCCGAACCCTGAGCGACGTCGTGAATCTCTTCCTCGTCCGACGTCGAGTTCGACGCCGGCTCCGGCTCCGTCGGAGTCGATTGCGGATCCGACGGCTTCGAATGTGAAGATAAGATCTAGGCGTGAAGCCCAAAGATTGATGGATGAGGAGAGATATAGAGAGGAAAATCTAGAGGAAGGCGAGCTTCATGATTCTGAGGACCCTTTTGAGGACCTATCTGTAGCTAGTGGCCTTGAACTGTCACCTGAATGGAACCTTGTTTCAGTTTCTAATGAACCCTCAAAAGATGTGACACCTTATCATGTGGTGATAAAGAAAGCTGCAAATTTATTGAACATTTCTCTACCATCTGCAGAGTTTAAATCTAATCTGCTCACAGAGGTCCTTCACTCTCCTTCTTCAGTGACTGAACCTTTACTACCTTTTAATGATGCCTTAAAGGAACCAATTTTAGAAATTTGGAAAAATCCTGTATCAGCTCCTGCTGTATCTAGAGCTGTGGCTAGGAGGTATAGAGCAGCTCCTGAGGACCCGGAATTTTTAACATCTCATCCTCTACCGGAGAGTTTGGTGGTGCAGGCTGCCTGTTCCAAGAGATCTACAGGTGCGTTTCCGCAGGTTCCAGCGGAAAAGGAGTCTAGAAAGCAGGATCAGGCTGCTAAGAAGGTCTTTTCCTCGGCCAGTATGGCTTTGAAATCCACAAATGCAACCTGCTTAATGGGACGTTATATCCATGCTCTTATGGACACTGTGAAACAATTGGTGCCCAAGATACCTGAGGAGGATAGGAAAGACTTTCAGGAAGTTATTTCTGATACTCAAGCTGCAGCAAGACAGGTTATCCAAAGTGGATTGGACACGACTGATTCTGTGGCAAGGATCATGGGTTCTTCTGTTGCGACAAGGAGAGCCGCATGGCTTAAATCTAGTGAGTTTTCCACTGATGTCCAAGCTGCACTGATGGATCTTCCTTTTGACGGGTCTGGATTGTTTGGGAGGAAGGCAGACACTGCATTGGAACGCTTTAAAGATAGCAGAGCAACAGCAAAGTTGTTGGGCCTTCAGGCCAGGGGCACTTTTGCAAGACGCTCGAGAGGATTTGGCAGATCTTCTTTTCGAAACTATAAATCAACCCAACAGCAGCCACAGCAGCAGCAGAACACTTTATACAGAGCTTATAGAGGCAAACAAAGGGCCCGAGCTCGGGCCGTAATGTTTCCTCCTCTTCCTCCTCTTCTCCATCCCAGCCCCCAGCCACAGCAGCAAAGCAGCCCTAGATCCACCATTCTGGATCATGTGGGCCCAGTGGGGGGCCGGCTTACCCATTTTCTACAAGATTGGGAATTGATTACATCGGATCTTTGGGTTCTCAATCTTGTGGAGAATGGGTATGCGCTTCCTTTCCAGGAGTTCCCTCCCAATTACCCTCCTTGCCAAGGTTATTGTTCGGAGGACCACCTACTTCTCCTGCAAGAAGAAGTCCTGGCTTTGTTTCGAAAAGGTGCGATAGAGGTGGTTCCGGAGCAGAAGAGAGGTCAGGGATGCTACTCCCGGTACTTCCTGATCCCCAAAAAGGATGGCAGGCTTCGGCCAATTCTGGATCTCAGGATCTTGAATCTTTACCTGAAACAGGAAAAGTTCAAGATGCTCACTCTTGCACAGGTTCTTCAAGCGTGCTGGAAGAAGATTGGATGGTGTCGATCGACTTGCAAGATGCGTATTTTCATATTCCCATCTTGAAGTCGCACAGAAAGTATCTCCGTTTTACGGTTGGGTCGCAACACTACCAGTTTGCGGTCCTTCCGTTTGGTCTTACTACTGCGCCTCGAGTCTTCACCAAGGTGATGGCGCTGGTGGCAGCACATCTCAGGAGGTCGGGGATACATGTGTTCCCGTATCTGGACGACTGGTTGATCAAAGCGGAGTCGCCGGAGAAGGTGCTCCATCATCTGCAAGAGACAACTCAGTTGTTACACAGGTTGGGTTTTTCGATAAATGTACCCAAATCTCACCTGGTGCCCTCCCAGCGCAACCCGTTCATAGGTGCTGTACTGGACACAACTGTATGTCGTGCATTCCCTCCACCTCAAAGGATTCACGACATACAGGAAATGATTCCTTTGTTCTACAATGGAGCGGTCGTTCCAGTCCTGAAGGTTCTTCGCCTGCTCGGTCTGATGGCTTCTTGCATTCTATTGGTCAACCATGCACGCTGGCACATGAGGGCACTCCAGTGGTGCCTCCGCAGGCAGTGGTATCAGCACAACGGAGATCTCAGGGAGTCAGTGAGGATCTCCAGAGAAACTGCAGCGGATCTGTCTTGGTGGAGCGTAAAAGGCAATCTGTCGCAAGGAAAGCCTTTTCAACTTCCTCCATCGGTGGCCACGGTAATAACGGATGCATCCACTCTAGGGTGGGGTGCTCATCTGGGGGACCTGGAGGTCAAGGGTCTTTGCTCTCCAGAGGAAAGGTTGCTTCACATCAACCTTCTGGAATTACGGGCAATACGTCTGGCGCTCAAGGCCTTCCTCCCTTCCCTTCGCGGTCGGTCGATTCAAGTCCTGACGGACAACACGACCGCGATGTGGTATGTCAACAAGCAGGGAGGAGTGGGGTCGCAGTGTCTCTGCAAAGAGGCTCTGCGTCTCTGGTCCTGGGTTCAGGACCACCAGATTTGTCTGATGGCAAATCATCTGGCCGGAGTTCTAAACGTGCGAGCGGACAGTCTCAGTCGGCAGTTCTCTGCCGACCACTAGTGGAGGCTCCATCCGGAGGTGGTTCACGACATCTTTCAGATGTGGGGGACTCCTCGGGTGGACCTGTTCGCCACTCGCGAGAATGCTCACTGCCTGTCATTCTGCAGTCTCCAGTATCCGATGCAAGGAGCCTTGGGGGACGCGTTTCAGTTGAGTTGGAACTCACAACTCCTTTACGCGTTTCCTCCCATACCTTTGATTCCTCGGGTTCTGAGGAAAATTCGCCAAGACCGGGCCCAAGTTATATTGATTGCCCCGGATTGGCCAAGAAAGGTGTGGTACTCAGACCTTCTCCACCTCTCCTCTCACCCGCCGCTCTGTCTCCCTCACAGGGAAGACCTCCTCTCTCAGATGGAGGGGCAGGTTCTACACCACCACCTCCAGACCTTACACCTTCATGCCTGGAGATTGAACGGGGCAACCTGAGTTCTTTTTCTCTCCCGCCTGATGTGGTGGATGTCATCTTGTCAGCCAGGCGTGACTCCACTAAGTCCATCTATTCTTATAGGTGGTCAAAATTTGTCACTTGGTGTGGGGAGAAATCTATAGACCCTTTGAGAGCCCATTTGTCTGATGTTCTCCAGTTTGCCCTTTCTCTGGCGCAACAGGGTCTTGCTGTTGCTACAGTGAAGGGCTATCTTTCAGCGCTGTCGGCATTTCTCTGTTTGCCTGATCAGCCTTCTCTTTTCAAATCTCCTGTGGTTTTGAGATTTTTGAAGGGCCTCACAAATAAGTTCCCTCCTACTCCTTTTATTGTTCCTCATTGGGATTTGAATCTTGTGTTGACCTATTTGATGGGTTCTCCCTTCGAACCCTTGCACAAGTGTCCCTTGAGACTTCTTTCTTTTAAAACGGTCTTCTTGGTTGCAATCACCTCGGCAAGGAGGGTGAGTGAGCTTCAAGCTCTTAGTTTCAAGCCCCCATTCTTGTCCATCCATGCTGAAAGAATGGTTCTCAGGACCAGGGCTGCTTTTCTGCCTAAGGTGGTAACTCCCTTCCATCTAGGACAGTCCATTACCCTTCCTACCTTCTATCCTCCCCCACACCCTTCCAAGGAGGAGGAGAGGCTTCATCGCTTGGACCCAAAGAGAGCTGTTAGTTTCTATCTTGATAGGACTAAAGACTTTCGTATTGACGATCAGCTCTTCGTGGGTTTTGCTGGCTGCAAGAAGGGCAGAGCGGTGCACAAGCGCACACTTTCCAGATGGATAATCTTGTGCATCAAGATTTGCTACTCTCTGGCGGGTAAGGACCCTCCTGAGGGTATTAGAGCACATTCAACTAGAGCAAAGTCTGCAACTTCTGCTTTGTCTAGAGGTGTTCCAGTTGAGGACATTTGCAGAGCGGCGACTTGGGCCTCCCTCCACACTTTTGCGAAGCATTACTGCTTGGATACCGAGGTGAGGAGGGACGGCCACTTCGCGCGTTCTGTCCTCCAAGATTTCCTGGTATAGCAGAGTGGACACCCTCCTCCGGGAGTGGGGACTGCTGTGGGACTCTATTCACAAGGTGAGGAATCCACACAGCAGATGTATCTATCAGAAGAACAAGTTACTTACCTTCGGTAACGCTTTTTCTGGTAGATACAATATCTGCCTGTGGATTCCTCACTGACCCACCCGCCTCCCCGTTGTCCACTCTTCTATACCAGTGTTTCTGTTATATATTTATTTTGTTGTAAAATGTTTTATTGCATTTGCTTCACACTGTGTGTGTTACCTTGATATGGGTATTGTGTATACTGTGTATATGTCTACTGTCATTGGTCCGTCCGTGTGCCTCGAAGGCACGGAAAAAAGGGCGGAACTGATGTCATCACGCCGGCGTGGGCCTATTGTAGGCGTCGGTGACGTCAGCGGAGTCGCGAGCGATGCCGTGCCTCTGTGACGTCCGAGTCCACGTCGGCGCGAAGCTACAAAAAGAATTTCCGAATGTTGCTGACGCAAGGGGATATTCACAAGGTGAGGAATCCACAGGCAGATATTGTATCTACCAGAAAAAGCGTTACCGAAGGTAAGTAACTTGTTCGTCGGGGTTACGGATGTTTCTCTGGGTGTCGTTGTGACCACCTGTACCCATCCCTGCCCCGCCTCTCTTCTTGATTGCCAGGCAAGGAGATTCCCCTTCTTGTTACCTGTCTCATCTAGCCATCCTAGCTGTGCCCGAAATTTGGCCCCTGCTGAACATGTGCCCTCAGGTATGCCCTAAGTCCATCGATCTTGTGTGCTAATCCCAGGCAGGGGGAAGCCACATATTGCCTCTCCCATTGTGCCAGTGTGGTTTCCATCTCCCTGGTTTCTCTGTCCCTCTATTTCTTCTTCCCTGACACCTGCACAATTAGTTGGCACCTTATAACCATCTTGTATGCTTCACTGAGAACTAACTCTGAGTCTACGGTAGCCCAGTTTTCTTGAAAATAGTTAAATGTGGTCTTCGTCAACAGCTTCATGGTATTCCAATCGTCAGGGGTCCATCTTCCACTCCTCTCCCCAACCCCCTCAGCCCTGGGGCGTCTTTTAATACATGTGTGACAATAGGTGAGTGGTCCGAGATGCCTTGTGGCAAAAATGTGATGTGTTTTAAGCGACCCAGGTGATGACGCGGTCCCAGTAGGTAGTCCAATCTGGACATAGAGCGCATCGTGTTAGCCGCAAAGGATTATTGGCGTACCGCTGGATGTTCTCCCAACAAAGACCAGCCATCTCCAGTGCCACCTGTAAATGAGATAGATACATGTCCATCTGTGGCTTCTTCCTAGAGGCGGTCACCCTGTCCATCTCCCTTGTACTGTCATACAGTCAACTTGAGGTCTCCTCCATTTAAGAGTAAGGCCCCCGGCAGCCCCCCTATCACAATTTCCCGTTTAAGTTCAGTCCCTCTTTTTCACCTCCTAGTCTGCCTTTTATTAATTTTTTTGTCCTGCTTTGCTTACTTCTTTTCTATCTCCTCATTCTTTCTTTCTTCCTTCTTTATTTTTCTTTCATTTTCTCCTTATTTATTTTCCCTCAACCTTTCCATCTATTTCTCTTTTGTATTTCATTTAATTCTCTCATTTGTATACTTTCATTTATTACTCTTTTTCTTCTAAATTTTCTTTGACCTTTTTCTCTCATGTTTATTTCCTTTCTTCTATTTCTTTCATGTTACCTGCTTTTTCCATCTACCCTTTTCTTTTTCTCACTTTTTTCTTTTCCCACTTTCATTGTCTTTTTTTCCTCCTCTTCATTTACTTGTTTCTTCACATTTATCTGCCATTCTTTCTCCCTCTCTGCATTTTTCTTGTATTTTCACTTTGTTCATTGTCTTATGTCTTTTTGGAAATTACAAGAGGCCCAAGATTTACTCTTGTCCTCGCTTGAAGTTTAGTTTGTCCTTAAGATAAATGTTCCTGTGAATGATGCATCCCAATTCGAAATGGATTCTGTCTTCTAGTAGTAGCCAGTTGATGTCTTCCCCCATTTGGCATGATGTGGACAGATTTCTTAGTTCCTTTGACAAATCAACGAGCTTTATGTAGGATGTTCTTGCGACAAGGGGCCTGACAGTATACTAAAGCTTGCTACGTTGAAATAAGTCTTGGGTTGCTTGTGTTCCAGTTCAGGCAGAGCCTGGCCTGGCAATTTGGGTTGGACTGTTTGTAAAGGAGCAAGGCCATGGCTGATTTGCATATAGCTGTTTTCTGTCTGAGGTTTCATAGTTGGGACAAAAATGAGCTAATTATGCAGCCAATGTAATTACCAGTGGCAGAAATTAAGTGAAGCCCATCACATTTTCACTTTTTTTTCCTCGGTCTGATGCGATGACTGAAGTCCGATGGTATTCCCAGGCTTGTCCTATGTTCACTGTGCCACAGGACTCAAGCTACACCTCACTCACAGGCTGAAACTAGTCTGTGGTTGCTTGTGTTACAGTTCAGATGGGGCCTGACGTGGCAGTTGGGTTGCACAATTCCTTTTAGATCAGGACCAAAGCTGATTTGCATTTGACTGGGTCCTGTCTGAGGTGGCAGGGTAGGCAAAATAAATATGGATTGGGGTTTTGCCCCAGGTAATTAAAGGTGGTTGAGGTTAATTCAAGCATTCCAACCACCGTCAGCATATATTACACAACTGCATGGTCAAAAGATGTAAACACTTAGAAGGTCAAAACCAAGCTCAGAGGAAACTGGATCAAGGGTTACTAACCATAAAGTTCTTAAAAATATAAAGGGTACAGCTAGTGAAGTGTTACATATACAGTTGAAAGGGGAACCATAAAAAAAGCAGCATAGTGTCATCTTGCGGCTTTGAACTGCTGGTGAAGGCAGCAGCTGGACATGCAAGGGCCATCAGAGAAGTCTTTAAATCGTGTTGTACTGTTTGAGTGCTTAAGTATCCAGGAAGTCGAATAGAGATGGGCACGTTGAATTTAAATCTGATGCCGTTAAGCCATGTCAAAGTAAGGTGTAGCATTTATATAGTCCGAAAAGCTCAGCAATTCAAAATGGAGCACTGCATATTGCTGTGTTGCACCAGGTCCTGGGATTAGAGTAGATTATGCAAACTGGAATTTTGTGAAGGTCAAGGTAAGTCAAGCTGTGTTAAACATTTGAAGGTTCAAGTTAGGAATTGGATCCTTTTGCAGCCTCATTTCCTCCCTTAACTCAGTCCACCCTGCATACAGTCCCTTGGGTTCCTATTTATGTGAAACGTGCTACATAGTGCACAGCACTCTACACGGTATGGGGAAAGGAGGGATTTCTTTAATAGTTGATTGCACGTATTGCAGAGGGCAGTGACCGGTAGGCCGTCTCTCTTTCAGGGGTACAGGTAAAAAGACCTGCTCTTTGACTAGAATCATCTTGCATCAATAATCAGTATCCCTATAGCTTAGTTTGTGCGGTGCTTCATGGGTGAAACCTCCCCCCACCACCACCCTCAAGTCCATATCTCTCTCCATATGGAGGCTGTGAAGTGCACCATTTGCTCCCTCAAGACCCTGCTGCATTGTGCCCTCTGTGGCAGATGGGTGGAAGGAATACTGCTGCATCACAAAAGATAATGGGTAGGATGTTTGCAAAAGTCTCAGCCACTGGCAGTAGCTGGAGCCACGTTCCAGCCCATCCAGGACCACCAAATCGCAATTATCAATAGGCTATTAACACTGTCACATTAGCGCTTAGTTCAGTGAAAGCACCCTATTATGAATGATCCCATTGCCGCTCTATAACCTTAAACACTGTGGCCAACCTGTGCATTCAACACCCTCGTCCATGCACCAGTTCAGTCTCTCTTCCATCAACTTCACTCTTTACATCTCCGAATGTATCCTTTCCTGAGATGCTATGTGATGCTGGACACTTCCTCTGTCCATCCTCACGCACACCTGCTCCACACTTTCCCTTCATACCGTCGTATCTTGTATCCTTCGTTATCTCTTCAAACCTTTCCTGTGCTCCATGCATCCCTTTTTGCCCACCGACATCAATGGGGTGGTCTCCTCTTTCAGTTCTCTCCTCCCTCTCTCAGCTCTTTAACTCCTGCTTCCTGCCCCAACTCAACCATCCGACTGTGTGCTAAATAATGGTTCCGTTTTTATCAAGATCACCCACAGCGCCTCCCCCTCATACATATCTCCTTCTTTTGATCGTTGTCCTCTGCCAGCCATTCTCAGGGATTTTGGCTCCCCTTCCATGTTCATTTTCTTTCCGTTTCCCAGACTGACAAAGAATGGACCCTCCCCAGCAAGCTCTGCTCATGCCCCTATACAAAGCAGGTGAAACCGATGATGATGCATCTGCCATGAGTATAACAAAGATGGAGAATCCGAGGAGGGCCACCCTGGGCAGATCTTAAACTGTATCAATGTCATTGGTTGAGACAGAACCTACCTAATGAGGTGGATAAGCTATTTAATGTAGTGGTTTCAAGTAAGTTGATTAGGAGGTATTCAAAGCATATGATATGAAATATGCCAAGGCTGAAGAACTGTACTTGCAGATAAGGCAGGCACGTTTGCTCCCCCCTTGTTCTTCTGTTCTGAATTGTTCTTCAAATGTGGTACAAAATACAAAACTTATTTTAGAGCAGCTAAAGCTAGAAAAAGATGCATCCTTAGATAAGCTATAAAGTTATAGAGGATGGCTTTCATGGAAACAACAAGCTCCTTATTTAGATAGGAATGAGATCACATGTTGCTAAGAGTTTCTGTGACCCTTCTCTGACTTACGCTTTCTGTAGTTGAGCCAACTCCATTTTTGGAGAAAATGTCTTTTTTAAATCGTATTCCTGTATTAAAATCTTACATTCCATGTCTTCTTTGCTTTAGAAATCTCCAGCTAAGAAGCTGAGCCATGCTATCAGCAAGTCGCTTGGTTGTGTTCCCACCAGAGAACCCCCGCATCCTTTATTTCCAGAACACCCAGAGAAGCCCCTGGACCTGGCCCACATAGTGTAAGTTTTTTGGCTAGAACATTTCCTCTGTAGAACTTGTAAAAAAAAAAAAAATTTGATTAGAGCACATTGCTTAATAATATCCTGACTTAATAGTGTGGGCTTCATTTAACAGTTTTAACGTTTCTAAGCACTGTAACGAATAGATATTACCATTACTCAATTTAATGGTACTCATTTTACCAACTTCTGTAAATTATCTTGCCGGAACGCAAACTTTGAAGTATGTGAATGTGTCTGATGAACTGTTGGAGTTTTTATGGAATAGCCTGGAGTTTTGTGTACTCTATTTCCAAAAATGTGTTGGAGTGTCCTGGGTGTGGATGGACACTAATATTTCCTCATAGCCTTTTCGTTGCTTATTATCCATGTGCTGAATTATGACTCGTGGTACTGGCTGTGGCACTTGTGAGAGATCATTTAGAATTCATCAGATGTGCCGTTTACAATAGCCAGAAAACATAAGAGACATTTGATTGACGCATGAAAACACCTGACAAGCTGTGCTTTGGAGATTTTAATTCTGGGGTATCCATTTTGTTCTGTCTGTTAGTCTGCATGGGCTTCCTGGCACTACATATGGATCCGATTATTAAGTGTAATGTGCTTCTAATAAAACAGGTCAAAGTGGGTACATGAAAGATTATATATATATATATATATATATATATATATATATATATATATATATATATATATATATATATATATATTCACTGAAAAAACCATAGGTTTCAGGAGTTATATAGTTAGGAATTAGTTTTTAAAAAACCTTTGAAATTCACTCAAAAAACTATAAGTTTTAGTGGTGTTATAGTTAACTGGACATTTAACTCATACAAAACCAATTAAATTGCTCCTATATAGTTAGTTGTACTAACTATATTTCGCGCACCCGCAATCCACTGCTGATGATGTCACATATTAGATCATTCATGACATGGTCAGTGACATCACTGATGACATCTCAAATGACATCACTGATGACATCACTGATGACATCATCCAGTGAATGTGGTTTGCTTCGTTATTTAAATATGCATTATATATATAGCAATTTACATTGAAGAATGAGTGGATATATATAAATAAATATTTGGATGGAGGATTTAGTAGCAGTGTAATTGACTGTTTACTTGACCAATTTATAATGTCTCACTAAATATAAAGGATAGTGACTAAACTGTGTGAATATCTGTATCACTTTGTCAGTTGTTGTGTAAACTGATTCTACAGTTGGTTACTAGCTATGTGAAAGTCTATATTAGTTATTGATTAGTTAACTGAGTATTTGTATGGGAGTGTGAAAGTGTGTGTGGTTCGGTGGGGGGTGTGTGACTGTCCAAAGATGTGTGAATAGTTGATTCAGTAGATATATGAAGTTAAAACTACATGTTCTAACAGTTTGGGTGAGGGAATCTCTTTATGGGTGTGGTGATGAGCAAATATATTTCTCAAGGGTACAGGTCCAACAAACTAGAAAAATAAAAGGCAGTGTATGTGTCAGTTGTTGTATATAAATAAGTATACATAAGACACAATGATTGTGTGAGTGACTGTATGGATAACTGTATACTTGTAATAATGATTTTATAATTCACTAAGTATGACTTACTATCTAAATGAATAGAAGAAGTGGTGTTTGTATAAGTGTTTTGCTAAGTAAATATGTAAGTATGATCCATTGTTTGCATAAGTGAGTAGGATGACTTCATATGTGAATAGGATGCGTGCTGTTGTTTAATGTCGATATAGATGTATAGGTATTTTTGATAGTGTTCTATTGTTCATTGACAGCATGTATGAGTGAATCCATAGGTAAGGGATTAGATGTGTGTATACATCTATGAATCACTGAGTGGATTTTTAGATACTTGTATTGCTGTGACAATGGATTTAAATATGATACTCTGTATTTTACAAACAGTGATGAAAAATTGTAATAGTGTATGAAAAGGTGTATGTGAGTGTCACGTGGATGATGTCATCAGTGATGTCATCCGTGATGTCATTTTAGATGTCATCAGTGATGTCACTGACCATGTCATGAATGATCTAATATGTGACATCATCAGCAGTGGATTGCGGGTGCGCGAAATATAGTTAGTACAACTAACTATATAGGAGCAATTTCATTGGTTTTGAATGAGTTAAATGAACAGCTAATTATAACACCACTAAAACTTATAGTTTTTTGAGTGAATTTCAAAGTTTTTTTAAAAACTAATTCCTAACTATCTAACTCCTGAAACCTATGGTTTTTTCAGTGAATTTCAAAGGTTTTTTAAATGCTGATTCCTAACTATATAAGGCCTGAAACCTATGGTTTTTTGAGTGAATTTCAAAGGTTTTTTAAATGCTAATTCCTAACTATATAAGGCCTGAAACCTATGGTTTTTTCAGTGAATTTCAAAGGTTTTTTATATACTAATTCCTAACTATATAAGGCCTGAAACCTGTGGTTTTTTCAGTGTTTTAAAAAAAAAAATTGATTGGTTAACTGGCTTATTAAGTGTATCTTAGTGAATACATATATTAGCGAGTAATGTTTAAATATTTAAATATATGCATGAGTGATGTAATATGTGACGTCATCAGCAGTGCATTGCAGATGTGCAAGTTATAGTGAGTCCAACTAACTCTAACGTGGGAATTTCAATGGTTTTATGCGAGTAAAATTTCCAGCTAACTATAACTGGTGCGAAACCTATGGTTTTTTCAGTGAATTTCAAAGGTTTTTTAAATGCTAATTCCTAACTATAACTGGTGTGTAACCTATGGTTTTTTCAGTGAATATATATATATATAAAATTTCTATGGCAAAATGAAACCCCTCATTTTGTTCCTTTTCAAATTAAATGTATTAAGTGTTACCACTTTATTCCAATCAAGATGACTTCAGGTGTGCCATACTTTTGTCATAAGTAAGACTGTTAGCGTTCTAGTTGTTCTTTAGAACACTCTGGGACATTCTGTCATTGGGCTATAGTTGGGCTACATCTGGCTGATATTTGGGCTACATTTGGGCTCTTTTGTCTCTGGTGGCCATCTTGGGAGACTGCATATCAGAATTTTTTTAAATGAAATATAAGAGGATTTGAGAAGTCACTCAAAATGTGCCCTCATTTTTCTTTCTTCAGCACTAATCATAATTTCTATGGCAAAATGACCCCTCATTTTGTTCCTTTGCAAATTAAATGTTTTATGTGTTAACACTTTATTCCAATCAAGATGACTTCAGGTGTGCCATACTTTTGTCATAAGTAAGACTGTTAGCGCTCTAGTTGTGATTTAGAACACTCTGGGACATTCTGTCATTGGGCTATAGTTGGGCTACATCTGGCTGATATTTGGGCTACATTTGGGTTTTTTTTGTCTCTGGTGGCCATCTTTGGGCTACATTGGGCTACATTGGGCTACATTTGGGCTCTAACATATATATAGCCCAATGTAGCCCAATATATATTTTTTCAAAGTTAATTTTCGTAAAAACCACTGGAGCACATATCTTGAGACATAGCAAAGGCACATCGGGCTACCAGTCCCTACAATTTTGCCAAGTTTGGTGAAAATCCATTCAGCCGTTCGAGCTAAAAGTGCGACAGACCGCCCTATGGAAATTAACATGGGGAAAACACATTTTGGGACCCCCCTTTTATCTCGGCCCCCGCTTGACGAATCCCCCCCAAACTTTCAGGGAAGGACCGGAGCGCCGCGAGGCAAAGTTGCTGAAAAATTCAGGCAGATTCCTCAACTGGCGCCAAAGTTATTCCCAATAGAATGTTGTGATTTCCCTATGGAAATCAATCCTAACTATATATACCTACTGGCGACCGCCAGTAGGTAATATATATATATATATATAAAATTTCTATGGCAAAATGAAACCCCTCATTTTGTTCCTTTTCAAATTAAATGTATTAAGTGTTACCAATTTATTCCAATCAAGATGACTTCAGGTGTGCCATACTTTTGTCATAAGTAAGACTGTTAGCGTTCTAGTTGTTCTTTAGAACACTCTGGGACATTCTGTCATTGGGCTATAGTTGGGCTACATCTGGCTGATATTTGGGCTACATTTGGGCTCTTTTGTCTCTGGTGGCCATCTTGGGAGACTGCATATCAGAATTTTTTTAATGAAATATAAGAGGATTTGAGAAGTCACTCAAAATGTGCCCTAATTATTCTTTCTTCAGCACTAATCATAATTTCTATGGCAAAATGAACCCCCTCATTTTGTTCCTTTGCAAATTAAATGTTTTAAGTGTTAACACTTTATTCCAATCAAGATGACTTCAGGTGTGCCATACTTTTGTCATAAGTAAGACTGTTAGCGCTCTAGTTGTTCTTTAGAACACTCTGGGACATTCTGTCATTGGGCTATAGTTGGGCTACATCTGGCTGATATTTGGGCTACATTTGTTTTTTGTTCTCTGGTGGCCATCTTTGGGCTACATTGGACTACATTGGGCTACATTTGGGCTCTAACATATATATAGCCCAATGTAGCCCAATATATATTTTTTCAAAGTTAATTTTCGTAAAAACCACTGGAGCACATATCTTGAGACATAGCAAAGGCACATCGGGCTAACAGTCCCTACAATTTTAACAAGTTTGGTGAAAATCCATTCAGCCGTTCGAGCTAAAAGTGCGACAGACCGCCCTATGGAAATTAACATGGGGAAAACACGTTTTGGGACCCCCCTTTTATCTCGGCCCCCGCTTGACGAATCCGCCCCCAAACTTTCAGGGAAGGACCGGAGCGCCGCGAGGCAAAGTTGCTGAAAAATTCAGGCAGATTCCTCAACCGGCGCCAAAGTTATTCCCAATAGAATGTTGCGATTTCCCTATGGAAATCAATCCTAACTATATATACCCACTGGCGACCGCCAGTAGGTAATATATATATATATATATATATATATATATATATATATATATATACCTTCTCTCCAATGTGATGTCATTTTAGATGTGTGTGTTAGCAAAATCATCTGCTTCCAGGGTGTTGGTGTGCAACTTAATTTTGGCATAGTTACTGCTGTGAGTCATTTTGATGGGCGGTATTGGAAATTCCCGAATTCTACATCTCTGCATTTTATTTCATTTTCTTGTGTTAGGGTAGGTCTCTAGACTCTCTTCCTTTAGTTGAGATCGGTTTGGAGTACTTTTGTTCAGTATATACTCTGCCACTATCTCGGCCTTTGGCAGCACTGAAAAACCTTTGTAAACATGCAAGTAATAGTTGGCCCTATTTTGTGTCTTATCGTAACGAGAACGAGTCGGAATGTGGTAAATAAATAATTAATTACCGGTACTATTTTTCAGTATAAGCAATAAAACAGGTAGCTCAATAAATAAGAGTCAGGATTCGAGGTATCTTGAGTCTTCAGGCTTTAATCAGGCATAAGGGAAAAGGACAGAACAGCCTGGAAGCACGGGACGGCAGCTGCCCGGGAAGGGACAAGGGAAACTGGGAAATGGCAAATTGGCAATTTTTAATATGGATGCACAGTATATATATCAAAACAATTGCATTACATTCAATACAGTAGGCGTAGCAGTAGGCGTGACTCGTAGCAGTCGCGAAAGATAAGGGCAAAATGATGTAACAAGAAGGCGTGTACAGGGCGTAGACATAGACATGTGATGTAAACGTAACAGAAGTGTCATAAATGAGGCGGAAACATGGAGGGGGCTACCTGAGCAGCTGGGACCTCTAACCTAGTGGTGCGCGCAAATGGGCAATGACGTGTTACCAGGGAGAACTGGGGGCTATGACTTCTGCGCTAGAAGAGGAGACTAAAGTCTGGAGTGTCAGAGCGACATGTACCCAAAGCATATCTGGTATCTGGTGTTTAGAGTACATATTGATAGAATCCAAAAGTTATCAGGGCAAAGGCTAATAGACATTAGGACTGATGCGTGCATAATTCTACATGTATTGTGTGTGCGAGGAATATTCTATGAATATTAATACAGTATTTCTCTTACATGGAGACAGAAAGGCTAGACCATGACGGAAACTATTGATGCGATTCAGTAGCTTAGGAATGCAGAGAAGGAGGGCTGGACTGAAAACTAGAATCATAACATACTCTTGACAGACTGGGAGGCAGAGCCAGGCCGGGCCGGGCACTGCGAGGCATGAAAGTAAGCTAAGGGTCAGGGATGCAGGTGGGGGCTGTATCGCTCCTCGGAGAGGGTTCAGAAGACTGGAGCTGAATCTGAATCCGGGCCCTTTTGAGGCCTAGAAACTGGGACAATTCAATGAATTAACGTGCACACTGTGAAATATGGCAACGTAGGTTTACATAGGCCTGATATTCGTTGTTTTCATGATGACTGGAAACTGGCATACTAGAGATGGACACAACTGTAATTGCGTCTTTAATCGATCAGAGGGGAATACATGCATATCGATCATGCACATATAGCATAAGATGGGGAACACGTAGGCACATATAACATGGCAAAATTTACTTTTCCACATTCCCTCCTTGTGCCCTACGTTTCCATCAGGAAACATCAATATTCATGATACCATCTATCATTTCATATAGCATCATTTGCTCGTCTCGAATTGTCTTGGAACGGGATTTAGGACTGGGGATACAAGAGGTAGCACACATGCCGCAAATCGCAGGGCCACATTGTATACAGAGGCAGCAACTGAATATGATCATTACTGCAATACGTAGGAATGACAATACTTTCCATCCCCAAGCAGATATGATACTCCAGAGCCAACCGGACCATGTCCAGGTGCCTGGATTCTGGTGTAACTGATGGGCAATTTTATGAAGTCTGGTTATAGCTGAATAAACAGACGGCGCGTTATTAGGAATGAAAATGCAACAACTAGATCCGATGACTCTACATGCTCCTCCTCTATCGGCCAGTATGACGTCAAGAACGAGACGATTTTGGAGCACGACAAATCTCATAGCAGATTGCTCTTCGGTTAAGTTACCTAGAGCGGAAGTAGTCTCATTCACTACTGCTTCAAGGGTTCTGGTTAACCTACGTATTAGCTTACTATTCTGGATAGGTCCTATAAAGAAGAAGAAACCTTTATTGAAGTCTTGATTAGTTTCAGTTTGATCGACAATTGGGGACTCGATCTCCCTTCTATGTCTGACGTGTACTAGATGTGTGTTTCTGTGATAATTAGATGGGGCTAGGAAAACTGGTGGCAGTAGGAAGGCAATATAACATGTTCCATCCCAATCGAGGGGCAGACGAACATATGCGGTCTGACCACAAACAAAATAAGAATGACATGAGGCTTTGAAAATAGATTTCCCACTGTCACTATACTCGATAGTAGTAGTAAAATCACTATGTCCTACATGTGCGGAACCATTCTTTCTGACACATAATTCGCCTTTGACTGGTAGTACTGAAATGGCAGGTAAATCTGGAGTAGTATCTGACTGAACATTCAGGACCATGAAATTTGAAGAATAATTACCTAAATCATATACTTCATTTTCTAGATCTAACCCTGTTCTATGGGAGAGACCTTGCTTGTCTGGGAAACATGTTTGATTCAGAAGGGACATGTCATTGGAGGATGATGTTAACGTGGACCATGCTCCACACGAACCATTATGTGAGAACGGATAAGGAAAGAGTGGCAGAACTCCCTTCGGGGTCTGGAAAGGGGGGAGTCGACCACACACCCAACAATTAGTGGCATTGCTGGTCTGGTGTGAATAATGCAACATCCGGATGAATGTATTATTTCGCATAGCAAGACGATAGGATAGCTCGTGAGGAGGCAGATCACTAAATGTGTGCTCTACTGTAGCATTAGAAAACATATTTACATGTGAAACTGGAAAACATAAATGTAAAGCATAACTTGTGCAGGTAACCATAAGACTCAAAAATAATAAAAAACTTAGAACAATGATACATCTTATAGAGTTTTGACTAACTCTCTCACTATGGGGGTCTATCTCATACATGTCAGGAACCTGTCTAACCGTTTCACCCGTGAGGGACTTAGACAATTAAACTGGCTGACTTATTTTACTAGACCTGAGTTTCAGTTTATACTCCTGTTGCGGAGTTTTCTCTAACAGGGGAACTTTGAGTTCAGAGTCAAGTTCAGAGTCTGTTTTTAGGCAGTCTTTAGGAAAAGTCTGTTTACGCACTCCATGGAATTTCTTTATATGGGTCAGGTGGACCCACCCCTTCCGGCCCTCGAGTTTAACGGCGGTCCTTGTTGTTAGTAAGACGAGGCGGGGCTCCTTCCAGCGGGGCTCCAGCGGACTTGAACGATCAAAATTCCGCACCAACACCAGGTCGCCTGGAATGACTTCATGCGGTTTCACCTCGGTGTTGTCTGGAAATGCGGCGGCAACCTGTGAACGACAAGAGTGTAGGGCAGACATCAAGGAAGCTAGGTAATCTGTCAGCATATTACTGGAAACATTGGTAATACTGCGGGGTCTAGGTGTACCCCACATGTTTGGGGGTCGGCCGAATACGACCTCATACGGGGACAGACCTGATCTGGAATGTGCAACCATCCTCATATAGAATAAAGCAACTGGCAGGGCAACTAGCCAGTCTACACCTTTCTCTTTACATATTTTGGCAATGCGGATTTTCTGAGTCTGATTATGTCTCTCTACGAGACCGGCTGCTTCAGGATGGCGCACACAATGGAACTTCCACTGGTACCCTAACAGAAGGGAAACATGTTTCATGAGCTCAGATGAGAATGGCTGGCCGTTATCTGAATACACGACCCTAGGGAGTCCATAGCGGGGAAAGAATTCACGAACCAACTGCCTGGCAGTGGTCGCGGCTGTGTAATCTGGAACTGGATATGCTTCTGTCCACCTCGACAAAGCGCATACAACTACGAGAACATACTTAAAACCTCGACATCGCTCCATCTGAATATAATCCATCTGGAGGACTTCAAAAGGGTGGTCAGGAGGTTGGAATCCACCTTGTTCCACCGGGACACTTTTACCTGGATTGAATTGACAACATATCATACAGGTACGGACTTTCTGCTTGGCTGCAGCTCGTAAGTGTTTGTTGAACCAAAGGTTCTGAATACTGTCTAACATAGCTTTCTCTCCTAGATGTGCTGGACTATGTGCGGTATTAATAATGACTTGAACCATAGAGTCGGGGAGAAACCATGTGGCTTTTCCCTTCGTCAACCACCCTTGATCTGTCTGGGCCCCTCCTTGTTCGGACCATTTCTTGATTTCTTCGGGAGTAGCATGTAACTGTATGTCTATGACATCTTGTGTAGGGTCCTTAACTGTCATACAAGTAGTCGGATCTGGAGTGAGTGTCTGTGTCGTGTTAACTAGAATGTCTGAAGCCTGAGCTGTAAGCTTGGCTGTTCGATCTGCTAGATCGTTACCTTGGGAAATGATGTCAGTAACTTTCGTATGTGCCTTGCACTTCATGATAGCGATAGCTGTCGGTAAATGTATTGCATCTAACAGAGCTTGAATGAGGAGACCATGCTGAATCTTGGTTCCATGAGAAGTCATGAAACCTCTCTCCTGCCAGAGCATTCCAAAGTCGTGTACAACTCCGAATGCGTAACGTGAATCTGTATATATGTTTACTTTCAGGTTCTTGGCACGTATGCAGGCTTGGGTCAGAGCGACTAGCTCTGTTGCTTGAGCAGACAGGGTGTCAATACGATGTGTTTCTATAACTTCGGTTTCAGTAGTCACTGCATACGCGGCTACTAGTTCTCCTGTACTTGTTCTCATACATGAACCATCCACATAAAGTGTCAGGTCGGGATTGGGTAATGCAATGTCTGTCAGGTCTTGTCTTGGCTTTGTCATAGTGTTAACAACTTCCACACAGTCATGTGTGGCAGGTTTTGAAGTAACTGACGGTAACAGTGTGGCTGGATTTAGAATGTTGCAGCGTCTGATTTCTATGTGTGGCTGGAACAGTGTCAGTTCATAACCTGTTAAACGTGCAATGGTCCAAGTGCTGAGTCTGTGTTCGGTTTAAAAGAACTTCCACGGAATGTGGAACTTGTACTGTCAGGGAGTGTCCTAATACTATGGAATCACTTTGTCTGATTGCTAGAGCTGTGGCTGCAACTGACTTGAGGCACGCAGGCAGAGCCTGGGCTACTGGATCTAATGTGCTCGAGAAATAAGCACAGGGCTTGTACTGTCCGGCTTGATCTTGTGTGAGAACAGATAATGCAGTACCATCACGTTCTGTGACAAAAAGTGTAAAAGGCTTACTGTAGTTCGGTGTTGCTAGAACAGGTGCTTGACATAAGGCTTTCTTTAATTCATTGAATACAAATGTATGTTCCTGGGTCCAAGGGAGAACAGTCGATACGGCTGCCTCCTGTGTCGTTAACTGTATCAGTGGCTTGGCTAGAAATGCATACTGAGGAATCCATTGTCTGCAGTAAGAAGTGAGGCCGATAAAAGCTCGTACCTCCTTCTGTGTCTTGGGCTGTGGAAGACTCGCTATTAACTGGATACGGTCAGGTGTCAACTGCCTACCCCACTTGGACAGCAAGTGTCCTAAGTATACCACTTGCTGGACACAGAATTGTAATTTGGAAGGGGACACCTTGTGCCCCTGCTCGGCCAGAAAATACAGAACTGTAAGTGACGCTCGCTCGCAGTCACGTTCAGAACGGGCCGTGATCAGTAGATCATCGACATACTGGAGCAGGGCAGTGTCAGATGGCATGTGAATATTGTCTAGTTGTCTCTTAAGTGCTTGACTGTAAATACTGGGACTTTCTGTGAAACCTTGAGGAGCTCGTGTGAATTTATAGCTCCTTCCATTTAAACAAAAACCGAAAAGGTACTGGCTGTCTGGATGAATGGGAACACTGAAAAATGCGTTCTTGAGATCGATAACTGTGAAAAATGTAGCTTCGGAATCAATGGCTGCCAATAGGGAAGAAATATCTGGGACTACTGGGTACTGAGGTATGACACATTTATTAAGCTCTCGAAGGTCAATCACTAATCGATATACTGGAGGTGCATTTGGATCAGTACGTTTCAGGACTGGAATGATAGGAGAATTACATACATTGGAGTCAGTTTCTACAACCACTCCTTGAGCAATAAGTTCGTCAATAATTTTGGATAAGGCTGCTACAGCCTCAGGTGGCAATCTGTACTGTCTGATTCGTGGTAAAACTACACCTTGTTTGAGAGTCACACGATGGGGTGTGATGTGCATACAGCCTACATCAGTTGGACCTTGCGCCCATAAATGCTGTGGTACATTCAATAATCTTGGATCAAAATCACGTAATACATAGTGACCTTTAAAGTCTCTGAGGAACAAACTGACTCCTTCTGGGGAGCAACAAATTACTGCACCTAATTCTTTTAACGTTTTAATGCCTAACAAATTTTCTGGACATGATTTCGTGAGTAATAAATCAGTAGTTCGGGACAATGGACCAACTTCTAGAGAAACTGGTTTCGAAATTTCATTAACAATCGGCTTTCCTGAAAATCCAAGGGAAACATTTTTAGAGCCTGAGAGCGGAGCCCCTGGAACCTCGTCATGACTGATAGTAGTCCTACTTGCCCCTGTATCAATCAAAAACTTTCTGTCATTCCCTAATACTTGACTGTGTACATAGGGACCCTCTTGATCTACAGGTATCTCGATGAGAGGCAAGCCTACCTCCCTCTCTAGGCTGTTTCATGAATACTGTTGATACTCTGGATATTCTGACTGGGCATACTGGTACATTTGCTGTGTAACATGCTGTGTTGCAGCGATAGGCTGCGATGCTGGAACTGTCTGTTGTGCATTCTGGGGTGACTGAGAAGTCTGTGAAACTTGTTCTTGTCTAGGCGGACGTGGTCTTTCTTTAGTTTTACCAGTAGCTATGTTGTGTTTCAGAACTGCACACTCGTTTATAAAATGACCTGGCTGTTTACAATAATTGCAAGTCCCTTTAACGGGAGCTGCAGGATGACTGGCTTGATTCGGACCCCTCTTCTGACTGTCTTGTGGAACAGATTGTGCAACTAATACTTTCATTTTTGTGTCTTTCATACGTCTCCTTTCGTGTTCTTGCTCTTCCCTGATTCTATTCTGGTGATACTGGAGCATCTGTAGCATTTGTGACGGAGTATTAGCTTGCCAACTACTTTCGACTTTCAAAACTCGATTTTTAACTTGTGGACTTGAATTCTCGACTAGTTTGGTAACAAAAAGATGAGGGTACGATTCACTACTCGTCTTCAAACCACTATTAATAATAAAACATTTTTCAAATCTAGAATAAAAATCACTAGTGTCTTCGTCTTGTTTCTGTTTGCAAGCTGAGATTGCATCCCAATCTTCCTTTTTCGTGGCTAGTAATCTTGGCAAAACCTGTATCAATAACTCGGGCAATTCTTTAACTTTACCCCCAAGACCGGTACCTGGTACTCGTGAAGTATCTTCGGCTTCTAGAGCCGTCCAATCTATCTTTTTCTCTCCCACCTCCCATTCTTTTTCCTTGAGTTTTTCATATACCCCTGCGGGCAACAGGACCTTTAACATTTTAATAATATCAGGATACGTGTATTCTCCGATACGGAGCATGTCTTTTAATTCTCGGTGGAACCCTGCTGGATCTTTGTCGTGACAGGGAATTAACTTTTTCATCTCTAAGAGTTCCATCTTTGTGATAGGGGTGTAAACAAATACTCGTTCTAGATCACCACCCGTTGTCCTAACTGGGTGTACTTCTCGTAACGGATGCTGTCTATCTACGTAAAATGATCTACTTTCTGGAGGTGAGACATGAACAAAATGCGGATTCAAAAACGTTCGATATTTGTGGCGCTGTTCTAGAATGATACTAATTAAATCAGTACCTAGACCTCTCCATCTATACTGGAGTAACTCGTTCAGAACATCATGTAACGGACCTGGATCAGAATGCTGTCCCTCATACAGTGTAATGAGGTGCTGGATCATATACATACCCACCAGTCGCTGCTCGGCTGGGGGCAGTTTCAGAAACATTTGTGCCACTATTTCGTCTGGAAAAGTGGTAGAATCAGTAGTCCATCGGACTGCTGATCGGGCTAGTTCTTGTTCATGCATGGTACTAAGTTCACTATAACCGATTCGTGATTTCAGAATGTGATCGGTAGCTTGAAATACTTGCTCAAGAGAACCTGGTTCTGGTGCTGGAGGAGGGAAAACTTTCTTGTGTTCTAGGCGTGAATGTCGGTCGGGAAGTCTAGTGCTACCTACATACGCTATCCTGGAGGGATTCTCGTCGTCTACCTCTTCAGTAGAAGAGTTGTCTTCTTTCTCGGTTACTCGTGCTGCTTCTCGTTTCTCGTGTATCTTTATTATTTCCCTACGGATTTTCTTGTACATACTCTCTATACAGTTCTGTGTCTTGTGTCTTCCCTCGGCTATATGGTCACTCCACCTGGTCAGGACCTTCATTTCTTCCGGATCTTTATCCGGATAATCTTGTTCCCTTATTAAACAATTAATTAAAAACTTTAAAAGCATGAGTTGAATCTCGACTTTCCTTTGAGCCATGGCCTCGCCAATACTTCCTGGATCTGCTCCTGTACGGATGAAACGATATATTCTGTCTAGATATCCTTTCATATTCGGTAGGGGTGTCCAAATATTCGGTCACCCGTCTTACACGCAATGAATACAGGACCATATCATCATCGCCTGGGACTGGATCATAACAGCATTCGGTAAGGGCTCGCTTGATATCTGCGACTGACTGATGTTTAGGCGAACGCTGTAACGCTCGTGCATGTAGCTCGAGTAGCGTGATACGTCTGGGTTGAGGCGGGGTTCCAGGAGGACTTCCCCCCGTGGCCCCTAGACTAGCATCGTCTACGGGTATTGTACGTGCTGGGAGAGTGACTGATGTAGCGGGTACATGTACTGTAGGCTGGACCGGGGGTACCGTAACAGGTACTGTAACGGGTGCCCCGGTGGCTGGAGGAACAGGAATTACATTATTTACAGGAGCTGGCGGAGCAGGATTTGCATATTCTGGGACTGTGTCGTCCAAATAGGACGAGAGAAAAATATCAGCTGCGGTCGGTTTGTGACGTAACTTAATCGGAACTAATGGCGGCGGAAAATTACATGGTGCTTCCGGGGTTGCTTTCGGCAAGCCCTCGGCAAGAAGAGGATACATACCCTTAATAAGGGCATTTCTCTGTCTGTCTGACTGTTCGGCTTTAACTCGTTCACCTACTTCGATTAATTCCCTTTCTTGGGCTCTTTCGGAGGATTCCCTACTTAATTCTGTTTTTCTGATTTCTTTTTCGGTTCTTCTGTGAGATTCTTTGCGCCATAACTCGATGGCATCTTTCTGGGACTGTCTGGATTTCTTTTTCCATAATGCTTCTTCTACTCGCATGATGCACTCGGCATCCCACGTACCTGATACAGGCCATCTATATTTCTCTTCTAATTCCTTGGTGTACTCCACCCATAAGTCTAGATATAATATGGCACTTATGCCATGCTTATGATACATAAAATGACCTGGACTGTCCCTAGGCGGGACAGGAACTGCTTCCTCTAGCAGACCTTTTCTAGTTCTTAACTGACGTAACCTCGAGAATAGAGGCATAGTTTAGACTGGAGTCTAGACACAATACCATACACGATAAACACAATAATAACTGAAAAACAAATCACTCATACCACGACATTGAAAACACATGAAAATAACATTTAAAATAACGGTTCGGACAGAACACATAAATTTCTTGAGAACAGAACTTACTGGAATGACTAGATGCACTGCTAAAACAGCACGAACTTACCGGTCCCATAAAGAGACACGTCAGGACCCGCATCCACCTAGGTGGACACTTCGTGTTGGATCTGTGTACCCAAACCCACGGACCAGAGACAAATTAATTGACCCTGTCTAGATACTACCCCAGCAACGGTACTCACCGGGCAGCAAGAACGGAAGACCTCGGACTGGACTGGACTGCTACGACGACGGACTACGAACTTCGGACTTCAGTTACAGGTGGGCCTCCGGATACCTCGGACCTTGGACTCTCGGCTTGGGCTCTGGTCGGGACTCGCCGCGTTCCTCACCGCCTCGTCTGGACGCTGGACCGCAACCTCCGTCTCCTCCGTGGGCCTGAGGGATACTTGAAGCAGAAATATCTGCACGTGCACGGTATGGTTCCGTCACGGCTGCAGAGGATCAGGGGGCCTGCGTGGCTTCTCCGGCGCGTGGGGAAAGGGCAAGTCCCTATTCGGGCGCCATTATGTGGTAAATAAATAATTAATTACCGGTACTATTTTTCAGTATAAGCAATAAAACAGGTAGCTCAATAAATAAGAGTCAGGATTCGAGGTATCTTGAGTCTTCAGGCTTTAATCAGGCATAAGGGAAAAGGACAGAACAGCCTGGAAGCACGGGACGGCAGCTGCCCGGGAAGGGACAAGGGAAACTGGGAAATGGCAAATTGGCAATTTTTAATATGGATGCACAGTATATATATCAAAACAATTGCATTACATTCAATACAGTAGGCGTAGCAGTAGGCGTGACTCGTAGCAGTCGCGAAAGATAAGGGCAAAATGATGTAACAAGAAGGCGTGTACAGGGCGTAGACATAGACATGTGATGTAAACGTAACAGAAGTGTCATAAATGAGGCGGAAACATGGAGGGGGCTACCTGAGCAGCTGGGACCTCTAACCTAGTGGTGCGCGCAAATGGGCAATGACGTGTTACCAGGGAGAACTGGGGGCTATGACTTCTGCGCTAGAAGAGGAGACTAAAGTCTGGAGTGTCAGAGCGACATGTACCCAAAGCATATCTGGTATCTGGTGTTTAGAGTACATATTGATAGAATCCAAAAGTTATCAGGGCAAAGGCTAATAGACATTAGGACTGATGCGTGCATAATTCTACATGTATTGTGTGTGCGAGGAATATTCTATGAATATTAATACAGTATTTCTCCTACATGGAGACAGAAAGGCTAGACCATGACGGAAACTATTGATGCGATTCAGTAGCTTAGGAATGCAGAGAAGGAGGGCTGGACTGATAACTAGAATCATAACATACTCTTGACAGACTGGGAGGCAGAGCCAGGCCGGGCCGGGCACTGCGAGGCATGAAAGTAAGCTAAGGGTCAGGGATGCAGGTGGGGGCTGTATCGCTCCTCGGAGAGGGTTCAGAAGACTGGAGCTGAATCTGAATCCGGGCCCTTTTGAGGCCTAGAAACGGGGACAATTCAATGAATTAACGTGCACACTGTGAAATATGGCAACGTTGGTTTACATAGGCCTGATATTCGTTGTTTTCATGATGACTGGAAACTGGCATACTAGAGATGGACACAACTGTAATTGCGTCTTTAATCGATCAGAGGGGAATACATGCATATCGATCATGCACATATAGCATAAGATGGGGAACACGTAGGCACATATAACATGGCAAAATTTACTTTTCCACAGGAAGACAATATTTTCTGCATGCATTACTCAAAAGGCCTTGTTAACCCAAGTCACTTATTACTGTGCTCTGTGCCCTACTGGATGCCTTACATAGTCACTGCAGTTGTGCTCACATTGCTCTGTGCTTTCCTGTATGTAGGTCATCTAGTCTCTTGATCCTGAATCCAGACTAGAAAGGTACTTGAGTACAATATGTTTCCTCGAAGCTCGGAGACAAAAGGAATTGTTATATGGTAACCTTGAAAGAGAAAAGAGCAATGCCAGTGTAAAAAATGTGTTTGTCAGGCTGAGGGGGTAGGCAGTGAGGTCCTTAGACTATGCACCCTCAAACTGGTCAGTGGCATCCTCCACGTGTAAAACAAAAGAATACCAAAAACGTAGAGTCCAAATCACATTCTTTGGGAAAAGTAATATATTTGTTTCTAAACAAAATTAAAAGAAATGTGGTAATGGAAATTGAAGAAAATAGTTTTGGAGCGATAATTTCTTAATTTGTTTCACAAAAACGTCAACTTTTTTTAGGCTATAACATTTAAATCTACTTACTAAGCAGGTTCAAATGGAAGGTATGGCAATCTTCAGAAGACGAAAGTGTCTTATCGAAAATTGCTAGAGGTCCTCAGCACAGCATGTTAATTAGTGTGTCTGCTTTTCTAGTGTTTTCAGAGATTGGTAGGGCTTGAGCAAAATCAGTTTACCCTGACTGATACAGCTAATTATCTGTGTTGTTGCAGTCTTTCAAATGTGTGCTGCAACTGCAGGCTAATGACATCAGCTGTATTCTTCTTTCAAAAAGGTGCTTCCTCTGTGCCTAGAGAATTTGGTACTACTGGGCAATTCCTTTTCAACGTGGTCACCAAAGGAGCAAGCAATGAGGGTGACTCAGTTTCACAGGGTACCACAAAATTTGGTTTCATTTCTTCATTAGGGAGAAGCCAAATACAGAGTAAAGTCTAACACGTATATTGACTCACAGGAGTTTTTAATCACATCATGGCTATCTCAGGGCCTTTGCAGGTATGTGTATGTCCCACAGCAGGAAAGCAGACGCATGGGGCTGCCTCACTAGGGCGCCTGTCGCTGGGGCACCTCTTGTAAACAGGATCAGTCTGACAGTGACTCCTTGGCTTATGTCAATAGTTACAACTGTCCCAGAGCTGTTCAAAAGAAGCATGCGGCGGCATCCAGAGCAGACAGGCGGTAAAAAGACAGGAAGGAAGAGGCACGAGTTGTAATCCAGACCAGGCAGCCTTGGTGTTCGGGGGCGGGCTGCGAAGAAAAACGTGGGCACCTGCAATTATTATTATTACTTTTAATACGAATTAAGCATTCCGAGTTCCTGTCCCGGAGGTCACATGGAAATGGAAACAACTACGTAAAAGCTGTTGGAGCAAACAGTAAAATGAGTCATCCCAAACGTTGCCGGTAGATAAAGACGCAGGAATGACTACTTCCGGTCTGCGCTACACGAACGTCGCTGTGACGTCATTCACCGACGTGCGCGCGCTGCGTAACGGCCCCGAGGAACCTTGATTAGATGTCATGCTCTAATGTTTTTCTCTTGAGTGGTTAAGTTGCGATTAACTTCTGATGACCATTTTGGAAACAGTTTTGTCTCGCTATGAAAAAACTGCGTTTTAATTAAAAATGACTAATCCGCTCCCAGGCCCTTTTTATTGTGGTCATAAATCTTCCGTGTGCACATTCAAAAGGCCACCTGTCCGAAAGCATGAAGCCATTTAATTTTCCTTTTTTTGTATTACCTCTTTTTCATAGCACATTCCTTCTGCAGTCTGCCTTAGTCTGTGCTCTCTTAGACAGGGGGTTTTCTCCTGGCGACCATAAAAGATTATATATGGGCAAATGCAAACGTTTAAACAGGATTGTCTGTCTTGGCTGCGTGAAAAAAACATTTACAGCTGTAAACTGCAGCATCATTGGTCACCGAATCTGCATAAATGTAATTTTAGAACCCTGCATTGCACTTATAATTCTTGGAAAGCAGACAGTAGGGCAGGTTTTACACGACCTTAAATATAGAGTTCGGAATGGGAAAGGAGAATTTAATGCTATAGCAACAGTTCGAGTGAATATTTCCGAGGTGTGACGGGGGAGCGAACACCCCTCAAATTTCAGGGAGATATAGGGTGAAGGTGTGGTATGCGCTCTAGTCTATGAGCGTGTGCGCGATGACGCGTCACACCATAGACTAGAGCAGGAGGCGCACGCATGCGCAGTAGAAGGCGCGTGAAAGGCGCGAACGGCAAAAGCGGCAGTTGGCGACCGGAGCGGTCACTGTTAGACGCTCGGCGCCCTAAGCTCTGTAGAACTTATATAATTAAATAAAGGCGAGTTATACACCTTCCACTGCTTCAGCTTGTGCTTGAAGGGGGAAAGAGAGAACATTACAGTGGCGACGAGGCTGGGATCTGAACACCACCAGGTGCAGAGGACGACAACCATAACCCCCTGCAAACCCCTCGCACGAGCCAGCAGGGCAGGACACCTACAGGAAGAGCTAAGGGCGTGGCAGCAGCGTAGCAGCAGGATACAGACCCTAACACCGACTCAATAGTCAGGTCAGTGCTGCCCAAGACACCAGGGGCCCTCAGCCAGCACCCTGGCAACCAAGGGAGACACCCCCAAGCTAGAGGACGGGGGGAAGACCGAGCAAGCCGCGCAAAGTGCGAGGGACAACACCCCAGGTAGCCCAAGGGGCCGAGGCGACACGGCAGAGAGCGCAGGGGCATCCGGTGAGCCTACCCAACGAAGGGCCCAGGAGGGAGACCCTAGAGGCGACGTCAGAATGGCGAATCAAGCTTCAGCCCTGATGGCACCCGTCCCTTTCCTACCCAGGCCGGGAGAACCCCAACTAAAATGGGAGGACTGGAAAGAATACTTTCTCAACTACATAGAGGCCCTCGGAGATGAGAGTGAAGGGGAATACACGCCGGAAAGGAAAAAGAGACTGTTGCTCCACAACTTAGGCCCAGAAGGGGTAAGGGTGTTCAAGAATCTAGTACCCAAGGAGAGAGGTGCAGCGGAGACAGATGTCTTTATGAATGCACTGGACGACCTGGACAGCCACTACCGCCCGGCAGTTTGTGTCTCCATAGACCGCTATAATTTTCAACAAAGAAAACAAGAGGCGGGAGAATCCATTGATGACTACGTGGCGGCACTCCGACGCCTAGCTATCACATGTCGGTATGGGGCCCTGCAGGATGAATACATTAAAGACCAAATCGTGATGCACACCACCAGCAGAGCGGTCCAGGACAAGTTATGGGCGATGGACGAGACGTCCCTTAAAGAAGTGGTGGCGATGGTCAAGAAGGCAGAAATGTCCAAGCGAGGTGCCGACGCGGCAAAAAGGGAAAGTGGGCCGAGGCAGATGATCAACAAGATTGACGAGGCGCCACAGTCCAGCAAGCCCAAAAGCAATTACGGAGACCAAAGGAAGGACACAAGAGGAACCGGAAAACAGACGGCCCGCTCCAGTCCTGGTAACAAATTTGCGTGTTACAGATGCGGCAGTGCAGCGCACGCGGCGCAAGACAGACGTTGTCCCGCGTTCCGCGCCCGGTGCTCGTTCTGTGGGCTGACCGGCCATTTTGAAAAGGTGTGTCGGAAGAAAGGGTCGAAGTCCACCGTCAAGTGCATCGACTCTGCCACAGCGAACTTGAGTGAGGAAGAAGACCCAGAAGAAGATGATCTGGTTCTGTGCATAGAGGATCAGGTACTGGATGTAGCAGGGAAGCGAAGAGATAAGCCCCGCACGGACATGCTCATTGGGGGTGTGAAGGTACATGTGGCCGTCGATTCAGGGTCCCCCTGGACCATCGTGCAAAGATCGATATGGGAAGAGGACTTCGCACCGGTAGTGGGGCCCGATCTACTGCCGCCGGACATCAGACCCATCTCGTACACAGAGAATTCCATCCCCCTGGTGGGGTGCCGGGACTTCGTGTTTGAATTCAGAGGACGGTCGGCCACGTGCACTCTATACGTGGCGGAGAAGGGCCCATCGGTGTTGGGATGGAGAGACGCAGGAGATCTTGGCATCATACTCAATCCAGGAGGGAAAGAGCAAATACTGTTAACAGATGAATGGCCCCTCTCGAAGGATGAGGACTGGAAAGCGGCATACCCCAAGGTCTTTGAGGGCACGGTCGGCAAACTGGACAAATTTGTACATAAAATAGTCCTTAAGGAGGGGGCAGTACCAGTTGTCCATAAGGTCCGGAACATACCCATATCCACGAGTGAAGCGGTGCAACAGGAATTGCTGAAGTTGGAAGAACAAGGCATCATCGAGCCAGTGGACAGTGCGGAATGGCTATCGCCTTTGGTGGTGGTCAAGAAACCGAATGGTAAGGTCCGGCTCTGTGTGGACCTCAGAGAGCTCAACAAAAACCTCATTGTGGAGAGATTCCCGCTCCCCAGGATCGAGGAGATGCTGGCGAGAACGAAAGGCATAACCCACTTTTCCACAATAGACCTCACGTCAGCATATTACCAAATAGAACTGCATCCTTCAAGTAGGAAGTACACTTCCTTCATAACACCCTTTGGCTGCTACCAATTCAGGAGAATGCCCTTTGGCTTGGCATCCGCCGCGGCCGTTTTCCAGAAGTTAATGCACAGACTGTTTAAGGACATCTCGGGGGTGCAGTATTTTCAAGATGATATTTTAGTGATGGGCTCCGACAAAGGAGAGCACGACAAGAAACTGCATTGAGTCCTAGGAGTGTTGCAAGGGAAGGGCTTAACAGCGGAATGGAGCAAATGTAGAATTGGGACTCACTCAGTGACCTACTTAGGACATGAAATAGGAACACACGGCATCTCGCCGAAAGAACAGAATGTGAAGGCGATAAGGGATGCCAAAGCCCCAGCAACCAAAGAGGAAGTGCGGTCATTCCTTGGAATGGCCGAGTATTACAGCAAGTTTGTCAGACACTTTGCTACTCGGACCTACAGGATGAGACACCTGATCAGAAACAATGCAAAATTTGAATGGGACGCAGAGGCTCAATCCGAATTTGAGACAGTAAAGGACTGCATCAGCCAAGCCATCCCACTGCAAGGGTACGTCCCCACCGGCAAGACCATAGTGACGACAGATGCAAGCGACAAGGGATTAGGGGCGGTGTTGGCGCAGGAAAGAGAAGATGGATCCAAGGAAACGATCAGTTTTGCGTCCCGTGCGCTCTCTCCGACGGAACAACGGTACAGCGTAATCGAAAAGGAGATGCTGGCGGTCACGTGGGCCCTAAACAGGTTTCGGCAGTTCATATGGGGCACGAGATTCAAGCTTCAAACGGATCACAAACCGCTTATCAAGGTGTTGACATCCTCGGGCCATGACACAGCGACCCCAAGAATCGCCAAAATGACGTTAAAGCTGCTGGATTACACCTACGATGTAGAATATCTTCCAGGCACACAAAACAAGGTGGCTGATTTTCTCAGCCGGGCTGCTGCGATGGAGGAAGCGCCGGAGGAGGCCCCGGACAAAGAAGAGATGGTGGCCAGCATGGAGGATCACGAGATGTCGATTAGTGCACAGGAATGGAAGGCGGCCTACGAGCTGGATGAGGAGAAGGTGGAAGTAAGGAGACACCTCACGTCGGGCTGGCCGGACAAAAAGAAACTCACGGAGGGAGTGCGACGATTCTATGAGATGAGAGAGGAATTGTCACTGAGCGATTCGGGAATATTCTTGTACAGAGGAGAACGTGTTGTGCCCCCAGTGACACTGATACCCAGGCTATTGAAGTTACTGCACGAGGGACATTTGGGCATAGTGAAAACCAAGGCGTTGGTCAAGCAGATGTATTGGTGGCCAGGAATGGATGCCCACATAGAGAGACAAGTGCGGGAGTGCGGGCAGTGTCAAGGAGCGGACAAAGTGCTCCGCCCACTCAGACCTGCATTGGGGAAGTTTGACACCCCGCAAGGCCCCTGGGAGGATGTGGCTATAGACATTCTGGGACCTGTCCTAGACAGCAGAGGGGTGAACAAATACATATGTGTGATCATGGACAAGTATTCCAAATGGCCTGAAGTGGACATACAAGAGTCAATGGACACGGACACTATTTTGCGATTCCTGACATCGGTGTTCCTACGTGAGGGTATACCCAAGTCCATTCTCAGTGACAATGGACCACAATTTGTATCAGACAAGTGGGGTCGATATATGAAAAGGAATGGGATTGAGGTGAAACACACGGCCGTTTATCACCCGGCATGCAACGGCCAGGTCGAAAGGTTCAATCGGGTGCTCATGGGCTCCATTCAGGCAGCCATATCACAAGGAAAGGACTGGGAAGTGGAAGTAATGAGCATGCTATGGGCCTACAGGATCACGCCCTCAGTGGTGGGGTACAGTCCGTTCCAAGTGCTGAGGGGACGGCATCCCTTCACCCGGGACAACGTTGCATGGAGGGAGAAGACCATCACCAGCAAGTGGTCCCCAGCGGTGGTGCAGCACAATTTGGAGAAGGCCCAGAAGATCTACGCAGCACACTATGACAAGCGACGCAACACAAAGGAAACCGTGCTGGAAGAAGGGGAATGGGTCAGGGTTAAACTCCCTACCCTACAAAAGAAAGGCGAAAGCAAGTTCAGCCGGCCCCTACAAGTTCAGGAGGTACGAGGCAGGGCGGCTCTTCTCAGTGACGGCAAGGTCTGGTCGCAAGACCGCATGGCCAGAGTCAATAAAATAATAGTTTGGCCCAAGTCTGAAGAGGACGAGAGACGGATGGACTTACAGGAAGAAAGACCCCAAGGGGGGCACAGCACAGGAGACTGTGGGGAAGGTGTAGGTGAGGACACTGAGATGGATGGCCTGGGAGCAAGGCCTACTGATGGAAATGGCGCACCGGTGAATGCAGAGCAGAGTGCGGATGGGAGAGAAAATGAGAGGTCCCGAGGAGAGACAGAAGAGAGGGAGAACATGCCGGTAAGACACACCCGCAGCGGAAGGGCAGTCACTGCGCCCTCTCGCTATAGAGACTTTGTGATGGATGGACACTAGCTTTTGGTGCCACCTCCCGAGGTGCCCCAACATAGACTCATACGCCTGCTTGGGGACTCTTAACTTAAGGGGGGAAATTGTTTGTTGTTTATATTAAAGGGGGGAGATATGTGGTATGCGCTCTAGTCTATGAGCGTGTGCGCGATGACGCATCACGCCATAGACTAGAGCAGGAGGCGCACGCATGCGCAGTAGAAGGCGCGTGAAAGGCGCGAACGGCAAAAGCGGCAGTTGGCGACCGGAGCGGTCACTGTTAGACGCTCGGCGCCCTAAGCTCTGTAGAACTTATATAATTAAATAAAGGCGAGTTATACACCTTCCACTGCCTCAGCTTGTGCTTGAAGGGGGAAAGAGAGAACATTACAGAAGGGTTTCAGTGGGTAAAATATACTCTCAGTGGAAGTAAAAAAAAGAACGCATGTATAGATGCACATTTCCATCTGAATACTCATGTAGATTTTTCACCTGATTAGTATTTTTGAGATAGGCCTCTTATGAATTCACGACTGTCATATATGTGCAGGACTTCTACTGAGGACGTTTGTAAGTCTGTACAGACGTCAGTTTTCTACTCCAAACACAGCAGGGCGTCTACTGAAGTGGATTTAGGTGACCCCAGAAGGAGAGGAAAGGAGTGCCTCCACTCTTAGGGTACCTACACCCACCGTGGACTTGTACAAGAGCCACCAAACGGCAGAATCAGAAAAAAACTTCGTGCACCACATCCCAAATATAAAATGTGTCCAACAACCTGCGAGTACCCAGGAAATACTCTCCTCTTTCAGCTTAAATTCAATGGCACCAAGCGAGTAAACCAGCCCTGTCCTGAACGGAGGGGAAATCTTTCTAATTAGCGTTTTTTTGTAGAAAATAGCGTCGGATCGTGCCTTTTATGTTCTTTTTCAGAAATTATTTCGGCAGAAAGTTAAAACCCCTAAACTACTTTTGCCATACTTTTAATCCCCTTTATTTTCAAATGTGTCATCACACTCCTTATTTTACTTCTTTTATCTCCTGTGTCCTTCCACTCACCTCATCTCGCCAGTTATCCTATCCTGCCTTAATCTGCCTTTTTCAACCCTTAGTCTGCCTTTGTCTTCACTTCATTTCTTTTTTTTATCTCACTAGGCTCTTTTATTTCCCCATTTTTTCATTCTTTCACTTTGTATGTTTTTGTTTTTCTTTGTCTTATTTTGCTTCTTTCTATGTTCCTTTCTTTTGGTTCCTTCATAGCCTTTCTATGGTTATTTCTCTTTTGTACTGGATTCATTCTTTTTATTTCCTTCTCTCCCTTTCTCCTAATCATCCATTCACATTTTCTTCTCTCGATTGTTTCTTCCCCCTATTTCTCTAATCTTTCCCCTTTCTTTCATCTCCCCATCAGTCTTTTCCCCTATTACTTTCTGTTGCCAGTTTTTGCCTCATCTTTTTTTCTCCTTTTCTATACTGCCTTATCGCTCTCATGTTGATTCAACATTCTCTCTCCTTTACTTTCTTTCTGCTCCTTTCCATTTTTTTCTCCATTGATTCATTCATTGTCTTAGGTTGTTTTGGAACTTTCAAGAGGAGCACGATTTACGTTTTGAGTTCTGTTATTCTCCATTGAAGTGTAAATTATGCTTAAGATGTAGAGTATTGTGGATGATGCATGCCAGTGTCAAGGGCATTCTGTATTCCAGCAGTAACCAGGGAATGTTTTTAAGAATGGGTGTTGATGTGATCAGATTTCTTAGCCCCTTTGACAAGATAAGTAACTCTTTGCAAAATGGTCTTGAGCCACCGGAGTTTTACGTTGCATAGGACACATCGTCTAGCTTTACTAGGGTAAAATTGGTATTGGGTTGCTTTTGTTTCCATTTTGTCGGTGTCTGGTCTGGCAGTTTCAACTGGACTGTTGCTATTTGAGCACCACCAAGGCTGATTTGCATATGGCGGGTAAAAAATGATGGACTGTAATGTGGCCCGAGCATTGCCTTTGGCTGAGACTTTCAAGTATCCCACCCATCATCTTGGTGCTTTTCATAGTATAGCTTTACTGTGTCCACACTGGAAATTACGTGTGCAGTTCTGAAAGCGGGAGGAGCGATTTAGAGCTTCAACTTATTTATTCTTTTAATTATTTATTATTTCTTTCTTTCTTTCCTTCTTTCCTTCCATTATTTCTTTCTTTCACTTTTTCTTTCTCCCTCCCTTTTTGTCTGTTTCTTTATTTTGTTCTACTTTTCACCGTTGTTCCTACCTTTTTATTTAATTCCTTCCTTCTTTCCTTTTTTGTTTTAGTTTTTCTTCTCCCTTTTTTCTGTCATTCTGTTAATTTCTTTCTCCATTCCTTCATTCACTTTCTTTCTACTTTCACTTTCTGCCTTATTCTCTTTTATTCACTCTCTCCTACTCTATCCATTTATTTTATTTCTTTTAGCTCTAATTTCCTTTTCCTCCTTCTTCATTTTCCTCTCTTTCGTCCTTGGTTTTTCTGTCTCTGACCTTGCTCTTTCTTGCTACCTTCTGTTCTCTTTACGCTCTCTCCTTTTTCTCACTCTTCTTTTGTGCCTCTATCTCTTGTAATCTAATTTTCATCTTATCTCTTTCTGTCAGTCAAATCAAATCACAAAGCTTTATTCGATTTTAAAAATTAAAATCATAAAAGCATACAGACAAATACCACAATACATTCTAAAAACATTTAAAAATAAATCTCATAGTAGCTTTAGATTTGCACAGTTAACGCATTAAGCATACTTTACACAACCATTAGGCAACGTTATAGGTCACAGTATTCTAAAGGATTTAGTAATTACGACACAAAGAACTGTAAGATGCCGGTTTGGGACAGTTAGGAGCCCATGAAAAACTACTGCCATTACTTAAATGGGTTCCTCTGCCCACTGGGATGTTAACAAAGCCCCGGGTATTAGGTGAAAACTTATAGGGCGTATAAGGGTAAAAATCATATAGATCCCAAGTAGAGATGACACCATCAGCATTTTGAGGTAGCCATGTTTGCAAGTATGGCACAATGTGTCTGCTCCTAAACCGTATCAGGATCAAATCCCCCAAGATGTCTTTTTTACGGGGTCCAAGCCATCCCACCCTCCGGACACTTATTATACGGCCATCAAGATGGTAAGGAAGAGGTCTGTTTTTTGATAACCAGAACTTGACCTTATTCATAAGATCATTGTGTCTCTCAGTTTTGCCTTTTGTTAGTTCAGGGACTCCTGATAGAACTATTACAAAAGGCGCTGCTTCTGGCGGTAAATGTATATGGGTAGTTCGCACATGATTAGGTGGGATGTGGCGTGATGTTGTCACTTTCTGGGGGCCTGTGGGATTGGTGGGCAGCAAGGAAGAGGTGGTTGAGAATTGAATAGGCGCCGCATCATAAGGAGTAATCGGGTTAGGTAGATTTGTAGGGGCGGTTGTCGGCGAGCAATCAGTGGTTACGACGTGGGCTGTTGGTTTCAGGAAAGATTCAATGGAGTTCTCCAGCCCCGTGAGCTTATTCTCCAGCGTACTGATTTTATCCATCAAGGGGTGTATTAAAGATTTCAGCAATTGCTCGATCATGGTCAGAAGGGCCTGATGGGGAGATGGTGACAAATCGTCCAGATGAACAACAGGTGGCACAGTAGGAGGAGAATTAATTAAAGGTGGAATTGGACTTACAGAAAGTTTATCAGATGTTTGAGATTTAGTAAGACTCCCATTATCTTTGCCCCCCTCGATCTTCCTTTTGGCCGGCGTAGCCCTGAAAGGTATAGATTTTGTATCCGGAGGAGATTTCAGCTCCCTTGTACGAGATAGTAAGCTGCTGCGTTTTCGCGTGGGGGAGAGAGCTGCTGGAACATATTTAACCTTGCACAGACTATTTAGGTCATCCAGCCATAGGAAGTTAGATGGAGAATGTGCGAATATATAATCTGGGATAGTATTAGGCATTTCCCCAGCTTTGGGCTTGGGCATGTGTTTGTCAAATACAGGTCGATAGATTACCTCAGCAAACAGCCAAAAGTAGTGGCCCGTCCCCGTCCTCCTATGTCCGTTGAGGGCCGTAGAGGGCCCGCCCTTTGCCCGGGCTTAGCCCGGCGCCCGCCCGCGCACGCGTCCCGCGGGGCCGGAAGTGAGGGCTGACTGAAATGGCTCCGGTAGCAAGTGGGTGTGGCCGCCGCCTCCCGAGTCCTCCCGCTGCCTCCAGGAGTGTCCGTGCACTTCACTGTGCACGCGCTGCACCTCCCGCGAAGCGGGAGACGCGAGGTCTGTTTTTGAAGTCCCCCGGTAGCAAGGGGGTGTGGCCGCCGCCTCCCGAGTCCTCCCGCTGCCTCCAGGAGTGTCCGTGCACTTCACTGTGCACGCGCTGCGCCTCCCGCGAAGCGGGAGACGCGAGGTCTGTTTTTGAAGTCCCCCGGTAGCAAGGGGGTGTGGCCGCCGCCTCCCGAGTCCTCCCCTTTCTGTCAGTCACTGTATTCTGGTTGTGGCTCTCAGCTCAGTCATGGTTATCCCTCAGTATTATTGACAAGCGTTTGTCTGTTGGTTGAAGAGGACTAGTCAAAGTAATGCCAGTAGCGAGAAAGTCAACCCACAGCAGTGTAAGTCCATCACAGTTATTGATGGTCCCAAGACAGCAGCTAGACATTAGCACCCAAAGACATGAAGGTGCTAAGGCCACAAAATGTATCCAGGATCTCGGAAGGATAAAGGAGTCTAATGTTCTGACACCAGTTGCACAAAACAATATACCAGAATACTTCTATTTAGGGTTAAGGCTTATTCCGCTAATTGCATGTCTGCTAGAATGCCAACCCACCTTGGAGAATCTAACTCCACAAGTAGAATTCTGCCTTATTAAAACAGGGTTCGGGATTCAGGCCAAAATGTCCTGAAAATGACTCCCCTACTGTAGCTGCTTTGGCTGATACAGTGATCTTTTTAGATCTCAGGATTCTGTAACCAAGAGCAAAACCAACTCCTGAGTGCTGCCTGGAAGGAATCCATAACAAAGTATGCCGATCAGAAACTACTATACAGGCACTTTAAAGATGAAGGGCCTGATTAGGAAATGTTAGCCAAAGGGTTATACGCAGTCTCACGGATACCCTGCCTGCAGTATGACAAGTGCCCTTGGTTAGAATTCATTTGTGATAAGCCAGCTGGGTTATCCATCTCATTGTGACGGAGTAACCCGTCGATCGATCTCTAAATCCGACCTGAAATGAATTACTGCGGTTAGCATGCATAGTGCTAGATTGACATTTCTGTACAGCACTGACACTGCCTCAGTTGAGAAATGCATTGTACAGCTGTCTGTGCTTGAGACATGTAATTACTTACACCAGTTGGATCATTAAAGTAGAAATGTATATCGAAAAGCTTTGGAAACCCATTGCAAAGCTATCAAATACACTGCTCGACCTTAATAGCCACTTGAGCACAGTCAAATGCCTAATGACCATAACAATAGAAGAAACTTAAGGCAGATATTATCCTTTAAGACTGACCCTTTGGCCTTTTTCTGATCAAGGCTATAATATGCACTTAAGTACATTTTTCATGATAATAAGCTGCAAATTATCATTTCGGCATTTGATGGGCTTACACTACAGGTTAGAGAGGGACATTCACATTTATTGGACTTTATTGTGAAGTCAGACTATATGTACATTTCATAGCCACACCATGAATAAATGTGGCCTGGCCATGGAAAAACACAGAGTTTCAAGATAGTATTAGTATGTAACGTTTCAAAGCGGCACTCTTTAAAATGTTCATAACAGAATGTAAAATGCACACAAAACCTAATTGTTGCGAGAACTTGTATAGGGTTTTCCTTTGCAGCTTCATGAAATATATTTAATTTGTCGTAATCTTGCCGATCTTTATAACTTTCTAAAAAAAATGTAAAAAAAGGAAAGCTGGGCAAATAATTTTTATGAAAGTAACTTTGGAGAAGGAAAACGCTGTTGCAAACCTTTGTGAATCGAAGTCCACCACAAAAGAAGTTCTTCTGAGTCAATTCTCTAGAGGAACCTTTCTGTTTCGTATCCAACCATCTGCAGTAAAGTTGGGAAAATATGTACACTGTGGAAACTTGGCAAATCTTTCAGCCTTCGAGGTTTGAAGTTTGAAACGTTGCTAAACCACAGCTGAAACTGTTTTCATAGAAAGAACAAGAATATCTAGTGTTTCTCGCTCAACTGCTCAAAGTGCTGAAGAGTTGAACACATCAGATGTCCAGTACGGTGTAAATCGAGATTCTGAAGCCTCGCTAAGAAGGCCCCTAAACCTGGTGTGGGAAGAGAGATCTCGCAGGCCTATCCGTGAATGCCTAGGGTAACATAAAGTGCCACGTGGCTAAAGAAAGTCTTGATAAACCAAAATGTTCTGCTTAATTTGGATGTGAGGTCAGTTGCAGCAATAACTTGCAGACCAGGAAAGACTAAGAAGGTAATGGGGATTTTTGGGGAACAGTAGTTTTTGAATTCAATAGCATTTGGTGCAAACCCCGTGCTTAAATCACTTGAAATATATTTTTGATTAATAGTTAAGACAATTTACATGGCTTTTTATGACATTTTTTCGAAGAGCTCTATTTTCTATAACATGCCGCCAAAAGTATTTAGAAGTAAAAAAACAAGATCCTTATTGAATTTGTACGGTATTGAAGAAAGAGACGACTTCCTGTTACTGAAAAGAAAGTGTCGGAAGAAGTACGACGATATGTTTATTTATTTATTTATAAGGTTTTATATATAGCGCAAACATGACCCGTAAGGGTATCCTAGCTCTTTACAGATGATCAGAAAAAAGTAACAGGTGTGTCTGGTACTGGTGGCTAGGCGACTTTGTTTGCCTTGAATAAATTGCCTTCAAATTATGTGGCAATGAAACATGTTGGCGCAGTAAGAAACGATCTGCATGAAAAGCTGGTTAGAGGCAGCAGGCCTGAGAGCAGAAGTCAGCCCGGGACCAGGGTTCAATTCCCGACGCAGCAGGGTCGTGGACCTTGGTCAGCGGACTTGATAATTCTCGCTTCGGTGCTTACTCTAATCAGGGGTTCCACTCGGCAACTCTGGGCATTAGCTTGCCTAATCTCCACAACGGCCCCACCAATTCCGGGGATGCCTGGCTCCACCTTGGGGACTCCCAGCAGGGACCATCCCACAGGGAAAGCCAGGACGGGTTCCCCAGAGTTATACAGCGCCGGGACGCCCCGTTGCTGGGGCAGCTGTGCGCTTTACAAGTATACTACACATTTTTTAATTTGAATGAGTGCACAGTTGAATAATAAAGTTGGTTCTGAGCAATGTGCATTTCTTTCAATTTTAATCACACATAGTCGCATCGTGGGATGTGATTTTTTCACTGCTCAGTTCATAGCACTTATCCATTCTTTTGGATTTGGACACCACATTTTATTCATTTTTTTGAGCAAGATGACTACCAATGATGATAAAAGTGGGCACAACTGGTGAGTACCAACCAGTGAGCTCGTTTGGTGGTGCGCACGTGAGGGGTCATCCTGCTCTTTCACAATTTTTCACAAGTTTTGTGAAGTTTCTGCTGATTTCGCTTGAATGTTATGCACTTTGTACAATTTTGGGTGTGTGATGATATATATATATAAAAATGTGGTGACTGCCATCTGTAAAAACTTTTTTAGTTTTAAGTGTGGGCATAAGAACGGTGGGTGACTACCTCAGTACAGAAAAGATAGGAGTTGATAGTATTTAATTTTTTATAAATCCTCACCTCCGTTTGAAATTGTTTGGCCAATAAAGAGGTGCCTTGTAACCTGGTCTTTTTGTTTTTGATAGTTTGCCGAGTGGAGGGCGACCTGGTGTTTCTTCCCTCTAAGCTCCTTTTTGTACATAAGTCATTTAGGTCTACCTGCCTCTGTGCATTGCAGCTGAAACCAATGACTTTCTTGAGCTCTCACCCAAGGTGCGCAGATACTTAGCGAGGACTCCAGAGACCTGATTAAACCATTTACCCTTGATACATCACTGTGATCACGCACAGCTATCAATGGGTTGGAGACCCCCAGTTAAGCTGACTCATTGACACTGAGTATGGGGAGATGGGTCTGAACCTCACTCTCACGTGGGTATCAGACACACGAGAGGCATTTCCGCATAATTCTGAATGACCAGAGTTTTGGGACAGTTCAGAGTTCAATTGTCCAACTGAACTTTACCCAACGTTGCCTAAGTATGTGGCAGTCTGAACAGCCTTTATTTTCTTTACTTTGGAGTTGGGAGAGGGAAAGCCCCTGCAGTAATAAGTGTTTTTCCCCCCCTTCAAAGTTTTAATTACAGTGGCCCTAAGGTTAATTAAAGTAAAACAATTTTTTTTCAAATAGATTTTGATAACCCATATTTTACATTCCTATCAAAGAAGTTGTGACCCCAATAAAGATGTCCGCTTTCCTTATTTTCGCAAAATAAGAAAAAGCATTATGGGAGCCAGCAGTGTTTCCTTTTCGACTTATTTATAGAAGTAATAATCTTGAGTGTTAATATTAGAAGTGTCAATTGTGTAAGTGAAGAAGACGTGGAATTATGAGTGCGTGCGGTGCAGCTCAGGCTAAGCATAACCGGGTTTATGAATGGACCCTGGGAAGATGGTTTAGTTTGTGTCAGTGACCCGGGTATGCTGATGTGACGGTGGGAAGGCAGACCCAATGGTGCACAGCATACTCAGGTTGTCTTCTGGGGTCAGCATTTGTTTCGTACTGCTTCTGGACTCTTCAGAGCCTCTCCTTGGCTTCGCCTGGTTTAGATCTCATCTGCTGTGCGATAGTTGTGATTGCGGTTATTTTAGATATAACCATTGTAGTGAATGAAATTGGTGTAAATTTAGTTGTAGCCCATAGTTGCACAAGTAGTGGCTGTCTGCAAATGTAGTGTGTTTGTTTGGAATTTGGGTTAGTACGAAAGGGTTGGCTACTCTACGTTTGCTGGAACTGGTGATTATGTTAATTGGATACTCAAAAATAGAGAGGCTGAGGTACATTGTTGTACGTATCGATCACTCTGGTCTCATGGGTAGTACCATTTTTAATAAAGTGAAGCTGATGAGGCTGTATACAATTTGACCCAATTAATGCAATACTGTAATTACGCACAGCAACTAGGCCAGCAGCCATATAGACACCAAATTGATTGGATAAATTAAATTGACTTATTCATTTTCCTGTGCTGAACAATGAATTTAAAACCCTAGTTGCAACAATGAACAGTGTGACTCCAAAAAAAAGAACCACATTTGAGTAACCTAGTGCAAAACACTTTGATAGAATAATTGTGAACATCCCCTCAAGTGTACTAAGCCTAAGTGCCAGTTGTTTGTGATGGGTCTTTCTACTGGTCTTTGGGGGCTGTTCGCGTGACGATCTCTCACTTCAGTTCCTACTATGACACTGTTCCAGGGATTTGCCTTGTTGCACCCTAATGTATATGATCTGCAACTCAGCTCTACAAGCTTCTCTATTTGAGACCTTCGATATTACAGTAGGTGCGTGAACATTTGTTTGTCACTCATTTTATTTCTGTTGATTCTTGCTCACTGGCTAAGTAAGAGCTGCACGTTGTGTTATGTGCTTCCTGGTGTAACCCCACTTGAGAGTTTTCCAGATCATATGTTCTTGTTGGTGGTCAAGGGTTTCTCCCACAGATAGTCTCTACCTTCTAGCACAAGAGGTTATTCTTTCTTCTTTATCTGTCTTCTGATGAAAATGCGTAGTCTCAGTTACTGGACATGTTTCGGGCTGTCATGTTTGCTTTCTCAAGGATTCCTATTGAGGATTGTCTGTGTGTTATAACCTTTTTTATCAGTTTTGGTGTTGCTAAGATGGTTTGCAAATCCTCCACCACGGCTTTTGGCCGTTAAAAGAAATTATGGGTTACCCTTGCGTACAGGCAGCGTGGTTCCCCATTCTGAGACAAGTTCAGTCTGGTTCTTCTAGGCACCACCTGGACATATTTTGGTGGAGCTTCCTTCTCTGACATCTTTCACGCCCACCTTTGTTTTCCTCTACAGGCTCGACATGAGTGAGGGAAATTAGATTGTTCGGTACTAGTGTGCTTGATGGTGGTACAGTTTCCTGAGTGGGATTCTCCTTTCTCTTCTGCTGGCAATGCAATAAACGTTGTTGGTGCAGTGCTGTCTGCTGGTGTATCTTGCCTAGGCATATGGATCTTGATGAAGACCTGCCTTGTCACAAAGTAAGAAATGGGACTAAGAAGTTGATAAAGCGGTAATGGTCGGATTATTTACCCTTTGTCTTGAATACCCATATTCTCCATTCTTCTTCCCAGTATTCGTTTCTGCCTTCCCATCTGGAGGTGTTTTGACAAAAATGTTGGTGTTTTGCCTTGGTATGGTCAAGAAGTTTGATCGGCACCTCATCCTTTCCTCACAGTGGGCAAAACTTTGGCTAAGGGTTGTCGACCACTAACCAATGCTGTGTGAGTCAATATAAATACTTGAATAAAACCAAAAGAAAATGACAAAGACAATCCATAATTGTTGCCTTCACTTGCCTCTTGGTTCACTAATACTGTTCTGCTTACAGTGAGCTGCATTGAGCAAGCCACAGCATTCATGACTATGTGTCCGTGTACTCTCATTGTGGTATCGGAAGGACATTTGTATCGCTATTCATATGATGGCACTGCTTTTTGGCATGTTTAGTGCCTTATTGCTTACAGCTTTGATAACCGAAATGCTTTATGCTACTTGAAGTCCTTATCAAATTTATGACTACTGTTTCATTCTTTGTAGTCAATATATGTTTATTTCATAAATACATTGTTACCAGACTGATTTAGTTATGGTGACAGTCCATCGATCACGTCTATAGACATGCTCTGTTTGTTAAAAGTTTTTAAAAAGACAGTAGTCCAGATTTACTTATTGTGAAAAGCATGTGTTACAGACAATAGCCATTTACGGGTAGATTCTCATTATACTTTCTTTAAGCTTGTAACTAGCATTTTGTTACAGGAAATATCCCCGATTTCCATATAGACCGGGGCTTTGGTTACCCTCCTGTGACAAACTCTTGGGGTAGAAGATTTACACTTCGAGAATCTTTGTTAGTCTGTTTGGGAAAGTGTTATATATTTTCCTTCTGTCATTTTGTAGGTACTTGTAATTTTTTGACTGCATACTTGGCTTGCGGGAAAGCGTATGTGGAATACAGTAGCCCTGGCAGGCAGGTGATAAATGCCAGGGGCTTGATTGGATCGGATCAGATGGAAAAAGTTATGCCAGAGACCATGGGTGTAATCTTCTATATGAAAACTTATGGCAAACGCAGTATACCTGACTCATATCATATTTTATAGCCAGTAGGCTTCTAAGCGTGAAATATTATTGCATCGTGTTAACGTATATAGACAGATATTGTTACACATGGATCCTCACAGGTTACTGCAGGAGAGACTGATTTTGGTGTTACATTTTCCCCCTTCTTTTCTGCTCTGACAAACCCTACGGGGTAGAAGATTTGTACTATGACAATCCTATTTAATCCTCATGGGGGGTGGGTGGGTTCAGTGTTGTTTTGCCAGCTGTTTTTGTGTATATTTATAACTTTGAGTGTGTACCAGAGGGCTGCTTGTTGGGAAAGCTTATACAAGATTCAGAAGGCCCGAGTTTGTTATGGTGACGAGCTAATGATGAAGGCTTGCTTGGTTAATTGGAAGACGTTATGTCTAATGCAGTTGGTCCCATATGTTATTATGAAACGTTATGACAAAGGCAGTAAGCCTGACCACTTTACTGTGAAAATCATATGTTAAAGTGAATAGGCTGTTAAGGGTACATTGGTATGTATATATATATATATATATATATATATATATATACACTGTGTTAAAGGCTATAGACTGAAATTTAGTTTGTTGGAATCTCACAGATTACCGCAGTAGGCAAGGGTTTTGGTGTTTGTCACTCTTTTACAAACACTTGAAGATAAAGATTTGCAGTGTAATAATCCAAATGGGCCCATTTCTGAGGGGCTGTATCTTGTTTCACAACTGTAAGTTTGTATACGCTTGTCTTTTTATAGCTTTGCCTGATGACTGCGCACCTGTGTACAATACTGGGGGCCTCAGTTGGGTATGGTGATAAGCGAATGATCAAGCCTGCAGGCCTGATTTCATCTGTGGGAGTCATTATCGGGGAACATCCTTTTCGACGCGGATTTCACACCGCAGTACTTTTAGAACGCGTCCATTACAACGCAAGTCGTAACCACGACTTGCGCTGGAGGGCGCTAGAGGATAAAGAATAGTAAATTTACTATTCCAACACCTTCCCTAGTATCCACGGGGACTGGTGTTGGAATAGTAAATTATATTATTTACTATCCGCGCCCCCAACGCAAGTCGTGGTTACGACTTGCGTTGTAAAAGACGCGTTGTAAAAGCACGCGTTGTGACGGTACGCGTCGTACCGTCATACATCCGTCATTATCAGATACCCTAGATTTGATCTGTTCATTATGAAAACTTACAACAAAGATAGGCCTAAGACTTATTGTGAAATGCATTTATTTAAGCCAATAGACAATTGAGGTTGATTGTTCCTACTAAAGGCTGTAGGGCTGGTATTTTGTTACATGGAATTTCACAGATTAATTTAGCAAGCATCAGTGTTGGTTACCCCCTCAGATGCTGTTTGCCTGATGGTTGCTTTATGAGAAAGCTAATGCTTGATTTAGTAGGCCTGAGCTGGTTACTGTGATGGGCAAATGATAAATGGAGTATGCAGGTTCATTAGGAAACGTTATATCAGATGCTGTAGGTCTGATCTGTTTATTATGAAAAATGACAACAAAGGCAGTGGGCCTAAAATACTGTGAAACCCATAGCCTGTGGGCTTTTATGGGTGAATTAATGTCACAGTGTGTTACTGCCTGTAGACAGGCATTTTCTTACATGGAGATTCACAGATTACTGTAGTCAGCAAGGATTTTGATGTTGATTACATCCTTTGTCAATCCTGGGGGTAGAAGATTTGCACTGTGGTGCTCTTTGTGACGACTCTCTTCGGAGGGCCTCGTTGGTGTAGTTGTATATAATATCAAAGAAAAAGAGGGGGGAACTGAGAGCTGATAAAGGTCCAGTAGCCATGCTCCGAAACTATAATGAAATCAAACAAGCATTAGGAATGCATTAGGGCTCGGGTTTGTTTTAAGTTAGAGATAATGGCATTGTAAATGGCAATGTGTTTTAGGCACTCTGCACTACCACTCTGCACTCTGCACTACCAATCTGCACTCTGCACTCTCAATCTGCACTCTGCACTACCAATCTGCACTCTGCACTACCAATCTGCACTCTGCACTACCACTCTGCACTACCACTCTGCACTCTGCACTACCACTCTGCACTGCCACTCTACACTCTGCACTACCACTCTGCACTCTGCACTACCACTCTGCACTACCACTCTGCACTCTGCACTACCACTCTGCACTACCACTCTGCACTACCACTCTGCACTCTGCACTACCACTCTGCACTCTCACTCTGCACTCTGCACTACCACTCTGCACTCTGCACTACCACTCTGTACTACCACTCTGCACTCTGCACTACCAATCTGCACTCTGCACTACCAATCTGCACTCTGCACTACCAATCTGCACTCTGCACTACCACTCGAACTCTCAATCTGCACTCTGCACTCTCACTCTGTACTACCACTCTGCGCTCTGCACTACCACTCTGCGCTCTGCACTACCACTCTGCGCTCTGCACTACCAATCTGCACTCTGCACTACCACTCTGCACTCTGCACTACCACTCTGCACTCTGTACTACCACTCTGCACTACCACTCTGCACTTTGCACTACCACTCTGCACTACCACTCTGCACTTTGCACTACCACTCTGCACTACCAATCTGCACTCTGCACTACCAATCTGCACTCAGCACTACCACTCTCACTCTGCACTCTGCACTACCACTCTGCACTACCACTCTGCACTACCACTCTGCACTACCACTCTGCACTCTGCACTACCACTCTGCTCTACCACTCTGCACTACCACTCTGCACTCTGCACTACCACTCTGCACTACCACTCTGCACTCTGCACTACCACTCTGCACTCTGCACTACCACTCTGCACTACCACTCTGCACTACCACTCTGCACTACCACTCTGCACTCTGCACTACCAATCTGCACTACCACTCTGCACTCTGCACTACCACTCTGCACTACCACTCTGCACTCTGCAATACCACTCTGCACTACCAATCTGCACTCTGCACTACCAATCTGCACTACCAAACTGCACTCTGCACTCTCACTCTGCACTCTGCACTACCACTCTGCACTACCACTCGCACTCTCACTCTGCACCACCACTCTGCACTACCACTCTGCACTCTGCACTACCACTCTGCACTCTCACTCTGCACTCTGCACTACCACTCTGCACTACCACTCTGCACTACCACTCTGTACTACCACTCTGTACTACCACTCTGTACTACCAATCTGCACTACCAATCTGCACTCTGCACTCTCAATCTGCACTACCACTCGCACTCTCAAACTGCACTCTCACTCTGCACTACCACTCTGCATCTGCACTACCACTCTGCACTCTGCACTACCACTCTGCACTCTGCACTACCACTCTGCACTCTGCACTACCACTCTGCACTACCACTCTGCACTCTGCACTACCACTCTGCACTCTGCACTACCACTCTGCACTACCACTCTGCACTACCACTCTGCACGCTGCACTACCACTCTGCACTACCACTCTGCACTCTGCACTACCAATCTGCACTACCACTCTGCACTATCACTCTGCACTACCACTCTGAACTACCGCTCTGCACTACCACTCTGCACTACCACTCTGCACTCTGCACTACCAAACTGCACTACCACTCTGCACTACCACTCTGCACTACCACTCTGCACTACCACTCTGCACTCTGCACTACCACTCTGCACTCTGCACTACCAATCTGCACTCGCCACCAGACACGGCGGACTCGTGGAAAATTAATGAAGTGACCTAGAGGGTGAGGATGGGATACTCCGCTACCATCGAGTTCGTAGAAGAACAAGATTACATACGAAAAACAAGCAGCACAGAAAGCATCACTTTCGCGATCGCAATTGTTTAAACAAGCAGCACAGAAAGCATCACTTTTGCGATCGCAATTGTTTAAACAAGCAGCACAGAAAGAGATCACTTTCGCGATCGCAATTGTTTAAAAAAACGAGATCTGATGCATGTGATTCTCTACATTGCTGGCCGGCTGTTCATGCGCGCACACAGAGCTGAAGAGAAAAAAAACACAGCAGTGCACACGCTATCAGCACCATCTGCCTTCAATTACCGGCACCTCGGACAGCTGGTAATTGAGGATTTATGTATTCTTCTGCGCGTGTCCGAACACTTTATGCAGGAAGTGGACATTGACAAATTCCTAAGTCCTTTGGCGTGCTGCCTTACTTAAACACAGCCTTGCCTGGACCAATTACCATGCACATGGCAAAATACCACACGCAAAATACGCGCTCTTTCTGGAATGTGGCAGCCCGGAACCCTTTCAGAATTCTTTTTTTTTCTAATACATAAGAGCTCGGAAACTCCGCCCCCACTTCGTGGTGACGTAGGCCCGAGCCCTAAAAAGGAGGTCACTGTTACTGAAAGATGAAGATATGAGAGAGATATCTAAGTTCTGAACAGAACATAAGAGACAGTCAACAAGACTGCTTCTTGTTGCCCTCACACATCCCTAGGGAAGCCATTCTAAATCATCAGGTGGATGCGCCTCATTGGGCCGGCGCTGCAATGCCCTATGGGTCCCACAAAGGGTCACTTAAGTGAAGATCTTTTCGTTTGTTGCCGTTTGAGTGTTAGGGTGTCCAAGTGAGGTGGTTTGTGATGTGTTCAACAAAGTGAGTTAAAACTGGCTCGGGGATGTCAGATTAACTTTTAATATAAAGACTCCCCTGCCAGGTTAAAAAAAATCCAAGGAAGGTTGGTACTAATTTTAAGGCTTATAATGTGCTCAAGTAGCTCTGTGTAGCTTTAGTGAAAATACGGGTTGACGTGTTTCGCGCCTCTATGGTCTCGAAGTGCTTCTTCAGGACCAAAAAGGGATAAACAGCCTACCCCACACTCAATTCATTATGATCAGTCCCCTATAAGAGGGTGGCACCTACTTGTTTATGGTTTAAATGATTGTCCAACCTTGAGAGGATAAAAAGAGAAAACAACATCAAGATTTTGTTTCTGGCATAATACATCCTTATTAACCAGAAAGTTCCTAATCGTGGACCACTGTGTTTGTCAGAGACTAGAATAGTTACCAGACTTATAAACCTATACAACCATACACAACATATAGAGAGTGAGGAAATCGTATCAGCTTATGTTAACATCCTTAAACATTCAGTGATGTCAATCTTGTGCCAGCTTGTGTTTGACATCCATTAACAATTTGTAAAGTGATAGATTCACTTCAACTCCTTAATGCCCCGTGATGTTTGGCCATTGCATTTTACACACATCGCATTTGTAAGACAACACATCAAATAGGTGTAGCACTAGTGTGAATAGTCCATGTTCACTCCTTCCCTGATTATATAGCCTTACCTAATCAGATGGTCTGCTATGCCTCATCTGCCGGGGCAGAGGTGGCACGCGGCTGCTGGCTAAAATAAAGTGAGACACACACGGCCCCCGCTTCCGAGAGAGACTCGTACACAGCATGCATCTCTCTCACCTAATCTTAGCCCGCAGCCATGCTCCACCTCTGCCCCGACCGATGAGGCATAGCAGACCGTCTGATTAGGTAAGGCTATAATCAGGGCACGGGATGAACATAGACGATTCACACTAGCGCTACAGCATCCCCTATCTCACCTATTTGATGCGTCGTCTTACAAATGCGATGTCTGTAAAATGCATTAGCCAAACATCACGGGCATTAAGGAATTGAAGTGAATCTCTGACATCACAAATTATTGATGGGTGTCAAACATAAGCTGCTGCACGATTGACTCACTCTCTATATGGTGTATGTATGTTTATGCATCAGGTAACTATTCCAGTTCCTGACTAACACAGTGGTCCACGATTAGGGACCTTCTGGTTAATAAAGATGTCTTGTATCAGGAACAAAATAATCTTGATGTTGTTGTTGTTTGTCATTTTTCTTCTTCTCATCCTCTCTAGGTTTATGATCATTTTCACCATAAACATGTAGGTACCACCCTTTTAGAGGGGGACCACTCATAATTAATTGAGTGTTGGGTAGGCTGAATACCACTTTTTGGTCCTGAAGAAGCTCCTCAGATCATTTACAGACCACACAGGTGCGGAACATGTCGACCCGTATTTTATTTCACTTAAGGTACACAGAGCTACTTGGTCACATTATAACCCTTAATGTAGCACCAACCTCCCTTGATGTTTTAACTTAGCAGGGGAGTCTATAAATTAAAGGTTGATCTGACATCCCCATGTCAGATTTAGCTCTCTTTGTCGCACACATCACAAGACACCCCACTTGGACAACCTCGCACTCATCAAACGGCGAGAAAACCAAAAGATCTCTGCAAAGTGATCCTTCGGGGGACCCGTAGGACATTGCAGCGCCGGTCCGACGAGGAGCATCCGCCCGATGATGAAGCATGACATCCCTAGAGATGTGTGAGGGCAACAAGAAACAGTCTTGTTGACTGTACCTAATGTTCTATCCAGAATCTAGATATCTCTTTCGTATCATTATCTTTCAGGAACAGTGACCCTTTTTTTGATTTGGTGTAGTTGTCTGCCAGACCATTATCATAAAAAGTAAATACATAAATCTACATACATAGATCGTCTTGGTAACAGCCTGCTTTTCTCTGAGTGTCATTCACATTGTTTTCCTGATGACAGTATACTGCATGGACCATTGTTAACCCAATTCTGCCTTTGGCTCTATTGTCCTGTGATTAACAGTATTTTGTCTGATCATGTTCAATCCGCCTGAAAATGCATGAGCTTTAATGTCTGGGCTGGTGTCCAGTCTTTTAGGTTTCGCCTTCAGCGCTTTTAGTGAAAACTATTGTTCTTTTAAAATAAAAAAGAAGCTTAAAACGGGTTTAGAGCCCACCCATTACTTGCCTTTACTTGTCAGTGGTTGGCTCCTATGTCACTCTTGTTTCCTTGCTTGCTATTGCTCAGTGCTTCCTCTGCTCCTCTGGCTTCCTCTTGTGCTTCAGTCCTCGTTTTTTTTTTGCCCCGGGGAGTTTCAGTGCTGGCCTAGAGTCACTGGACGTTGAGCCGACGCTGAGACTCGATCCTGGTTCGCCAGTTCCATGGGCCGCAATGCCACATCCTCTTTAAAAGTGTAATAGGATTCCTGGATGCTGTCCAGGCTACTGATGCACTGCAATAATCACTCGTTTAGAGTGTAAATCCAAAGTTTCAAATGGTGTACTATCTGTTTCACTCAAATTCATTACTTGTACACATTGTAATCATGCATAGTTTCACGTTTCAAAACATTTTCAATTTATTCAATTATTAGTTCCTTTCAAAATTCTCGAAAACACAATGTGTGATGTTGTTGAAAATTCACAAGCATCTACATTAAACAACATTATGATAATGCGCATCCCAATGCATTTCGGGCAGGTTGTTGTGCCCTTCGTCAGGGGAATCTGTGGAGTGATATAACATAGTATAAGTTTCTATTAACGACAGAGTGTACAGGGTGACATTTCAAGGAGGTCAGGATTAAACAAGTGCGACTATTTGAATATTCAAACTGCAACAACCAAAATAACATAAGAGGTTAAACATAACCAATAGGATGCAAAATTATTTCGTGCCTCAACGTAGAACCTTAATCTGCATCAGAAGAAGAAAGTGTGTAATGAAAAGAAAAAGTATCCCGTGATTCTATCCTAAAGGGGAAGTTCCTTGTGTTCAATAATTAGTGACATGCAATTACATGCGTTGTGTTTGCGAGTGACAAGAATGTACTCGGTGCCATGCAGATCTTAATAAACTAGAACAGTGCATCACAAATGCGGAAGTCCATCTGAAACGTGCATAGGATAAAGCTTGCATGCACATGGGGCTCTTACTTCAATGCGCAAAATCGCGTTCCGGATATCTGTAGATACCCTTCCGTGATTGGAACCCTATGGGGGATGAAATGACCAAGCTCGTTTTAGTCAATGGACTTTAAGGTATACACCCGTGTTTAAAAACAAAAAGACGCGGTTACCGTTTTAACTTCTTTGCGAGTTCCTCTGTGAAAAACAAAGAACGCGAGCCTGTTAATCGTCGTTTGCTACTAAAAACGGTGCTCGACCTATGCCATAACGCGGTGGTGCTCTTACCGTGAATTGTTAACGCAAGTGCTCCTCTGAGTGCTCAAAAATACTAGTGTGGTGAAAAATGCTAACCGGAAGAGCCTGGCCTTGTAACAATAGTAAACATAGATAACGGACTGTGATTTACTCGCGCCATGTTGGAAGAGTGAGTAGGGGAAATAAATGGGTCACAATCGAATGCACAAACTCGTTATCAGATAGCTGAACTATCTTGGTATAGAAATCCTCGTGTACAGAGTATATCAATTCATATCGAATAAGTAAAAAACGGTTACATAAACTTTTAATTGAAATCTGCCACTGTGAGTGTGCACAGTCTAATTAGCTAAATTAGATACATACCTAACTATGAGACAATGGTAAATGCAAATAACGGACTATGATTTAATCACGCCATGTTGGAAGGTGAATAAAATAAAATAAAAGCATATCTAACTATAAAACAATAAAAAACACAAATAACAGACAGTGATTTAGTCGCGCCATGTTGGGAAGGATAAATGGGTCACAGCCGAACAAGCCAACTTCGCTAATAGGTAGCGGAACAATCTTGGTGTGGAAACCCTAGTATACAGAATATATCAGTTCATGTCGAATAAGTAGAAAAAACAATTACAGGAGCTTTTAAGTGAAATCTGCCACTGTGAGTGTGCACAATCTAATTAGCCAAATCAGATGCGGTTCTTATTACATGAAACATGACAGTTCAAACTTATCATTAAGCCCTGTCGGTGTCAAGGTTTGTAAATACCAGATCCAATGTGTCTCACGCTGGGACAAAATCTTAGCTCGATCATGTTCTGTGCTTGATTCAATGGCTTGAAGGACCCCAAATCTCAATTGGGATATGTTGTGTTTTGAAGAGACCCAATGTGTGGCCAGAGGGGAAGTTGTATTTTGCGTGCGTATGCGACTCTTGTGCTCTGTGATTCTTGTGTGCACACTGCGTTCTGTCTTACCAACATAATAAAGGTCACAAGGACATTTGATGTAGTAAACGACAAAATCACTATTACAATTTGTGGTGTGTGAAAAAGTAATAGTTTTACCCGATCTTGGGTGATTCATTGACTTTCCAGTCACTGCATTGTTGCAATTAGAGCAGTTGAAACATTTACTAAACCCTCTGTGTGTGGCCTTAGATTGAGGTTGTTTTTTGTTGAGAATCTCCTTTAAATTACTCGCCCTTTTATATGCAAATAATGGGGGAGCATTAAACATTCCAACGAAATCAGGTTCTGATTGCATGAGAGTCCAGCGATTTAGGATAATCGATTTTACTTGTCGTGATTGGGTTGAGTATGTTGACACAAAAACTTCTCTAGAGGAAGTTTTAGTCTTTTGTTTCTTCTCAAGAAGTGACTCACGGGTCACTTGTGCAATTCTGTTAGTGGCTTGATTTAAAACAGGATCAGGGTAACCTCTCTGCCTGTATTTACTTTTAGCGACTTCAACCATCTGCAAGCCATCACTTTGCTCAGAGTGAATCCTTTTAATCCGAAGAAACTGGGAGTACGGGAGATGTTTTTTCAAAGACCAAGGGTGAAAGCTATGGTACTGTAAAGCATTATTCCTGTCGGTAGGTTTAGTGTAAATGGAAGTGGTTATGCTTGAATCTGATAGTTTAACAAGCACATCCAGGAATGCTATTTGCTCATTGGAGATGTGATGAGTAAACTGTATCCGGGGATTAATGTTGTTGAGCTGCAAAATATTTTGTTCCAACTCATGCTTGGTACCCTGCCACATGATGAAAATATCATCAATGTAGCGCTTGTATGTAAGCAATTTGGTGTTCCATTGAGAGCGAGAGAGGATGTTCTCCTGCTCGTACTTCATCATGAAAACGTTCGCATAGCTAGGAGCTCCGGAAAAACCCATAGAGGTCCCATTGGACTGGAGGAAATAACAATCCTTCCACTTGAAGTAGCTGTGAAACAAGCAAAACTGTAGAATTTCCATCAGGAAAATTTGGTTTGCTTTCGGGGTATCCGTTCTCAGAAGTGCCCATTCTACGGCCTCCATTCCCTCATTATGAGGGATGGAGGTGTAGAGTGCAACAACATCAATTGTGCACAGTAGAATATCTCTATTGTTAATGGGATTGATGTCATTTAAGATATTCAAAAAATGGGTTGTGTCTTGTATGTACGTGTCTCCTGCTTGGACGATTGGTTGTAAGAAGGTGTCCAAATAGCGTCCCAGTGAGTCATGGATCGAACCGCACCCTGAGACGATGGGTCTCAAGGGGGGATCCTGCAGAGATTTATGTATTTTGGGCACCATATAGAGCCTGGGTCTGCGTGGAAATGTGGTGCGTAAGTACTCCTTAGTTTTCGAACTTATCCACTTCATTTCTAGTGCATGGTCTAGAATAGTGTTCAAGACTGCCTGAAATTCATGGGTGGGGTCTTTAGGTAATGGTAAATACGTGGTAGTATCAGCTATCAAAGTCTCGACCTTAGTTTCATATTTATCTTTGTCCATGATAACCAGTGCTCCACCTTTGTCTGCCTTGGTGAAATGTAAAGTTTGGTTAGTCTGCAAAGAACGTAGAGCTGACTTTTCACTTAAGCTCATGTTGGACGTAGATTTAGTCTCTTTAGATAGTTTAGTGATATCTTGTTTAACAAGAGTCTCAAATAAATCAATAGTCTTGTGGGAGATGGGCGAGATGAACGTGCTTTTTGGTTTAAATTCTTGGTATTCTGTCTCTTTCTCACTAGGTTTGGTGGTGTCGATAGTGGAAAAAAAGTGTCTTAATCTTAACTTTCTTGTAAATTTAAACACATCAATTTGTGCATCAAGACTCTTAGCTTGATTTGTGGGTACGAACGAGCATCCTTTCTCTAACACCTGTGTTTGAAGTGGTGTGAGCGGTTTAGACGATATGTTGACTACTAGCGATTCTTTTTCCTGCTTGGTTTTCCTGAACCTGCCGCCTCTCCTTGTTTGGTGTTTGACCCTTGAGGTGGTTCGTTGGAGGCTGGGCTTTTCGCCCAAAAAGCCGGTTGGACAGTGGTTGAAGTAGTTGGGGGATCTTTATCTATGCTAGCTCCTGCTTTAGGTGGTGGGCGTGTGATGCGAGTATCGGTGTCAGATACTACACTTTCCTCAGATGAGGTCTTTCCTGGTTGACTCCAGGCTCTTTTTTGCGCATAAACTTCAGCCCACGAGTATACCTCGTCTAGCTTGTAGTCAATAGTGTCCCGGCGGAACTTTCGTACTTTCCGTTCATGGATATCTTTTGCATAGCCATCTAATCTGTTGTTAATCTCTTCTAGTGTGGTTGTCAAAACATCACTTTCCATGCGTTGTGTGAGTACATTTTGTAAATCTTTTATTTCAGTCTCTAGTCCTGCAAGTACTACGGATAACTCCTCTACAATTAAAAGGATTAGATCGAGTGAGCACTTGTTCAAAATGGCGTACCATTTATCCATGAATTTCTTATTCATCTTGAACAGCATAGGCTTAATGGCCAAGCGTAATCCTCTAGGGATGCGGCTGGCTCGATGATATTGGATTAATGTAGTGGCGTGCAGACGTTGGTTGACTTCGCGTCTCATGAGATATTCAAGTTGTTTTATTTGTTGTTGGACTGGGCCAGCTGTGACATCAAATTTCCTGACCTCTTTAATGAGACCATATATATCTGTCGCTTCTTCCGCTGAGTATACTTTAGTTTGTGCTTTATTCTCTGTCAGATGTAGAATGTCGTCAAAAGTAGCCATGTTCAAACTATAAACAAAGAAGTGGTGCAATTGCTGTCTGCTAAGCAGTATACGTAAAACAAGAAAATTAGCGCAGCAGCGTTTGCACTCAGTGATCTAATTAATCTTTTTTTCAACCTTTCTGTGTTGCATGGAATAACTTAACCGTGGCGTGCAACAGTCATAGGGATTCTGCTAAGGCCCTTATTCTGAAAGTGTAATAGGATTCCTGGATGCTGTCCAGGCTACTGATGCACTGCAATAATCACTCGTTTAGAGTGTAAATCCAAAGTTTCAAATGGTGTACTATCTGTTTCACTCAAATTCATTACTTGTACACATTGTAATCATGCATAGTTTCACGTTTCAAAACATTTTCAATTTATTCAATTATTAGTTCCTTTCAAAATTCTCGAAAACACAATGTGTGATGTTGTTGAAAATTCACAAGCATCTACATTAAACAACATTATGATAATGCGCATCCCAATGCATTTCGGGCAGGTTGTTGTGCCCTTCGTCAGGGGAATCTGTGGAGTGATATAACATAGTATAAGTTTCTATTAACGACAGAGTGTACAGGGTGACATTTCAAGGAGGTCAGGATTAAACAAGTGCGACTATTTGAATATTCAAACTGCAACAACCAAAATAACATAAGAGGTTAAACATAACCAATAGGATGCAAAATTATTTCGTGCCTCAACGTAGAACCTTAATCTGCATCAGAAGAAGAAAGTGTGTAATGAAAAGAAAAAGTATCCCGTGATTCTATTCTAAAGGGGAAGTTCCTTGTGTTCAATAATTAGTGACATGCAATTACATGCGTTGTGTTTGCGAGTGACAAGAATGTACTCGGTGCCATGCAGATCTTAATAAACTAGAACAGTGCATCACAAATGCGGAAGTCCATCTGAAACGTGCATAGGATAAAGCTTGCATGCACATGGGGCTCTTACTTCAATGCGCAAAATCGCGTTCCGGATATCTGTAGATACCCTTCCGTGATTGGAACCCTATGGGGGATGAAATGACCAAGCTCGTTTTAGTCAATGGACTTTAAGGTATACACCCGTGTTTAAAAACAAAAAGACGCGGTTACCGTTTTAACTTCTTTGCGAGTTCCTCTGTGAAAAACAAAGAACGCGAGCCTGTTAATCGTCGTTTGCTACTAAAAACGGTGCTCGACCTATGCCATAACGCGGTGGTGCTCTTACCGTGAATTGTTAACGCAAGTGCTCCTCTGAGTGCTCAAAAATACTACTGTGGTGAAAAATGCTAACCGGAAGAGCCTGGCCTTGTAACAATAGTAAACATAGATAACGGACTGTGATTTACTCGCGCCATGTTGGAAGAGTGAGTAGGGGAAATAAATGGGTCACAATCGAACGCACAAACTCGTTATCAGATAGCTGAACTATCTTGGTATAGAAATCCTCGTGTACAGAGTATATCAATTCATATCGAATAAGTAAAAAACGGTTACATAAACTTTTAATTGAAATCTGCCACTGTGAGTGTGCACAGTCTAATTAGCTAAATTAGATACATACCTAACTATGAGACAATGGTAAATGCAAATAACGGACTATGATTTAATCACGCCATGTTGGAAGGTGAATAAAATAAAATAAAAGCATATCTAACTATAAAACAATAAAAAACACAAATAACAGACAGTGATTTAGTCGCGCCATGTTGGGAAGGATAAATGGGTCACAGCCGAACAAGCCAACTTCGCTAATAGGTAGCGGAACAATCTTGGTGTGGAAACCCTAGTATACAGAATATATCAGTTCATGTCGAATAAGTAGAAAAAACAATTACAGGAGCTTTTAAGTGAAATCTGCCACTGTGAGTGTGCACAATCTAATTAGCCAAATCAGATGCGGTTCTTATTACATGAAACATGACAGTTCAAACTTATCATTAAGCCCTGTCGGTGTCAAGGTTTGTAAATACCAGATCCAATGTGTCTCACGCTGGGACAAAATCTTAGCTCGATCATGTTCTGTGCTTGATTCAATGGCTTGAAGGACCCCAAATCTCAATTGGGATATGTTGTGTTTTGAAGAGACCCAATGTGTGGCCAGAGGGGAAGTTGTATTTTGCGTGCGTATGCGACTCTTGTGCTCTGTGATTCTTGTGCGCACACTGCGTTCTGTCTTACCAACATAATAAAGGTCACAAGGACATTCCATTCTGCTACAGTGTCTGGAGGAAGGGGGAATCTCAGGTGCAGCGCTGGGTTGGCTAGGATCCTTTCTATCTGACAGACGCTTTCAGGTCCATCTGGGCGATTGCTACTCTAGAGAGATCGGGTTGGGCCAGGGAGTGCCTCAGGGCTCCTCCCTGAGCCCCACCTTGTTTAATCTCTATGTTGCCCCTTTGGCGGGAATAGTGGAGAAATACGGGCTGCGTGTTTTGTCCTATGCCGACGACACGCAGCTGGCCATCTCCCTCTCACGGACCCCGGATCTTGCGGCGGACAATTTCAGGAACTGCATGAAAGATCTAGCAGCCTGGATGTCCGCCAACTGTTTAAAGCTAAACGGTAGCAAGACCGAGGTACTGATTGTGGGTGGGACTCCGGATGCCTGGTCGTCGGCATGGTGGCCTTCTTGCTTGGGCGAGGTGCCAGCTCCTTGCCAGGAGGCAAGGAACTTAGGGGTCTGGCTGGACTCTGGCCTGACCTTTGATGCACATGTGGGCCGTGTGGCTGGGGTATGCTTCGGCGTCCTGAGGACCTTAAAAAAGGTGTTAGATCTTCTCCCCCTTGCGGCCCGCAGAACGTTGGTGCATGCCCTGGTGACTTCCCGCCTCGATTATGGCAACCTATTATATCTGGGTGCCTCCAGCAGGGTCATCGGGCGCCTTCAGGTGTTGCAAAATGCGGCTGCCCGTTTGGTGTTGAGGCTCCCCAGGAGATCCCCCTCCAAACCCGCGCTCCACGCACTTCACTGGCTTCCAGTTGCCAGTCGGGTTGAATTTAAAACACTCTCCACATGCCATCGTATTGTGAATGGCAAGGCTCCTGCGTTGCTCAGGAGTTTGGTGACCGTGTATGAACCCACACGTAGCCTTCGATCCTCCTGCACAGGGCTCTTAACGATACCAAGAGTAAGGAAAGCCCGCATGGGGGGCAGATCTTTTAGGCATCTGGCGGCCAAACACTGGAATGCTCTTCCTTTAAGCCTGCGTTTGGAGCCATCAGAATTGATTTTCAGAAAAAAACTCAAGACCATTCTGTTCAGCAGGTAGATGGCGGGGAGGGTGGGTGGAACCTCAGTTTCTCACTTATCACAGCGCGGGGACACGCCGGTGGGCGTACTTCCAAGCGCTCTATAAATGTCCAAAATGAAATCAAAATGAAATTTGATGTAGTAAACGACAAAATCACTATTACAATTTGATGGTTGAAGTCGCTAAAAGTAAATACAGGCAGAGAGGTTACCCTGATCCTGTTTTAAATCAAGCCACTAACAGAATTGCACAAGTGACCCGTGAGTCACTTCTTGAGAAGAAACAAAAGACTAAAACTTCCTCTAGAGAAGTTTTTGTGTCAACATACTCAACCCAATCACGACAAGTAAAATCGATTATCCTAAATCGCAGGACTCTCATGCAATCAGAACCTGATTTCGTTGGAATGTTTAATGCTCCCCCATTATTTGCATATAAAAGGGCGAGTAATTTAAAGGAGATTCTCAACAAAAAACAACCTCAATCTAAGGCCACACACAGAGGGTTTAGTAAATGTTTCAACTGCTCTAATTGCAACAATGCAGTGACTGGAAAGTCAATGAATCACCCAAGATCGGATAAAACTATTACTTTTTCACACACCACAAATTGTAATAGTGATTTTGTCGTTTACTACATCAAATGTCCTTGTGACCTTTATTATGTTGGTAAGACAGAACGCAGTGTGCGCACAAGAATCACAGAGCACAAGAGTCGCATACGCACGCAAAATACAACTTCCCCTCTGGCCACACATTGGGTCTCTTCAAAACACAACATATCCCAATTGAGATTTGGGGTCCTTCAAGCCATTGAATCAAGCACAGAACATGATCGAGCTAAGATTTTGTCCCAGCGTGAGACACATTGGATCTGGTATTTACAAACCTTGACACCGACAGGGCTTAATGATAAGTTTGAACTGTCATGTTTCATGTAATAAGAACCGCATCTGATTTGGCTAATTAGATTGTGCACACTCACAGTGGCAGATTTCACTTAAAAGCTCCTGTAATTGTTTTTTCTACTTATTCGACATGAACTGATATATTCTGTATACTAGGGTTTCCACACCAAGATTGTTCCGCTACCTATTAGCGAAGTTGGCTTGTTCGGCTGTGACCCATTTATCCTTCCCAACATGGCGCGACTAAATCACTGTCTGTTATTTGTGTTTTTTATTGTTTTATAGTTAGATATGCTTTTATTTTATTTTATTCACCTTCCAACATGGCGTGATTAAATCATAGTCCGTTATTTGCATTTACCATTGTCTCATAGTTAGGTATGTATCTAATTTAGCTAATTAGACTGTGCACACTCACAGTGGCAGATTTCAATTAAAAGTTTATGTAACCGTTTTTTACTTATTCGATATGAATTGATATACTCTGTACACGAGGATTTCTATACCAAGATAGTTCAGCTATCTGATAACGAGTTTGTGCGTTCGATTGTGGCCCATTTATTTCCCCTACTCACTCTTCCAACATGGCGCGAGTAAATCACAGTCCGTTATCTATGTTTACTATTGTTACAAGGCCAGGCTCTTCCGGTTAGCATTTTTCACCACACTAGTATTTTTGAGCACTCAGAGGAGCACTTGCGTTAACAATTCACGGTAAGAGCACCACCGCGTTATGGCATAGGTCGAGCACCGTTTTTAGTAGCAAACGACGATTAACAGGCTCGCGTTCTTTGTTTTTCACAGAGGAACTCGCAAAGAAGTTAAAAAGGTAACCGCGTCTTTTTGTTTTTAAACACGGGTGTATACCTTAAAGTCCATTGACTAAAACGAGCTTGGTCATTTCATCCCCCATAGGGTTCCAATCACGGAAGGGTATCTACAGATATCCGGAACGCGATTTTGCGCATTGAAGTAAGAGCCCCATGTGCATGCAAGCTTTATCCTATGCACGTTTCAGATGGACTTCCGCATTTGTGATGCACTGTTCTAGTTTATTAAGATCTGCATGGCACCGAGTACATTCTTGTCACTCGCAAACACAACGCATGTAATTGCATGTCACTAATTATTGAACACAAGGAACTTCCCCTTTAGGATAGAATCACGGGATACTTTTTCTTTTCATTACACACTTTCTTCTTCTGATGCAGATTAAGGTTCTACGTTGAGGCACGAAATAATTTTGCATCCTATTGGTTATGTTTAACCTCTTATGTTATTTTGGTTGTTGCAGTTTGAATATTCAAATAGTCGCACTTGTTTAATCCTGACCTCCTTGAAATGTCACCCTGTACACTCTGTCGTTAATAGAAACTTATACTATGTTATATCACTCCACAGATTCCCCTGACGAAGGGCACAACAACCTGCCCGAAATGCATTGGGATGCGCATTATCATAATGTTGTTTAATGTAGATGCTTGTGAATTTTCAACAACATCACACATTGTGTTTTCGAGAATTTTGAAAGGAACTAATAATTGAATAAATTGAAAATGTTTTGAAACGTGAAACTATGCATGATTACAATGTGTACAAGTAATTAATTTGAGTGAAACAGATAGTACACCATTTGAAACTTTGGATTTACACTCTAAACGAGTGATTATTGCAGTGCATCAGTAGCCTGGACAGCATCCAGGAATCCTATTACACTTTCAGAATAAGGGCCTTAGCAGAATCCCTATGACTGTTGCACGCCACGGTTAAGTTATTCCATGCAACACAGAAAGGTTGAAAAAAAGATTAATTAGATCACTGAGTGCAAACGCTGCTGCGCTAATTTCTTGTTTCACATCCTCTTTAAAAGACATTAACAAAGCTTTGTTAATGTTTTTTAAAGATGTTTCAAAGCAGCTGCTGTGCAACATAACTTAAAGTAAACAAGAGAAATGCTATGACACGTTCAATGCTGGCCACGCCATAAGGCTTGGTTTGTATTTACTTTGAGTCGTGGTGCAAAGCAGCTCTCCCTGCTGTGCATAAGCTTTCTAAAACATTGACAATGCTAATAGATCTTGCATAGGTGAAACCTATTGGCTTTGCCAATGCTTGTTTTCTTTTTATAGGTCCTCCTTTCATTTCTTTCTTACACGTTTTGGGCATCCTTCAGCTCTACAGACAGTTGTATCTGTCTGATGCTCGCTGCTCATCGTATCTACAGTATACCACATCCTGTGCAGCCCCTATTCCTAAATTGGGCGGCATTTTCCATGGCGTACCATTATTTTACTGCTCCGATATCTGCCATGTTTGGAAGCATAGTGTTGGCCACCTTGAATCACTACAACAGTGACACAACCTAGCATTATAAGATAGCTGCCCAGTGCAGTGTTTACTGAGTAGCCTTGGAATGGAATTGTGCTTGGTGTATCATTGTTTTTCCACACCAAGATGGCCAATGCCTTGCTTCTAAATGTGGCCAGGGGCGACCGGCATGGCTTGCAGTGGGGAGGCAGGCGCACAACACCCATTGGAATCAAAGGGCTTCAGCCCCCCCTCCCCCGTCGTGTGTGGCAGCCCGGGCTCAGACGGCTCCCGGGCACACACACAGCCGCAACCGAGCACTTCACAGGTCTTTAAAAGACCATATGCATGTTAATGGGGCTTTGATGTTGTGTCACCCCTTCCAAGAGCCCCTGCAGCTTCACTCTGCCTATTGCTTAAAGTTTCACCCCCCCCCCCCGAAGTTTTTTCTTAGCCCTCCCTCCCCCCCGAAATGTGGCTCTAGTTGCGCCTCTGATGGGAGGGGTGGTTGCGGCGGCGCTGAGGTTGTGGAGGTTGTCGCGCGGGCAGGGAGCGGGGTTTAGAAATAAGAAATAAAAAAAACTTACCTCGAGGCTGGGTCCTCTGTGCTCCTGCTCTCCTAAGTCCGTTTCCAGGAACAGGAAGCAGGCAGCCAGGCTCCCACCCTTAAGCTAATCACAACGCTCCATTGGAGCGTTGTGATTGGTCTGCGCTCTGTGACACGGCGCTCAGCCAGGGGCTGTAGGGGTGGGCATGTTCTCCATGCAGGCTGTCATGCAGCCTGCATGGAGAACAGGGAAGTGCGCATGACTGCTTTGGGCGGCCCGAGAGAGCGGATCAAACAGTCATTGCGCAATTTAATGGGCAAACCCCTCCGCCCCCTGCCCTGCTCCGAGAGCAGAGCAGCCCGCCCACCCTCCCGCTCGCAAGGGAAACAGACTATGTGGCAGCTATTTTGAAACCTTACCCCAACCCCCCACCTGTTGCTACGTGTAATTTTATTTTTGTGTTGCAAGCATACATACCCACCAAGTTTAAGTCGCAGCATGTTTTTTCTGCTTTTTTTCGTTTCATTTATGATTTATGTGTTTGTTGAGCTTATGTGTGTTTAATTGCGGTTGAGTTAGTGGGTGAATGCAAGAGGGAGTCTGTGTATGGAGACTTGTTGAGTGCCTGAACTCAGCAGTGACCGCAGTCACTTGCAGTTATAAACCATAGCTTATTGACGTTTCCAATGCTTGTTCTTAAGACTGACCATTGAGTCCTTTTGCCCCCTACCTGTGTCGTTCACGGTGTGAGCGCAAGGTATAGCGCATAGAAACATTCCAGTTTGCAGGGCACGCTGTTCAGACGCATCGGATGTCTGTGGTGTGTCACACGCACACCTGCAAGCTTGTCGAGAGAGCAGCGGTGTTTTGGGGCCAGGATGACTGCGCCGAGAAGCGGCTCTGGGCGCTGTCTGAGGAGCACGTCCCCCGCCGCCCCCCGCAGACTCGTGACGTCCGTCTGCCTCCGCCGCGCGCAGTCTGAATTTGCATCCGAGCTAATCAGGGCGCGCGCTGCATTATTGATGAGCGCAGTGACATGCGGAATGAACCCGTGTTTCCTGATGTAATGTCATTCCAAGCCTGGCCTGTCATCAGACATGAAGGCAGCGCCGAGCGCCCCTGTCTAGACTGCGAGGCCGGCAGAGGGTGACAAATGGTGGCATTGACACGGCTGGCACTTTATGCGCACACGCACCCTGCTGGACGGGATCGATTGAGTCGGGGGTGCATTGTGCTACACAGTTTGTGTACAACTAGATGGTGTGTACATCAACACTTCAGGCACTCTGTATTCATAGGCGTTCTACAGACACCTTTTTGGGAGATCTCTTCATTTACAGGTTTATATCGGATCGCATTTCATGTTTCCTGTGTGCATTCCTCAGCGCCTTGAGGTCCTCTTCATTTACTGTGGGCGTGTGCTGCAGCGCAGGGCTGCTCCAAGGCGCAGCGGGCACTTCTCAGAGCACGTGTTGATCAGAGCAGGCGCACCAGGAGATGGGGTGCTGCCCCATAAGGGTTTGCTAGCTGCACTTGGAGGAGGTCATGTTCATGTGCTGCTGACAGTAATAGACGGGATCCAGCACATATTCTAAGGGCATATTCTAAGGGGATCCTCATCTGTTGTCAGAGTCCATCTCAGTGTAGAGCTCCTCCTCCTGGAGTCCTCCTCAGTCCGCGCTCCTCATCTGTTGTCAGAGTCCATCTAAGTGTAGAGCTCCTCCTCCTGGAGTCCTCCTCAGTCCGCGCTCCTCATCTGTTGTCAGAGTCCATCTCAGTATAAAACTCCTCCTCCTGGAGTCCTCCTCAGTCCGCGCTCCTCATCTGTTGTCAGAGTCAATCTCAGTGTAGAGCTCCTCCTCCTGGAGTCCTCCTCAGTCCGCGATCTTCATCTGTTGTCAGAGTCCATCTCAGTGTAGAGCTCCTCCTCCTGGAGTCCTCCTCAGCCCGCGCTCCTCATCTGTTGTCAGAGTCCATCTCAGTGTAGAGCTCCTCCTCCTGGAGTCCTCCTCAGTCCACGCTCCTCATCTGTTGTCAGAGTCCATCTCAGTGTAGAGCTCCTCCTCCTGGAGTCCTCCTCAGTCCGCGCTCCTCATCTGTTGTCAGAGTCCATCTCAGTGTAGAGCTCCTCCTCCTGGAGTCCTCCTCAGCCCGCGCTCCTCATCTGTTGTCAGAGTCCATCTCAGTGTAGAGCTCCTCCTCCTGGAGTCCTCCTCAGTCCACGCTCCTCATCTGTTGTCAGAGTCCATCTCAGTGTAGAGCTCCTCCTCCTGGAGTCCTCCTCAGTCCGCGCTCCTCATCTGTTGTCAGAGTCCATCTCAGTGTAGAGCTCCTCGTCCTGGAGTCCTCCTCTGTCCGCGCTCCTCATCTGTTCTAAGAGTCCACCTCAGTGTAGAGCTCCTCCTCCTGGAGTCCTCCTCAGTCCACGCTCCTCATCTGTTGTCAGAGTCCATCTCAGTGTAGAGCTCCTCCTCCTGGAGTCCTCCTCAGTCCGCGCTCCTCATCTGTTGTCAGAGTCCATCTCAGTGTAGAGCTCCTCCTCCTGGAGTCCTCCTCAGTCCACGCTCCTCATCTGTTGTCAGAGTCCATCTCAGTGTAGAGCTCCTCCTCCTGGAGTCCTCCTCAGTCCGCGCTCCTCATCTGTTGTCAGAGTCCATCTCAGTGTAGAGCTCCTCGTCCTGGAGTCCTCCTCTGTCCGCGCTCCTCATCTGTTCTATGAGTCCACCTCAGTGTAGAGCTCCTCCTCCTGGAGTCCTCCTCAGTCCACGCTCCTCATCTGTTGTCAGAATCCATCTCAGTGTAGAGCTCCTCCTCCTGGAGTCCTCCTCTGTCCGTGCTCCTCATCTGTTGTCAGAGTCCATCTCAGTGTAGAGCTCCTCCTCCTGGAGTCCTCCTCAGTCCGCGCTCCTCATCTGTTCTAAGAGTCCATCTCAGTGTAGAGCTCCTCCTCCTGGAGTCTTCCTCAGCCCGCGCTCCTCATCTGTTGTCAGAGTCCATCTCAGTGTAGAGCTCCTCCTCCTGGAGTCCTCCTCAGTCCGCGCTCCTCATCTGTTGTCAGAGTCCATCTCAGTGTAGAGCTCCTCCTCCTGGAGTCCTCCTCAGTCCGCGCTCCTCATCTGTTGTCAGAGTCCATCTCAGTGTAGAGCTCCTCCTCCTGGAGTCCTCCTCAGTCCGCGCTCCTCATCTGTTGTCAGAGTCCATCTCAGTGTAGAGCTCCTCCTCCTGGAGTCCTCCTCAGTCCGCGCTCCTCATCTGTTGTCAGAGTCCATCTCAGTGTAGAGCTACTCCTCCTGGAGTCCTCCTCAGTCCGTGCTCCTCATCTGTTCTCAGAGTCCATCTCAGTGTAGAGCTCCTCCTCCTGGAGTCCTCCTCAGTCCGCGCTCCTCATCTGTTGTCAGAGTCCATCTCAGTGTAGAGCTCCTCCTCCTGGAGTCCTCCTCTGTCCGCGCTCCTCATCTGTTGTCAGAGTCCACCTCAGTGTAGAGCTCCTCCTCCTGGAGTCCTCCTCAGTCCGCGCTCCTCATCTGTTGTCAGAGTCCATCTCAGTGTAGAGCTCCTCCTCCTGGAGTCCTCCTCTGTCCGCGCTCCTCATCTGTTGTCAGAGTCCACCTCAGTGTAGAGCTCCTCCTCCTGGAATCTTCCTCAGTCCGCGCTCCTCATCTGTTGTCAGAGTCCATCTCAGTGTAGAGCTCCTCCTCCTGGAGTCCTCCTCAGTCCGCTCTCCTCATCTGTTGTCAGAGTCCATCTCAGTGTAGAGCTCCTCCTCCTGGAGTCCTCCTCAGTCAGCGCTCCTCATCTGTTGTCAGAGTCCATCTCAGTGTAGAGCTCCTCCTCCTGAGTCCGCGCTCCTCATCTGTTGTCAGAGTCCATCTCAGTGTAGAGCTCCTCCTCCTGGAGTCCTCCTCAGTCCGTGCTCCGCAGTCCGTGCTCCTCATCTGTTGTCAGAGTCCATCTCAGTATAAAACTCCTCCTCCTGGAGTCCTCCTCAGTCCGCGCTCCTCATCTGTTGTCAGTGTCCATCTCAGTGAAGAGCTCTTCCTCCTGGAGTCCTCCTCAGTCCGCGCTCCTCATCTGTTGTCAGAGTCAATCTCAGTGTAGAGCTCCTCCTCCTGGAGTCCTCCTCAGTCCGCGATCCTCATCTGTTGTCAGAGTCCACCTCAGTGTAGAGCTCCTCCTCCTGGAGTCCTCCTCAGTCCACGCTCCTCATCTGTTGTCAGAATCCATCTCAGTGTAGAGCTCCTCCTCCTGGAGTACTCCTCAGTCCGCGCTCCTCATCTGTTGTCAGAGTCCATCTCAGTGTAGAGCTCCTCCTCCTGGAGTCCTCCTCAGTCCGCGCTCCTCATCTGTTGTCAGAGTCCATCTCAGTGTAGAGCTCCTCCTCCTGGAGTCCTCCTCAGTCCGCGCCCATCATCTGTTGTCAGAGTCCATCTCAGTGTAGAGCTCCTCCTCCTGGAGTCCTCCTCAGTCCGCGCTCCTCATCTGTTGTCAGAGTCCATCTCAGTGTAGAGCTCCTCCTCCTGGAGCCCTCCTCAGTCCGCGCTCCTCATCTGTTCTCAGAGTCCATCTCAGTGTAGAGCTCCTCCTCCTGGAGTCCTCCTCAGTCCGCGCTCCTCATCTGATGTCAGAGTCCATCTCATTGTAGAGCTCCTCCTCCTGGAGTCCTCCTCAGTCCGCGTTCCTCATCTGTTGTCAGAGTCCATCTCGGTGTAGAGCTCCTCCTCCTGGAGTCCTCCTCAGTCCGCGCTCCTCATCTGTTGTCAGAGTCCATCTCAGTGTAGAGCTCCTCCTCCTGGAGTCCTCCTCAGTCCGCGCTCCTCATCTGATGTCAGAGTCCTTCTCAATAACGAGATCCTCCTCAGGCCTTCTACCCCGGCCCGCCTTCCTCCTGGGCAGAGGGGACCTTGCACTGTCGGGACCTCAGGAACGCCTCGTGCCGATGCTTCCTGGAGATGGGGATCATGAAAAATCTCTCGAGTTCAGGAAATGCACTGCTCCTTCCATGCTAAATTATTTATATTCCTGGTCCTAAGGAAGACCGCAGGACTGAATGTATGTGAAGGGGTTTGTTGCCTTCCTAGTGCTTGTGAAATAAGTATTAGTTTGATTTAGTGCATTCCTCTATTGCAACTGGGATGAGTACATCAGTACAACTAACGTTGGGATAAGCAAACCTTTTAGAAAGATTCTCTGAGAGTGTTTTAATTTTCTAGTATTATATGACATATTTATCATTTCCACCTTGATTAACGGTCAGTAAGACCACCTTGGTGAAAGCTCCAGCATGACACAACCTGTTATGAGCCAAATTGGTGGAATTTTGGCAGCTCCACCAGAGCATGACCTAAGAAGGCCCACCCTGTTGGAGCATCCACAGGGGCACACTGTTGGAGCATCGGCAGGGGCACCCAATTGGAGCTTTGGCGGGCCCACCCTGTTGGAGCATCGGCAGGCCCACCCTGTTGGAGCATTGGCAGGCCCACCCTGTTGGAGCTAGGCCCACCCTTTCTGATAGATACATCTGCCGTGTGGATTCCTCACCTTGTGAATATCCCCCTTGCATCAGCAACATTCGGAATTTTTCTTTGTAGCACGCCGGCGTGGATGACGTCACAGGAGCACGGCATCGTGCGCGACTCCGTCTGACGTCACGGACTCTTTATTAGACCCACGTCGGTGTGATGACGTCAGTTCCCTTTTTTTCGCGTCGTCGACGCTAACGGTTTCTGGGATCTTCTGCGATACTTTGTATCTTCTACTGTTATAGTGTTACTATTTCATCTTTAAATATTCCTTCTTCGTCGAGGAAGACAGGATTCAAGCAATGTGGGTCTTGCGCTCGTATGATGTCGATCACCGATCCTCATAACGATTGCTTATGGTGTCTTGGATCGGACCACGATGTAAAAAACTGTCGATCCTGCTTCAAGATGAATCCTAAGGCGGTATGAGAACGTGAAGCAAAACTTCTTCTTGCAAAGGTAAAGGGAAGAGAGACTGGGAGATCTTCGAGGTCCACGTCGAGACGCTCGAAGTCAAGACAGAAGTCGCGTTCGAAGTCGAGATCGAGGTCGGCTTCGAGATCAAGGTCCAGAGCGAGGTCGAGATCCAGAGAGAGGTCGAGGTCTGGATCCAAGTCGGCTTCGGGACATGCTTCGAGCTCCTCGAAGAGGAAGCACAAGAGGAGAAAACACAGCTCAAGACATCATTCTGGGAAGGAGTCTTCGGATTCGAAGAAGAAGTCTCGTAAGCATCATAAGGACTTCGTATCTCCTTCTCCCTTGCAGTCTCTCGGAGGTTCCCCGGCTCCGGAACAAGAACCGGATCCGGTGTCACACCATTCTTCGGAGCATGAAGAAGATGAGGAAGTTCCTCGAGCTCCGACTCCGGTAGAAGCCCCTGTAGATCAAGAGGGTCAGAATGAACCGATGTCGGAGCAACCTCCTTCAGAACATCCAGTAGGTTCGTACCCTCCCTTTCCTGGTCCAGGGCAGGACCCCTCGCATTTCCTTAATGCGATGTTTGGAGTTTATTCGAGAGCAATGTACCCCACTGGTGCACCGGCTGGTCCCATGGGTCCATTGTCTTACAACTTGGGCATTCCTCAAAGTTACGCCCCAGCTCCTTTTATGCCGTTTATGCCGGCGCCTTATACACCTTGGCTCGGTACGGCTCCACCGAGGTCTTCGACTCCGCATACGGCTTCGCCGGCTCCGGATCGACCTCGTAATTTGGATCGAGGTGCCACGCCGGTCCGTGAGTCTCGTCCTCCAGCTGCACCGGCACCTCGTTCGACGTCGGATCCGGCTCCGTCGGAGTCGTTACCGGATCCATCGACTTCGATTCGTATGGAATGGTCAAGACGCAGGGCTCAGCGTCTCTTGGAAGAAAAGAGGTATGAAGATTCTGATGTGGAAGAAGGTGAACTTCTAGATCAAGGGGACTGTTTTGAAGACCTACATAGTGCTAGTGGTCTGGAACTCTCTCCTGAGTGGGGTTTACCATCAGTTTCTGATGCACAATCTAAGGACGTGGCACCATGTTGTTATTAGAAAGGCTGCAGATGTACTCAATCTGACCTTACCTACTGTTGAGTACAAACCTAACATCCTCACCGAGGTTTTACACTCTCCTTCTTCTATTATAGAGCCTACACTTCCATTTACTGAGGCTTTAACTGAACCGATAATGGAGGTCTGGAAAAGACCTTTGACTGCTCCTGCTGTTTCAAGGTCTGTAGCAAGACGCTACAGGGTGGCACCTGGTGACCCCGAGTTTCTCTCTTCACATCCTTCACCAGAGAGTCTAGTAGTACAGGCCGCTTGTTCCAACAGGTCTGCAGGTTCTTTTCCTCAGGTACCAGCAGATAAGGACTCAGTCTGCAAAGAAGATTTTCTCCTCAGGTAGCATGGCTCTAAAATCTACTAATGCTACTTGCCTTTTGGGGAGATATGTTCATGCATTGATGGACTCTGTGAAGCAGTTGTCATCTAAGCTTCCAGAGGATGATAGGAAAAACTTTAATGAAGTGGTCTCCGATACACAAGCTGCAGCCCGCTTGGTAATTCAAAGTGGCATGGACACAGCAGACTCTGTTGCCAGGATTATGGGTTCTGCTGTTGCCACCAGAAGGGCAGCATGGCTGAAATCCTCTGATTTCTCTGCAGATGTACAATCCACGTTGTTGGACTTGCCTTTTGATGGGACAGGCCTTTTTGGGAAGAAGGCAGATGTGGCTTTGGAAAGATTCAAAGATAGCCGTGCTACTGCAAGATCTTTGGGTCTCCAGACAAGAGGTTCTACCACTAGGAAGTTTAGAGGGTTTGGTAGATCCTCTTTTCGTCCCTTCAGACAAGGCCAGCAACAACAGCAGCAACAGCAAAACCCTCTGTACAAATCTTATAGAGGTAGACAGAAGGGTCTTGGACGTGGTCGTCAAGTCTCCTCTTCCTCTACTTCCTCCAATAATACCCAACCCCCACCTACATCAGCAAAGCAGCCCTAGATCCACCATTCTGGATCATGTGGGTCCGGTAGGGGGTCGGCTTACTAATTTTCTACGAGATTGGGAATCGGTTACATCAGATCTTTGGGTTCTCAATCTCGTAGAGAATGGGTATGCACTTCCTTTTCAGGAATTCCCTCCCAATTACCCTCCTTGCCAAGGTTATTGTTCGGAGGACCACCTTCTTCTCCTGCAGGAAGAAGTCCTGGCACTGTTCTGAAAAGGTGCGATAGAGGTGATTCCAGAGCAGGAAAGGGGTCAGGGGTGCTACTCCCAGTATTTCCTGATACCCAAGAAGGATGGCAGACTTCGGCCTATCCTGGACCTCAGGATTTTGAACCTCTATCTCAAACAGGAGAAGTTCAAAATGCTCACACTTGCACAGGTTCTTCAAGCGCTGATGGAAGAAGACTGGATGGTGTCAATCGACTTACAGGATGCGTATTTTCACATCCCCATTCTGAAGTCGCACAAGAAGTATCTCAGTTTTACAGTGGGATCGCAGCACTACCAGTTTGCGGTCCTTCCTTTTGGACTTACTACTGCGCCTCGAGTTTTCACCAAGGTGATGGCGGTGGTGGCTGCGCATTTCAGAAGATCGGGGATTCCTGTGTTCCCCTATCTAGACGACTGGCTGATCAAGGCGGAGTCGCCGGAGAATGTGCTTCATCATCTGCAAGAAACAACTCAGTTGTTGCACAGGTTGGGTTTTTCGATAAATGTACCCAAGTCTCACCTGGTGCCCTCCCAGCGCAACCTGTTCATAGGTGCGGTACTGGACACTACTGTATGTCGTGCATTCCCTCCACCTCAAAGGATTCACGACATACAGGAAATGATTCCTTTATTCTACAATGGAGCGGTTGTTCCAGTCCTGAAGGTCCTTCGTCTGCTCGGTCTGATGGCTTCTTGCATCCTGTTGGTCAACCATGCACGCTGGCACATGAGGGCACTCCAGTGGTGCCTCCGCAGGCAGTGGTATCAGCACAACGGAGATCTCAGGGAGTCGGTGAGGATCTCCAGAGAAACTGCAGCGGATCTGTCTTGGTGGGGCGTGGAAGGCAATCTGTCACAAGGAAAGCCTTTTCAACTTCCTCCATCAGTGGCCACAGTGATAACGGATGCATCCACTCTCGGGTGGGGTGCTCATCTGGGGGACCTGGAGGTCAAAGGGCTTTGGTCTCCAGAGGAAAGGTTGCTTCATATCAACCTTCTACAATTGCGGGCGATACGTTTGGCGCTCAAGGCCTTCCTCCCTTCCTTTCGCGGTCAGTCGGTTCAAGTCCTGACAGACAACACGACCGCGATGTGGTACATCAACAAGCAGGGAGGAGTGGGGTCGCAGTGTCTCTGCAGAGAGGCTCTGCGTCTCTGGTCCTGGGTTCAGGACCATCAGATTTGTCTGATGGCAAATCATCTGGCCGGAGTTCTGAACGTTCGTGCAGACAGTCTCAGTCGGCAGTTCTCTGCCGACCACGAGTGGAGGCTCCATCCAGAGGTGGTTCATGACATCTTTCAGATGTGGGGGACTCCTCGGGTGGACCTGTTCGCCACTCGCGAGAATGCTCACTGCCTGTCATTCTGCAGTCTCCAGTATCCGATGCAAGGAGCGTTGGGGGACGCGTTTCAGTTGAGTTGGAGAAATCAACTCCTTTATGCGTTTCCCCCCATACCCTTGATTCCTCGGGTTCTGAGGAAGATTCGCCAAAACCGGGCCCAAGTCATATTGGTCGCCCCGGATTGGCCAAGAAGGGTGTGGTACACGGACCTTCTCCACCTCTCCTCTCACCCGCCGCTCCGTCTCCCTCTCAGGGCAGACCTCCTCTCTCAGATGGAGGGGCAGGTTCTACACCCCCACCTCCAGACATTACACCTTCATGCCTGGAGATTGAACGGGGCAACTTGAATTCCTTTTCTCTCCCTCACGATGTGGTGGATGTCATTCTTTCTGCCAGGCGTGACTCCACTAAGTCCATTTATTCGTATAGGTGGTCTAAATTTGTCTCTTGGTGTAGGGAGAGAGATGTTGACCCTTTGAAAGCTCATTTGTCTGACATTTTGCAGTTTGCTCTTTCTTTGGCGCAGCAAGGATTTGCTGTTGCCACGGTCAAGGGGTATCTTTCGGCTTTGTCGGCTTTTCTCTGTTTGCCGGATCAGCCTTCTCTTTTTAAGTCTCCAGTGGTTTTAAGATTTTTGAAGGGTCTCACTAATAGATTCCCTCCTACTCCTTTTGTTGTTCCTCATTGGGATTTGAATCTTGTGTTAACCTATTTGATGGGTTCCCCCTTCGAACCTTTACACAAGTGTCCCATGAGGCTTTTGTCTTTCAAGACGGTCTTTTTAGTAGCAATCACTTCGGCAAGGAGGGTGAGTGAGCTTCAGGCTCTTAGTTCCAAACCCCCATTCCTGACCATTCATGCTGAAAAACTGGTTCTTAGGACCAGGGCTGCTTTTCTGCCTAAGGTGGTAACTCCCTTCCATCTAGGACAATCCATTACCCTTCCTTCCTTCTATCCTCCCCCTCACCCGTCAAAGGAGGAGGAGAGACTACACCGTCTGGACCCTAAGAGGGCGGTGTCTTTTTATCTGGACAGAACTAAAGACTTCCGGATGGATGACCAGCTGTTCATTGGTTTTGCTGGCTGCAAGAAGGGCAGAGCGGTGCACAAGCGCACACTTTCCAGGTGGATAATCCTGTGCATCAAGATTTGCTACTCCCTGGCGGGTAAGGACCCTCCTGAGGGTATTAGAGCACATTCAACTAGAGCAAAGTCTGCTACTTCTGCATTGTCTAGAGGTGTTCCTGTTGAGGACATTTGCAGGGCTGCGACTTGGGCCTCCCTCCACACTTTTGCGAAGCATTACTGCTTGGATTCCGAGGTGAGGAGGGACGGCCACTTCGTGCGCTCTGTTCTCCAAGATTTCCTGGTATAGCAGAGTGGACACCCTCCCATGGGAGTGGGGACTGCTGTGGGACTCTATTCACAAGGTGAGGAATCCACACGGCAGATGTATCTATCAGAAGAACTAGTTACTTACCTTCGGTAACGCTTTTTCTGGTAGATACAATATCTGCCTGTGGATTTTTCACATGCCCACCCGCCTCCCCGTTGTCCTCTCTGCTATACCTGGTTTTGTTATTTGTATATATTTTGGGTTTTGATGCCTTTGCTATGCACTGTGTGCTATTTTGGTTTGTGTGTACTGTGTACATTGTATATATGCATATTTGCTGTCGTTGGTCCGTCCGGGTGACTCGAAGGCACGGAAAAAAGGGCGGAACTGACGTCATCACGCCGACGTGGGTCTAATAAGGAGTCGGTGACGTCAGACGGAGTCGCGCGCGATGCCGTGCTCCAGTGACGTCGTCCACGCCGGCGTGCTGCAAAGAAAAATTACGAATGTTGCTGACGCAAGGGGGATATTCACAAGATGAGGAATCCACAGGCAGATATTGTATCTACCAGAAAAAGCGTTACCGAAGGTAAGTAACTTGTTCGTTGGAGCTTTGGCAGGCCCACCCTGTTGGAGCTTTGGCAGGCCCACCCTGTTGGAGCTTTGGCAGGCCCACCCGGTTGGAGCTTTGGCAGGCTCACCCTGTTGGAGCTTCGGCAGGCCCATCCTGTTGGAGCTTCGGCAGGCCCACCCTGTTGGAGCTTCAGCAGGCCTACCTTGTTGGAGCTTCGGCAGGCCCACCTTGTTGGAGCTTCGGCAGGCCCACCCTGTTGGAGCTTTGGCAGGCCCACCCTGTTGGAGCTTTGGCAGGCCCACCCTGTTGGAGCTTTGGCAGGCCCACCCTGTTGGAGCTTTGGCAGGCCCACCCTGTTGGAGCTTCGCCAGGCCCAACCTGTTGGAGCTTTGGCAGGCCCACCCTATTGGAGCTTCGGTAGGCCCACCCTGTTGGAGATTTGGCAGGCCCACCCTGTTGGAGCTTTGGCAGGCCCACCCTGTTGGAGCATCGGCAGGTTACCTTGTTGGAGCATCGGGCAGGGGCACCCTGTTGGAGCTTTGGCAGGCCCACTCTGTTGAAGCATTGGCAGGCCCACCCTGTTGGAGCATTGGCAGCCCACCCTGTTGGTTCTCCGGCTGGCCCATCCCTTTGGCGCTTCGGCAGACCCACCCATTTGGAGCTTTGGCAGGCCCACCCGGTTGGAGCTTTGGCAGGCCCACCCTATTGGAGCTTCGGTAGGCCCACCCTGTTGGAGATTTGGCAGGCCCACCCTGTTGGAGCATTGGCAGGCCCACCCTGCTGGAGCATTGGCAGGCCCATCCTGCTGGAGCATTGGCAGGCCCACCCTGCTGGAGCATTGGCAGGCCCACCCTGCTGGAGCATTGGCAGGCCCACCCTGCTGGAGCATTGGCAGGCCCACCCTGCTGGAGCTTTGGCGGGCCCACCCTGCTGGAGCATTGGCAGGCCCACCCTGTTGGAGCATTGGCAGGCCCACCCTGTTGGAGCTAGACCCACCCTGTTGGAGCTTTGGCAGGCCCACCTTGTTGGAGCTTTGGCAGGCCCACCCTGTTGGCGCTTTGGCAGGCCCACCCGGTTGGAGCTTTGGCAGGCCCACCCTGTTGGAGCTTCGGCAGGCCCACCTTGTTGGATCTTCGGCAGGCCCACCCTGTTGGAGCTTCGGCAGGCCCACCTTGTTGGAGCTTCGGCAGGCCCACCCTGTTGGAGCTTCGGCAGGCCCACCCTGTTGGAGCTTCGGCAGGCCCACCTTGTTGGAGCTTCGGCAGGCCTACCCTGTTGGAGCTTCGGCAGGCCCACCTTGTTGGAGCTTTGGCAGGCACACCCTGTTGGAGTTTTGGCAGGCCCACCCTTTTGGAGTTTTGGCAGACCCACCCTGTTGGAGCTTCGCCAGGCCCACCCTGTTGGAGCTTCGCCAGGCCCACCCTGTTGGAGCTTTGCCAGGCCCACCCTGTTGGAGCTTTGCCAGGCCCACCCTGTTGGAGCTTTGGCAGGCCCACCCTGTTGGAGCTTTGGCAGGCCCACCCTGTTGGAGCTTTGGCAGGCCCACCCGGTTGGAGCTTTGGCAGGCCCACCCTATTGGAGCTTCGGTAGGCCCACCCTGTTGGAGATTTGGCAGGCCCACCCTGTTGGAGCTTTGGCAGGCCCACCCTGTTGGAGCATCGGCAGGTTACCTTGTTGGAGCATTGGGCAGGGGCACCCTGTTGGAGCTTTGGCAGGCCCACTCTGTTGAAGCATTGGCAGGCCCACCCTGTTGGTTCTTCGGCTGGCCCATCCCTTGGCGCTTCGGCTGACCCACCCATTTGGAGCTTAAGCAGGCCCACCCATTTGGAGCTTTGGCAGCCCCACCCTGTTGGAGCTTTGGCAAGCCCACCCTGTTGGAGCTTTGGCAGGCCCACCCTGTTGGAGCTTTGGCAGGCCCACCCTGTTGGAGCTTTGGCAGGCCCACCCTGTTGGGGCTTTGGCAGGCCCACCCTTTTGGAGCTTTGGCAGGCCCACCCTGTTGGGGCTTTGGCAGGCCCACCTTGTTGGAGCATTGGCAGGCCTACCCTGTTGGTTCTTCGGCAGGCCCATCCCTTTGGCGCTTCGGCAGGCCCAGCCATTTGGATCTTCGGCAGGCCTACTCTGTTGGAGCTTCGGCAGGCCCACCCTCATGGAGCTTACCCAGACCCACCCTGTTGGAGCGTCGGGAGGCCCATCCCATTGGTGCTTCCTCAGGCCCAGCCAGTTAGCTTCCGCAGGCCCTGCCTGTTGAGGCTTCCGCAGGAACCCTTCATCGGAAAAGCCCATTGGCTCTTCCGCAGGCCCACTCCTTCGCAGCTTCCGCAGGCCCACTCCTTCGCAGCTTCCGCAGGCCCACCTCGTCGGAGCATCCGCAGGCCCAGTCCATTGGCACTTCCTCAGGCCCTGCTTGTTGGGGCTTCCGCAGGCCCAACCAATGGGAGATTCCGCAGGCCCATCCCATCGGAGCAGCCTGTTGGAGCATCCACAGCCCCACCCAGTCGGCTGTTCAGCAGGCCCATCCCTCTGGTGCTTCGGCAGGCCTAGCCCGTTGGAGCTCCCGCAGGTCCAGATGTTGGAGCTTCTGCAGGCCCAGCCGATGAAATTTGTTAATGCAGCATGATAAGATGACAGCAGATTACAAGATGGGACCGCAGAGTCTTTTCTGCCTCTGTTTCAGACGCGTAGGTCGACAGGACAGCATACTTTAAACCCATTCCACTGACACTCATTGCCCACAGCCATTTACCAACATCATCTTCACTGTGGCATCAGACCTCTACCAATGTCATTCAGTGGCACGTGCGCCCACAGCCATTAGTCGTGGTCTATCTGCAAGGGTGCACAGCAGGTTCTTGCAAAGCCAACAAGTCCTTTGCGATGCTGCTGCTGGCCAACTCCTGCTAGGGAGGGAGGACTGTGTTGGTCTGCTTGCTCTCAGCAGTGTCAGTTACTTCCTCGTCTCTCCACCTACCATACCTTATTTAATTACTTGTTTTTATATGGTAATTTCATAACAGTTGCAGTTAGGAGTTAAAGTATTCAGGTCAGAGTAATGTTCTATTGAGAATTAGATTTTAGACGGAATGTGTCTGTTAATCATGTACCCGACTTTTCTTTACTGGCAAATAGCGCTCAGAAAACACGTGTCTTAGTAAAAGAAAGGTCCACCCTGATGGAATGGCAGCACACCCACCCTGATGGAATGTCAGCACGCCCACCCTGATGGATGGCAGCACGCCCACCCTGATGGAATGTCAGCGTGCCCACTCTGATGGAATGGCAGCACGCCCACCCTGATGGAATGTCAGCATGCCCACCCTGATGGAATGTCAGCATGCCCACCCTGATGGAATGTCAGCACGTCCACCCTGATGGAATGTCAGCGCGTCCACCCTGATGGAATGGCAGCACGCCCACCCTGATGGAATGGCAGCACGCCCACCCTGATGGAATGGCAGCACGCCCACCCTGATGGAAGGGCAGCATGCCCACCCTGATGGAATGGCAGCACGCCCACCCTGATGGAATGTCAGCACGCCCACCCTGATGGATGGCAGCACGCCCACCCTGATGGAATGGCAGCATGCCCACCCTGATGGAATGTCAGCATGCCCACCCTGATGGAATGTCAGCACGCCCACCCTGATGGAATATCAGCACGCCCACCCTGATGGTATGTCAGCAACCCCACCCTGATGGAATGTCAGCACGCCCACCCTGATGGATGGCAGCACGCCCACCCTGATGGAATTGCCCACCCTGATGGAATGGCAGCATGCCCACCCTGATGGAATGTCAGCACGCCCACCCTGGTGGAATGTCAGCACGCCCACCCTGATGGAATGTCAGCACGCCCACCCTGATGGAATGTCAGCACGCCCACCCTGATGGAATGTCAGCACGCCCACCCTGATGGAATGTCAGCATGCCCACCCTGATGGAATGTCAGCACGCCCACCCTGGTGGAATGTCAGCACGCCCACCCTGATGGAATGTCAGCACGCCCACCCTGATGGAATGTCAGCACGCCCACCCTGATGGAATGTCAGCACGCCCACCCTGATGGAATGTCAGCACGCCCACCCTGATGGAATGTCAGCGCCTCTCATGAAGGATGGAATGCAGACATCAGTGGTGAGCTTGGCTCAAACCCAGTCCACTGAGAATCGCCGTCTCTCAGTACAGACATCGCTCACCAGCTACGTTAACAAGAACATCTGGTGTGTATGGCTTCTGCAACACTGGTTAATGCTGCCTAAGTCACGAACAAGGGTGTCCCCGCTGCGCATATGATTGGAAGTCTTTCTTGAATGGTGGATGTCGCAGGGCTATCTCCATCCACTGCATATCTGTATATGAAGTTGTAGTGTGCCAGGCGCTACCTACAGGCAATAGTTCTAGATGGGAGACACAGTGTAAGCAGGAAGAAGCATCCAAAGGCCAGTTGGACTGTCATTAGTGTCTGAAAAATAAATGTACTTTTGTATTAGATAAAGCATAGTCAAAATATGTCAGAATGGCCTGATTTTTTATCAAATGATCAGGGACATAAAGAAAATGCAGTGAAAGCGATCGTCATGTTAGCCTTAAATGTGGTGAAAGAGGTGCGCAGCATGGGCATGTCATCTGGTTAGTTCGTAACGTTTTTAAAAAACAGAAGAGTGATAGAATACAAAACATGTTGGTAAAGGGAAAATGAAGTCCATCCTGAGACAGACAGGCCTGATGCTCTCCAACCCTACAAGCTGAAGCTATTGCTCCCAGCGACTCTGTTTTCAAAGGGAGAAGTTGAAGAGGACAACTTGACAGCGGCTCGAAAGGGATATATGACGTTAAAACGGATGTTTTTACAACGCATACCGTTACAACGGGACTTTTACAACGCCAATACTATTACCACGCATGTATTTACAACGCATTTTTTTACAACGCAGGTACCTTTACAACGCATACCATTACAACGTAAGTATTGGTAAGTATATATATTTTTTTTAATTGTATATTATTTAAAATTAATATAATGTAATGTAATTGTATTTAATTTAATTTAATTTAATTTCATTTCATTTAATTAATTTAATTTAAATTTAATTTTATTTTATTTTTACCCTGTACCCCTTTACCCAAAAACCCAAAACTGACCCTGAACCCTAAAAATACCCCTTTACCCAAAAACCCAAAACTGACCCTGAACCCTAAAAATACCCCTTTACCCAAAAACCCCAAACTGACCCTAAACCCTAAAAATACCCCTTTACCCAAAAACTGAAAACTGACCCTAAACCCTAAAAATACCCCTTTACCCAAAAACTGAAAACTGACCCTGAACCCTAAAAATACCCCTTTACCCAAAAACTGAAAACTGACCCTGAACCCTAAAAATACCCCTTTACCCAAAAACTGAAAACTGACCCTGAACCCTAAAAATACCCCTTTACCCAAAAACCCAAAACTGACCCTGAACCCTAAAAATACCCCTTTACCCAAAAACTGAAAACTGACCCTGAACCCTAAAAATACCCCTTTACCCAAAAACTGAAAACTGACCCTGAACCCTAAAAATACCCCTTTACCCAAAAACTGAAAACTGACCCTGAACCCTAAAAATACCCCTTTACCCAAAAACCCAAAACTGACCCTGAACCCTAAAAATACCCCATTACCCAAAAACCCAAAACTGACCCTGAACCCTAAAAATATCCCTTTACCCAAAAACCTAAAACTGACCCTGAACCCTAAAAATACCCCTTTACCCAAAAACCCAAAACTGACCCTAAACCCTAAAAATACCCCTTTAAAAAAAACCTAACATATAACATTTTATAACATTTTAAATATAATTAAATATAATTATATACTTACCAATACTTACGTTGTAATGGTATGCGTTGTAAAAGTACCTGCGTTGTAAAAACATGCGTTGTAAATAAATGCGTTGTAATGGTATTTGCGTTGTAAAAGTTCCGTTGTAATGGTAGTGCGTTGTAAAAAATGCGTTGTAATGTGTGTTTACCCTCGAAAGGGATGCTATTCATGAGGTTAACTCAAGATTCAGATCCCACTGAGAAACACTGAACCGGGTGGGAGGAAACTGGTACAGCAAACCTTTGGCGACAGTGTGAAGACTATTATTTGGGTCACTCGGAGCATGCCTATTGCATCTGGCATTTTGTCTGTGGACTGCTGCACCTCAGAAGCATTGTTTTCCAGGTATATAAAACAGGTTCCAGTTGCACCTTGTTAAATGGAATCATGCGATTCGCAACTGATAAAGGAGGTTGCATGATTGCCATCAAAAATGTAGATTATAGCTCCTTGTGGGCAAATTCAGTTCCACTGTGATGAAGGTGAATACTTTCTGTAAGTCAAGAGAAAGGCCAGAGTCGGAGTAAACTGATTTTTGGCCTCAGAATCATCTTCTGTGTGGACATAATGCATATCAAACATGATTATGGACTTAGAATTGGATCCAAATCACTCTTCCATCCAGGGACATTTCTTGGTCCTGGAGAGAGGTTCTCCATCAAGGCAAGTTGTGACTTTTTCCTTAGTTACCTTGATTTTTTCTGCTGACTTAGAAAGTGGTGCTGATAATGACTCGGACTGCGGCGCCATGATTGTTTTTGGAGGCGTGTCATGCACTGCGTCAGGTTGACAGGAAATGACAGAATTTGGAATTCATCTTTTTTTATGTCCCGAAACTGGAACTTGTGGAGGCGTGAAGTAAGAATGCTCACTAGGGTTAGAGTTGCCATAGTCTCCCAGCCCAACAGAGTGCCCTAAAGTGTACCGGGCCATCCTAAAGTATTCAGCATGGCCTGGTGGGATGCTCAGCCTGCTTGGGATGGTAAATAGAGCAGGGAACTCTGGCTGGATCTTTTGCTTCTTCAGGATCTCCTCCAAAGAAGAGTAAGGGCCTACCATTGGTCGACTCCGACCGGTCCCAAGAACGGATTGTAAGTCCTTATTGTGGAGGTTTTTGTGGATAGACCTCTTCGGATCTCATTCATTGTCATGAGACTTATCTGTGGGGAAAGGGTCTTCTTTGGCATGTTCTGAGGGCCTCAGCAAAAATTAACTTGACCTCCCGCTGCCTGTTGGATTTCGGGTGCGACAGGGATCTTGAGTGACCTGCTGTGGATTCATGGAGAGACAGCACATGCAGACATTTTATTGTTATCGTTGTGGTACTTGCGACCGCCCCAGAAACTTTCGGAGAAGGCATTTGGTGTAGTTGCTGAGGAATTTTCTACAGTGCAGCAGTGAAAGCGAACTCTGGGCCAAGTTTATGAGCCGTAGAAATACAGGAGCTGATGTTAGTATGCAGGTTGGCACCTATTATATGTCTGGTAGCTTGCTAACTCATTTTCTTCCCTATACTCCTTCTCATTCAGGGAGCCAGGAGTAACCTGTATCCGACACCGTTTTTGGGTAGATGAGCTTCCATAGTAAGTTGAGGCCAGGCGCTCCACGGAGAGCATGCTTCAGGGCCTGGAAGGTTTGCTGGCAGTCTAATGCAAGCATCACAAACCTGGGCGGCTGCTGGGATGTCTTTAAATACCCAGTGATGCCAAGCAAAACTCACTTGAATTTGGATGTTTTGTGGCCCCGTCCGCAGGGGACTGAACTTTCACTTGTAGATGGTGTATCCACCGTTGTGTTTGCACAGTAAAGGGATAGATACCCGTCAAATGTCCTGTTTCCACTCTGTAAGGCAACTACCATTCCTGAGGCCAGGAGGCATCACTCTTCACTTTAAATCTCCTTCAGGGTGTTAATAGGGCCACGTTTTACTTAGCAACATTAGAAGAATCCAACTGTTTCTGCTTTTCAGGGCAAATCTAGAGAGGTAATTTACACCCCCGGCTTATGTGCATCACTCCTTGTCTGAATGGCGGCTACTCTACTCTTAAGGATGCTTCACCTTGTCTGGCTTACTCTGCACGTTGTCTGCCAAAGTGTCCCTGTGAGAACTTGGCCTGATGTGCAGTGCTCACTATTTTAGTGATCACTATATATCAGTCCAAACAACCCTTATTGATGATTGGTTGTAAGTCAACCTTATAGACCAGCTATCCTAGTAGCATGGATACGAGCAGTCTAAGGCTAAGACTCTAGAGGGCGTGTTAAGCCAGCTGTTTTACCATCACATTACCCCTTGAACACCCAGTGAAAGGACACCACACAAGTTGTTATGAAAATAAGCAGTGTATTTATTTATAACAAGACTACCCTGGCTCTTTATGAGACAGGGAGCTAAGCACACAACAAAACTCTTATAAAAATATTTAAGTTAGCACAGTATATACAAATGCCCGAGGGGCACGGGAAACCATATACTCAGAAAGTGGAATGCGAAATTACTAGCAGGTAAGTACAGTACTAATAGGCTTTGGAATCGCTAGGACTTGACTATAGAATCGTTAGATTACTTCTAGGAGGCCCAGGGGACTCGGGTGCAGAGTGTGCACTCTCACGCGGGATGCGGGACAAAGTCTATGATAGCTAGTAAAGTTAAAGTTAGTGTTCACGGGCAAACCCGACCTGGTAGGAAGAAAACGACAGTGGATCCTGACCCTTGGATAGTGAGGCTATGCTGGGGCACCGAAATGCCGAAGTTACCTAGCCCAGGGGCTGCAGCTGCATAGGTCTCAAAAGACGTCGGGAATCCTCGTAGACGAACCAGGAGCCTGGAAGGAAGATGCTGACAGGCGACCAGTGAAGAGAGTTCGAGTTGATCCAAGCCTGGATCTTGAAGATGGATGACACCTGAAAGCAGAGGGGACCAAGTTCGTGACTACTAGCCAGTAGTCAGGGGCACCAGGAGGGCACCGGAGGGTAGTCACCTCGACTAGGTGAGTGGGCGACGCTGTGCTCTGCAGATCTCACGGACCAGGAGGCGTTGTCGGCGACCAGGATGGAGGGGCGAGCTGTCCCACGATGGATGAAGCTGTCGGCGTCGAAGGACCCAGGATTGGGCAACAAAGCCTTGGCTAATTCAAGCCCACGCGGTGGACTCAAAATGGCGTCTTGAGTGGACCAGGAGGGTCCGGGGTGCTCCTCTTCTGGAAGGGAGCAAGAGCCAGTCTGGAGCAACCAGACCAGCAGCGGTGATGTCGTCGGGCGTCGTTCAGAAGGCCACAAGCCAGCGGGCTAGTAGCCAAACAACGCGGTGAGCAGCAAAAAGCAGAAGGGCCCCACGCCGATCGTGGAGATGCTGGGGGGCTGCTCTTCGGTGCTGGAGCTGCTCAGGGTTGGGGCTTCTCGGACCCCAAAGCACTCGCCAGGAGATTACTCGGCGGGCTTGCTGTGAAGAAGTCGTGCAGTCTTGGCAATAGTCGGTCCCTTGAGGTCTCGTCGCACTCACGGTTCTCAGCTTGGCTGTAGAGGTGAGTAGAGGTCGGAGGTGCCAGGGAAGCCGGGTCTTGTTGAGCTGGGCAGTCGGATTCCGGAGGAAGGACTTGCAGCAGACCGCAGCGTTCTTAAGGTGGTGCCTGCGGATGCAGGGTGACTACTCCTTAGCCACAAGGGAGAATCTTGAAGAAGAAATCTTGATGTCCTTTCGTAGAAAGTCGTGTCTTGATTCCAAAGATGATCTAATCTGGAAGGGGGCCTGCTCCTACCTTTATCTGGGAAAAGGGGGCTGGCACGCGACTAAGTCCTACCCTAGGTGGGACCAGGAGGGGGGTGGTTACACCCCTCTCCTTTGGCGGGCTTTCCCCAGGCCAGGGACGCTGGAGCGCCCCTGGAACTGGTTTCAGCCGGCCTATGCACAGTGAGCACCGGGGTGCCACTTGCAGTCACCTTCCTCTGTAGCCCTGCCTACCTGGAATACACAAAACCCTGTCTGGGACGGTGCTGGCACCGCCCCTGGCAGGAAACCCTTTGTCCTTGCCTCCTGCTCTGGGAGGACTCCCAGCAGCAGGAGGGCAGACTTGTGTCTCGGTGGCAGCATCCATTTTGTGGATGCTAAGGCTCTGTCTGACTTTAACCGGGGTTACAGGTTACATACATGTCGTGTCCCTCTAGAAGGGTGGAATGCTAACCCCGTCGCCAGAATTGGCGAGGGGTTAGTATTCCAATTCGTATGACACCTTACTCGACATGTTTTGATAAAGCGATACCAGAGTTGGCATATAACCGCGAGGATTATAATGCACTTAAGAGTATATGGTATGCGATATCATGGAAACGGCTAAGGGATGGATCCCGAAAGCCGCAGACAGGCTCAGCTCATGCCAGAGCACTATCTCACACGATTCCAAGCACTCTGCCTTCAGGATTGTCAAGGCCTGCCATAGGAGTGACTGATAGGAGATCTGTGTGTCCATTTTTAGGGTTAGATATAGGTACACTATATCTAAAGCAAAGGGTGATTACACCACCTTGCCCCAGCTGTCGTGCAGCCAGTTGTGTCAGATTTGGATGGTCAGCCAGGGGTGGCATAATACATGCTGCAGCCCCTGGTAGGCCCTGGGTACACCTATGCCCTGGGTACCTAAGGTACACTGTACAGGGACTGATAAGGTGACTCAGTATCCAATTAGATATGTACCTAAGGTACATGGAATCCATTTTACAGAGAGAGCAGTAGGCCTGGGGTCCTGAATAGCAGGGCCCCAGGTCAACTAAGTCAGAAAACCAGCAAAACACCAGGCAAAAAGTTGGGGGCAACCATAGTCAGGGATCTACCTTCCTACATAACCCCCCCCCCCCCCAAACGAAAGGAGATAAGGCTATCCTTGCCAGGTAAGCCTATATTGCCTGAGTGGCCATATAAGGAAGTACCAGCACTGGCATGGTTACCCCCTATCTCATGGTCCACTAAGCAATCCCTCACCCTAAGGGTATCTGAGGGTCTCCACCATAGGGAATCTCTACCTGTGGTGTGTTTTGGCAAAGGAAAAGGCTGGTGCTGAAATGGACTACTGAAGTGAGGCTCCACTAATTTTGGGCTCAGCTTCCTCCAATCATTTTCCACCATAGAGGCCTTTCTTTCCAAGACTGAGTTGTTTTGGGCTCTCAGGGTCAACCTCTGGCTACCTACAGCTGGAGGTTGGGTCCCTCTGTTTGGCTTACTGGAGGGACAGGTAAGGTTTGGGGCCCTCAGGTCCCAGGTTTGGCTGTGCCCAACAGTGTCCATCTGTGGGAGGTCCCTAACTAAATTTAAGGGGGATCCCTCAGGAGTCTGTTTTATTTTCACTTGGCTAGGATTACTAGCTTCAGTGCCCTTAATCTGTTGATTGGGAAGTTATTTTGGACAGGGGGCCCTTTGGGGTCCAACACTGGCCTCCCTGACCTCTACAGCCCTGGGCTGACTGAGGCAGGGTAGAGAGGGGCAGGTTACCTGCTCCAGACTGGGTCCCACCTTGGAAGGGTCCACTGACATCAGGGGTTCTGCCAGGCTAGGCCTGACTACCTCTGTGGCAGTTTCTTCACAAGGGGTCAGATCAGTTCCCTGAGGAGGCTGACCCTTTCCTAAAGTCTGGTGGGAGGGAGATTTCTCTTCCTCCTCAATGCTCTCTGTCTGAGTGGAGTGATCCATAGTTTCAGGCTTCACAACACTATCATCTGTCTGAGTTTGAGCTGTGGCCATCACAACTCTCCCAACCTTTTCAGGAGGGGGCTCAGTTTGGGTGTGGGCTGTGACCATCACAGCCTTGACAACCTGTTCTGGGAAGGAAGTTGTCTGAGATTGGGCTGTGACTGGCACAGCTTTCCTGACCTGTTCAGGGAGGATATCTTGGACTGGGGCTGTGGCTATCACTGCCCCACTAACCTTACCATGGAAGTTTACCATTTTAGAATGGGTTTCTTGCTCTACTTCAGCCCAGGCTGAGAGCTCTAAATCATTCCCCAGTAGGCAATCTACAGGCAAGTTTGGTGACACTGCCACTCTCTTGTGGCCAGTGACACCTCCCCAGCTGAGATTGACCACTGCTATGGAATGATCTCTCTGTACTCCATCAATATTGGTCACCTGGTATGTGGCACCAGGTAAAAGTTGCCTTGAGGGGACTAGACTCTCAGTCACCATAGTGATGCTAGCCCCTGTATCTCTATAGGCCTCAACTTTTATACCATTGATGAGGGGCTCCTGTCTGTACTTGCCCAAAATGTTGGGACAAGTTGTGAAGTTGGCAAACCCCATGCCAGCCTCACAGACAAGAGTATCTAAGTTTGGGGACCTGGTTAGGCCAGAGTCCCCAGGAACTCCCAAAGTAAATGCACCCAAATTCTTGGGGGCACTCCCACCACCTGGGGGATTACTACTAATAGTAACAGGAGGTTTGGGAATGTTACTTGGGGGTATGTTCTCCTTATTGTTATTCTTTGGGCAACTGCTGTCAGTTTTCAAATGACCCACCTGTTTACAGGGATAACAATAAGGTTTCTTCTGGTTATTAGAAGGATTCTGGGACCCACCCCCCTCAGAGGATTTTTGGGGCCCTGATGTGGTTTGATCTGGAGATTTATTCCCACCCTTCTCTTGAGGCTTGGTTGATTCCTTCTTCTGGTCACCACCTTGGTTCCTGGGCCTAATCCTGGTTCTGACCCATTTGTCTGCCCTCTTACCCAATTCTTGTGGAGAGGTCAGATCAGAGTCTACCAGGTGCTGGTGTAATAACTGGTTCTGACAATTATTTAAGACTTGCTCTCTCATAATAAGATTATACAATCCTGTGAAGTCAGTAACCTTGCTACCCAGTAGCCAGCCTTCCAAAGCCTTAGTGGCACAATCAACAAAGTCAGACCAGTCCTGAGACTGAGTTTTCTGGGTGTCTCTGAACAGCAACCTGTACTGCTCAGTGGTTAAGCCAAACCCATCAACCAGTGCATTTTTCAGGACCTGGTAATCATTAGCATCCTCCACTCTTGTAGTGAGGAGCTTGTCTCTACCTTTACCATCAAAGGAGAGCCACAGTATAGCTGCCCACTGACTCTGGGGAATGCACTGCACAGTGCAGGCCCTCTCCAGAGCAGCCATCCATTTCTGGATGTCATCCCCTTGCTTAAAGGGGGGCACTATTTGTGTCAGGTGTTTAGTGTCTAAACCCTTCTCTCTATCTCTTGGGAGATTGCTGCCACCAGTGGGAGCTAACCCACTCATCTTCTGCTCTCTTGCAAAGGCAAGCTTCTCTTTGGCCAGGGCAAGTTCTTCCCTTTCAATCCTCAGAGTAGCCTGCCTCATCCTAGCTTCATGCTCCCTTCTCTGAGGGGAGGTCAATCTCCTTTGTGGAGAGTTCCTTCTCCTCTGAGAAGAGGCATTAGAGTGCAGAGATCTAATGGAGTCCCTAGAAAGAGATCTATCTCTCCTAACTCCAAGGTTAGGCCTCATCAGGGTCAGTACTGGGGGTCCCCCAGATCCTTCCCCAAGTAGGTCTAAGTTGGCCCTAGTGAGTCTGCTGACTAACTCAGGACACTTGTTTGCCTCACCCTCAGAGAGTTCCTCAAGATCCTCCTCCTCAACTGAATTTACAGTGTTGTGGAGGTCTGGATCACCAAGGTGCCCCTCTAAGGCTGGCATGTTCCCCTCTCCCTGAGATGCTTTACTAGCATCATAGGTCTCTAAGAGATCCAACAGGAAGGGAGTGGTGGGGTTAGCCCCCTGTTTCAATTTCCTGGAGGTACACAAGTGTCTCAACTCCTGGAAATTGAGAGCTGCATATCTTGAGCTGACCTGTGGAGGGTCAATCACCACAAGAGGGGTCCCTGAGGACTCTCCCTGGGTAGACATGCTTTTCTAGTGAGGTGTAAGTGGTGCACTTACCTACACTATATGTTTACCTACTGATCCCTTGCTAGAGTTGTAGTTTAGGGTGTGCTAGGCCCTAGGAGCTACAACAGCTGGTTCAGTAGAACTCAGAGTATTCTAAGCTAAGTTATATGTACCTTTAGTACTTATGTGATCTTTCACAAGATATTCTTAGGATATGTGTGGTAAAACAACAGCAAGCTCAAATCCCAACCGCTGCTCACCAATGTGAGAAGTTGGCCTGATGTACAGTGCTCACTATTCTAGTGATCACTATATATCAGTCCAAACAACCCTTATTGATGATTGGTTGTAAGTCAACCTTATAGACCAGCTATCCTAGTAGCATGGATACGAGCAGTCTAAGGCTAAGACTCTAGAGGGCGTGTTAAGCCAGCTGTTTTACCATCACATTACCCCTTGAACACCCAGTGAAAGGACACCACACAAGTTGTTATGAAAATAAGCAGTGTATTTATTTATAACAAGACTACCCTGGCTCTTTATGAGACAGGGAGCTAAGCACACAACAAAACTCTTATAAAAATACTTAAGTTAGCACAGTATATACAAATGCCCGAGGGGCACGGGAAACCATATACTCTGAAAGTGGAATGCGAGATTACTAGCAGGTAAGTACAGTACTAATAGGCTTTGGAATCGCTAGGACTTGACTATAGAATCGTTAGATTACTTCTAGGAGGCCCAGGGGACTCGGGTGCAGAGTGTGCACTCTCACGCGGGATGCGGGACAAAGTCTATGATAGCTAGTAAAGTTAAAGTTAGTGTTCACGGGCGAACCCGACCTGGTAGGAAGAAAACGACAGTGGATCCTGACCCTTGGATAGTGAGGCTATGCTGGGGCACCGAAATGCCGAAGTTACCTAGCCCAGGGGCTGCAGCTGCATAGGTCTCAAAAGACGTCGGGAATCCTCGTAGACGAACCAGGAGCCTGGAAGAAAGATGCTGGCAGGCGACCAGTGAAGAGAGTTCGAGTTGATCCAAGCCTGGATCTTGAAGATGGATGACACCTGAAAGCAGAGGGGACCAAGTTCGTGACTACTAGCCAGTAGTCAGGGGCACCAGGAGGGCACCGGAGGGTAGTCACCTCGACTAGGTGAGTGGGCGACGCTGTGCTCTGCAGATCTCACGGACCAGGAGGCGTTGTCGGCGACCAGGATGGAGGGGCGAGCTGTCCCACGATGGATGAAGCTGTCGGCGTCGAAGGACCCAGGATTGGGCAACAAAGCCTTGGCTAATTCAAGCCCACGCGGTGGACTCAAAATGGCGTCTTGAGTGGACCAGGAGGGTCCGGGGTGCTCCTCTTCTGGAAGGGAGCAAGAGCCAGTCTGGAGCAACCAGACCAGCAGCGGTGATGTCGTCGGGCGTCGTTCAGAAGGCCACAAGCCAGCGGGCTAGTAGCCAAACAACGCGGTGAGCAGCAAAAAGCAGAAGGGCCCCACGCCGATCGTGGAGATGCTGGGGGGCTGCTCTTCGGTGCTGGAGCTGCTCAGGGTTGGGGCTTCTCGGACCCCAAAGCACTCGCCAGGAGATTACTCGGCGGGCTTGCTGTGAAGAAGTCGTGCAGTCTTGGCAATAGTCGGTCCCTTGAGGTCTCGTCGCACTCACTGTTCTCAGCTTGGCTGTAAAGGTGAGTAGAGGTCGGAGGTGCCAGGGAAGCCGGGTCTTGTCGAGCTGGGCAGTCGGATTCCGGAGGAAGGACTTGCAGCAGACCGCAGCGTTCTTAAGGTGGTGCCTGCGGATGCAGGGTGACTACTCCTTAGCCACAAGGGAGAATCTTGAAGAAGAAATCTTGATGTCCTTTCGTAGAAAGTCGTGTCTTGATTCCAAAGATGATCTAATCTGGAAGGGGGCCTGCTCCTACCTTTATCTGGGAAAAGGGGGCTGGCACGCGACTAAGTCCTGCCCTATGGGTGGGACCAGGAGGGGGGTGGTTACACCCCTCTCCTTTGGCGGGCTTTCCCCAGGCCAGGGGCTGGAGTGCCCCTGGAACTGGTTTCAGCCGGCCTATGCACAGTGAGCACCGGGGTGCCACTTGCAGTCACCTTCCTCTGTAGCCCTGCCTACCTGGAATACACAAAACCCTGTCTGGGACGGTGCTGGCACCGCCCCTGGCAGGAAACCCTTTGTCCTTGCCTCCTGCTCTGGGAGGACTCCCAGCAGCAGGAGGGCAGACTTGTGTCTCGGTGGCAGCATCCATTTTGTGGATGCTAAGGCTCTGTCTGACTTTAACCGGGGTTACAGGTTACATACATGTCGTGTCCCTCTAGAAGGGTGGAATGCTAACCCCGTCGCCAGAATTGGCGAGGGGTTAGTATTCCAATTCGTATGACACCTTACTCGACATGTTTTGATAAAGCGATACCAGAGTTGGCATATAACCGCGAGGATTATAATGCACTTAAGAGTATATGGTATGCGATATCATGGAAACGGCTAAGGGATGGATCCCGAAAGCCGCAGACAGGCTCAGCTCATGCCAGAGCACTATCTCACACGATTCCAAGCACTCTGCCTTCAGGATTGTCAAGGCCTGCCATAGGAGTGACTGATAGGAGATCTGTGTGTCCATTTTTAGGGTTAGATATAGGTATACTATATCTAAAGCAAAGGGTGATTACACCACCTTGCCCCAGCTGTCGTGCAGCCAGTTGTGTCAGATTTGGATGGTCAGCCAGGGGTGGCATAATACATGCTGCAGCCCCTGGTAGGCCCTGGGTACACCTATGCCCTGGGTACCTAAGGTACACTGTACAGGGACTGATAAGGTGACTCAGTATCCAATTAGATATGTACCTAAGGTACATGGAATCCATTTTACAGAGAGAGCAGTAGGCCTGGGGTCCTGAATAGCAGGGCCCCAGGTCAACTAAGTCAGAAAACCAGCAAAACACCAGGCAAAAAGTTGGGGGCAACCATAGTCAGGGATCTACCTTCCTACAGTCCCGCATACTGGTAATGTGCGCAAACCAACATTTCCATTTTTGAGCTACAGAAACCCAACTGGACAACTGATACGGGAACTGCCAACATTGTTTCTGTAGTTCAGCTTTCCAAACTCCCACCTCTGTGCAATCCTTGTAACTCCATGCAACATGTTAGCCGCGTAGCCACCTTCCTCTTCTACCTACACCGATGCCACAGACAGTGAGAAAAAACAAGCATTTGCAAAGCCAGTAGGTGTCCGCGTTAGAACGCGAGTGCCGGGCTTTTGGGTTTTTGAAATGTTTGTAAAGTATTGAAAACAACTAAAATACTGGAGGAAAATCAACCACATGCCATGATATCTCAAAATTGTACATTCATTTCAATATTTTCATTCATTCTCAATACCATGGTTTGCTTTTCAAATATTTTTCACTCGACAAAACTCTGAATAGAATTGAATAAGGTAGTGTCACAATGTAAAAAGTGGAAATGCTTGCCAAGGCCAAGGCTTCATTTACTTTCTACAAGATTCAGTCATTTGGTTCTCTGTGGTAGCCCAGGGAGAGGACGTACGGGCTACCAGGAGAAGTATCATGCTAGGTACACCGTCTACCTCAGATTCCAGCTGAGTAAGTGCATCAGATGACCCTTCCCCAGTGTCCTAAAATCCATTGTGTGCTAAAGCTTGTGCTTATATGCAATGTGCAGAATTCAGGAGATTAAAAAGCTTTAAAGTCTACTCTTCAGCCATATCCCAGCACCGATATCCTGTTACTGCGCGTGTACAGACAAAATGGCCAGTGTTGCAGCAATACAGCGTGGGGAGAGGGGTGGGGGTAGCACATGAGAGAGAGAACGAAAAAATACATGCTTTCTCAAGGACTGTTATATGAAAAAGAAAAAAGTAATTCTCCGAATTTGAGCATTGGGAGCGTACAAGTGAGCCAATCATAAAAATAGTAAAGAGACTCGGGCTCGAGGGAATAGATACACACAAGAGGAGGAAGTAAAGCCTTTGAATAAGAAACAAGCAGATGAGTGACAGAGCCAACCAATTGTAAGCAGCGGCAAGCTGTGAGCCAACTGCAAGTTCACAGTAGGTCTTTTGCAACCATCCAGCTTGCACTGTCTGGCAGATTAGACCTAAAAAATGTTTGGGTATTTCTTTATTTTTTCTCAAATTCATGTCATTAACACTCCCAACTGCAGTGTCTTCTACTACCCTATCATAAACACAAACAATTTAATCTAGCATTATATTAGCACCAGTGCTTAATTTGAGCGGGTGGTTTCCGGTGCTCGGCACTAAATTGTTAACACTGCCGCTTATAGCAGTCTGCCACAAGGTGGCGCTGCCTTGCTAATTTAGAGAAGAGCACAACAGCATGTTAATTCAATATACATTAAAAATCACTATTACCTGCTGTCCAAGCCATTCTTATAGCTTTGGGGGCCAGAAATAGTCTGAATTATCACCCTTGTGGGAGTGTGATGGTTAGTAGTTGTGCTGTTAATATCATTGGCAGCGCTGGCAGGAGCCATGTGTGGTGCAAGCTGCAGTGGCCCCCCCAAGAGAGCCCTGGCACCCACGTTCCTTTATAATATAAGCACTGGTTAGCACGCACACTAAGCTTAAACTGTACATTTCTTACCCATGCACTTTTAAATTGCACTTCATGTTCCAGCGCTACTATATCCCTTGGTGAAATAGCAAGTGTTCCTGACAGGCTGTATTTGGAAAAATATACCGATCTATACAGTTACGTCTCAAAGGTGTGATTTGTCATAGCTAACCTAATATTTTCAATTGTTCAATAAATCTGCAGCGTGAAATGAAAAATTGCCTGGCTTCATCCACTAACACTGGTTTGACATTTTTTCCTGTCACATCTGAATAATGTGAACTCGGAAAGATCTAATGGGGCAAATCTTGTAAATCTAGTTTGCACCTTGAAAAGGCGGGCCTGTTTTATTTTCCCTTCATCACTCTCATATCCCCTCCCCTAAGAATATAATATTCAGCTCGGTCTTGTTTCTCAGCACTCTAGCACAGTGGTTCGTAACCTTGCGGCATCTGGGAACCCCCTTCCCATGTACTCATCGTTGGAATCCAGGAACCCCCACCGAGACATTAATGGAATCCGGGGACCCTGATCTAAGCAATTTCGATCATTTGAACCGCAAAACAAAACACAAGAGTAAGGAAACTAGCATTCTTCAAACTAATACACAAATTATTAAATATTTTATTTAATTCGCAAAAAATATAGACACTCACATTTTTTATTTTAATAGGAAGGTTGGAAGGTTGTATGTTTTCTCAATTGAATTGATACCACCCATGTCCATGCTATATTCTGTTTGACTTCTCCTACTAATCAATCTGAGGATACCAACTTCATTTTTGGCCTCAATTTCAAATTCCTTCACGTTTAGAGAACGTTTTAAATTTTTCAGTTTAGCATTTTGCCTCCTTATATACACCTTATATTAATCTGTTGATATTATTTTTATAAGCAGTTGCGGACCCCCTGAGTAGGCGTCGCTGGCTCCCGGGTATCCCTAGACCTCAAGTTAAGAGCTTCTGCTGCTCTAGCAGACTGAGCCATCACAGCTCATGAATAAAGCTCACGGTCCATGGGGAGTGCCACTGGAAGGAACATTTTGGTGTTATTTTTCAATTTTCACATGTATCAGAATGTGATATTCTTTTAACACCTTCCCCTGTGAGGTCTGACATTATCTATTGGTGTCAACAGCCAGTCCTGCCACCACATTATCCAAGCATGTCTCTTCTATAGCAACAGTGGCGGCTGATGCATATTAAGATTGGTAGGATGGCTGGAGGGGACCCGGGGGGGGTGAGGAGCAGGGGGAGCGTGGGAGATAAGAAAAAGAAAACTTCATGCTGCTTCTGTCGCCTCACGCCTCTGAGCTCCTCTGCTTCCTGGTCCCAGAAGACACTAGGACAGCATCAGACTCCCTGTGTAATCCCCACGCTGCTCTGATAATATTAAGCGGTACAAAAGGGGGTGGTGATGGACGGAGCATCTGAACCAATCAAACACTCACACCCAGTCAACAGATCTGGGTTTAATCCATCACCGTTCTTTAGCCTACTCTGCCACCCAGTTCAGACATGGCCATATGCAAATCAGTCTGACCCTGTGAACGATGGATTTAGGCCCAGATCTCTGTACTGGGGTGAATGTAAGACATTGCTCTGCATTCTGTCCATCAACTGTTGTTTTTGCATTTGTCACCCCGAGTGGGGGACGGGTATGCTCAGACGTGAGTCCCATGCTCTCCACACCATTGGAGTCGAGCTATCCTGGCTGAAGACGGCTGATAGCCAGAAACCGGTCCTAGGATGCTTGATTCCGGTCCAGGGAAGACATGGCTTGGTAGTTCGGGCTGGACTGTTCCCATGAGGCACAGGGTCAAGGCTGATTTGCATATGGCCATGTCTGAACTGGGGTGGTGTGGTGAGCAGAAAAACGATGGATTTAGGCCCAGATCTCTGTACTGGGGTGAATATATGACATTGTTCTGCATTCTGTCCATCAACTGTTGTTTTTGCATTTGTCACCCCGATACTGAAACGGAGACATACAAGAATTTCATTATTTTACACTCCTGATTAAACCAAATCGCCTGGCTGTGACACTATCCTTATTTTGGGCTTTTGTAGATGAATCTCTGTGCCAGCTAAATGTTTGCTTCACCAACTGCTTGAGGAGCTCGAGGGTAGTAAAGAGGCAAATTAAGGGGCTAGAGAGAGGTAAGGGATGCCCCATCGACCACAGCAAATATTAGAAGCAGTTGTGACAGAATTAATATACCAGAATTGTGGTTATGGTTTCTTTATTTATTTCAAATATTTCTTTCTTGGCATTTTCAATAATATAGAAAACATTTTCAGACGTGAGTCCCGTGCTCTCCACACCACTGGAGTCAAGCTATCCTGGCTGAAGACGGCTGATAGCCAGAAACCGGTCCTAGGATGCTTGATTCCGGTCCAGGGAAGACATGGCTTGGCAGTTTGGGCTGGACTGTTCCCATGAGGCACAGGTTCAAGGCTGATTTGCATATGCCCATGTCTGAACTGGGGTGGTGTGGTGAACAAAAAAACGATGGATTTAGGCCCAGATCTCTGTACTGGGGTGAATGTATGACACTGTTCTGCCTTCTGTCCATCAACTGCTGTTTTTGCTGATAATATTGAGAGCAGCGCTGGGATTGGCCAGAGCGGGCTGATTTGATGCTCCGCTCAGAACAGGAAGTCTGTTCTGTTTCTCCAACCCGGCTGTATAATACAGCCGTGTTAGAGAAACCTATCTGCGCATGTCTGTTTGGCCAGCCTAAGACGGCCGGCCAAACAGACATGCACAGTTAAGGTTGGGTTGGTGGTTTTGTACTAGGATACGGCGCCTCAGGGGACTGTACACCTTTAAGTATTTGTTTCTATTATCTTGGGAACGGTGCTATAAGGAGAAGAGAACCACACTTCCTCTTCTAACATAGGCTAAGCCTCAAAACATTTGAACACTCCTTAGCACTCGTTTACAGTATTCCGCACATGTGTATTTCATTCATACATAAATTCTGTAAGATTAAAAAATGTTGAGGTCCTCGTCATGTAGGTTGTTCCGCAGGTGTTGTTTTTTCATTTTGATAGATGTTACAGCCAACACGTGTTTCGTCAGTAGGGAATGTAACCCTTGACTTTTTCAAGGCTGTTAAGTGAGAAAATAACATTTGTAACCATCATAGTTTTGGTCTTAAAATTGTAAATTGTTATACATCATTGTATGTTACATCGGTAAGAAGTGGTGGGTTTTATTTCCAGTGTTCATATACATTTGTGGATGTTAAACTAATGGAAGTTGTGTTCAGAGACCAACTTCAGTTGTACATAATTTACCCTCTGGATATTTAGGGTTTTCTCAGGTGCACCCATTGAGATATGGAGAAACCAGTGATTGGTCGAGTCATGCTTTTCAGATGTGATTGTGTATTGTGAGACTATTATTTGGGGGGGGTGAGGGCTTGAATTGTGAGGTTGAGAATAGAACTATAGTGGCATGCATACTATTAAACTGAAATAAATGCTCGGGGTACCTATTTTCCTCGAGTGTTCCTTTTTCTGTGTAATGAAAAGGAATCAAGAAGACATGTTTTAGATATATTCGCATTTCCTATGAGCGTAACAACTATGTTGTATTTTCTCCAGACTGTTTAGTCGCAGTTACTCACCTTCCTTGAGGTGATAATTCCAACCCTCGAAGGGGTTTCTGTTAGGAGACTTCGGTCCGTTAGTGGGTTTTTTCTTCTGTTTATTGCCACAGTATCGGTTTTTATTGAGGTAGCTGGAAGTCAATATGAAATTTATTAGGACTTATTTTGTTATAAATTTCTTAGTAGTGCTCTTACGCATTTCTACTGAATTGCCTGTCAGCATAAGCTGTGGTGGGAAAGGAGCCTCTATATGACTGCTCAACTTGCCAGTTAGCCCATAATAAGTGCCCCTTTAGTTAGTACCCCTTTAGTTGGGCTTGAAAGTGATTTCCATCGGTAATGGGATGATTGTACAGGATAGTTATGATTTCTATATATGACCATTTCTTAATCAGTAACCTATAAACATTCCAAGTATCCTTACTTTGAACGCTCCTTTTAATGAGCAGTGCGTGTAGCACGGTCGTGTTATCATCCTAAGTTTCATGCCAAAAATCGTTTTTCTCCGTAGAGGGGGAAACCCACGGCAGTATGATTAAGCATGGTTAGATTGCCGATTCCCTCGTGTTTGTGCTCTCTACAAACCCCATGCCACTCGCTACTCAATTCCCTCCTGTGGGCTTACCTTTCGCCGTTTCCGTTTTCGTGTGTTCGAAGTCCCCGCTGCTCCGTGTTTGGTGCAGTGATCCGACCACTGCCTTTCGCGCTGTTTAATTCCAAAATGGAACGCCCCGTATCACGTGATTCGTGATTATACCACCGTATTGATCGTGTATCACACTGTAAAGCACTGCGCACTGAAAAACGAGTCAACACTATTCTAGATCAACACTCATAGACACATGTATACTATAATTGATATTGCTCAGGAAATAGAGCAACTGAATTATTCTGATAAATTGATAACTAAACTCATAATATTAGGCACGTATGAGCACCTCACCCCCCCCTGCCCCCACGGGCAATTAATAACGCGGATCCCAAATTCCAAGAGTAATAAACACTTGGTAATGAAATTACCAGGAACCCACAATTTTGATGTTTTATGAAGAAAATAGTGGCAACCAGATCAAATGTAGACCTCAAGGGCTGGACTATCCTATCATTATAGACCAGGATAAGATGGCCGCCATGCTTACTAGGATACAACCCACTAATATGAACCGCAACACAACTGAACCGGAAACAATCACGAATCACGTGATACGGGGCGTTCCATTTTGGAATTAAACAGCGCGAAAGGCAGCGGTCGGATCACTGCACCAAACACGGAGCAGCGGGGACTTCGAACACACGAAAACGGAAACGGCGAAAGGTAAGCCCACAGGAGGGAATTGAGTAGCGAGTGGCATGGGGTTTGTAGAGAGCACAAACACGAGGGAATCGGCAATCTAACCATGCTTAATCATACTGCCGTGGGTTTCCCCCTCTACGGAGAAAAACGATTTTTGGCATGAAACTTAGGATGATAACACGACCGTGCTACACGCACTGCTCATTAAAAGGAGCGTTCAAAGTAAGGATTCTTGGAATGTTTATAGGTTACTGATTAAGAAATGGTCATATATAGAAATCATAACTATCCTGTACAATCATCCCATTACCGATGTAAATCACTTTCAAGCCCAACTAAAGGGGCACTAACTAAAGGGGCACTTATTATGGGCTAACTGGCAAGTTGAGCAGTCATATAGAGGCTCCTTTCCCACCACAGCTTATGCTGACAGGCAATTCAGTAGAAATGCGTAAGAGCACTACTAAGAAATTTATAACAAAATAAGTCCTAATAAATTTCATATTGACTTCCAGCTACCTCAATAAAAACCGATACTGTGGCAATAAACAGAAGAAAAAACCCACTAACGGACCGAAGTCCCCTAACAGAAACCCCTTCGAGGGTTGGAATTATCACCTCAAGGAAGGTGAGTAACTGCGACTAAACAGTCTGGAGAAAATACAACATAGTTGTTACGCTCATAGGAAATGCGAATATATCTAAAACATGTCTTCTTGATTCCTTTTCATTACACAGAAAAAGGAACACTCGAGGAAAATAGGTACCCCGAGCACTTATTTCAGTTTAATAGTATGCATGCCACTATAGTTCTATTCTCAACCTCACAATTCAAGCCCTCACCCCCCCCAAATAATAGTCTCACAATACACAATCACATCTGAAAAGCATGACTCGACCAATCACTGGTTTCTCCATATCTCAATGGGTGCACCTGAGAAAACCCTAAATATCCAGAGGGTAAATTATGTACAACTGAAGTTGGTCTCTGAACACAACTTCCATTAGTTTAACATCCACAAATGTATATGAGCACTGGAAATAAAACCCACCACTTCTTACCGATGTAACATACAATGATGTATAACAATTTACAATTTTAAGACCAAAACTATGATGGTTACAAATGTTATTTTCTCACTTAACAGCCTTGAAAAAGTCAAGGGTTACATTCCCTACTGACGAAACACGTGTTGGCTGTAACATCTATCAAAATTAAAAAACAACACCTGCGGAACAACCTACATGACGAGGACCTCAAAATTTTTTAATCTTACAGAATTTATGTATGAATGAAATACACATGTGCAAATCTGTGCGGAATACTGTAAACGAGTGCTAAGGAGTGTTCAAAAGACATGCACAGTTAGTAGTGTACATCACTCTGCCCCCTCCCATGGCCCAGCACCGCCCATCCCTCAACCAGCAGTCAAAAATAAAATAATATTGTTTTATTTTTCGGCTGCTGGCTGAGCCAGTGGGGCGACGCTCCTCTGCCATTGCGGAGAAGCTGCCGCTGTATAGCGATACCAAGTTTATTTAGCTTTTGAATCGGCACTGAACTTCTCAGCGAAATACATCTCTGAATTGGATTTCCCCTTTACATATTTACTAAGTTTTGAAGAAGATGCAACATTGTGTCCACACTAATTTTAGCAAAGGTTGTCCTGACCTCTATTTTATTCCTTTTTTGGTAACTGCTCTGCTAGAGGAATTCCCATCAGAGCTTCAGTCTTACCGCATGTAAAGCCTTGGTGTTTGCAAGGCTATTTCAGGCCTTTCCCCCTGAAACCGTCTCTGGCAATAATGAGCGTTATTCTGATGCCTCCCACCCCAGCCACGTCGGAGCGTGGCCTAGTGATGTGATAGTGACAGCTTGCAGTAGCTCAAGTATAGTTTTAAATGAGAATAAGTAGCTCTCTGGAGACGTGGAGCAAATGATCTAAGTCTGAAAATCTAGTTGCTAAGACACATCCTTATATAAACCTCCAATGTCTGAACTCAGACTTCCATCCCAGATCCCCGCTGATGTCTCCTGATAGAGCAAAGCAGCCACATGGAGTCCTGGAGAAGACTCCCATCTCTTCCCACTTACATCCTCGTCCTGCAAGATGCACTGCTGGAAAGAGTCAATGTACTGTGCCAGGTCAAGCATGGCAACATGTCATTCTCTTTCTCACAATGTCAACTCTACCGTCCATTCATTTATTAACCTGCTGCTCGTCAGGTGAACCGTCTTATGCTCTTTCCCAATTCTCCACACGTCACGACATCCTCTTGGGGCGATCGAGAATGGAGTTGGGGCTCGACACTACGACACTTTGGAGCATGCAGATTATTTTGTCGTCCAGGGTCTTAATGCTGATTTATGCTTTTTATTTCCATTGCAAGGGCCATCAATGCAGTGGGAGTGGCTTTTCCTATAATGAACGGAACCCATCTGGATCAGACGTTGTACCAGCCGTCAGCGTCTCATTGCTGGTCAATTTCTGTCCCAATCATATAATCTGTGTGTAATTTAGGGAGATCAGCTTCCATCCTAACTGTCCCAAAAATATATCATACATTTTATTAGTGGCATTAAGAAATCCAGAATAGTTACTACTTAAGGTTTCCAAACGCAACATGATCTGTAAGTACTAGGCACATTTCTTTTCTTAAGTGTTTTATTGTCAATATATCATTTTTTGCAATATGACCGATACTGAAACGGAGACATACAAGAATTTAATTATTTTACCCTCCTGATTAAACCAAATCACCTGGCTGTGACACTATCCTTATTTTGGGCTTTTGTAGATGAATCTCTGTGCCAGCTAAATGTTTGCTTCACCAACTGCTTGAGGAGCTCGAGGGTTGTAAAGAGGCAAATTAAGGGGCTAGAGAGAGGTAAGGGATGCCCCATCGACCACAGCAAATATTAGAAGCAGTTGTGACAGAATTAATATACCAGAATTGTGGTTATGGTTTCTTTATTTATTTCAAATATTTCTTTCTTGGCATTTTCAATAATATAGAAAACATTTTCAGTTACCCTCATACTGAATAACTTATTACATCATGTCATCACCATTCCCTGTTCACATTTTGATGTATTGGAACAGCGTAGCTTTATATCTCCCATGCCAAACCATAGTTTATAAATAAGGATACCAACTAAACCCCTTAACCTTTTGACCTCCCCCTCCCCCCCGCACTGCGTCACAATCCCATTGTCACCCTCTTTTTGATAACTCCAGCTGACTGATCCTTAACTATATCTACTGAGCCCTCCTGGTGTCTAGTTTTATCTTCTTATGTGCTCGTCAGTACAAATGTGGAGCATCCATGATCGGTGTTAATTTTGGAGTCTGCAAATCCTCAATGTCAGACAACATAGTCGCCCACGCCTGCAGATCATCCCCCAATTTTTCGTCGTGCCTGACCCGTTTCGTATGTCGTGCATCTCCAGCTGCCCATTCACCCATATCTCTTAGCCACAGCTTTATCAGCGGTGGATTGGGTCTCATCCAAGATAAGGCAATACGTCTTTTGTCTAACAAGCCCCAGCATTACAAATTTCCTACTTCATTTTTTGTTTTTGGGGGTGGGTAATAGACCTAACAGGACTTCTTGTATCTCTTTGGGCACAACCCATCCTGTTGCCTCCTTTAGTTTGTTTAAATTTCCGTCCACAACGGGATTCTGGTTGGACATGTCCATATCATATGCACGAAGTCCGCTGCTGCAGCTCTACACCGTGGACTTCTATCCGAGGAAGTCGGGAAAATCTTACTTAGCATTTTAAGGGAGAGGTGGATTTGGTGTATAAAATTATACTGTATCAGTTTATACCTCACATTTGAATTTACAACTTAAACCTCCTCATGGACTTTGGGCATTCCTTTTAAGTCAAGGGCTCCCCAGGGCCTTTTCCCAACGGGTTTGGCCTGGTATTGGTGCAGATGTTAAATCTTTAACTGGCTCTTTATATACACTTGAAATGAAGCGCCCTCCCTGCACCATGTATAGCATAGTTTGTAATACCTTTGTGACCGCCGGCTCCTCCGGCATAGACGCCCATAAGGCACTGGAGACCTGATAAATCCTTCCATATTGTAAAAATTGCCCATTTCCTAATTCGAACATGGACTCCGCGTTTTTTCTGGTAATAAAATGTTTATTTTGGAAAAGATCTCCCATCGTCAGGCAGCCACCCTCCTTCCATTTACGGACGGACATAGAGGCCGGTATTTTTGCAAAGGGTTGTACCACCCATAATGGCTTATAGGGGGCATGTCCCACCACCTTTTTTACTGGCGGTCTCAGGTGTTTAATTATGTATGGGCAAGTGTGAGAAGCACCTTCACCCAGCATCAATAGAGTCGCTGGTGGCTCTCCCCCATAGGTGCCCGCGAGCAACCTTTTCTCCCAGTTCTCATTTTCGTCTAACTAGTGAATTATGTGCTGGAGTTGGGACCCCATGCAATATATTATACAATTCCAGATGTGGAACCTCTTATCCCCCCATTATGCCATGTTCTCTGCAGCGTCGAGACCCGCCCTATATTGTTCGATATCCATAATAATTCTATTATTAGTTTATTCAGTGTTTTGACGATATGAGCCCGGACCTCCTATAGCGAGTGTTGCAGCATATACAAACACTAGGGAATAATAATCATTTTTGTAATAGCAATTCTGCCCATAAGGGACAGAGGCAGCCTTTGCCAAAAATGTATGTAGCCTTTTATACATTCAACCACTTTCCCTAAGTTAACTTCCAAATGCCTCGTAGGTGAGTTGGTTAACTGTGGTTATTATTTCTTGATGAGTTCTGCTTGTCTGCCAGTTGTCACGTCATCAGAAATCCTGTGCTTGAGTCTGCCCGCTGCGCCAGGTCACATTGACTGGGGTTATTATGAGGCCATATGGCATTAATGTCTGTCACTGAAACACTGCCATGCTGGCATCCCCCCCCCCCCCCCCGCACTGTGTACAGGCAGAGAAAACTGAAAGTCTTCTGTGGCTGCACATAATTCTTGCTTTTAAGCATCTGTAACCAAAATGTCCGGCTCGGTTAGCCCAATTTACCTTCCATAACTCATAAACACAATTTGACAATCCAAGCAAAAGCCACCTCAGGTACATAGGTTGCACTATAGACACACAAACATATCCATTCAAGAGTGTCACAGAAATAGTGGATCTTCCAAAAAAGACAGGTAAAATATCCTGAAAAATTGCATTTTAAAATATGATGCAGAAAAGGATGCATCAGAACATGGTTGTCTTCCGAGCCGGGCTCCCAGCTTCCATCGAGTTGGCGAGTCGAGTGCTTGAAGGGTTACAGAGCTCCACCTCTTCCTACTGAAACTCTGAAATTGCTCTTCATTCCAGCTGCCACATGCAATTTAGAAATGTCATCGTCTTGATATTTTTAGCTGCCTTTTCATATTGATGAGCTGTCTAGCGCTTCTTTGGGCTCTGAGGACCTGCGAGCTGAGCTTTCTGGCTTGTGCGGCAAACAAGCCGTGACCTCCTATCCGTTTCTCTGTAGCACCAGTGAGCTCCCGAATCCCAACGCAAAGTGAGAATAGCTATTCCTAACGTGCCAGGTGGTGTTCTTTGGTAACAGAGTCAACAGGCACTTCCTCGAAGAGGCATTAGCAAGGACACGACCATGCGCGGAAACTCTTCGGGTGAGTGCCTTGAACACCGTTTTTAATTAGGACAGGAGACCCCCAGAATTAAATTTGTCCTTCTAGGTACTCCCAGTCCTATTTTAAATCACTACACTGCGTCTACACAGTCCAGGCCCCATACCCGCACTTCACCACACGGCAGTTGGATAGAAGATCTCCGACAAAGAGCCCCCGTAGGGTATTGTACCACTGACCCAACGAGGAGCAGCCCAGATGATGAAGCATGACACCTGCAAGGGTGTGTGAGGGCATTATTGTCCAACATATGGATCCCCACTTATGCTCTTTCTAGGGTACAGTGGGACCAAGTCACTTGTGACTCCAACCAGCACCTTTGATAGAGGAACAGCATAAACACATTGTTGCAATAATTAACAAGTAGTGTCAGGGAGAGAGTTGACTGACCATGCAACTGATTCTCTCTCATGCCTGCAGGATGAACTATTTGGAACAGGGACATCCAACATAGGTCCAAGAAGTCTGAGCTTTGACTTTTTCCGGCTGCTCATGAGATAAATTTACAGAAAGGTTCAAAAGTACACTCCTTTTTATCCTTGATCAACAGATTGAACCATTTAAGCTTGCTTTCCTGATGCCCTATACTCATGAAACTGTGGTATGTGTCAAGATTGGAATGTTGATTGTGAAGCATGAGAAACAATCCTATCATGACGCTTTGTTAGTTTAACCCCTTCGATTCACCCAACGGCCGTCGCGAGCACTACCTCTGGAGTGCTGCGCACATCCGTTGGCATTTGCGGCCCCACCCACTCAATCAAACCACCTCACCGTGGCGGAATTGCCGCCGCGGTTAAGGTGTTAAACACACTGGATAACGAATTTCAAAATTCAGTCAATAATTTTTTTTGCATAAAACAATGATGGATCAGTGAAACTAATTGGATTCAGCTCTCATCTGTACTGTAGCAGTGCATCTGTGGGGCTACTTGTTTTAATATTGCGTCGCCGTAATCGCGCTGCTGCTTTTTGTTGTGATTTCGCTGGGCGCTTGCTACTGCTGTCACTTGGGGCATAGCCAGGCTTACCTGCATTTAAATTCTGCCTTCACCCGCATTTTTGCGTGACTTAGATAGTAGGGTCCCTGGTCCTGGTGATCCGTCCGCCATCTTGGGTAGGCACTGACGCTTTGGGATATTCTCAGGTGCCATATTGGTTGGGGTCAGAGGCTCTAGCAGCCGGAAGCCCGCGCATTGGAGAGCTTATTAAAGCAGCTCTCGGATCACGCATTTCAGACCTTTCCTGCCATCACGCGCATTACTATAGATTTTAACTGCATTTATATCGTCTTGTTTTAATATTGCGTCGCCGTAATCGCGCTGCTGCTTTTTGTTGTGATTTCGCTGGGCGCTTGCTACTGCTGTCACTTGGGGCATAGCCAGGCGTACCTGCATTTAAATTGTGCCTTCACCAGCATTTTTGCGGGACTTAGATAGTAGGGTCCCTGGTCCTGGTGATCCGTCCGCCATCTTGGGTAGGTACTGACGCTTTGGGATATTCTCAGGCGCCATATTGGTTGGGGTCAGAGGCTCTAGCAGCCGGAAGCCCGCGCGGCGTAATAGTATAAATTGATATGTGTAGGCAGACGCGCAGCGGGTGCGCGCAGCGGACGCGCCGTAGACGCGCCGGAGGTGCGCCAGAGGTAAGCCCGTTTGCGCCCGTTCGCGTCCCGGGCGCCTCTGGGGCACCTGTCCCCTTTCATCTGGCAGATTCGCGCCCCGCTTCCAATGAGTCTCTGGAGCCTACTGTTGGTGGTGAGAAATGTTCGTCCATTTCCCCCCCGTACAAGACTCTGTCCTGCGGCCTGTTGAATGCTCGCTCTCTCATAAAGCATCATGCTGAGATCGCTATGTTGATAGAAACATCCCAGCTGGACATACTATTTGTGACTGAAACTTGGGCCACGACAGACTGTGGTATGGAATTGGGCTGGGCCTGCCTGCCAGGCTATCTTATAAGGCATACTCCCCGAGCCTCGGGTAGGGGTGGTGGTGTAGGATACATTTTTAGAGACTCGATTTCCTTGTCCGAATTGGTGGTTAAAAAGGTAGTAGGGTTTGAGCTTATGGGCTTTTCCATTGTGGCCCAGGGAGGTACTTTGGTAGCAGGCCTTCTATGCTACAGACCACCCTCTCTATCCACAACGGCCCTTCAAGTTCTGGTCGATCTGGTTTATGACCTTTCTAACTCTCATACTAATTTTTTAGTATTGGGTGATTTTAACCTGTGGCCTTCTGGTCCTCATGACTTGGCTTTTCGAGAACTTTGCCAAGCGTGTAGCAATATTCAACTTGCTTAACTGGTTCTGGTACCCACCCATGTTAAGGGGCATACACTAGATCTGGTATTTGCTGATAGGAATCTAGTTGTGGTGGAAAAGGTTGTAGATCAGGGCTGGACTGATCATTCATTGATTGTTATGTCCTTTATCATGCCTGCCCCGTTGAGACCTAACAAACCGGGCGGCATGAAGTTGAATCGGCAATGGAATCGTCTCCTTAGGGAGCCGAGCCGACCCGCACTGCTACCGGGAATTTTTCTAGTGGAGGAGAATGTGGACAAGAGCTATGCATCTTTCTGCCGGCACATTGTATCATCTCTCGATGAGTTAGCTCCTTTACGTAAGGTGAGAGACAGGCCTAGAGGCTTAAATGCCTGGTTTAGGGAAGATCTTGGACAGTATAAACTTCGCTGCAAACAGGCGGAGCGTACATGGAGGAGAGGGTACAGGGAACAGGATAAGGCAGCATATAAAGTGGCCCTGCATGAATACAAGGCCCAGTTAAGAAGTGCAAAAGCTAAGTTCCTAGAAGACACTCTGGCGAAGGCCCCTAACAAATCACAGACCCTGTTCAGGTTGGTTAAGAATCTGTCTGACCCTCCTTGTACAGCGTCAACAATCCCGGCCTCGCAGGAACTGTGCGACTCTCTGGCCCTTGCATTTGAGGAGAAAATCAGGACTATTCTGACTGGACTTATAAGATCTGAACAGTCTGTGCCGCCTATATTCTCTCTTTCGGAGTCTTCCGACAATTCGGGATCCGAGTGGGCTAATAGCGAGGAAGATCTGCCTCAGCTGTCCTGCTTCCCTTTTCCCTCGTTAGAGGAATTTGGTATCCTGGCCAATGGCGTATCCTCAGGGTCACCATTTGATCCAATGCCTCATAAGATCTGGAAGGCCTTTCAAGATGAGCTATTTCCTCCACTTCACTCCATCTGTTGCCAATCATTGACTACAGCGACAGTCCCAGACAGCTGGAAGATGGCAATTGTAACACCTTTGTTGAAAAGGGCTTCTCTGGACCCTCTCTGTTCGGCCAATTACAGGCCGATTTCGCTATTACCATTCGCGATAAAAATTCTTGAGAGATGGGTCACAGAGCTTTATCCAACTTCCTGGAAACAAATCTCTGTCTGGATGCTGTTCAATTTGGCTTCAGACCGGCTCATGGCACCGAGACTGCCTTGGTCACCGTGCTGGATGATCTACGAACGCGAGTCGACAGGGGCAAGTCTGCATTTTTGGTGCTACTTGACATGTCGGCCGCGTTCGACACGGTAGACCATGAAGTACTACTTGGCCGTCTTCGGAGTGTGGGAGTGAGTGGTCTGGCCCTAGATTGGCTCACTTCTTATCTGGACAACAGACAACAAGCCGTGGCTTTACCACCATTTCGATCAGCCACTCGGCAGGTGAATCAAGGAGTCCCCCAAGGGTCGGCGATTAGCCCGATCCTATTTAATATATATCCCCGTCCCTTGGTAGCACTGATAAAGTCATTCGGCATATCAGTCATCAATTATGCCGATGACACTCAGTTGATTTTTTCATTTGAGGGATCGGAGATAATTTCAAGGGACGCCTTTCACCGCTGTATGTCGGCAACAGCAGCATGGCTGCGAGCCAATTCATTGCAATTCAATGGGTCGAAAACGGAGGTACTTTACTGCTCCTTGGACCGAATTCCTCGCACACTACCGGTTGATTTCTGGCCAACTTCTATCCCGGGTTCGGTAGAGGCTGCAGAATCAGCTCGTAATTTGGGAGTCCTGTTCGAACCCAATTTGCAGCTTGATGCTTCTGTAAATAGGACGGCAGCGATGTGTATGGGCCTGCTCCGTGCCCTTCGGAAAATCTTGCCACTTCTTCCTCGGGGATCCAGAGCAGAGGTAGTGCGTAGCTCCATCCTCAGTAGGTTAGACTACTGTAACGCACTGCTTCTGGGAGCCCCGAAGACTCTGGTCCTTAAACTCCAAAGGATCCAGAATATGGCCGCTAAACTGGCCTTGTCTCGACCGCGATCTGCCTCCTCATCGGCAGCTCTGGCCGACCTTCATTGGCTACCGGTCCAGCAGAGAATTGCATTTAAAGTTCTATGTCTTGTTTTTAGGGCCCTGCATGGACTAGGACCAATACCCCTTCAGAATCTTTTTTCCTGGTATCAGGCCGCCAGACCTTTGAGATCCTCCTCGGCGTTCCTGGTAAGGATCCCCAGGATAAACAGAGTGAGGATGGGCGGACGTGCCTTTAGCTTTACGGCCGCCACGGTGTGGAATACTCTACCTCTGGCACTGAGGAGTAGCCACGACCTGCCCACGTTTAAAAGGGACCTTAAGACCCACTTGTTCCCAAGAGTAATGTAGCCTACCTAACAGATGTTTGGATCGGTCTCAGCGCCAGGATGCCCTTTGGGTGACAGTTTGCGCTTAACAAGCAATAAATACATATAACAAGTGGCTTACGTTTTTAAAACGTTTTTTCCATAGCCTGCTTACAGTCCCCTAGAGACTGTCGTCTCCTACTCAGATCTACAATTCTATTGAGTGGAACACACATTGTTTTACCGCAAAAATGCTGATCCATGTCTTTGCTCGACTGATGGATGGGTGTATTTGCACACAATTACATCCACAAATTGAACCATGCCCGCTGTCGTCAAGGATGCACTCACTGATACCTGTTTTGAGTAAATTAGCATGATGGCCTGCGACTTCTTACGCAGGTGATGCACAATGATGATGATAATATCAATTTGTTGAGTGACCTGCTACCTTAAGGGACATTATTATGCTGCATAAATGAAGTCAACTAGAAATCCTCATTAAGGAAGCTGAGAATTTGAGAAAAGAAACATTGTGAGCCGTTAGAATCATAATATGATTCCAATTGAAGTGATAAAGTAAAGCTATTTCAGCTCTTCAAGAATGGAAGGAGAGTGACCAACTTCCCATAAGGGCTTTAAAGATTTTGTGAACATGTAGAAGAAGCAAAGAAGATGAACAAAGAGTATGAGTAGGGAAATAAGGAATCAATTTCGAGCATAACAAAATAGGACCTTGAGTAATGGCATCTCTGTGACAGCGTTTGAAAAGACCTTGCTTTTCTGTAGGATGACAGCGCAATTCCTTTACACTATTAGAGATGTGAGAATGATGAGGACAGTTGAGAAGATCCTAAATATCTGTGTTTCCGAAAGCATCTGGAAGGCCCAAGTACAAGGAATTGGTGTGATCAAGCCATGAGAGAAATATAGCTTGAATCACTGACTTCAACATCAAGAAGATGGATTATCTTCCTGATCGCTTTAAGGCAGATTAACATAGTGTGCTCAAAGTGATTTTTCTGAGTGGAGAATGATAACTAAGAATCAGAATAGATTCTCAGATTTTTTACAAAATTGTTAGGAACAGGAAATGGACCCAACGAAGATGGTCGCTGCCTAGAGTTCCAGGTCTTTGAGGAGCCGCCAAGATTTAAAATTTCAATTTTGGTTTTACTGAATCCAAGTTGATTATGAACCATCCAGTGGACCACCTTGAAGAACGGTGCAGTAGTTTCATTGAGCAAGACTAGGGAACTGGCACAAATGCAGGATGATTTAGCAATGAGTCTAGCCCGGGAGAGAGAGAGAGATATATATATATATATATATATATATATATATATATATATATATATATATATATATATATATATATATATATATATATATATATATATATATATCGTAACAATCCTGACCGCTGTCAACGCGGTTTGAAACAGGCGCAGACCTCTTCTCCTCTTCAAATGGATTAAAGCTTTAAAAATGAAGCGCCATCACACCATGAATCGTGTCAGCAGTGGTGATTATTTATTTTAGCAATTACAGAGCAGACTATGCCTTTACAATAATGTATTTCTCTTCAATAAGAAAGTGTATATGCAAATGTGCGGCACAGCGATGAGAGTTTCCTTCTCTCCAAGCTACGCTAATCTCGTGATGGGGTGGTGGGAGAGAAGCGTGGCTTGGAGTGAAGAAAACGACCATCCATTGGCAAAGGTAGCACTATGGCTGCGCTTCATTGATGACCTCTTTCTTTTGTGGAAGGGGACTGAATCTGAATTTCAAACTTTCTTCAACATACTGAATGACAATGATGTGGGCTTAAAGTTCACTTACTCAATCAGTGCTAAGGAATTTCTGGACACTAAGGTGTATGTGGGTGATAACAAGATAAAAACAACAATACACAGAAAGAAAACTGCCACGAATAGCCTACTACATGGTCAAAGTTTCCATCCTGAAAAACTGAAAAGAAGCATACCATATGGAGAGCTTCTCAGGATGAAGAGGAATTGTTCAGAGAACAGTGAAATGGAGAAGAAATTCATGGAGACAAAAAAACGTTTTGCACAACGAGGATATAAGCATACAGATATCTTAAGAGGGGCATCTGAAGCACGGAAAAAATCGAGAGCAGAAACTTTACTAACTAAAGAGGAGAAAAACCGTAAAGAAAATCAACAAGAATTAAATGAAAAGCAAATAACAATTAGCTAAGAGGAACCACCGCGTATGATCATAACGTTCAATAAAGAAAGCTACAGAATCCAAAAAATCTTGGCAAAGTATTGGCACATAATCCAAAAAGATCCAGACATAGGTAATGATTTAGGTGATCGACCATTAATGGCCTACAGGAGAGCACCTAACCTATCGGATCATTTAGTGCGTAGTCACTTCGAGATCAAGAAACCGGACAATTGGCTAAATGAGAAAAATAAGGGATTCACCAAATGCCATACCTGCAAGGCTTGCAAGATTGGGAAAAACGTAAAAAATTTGAGAGATCCAGCTGGAAAAAACGTTGTCATCAAAGATTATATAACCTGTGAGACCTCACATGTGGTATACATGCTCCAATGTTATTGCGGGAAAAGATACATTGGTAGCACAACGTGCCCTTTAAAAAAACGAATCCTAGAACACACACGGGCAATTCAAAGTGGAGACCATTCATATGCAATGGCAAAACACATTGCCAGCCACGTCAACAAAACCTGGACCGACATTCAATATTCAGGTCTAGCTACGATACCACAACATGAGCGAGGAGGCATCAGAGCATTGAAATTAAGAAGACTGGAATGAAAATTAATTATGAGATTTAAAACAAAACAACCTGCAGGACTGAACGGGGACGAAGAATTATATGTCCATCTTTAATGTAAAATATGCTTTGTTCAAGAAAATGACATTTAACCAACACAAGAGACTTCACGTTTTGAAGTTGCTAAAGACTCAGAGTATGTAAATGGGAGCAGATGTGTAGTATGAGACAATTACTGACTTGGTGATTAGAGAAATGAGATACATATAATTGTTAAACATTAATGCATTATAGGCTATGATCAAGCAGTGACAAGGGCACTCAGCCCTAGTAACGAATCCACACTATACACATCAACATAATTTGATTGCAAATCTTATAGCAATCAAACGAACATTGATAAAGAAGGCTTATTGTATAGCCAAATATGGTATAGTGACACACTGCCTAGCCGCAGCAGACATATCCGAAAAGATATATGCTGCATAAAGAGGTAATATATCGATTAAGGGATGTTTGCCAGCGCTTAACATAAGCAATTACAAATAGGGCACTCAGCCCATATCTGTTTACCACTGGGTAACTCACCGTGGTAAAAACTTGCGATCGTACAAAGATCGCAAATAAAGAAAACTGATGCTTTTAAAGAATAGATCAAAGGGAACATACCCGCGATCGATATAAGCGCTGCACAACCATATCGCCAAACAATAGTTGCATTCACAAATAGCCGGCGTTAACTTTGGTATAATACCATTGAATAAAGTTTTCAACAAAACTTTATAGAAACTACTCATCCCAGTATGCATTGCAAATGTTTAACTGTATAAGTTGGAAAGCAAAAAGGGACAACTGTATAACATTGCCGTGAGAAGGAACGCTACGTTCGAAACGCGTAGGCTATCACAGTTGTGTAATAAACTGATGTAATTTACCAAGCGGAGTGCCAGAGTGATCTTTGTCTTCGTGTTCAATATATATATTATCATGGGAAGGGAGTGCACTGGTTGAATATTGCATTTCTTACTGAAATGGATGGTGCTTCACTGAATATATTATTTATAGAAGGAGCAGACGACTTACTTAGACTGAATAGTGTGAGTTTTAGACTGGAAGAAATCCGATTAACCTGAACATAGTTCCAGGGTTGGCATCACTCTGGTGGTTTTACAAGCAAGTGAAACCCGCCCTTTTATCAATGTTGAGGAATTATTTTGGGGAGTTTAAAGCAGAAGAAATCAAGAAAGCATTCTAAGTGGTGCGAGCCTAGTGGATAGCTGATTTAGTGTCCTTGTTAGCAGAAACATATTTTATCTTAAGAGTCCCCTCATATTGTAATCACCACTGCCCCCCATCAGATTTGCAGGAACACTTAATTACCGCACGTTCCTGCATGAACTGGGGCATACATGGTTGATGGCATAAGGCCCAGGTTAGCTTTAGTGACACACTGAGTGAAGCGTTCTGGAAATCCACTCCTGATTATTAGCAAAGTGCCTTTATTATCATCCGTGTTAAACTCCTTGGTACTTATAGAGTTTGCGAGTGAGTCAGAAGTCATCCTAGTCCAACTCTGCATACGTGAGTCAGTGTGGAGGGAAGCAGAAACTCGTTGTAGATGAAACAATAGAGTAAAAACGAATGCAACAATTGTCATTCCAACCAGGTTGACCGGGATCCATGATGGAAATCTCCGAGAGAGTTGAAAAGATGCTGCATATGACCACCTGAATGTGTGGCCAGTTAGATAATGTTGAGTCAGGACAAGCGACTGGCAGACCACCCAAAAAAGAGGCAACCTTGAGGAGATTGGACCGATGAACCAAAAAATGGAGATTGTCCAGTAGCAGAAAATTGGGTGTTTTGGAGATAAAATTTCCATTGATTTCTGGAATGTCAGTTAGCCCCTCATTAAAAGAGCCCACTGGTGTGGTAGATCAGAAGGCCAGAGATTGTAAAGTTAGGAGAAACAGGATAAGTGGGAGGCCTTGCACTCACCGAAAACAACCTGGGCAGTTCGATGGAGAGAGATCATTCACAAATATTAGTCACACCTCCATCAGTTTAAAGGAGGCAGCCCACTCAAATGTTATAACCCCATGAATCAGAATGGCAAGATCAGGCCCAGATGACTCAAGAAGCCACTAAAAGCAATGCCAGTGTTAAAATAAAGCATGAAGGAAAAGTGACAAGGCATTAACTAAAACATATCTGAAGGAAATGACATCAGGTGAAGAAGAATCGGACGATAAGTTGCAAGGAAGTGTGTGAGTTTACCTGGATACGGCCAGGATTAACATGAATGAGTTCATCCCGTGAACAGCACAAAACTGGGTCTGTGGAACCATGACAGGGTCACTATTCCCCAGTCACAGTCCCTTGGATCAGTTTTCCCTGGACATGATATTGCATTGCTTCAGCCCTTAAAAGGAACTGCAAGCTGCTATGAGGGTGCAGAAGAGTGAGCTTATTTTGTGAGCTTTGTACCGCTTTCTTAGAAAGAGGCTTGTGGTGTTTGTCTAGAGACTAAGGTCTCTTTTCAGCATTTGTTTTGTATCCGTCGCTCCAGAGAACCAAGAGTAGACGATGAACCTCTCCTAGCTCATTTAAGGCAAAGTCCTTCTGTGGATGCTTGCAGCGAGGTCATATTCCAAAATGCATCCAATTAAAAGCTGTTCTTAAACCTGCAGGTTATCATGAGCATTGTTGCCTTTCAGTTGGTGCTGTGAACGGAGTCTGTGCTGATACCTATATCCTCCAGAGCTCCGGTCTCTATTTGGCCTGGCTTTAGTTCCCTTTTCTCGGTGACCATGCTTCATGAGCCTGGTGATCGGTGATGGCCATTCTCTCCAAGTCCCTTCATACAAGGCCGGTCGTTGAGAAGCTCTTCTTGCACTTCAGGGGGATATTGTATCCGCATTTGGCCGCAGAAGCTTCAAATTTCACTGTGGCATGCAAAGTGCTTGCTGACTGCAGAATCCGCGCTACCTTGGTTGGCATTTTTAAAAAATGTATCCAGGCTGTGCGATTTCAAAATTATTATGAATGTGGTCACTTGTAAATGCTGATCCTTATTTTCAAGCTGTGAAGTGAAGAAAGTTTACCGCCTGTGCTTCCATTTGAAATCAGGTCAATGGCACTTGTAAATCTTAGGGCTACTCAAGGAGTGTCCCGGTGCTCCAGGTACTACCACCACTGATCACTACAAAGGAACACGTTAGAAGGCGCAGGTCAACAGCCAGGTCTTTAAACCGTGCTTGAGAGAAGCCACATTCTAAGTGGCCCAAAGATACCGGGCCAGAGAGCTCCAGCCCGCAGCAGCCGGCGCAGAGAAGGTAGGGCCTCCCCACCTCGTCCATCGTGTCGTAGGCACCACCGCTAGCCGTGCACCAGCAGAGCAGAGAGTTGCAGCCGGACGATAGTGCGAGAGTCTCTTAGAGAGATGGATGGGACCTAGGCCCTAGTAACCTCTGTGGGCCAACACCCACCGCAGCATCCCTCTCCCCTGCCTCTTCTTTTGCCTGTACGGCGGTTTCAGGGTGTGGTACCCCCCCACCCCCTTCATGTAAGGGTCAAGGGGCTCTTTGAAAAAACGCCAGTTCAGTCAAAGAATAAATCATTTATTCAGCCCACAGTTCACGACCGCTAGATCTGCCCATATTTGGAATGATAAGAAAGCACAAAACGGTGCTTGACGCTGAACCTTCACAGCTCTTCAAACACTGTTTGGTCGCATGGCTTTCAGCTGCCTTTATTTGTGTTTTCGTTCTGTGATGTGTTTTCCCATTACTCTGCATTGTACTCGACAGATGGGCTTTTAACAACCCTTCTGCCTCATTTTTTTGTTTACATTTCTTTATTAGTTTTACAATTGTTTATACAGCACCGCAATCAAATTATTTGTTTACACATTTTCCCTATAAATGTGCACCATGGTGGTTGCGATAACAAACGTGCTTAGTTACATGAAATACAACTAACAAAGTGAAATAAAAACAAGGGGGGAGGGATGGGGGATAGATACTAAAACCAATAGGGGGAGATGGTGGTGGGAAGGGGAAGATGGTGTCGTATGAAGGGTCTGTCAGGAGCTCATGCTACGTATCCCGACACTTCTCACCGCTCCAGGTGGCCCTCGGGAGGGGCATGAACGTGAAGGGATGGCATCTAAGTTGGTGTTGAGGGTCTGTCCATGCCGTCACCCGTGGCATTCGACCCCTGGGTTAGATCTTGCGTTTCCAAGCGCTCTTGCCATGCGCCCCGCAGGTCAGTGAGAACTGCGCCCCAGGCCGCTGCTATCGGCAGGCACCCTGTGTATGCCCATAGTATCCTCCCGGTGCAGGGCCACCGCCTGTGCCCAGCATATCATAGAATGATACCATGCCTGCGATGATGGGGGTCAGGGGACTTCCAGCGTTTAGTAATAGGCTGCTTTGCCACTATAAGCCCTAAGTCTATGAATCTTGTTGTCACTTTGTTTCTTGCGCCGGCGGTATAGTCCCAATACACACACCTCCCAGATCCAGTCCAGGACTCGCTCTGTGCAGCATGCCAAGTGCATTGTGACGGCCTCCCAATAATTTTTCAATTTGGAGCATGCCCACAGCATGTGTACTAGATCTCCCCCCATCATTTCGCAGCGGGGGCAATGTGTGTCCGATTGAATATTCTATTTATCAAAGCTGGTGTCAAATATGCACCATGTGTTATATAATATATTGTATGATCCTGAAACGAGCATTCCTCTGTATGCGAATGGGGCCTGCCAGTATGGTCGTCCATTCCCGGTCAGTACTTTCTCTCTGTAGGTCAGCATTCCAGCGCTCCCTCAACGTGGTGAGTGGGGTTGCCGCATGCGTCCGTAAGGACCCTGCAAACCATTTAACAAGGTGCCTGCCCGTCCCCATTATGTGAACGTACTCTAGTGTTGGGTGTATTTTTGGTTCCTCCGATATGTCTCCCCAGAGTGTCCTCAACGTTCTAATGAGTGCTGCATGAGCAGGAACTGGCCCATCGGCAAGTCGTACTCATCTACCAATACATCAAATGGGAGTAGGTTCCCATCTTGAAATATGTCTCCCACTGTCTGAAGTCCCGCATCCTCCCACGCACCCAGTCTGTTGCTGTGGTCACTCGCAATTGTCGTGGTGTACCCAATAATGGGATAGATGGCACGTAAGTAGTGGTTGTTCTGGTGAGCCTCAAGACCTGACGGAAACAAGCGTACGCCATGCTCTCTAGCTGCTGAGTTGGTTTGGGCCCCCGTCTTCCTGGGTGGGAAAGTGAGATCACCTGCGTCTGCATATGGTTCTGGTTGTTGCGTGGCTGTGTCAGTAAGTTGTCTCCCACTGAGCCAGCGGGCTATCCATTGCAGCTGCGCTGCTAGATAATAGTGTTCCATATTTGGGACTGCTACTCCGCCACCATCCACGGGTAGGTAGAGTTTGGCAAGCGCCACTCTGTTCCAGCCGCGATGCCATTTAAATTGTCGCATGTCTTCCACGAAGGCGTGGAATACCGCAGGTCTGATATATATCGGTAAATTCACAAAGTGATATAGAAGTCGCGGAAGCGCTACCATCTTTGGGAGTGCTATTCTGCCTATAGTGGTAATAGGCAGCGTGCGCCCAAACCTCATCTGCTATCTGAGCGCCGTTACTGTCCTGGTGTAGTTGCCTTCAAAGAGGTCGGACAGTTCACAATAGATCCGGATTCCCAGATAGCGGAATGCGGATTGCTGCCAGCGTACCGGTGTAACATTGACTGTTAATATCGAGTTGGGGTGGTCCCGTTAAAGGTATAAAGGGAAGATTTACCCCAATTAACACGGAGCCCGAAGACCTCCGCAAAGTCGGACAGCCCCTTAGCTATGGCATCACAAGGCTGCCAGATATCACGTAGATATATTAGGTCAACAGCGTGTGTCCCATCTCCGAGAGGTATGCCTCACTCATTTTTGGTGCTTTGTAACGCTGCTGCCTGGGGTTCTATAGAGAGTGCAAACAGGAGCGGAGAAAGAGGGCAGCCCTGCCACGTACCTCGACCAATTGAGATTGGTTTGGAAACATGTGGGCCTGTCTTTACCTGTGGGGTGAGTATAGAGCAATTTAACCACTCCAATGTAGTTGTAACAACCCTTCTGCCTCATGGCATTGTATCGGTTGTATTGTGTGGAAAGACTGTGCATTGCTCGGGTCCCTTGATTCACAGAGGGGGTGGAATGGTTGCAAGAGGTAGTGAGTCCAAAGGGTAAATTACAATAGTCGGGGTCGGATTGGAAAAGCAGGCACTCGGGCAATGGCTGAGGGTTCAGTATCCGAGTTCCAGCTGTGGGCTGCTTTCTTGGGCAGCCTGGGGGCTGATGTGGGCGGTACCTGTGGTGTTCGGATGCCACCAGCAGCCCAGTGGGTGCCTGAGTGGCCTTTCTGGAGGCAGATGGCCCTCTATTACCTCCCTTTTATCAAAGGGCAGAGGTGTCACTCCCTTTCTCTCGCTGGGCCGGCCCATGCATGTATGCATAGTGAGCAGGGGCAGGGGGGGCCTGAGCAGAAGTGGCCTCACCTGTATTCAGGTGTGTTTCACCAGTGTGAACTAATCCATGCATGTTTTTGTTGTATTTAAGTACAGTTACGAAAACATGTCTCTTTCAGAGACACCCCCCTCCCTTCTCTTTTTATAAAACTTCGCCAAAGCAGGGTTTTACGGATTTTTGACCCCATTACAACCCTGACTATAGTCGGTCATTCCTTACTCCAGTTTCCCCTGCTTGGTGGGGCATGATCCTTCATGGTGCAGCAGACAAACCCACAGTGCGAGGGCTGCACTCACTCTCCCTTCATGATGTACCTGCTGTATTGCACGCCTGACGGACACTCATTCTTTTACACTTATCACCCGCATCAGTGGAGCAGTCGGCTTGCCGTGGGAGTGCCAGTCTGTTAGTGCAAGGGCTGCACTCGCCCATTCTTGATGTATCACTTCTCATCGAAGGCCTCCTGAATCCTTCTCTCCACTTGCCCACAAGAGTAGAGGGTCAAGAGCCAGTGCCCACAGGGTCCAGGAGAAGACGCCAGCGTGTGTAAGGGCTGCCTTCACACTCATCACCAACATTAATGGAGAAGCCTGCATGCTGCATGCATGCTTGGTGAGGAACGCCTGCAGTGTACGTTGTTATTCCTTCACTCTTAGGTACATACATGGGTGGAGTGACAGGTGCCTGTGGACACCAGCAGACCTGTGGTTCGCCTCCCATTAAGGCCACGTGATCATATCTCAGCACCCGCATTTTCCAAATCAAATAAAGGCGTGGGAAAGAGAAACCCTGTAGCTGTGTTCAAGTAGTGCATGAGCAGAACTATGCAGTCTTTGGTTAGATGGTCATATGTGTGCCTGGCTGGCCCTTAGACTAGCTGCTAGGGTGTGAGGGGGCAAGGTGAGCGTATATCTGTTCTTAACAAAGTAGGAATGTGCTCAAATATGTGATGGGCACACTGTCTGGCCAGTCGCTTCCTGCAGAAACGTCCAGCCGTAGATCTTGTATGGTGTTTACTGCCAAACTGCGAGCATTCTTGATGCCTTGGGCTTGTATATCCTCTTTTAATTTTTATTTGTGCTTGCCAAATGCACACAGAAGTTAAAATAAACTATTCCAGGTTGCCATCTCAATATTATTTTCATTTTTCGTTAAGTGTTGACCATGCAAAGATGCGTTGTACACTTAAAATGTCAAAAAATAAATAATCAGACGAGAAATGTAAAATCTCTCGCATTTAATCAATCCAATATAGTGTACAATCTAATCAATTTTAATTGTCACAGAAAGGAATAACCCACAGAAAGCCTCCAACAATCGTTTTTTGAAAATCTGGAAGTTTGATATAGGCTGTATTACTGTGGAAGGGTGCAGGGGGTGGTACTTGATGAGTTTTGTTCTGTGACAGCAGAAGCATCACTAAATGCACCGGTGGAAGTTGTCTAATTGATTTCAGGCGGCGCTTACATGGGGGTGTGTAGAGAACTGCGTTAGTTGAACATTGGAAGGCGCTACTTCATGAAAAGGTAGGTCAGTAGCTGCTTTCTGAAAATGACTTCATTTTAAGTTCTACTATGATTGGAAGGGATTTCTGTGCATTTGAAGGTAAAGGGGAAATAACCGAGCTCCTATCCAGGTTTTTGGTGTTTCAAATGCTTTTAGAGGTAGAGCTGAGGATTTAGCATGCAAGATTATTTTATGTAATTGGAAAGAGTACTCCAAGATCACGATTCAAAATGTAAAGAATGGCTGTTCTTTATTTATTAGAGGAGCTGATAATGTAGCCTTTCTTCATTCTCCATGGAAACCCACAACCGGCCCCATACGGAACGGGATAAACTAGACCACTATCTCAGTAAGATTAAGCCACCATGAGTAATTGTACCGATATCTGGTATATCTGGTATATTGTCATGTAGTGATGAGATCTTTCTTCATCTCTTTCCTGTTTCCTCTTCACTCTCTTCTTTTATTTTATTTACTGACCACAATGGACGTCCACAAACAATTTGCTATGACTATTCTGTAATATCTCTCTATTGTGCTTCCTTCCCATTCTCTAATTCGCCCCATAGAAATCTTTGATATTTGGATATGTGAAGGCTTTGATTTACAAGTAACCATTGTTCTTTGTAACTCTCTTTTATAAAACAAAGATTTTGAAATAAAAATGAGGTAGAGCCGAGAATGCTCGCAGGTGTCTGAAAGGCTTATAGTGGACTCATATCCTCCTTAGAAACACAGGTGTGCTATTGTAGCCAGGTTCCCTATTCATGATATTATAACCTGCTTGTTGTTCTGCCATGAGCAAGCAAAGTGTGAAAAGTGCAAGAGATGCATATAGTCCGTGTGCTTAAGGTCCATTACATTTTAGGATGTTCCATTACGAACCTTTGTAGTTGATGTAACTGATACATAACTTGGGGAGACAGTCCGCAGCGGGATTGAGACGTTCGCAGTACATTAAATGGAAATTCTGGGCGTCTGTCCTTCCATTGATGTGGATTCCGTGTTCTAGAAGGTTAGGGCTGGGTTTGTCTGAGATATTCTGTAATTTGGCTGTTGCTGTCCAGAGGGAAAAGCTGACCGTTGTACTAAAGTCAATAAATACGTCAAGAACATCGTCAAACTCTGACGCTGGCCTTTCAATGGCGACGCGTTGACAGTCTGTAAATCCACTCGCCCGAGTGCTTCCTGTGAACAACTTTTCCAGCGTTCATCATGTGTGTGGTCTGTCATTCTCAATCGGTTTCTCCACCAAGGTATCGCCATTTGCCCTGTAGGCCCTATGTTTCATCCCTTGCTGCATGCCGTATCAAGAGGTTATTTTGTATTTTTGGGCATCTTTTCCATAGTTATCACAGTCACAGTGCTAAGAAAAGAAACTATTTGAGTAACGTTATTTGTAGCTTTGCGTTCATAGTGCTGAGCATTTTTATTTATCTATTATGAAAAACATTACAACTCCTCCTTTAATGGAAATCTCAAGAACACATCCCTTAAATTGGTGGTACTGTCCAGAGGTATTTGAGGCGCACCTTGACGCCATAAATGGTTGAGATTTTCATCTCGAAGAAGGAAAAAGTCCTACTTAATTTCAACTAAAGTCTTAAAGGGAGAAGCTTGTTGGAACGTTGCCATCAGAGGTGGATAAGGTACACACAGGTGAAGAAAGAGGTGGCTGTTGACGGATATGCCTCTGTGTTGAAAACTCTTGATAAATGGTTTAATCCCAGGAAATAAGTTGTGGTTGAGCAGCATACATTTTTACAAAAGTGCCAGTTCTCAAGTGAATCAGTTGAAGACTTTGTGGATGCTTTGAGGACGCTACCAGCCACATGCAATTATCATGATTGCAAACATAAGATAATTAGTGATCTGTTAATTGAGAAACCAAACAAACAGATTCAGGGAATGTTACTATCGACAGAGTATCCTGATTTAGAGACTGCATTAATTTTAGCCACAAGGGAAATCACCAAGACAGGTGTGGCTATAGAGGGTAAAGAAGTAAGACGTATGCAGACAGATGGGCAAACGATGGAAAACCAGGTATGGCTGTAACACAAATGCAGTATGACAATTCTGCACTTAAAGGGATAAATGAAAGTGTAAATAATGTATGTTTCAAGTGTGGCAGTACATCACATTTGGGGAATCCTAAATTATGTCCAACCCAAAATCAATTCACTAAGCTTTTCAAAATGATGTTTAAATCAGGCCAAGTCTCTTCAGACTGGAAGATGGCATCCATCTTGACCCTATTGAAAATACCTAATCAAAACCTTGAGGACCCTAATAATTTCCATTCCATTTCTAGGTTGCCTTTCCGGGCTAAAATAGTATAAAAAGCTATGAACACTCAACTCGGAGTTTATCTTGGAGAACCACTGCTTTGCACCACGCAATACGGATTCCGGAGCAGGCACAGCACGGAGTCCGCGCTGATCAAATCTACTGAGGAAATCAGACTTGCACTGGATGCTGGTGGGAATGCTGCATTGGTACTTTTAGATCTCTGCGGCATTATATACGGTCCATCATGAACTTCTTGTGTACAGTCTATCTGCAAAAGGGGTGCAGGAAACCGCATTAACCCTGCCGCGTTCCTTCCTCATTGGCAGAAAATAGGTGGTCGCCCTGGACTCTTTTGTCTCTAAGCCTTTCTCTCTTCCCTGTGGGGTTCCACAGTGATCTGCGCTCAGCCTGAGGCTTTTCAATGTTTACGTGTCCTCCCTCGCCACACTGACAAGGTAATTTAGCTTTTCACTCACTTCCTATGCAGACGACACTCAGATTGTTGTCTCCCTCTCCAATCAGGACTCTGAAACAGAAAACAGATTCTGTAACTGTATGAGGACGGTTAGCACTTGGATGAACAGTAACTGTTTGAAACTAAATGCAGGAAAAAATGAGGTTGTTTTGTTTGGCAATAACACCTCTTTCTGGACACCATCTGGTGGCCTGGCAAATTAGGCTCCCTACCAATGCTGGTAAGGAAAGCCAAAAACCAGGGAGTCCTTATGGACAACAAGCTCTCCTTTGGAAACCGGGTAAATACAGTGACCTCTCCACATTGTTCACCTTTAGAGTGGTCAAAAAGATTCTTTGATTTCTTCCTTTCGGGGCACAAAAAACAGTGGTGACCGCTTTAGTGATGTTGAAGTTAGACTATTGTAGCGGGCTCTTACTTAACATCCAGAAACAACAATTTCAGAAATTGCAAAGGCTGCAAAGTGCAGCAGCCAGATTGCTTTTTCGAGTACTTAGGTTCAAATCTGTCATGGCCAAAATTCAGAAGCTACATTGGCTTCTGATTAGGCATCGTATCACCTTTACAGCTCTGTGTACTGCCTTTAAAGCCCTTCACAATACTGGTTCTCACCATCTCAGACAGACCCTTAGATGGTATTCACCAAACAGAGCTCTCTGCTCCTCAAATGCAAAAGCCTAAATGGCCCCCAAGTTCAAGAAAGTGAACTAGGGTGGTAAACGCTTTATCTTGGGCACTGTAAAAGCTTGGAAGGCACTGCCTGTTTATATCAGATCATCTCCCAGTCTCTCCATCGTTAGGAAGGAACTTAAAACCTGGTTATTTAACCTCTAGGGATAGTCAGGGACCGTGCTGTTTGGTCTAAGAGCCAGCTCCGGGACACCTCAGGGTAGCCATATGCGATATAAACTCATTTAACATAACATTATATGATGCTGAGGGCAATTGAGGCTGCGCCTACTGAAAGACCAGCTTAGGTCCTTTTTAGGACTTGCGTATCATGCAAAGTTTGTTCATCAGTTTTGTTTACACGAATTTCAGTATAAACTTGAGCATATAACAGGAGCAAGAAATGCTGCTGCTGATTGTGTTCCAGGGTTACCACTGAAGTGAGATCCTCTGGATGGCGATGATGGGATAGATGGTGTTGAGATGGTGTGTGTGTTATGTGCTGTGAGCACTGCATCTTTAAGCTGCATATCTGTCTTGATATTGATCTCTAGACTCAACACTCTATACAATGTAGATGTGTCAAGGTACCTGGGTAACCTGCAAAAGTGAATTGAGAGAATCTCCAGTCTGTTGCTCACCTATTACTGCCTGAGCATCGCCATCTTTCAGTGCCTTGTAAATTATCGTCTGGTCGCTCCCATTCCAGATATAAGGTCTGCCCATCCACAAGGAGGTCAATGTAGGAGAAGCCCATGGACTTAAGAGTAATAACGCTTGATAGATAAATGCTTTCTTGTATAGTTCTCCAGTAGATGCTGATGGACTCATCACTAGACATGCCTTTTTTAGGTCTCGCCTACCCATGCAGCGCATGCGCTGCTCGCGTAAGCGAGACTTATTGTCGTCGGGTAGCTTAGCGAAGTGGGTCATGTGAGGTGCACGAGCTTGCCAAACACATAGGAGACAATGGCTGTGCCCGCTCGCTTTAGGAGACACGCGCTGTGAACGCGTGCGTCTCTTCTCACGCTCCCCCACGCTTTCACTTGCTTTCGCGTTCCCTGTTGCTCGATCCCTTTCACTTTCCCTCACCGCGGCCTTTCAGCACAGGATGTGCACTCATGCGTTTGCTGTGCGGGCACGGCGCTTTGGCACGCTTAGACTTTCTTTTACACTGTTTCAGGCGGTTATAGGTCTGGCGGCCTCTTTTCCGGTCTGCCCCTGAAACAAGCTGCCGCTGAAGTGAAGATGCAAGCCGCCACCAATAAAGTGAAGATGGCTGGCGAGGAGATGGAGAGTCCGAAGAGGAACAGGGAGGGCCTGCTGGTGCTCATGGGAGGAATTGGTGGCGGGGGCCCTCACGTAGCCTGCATCTTAAAGTCGACTTGGGTTACGGCTTAAATGTGCGCGGGCAGTTAAGCGAGGGCGGCCAGCTGTGGAGCCTTGGAGGGGAGCTGTACATGCCATTCCAGCAGCGGCGGTCAGCGCTGGGTGCCGGGACGCAGACATGGCTTCCACCGGGGTGCTCCCCTTCATCAGAGGCGGTGATGTGAGCGGTAACGACTTTAAGGTGAGAAGGGTAACTAACTGCTTCAACCTCTCTCTCTTTCTTGCTAGCTCTTCTCCATTCTCTCTTTCTATATCTCTGCCCTCTCCTTTCTCACAGACTCTTTTGCACTTTAATTCTACCTGTTTTACCCCCTCTTCTCTCTATCTCTTGTATTTATTGGCTCTGTCATACATACACTCACACTTTCTCACCCTCATACATGGACTCCCCCTCAGTGTCAAGTGAGTTTTTGTTACGTATGAGAACTTTAGGCATACCTGGCATTTTATCAAATGGCACGTTTTTTTCTGGAATTTTGGAGCCTATGATTACAATGATAAAAACAAAATTACGAGTGCAGGAATGTCACCTGATGTTGGCTAAAAAACCTGGACTAGGCTAGCCTAAAATGTGACCGTTAGCCTGGGGCCACTTGGTAGATATATCTCTCACATACACACCACACACACTTGTCCTTTCTATCACTTCACACATAACTGTTCTCTCTTTGTCATACACATATGCGTAGACACCCATTTTCTCTCTTACTATGTGCACACTTTCACAACTCGCACACACACACATTCACTCTTCCTCAAACACAGTCACATATTCACTCTCTCCTGTACAGTCCATTTATCACTCTGTCACTCTCTTAAGAGTTCTTTATGTGCATAAAGGCAAGCGGGCACCCCCTTAAACCACTAAATCCTAGCACACATATGCTATCGTTCCTGGCAGAGTTGGGCAGGCCTGCAAAAGTTTAGGGTGGGCAGAGTCTGAATGATGTGATGTGGGTAGGTTTGGCATCATGGTATTCATACCCTGTATATGGGTTCTATGCTTGTTTGTTCGCTCTTGTCCCCTCAAGGAACCGACTGTAAAGGGAGCGGGAAGATAGTGGCTCGAGTGCTGATTGGAGCAAACTAATGACGCAGGGCAGTAACCCGCTTTGGTGAGGGTGGGAAGGGCGTTATTGTAGGTGTTTGTATGCGTTGCATGGTTACTTCGTCCTCGGAAGGTATATACAGAATGCTTTTAGATATTCTTCTCGTGCGTGTGCTTGATCGGAAATACAACTGAACAGGAGGGGTTCTAATGACGTGAATTATTATGTTGCTTTTGTTTTCCACTTTCGCTTTTTGGAGCGAGACCTATTGCCTATGCTTTCCACTTTCGCTTCACATTGGCACCGTTCAGTGTTGTTGATCCCTTCACCCTGACAACGTCGGATGGACTATCACGCGTGCACCCCTGGTTGGCCTGGCAACCGCCAAGTTATTGAGAAGCAAGCCGGGCAGACTTGTGTCATTGAACAAGAAAAGAGGAACTGCCTGCACTGCAGCCAATTATAGTTAGATACTTCACCATATGCATTTTACACCCCCTCCCCACCCCCCATGTTTATCAGGAATAGTATGGGTTTTTGTCGAACGTTTTGGCCATCGTCAGAAATTGTAAACACCTTCATCTCCTCCCCCCACCACGACCACCACCACCACCACCACCACCACCCAATGCGATTTTCAGTCCCAGCATTTTCAGCGTAGTTACTTGGATTTCTATAGGTGTTCGACATATCAAAATAGTAGTCACAAACAATATAGGTAGTCAGAATGTGTGTGTGGCTCTGTGTGTGTGTGTGGCTCTCTGTGTGTGTGTGTGTGTGTGTGTGTGTGGCTCTGTGTGTGTGTGTCTCTGTGCATGTGCGTGGCTCTGTGTGTGTGAGAGAGACAGTCGTGTGAGAGAGACAGCAGTGTGAGACACCTTTTATTTATGTTTTGGTTTTGAAACATAAAAAAACGCATAAAACGCATTGTTATTTGCAATGTCAATAGGTTAAACTCACGTAAATACGTGACCTATTGCATTGCAAATGCAATAGGTCTCGCATTTGCAAGAGATTAAGCTATTGGCATTGTAAATGACAATGCCATTTATTTATCTGTTTTCAAAACCAAAACATACATAAAAATGTTGTCATTTACAATGCCAATAGTTCAAATTTTTGCAAAGGCGAGACCGTTGCATTGTAAATACTTGTTCCTTCTTGTCTGAGTCACCTTCACAGCTAGGACACAGCTAGGAATACCTGAACCCATAAGTCTATTTGTGATAGATTCAAAGTGCATCTCTTTTTCAAGGGGGGGGTGAAATAACCCAAATTCAACTTGCTGTGAGAGGATACTCGTGTTCAAGGGATTAGGATGCTTAAGGGCATGAGGTTCAGTCACAGGAACCGAAAAGAAACCTTGTGATCCTGCTCCGGTCCTTTCCTTTCAGTTGATAACATGTAAAGACTGTTCCATGGAAATGTGAACCAATCTCACTAGAACAGAATGTACTTTTGTAACTGTTTTGAAAAGTTAAGAGTAATTAACAAATCTCGCGTGAAAGAGAATGCGTCGCGGTCCTCGGGGGCTTTACTAAGGGATGGTAAGTCTGTGCCGACTCTGGGCTGGAGATCAGTCTATTTATTCCAAGCCAGTGCGAACAATGCCAGGAGATTCATCCATCAGTGGCTGTGGCCCGCAGTCCAGCATTTGTCACCGTTCACTCGGCTCGAGGCCAGTTCTGCACCTTTAGAGTAAAGGGGCGAATTCTGCTGCAGCCCTCCACCAGTCTCTGGCAATTTGCTTCGGTGAAATCAACCTTGTTTAGAGTAATTCAGAGAGATTTTTAAATGTATATTTGGCGTGAGGTCCTTACCAAACTCCTTTACCCTCCACTGTAATTTCTTATGTTCTCTTACCTTTCTTTTCTGACTAACAAGACGAGAAGTTGACATTCTGTTAGATTAATAGATTCCAATCTCGTGGTACATGAAAGCATATAAAATATTTTCTGGTTTCCTGGACTATGAGGCGTGTTTCAAATGTCCTATTGGAGGAGAATGTCCTACTGTTTCCTAAAGCATGTGCTAGTATCTTTCTATTCTGCATGTGAATGAATAGTGCTTTGAGCCTATTTCGATGCGCTATACCTGCGGACAGTGGGCTCTGGAACTGCGAGTCCAATGTGGGCACATGTACAGGTGGACTTGTCTCACTGTAGAAATGGAGAAACCACTATCCTGGAGGAGCCCCAGAGGATGTGATTCAATGAGGTGGAGAAGTGACCTCCCGAGCATTGGGGTCAAAGATTGTGGCTCCATGGGGAGGATGCCATAATTACTATCTACAGACTACATTTAGAACCCCACAAGACAAACCGGACCGAGGAAAGAGTCTCCCTTCCCTTATAAAAGACTTAAGCCCCCCACCCCCCAAAAAAACAAGCATTGGAAAAGCCTATAGATTTGGCTTTGTCAATACTTGTTTTGTTTTGTCATGGTTTTTGCAAAACTTTATTTTTGGTGAAGCTCCCAGGAACTCCTAAATGCTAAGAAATAAATTGTCTCAAGCAAAATATCTTTATGGTCTCAAAAAGCCTACATTGCTATCGTCGTTCCTAGCATTTAAGGCTGTAGTGGGTTGGATGAAGAAAGCGTCTGTAAGTAAGTATATTTTACATATCATTTTAGTAAAATGAAAAGGTCTTGGCTAACGTCAGACATAAAAATGCTGAATGCTCTTTAGTGAGTAATCTGTAGAACTAGCAGTTGATGGAGTTCCAAGTTGGGTTCTATTAAAAAATAATTATTTTTTAAAGCAGCCTGTGTTTCTTAAAAGAACATGTGTTGCTTGAAATAATAAAAAAAATCTTATTTAGAAAGGCAGAAGGGAGCACTGTCAGTTCCCTCCCCTCCCCCCGTGGCTTCTCAACACGATTTCCATAGGGAGGCAGCCACATTGGACAACCTTTCTTTTGTGAATTGTTACCACCTTCTTTGAGGAGGCTGTAACAATTCAATGGTTCGCAGTCGCATTTATACTCACAAACTGTTGAAATATCTTATTGGGATTCTCAGTTAGTAGAGACGTCCCTTTCACACCTCCTCCTCCTAATTGTGATTCGAAATATGTCACAAAACCTTCTTTCCAATTAGGAAAGGGTTTTCTGATTTGAAATGAGGTGTGGGAAGTACTAAAATGTCATGTTGTGGTTGCAACCCCTGCATTAGACCCTAAAATGTACCTAGAAAGGTGCAGCGAAATGTTGTAGGATGTGTATATTTTTGGGGAGATTAAGGCGGAAAGGCTTGTTTTTTACCATTTAAATCTAAAAACAAACTTTAGATTGATTTGTTTATTTTTATGCCAACAAATATTCACCAATCCCTGTTCAGTGACACATTGAGTGGTGTGTATCAGATCATTTGGTGGATTAAAGTCTGGCCACAGTGTTTCCTTCAGGTCTAATATTTCCTGCTTTGCACTGGTTGAACAGTTGATATTTAAAGTTATGAGAGACATTTCTTACAATCGAGACTTTCACCCGATCTCTTTTGCTTTTTCACTGTTCTTCGTTTTTTCATCGAAGGAAAAGGCTGAGGACCTCTATTATGAGGTCGAGGTAAATTGCTCCAGAGTAAAGGGTTCTCTTGGAGTTCACATCTGGCGATAGCAACATGATTTTTTCATGAACATGCATTCATTTTAGAAATGTTTTTTTCTGAAATTAATTTGCAAGGGATACTTGTGAACGTAAGTTAAAAACGTATGTTTCGATGTAAAACAACAATTTGGTGGTTTCCTTAAATTTACATTTTTGTAAATAAAAGAATTATTAAATATACCAAATAAAACTGTAATTAAAAACCCTGTAAGCACAAGAAGAACTATTGTTGAAATCTGAGTACTGATCGCAATTTACCCATGGATCAACAAAAGGGCATTCATTGGAGGTGTTGTTTCCATACAACACTAAGATTTGGTGCCAACCTTGTGCGAAACACATCACTGGACTTTGTGTCTGGCTCAGTGCACAGGCCCCATTAAGGAACCAATTGGCGCGTGCCCATATTTTCCTCCCATACGTTTGTGAGATACGGTTTCAATGCTGTGAACGTATTCAGTTCCAATTTCCAGTTGGGTCTTGCACAAAAACAAGGCAAATGCTCGTTGCCAAAGTTGGCCATGCAGTTTTGAAGCTTTGGGCTCTCGCCCTTTGAAATGACTGCTGAAATGTAGAGCCGCCTGGGGACCTACTGTCCTATCAGGGAGGGTGGAGGAGGGAATGAGGCACTGCAAGGCATGTTGGGAAGGAGCAAACTTTGAATAAGGTGACTATTCTCTAATGATCCTGCTGCGTAAGCAGATCTGACTCAAAGGCGCGCTTTGTTAGTTGATCAATGACCCTCACGAGAAACAAAGCTATGGCTTTCACATTCCCCGTCCTTCATCAGAGGCCCTAGTACAGCCCCCCTTGCCTGGGCTGATTCTGCTGCACCTGTTCGTCGATTGAGAATTTTCTGCTGGATAGAGTAGCGCGTGAGCAGCGACTCCAGGTCATGTGACGGCTTGGTCTCCTTAGAGACAACAGCAGCGTAGTGCATTAGGATGCTCGTTCAGGAGAGGAAGGAGGAGGCAAGCGCTGCTGAGCACCAAGGTTTGCTTTCCTTCGCTCGCCTTTCTGCTTTGGCGTTTTGAGGCTGTTGAGACCATTGGATGTTGGGCGGGCTGCTGTGGGAAGGCATGGCGCTGATGGACAACTCTAGACCTCTTGGGTTTTCTTCCTTTGCTGAAAGAGCGGGCTTTGATACTACGCTTACAGCTGGGCTGTTGTAGAGTGGGATTGTACCATTGTCTGTGATTTGTTTACAGCTTTTGTTAGAGCGGAAGGCGTCCATGGAGGGAAGCGGCTTCTAGTCTTTCAACGCTCTCTGATTAGTGACTTACTTAGAGGCCTTTGAGTCTTTGTTTGACCTTTGTTCTCTAGATCCTCCCTGTGAGCAGGAGCTGGTCAGTCTGCCTCTGTTCATGCATGCATTCCTTCCATAGTTGGCTGCAGGCTTCCTTCTGCTCTGCTGCTCTCATACAGCTCCAGCTGAGAGAGTGTGTGTCCTCTGGCCATTCTTCCCCTGCTTGAAGCACATGTCTGTGGCTCGTCGGGTGAGTTTGCACTAGTTCCCAGCGCGCTGCACACTAGGATGGGCTCTCTGGACACATTAGTAGGCGAAGCGCAGCTGCAGCACTTGACATTCCACGGTAGCTGAGCAGCAACTGAGCTCCAGGAAGTGCAAAGATCCGACTTCCTCGTTCTCCGAGGCACTGAGGTACTGGGCGCCTGTGGCTCTCGGCGTCGAGAAGCTCTGGGGGCTCTCATGATGTGAGTACTTGCACCCTCTGCTTGCTTCACTTTCTAACTTGTGCTTAGTTTGCTTCTGTGATCCTCGCTGTCCCCCTTGGTGATGTCTGATCTTGCTCGTGGTGTGTGTGCTGTACTTGTGCGTCTGCCTCGGGTGGGTCTGCATCAATCTCTGTGACTGTGCCACCCTGGCAATGCCCCTTGAGGTGAACCGACCCCCTGTCTGGCAGGCTCTCGTCCGCTCTTTGCTCCTCGTGCATCTGCCCCAGCCCCTCCAGCGGAGGCCGTGCAGGCCCCTGCATCATTTGCATAACTGGCCCTTCTGCTCATTAATCCTTATCTCCGTGGGCATTGATTGGTTCCTCTGCTCCTCGTGGAAGGCATTGATAAGCAAAGCTGCCGCTGCGCTCGCAACATGTGTTTCTAAAATCATTCACTGTGAAATCTACAGAATCGATCGACTCCTCGACAGCATCCGTGGAAGCGCTATAAATAGGCGCTGTAAATAGACTCATCAGCTGTCACTTCAGGGCATTATATGTCACTTTCCGTCATAGCTCCATCAAAGGGCGCAGCATTTCTTTAGGACCAGGGCGCACAATGTTTCATTTCAGAATATATATATATATATTACTGTGGTAATCTTGCATTTAGAACGTGAAATGAGCCAACACTTGACACGTGGATGTTTTATGTCCAGAACAATGAGTAACAACCTGTTGCCCTCACACAAGTTGATGATTGAAAGACCAGGCTCTTTTAGAAGTGAAAACATAGTAATCATGGAACTGCCAGGCTTTGTTTTAAAAAAAAAAAACACATTTTAAGTTTGAACTCCTACCATAACTGTTAATCCATGCTATATATATATATATATAACAGATCTTCTAGATACAGGCACCACCCTTTTCACATATGTTACTCGCGTCTCCAGGATTTACGTAGGATTTGACAGGCAGAAGACTGGGAAAGGGTGGGTCGGTTTCTGATTATCCAAAGAGTTCCCGTGTATCCCGCACTTTTTGATCGGGAGTTACCATCCAGCTGTCATCCCATCTCCAGGTTCCCTCTTTCTTGGGAGGATGGCCTGCTGTCATGGGTCAGTTGCTTGTTGTGATCAGCCTGTGGGCACTGGTCTCGCTTTCATGCAGGTGGCACAGACTTAGATGCTATTAGGAGTGCATTCCTGTCCGCGTGCTGGGTGACAGGGTGCTTTACAACTCTTGTAGCTTGTGGGTGGCCAAAGAGTCCGTAGTTTATTTTTAAGGGGCAGACTGAGCTTGGCAGTATCGTGTTTCACTAATTTGCTCTCTTTCTGGACACTTGCTACTAGTAGTTCTGAGTACTGGATGAACAGACGCCTATGCAATAATGACTTCCAAAGGGTTGATTCTCTTAGCTGCGAGGCACTCACAGAATACCTGGATGTTTGTTTTCTAAGGAGACATTAGCTCAGGGTATGAAATTCAGAGGGCACTCCAACATCCCTTTGGGTGGATCGGAGCCTGCTTGCAGCGTCATTTCCTGCAGCGGGATCCCTCAGACAGGATTCCTGCCCTAACTGGGAGAAATGTGACCCTCCTGATGGATCCCTGTTGTGGGTGCTGTCTCTTGATCAGGTTGAAGCTTCGCTTTTGGCATGCTCGAAATCTTTGACCTTGAGCCTGTGGTCAGTCCATCTGTGACCAAACCCCACTGTGATGTCAGTCTTGGCCATTTATCAGCTCCTGCTTGTGAACAAATAAAGTCTTTCTCAAGGTCCCTGTGTGAATGTGTTTCAGGACCAGGTACTTCCAGGGTGATCTCAGGGACTTGACACGATTGCTGGATTACCCAGGTCCTCTCTGGAACCCACAGTGCTGCTTTCCAGGTAATGTGTACAAACAAGTGTGAGTTTTATGCCAAATTCCGAAAGTCCCAGACTTCCCTTATTGGCCAAGTCATCGTTCCTAACCTTTTAATGTATGTGGAGTCCTCCTCCTGAACCACAATGGGAAGGTAGGGACCCCTTCCTAAGCAATTTCAATGCGAGCAGGGGAATTGTCCAAGACCTGCTGTTTGGTAAGAAGGGTTTTGTTTAAATCAGTCAGGAGGCCGTTGCAGTAGTCCAGCCTAGACAACACTAGAGCTGAGACTACTGTTTTCTGATGGTCAGACGGTATAAAACAAAGGATTTTTCTTAGGATTTTTAAGATGAACCATATGGTTGATATGATTGAACTCACATGATTAGAAAACGAGAGAGTTGTGTTGATGAGAACTCCCAGGTTCCTGGCCTTGCCAACTGGCATGAGCAGAGGGCCAAGATCACTGGGCCACTAGTCAGAGGACCAATGGGAAACATCCCTGCCAAAAAGAATAACCTCCGTTTTATTGGAGTTCAGTTTGAGGCAGTTTTCAGCCATCCACTTACTCACCTGTCTCATACAGGCATGAAAGTTGTGAATGGTGCTTCGAGGGTCCTCTGAGATGGACACTATAATCTGCGTGTCATCGGCGTATGACACCATAGTGAAACCGAAGGATTTGATAAGCCTGGCGAGGTGAACTACATACAGGTTAAAAAGGGTTGGGCTGAGTGAGGAGCCCTGTGGAACTCCGCAGGGAAGAGTAAAGCTTTGCGACCTTGCACCATCCATTTCTACAAATAATTCACGGTTAGAGAGGAAGGATTTGAGCAATTGTAGGGCGGTGCCGACGATGCCTATTTCTTGAAGGCGGCATAAAAGGAGACCATGGTCCACTGTATCTAACACTGCTGATAGATCAAGAAGGATCAGTGCAGCCATGTCTCCTTTGTCTACCATGCACCTAATTTCCTCTGTGGCCTTGATTAATGCAAACTCTGTACTATGGCCACAAAGAAAGCCTCATGGAAACAGTCCAGCCCGAACTGCCAAGCCATGCCTTCCCTAGACCGGAAACAAGCATCATGGGACTGGTTTCGGGCTAACTACCCTCATCAGCCAGGCTAGCCTGAATCCAGTGGCAAAGTGAGCAAGGGACCCACGTCTGGGCATTCACTGCCAACTTAGGGCGAACAAAGCAAATACAAGGAGATGATGGACGGAGCGCTGAAACTTTTTAAACACTCACCCCCAGTCACAGATCTGGGTTGAATCCATCATCATTCTTTAGTTCACTTCGCCACCCCAGTTAAGACACAGCTATATGCAAATCATTTTTTACCCTGTGCCTCATAGGAACAGTCCAGCCCGAACTGCCAAGCCATGTCTTCCCTGGACCAGAAACAAGCATCCTGGGACCGGTTTCTGGCTAACAGCCCTCATCAGCCAAGCTAGCCTGAATCTCTTTTGCACATGTAGAATTACAACAATTTTTTGTAAAGTTATATGTGTGTATATCTCCCCTCAGACATAAGTTATGGGCATCACGGGATGAGGATATCTGCAAAGCTGAGTGAGCATCTTGAAACTCTTAAGTTTTTCCCTATTCCTAAAATATCTGTATATTGTTTACCACCCTGATAGATCTGTTAAGCGAAGGAGTACAGCTGTTTCTATTGTGAAAATGGGGAGAGGAGACATCTGCAAAGTTGGTTATGGGATAGGAGAAAAGGACTCGCATTGGGGGAAAATTATTTCCTCTTAAGGATAAAAAGAGAAAAAAATCCAGCGAATGCACTTGGGCATTACACCATACAATATGGAAATGTACATTTCTTATGTATCCTAATGCATACACGGTTAAGCACGCTTAAACTTATTCTTAGTGCATTATCATTCTAGCAAAGGTTCCTTGCGTGATTTGAAGCTGTTTGCCTTTCGTCAGACATCACCGTTAACTTGTAGCGGAGCATAAGTGCATCACAAGCACTGACCAAAATCCAATAGGAGAGTTTGATGGCTCAGTGCTCCGCCCCATACTCAAACTATTCTTACTCTGACTGGAAATTGTTCTTCACCTATTTTACCAAGTGCTGCTATGACTCTCATTTCACCCTTTAGTGGAAATTAGTTAATAGACTTTTGGTATTTGATATCTCCCTTGGTTAGCTCTTATCGCTGCTGTATTTTGATTGTTCATGCCTCCATCACTTATCACCTCTAGTGGATCTTGACCTCATGATTGCATTAAAATGCAAAAGAAGATTTTACAGAAAAAAACGAAAACATTAAAAGTAAAAAATATTCTGCTTAATGTAATAAATTGAAACATCAACTGGAAAAAATATGAATAGATTTAAGGAAAATATTTTGTAAAGGAAATAAAAATGTAAAGTGTCATGCGGAAATGTCCCTACTTTCCCCATTACTTTTCAAACTGTTGCAATACTCGGATCTAAGTAACCGTACTCTGCCCATCGTGTTTCATGCCCTAAATAACTAACAAATATTCTGCGGCTTTATTCTTACTAACAGGAAATTATTTATAGGTCCGACTGCGGAACCCAACTAACAGACCTCACTTTTGTTTGAGCATAATTGGATAGATGTGTGTGTAATCTTTGGTGGAATGCTTGCCATTAGAAGCTTTTCATGCGTTTTTTTGTTTGTTCAGCTATTGCAACATTCATAAATGGCCGCCTGTAAGAAGCACCTTTTACTTCTTGCAGCTCCTGAGGGCTAGCTTCTAAATAACATTTGAGAATCCTTTCCGGCTCACCGCTTGGCTGAATCAGTGCCTGGCTGTAATTTGTAGTTGATGGCACACACCTCATCCCCACTGCACTGCTCAGATTATGCAAGAAACTAGTCGGGTTGTAATTTAATTATTGACTGGCCTCCTTCATTTTGTGATTTAAAACATTTCACTGGATTTTTTTACTGCAGTAATGTGCATATAGTGCAGTTTCCAGCCACTCACTGATACCATTTGTTTTTGCAATAAATGCTTTACAGTTATCACAATGAGCCACATTGCAATTCAGAATGGTCTTTCTTAGACTTGTCAGCTGTGTTTGACACAGTAGATCACCGAGTCTTAATAACTAGACTTGGTGATCTTGGTGTCAAGGATTCGGTGGCAAATTGGTTTACATCCTTTCTGTCACACAGAGCCCAATAACTTACACTGCCTTCCTTTAAATGTGCAGACTCCGCTCTGTGGGGTTCTTCAGGGCTCCGTTGTATTTCCTCTCCCACTCAATCTCTGCCAATCCTTTGGCTCACCTTTTATAGTCTTGTTGGCTATACTTTCATCATGCTTTGCTGATGATCCACAGATTGTCCTGAAAATCACAAAAAATCTTAGTATATTTTATCCTCATTTGTACCACTATCTTGCAGCTGAAGCTAAAACCAAACTTTGAAAAAAATTGAAATATTGTTACCATTCGCTTGTTAGTCATTTTGGAATTTCCTTTTTGTCCACAGACGCAACCCATACCATTATCATGAGTGAAGAACTTGAGTGTTAAGACTCACTCACAGCTAAGTAGGAGAATATGAGAGGGTAGTGGCAGAAGGGAGGGATAGTGCAGAAGTGTTCCGAGAAGGGAAAGTAAGGTGGACGGTATGAAAAGAAGTAATGAAATGAGGCAACGATGAACAGCAGACTATGTTGAGAAAAACTAGTAAAACCAAAACAGGTGACATTTATTCCATAACATGTAAAATACGGGTAAAGCTTTGAACTTGAGATTGAATTTGGAGAAGTTTAATCACTGAAAAGGAATTGTGCAAAGCCTGGTATTTAGTCATAAACACAGGCAGAGTTTGTTTTGGTAAGAAACCCAGTAGAACATAGAAAGAAGTACCATCAATCAATCAATCAGCATGTGTAGAGCACAACACTGTTACCCCTAGCAGTGTTTGGGTGCTGTGTCTCCTTCGAAGAGCCAGGTTTTGACCCTCTTTCTAAAGTCTGCCAGTGAGGTGGCTGTATGGAGCTGAAGGGGAAGGTCGTTTCAGGTCTTGGCAACAATGAAGGAGAAAGAGCGTCCCCGCAGAGGCTGTGACGGATGCATGGTTGAGGGCGAGCGAAGGGGAGTGCAGGTGTCTAGCGCGTTGGTGGAAGTTCAGTTGATGATTGATGTAGGCAGGTCCTAGGTCGTGGAGGCCTTTGTAGGCATGTGTGAGGATCTTGACCTGCCACTCTCCTGGAGGAGGAGCCAGTGGAGGTCTCTTGGGTGGGTGGGGGGGCGATGTAAGTTCATTTGAGGAGGTCCAGGATGAGTCTGGCTACAGCGTTCTGTGTGGTCTGGAGTCTTCTGAGGAGCTGGGTGGAGATGTCGACATAGAGGGCAATGCCGTAGTCGAGATGGCTGGTGACGAGGGCCTGATTGACTCTCTTTCTGGTGTTGGTTGGGATCCATCTGAAGATTCTGCGGAGCATGCAATTTGTGTGGAAGCAGGAGGAGGCAATTGCATTGACTTGTCGTTTCCTGGTCAATTGGCTGTCGAGGATGATGCCGAGGTTGCATGCATGGTCAGTCGGTGTGGGTGTAGGTCTGAATTCTGCAGGCAACCAGCTGTGGTCCCATGCGGTTGTGTTCTTCCTGAAGATCAGTACTTTCGTTTTGTTGGAGGAAGTTGTCTCTCATCCAGTTGGCTACGTTGGTAATGTATTGCAGAAGTTGGTTTTGGCGTTGGAGGCAAAGGGGGTAATGCAAATGTTGAATATGGTGGGGCTGAGGGACGATTCTTGTAGTACGCCTCATATGATGTGTTAGGGGGCGTGGGTGAAGGGAGGCAGTCGGATGCTCTGTGTGCATCCTGTAAGGAAGGAGGCAATCCACCTGAGGGTGTCTTGCTGTATGTCTGTGTTGATGAGGGTGTTGTGGAAGACAGTGTAGAATACCGCGGAGAGGTCGAGAAAAGTTATGATGTCGTCTGTGGCAGCAATCAGTGCGGTCTCAGTGCTGTGGTTGGCACAGAATCCTGATTGTGAGGCGTCCAGTAGGTGGTTATGTTCCAGGGATTCGAGGAGCTGCTGGTAGATGGCTTTCTCAAGTACTTTGGCTGGGTAGGGGAGAAAGGAGATCGTACAATAATTTTTGAGATTGCTGGGGTCAGCAGAGGCTTTCTTTATGAGGGGTCTGACGTATGCGTGTTTCCATCTCTCTGGTTACTTTATAGTTGGAGATGCAGGTGAGGATGCTGGTGAGTTGTGTGCTGTTTGGCTCGGTTGGAAGGTTGTAGTGGTGGTGGGGGCAGAGTTTGGTGGGCACCCCAGAGTGGATGGAAGACATGAAGGCTGAGGTGGTCAGGGCAGTGAGCGGAGACCAAGTGTTAATGGTTTGGCTGCTGTTCGCTGGTTGGTAGAGGTCGTTGGGGTAAGTGTGGCGGGTTGGAGGTTGAAATTCTTATAGATGTTGGTGATCCTGCTGTGGAAGTTGTCTGAGAGGGTGTCGCAGAGTTCTTGGGTGGGGTGGATGGTGTTCCTTAGGGCTGTTTGGTAAGAGAATTCTTTGACTATTTTGACGAGTTCTTTTGTGTGGTTGGCCGCGGAGTTGATGAGGGTGGTGATGGTTGCTTTTTTGGTCTTGGCTTCCTTGATGTGCCAGTGATATTTGCTGAGGGCTGTTTCGTGAGCTGCTCGGTCAACAGGGTTATTGGTGGTGCGCCATCACTTCTCCAGTTGGTAGCAGTTGCGCTTGGTGATCCTGAGTTCTGGGGCGTATCAGCTGGCATGTTTGGAGGTTTTGTTGGATTTCATAGGTTTTAGCGGGGTGACACTGTCGGCGATGTTGGTGATCCAGGCATGGACGTTTTGGATGGCCTGGTCGAGGTCTGTTGAGACCTCGCGTTGGGAGGTGGTGAGGGACTCTGACCACTGAGTTTGGGTGACTTTGCTCCAGCTGCAGTGTTGGGGGGGTGGGAGTGGGAGGGGTGAGAATTTGACGCCTGTCGATTGTTTGCTGGGCATCAGTGATGGTGAAGCTTACGATGGTGTGATCAGATAGGACGAGTTCTGTGGTGTGCCTGAATTTTATTTTGTCGTTGGAGGAGAAAATGGGCCAAGTGTGTGTCTGGCTTTGTGCATGGTTTCAGTAACCTGTTGGGTGAGGCCAATGTTGTTCAGGTTCTCCAGGAGGGGGATGGAGTTGACCTTGTTGGGGGTCATCTGTGGAAGTTGAGGTCACCGAGTGGGATGTAGTGGTGAGAGTCAGTTGCTTAGGGGGCGATAAGGTTGGGAATGGCACCGCAGAATATTGCTTCGGGTCCCGGGGGTCTGTAGGCGAAGGTGCCTCTTATTTTGGTCTTCTTATCAGTTTGTAGTAGGAAGTTGAGGTGTTTCATGAGAGGCATGGGGTAGTCATTGGTGATGGTGCATTTGGTAGAGCCCTTGAAGGGGAAGGGGATGGCGATGCCTCCGCCTTGTTTGTTGGCGCGATCTCGGTGTATCATCTTGTGTCTTTCAGGATTGGCAGTGGTGATGTGTGGATTCACGGATGTGTTGAGCCACATTTCGGTGATAAAGGCAACACCTGTGGCGAGGGTGGTGATGTTATCTCAGAATTACATGGCATGTTTACAGAGGAAGCGGGTGTTCAGCAAGATACAGTGGAGCGATTGTGGGGTGTTCTTGATCTTGTTGGCAGGAGTGGTGCGGGATCTTTTGTAGGTTGTGTCGCATGAAAAGTGGCAGTGTCGGCAGGTGAAAGGTCCTTTAGCGGATAGTGTGGAGGAGGAAAGATGCAGTTGTTGTTTCCGCATCTGGGGTTTAGGTCCGGGAGTTCCTTGGCAGTGTAACGTAAGGTGGCGGGAGTGGTCCTGGCGCTGGACGTTGTCCAACTAGCGGTGCGTTGGAGGCAAGCCTGCTGCACGATGTGCGAAGGCCTCCATTAGTGGTCCTGGTGGGTGGTCCAAGTGGTGCTGGGCGAGGTCCCAGGGCGAACAGCATGGGGTCCAGGACAGCAGGCAGCGCAGAGACAGTTAAGGGGGAGTGGCAGCAAAGGAATAGGTACAAACTGCAGTGCTGGGGCAGTGCAGGGAAAGCATGCAACGCAGGGCAAGTGGCAGCGCAGGGACAGGGGAAGAGGCAGCGCAGGGACGGGGTTGCGGGCACAGAATTTAAGCTGAGGTCAGGCACAGGAGGCCATGAAATACGTTGTCACAAACCACAAGAAAGTTTGACATTTTGTTTTATTTAAGACATTTTGCCACATAGTGAAAAGGAAGTTTGTGGACATCTTATAATTAGCACTAGAAGTTACTTAAAGTGGACTGGACAGATGTTGGGAAACATACAGCTGGCTGAAGTTGTTGTTACACTGCCTCGTGTTAGACATCTCCCTGATGCGAGCAGTGGACCTTTACAGAATGACTGTAAAAACTCTACTAGACACCCCAAAGAACTACAGTGATCTAGTGAGGGTTCCGTATTTAGTAAACATGTACAGTCTCCTTCAACGCGGCTCGGTTGAATGTCCCCTCCCTCCAAAGCTTTTTTTTAAAACAGTCAGCAGCAAACCTTCCTGCATGCTCCTCATTTTAGGATGCTAGCCTTTTAAATTAGGATATACTTCAAGTCTCCATATTTTTGCATTTAAGACATTGTGTTGATCGACCAGTCCACCCACAGTAAATTTAGATCACATCACTCGCCATAAAATCACTCCACTGGCTGCCTAGCAGACAAAGGATTGACTTAAACACCTGGGTCTGGTACTAAAATCGATATCTGATGCAGTCCCAGGCTACCTATCCTATGCATTCACTCTATATCAACTAACTTGGTGCCTTGGGTCCTCTGTCATCCGTCTCCACCAGCGCCCGCCTACACTTACACAGACAATGTAAGGTAATATCTCTGTGCCACCAAGAATTATCTCTGTGGCACTCACCTCCACTGCATCTATACAGTGAACCTTAATTCAGCTATTTTCAATAGCAACTGAAAACTTTCTTCATCCAAACATTTATTATTGAATTACTTGAATCACACAGTTGCCCTGCTCTTGACATTCTTCTACCTGCTCCCAGCCCTCTGCAGTATCCTTCAGATGTAGGAGCGCTTTATAAAAACCTGAAAACAATAAAGAGGTGGCCTGCAGAATTCAGACCCACACCGACCACGCACACACCTCTGCATCCTCCTAGAAAGCCAACATGAAACGACAAGTCAATGCGGTTGCCTCCTCCTGCTTCCACACTTTTTGCATGCTCTGCAGAATCTTCATATGGATCCCAACCAACAACAGAAAGACCGTTACTCAGGCCCTTGTCACCAGCCACCTCGACTACGGCAATACCCTCTAAGCCGGCATCTCCACCCAGCTCCTCAGACCAAACAGAATCCTGCACCTCCCCAAATGAACCCACATCAACCCCCACCTGAGAGACCTCCCAAACCAAGAAAGATGCCAGTTCATGCTTCTCATGCACGCCTACAAAGCCCTCCATGTCCTAGGGCCTGCCTATCTCAACCATGGACTGAACTTCCACCAACCCGTCAGACACCTGTGCTCTTCTTCACTCACCCTCACACACACACACACCCTCATCCATCGCAGCATTAGCCACTCCTTCTCCTACATCGCTGCCAAGACCTGGAACGACCTTCCCCTCCAGTTCCGTACAGCCCCCTCGCTGGCTGACTTCAGAAAGAGACTCAAGACCTGGTTGTTCGACAAAGACACATCGCCCAGATACCCCTAGGGGTGACAGTGCTGCACTCTACGAATGCTGTTTGTTTGATTGATTATGGAGAAAGGTGACCAGAGGGTGGAGAGTGGTAAGGTTGTGAAGGGACAGGGCTAGAGGATGTTAGAGCGTCAGGTAAGTTAAAAAATAAACTGCTGTCAAAGTACAAGAGAAGAAAAGGGAGAGGAAAATAAATAAATAAACAAATAGGGGTTGGAATGAGGTAAAGTAATAGTGGAATTCCATGAGCGAGGAGGATAGAGAGAGGTGTCGGCAGCAGTGAAGGGGAGAGGTAGAAAAAAGGAGCAGCAGGTCTGACGCAAAGGCTAATAGGCCGGGAGGGGGGTGTTTCGCTATAGACCAATTTATAAATTATTGTGTTGTACTCGAGAAGAAAACTATTCCAAACTTGAGTTTTGGAGCGAAGACATTCAGTAAGCTTATATTGGTTGGTGTGGCCATTCATATTCATCTTGACATTTTTAAGGAAACTGATTAGGCCGAAAAGGGTAGTCCAGGCCCATTTCTACAAGATAGTTTTATTGAATCACTTACAGCTATTTGGGACTATGCGGTCATTCATCCAGGGAAGTCTTTTAGGTAACCCGTGTTGCTTCCAAAACTGTGATTTTTTCTTGTTGCTGATTTTTTTTAGTTAGTCATGTTTGTTATTGTTGGTCCTTAATATCTTGGTTCCAATGTGTAGCAATTAACATGTCAGAACATTCAAGATAAGGTATCAGCATGGAATGAATGCAAAAAGTTCTTTTACTTCCTGACACATGAGAGCGCGCGCATACTTGCTGAAGGCGTGGGGTGGATCATGAGCCCCCCACAAGGGCCCATCTAGACTCACAGTGGAGCATAAAATCTGGCTCATTGTAAAGAAATGTATCTCTTTCTATTGCTAACTTCAATATCGTATTAACTCAAAAGAAGAGATAGGAATACTTTTGTAATTGGGCAGGGGGGGTGCGAAGAATTCAGTATTTTATTTGGATGTTCGCAGCCCCTATAAATCCTTCTATTTTCAGGCACATTCAGCCACCACCCTCTACAGTATCAGCTCTTCTAGCTGGCAGGGCTGGGAGGGGTCATTTTGTAGCAGCCATGGTAGGACAGCAGGTGCATTTTTTTATTTCCTATTCCTGGAGCACATCTGCTGGAGTTACTTGGGCTGTTTCGGTTAGATCATTAATAACTCTGTGTGCGCTGGTGATGATGTGTCTTAAAATATGGAAAAAAGTCATTATAGAGCAAGGATGCCCAAGGCTATGAATCTGTGATTTGGCCGGTACAGGGGAGCATGACCTTAGTACTGCGGGAGGGCGGATTCACAGGAGAGCGTGTCCTTAGTACCGCGGGAGGGCGGATTCACAAGGGAGCGTGTCCTTAGTACCTCAGGAGGGCGGATTCACAGGGAGCGTGTCCTTAGTACCGCAGGAGGGCGGATTCACAGGGAGCGTGTCCTTAGTACCACAGTAGGGTGGATTCTTACATTTCTTCTAAGGAAAGTGTTAGTTGTTATGCGTGACTAGCCTAGCGTAATCCTTTTACGAAGAAACCGATCCTCTTGTAAGATAGTGTTCTTCTTCTACCACTGGTTTCTGAAGCTGGAGATGATTTCTGTAAGCCTGCGACATGCAGGCCAGCCTGCCCAGTCATGTTAAATGGAGATGAAGGCAGTGATTTTGAGAGCATAGAAACTTTATCTTTTTTGCAGGAAGATGTTGGGCATTGATTTACTGCTATTGCATTCAGTAAGAAGCCTTATTTATCAAGTAAAAGCCCTCTCTCTTCAACATTAGATTATTTTCTTATTGATGTGCTCTCCTTACCTATCCATTCAACTGAAGGTTGAAGGGAGTTGTGTGATTCTTAATGCAGAAAAAGCTATGTAAACCTGTGGTTGCCCTAAGACCTTGTCCGTGCTGGGGGAACACGCTTTTCTTTTGTTACTCACTCATTTTAAAACTTAATTACACCAGAGACCTGCCATAGCATAACATATCAATTTGTATACAATAGCTCAGAAGAAACATCAAATACTGTTATACTTCTCATTAGCTATAGCCTTTCCTGATGAAAGCCCCCCCATTACTGCCTCACATTTCATTTTCATTTTCTGCAAAATAGATGTTTTATCCAGATTCAGGTTCTACCTAGCTAGCTTAATCATTTTTTACTGACTTAGGGCTCTATTACAAGTGTGGCGGTCCACGGACAGCCAGACTTGTGGAGGCGTGGTGGTGGTGTTCTTTCGACCGCCCTATTACAATTTGGGCAGTCAAACCACCATTGCCCAGCCGCAGCCACCAGGGAACCGCCATTCCCTGGCAGTGTTGCTGTGGTCAGGAGTCCATAATATGCTTTGTGGGACCGCTGTGGTTCTGCCAAGCATATTACGAGCATCCTCTGAACCGTGGTTTTCATGACGGTCCCACTGCCATGAAAATCGTGGCAGAGAGGAAACAAAGGGTGCCCTACAGGGCTCCATGTTGCCTCACGTCATGTGGACGCATGCATGGAGGTACAGCATGTGCCCCCCTGTATGCATGCACACCAGTTCCTGCACAGAATGAACTTCATAGTTTATGCCGTGCAGGAACAGTTTTTGTGTTCCTATTGCGGTGCCCATTTTCAGGGCACTGCTGTGGAAACGTCAACAAAAAAAAGGCCACCAGACATGAGAAATACTCATAATCTGGCGGGCCGTCGGCCTGATCATTGGTTTGACAATGTGGTGGTGGTCCGGACCCGGCACCGCACCTCCAAAGTTGTAATCAGGCCCTGAGTGTTTTGATTCTTTCTCTTTTCTCACAACTATAAACTCTGCAATGATGATCGTAGTGTAAAGCAGATTTTTCATTACTTGACTAGTTGAGCAGTTCATTAATTCGAAAAAGTATAGTTTTACCCATTGACGAAGGTATGACCACAGTTATTATTTTAGCCAAATCCTCAACATCTCTCACGAAATGTCCCTCCAGTTTATAACAAAAGGCCAAATTATGAACTAGTAAACCCTGTCTGGCCCTCCTGGGGGGGCTTGATTTGGAGCAAACACCTCCTTCAGACCTTACTATGCAGTCTGGAGTGTGCTATTAGTTGCATTTTCAAGTAGTTTGCAGGCTGGATGAACTTTGGCATTTAGCATAACAATTGTCCTGAAGATGCCCATAATCACTAACTTTTGCACCCAGCTGAAAATGTTCTCGTGTTTTTTAATGTCTTGAATATAATCCAGTTTCTTGTGCTCTTTTAGTTTCAAATAAAACAAGTCAGTGGTGCTCTTTAACTTCGGGAGGATTATAACTGTCCCATATTACTCCAATCATCTGCATAGTTTCTGTGCTGCACTTTGCCAAAGTGTATATATAAACCTGCAGTGCCTGCGAGAGCAGTTTGTTTAATGATCCTCGGAAGAGATCATAAAGTCTACGTCCCAGGTCTCCTGTTACCACTTCCGCCTGAGTGCCTCCCGCAAAGTTACTTGGAAGACATATATCTACGTAAGTAAAGTAAATAAAGACATTTTGACCTCCCTCCTCCTCCAAAGAACAATAAAGACCTAGAAACCCGTATATACAAAGGACATCCAAGGTGTAGTAGGTTTCCTTAATTTTGTATCTATCTTTTCCAAAGAAAATTATATCAACACTTTAAAACCGGAGTATAGACCATGTACCTCCCTTGAAGGTGAAAGGCGGGAAGGTAATCGAGGACTTACGTTACAGAGTAGTCCGCATTGACTGTGTCAAACGTTTTCTGAGCAGGTACCATCTGTGGTACACCCAGGTTCGCATCTGTGGTTCAGATTTCTTCCTAGTTTTCAAAGCTGAACACCTCTTGCAAGCAGCCTCATGCCTCTAATCCCAGGTGCAGCCCGCCTTGTAGTCAAGCCATAAGTCTGTTGGGCAGGGAGATGGCAGGTGTAGAAGCACTGGGTCCCAGGTACACCAGGGACCCACTTTGCGTCCATTATGATGGTCTTTTACCCTCAAACGTGGGTATTGGGGCTCATTTGTCTTGGTTCCATTGGGGCCCATGGCACCTTGCTATGCCACTGCGTTTGAGGATGCACTGACTTGCTTAAAGGCCATTCCTCCAGCTGTTGGAGCGATGACCATGTACGTCATTATGTTACAGCAGGAACTCCCAACATCCTGAAGCTTTGACCTGTTTACTGCAGCACAGCTTTAGCAGTTTGAGAACCAACAGGCGATCAGGGAAGTGCTTCTTTCCACACTGATCTTGACTGAATTATCTACTTTGTTTATGTAGAGTTAAATGCTACTGCAGTGGCTTTGAAGAGGTATTAGTGGTTTAAACACAGGCGACTTTCAGGGATTCCAGAGTATGTATGTTTACAGTAGGGTAATTTAACAATATAAAAATGGCAAAAATGCATCAGTGCAAATGATTGAAATGTTGAAGAGAAGAAGCATGGACAAAAAAGTGTAGAAAAACAGGTTCTGGGGCTTCCTGGCAAAAATGGTGCTAAGTGTGTCTCCTTCACGGACCGAGTCCCTAAAAGAAATGTAAGATGGGGATTTTAGTGCAATTTGGAGTTAATTTGAATATTAACATCTTGAGAAAAAATGTTTTTTTATGTAGCAAAAACACGAGGGGCATAAAAGTTCTTTAAAGTTTGGGAGAATATCAGTTCTTCCAAAACAAATGTTAGCCACAGGAAGGAGGCAATTGGTGCTGCCCCGAAGGAGGTAAAAACATACAAGGATATGATACTATAATAAATAGGTCGCTATGAGTCATATATAGATATCTTGGATATTTGTAAGGGCAGCGATAAAGTAAGAGCAGTCACCGACATGTAGGAGAAAAATGGCATTGGTATATATATAATACAAAGCAGAGAGCTATGAGAGTGGAAATATAGAGTAAGGCAAGAGTTTTATAGTTTAGAATAGAGATATAAATCTAACCAAATAAGTTGTGTCCAGTATGACGGAATGCTTCATTTTCTTGATAAGCAATGACTGAAGCTTCTTTTGAACAGTGTAAAGTTTGATGAGAGTCTGCTGTGCTTGCCATATTTTAGAAGCATTTCCTGAGTCGGAGTTGCTAATGTTGATTTTTTTCTGAATTGCTGGATCTCGAGGTACTGTACAAATGTTCTTGCTTGAACCCTGATCGCCTCCTAAGATTTTTAGCATTTTTACCTCGTGGTTGGTGGTGTTTAAGATTAATGTATTCTATAGCTTGGTGTGGTAGAAAAACAGTGCATAGCAATAAAGCATTTTGGGTGACGGAGGAGGGAAACTGAGTGAGATATTGTAAATCTGCATGTTTACTAATTGCATACTGTCTTGAGAAATAAAGGGTTAAGAGAACAATGCGACAAGGAAGACGCAGGTTCATCTTAAGGATTTATGGGGAACTGGGCATAAATGTTTTGGAATACCCCTATTCAGCGCAGTTAGGATATGATTTATTGTAGGGATGGACAAGAATTTATCAAAAATAGTAGAAGTCCTTCTGCTTCATGACTGCAGAAACCTTGCCAATACCATCATCAGAAACCCAGTGACTGTGGTGCTGGTGATGCACTGCCACCCCACGTTAGCCTTGCAAGTTCACAACCACTTTAGCAGCCCCTCGTGCATGCAAGATCACCATGCACACGTGATGGACTTGCCCAGAACATCACACATGTGTTCCTTAGGTGCTTGCTTGCTGAAAGCTCCCAGAGCATCAGTGAAGTTTGTCAAGTGGCCATGCCACCGCAACTTGTGGGCAATTACCAACATGTTGTGATGGCAATTTTACCATGCCACCTGGGCGTGGTGGGATTTCCCGTTTCCATTTGCTTAGTGGCTTTGGTCAGAAAGCATTACTGATGGTATTCTTGACTCTTCCTCTCTTTCTGCCTCAAGATAGAACCTCCAAAGTGTGACTTTTTTCTCTCTCTCTCACACACAATTACGCACACACAGTCACTCACTCTCTCACACGTGCACACACCTTTCTGACTTGGCAGTGTATATGATATGGGATGGGAATAAATCCCTTCCTCAAAAGTATCAGGTAATTTGTTTCTGAAATCATATACGGTATCAGTCCCCAAGAGAACCACCGTCACCGTGACAATGTATAGCCCTGATTCCTAGGGTTATAGGATGAGACCCTTAGGTTATTATGCTCCTGTCCTGTTTGACCAAGCATCAGGAGTCTCCACTTTGCCTTTGTCTGCTTCGCTTGGGTACTTGTCTCAAGTGTTTCCAAAAGCAGCTTCAACTGTGCCACATTCACTGCAGGTTTCGCCCAATATCCAAAGACTGATTGGACTCAGCAACCAATGAGTATTGACTATATTTTTAGATGGGTACCACCTTATGTACTGTATCAGGAAGCCACGGCTACCATCCTTGCGTTGCTCTAGATTCCAGACAAATGGCTGACTTTTTTTCCCTTAACTTCGACAGCCAACTGATATTGTTGGAGTTTATTATGTGGTGCCCGATGAACACTGATTTCTCATTTAAATTTCTCAAAATTTGAAACCTGGTAACATTTAACAAGGTTAAAGAAATAAAAGCAACAACTCTTCCAAAAACTCTAGAAGACTCAGACAAAACAGCATACGTTGTTTGAATGTGGACAAAACAGGACCATATGATTCCAGCATCCCTATTCAACAAACAATTGCTTAAAACTGTTACATACTGTATGCAAATTGAGTTATGGTGTATGTGAATTGAGTTATGAATTTAGCCAGCTCTACCTGGAGGAACCAGACCCAAACTATGACTGGCCAGCTGCTTAAGATCAAATATTGTTAATCGAATAAAAATGCCAAAATGTTGGAACGAGAAGTATGAAGAAAAAACTGATAGGAGAGGGTATGGCATTATGGAATACCTTGTACCCTCTTCGAGCCATGCCAACCCTCATTCAAAAATACACTGAAAACCAAATTCTTCAAGGAAGCCTTGGGGCCCTTATGGATCTGCATCCAGGACTTCACCTCCCTTTAGGCCAAGGTCTCTTTTTCACTCTTCCACTTGGAATCACTTCTCCATCGTCTGTTTTATTCTCCGTAATTTGTCTTCCTCTCATCTCCATCTCCCCATACATTGTCTCCTCTCATGTATTTCCTTTGCACCTCAAACAGACCTTGGCAACATATTGTCATGTGGGTAAATAAACAACAAACAAAGGAATAAGTCATCAAGCAACAATTATCCAACAATAATGGCAAGTACCACTTACAAGCATGACACCTTTCATTTGTATGATTTAGCATTGTTGACTCTTTTCTAATACGTCAGGTTTTACATACAGACTTTAATAGAGGGCGCCTGTTTAATTCTGAAATAATCAGTCGACATCAATATACTTGCCACTTTTGCATATTTCAGTCTTTCGTTTTCGAAGATGCATTGATTAACTACTGAAGGATTACACATTGCTTAGTGTATGAAGCACTAGTTTAACCTTTGAAACTGGGAATTTCATCAGCTCAAGCAGATGTTTAACTCTGCAATTTGATTTGAACAAAATCCCCCAAATGCCTTATGTCATCCTCCATGGTAAAGAAATTTCTTCATAAAAGCGATGGGCTAATTCTCTAGTATGAAGCCTATGCTGCCATTCTTATTGTCATTAAGGACCACTTGTTTCATTTGCTTTACAGAATGTGTGTGTGTGTGGGGGGGGTTTAGGATTTGAAGTTCAAGCTGATTGCAAGAGGATCTTGATCACTTTACGAGGGGGCCTCTTAAACGCGGAGAGGGGCAGCCAATTGCCTACTTTGCCCATGCTTTAAAACATCTCTGGGAAGAGAGTAACATGTAGCATGCATTTGAATGATAAACTGCTTATTAATTGATGGAAGAGAACACAGCATCCTCATGTCATTGGTGGGGCGGATGGGGGAAAGTTCCAGTGGAGAGACCATGGAAGCGCAAAGCCACAGATTTACAGATATCAAGAAGGTTTGGACTAGTTGATGGCAGTTTGTGAGTAATACCAGTTAACATTTGCTACAGGAAAGTTGGAGCAGGGACATGACTAGCTTTAAAGATTTATATGAGAAATTTGCAGTAGTTTACATTGTTCTTAACCTGCCAGCCTGGTTTCGGTACAGTATGGACAGAGATTGCTTGTTTCATTCGAAAGGGGGTGATAAACAAGTCATCGGCCCTCCTCTCATTGCACTTATCTTGTTTTTTTTTTACCCTCCCAACACTTTGCATTATGCCTCATAATGTATCTGTTTTGCTATTTTCCCGCTCGGTCGACTTGTATATAGACTTAAACGGTGTAACAGTTCTCCGGATCCCATGTATAGGTAGCAGTGATGGGCTCTGATTTGAAGTCTGTGCTCAGGACCTGAGGGTGCCCATACACTAGCGCTCTACTAACATAATACTTGGGTGATAGAGCAGCGGGTGCTAGTGCCAGCATGAGGCGCTACACTCAAAGTATTGTCAATGCCTATAGCTGGTGTTCTGTTGGTGCTGTCTTTGTTGCACTCAAAGTTATGCGAGTATATTTAGGTTTTGATTATTTTCCGACTCCTGGACCTAAGAATCCGTTGAGCGTAGAGGGGTAGAGGAGCATTATCGAACATATTTAACTTGGCTTGAGCAATCTGGACTCTTGCTTTTAACTGGAGTCTCCAATTCGTTCTCTGAAGCATAAACGTTGGGCTTGATCTGATTCACCAGCTTCACAAAGGGTTAAATCTGTTCTCTTTCTCGTCTTGAAATTGAGACATTAATGATGCTGGCACCTTTGGTGGCATGCATTGTCAGGCTGGACTGACTCTTGACCATGGGTGAATACTATATAACAGCTCAGTCGCGCACGTCTTGAAAATACATTGTTCCTCAAATGTCACAAGCATTACCTAAGGTGCACAGGAAAAAATATGAGAATTTTCAAAAGTCCTATTCCTCATTAGTCTGTAGTTCGTGCTGTGACCGTGCAAAAGCCAATCTGAAGAAGGTACAGTTCTTTGTCTTGGATACGAGTAATTCAGTGCTCTGGGGGGCTGGTTACAATGGTCTCCAAAGATTAAATTAAATTGTTTTCAGGACCCTCACTCGGAAGCCATTGGAAATTGAGACCCTTTTGGGGTCCTGTGCTTGCTCAGCAACTTTGTTTCCCATCAAATGAATGACTGGATGATAACCATGTCTTCTCTAGCTTCTATTAAACAAAAACTGCATAAAACTTGTGACTCTCGAACATTTCCACTATTCTGAGGCTGAAAAAAATGCTAACTGAACGAGCAAAAGATTAACTACACCCAAGATAGTCTTGCAAAATCAAGTAGTCTAATTGGAAAACTGACTAGGATGAAAAGTGTGCTAAGCTGAACTCATCTGAAAACAAATATGGATTTGTGGTATACGATGCATTGGTCCGATGCCCCTCGCAGAGTTGGGTGAGCCAGTCAAGGCGGGAAGCTATTTCCGTAGAAGGATAGACAGGAGGCGGGGTAAATCAGGTGCTTCCTTTAGCACTGTATTGGTCAGTTGCTCTCACTGCCCTTCGCTCCTTTCTGCCTGCTCCTGTTTTCCAGCTGTCTCCTATTGTGTTAGGATCTTGCTGTTATGTCGTTGAAAGTCCCATCATAAGATGTCTGCCTTACTCCCTTACTGGGTGATTTGTCAAAGTATCTACAACTGTTTACTTTCTGTGCTATTGCAGAGTGTTGTTTCTGTGCTCACTGCTGCAGAGCACCGCCTCTTAACCAGGAGCCCCTTTCCAGGAAAACACACCTGCCTCGTTTTCAAGGATCCAGTCTCAAATGTCACATGAAAATCCCTTGCCCTGCAACTGTCAGACTTTGACAGCCAAGGAAATTTAATACCGAGCTTTAATTAAATGGTGCCTTTGTTGCCTTAAAGGATTACAAGCGTGTGTCCTGATTTAACCCACTTTGGGTTCAGTCGTAGGCTTGTTAGCCATAGAAGCAGATTTAGGGAGCGGTGTGACTGTAATGAAGGTTCTCCGTCCACAGCCTCCTCCTCCAGAAGTGCTGGCCCTGTGCCCAGAGCCTGTGCTGCTCTGTGTTTAGCTGTGCATGCTGTCCTCATGAGGTCACTCAGAGGATGCTGAAGAGTCCCTCTTAAGTAAGACCTGGTGTTCGAGACTTCTCGTCACCTTCTGTGACTGCAGAGTTGTGGAAGAGTGTACCTGCCTCCAGGTGGGTCGAGCAGCGAAACCAACCTCTTTGTGTTCTGACTTTGATGTGACTCTGCTCAACATTATCCCACGGGGCTGAAGCAGGCCTGACTCTTATGGTTACTCATTACTTGCACCATTGTTTGAAGTGCTGCGCGAAGTTTATAATTTGTCCCTGACGGCTTTTGCGCCTGACTTTAAATCACTGGTTTCGCACTGATTGCGCTGTGTCCCACATGTTTGCACATGGAGTTTCCTCCAGGTATTAAATAATGTTCAGGCATTTAATACCTGGAGCAAATCGTGCATGCAAAGCTATGCATCAAGGGGAGTACCTTGTGGTAACTCCTTGCTCAATGGATTTGAACCAGAAAGCTGACCAGGTGCAGCATGCTCTCCTTCATAGACATCATTTAGGGGTCACCTGGGGCTTAATCTGCGACCCCCTGGCTTTCCCCTTGTGACTCCTGGTCCCAGAGGTGGCAAAATCAGTAACACACAAAAAATGGAAATGGAGTGCTAGGAAATTTGCGGCTATTGTGATTCGTGGCACACACTTAGTTTTTGAAACCGCCCTCACCCAAAATTTGTGGCGCGCTTCATCATGGGGTTTGCTACAACACCCTTGCGCAGGTAAGATTGAATATCACCATACTTATAGCATATCCCATTTGACACTGGTACTTGGTGACTTGTGGTCTTTTCACATGTGGAATATCAGAAATAATATTTACTGATTATTGCACAGTGGTAACTTTGGCTACTAGGGTCAGTTAGCTGTTTGATCACTGGATGACCAGTTAGGCACATCCTAAAATGAGTAACATCTATGGAAACAACGAATGGGCAGCATGATTGAGATGCATTTAGACATATGTATATGGGTCTACTGTAACACAGAGTTTTCTCTTGCGCATGTATAAATGGTTATGATGCTTCATTTCCATTTACAAGTACTACCAAAGTGTACATTTCAGCCCAAATACCAGATTGGGTCTATCTTCACCCTATCAAATAAAGGTAGGAGATAAGGGGAATCAAGGGGATCGTAGGTACTGATGAAAGCCTGAAGACCCGTGTAGGGCTTGAAACAATCAGCTGAAACATGTTGACAAACATGCAAAGAGGAGAAATGTGGGGTCATTAATATTCCCTGAGACCACCATCCTTTATTTTTTTATTCCTGACCAGGTAGTCCAGGAATAAAAGTGTAATTGGACACCCCTGAGCCAGTTTTATACTCTTCTGCACTATTCTTTTTTCATATTCCTATTTTTATTTTATGTTTGTATTGTCTTCCCCTCCCCAGGGGTTGGTCTGTGCAGGCGTGTTGCAGCAAGCCCTGTGATAAAGCTTGCCACCGGCTGTGGGTGAGGGCAGTTTTCAAAAACGAAGTGTGTGCCACGAATCGCACTAGCCGCAAGTTTCCTAGCACCCCTAATCCTTTCTTGTGTAGTTGGATGTTTAGTGGGGAGGTTGGAGCAGGTGTGTAACCTCTTCCCATTGTTTTATGTGGGATTCATTGCGGCAAAATCAGTGACCGGAACACAGGGGCAGCCTGTCCTTGTGGACATCTGTTGGGGCTGTACTTCTTGTTTTCTTTCAATTTGTTTATTATACAAACAATGAATAATATGACATCATTCACTATTAGTGTGTTAAAAATGGACTACAATTAGCTAGGCTATGACATTCCCTTGCAGCTGAGGTAAGTAACAAAATGCTTTGAAATGGGTGGGTGCTTGCGGGTGAGAGTGTGTTTATGTGAGAGAGTGTAAGTGTGAGTGTGTGTGTGTGTGTAAGTGCGAGGCTGAGTGAAAGCCAGAGGGCAGGTGAGATCCCTTCCGCTACCCCGGCCTGTTGGTGCATTGATGTCCGAGCAGCTCCCTGACCCCCCTATTTCCTTTGGAGTTTTTAGTCACCCAAATGTTGCCCCATCCTCAAAACTGCCCGCGCGTTTGTCTGTGGCACTTACACCTCGATTACAAGTGGCCCGCGCTTTCCAGTGGGCGCCGTAATTCATTTATAGGTTTTAGATTCAGACGAAAGCGCCTCGTGAAACAGCGGAGGTGAACGTGGGAAGCGGCGCTGAAACAGACTCCCGAGGGTTTATTTCCCAACCCCTGGAATTACTGGAACCCACAAAAACAGTAATTGCGGGGCAGGGGAATTACAGGGCTTTTAATGGGCCACTCCTAAAAGTTCCATGCGGCTCATTATAATGGCCCCGGAACCTCCTAGGGGGCTGATGTCTTATTATTACCCCAAGAGCTTTCAGCTGGTGTGCACAGCTAAAACTGCTGAAGGAATGGGGAATGACCAGGGAAACGGACCCAGAATTAGATCCACCTTGTAATTCCCCATTTTCCCTTGAAACCTCAGGATTCCGCTCAGAATACTACCCCAGAGTTAACTTAACACCCGTTAACATGAACTCGGGGTGTGTGTACTTCCGGGTGCGGGTCAGAATCCCGGAAACGAGGCCCTTACCGTGGTCTAGCTGCTAAAGATGGCCTGCACCTCCTGTAATAAAAGCTCACACAGGTGCACCGAAGCACAGCAGCCCTTTCATCATTAAATACATCTAGAAATAAAGAGAGCCTTTGCTGTTTTATTTGGGAAATGAAAGGGTGAACCGTCGCCTAATAAAACATAAAAGAACTGTGTGCATCTAGGGATGCGAAGAGATGCTATTAAGGCCTTGTTTGTTTACCAGGAAACTCATTAAACTAAGCAAACTCATTTTTTCCATTCCCGAAAAGAAATTGGCTTAGCAAATTTGCTGCAAGAACACATCATGTAACATAGTTTACTGGCAGGCAATATATGTGTAGTAATGAGATGTGAGACTGGAAGGGTTCCTTCCCCCAGGCGGGGTTAGCAGGAATACGCTTTTGCTGCTCTGTAATGCGCTTTGCCGAATCCCACAGAAGGCCGAAGAATTGGAGAGAAGAAAAACATTAGTTCTCACCTTTGCGGTACATCTCTCAGCGCCAAAATAATTCACACTGGGGCAGAATGTGTGACATTTGTATTCACGTTGTAAAATCTCTTGAACACCTTAAATTAAGGCATTCACTAGGGCCAGATACTTCATGCATATGAAGAAAACGAAAAATGACTTAGGACCATAATGATTTGTTTTTTTGTGGGTGCTGGATTTAGTGCTTTGGAATGGTCCTGTTTCAACTTGTCTGGCCCTGTGTTCTGGTGTTAATTTCAAAACATGTTATTGATTGTTTGTATGTATGCATATGGTATTCCTGGAATGCGAACCTAGCCAGAAGGCAGCAGAGCATGGTTAGAGACCAGCTTAAAGTCAACATATACGAAGAGATGGTGCTTGGTTTGAGGATGGTTCATGCATTGTGATGAAGTGTTCTTTAAAGAGTGGCGTCTTCCACTCTTCTCTCAGTAGAAGCAGCTTTGGGGCAGTCCTGATGAATATGGGGATGTGGTTCCAGATCTTGGGAAAATTAATTGAAAAGACCTACTGTCTTCGTTTTATGTCTTCTTAGTCAGCAGTCTGATGTTTAAGATCCACCACAGATGATGCGCTTGTCTGCAAAATAAGTGGGCGTGGTGGTCCTGATAGCTTTGTAAATGAAGCAGCTGCTTTTGAAGGTGGTGCCAGCTGGCCCTGGTAGTCAATGGAGTGCCATCAAGACAGGGGTGAAGTGATCATATTTGTTCAGGTCCTGGATGAGACATGCTACAGCAAGTTGGATGCCCAAAAGGGGTGCCGGGTGGCATCTGGAGACCATGGAGCAGGGGATTTCCACCATCCAGATGCTCCAGACAAGGGCTTGATAAGCTGTTCTGAAGTTGCTTTCTGGAATAAATGTTTGACTTTCTTTAGAATAGAGAGCTGCTACCTGGCCACCTTTGGTTTTTTGGCAATGTATTCCTTGAGGGTGCGTTTGGTGTCCGGGGTTAATCCAACTGGCTTGGCTTTCAATGAAAATGAGGGTTGAAAGCCGTCAAAGTTCATGTCATTGAGTTAAGTTTGTACGGCATCTTGTTCATGTAAATAACAGGAATTGTGTCTTGGTTGTTTTGAGCTTCACGTAGGCGCTGGACATCCAGGTATGGATGATGTGCAAGCAGTTCTTGAGGCGTTGGGAGTCTGAAGTAGAGGAGACTTTCAAGTAGAGTTGTGTATCAGCTACATTTGTGTTATCTGCGGGTAGAGCACCAAGGGGCTCCAGGTCAAGGTTGAGGATGACACAGTGTGGGACCCTGGGGGACTCCACGGGTGATAAGGGACTCTTTGTGACCTAGACGTGCCGATGTGAACAAACTGGTGTCAGTTGGGAAAGTAGGAATAGAACCAGTGACGGGCATTGCTGCAGAATCCCATTCAAGACTTCAGGGTTTGTCTGAGGATGGCATGGTCGACTTGTTATTTTAAAAAAAACTTGAAAACCCCCAGTCCCTTAGGGCTTGTGATGGTTCTCTAGTTCTACCATGTCAGACTCCAGGAATATCTTGACTGCTGGCGAAGGTACTGGAACCTCTCACTCACAGCAAAGACTTACACAGTGGTATTGAAGCCAGGGTGCATTAACCTCTGCAAGTTTGCCTCTTGCATGCAGGCGTACTCGCACAAACCTCAGGCCTTTTCTTTTGCTAAATGGATGTCTTGATGCATAGTGCTCTCAGTCCTCTGCGCCTTTTGGACAGTCATCCATCTCCTCCATGGGCTCTTACACCCTCCACTTCCATCCTTCTCAGGTGACTTGCTTCAAGCAATATTGCTCATGCCAGTTTTCCAGAACTAACCCACCTGGTCTTTGCATTCTGTACCCGAAGTCCAAGCTTTTCTGCATGCACTGCACTCTTTGTTTATAAGTAATTGACCATTTTGATGGTCCTTTGACCCTGGATTTTCACATTAGCATTCCTAGCTGGACTTTTATGCTAGGAAGGAAATGCAGCTCCATTATCGTCTGGTTAAGTGGCCACTTGATTTTACCTAGAGAGCTAACTTGTATGATCATGCAACATTCACTTTAATTAGTTGTTAACACAATCCAGACAAGGTCCTGAAGGCTTGCAATGTTTATGTCTAATCTGCGCGACCATCGCCTGTATTTACATTTATTTTAAAAATCTACTGAAAAGGGGCTTTTAGCCCTCCCATTACTTACCATTGATTGGCCTTTCAGTTCCTTGCTCCTCATTGCCCATCACATGCAAACGTCACTTCCTCTTCATTGGAGCACTTTACACTAGTACCAGTTACATCACACAAGGACGCATGCCTTTTTGGTAGGCACGGGGAGATTAAGTGAATTGCCCAGAATCACAGGCTGCTGAGCCGACGCTCAGGCTCCAACTTGGTTCCCCAGCTTCAAGGTCTGCAGCTATGGCCGTTATGCCACATCCTCTCCCTTCAACAGGCACTTCTATGGCTTGTTCCACTCTATGCCTTCCAGTATATGAGCCACCTCCCAGAGCTCCGCCCCGTCTCCTAGGTTAGAAGTCTCCTAAAGTACTGAGGTTCATAGATATTAACTGTTTGGCAGACAGGTGCATCCAAGTGCTTTGCACATAAATGCAGACTCCTGTTTCAGTTATTCGCTTTCTAAGCACTTGATGTGAGACAAACGTATGCACAGGTTTGACGCAACTATTCGATTCACGACAACGTGCCTCATTCCTTTCTACAGCCTATTCATAGTAGCTTGTATAATGGGGGCATACAATACGCGTCCTCGTTTAGAGCTAAGCATCATACTTGGGTTTATAATATTTGAAACACTGTGTGTGTGTGACATGGCTCGCTCAATGTTAAGATTTATTTATATTGAACTGTTATTGTTTCTCGTTGTCACTGTAGTCTCATAGCTGGCAAATTTAATATTATGTTTCCATATACGTTTTAAGACATTTGGTACTAGTCTGTGGTTTTCAGGCAGTATATTAGTCTTGTCTGGTGCATAATTTAAATTGGGTCGTATCCAGGTGCTTTTAAAGGGGCACAGTTGAGTTCTGGCTGCAGGCAGTGCGAGATTCTCTGCGTGCCTGTCAGGGGCAAAAAGGTGTTCACAATATGTAGTCAGAAATATGGTCAAAGCAGTAGGAGTCATCTATGCGAGACCTATTGGCTTTGTCAAAGTGTGGTGGCATGTTGTACTGTAGCACGGCCGCTGTGCAGCATTGCTAAAAGTGAACAAACAAAAAAAGTTGTCTGTTGCACTGACCCGGTCATAGCACTTTTTTTCCCTTTACTTTTCAGACATGCTGCTGTACATCATGGCTGTTACAAAAACAACAGTTGATGGACAGAATGCAGAACAATGTCATACATTCACCCCAGTACAGAGATCTGGGCATAAATCCATCGTTTTTTTGCACTCCACCCCAACCCAGTTCAGACATGGCCATATGCAAATCAGCCTTGACCCTGTCCCTCATGGGAACAGTCCAGCCCGAACTACCAAGCCATGTCTTCCCTGGACCGGAATCAAGCATCCTAGGACCGGTTTCTGGCTATCAGCCGTCTTCAGCCAGGATAGCTTTACTCCTGGCCGGGCAAAACATTGATAAAGCCAAGAGCTCTCACATAGGTGAGACCTATTTGCTTTGCCAATGCTTGTTAGAGAAGTCATGCAGCATCTTTGGTGGTGTATAGCACACGCACATTCACCGGAACCCATCACAGATCAGCAGGATCGCATTCTGGTTCTGATAGTTAACTCGCTTTCTCCTCTGAGACGCTCTGCCATTTGCCATGTGTGAATTTAAGAGCCTCTAGCTTGGCACGGTAGAATGGCAGCTTACCATCAGGCAGCCAGACTCCTAGGCACGAAGAAAAGCGCTTATTCGTGGGCATATGCAGGTGTGTGTACTGCTGCAGAGGTTAGGGCATCTCGGTGGGTCACGTACATCACTTTTGGGGGCTGATTCACTCCAGTGACAGAATTGATTAGAGTCCAGTCCATGTTGTGGATGCTGTAAGACACCAGGGGCAAACTTGGCACTTTGACAATTCCCATTTTTCCAGTGGACTGCAGGCTTGGGGTCTGCTTTCCGAACTGGATGAGCTGCCATGACCGACCATGCTCCCATTACCACATTTTAGGTGCATCCTCCTGCAGTGTGGGACGAGTTTGAACATGTTTGCCAGGTCTTTAGGTCTCGGCTGCACGCGCGGAAGCGCGTGTCCGCCGACAGCCTATTGTTGCCGTGTCTCCTTTCCAGGAGACACTGCTGGCCGCGCGCATCGCCTTGGAGGCGATTTGAAACGAGCACGCGCACTCAAGCGCACTCTCACACACACACACACACACAGAAGCGCCCATGCACGCACGCACGCACGCACATACAGCCTCCCACACACACATACACACGCACACAGACACACGAGTGCTGGCCCCCTCGCCCGCCCGCCCCCCCCACACCGCACCGCACACCGCACACCGCACCCCCCAGCCCTTTCTAACTTACCGGGGCAATCTCGGGGCTCTTGCCAGCTCCTTTCACGGGGCTCCCTCTTGGTCAAGGGAGCCCCGCAACAGTCGCGTAACCTCCTGCTGGCGGGCCCGGGGTTCTCCACTGCTCACAGGAGCCCCGGGCCGCGATACGCATGCCTCCTCTTCCGGTCCTGACGCGGCCCCGCCCCCGTCACAGGCGACATTGCCTGACTTCCGGTGGGGATAGCGAAAGCGATCGGAGCCGGTCGCGGGCCCCTTACAAGTATTCCCAAGTGTAAGGCGGATGGGGCGCTTTCAAAAATGGGCTTGAGGGCAGGTAATGTCGAACGGCTTCAATGTTAAAATGAATGGGTCAAGTGATAAAAAAAATATGCATCTGGGGGATGGTTTAAGTCATACGAAAGTTGCATACAAAACAATTAAGTACACAAAAATACAACGTACGTGATATATTGTAACCGCTCCGTTCTCCAGGCAGATAGATGCACGTTCATTTTGTGCATCCTTACCAGCAGAGGACATTCAAGCCCGATATTCCTTTAAAAGCCTGCATGTTGGGTAATGTTAAAAGCTCTAAATTAAATGCTGCGAGACCTATTGCATTGTAAATGCTTGTTTTGGTTTCCCGTGCGTCCATTCCAGCTGGCTTCTTAGTGGCAGTAGCTTGCCAAAAAGCGTGTTTCTGTGCTCATCATAGCTGGTGCTGACCAATCAGGGATGCATGTGGTGGGCATGTCTCCCCAGTGTGTCTCTCCTCTGCTACATCTCAACTCTGCTGCCCGTTTTCTGACTTTACCGTAAAAGTTTAGCACAGCTTCCACCTGGGCACAACTTCAGGTTTGTCAAGTCCTTGACACTTTCTCTTTCATCTTCTCCCCCGCAACCCCCTTTCTCGCCCTTTCTCTGTCAGTCTTCCCTCTCTCACCCCTCCTGCCTGCGTTCTCCTTCATCCTCGTTCGCATACCCTTCCTGCCACTCTGCCTGTGTTGGAATGAATAATTCCAGAGGAGAGAGCTCACCTGTCTGAAGTCATTATTATCACCGCTTCTCTGCCTTCTTATGAATTTACAACACATTAACCCCTTTTGAGAAGTGGCTTATCACCAAATCTAATGTTCAGCATCTTCTATCTGATCTTTACAAAATGCTTCGTGGGACCCCCATGTAAGATCTTCAACCCCGAGAAGGTGGGGGCTGAATTAGAACGAGCTCTCACGGGTAGTGAATGGGTGGAAATATTTTACAGAACCCACCCCTCAGCAGCAAGGAGGCCATGGTTAAAAGCACCCTAGCTTGGTATAAAGCCCTCCTCAAACCCAGGTTTGGTCCCTGGAGAAATCCTCTGCTTGTTGGAGGACGTGTGGCCAGAATGGGCCCTACACACCTACTATGGAGATGCCACAAGCTACAGCGATATTGGTAAGACGCCCTGACCAGTATTAACACAATATTTCCACAGGCATCCCACAATTCCCAGCTTCTGTCCAGTTGGGCGGGCCAACAGGCTGGCCTGTTCTGTTCAGCTGTAAATGAAGTAGGGTCCTTGTATGTAATCAGTCCAGTAGCCAGTATTGTAGATTATGTAGGTTTATTCAGATACAAGTAAGATGGTACAGCCCCCCCGGGAACAGCATCCTGTTGCTCAGCCCCACTCATTCCAACTGACCACTCATCCAAACCATGCACTCATGAACATTCTATTACATCACACTCACACTGGCTGAGCACCAAGGAACTAGTAAACATAGGATACAGCACACACATTATCCCTATGTGCAGCTAAACAAGCAGTCAGAGCATTATGGGGAAGAAATGTTGCCCCATAGTACAGCGCTTGGACTACAAGACTCTGGGATCTATTGGAAGTGGAGAAACTCTGGGCTGGCCTAGAGGGAAGGGTACACCGCTCCGAGGAAGCCTGGGGCCCAAGCCTAGCCTCCTTGTCTCAAGGATGTAGAGAGCTCATGTGTCCTAGGCACTTAAGAGTGCTCTGCCTTACAGATCCTGTATCACAGGACAGAGCGATACTCCGGGGACTGGACTTCCCAGTGACTAGTTCTGATGCATTCCATTCCATGATGCCTGACATTTTGTTGTCTGCAGACTCCGGAGTAAAGGAGGGAGGGGGAGGCGGTGCAGGAAAATTAGGGTTTTGGGATCCTTGCACTGTTCATTGCTTTTTCTACATTAATTAAGTGTTGCAACCGACCTGTGAATCTAGGTGGGTGTATGTGTAGCCGAATAAATATCACTAAATATATAATATGAAGCAGTTAGTGAGACATGCCCCAGGTCATGTCTGACCCAGTGGGCTCGGTTTCACCGCAGCTTCTCCGCGGCTTCTGATTGGATCGCCATAGCTGTCCGTGGTGATGGAGGCCTTGCTTGTTCACTGTTGGCCTTGCTTCACTAATCAATTCTGCTTGGGCTGGATTTTACTATATTCAGATCTCTACTTTGTCTTAGAAGATAGAGTTTCAGCATTGCCTCCTCTGGGACATGCGTGCTGCAAAGAGGATTAAATCAGCGGTGGAGAGGAGGCGGAGAAAGCACTTTAGTTGTTCTCGGTGTCTGTCGCATTCTTCCGTTGTGCTGAAAAGGCAATCTGTGCATTAACACTTATGGTGTATGCGCACACAACGTATGCTGTCTAACATTCATCTGCATAGTTTCACCTTAATATTAAAGTGCATACAGACTTACACTCATTTATGTATCATGTTAACATAATTTAAACCTAAATAATTTCATATTTCACTATAAAATTCACCACTAATCCTTTATGGGTTTCGGGGTAGCATGCCACTCACCGAAAAATCGCTTCAACACCTCATCAGGGGTAGCAAGCGCGGTTTATATGCAAACCTTTTTCCCTCTTCTACCCCCGCTATCCTTCTCAATCCAAATAACTGACTAACATATCCACCACTCAAATTACTTTTGTTTTTCACTATACTAATTCACCACTAATCCTTTATGGGTTCGGGAGTAGCGTGCTACTCACCAAAAAAGTGGTACGACGCCTCGTCTGGGGTAGTAAGCGCTATATAAATGCAATTACAATACAGTAGCATGGCTTTTTCTCAGTAAAATATGTACCAGAGAACTCTATATCTGATAGAGACTTCTAGCCGCAGATTCCTTACCTTTAAAAGTTTCCCAGGTGTCAGACTGGATCTGGAAAGTTTTGAGCAGTACCTCTGCACGCCAGTAGGTGATGTAGTTCAGTACAGTGTCTGTGTCATCAGAGCCAGAAGTGACGTTTAGTGCCCATGTAGGTGCCACCCCAGCACACCGGCATCAGTTCTTTTCCTTCCACGCCATCAGCGCTAACTCTCTCCACTTTTTGGACAACTTTATGGACATTTTGTCAAATGATTTAGAGCTTTGTCTCCCAGGGTGCGAGGAATGTCACCCAAAAATGCCTGTGGGGTTTGCACCTTGTGGTTCCTGTCACAGACCTATGTCTGTGACAGACCCCATCAGATTTACCTCTGGTGCTTGGACTTGACCATGATTGCAAGGCATGTGAAAACTGTCACGCCATTAATCCCAAGGTGCTGCGGGAGCGATCCCTGAAGCTCTTGGTTGCCCAGCGATAGTTGACTCCTCGACGTTCCAGATCCTGGTTGCATGGAAGGTCCTAGGCACGTTCGCAGAGCAGCTCCAGTTGCTTGTCATCTGGCTTGAAGTTGTTGGGTATGTCTCACATAAAAAATGAAGTCCAAGAAGTTGGAGCACTCTTTGACTTCCCGGCGCTGGTCCAAGTGATCTGATGAGGCGTAGGAACGGCGTACCACTCTAGGCCAAGCTCCTTCTCGTCAGCTGAAGGACTTGTCTCTGGGTCCCCTCTGCACGTCCCCTAATTTCCCAGAGCAACCCTGTGCCCAGATAAGGGAGTTTTAGGAGGCCATACACCTCATATTTGGGCAAACAAACCTCTCTGGGGCTCTTCGGGCCCCATGGGTTCAGTGGGTACCCCCACTGGTTTTCTGCTGGCAGATTTGTCACCAGTCAGGCCCCCTGGATCTGAACCGTCTCTGGTTGCAAGACTGCAGCCTTCCCTGTAGCCCGTTCCAGTGACATCATTAACTACAGCGCCAACCCCATCATCTTATCTGACTGATATGGAGACAGATCGGCATTGCCCAATGACGACTCCAGCCAGAACTTGACCTTCCAAGTCGGAGCCAGGGCCTTCTTTTTTTCAACAGGCCCTGTGAGGAGTATGTTTGAGGAGGTCTGAGAATCCTTTTGGCTACCAGAACCCTTTAGAAGAGCCCAAACACAACTGGTATGGGGAGCTGGCGGATACCTGTGGTCTGGGCACCTCTTCTGACATTGGCCTAGTCTCTCCTCCTAGTGTGGCTACAGAGGAAGGGACTTCCTTTGCCGTAGTTGTGAGGAGGGTGGCTGAGGTCATGGACCTAACGCTGTCCTCAGTGGGGGTCAAAACTTACGTCTTGAGAGATGTTCATCAGCCTGGAGCTGTCCCCAAAGAACCTCTTCTCCCTTTTCATGGAGCACTCAGAGGTGTCCTGCTTGGGATATGGGCCAAGCCCTGCACAGGACAATTGACTGCTGCCACTGTCCCGCTTCTGGGGCTCCAGCTTTCCTCTCCCAGCAACACACCAGAGAGCATGGTTGCCCAGGCCTCGACCTCCAAGTCAACCCTGGCCTTCTTGCCTACCACACCACCAGATAGGGAATCCAAAAGTCTGTGTACTTTTGGCAAGAGGATTTTCTCTTTGGCTTGCTTTGCACTACTTTTAGTGAACACCACGGACCTCTTGGGATTCAGTTGCACAAGTGCTGCCCATGGTATTGAAGGATATAGAAAACAGAAAATTGGTTACCTGTGGGAATACATGGTTAAAAGACTATACCTGTAAACATATTAATTGATTACTGGTACAGTATACAAGATTACACAATGCCATTTATTTGATTTTTGATCCGAACCCTGGCGTTATCTGTTTTTCCCACATGGCGTGTACATTGAGCTATCCATGTAGATAAGAAAAGCCCTGCGACAGTTAGTTGGGCATTATCTCCAGCCTGCATTTGACAAGATGTCATCAGAATGAAATGATGAGGACATGCATAATTTTGAGAGTCCACACAAGTCTTAAAAGAATAGGTTTGGTCCTTAAAAAACAAAATTGATTGGTGAGGAGAAGCACCTATGTTGGAGAAAAGGGAAATTGGCATTTATTGCCAGTATTAAAGGGTCGGTCTTTATATATATAAATGTCGCAGACAGCAGGAATTGTGACAGTACTACCTGAGTGTTGTAACTATGGTTGGTTATCTAGCAGGTCCTGATGAAGGTGGTGTTCATCTTCTTCCTGTACCACCGAAACGCATCGACCATTTCCATTTAGATCCTGCTCATTGCAGTTGCTTTTTTGGCCAAATGAGATTGATACCATATTTATGTCTCCAACTTTCCAGAGTTTTGTATTTACGAATGAAGTATGAATGTTGTTGAATAGGTATGAATGTATGAGAGAGTGTGCTTTTGTTTTTGTTATTCTTTTACCTGATGATTACATGATGCTGAAATGTGAAAAGTTATTTACATGTAGATATGCTCGGAATATTTATTGTATATGTTCACTGAATTAAAACTATTAATCAACAAGTAATTTTGATAAAAAAAGAGCTAAAAAATGAATAAATAAATGTATACATTACAATGATAGTATTTGTAGTTTGTTATAATTTAAATACGATTTACGGCCCATGTTGAATTCTATGTGAATCAGATAAAAGAAATATAGGCCATGATGGAGCTCCTATAGTGTGTCTTCAAGGATAGAGGAAAAAGAAAATTGGTTACCTGTGGGAATAAATGGTTAAAAGGCTATGCCAGTAAACATAGTAATTGATTACTGGCACAGTATACAAGATTACACAATGCCATTTATTTGATTTTTAAACGAAAATCAAAACTCCTAGTAAGAGGTGAGTTGAGGTTTTTCACAGAAGAAAAAACACATATATTGTCTGTCGATTAAATCAATGAGTATCATTTCTCTTCCAAAAGTTTTATACTGGGATATGACTGCGATTTCAATTCATCATACGCAGTCCATATTAGAGGTAGTCCATTATGGTAACACACATGAGGGAACGCCCCGCCCTCAGGAGTTCTGCTGTGTGTCCCAAGTAGTATGTATACGTTTTAAATGTTTAATCCGACTCCTCCATTCATAGAAGTCGACGCATTTCGGCCCTTGTAGTTGGGCCTCTTCAGGACATAGGAAGATGAGCAAAACTAAATCATGGAAAGAGTACTAGAAATACTCCAGGGTGGCTTGCACGCAGTGCGCCCAACCAATATCCATCACGTGCCAAGCAGTACCGTTGTGGACGACCGCTGAAGTCCGCCATCCATATGAAATGCAACTTGCATATCGCGGAGGGAGAAAACCTTCCCATCAGGCACCTTTTCATGGACACAGTATTGTCCTTACTTGGAAACACATTCTGATCGTGATAGGGGGTGTGTGCAGACTAGTCCTAGCTTTCGGCCATCAGTGAGAGTGGTTATGATAAATATAAATTGCAGCCATATACCTGTATAAAACTTTTGTAAGAGAGATGATACTCATTCATTTTCCCCCTGAATAAGGTCCTTATTGGTAGGGGTAAGGCGTGGCACTTCAGTTTCTGTTAGGGTAGGTGAGGAAGTTCCAAGGCCTTCCCTTTTGTCTATTCCTAGGCTTTCCTGTTTTCAGTTTCTGTTTGTTGTGAATTCCAGTGGGTGGTTTTTCAGTGTTTTCCAATGTTTTCAAAACTTGTGAAAATCCGTGCTTATCAGTGTTTACACTTTTCTGCACCACAAAAATTGCAGGCACTGTACTTTTGCAGTGCTTACAGCACATCTTACAATCATTCTGGCTTCCTGTCTGCATCACATGCACCGGTGTGGTGGTGTGTTGGCGCCTGTGTGCTATGTGAAACCCTTGCAGGGACTCTTGTATGGAGGAATGTTTGACACTGAGCAGCAACCTTCTTTCAAATATTGTGTCTTCCTTACTGAACAGTCTTCAACATTGACAAATAAATGGTTTTAGTCACCCTTGGCCCGATGCTGTCAGGGGCTGTAAGAGGCAAGTAAGGAATTCTAATGGCAGCTGATGCATTGTTGTATGCCACTGTTTGTGTACCAGTAAACACTGTTTGTATACCAGTCTAATTATCTCTGAAGTATATCTGCCTTGGGGTATTTGTGGGAAGCTTCCTCTGCAGATCATTGTACTGTGATGTCCTCCATCATCCCTTTGACGGTGAGAGTTCCTCCTATTTTGTGATTGAAGGTGTACGCCCAGATGTGCAGGGCATTTAACTGTTTAAGTGACTGTGGATGTTTTGGGCTGGTTGTGAAGCCAGATTGAGAGGGGCTTGAATGCAGCTGCTGGTGTAGACAGAGGCCCTTGTATCAGAGAACGCTGAGTGGGGTGGCAATCACCTGCATGATGACCATAGGAGCAGAGGCCAGCCTCTAGGTACAGGAGCACCAGGGAAGCAGGCTGCCCTGGAGCAGCAGGGCTCACCTGCCTCCTAGAACCGCGTTGGAAAGTTCACACCGGTGTGACAATGTCCAAGCAGCTGTAGACAAACACCCTGATTGGATCAAGGTCCGGAGTCATACAATGACCACACCCTTTGGGAGAGTACAGATGTGTAATGCTATGGTGGCGTTCAGCCTTTGCATTCTAGCACATCATGCAGCGCACATTCATTTTCCGTAGGACACAATGTATTTTGATGCAATTGGTCGTAGGAAATGTGTTTCTTCCAGTTTGATCGATGATATACAGACACTGCTTCAAGAAGCAGAACTGTACATTAAATCAGCTACTAGATGTATCATGGATAACACGGGCACATTTTGAAGTAGCACATTTCTTGAGCCAGAAAAACATGCTGGGATTCATTGAGGAAGTCATAAATATGGTGATGGTTTAAAAGAACTATATGAGAACATCGAGCCTTATACGAATATTGTGCTCGTCAACATTAGTAAGATCATGTTTTTTCTTTCAGAGCACTTTGTCATTGTAAGAGAAAAATCACGTTCTAAGCAGCTCATCTTTGGGTGAAAGCCGAGTGCCAATGCAAAGCCTTCCTACAGAGGATGAATGTATTTGCCAATGTCCTGTATGAACAATAATGGGTATTGTGGATACAGAGTCACCCAGTATGCTGCCAATCCACAGCTGGAATAACATGTCAAAATATCCTAGATCCTGCAAACCCTTTTTATTGACATGCCTACCAAAAATATGTCCAGTTAGTTCTACAAAGCGATACAAAAGGGGATGTTGGACGGAGCGTTTGAGCAAATCAAACACTCACCCCCAGTCAACTGATCTGGGTTTAATCCATCACCATTCTTTAGCTCACTCGGCCACCCCAGTTCAGACATGGCTATATGCAAATCAGTCTGACCCTGTGCCTCATGGGAACAGTCCAGCCCGTCCATCATCCCCTTTTGTGTCGCTTTGTTCGCCCTAAGTGTGGAAGGGTATGCTCAGACGTGAGTCCCTTGCTCACTTGGCCACTGGATTCAAGATAGCCTGGCTGATGAGGATTATGAATCCGAAACCAGTCCCAGGATGCTTGTTTCCGGTCCAGGGAAGACATGGCTTGGCAGTTCGGGCTGGACTGTTCCCATGAGGCACAGGGTCAGACTGATTTGCATATAGCCATGTCTGAACTGGGGTGGCCGAGTGAGCTAAAGAATGGTGATGGATTAAACCCAGATCAGTTGACTGGGGGTGAGTGTTTGATTTGCTCAAACGCTCCGTCCATCATCCCCTTTTGTATCGCTTTGTTCGCCCTAAGTGTGGCAGGGTATGCTCAGACGTGAGTCCCTTGCTAACTTGGCCACTGGATTCAAGATAGCCTGGCTGATGAGGATTATGAATCCGAAACCGGTCCCAGGATGCTTGTTTCCGGTCCAGGGAAGACATGGCTTGGCAGTTCCGGCTGGACTGTTCCCATGAGGCACAGGGTCAGACTGATTTGCATATAGCCATGTCTGAACTGGGGTGGCCGAGTGAGCTAAAGAATGGTGATGGATTAAACCCAGATCAGTTGACTGGGGGTGAGTGTTTGATTTGCTCAAACACTCCGTCCATCATCCCCTTTTGTATCGCTTTGTTCGCCCTAAGTGTGGCAGGGTATGCTCAGACGTGAGTCCCTTGCTCACTTGGCCACTGGATTCAAGATAGCCTGGCTGATGAGGATTATGAATCCGAAACCGGTCCCAGGATGCTTGCTCCGTCCAGCATCCCCTTTTGTATCGCTTTGTTCGCTCCAAATTTTGGCAGGGTATGCCTGGCTGAGTGAGCTAAAGAATGGTGATGGATTAAACCCAGATCAGTTGACTGGGGGTGAGTGTTTGATTTGCTCAAACGCTCCGTCCATCATCCCCTTTTGTATCAGTTAGTTCTACAGGCACATAGGCATCATTTGCATACTATCGACCACTCTTTTATGGAATTAGCAACAAAATGAATCTCCCTGAGAGTGTTTCTACTACAGTCCCTCGTAATTAACTCCAGAAACATCATTTTAACAAATTGAGAAGGATCTGGTGCAGTTCGTGTAGGGCTGTTCTGCCGCTTGTCTGGGGCCTCTTCGTTCTAGGGAGTCTCAATCCTCCATATTTACATTTCTGCACGCCTGAAGCCATGTCGCAGCAGGTAACAAGAGCTCAGGCGTTGCAGCTCCTCTCGCCCATTTACGGCGTAAGCAATAGGTGGGCCTTGGCACACCACTGAACTAAGCCTGGACGGCCTCGCTCACCAAGACCCGGCCCACGCTCACCAAGACCCGGCCCACGCTCACCAAGACCCGGCCCGCGCTCACCAAGACCCAGTCCACGCTCACCAAGACCCGGCCCACGCTCACCAAGACCCGGCCCACGCTCACCAAGACCCGGCCCGCGCTCACCAAGACCCGGCCCGCGCTCACCAAGACCCGGCCCACGCTCACCAAGACCCGGCCCACGCTCACCAAGACCCGGCCCACGCTCACCAAGACCCGACCCACGCTCTGCGTTCACTTGTTCCAGACGCTTTTTCAGTTTTGCGGTGACCGGTTCTTACTCTCAGCTGACTGCACTTGCGGTAAGATCGCCCAACTTTGCAACACCTTTGACCCTTCTCCACAACACGCACTGCGGATGGTTTCTGTGTGCACGCTTTGTCGCATTATACATGCTGCCACTCTTCAAATCTTGTCCCGTATGAGACGATGAGCCCAAAACCCTAAACAAAGGTAAAAAGGGCTGAAATCACAACAACAAAATTTTTTCTCAGTAAACTACAAGTCCCATGACAGCAAGTCAGGCAGTCCACAGCATAGTCCTTCCTCCATATCCATGCAGGTTAGAAACGACGTCCTCCCTGTGTCTACTTCCTCTTTCTTCGCGCGAGTCACGCCATAGTATCACTGGTCTTGTTTCGCACCATCATTTCCTAGCAAGAAAAATACACAAAGCGTCAGCCGTGCAAGGATAAGAAACCCTATGTGCACCATCAGGAAAAAAGATGACTGTGAGAACAGTACAGGTTACAACCATACCGTAGAGGAAAACTGACTACTTACTGCAGAACGGGGAGGGAACTGCTTCCACTGAAGGCCTGGGAGGGATAATCCTCGCCTCCGAGTCCTTAATAGAATTGAAACTTACCGTTACAATGCTAGGCAAATTTCGATTCTATGTCAGGACCGGAGGCTTCAGATTATGCTAGTATGAGGACCAGTCCGCTGCGCGCATGAGGTCCTCCAAGCGGGCTCCCAACGAAAAGGCTTTTGAAGCCATGGCCCCTCTGGCCGAATGAGCACCAAACTGCTTTGTGTCAATACCTGCTTCTTGCATGATCCACTGTACCCATCTGGCAATGGTGGGTGACGAGACAGCCTTGTGCGGTTTTTGCAACGCAATCAGGAGCTGTCGCTCGCCCGCAGGGCGAAGTTCTAGGGTCGCTATCTCATACGCTTTCAAGCATTGCACCACACAGAGTTTGGGGACGTCGACGAAAGACGGGTAGGAAATCGTCCTTGACCCACATTTCGTACGGCGCCCCAAAGTGAAGACGACCCCATCGGGGGAAAAAACCCTCTCTGAAACATCCAGAGCTCGCACATCCGAAACTCGCCTGCATGAAACCAGGCACAAAAGCATCGCTAATTTAGCTGAGAGCTCTTTCAAGGACAAATACCTATTCTGCTGCCAAGACAAAAAAAGATTCAACACAAGGTTAACGTCCCAAAGAACCGAATATCGCGGTTCCGGGGGTAAGGAAAGGCGAATGCCCCTCAAAAGCCTACAGACAAAGGGATGTGCCCCAATCGGTGCACCGTCCACCGGATTATGGCCTGCTGAGATCGCCGAACGCATTGCATTGACAGTGCGATATGCCATGCCGGCCGAAGCCGAGTCCGCCAGAAAATTCAGAACTGGCACGACTCCTGCAACCATGGGATCCAAACTCCGTCGAAGACACCAACGAGACCACTTATTCCAGGCCGAGCGGTATCGCTTTGCCGTGTTGCCGGCCCAGGCCTTGGAGAGGAAAGATTCAGCCGGTCCCGAAAGGCCTGGGAGCGACGAGCGTCGCCCGAAAGCCTCCACGCCATGAGGTGGAGAGAGCTCTGCATCACCAGAGGATGGGGGTCCCCGTCCGCGTTGAGAAGAAGATGCGGAAACCGGGGGAGTAGGATTGGAGAATCCCAAGAAAGTTCCAGAAGAACTGGAAACCACACTTGAGACCTCCACCAGGGGGTCACCATGATCACCTCCGCTCGCTGGCGGCGCATCTGGGCTGCCGCCCTCAGTATCATTGAAAACGGAGGGAAAGCGTACGACCTCTCTGGACCCCAGTCCTGGAGGAAAGCATCCGTGGCTTCTGCGAGAGGGTCCGGCCTCCAGCTGAAAAACCGCGGCAACTGATGGTCCAGGTGGGATGCAAAGAGATCCACTGAGAACTGGCCCAAACTCTGCCCAGCCACCTGAAGACCCGTGGGTCCAGCTTCCACTGACTGGAATCCCGCAAGTGGCGGGAGTGCCAATCCGCTACCTGATTGGCCCGGCCCGGCAAGTATTCCGCCGTCACTGAGACGTGGTGTGCCAGGCAATAATCCCAGAAATCCTTTGCTAGATCCGCGAGGGCCTTGGAGCGAGGTCCACCCAGATGGTTGACGTAGCGGACAGCAGATATGTTGTCCATCCGAAGCAGGACGCAGGAACGAACTGACTCTTTGGTCCAACAGCGCACCGCGAAGGACCCCGCCAACAGCTCTAAGCAGTTGATATGCAGTTCCTGCTCCTCGGACGACCAGGCGCCGCCTGTAGAGAATTCTCCGCAACGGGCGCCCCAACCAGCTCTGCTGGCATCGGACTCTATCACCAGGTCCGGAACTGGTCCGAAAATCGCCCGACCGTTCCAGGCCTCCATATGGGCGAGCCACCATGCCATTTCCTTCTTCACTTCGGCGGAGAGGGGGACCACCTGATCGTAGGTCAATCCCCGACGTAGATGGGTGCGCCTTGAGGCGCTGAAGGGCTCGATAGTGTAGGGGACCCGGGAAGATTGCCTGATGGACGAAGAAAGCAGCCCCACCACCCGGGCAATCTGGCGGAGGGAAGTGTGCGACCTCTAGATCGTCTGGCGCAAAATGTGACGGATCTTCCTGGGTGGTAAACTCAGGGTGCACTGCACCGAGTCCACCGTAAACCCCAGAAACACCACCGACTGAGCAGGAGAGAGACCGACTTTTCCTCGTTCACGACAAACCCCAGCCCCTGGAGCAGGGACACCGTTTGTTGAAGTTGAAGAGGAGAAAACCGCGCTGGGACCAGCGAGACGCTCCGGCGCCCCCTAGCGGCTGGAGGAGGCCGCGAATCTGGGTAAAAGCCGCGGAAGGGACCGCGAACGTCCCCGCGGCTACGAAGGGGCTCTGAAAAGGAAAAACAGAGCAACAATAGCAATATACAGTCGCAACAGCAACCTAAGCATAAAAACTACACCGAATAAGAACTCCAAACATCCACATAAAGGGGAAGACAAGGAGAAGCACTTAACTGGCTGCGAAGCAGCGAAGAAAGAGAAAGTAGACACAGGGAGGATGTCCTTTCTAACCTGCATGGATATGGAGGAAGGACTATGCTGTGGACTGCCTGACTTGCTGTCATGGGACTTGTAGTTTACTGAGAAACATTTTTGTTGTTGTGATTTCAGCCCTTTTTACCTTTGTTTAGGGTTTTGGGCTCATGTTATTGCTTTTTTGGCTGCTGTGTGTTGTGATGAATAAACAGCGAAGAAGGAAAAAGCATAATCTGAAGCCTCCGGTCCTGACATAGAATTGAATACCTGTCTACAACTAAAACTCATCGCTTAATGAACTGACCATCTTGATTACTTTCGAATACTGCGAGCCTATCGCATTTGGTGGATCCGAGGTTTCACTTTACACTGCGTAAGGTGATTCCATTGGCACTCCTTGAGGCTGCACCAGCTCCTTCATAAAGGTTGGATCCGCGGAGGTTTGCTATTCTGAGGACTCTTCGAGCGCAGACCCCTGGAGACACAGCTTTGGACCCGGGTGCACTGCTTGATTTTGGAACCCTTTGTTTAAGAAACATCTCTTTGAAGGGAATGTTACAGTTTTTCTCTTTTGAATGTCGTTCTCTTTGGGCCCCTGAATCTGAGTCAGGGGCTTTCCTCTTTTCTTGCACAGTGTTTCCATTGCACATAGGTTGATATCCGGGACATTCATGGGAGTCCTACGTACAGCCTGGGTTGATGTTGAGGTCTCTGACTGAGAGCATACTTCATGGGAGAGGTGTGGCGCCGCGGCCAGGGCGACTGACGCTGGAATCTGGGGACCACGGTTCGATCCCCGGCTCCGGCGGCAGGTTAGCCCAGCACCATGTGACTCTGGGCAATAGCTCGCTTAATCTTCCCGACGGCCCCCAGCGCCTAGAGACCCTTACGGGTGATTGTGCGCTTTACAAATGTGGACTTTATGTCATGTCCTCCGTCACATTACCTCGCAGCCCACGTGTCCTGCGGGGTGATCTATATGCATCGTAATTGCGTCATAGGTTTCCTAGTTCTTGGCACTGATAGAGCTTCAGGCTTTGCTGAGCTATGGCACATTGCGCTCAGTTAACCCTTCATTCAATAATACTACATACGCTCTCTTCGTATTCACTACACTGGCCCTTTTACTTTGTCTCTCCCCACTCTCAAAGAGTCTTTTGTTTATATCCCATTGGGTGTGTCTTCTATATCTCATTTTATATTGGAGGCACTGGCCTTTCTGATCTGTTGCTGCCTACGTTGTTCCTTTAATATCTGTCTTTTGCCACCATTTCACTATGTTTTCCTAGGCCCCTGATTTCCCCTGCCACACTCTGTAGTGCTTCTTGCCCTGCTTGCTTCTCCGGTGCAGTGTGACTTGATTCAGGCTACTCCACACTCCAGTATACTTGAAAGTCACCCATGCTCATTGTTGCATCCAGGCGCCCCTTTGCTCTGCTTTGGACCTCGGCATAGAGCACTGCGTCAAATCCAGACCCATTTGTTGTGGGTCTTTTTACCTGCCCTGCTTCCCTGTGCTTAGTATGTCCTCAGGAGGCCTCATACGCTGCACCGGCACCTCCACCAGGCACTCTGTTTCTAGTTGGTGTCTGGGTGTCACGGCTACCTGGTGCATTTTCTAGTGGATCTTGCTTGGGGCAGCCCAGCCGTTTATCTCCCCAGACCCCTTAGCAGCAGTTTGTGCTTGTTAGTACCAATGGAACTAGCCTGCCAGTGGGTTCCCTTCAGGACTTGAGTTGATTACTAGCCATTGCAACTCCCAGCAGTGTATGCGACTTAGGTCACTTTTTCAGTGTAAAGTCAAAGCCGAGAACCTCCTACCCATCTGCATCTTTGCACTACACTCTTCTCATTTTTCTGCGACTCTATCCCTTAAAGGATTTATTTACCTGGAAGGCCAACTACTGGGCTCTTTCTCAACCCTTTCTCTGGGCTGTGTTAGTACCTTATCAACTCCTGTACCATTCAACATCTACAATCAAAAGCTACCAATATTTCCTGCTAACTGGAGCCCTCTTAAGAAGGCACTTGACAAATGTCATGTGTATGTTAAATGCAGGGTGGCACTGTGGCTACAGGAAGGAGTCACGCTTTCCTTGGGCAGTCAAGAAAGAAAATAGAGACCTTCACAGCCTCCTGTCCTTGACAACTCCTATGGATTGCTGACCTTGGGGAGGGTCAAGGAGGTTCTTCCTGGGACTTCCAGCACTGAGCGTGTATTTGCTATGCCATGGGCTGCTCTCAGTTATCCTGTTCACTTGCTCGGGTTGCAGGACGTGGTTGATGTGGGGTGGGGTGGGACAGTCCTATGATGAGTCTCTGCGGTGCACACACTTTTGTGTTGTTGTATTATGTTTTAATTCACAGTTACAGTAACTGCAAGGTAACTCAGATGCACTGTCGGAGACATACAAAATGCATCTAAATCACATTGGTAGGGACCTCTTGCTACTGGTTACCCCAATCCACATATTTAGACAGTTATTATACAGTCAAATCATGTATGACGCGCATCGCTCCATACCCTCACCTTCACACCATTCGTTTCTGGACCATCACAGCGGTCTGTATCACCCCATGATGTGCTTCATCTCGCCCTAATGCTCGTGTGTCACCAACAGTATGTGTCAATGTTCAGACTCCATCACCTCTGGAGGCTTCGACAGTAGGAAACAGCTCAGCGGAGCGCAAGTGTCTGACTCTGGAAGAACTAGCGAGAGTCTGAGTCTGCAACTCCATCTGCTCATTGCACTATGATAAGACTGACAGACACTTTTGATGTGTGTGAGCTCGAATTCATCCTCAGTGTCTAGCAACTTCCTGTTTGGCCAACAGTAGCACCAAAGCCATACATTTTCTGTTTGTGCTAGGGATTAAGCTGTACTATTTATGGCGTTGTCTAGATGCTCATGTTGATCACCCTGGATATGGACTCTGTCACTACCTACCAAAATATGTAGATCCTGAGGCAGGCCCACGCTACGTGTAGAAAATCAGCGTGCTGCATCGTTCTCCTCACAAGTCTTGACGTGGCCCCCATCTCTATAATGACCTCGGTGTGTAATGCTGTCTGTGGAGGTAGTGGAGGTGTTCTAAGGGCAATCTGCTGTCCAGGGACAAACCCCCCGTTTGTGAGCAACAATACTTGCGTACCTCATCAGATAGCATTGAACTGTAGAGTATTGTTGTGATTTCATTGGTGGAGGACTTAGCCTGTATGAGATGTTCCAGTGGCCTAAAAACGTGAGGCTCCTGCAGAAACTCTAGAATGGGTTTTCTGCTTGCATACTTTAGTCTGTAGTATAGAAAGATATTCAATTGACTATGAGTGTCTATTGATGTGATCGTGACAATTGGAATAAACGAGTACCTCTGTAAAGATCTTCCCATTTGTGAGTCCCAGTTTGCGCAGTTTCTGTCTCGCCTTCGCCTTGCTAGACATGGGAAACATGCAGAATCCTAAGTAAATAAAATGTGTTAACATCAGCTCTGGTCTGCAGTTTGACCCACGCTTGAATTGTGCATTGTGTAGTGTTTATTTCTATTGCTCGGCTAAGAGATCGTTTACACAACGCCGGAAGGAGGTATGGTCTTGTGACTCAAGTCTCGACCGCTAGGTGTGCCACATATCATTGGGGATGAAACTAGAAATAAGCATAGAGCCACTGTGCACAAAGATAATACATTAAATGAAGTACCGACTCAAGAACTGTAAATCCCCCTGGTTATGAAGGCAGGAGCTTCCCAAGCTAATTTGGGCTATTCACCTGCTAAATCAGTCTCACCAGTAGGGATTCCAACATGTGGAAAAGTGCCTTGGTGAGTGAGATGGGTATATCGACAAAGTAGTATAGAAATTTGTGGCGAACCATCATTTTTATTAGCCCTATATGACCTGCCATTGACAGTGGTAGCCCAATCCAAATAGGATCATGGAGAGTTGAGAATCCTGGCACATATACCTGGTGACTGGTTTTGATTCAGACATTTGTCCATTAATGCAGAATCTAGCTGAGGGGGAAGTGTGCACCAGTTTTATTTTTTTATAGATGTTGGCAGAAGGCCCATTTGAGACAGTATAGCCAATAGGTATTCCCACTCTGTGGAGTTGGACGCATTAGTAGCATCGAAAAACACAGCCACTGCATTTAACCGAGGCTCTGGTTGGTGTGGGAAGCAAAACGAGTTTGCAGGTTGTGCAACTTCTTCCGACCTGGGATGAATCTATACTTGTCGGGTAGTACCAAATTAGGCATTGGGGGCAAGAAGCCGGTTTGCAATGATTTTTGCTAAAATCGCAGTTTAGTAGCGAGAGGGGCCTATATGTTTTGCAACTATCGGGTGTCCTTTCTGATGTTAAGAGCAGTGACGGTTGGCAAGGGACGGGGGTGGTGGCGAGGGAGTGTGGGCGGAGCAGGGGGACAAAAAAATAATTTTGGAATCCACTTACCTTTTGCTGCCGGCCGGTGGTCTCTCCCCTTCAGTCCCTTCAGCCGCTTTCTCCTCTGCTTCTGTAGCAGAAGGAAGCACACAGGCTCACTCCCCTAAGCCAATCACAAAGCTGCATTGTGATTGGTCTGAGTTCTGTGGTTCGGCACTCAGACAGGGACTGTGAGGCTTTGCATGTTGCTCACCAGGCTGTGTAAAGCAAGCCTGGCGGGGAAGATGCAAAGTGCGCCGAGGGCTGGCCAAGCAGTCATGCGCACTTGGAGTGGGCAAACCACTCCTCCCTTGATCCCAACCGAACCCCGACCGACCTAGCCCAGCCCATAGTGAAAAATAAAATGATAATAACCAGGTATTTTCATATTATTATTCCGCTGCACTACTTTTAAAGCAGTGGGGTGACACTCATCCGGATTAGCGGAGAAGCTGCCACTGCTTAAGAAGGTGATCAATAAGGCTTCTTGCATGGTAGAAGGAGATATTTTTTTTATCATGCTTCCTCAAAGACAGTAGGTGTCAGAGGATTATATCTGCAAATTCCTTATAGAATTCAGACAAAGTCCATCCATTGTAGGGGATTTTTCAGACAGGAAGCTTTTAATTACCCTGTTAACATCTCATAGTGTGGTAAGTTGTTTTTGAAATAGCTGCTGTGCATGTCCCAGCCATGCAATTTACGGTTTCTTCTAAATATGTCAACAGACATATGCCCACTAGAGTATTTGGAGTATGATTCTATATAGTAATTCTCATACCCAGCATCTCCTCTGCTTCATGTCTGGGGTGCCCGTACCTTCATTGATGTGCGAAATACTATTGGCAGCCATTAGTGATTTATCTTGTTAGCTACGGCCAGGGCAGTCACCCTCTCCAAACCAGCACCAGGGTTTATTAGCTCAAGTGGCAGCCTTTCATTTCCACCCCTTCATTATATTCAGATATTTTCATTCTTTTTTCACCTTCAAATGTTTGATTCTCACCTAGAATTAACACAGATAGGTTCCATTTTTTTCATTTCATGCTTAAGTCTAAATAGATGTTCTCTTGGGACTTTTAACCTCCCAAATTGTTCAGTTGTGCAGTGGTCACATATTACTACTTTGAAGGCTTCCCATTCTAAAGCCATCTTGCTGACCAAACCTTTATTATGTGCGAAGTGTTTCACTATCTCTTTTCTTATCTTCTCTATTAATACCCTGTCCAACAGTCGGGGAAAACCTTCACAGGGATTTAGTCCCATCCCAAGCAGACACCTTTATCTTTAAAACAACATGGGTGTGCTCAGAGAGAGACCTGACTAGGTGTTCCACCATCTCCGTCCAGGGACAAACATGATAAGTGACAACCCAAACGTCCAGGCAAGACAAGATATTGTGGACTGAGGAGGCGTATGTGCCTTCCCTTATCATGTGATGTCTCATACTCCAAATGTCTACTAACTCACAATCCAGCAGGTTTCCTTGAAGTGTAATTTCAGCTGAGAGTGTGTATCTGTTGGGATTGTGTGATTGGTGCTATTGTGCCTCTAGAGCTGTATTAAAATCCACCCCTCAAATGATTGCCTTTGAGGATGGTGAGAGGGGGTGACTCCATAAGTCATTAAAGGACAGGTCTTCAATATTCGGCTCATAGTTATTGACTGTAGTAACGTGTTTAGTGCGTAATAAGCTTAGTGCAGTATGTGTGTTCCATGCAAGGCGACGCCTTTTGTAATGAGATTGGCCCACCCTCTAGACAATGAGGATTAAGATGTTCTAGAGAATTCTAATAGGGCCCTGGTGAGCGGGGGACCTCCGGGTGGGCTGGAGATAAGGCAGCCTGTGAGGCCCTAGACAGGCGCATTTTGGAGGTGCTTGATGACACTGCACCCTGGTGTAGTAAAGGGCCAGTGCGACAGATGAAATCTGCCCCATGGTTTGGGGTCGAGCTGAGAGACGCTGGAGAAGAGGCTTTCTGACCATACATAAGAACGAATATAAAGCCAGCCTCAAGGGATATCATACCCTAATCAGAAAGACCCGGTCATCCTATTACAGAGAGAGGATTGAGAGGGCGGACAGTTCAGTCAAGGAGTTATTCACGTTTTATAAAGAAATATCCTCCCTATTTAGTATAGTGGCACCCATGACAGGATCAGTGGAAGCCTGTAACCGGGTGGCAGAGTCCTTTGCAAATAAGGTGGAGAGGATTTATTCCACCTTCCCTGTTGCAGCCAGAGAAGGGTATGTGGTGGATGAGATACCTAGTAGCATAAACTGGACAGAATGTCTAGTGACTTTCAGTGTCCCTTCTTGGGACACTTTAATCAAGATAGCTATCAATATCAAATCTGTCTCTCCCAAGGACCCTGCACCAACCAAGGTACTTAGAGGTAGTATTGAGACCTTAGAGCCATATATTAGACACCTGTTAGAGCTATCTTTTAGCTCAGAAAAGGTGCCGAAAACATGGAAGGAGGCAGTGGTGCTCCCTTTGAAAAAAAAAGCTGAATGTCAGCATGGAGCAATTAGACAACTTGCGCCCCATCTCGCTACTACCCCACTTCGCTAAGATCACGGAGAAGGTTGTTAACAAGCAGCTGACAGCCCATATTGACACCCACAAGCTGCTCCATCCTACTCAATCTGGCTTCCGCGCATTCCATGCGACGGAGTCAACTTTGCTCTCCTCCACTGAGACCTTACGGAGATATGTGGATGAGGGTCAGACGGCGGCACTAATTCTACTTGATTTAAGTGCCGCATTTGTCACTGTAGCACATCACACTCTGCTACAGTGTCTTAAAAGAGGAGGAGTGGCTGGTAAGGCGTGTGAATGGCTGTAATCCTTTCTTCAAGATCGTAGCTTTCAGGTGGCACAGGGACCACATAGGTTAAAAGCCATTCGCCTGAAACAGGGGGTGCCACAACGATCCAGTCTCAGCCCGACCCTTTTTAATCTTTATGTAGCGCCAGTGGCGGAGATTACAGAAAAATTTGGGGTGAAAGTTGTGTCGTAAGCAGACGACACAAGACGACACTCAGCTGGTCGTGGCCTTGGTACAACCAGATGAGAGGGCAGCCAGTAATTTCACCTCTTGTCTACAAGAACTGGCAGCCTGGATGACCAATAACTGCCTTAAATTAAACTGTAATAAAACCGAGGTGCTGATTGTCCGGAAGGCGCCGTTGGTGTGGACGTCAGACGCTAGGCCCTCTACCCTCAACTAGTGAACAAGTCAGGAATTTGGGGGTATGGCTGGACTCTAAGATCTCGTTCGAGTACCACACACGAGGAGTCGCAGGCACTTGCTTTTGAATTCTGCGGGGTCTCAGGAAGACTTTGGACCTATTACCTACTACAGCCAGGAAATCCTTGGTCCATGCCTTAGTTAGATCGAGGCTGGACTATGGTAACGCCCTTTATCTGGGAGAAAATGTTGGGTGCATCCAGAGGTTACAGCGTATACAGAATGCTGCGGCTCGCCTGGTGTTGATGCTGCCTAAGAGAGCTCCTTCTAAGAAGGCTCTGGAGACGCTACATTGGCTGCCGGTTAAGGAATGGGCGCTGTTTAAAGCACTATGTGTTAGTCATCGGATTACACGGGGGAAAGGGCCCCATTATCTTCAAAACCTGCTAACTCCTTATAACCCGACCCGGCAACTGAGATCTAGCGGGCGGGACAGGTTAAGGTCCCTAAAATCAGAAGAGCGAGAATGGGAGGGCGTTCCTTTCGCTTTCTGGCAGCACAACAATGGAATAGACTACCTTTGAGGCTCCGGTTGGAAAGCTCAGAGCTGGCTTTCCGCAAAGAGCTGAAAACGTACTTGTTTCCCAGGGGGTAGGCCGGGGCAAGGTTGTGGGGATGGGGTGAAATGCTGGCAATGTGGGGTTTTGATAGGCCTGTACCATAGCGCAGGGACACACTAGCCTAGTGTCCCCAGGCACTTTATAAACTCAGTTTATTATTATTATATGAGATGCCTATTTCTGAAAGAGCTCCTTGTCAGTGTTACCAGTCAGGTGTGCTTCCTGTCCAAACGAGACGGTGGAGGAACGCGGCGAGTCCCGACCAGAGCCCAAGCCGAGAGTCCGAGGTATCCGGAGGCCCACCCGTAACCGAAGTCCGAAGTCCGTCGTCGTAGCAGTCCAGTCCCGTCCGAGGCTTTCCGTTCCGTGCTGCCCGGTGAGTACCATTGCTGGGGTAGTATCTAGACAGGACCAATCTAAATTGACTCCTGGTCCGTGGGTTGGTGGTGCCCAGACTCACAAACGAAGTGTTCACCTAGGTGGATACGGGTCTTGATGCGTCCCTTTATGGGACCGGTATGTTCCGTACTGTTACAGCAGTGCATCCAGTAATTCTAGTCTGTTCCGTTCTCGAGAAAATTCTTGTATTTCTGTTCTCAGTATTTTCAGGTAATATTCTGTTCGAACTGTTATGTTATGATATTGTTTAATGTATTTCCAATGTCGTGGTATGCCTGAATTGTTTTCCCAATTGTTATTGTTCTTCGTGTATTGTATTGTGTTCCGATTCAAGTTTACAATGCCGCTCTTTTCAAGATTACGACAGTTAAAAACTAGAAAGGGTCTGTTAGAGGAAGCGGTTCCTGTCCCACCTAGGGACAGTCCAGGTCATTTTATGTATCAGAAACATGGCATAAGCGCCATACTGTATCTAGATTTATGGGTAGAGTATACCAAACAGTTAGAAGAAAAGTATAGATGGCCCGTATCGGGTACATGGGATGCCGAATGTATCATGCGAGTAGAAGAAGCATTATGGAAAAAGAAAGCCAGACAGTCACAGAAAGATGCCATCGAGTTATGGCGTAAAGAAGCTCATAAAAGAACCGAAAAGGAAGTCAGAAAGTCAGAGTTAAGTAGAGAATCCCAAGAACGAGCCCAAGAAAGAGAATTGATCGAGATAGGTGAACAAGTCAAAGCCGAACAGTCAGACAGACAGAGGCATGCCCTCATTAAGGGTATGTATCCTCTTCTTGCCGAAGGTGTGCAAAAAGCGACCCCAGAGGCATCTAGTAATCTCCCGCCACCATTAGTTCCGACCAAGCTACGTCACAAACCGACCGCAGCTGATATTTTTATTTCGTCCTATCTGGACGACACAGTCCCAGAATATGCAAATCCTGTTCGCGCTCCGCCAGTCCCTGCAAATCAGGCACTTCCCGCTCCTCCAGACACCGGAGTACCTGTTACGGTACCCCCGGTCCAGCCTACAGTTCCATTTCCCACTCTGCCAGGACGTAGAGCCTCAGTAGACGACTCCAGTCTAGGGGCCGCAGGAGGAGCTACTCCTCAAACCCCGCCGCCACACAAGCGTTTATCAGCACTCGAATTACATGCTCAAGCATCACAGCGTACTCCTAAAAGTAATAAGTCTGTCACAGAAATCAGACAAGCCCTTAACGAATGTGTCTATGATCCAGTTCCAGGCGAATATAATATGGTTTTATATTCCTTACGTGTAAGGAGAGTGACCGAGTATCTAGTCACCTTACCGAATATGAAAGAAGATCTAGACAGAATATACCGTTTCATCCGTACAGGGGATGATCCAGAAAGTATTGGCGAGATTATGTCTCAAAGGAAAGCCGAGATCCAGCTCATGATATTAAAGTTCCTGATCAATTGTCTAATAAGAGAACAAGATTACCCGTCCAAAGATCCCGCCGAAATGAGAATCCTGACAAGGTGGAGTGATAATATAGCCGAGGGTAAGCACAAGACCGTTAGTGCCATGGAGAGTATGTACAAGAAAATTCGTAAAGAAATAATAAGGTTACACGAACAGCGTAAAGCAGCACAAGTAAGCGAGAAAGAAAGTATCTCTGATCCTGAAGAGGAAGACGAGAATTCCGACAGAATAGCGTATGTAGGAAAATCTAGATTTCCAGATCGCCATTTACGTCTAGAACACAAGTCTATTTTTCATCATCCAGCACCAGAACAAGGTTCTCTAGAGCAAGTATTTCAAGCTACCGATCACATTCTGAAATCACGAATCGGTTATAGCGAATTAAGTACTATGCATGAACAAGAACTAGCCCAATCAGCAGTCCGATGGATTACTGATTCTACCACTTTTCCAGACGAAATAGTGGCACAAATGTTTCTGAAACTGCCCCCAGCCGAGCAACGACTGGTGGGTATGTATATGATCCAGTACCTCATTACTCTGTATGAGGGTCAGCACTCTGATCCAGGCCCGTTACACGATGTCCTGAACGAGTTACTCCAGTATAGATGGAGAGGTCTAGGTACCGATTTAATCAGTATCATTCTAGAACAGCGCCACAAATATAGAACGTTCCTGAACCCGCATTTTGTTCATGTCTCACCCCCAGAAAATAAGCCATTCTACATAGACAGACAGAATCCGTTACGAGAAGTCCACCCAGTCCAAGGGGCGGGTGGCGAAATGCAACGAGTGTTTGTATACACTCCGATTTCAAAGATGGAACTTCTTGAAATGAAGAAATTAATTCCCTGTCATGACAAAGATCCAGCAGGGTTCCATAGAGAATTAAAAGACATGCTCCGTATGGGAGAATACACTTACCCAGATATCATTAAAATGTTAAAGGTCCTGTTACCCGCAGGGGTGTATGAAAAGTTAAAGGAAAAAGAATGGGAGGTGGGAGAGAAAAAGATCGATTGGACAGCTCTAGAAGCTGAAGACAAGGCACGAGTACCAGGTACCGGTCTTGGAGATAAATGTAAAGAATTACCAGAATTATTGATTCAAGTTTTACCCAGATTATTGACAACGAGAAAAGAAGACTGGGATGCAATCTCAGCCTGTAAACAGAAACAAGATGAAGATATTAGTGATTATTATTCTAGATTTGAGAAATGTTTCAGTATCAATAGTGGTCTCAAGACAAGTAGTGAGTCATACCCTCACCTTTTCGTTACCAAATTAGTCGAGAATTCAAGTCCACAAATTAAAAACCGAGTTTTGAAAGTCGAAAGCACCTGGCAAGCAAATACTCCGTCCCAGATGCTCCAGATGCTCCAGTACCACCAGAATAGAATCAGAGAAGAGCAAGAGCACGAAAGAAAACGTATGAAAGACACGAAAATGAAAGTGCTAGTTGCACAATCTGTTCCTCAAGACAGTCAGAAGAGGGGTCCGAATCAAGCCAGTCATCCTGCAGCTCCCGTTAAAGGGAACTGCAATTATTGTAAACAGCCAGGTCATTTTATAAATGAGTGTGCAGTTCTGAAACATAACATAGCTACTGGTAAGACTAAAGAAAGACCACGTCCGCCTAGACAAGAACAAGTTTCACAGATTCCTCAGTCACAGAATGCACAACAGACAGTTCCCGCACCGCAGCCTATAGCTGCAACACAGCACGTTACATCGCAGATGTACCAGTATGCACAGTCCGAGTATCCAGAGTACCAGCCATATTCATGAAATAGCCTAGAGAGGGAGGTAGGCTTGCCTCTCATCGAGATACCTGTAGATCAAGAAGGTCCCTATGTTCACAGTCAAGTATTAGGGAAAGACAGAAAGTTTTTGATTGATACAGGGGCAAGTAGGACCACAATTAGTCATGCCGAAGTTCCAGGGGCTCCGCTCTCAGGCTCAAGAAATGTTTCCCTTGGATTTTCAGGAAAACCAATAGTTAACGAGATATCTAAGCCAGTTACTCTAGAAGTAGGTCCATTGTCCCGTACTACTGATCTGTTACTTACTAAGTCATGTCCAGAAAACCTATTAGGCATTAAGACACTGAAAGAATTAGGTGCAGTTATTTGCTGTTCCCCAGAGGGAATACGTCTGTTCCTACGTGACTTTAAGGGTCACTATGTATTACGAGATTTTGATTCAAGATTGTCTAATGTTCCGCAGCATTTATGGGCGCAAGGTCCAACTGATGTAGGTTACATGCAAATCACACCCTATCGTGTGACTCTCAAGCCAGGTGTAGTGTTACCCCGAATCAGACAGTACAGATTGCCACCTGAGGCTGTAGCAGCCTTATCCAAAATTATTGACGAGCTCATGGCTCAAGGAGTAGTTGTAGAAACTGACTCCAATGTATGCAATTCTCCGATCATTCCAGTCATGAAACGTACTGATCCGAATGCACCCCCAGTATATCGATTAGTGATTGATTTACGAGAGCTTAATAAATGTATTATTCCTCAGTACCCAGTTGTCCCAGATATTTCTTCCCTGTTAACAGCTATTGATTACGAAGCCATGTTTTTCACTGTCATAGACCTTAAGAATGCATTTTTTAGTGTTCCAATTCATCCAGACAGCCAGTTTCTTTTCGGATTTTGTTTAAATGGAAGGAGCTATATGTTCACACGCGCTCCTCAAGGTTTCACAGAAAGTCCTAGTATTTATAGTCAAGCACTTAAGAGACAACTAGACAACATTCACATGCCAACTGACACTGCCCTGCTCCAGTATGTCGATGATCTACTGATCACAGCCCGTTCTGAACGTGCTTGCGAGCGAGCATCCCTTACAGTTCTGTATTTTCTAGCCGAGATGGGGCACAAGGTGTCACCTTCGAAGCTTCAATTCTGTGTCCAGCAAGTGGTATACTTAGGACACTTGCTGTCCAAGAGGGGTAGGCAGTTGACACCTGACCGTATCCAGTTAATAGCGAGTCTTCCCCAGCCCAGAACCCAGAAGGAGGTACGTGCCTTTATCGGCCTTACTTCTTATTGTAGACAATGGATTTCCCAGTATGCATTTCTAGCCAAGCCACTGATACAGTTAACGACACAGGAGGCAGCCGTATCGACTGTCCTCCCTTGGACATCTGAACATACACTTAGTTTCAACGAGTTAAAGAAAGCCCTATGTCAAGCTCCAGTTCTAGCTACACCGAACTACAGTAAGCCTTTTACACTTTTCGTTACTGAACGTGAAGGTACAGCATTATCTGTTCTCACACAAGATCAAGCAGGACAATACAAGCCCTGTGCTTATTTTTCGAGCACATTAGATCCAGTCGCCCAGGCGTTGCCTGCGTGCCTCAAGTCAGTTGCAGCCACAGCACTAGCTATCAGACAAAGTGATTCCATAGTTTTAGGGCACTCCCTGACAGTACAAGTCCCACATTCAGTAGAAGTTCTTTTAAACCGAACACAAACTCAGCACTTGACAATTGCACGTTTAACGGGTTATGAATTGACACTGTTCCAGCCACACATAGAAATTAGACGCTGCAACGTCCTGAATCCTGCTACACTGTTACCATCAGTTAGTTCAAATTCTGACCCACATGACTGTGTGGAAGTAGTTAATATTACGACAAAGCCAAGACAAGACCTGACAGACATTCCGTTACCAGATCCTGACCTGACACTTTATGTGGATGGTTCATGTATGAGAACTAGTACAGGAGAACTAGTCGCCGCGTATGCAGTGACTACTGACACTGAAGTTATTGAAACACACCGTATTGATACCCTGTCCGCTCAAGCAGCAGAGCTAGTTGCTCTGACACAAGCCTGTATACACGCCAAGAACCTGAAAGTTAATGTTTACACAGATTCACGTTACGCATTCGGAGTTGTACACGACTTCGGAGTACTCTGGCAGGAGAGAGGTTTCATGACTTCTCATGGAACCAAGATTCAGCATGGTCTCCTTATTCAAGCCCTGTTAGATGCCATACATTTACCGACATCCATTGCTATCATGAAATGTAAAGCACATACGAAAGTTACTGACATTATTTCCCAGGGTAATGATCTAGCCGATCGCACAGCCAAGCTTACAGCACAGACTCCAGACATTCCAGTTAACATGACACATACTCCAGATCCGATTACATGCATGACAGTTAAGGACCCTACACAAGATGTCATAGATATCCAGTTACATGCTACTCCCGATGAAATCAAGAAATGGTCTGAACAAGGAGGGGTCCAGACAGATCAAGGATGGTTAACGAAGGGTAGAGCCATATGGTTTCTCCCCGACTCTATGGTTCAAGTCATTATCAATACCGCACATAGTCCAGCACATTTAGGAGAAAAAGCTATGTTAGACAGTATCCAGAACATTTGGTTCAACAAGCATTTACGAGCTGCAGCCAAGCAGAAAGTCCGTACCTGTATGATATGTTGTCAGTTTAATCCAGGTAAAAGTGTCCCGGTGGAACAAGGTGGTTTCCAGCCCCCTGACCACCCTTTTGAGGTCCTCCAGATGGATTATATTCAGATGGAGCGATGTCGAGGTTTCAAGTATGTCCTTGTAGTTGTATGCGCTTTGTCCAGATGGACAGAAGCATATCCAGTCCCAGATTACACAGCCGCGACCACTGCCAAGCAGTTGGTTCGTGAATTTTTCCCTAGATACGGACTCCCTAGAGTCGTATATTCTGATAACGGTCAGCCATTCTCATCTGAACTCATGAAGCACGTTTCCCTTTTGTTAGGGTACCAGTGGAAGTTTCATTGTGTACGCCATCCTGAAGCAGCCGGTCTCGTAGAGAGACATAATCAGACTCTGAAAATCCGTATTGCCAAAGTTTGTAAAGAAAAAGGTGTGGACTGGCTAGTAGCTCTGCCAGTCGCTTTATTTTATATGCGCATGGTTGCACATTCCAGATCAGGTCTGTCCCCGTATGAGGTCGTATTCGGCCGCCCCCCTAACATGTGGGGTACTCCTAGACCCCGAAGTATTACCGATGTTTCATGTAATATGCTGACAGATTACCTAGCTTCCTTGATGTCTGCCCTCAACTCATGTCGTTCACAGGTTGCCGCCGCATTTCCAGACAATACCGAGGTGGCACCACATGAAATCGTTCCAGGCTCCCTAGTGATGGTCCGGAATTTCGACAGATCAAGTCCGCTGGAACCACGTTGGAAGGAGCCACGTCAGGTCCTCTTGACCACCCGTACTGCCGTCAAGTTGGAAGGCAGGAAGGGGTGGGTCCACCTTTCTCATGTAAAACTTTTCAATGGATTGAAACCCGTCTCCAAGAACATTTCCCAGGATTCCCAGGATTTTAAAAACTGTCAAGACATTGTTTTAAAGGACTGTCCCGCAAAAGACATTATTACAACCCCTCCCTTGTTAGAGAAAACTCCGCAACAGGAGTATAAGTTAAAGCTCAGGTCTAGTAAAATAAGTCAGTCAGTTTGATTGTATAAGTCCTCCCCTAGGTGAAACGGTTAGATTGTTTCTGACATGTATAAAATAGACCCCCATAGTGAGAGAGTCAGTCTAAACGCAAACCGATGTATCGTTTTTCTGAGTTTCGTATTATTCATCAGTATTATGATTTCCTGCACCAGCTATGCATTCTATCTGTATTTTCCAGTTCCTCATGTAAATATGTCTGCTAATGCTACAGTAGAGCACACGTTTAGTGATCTGCCTCCTCACGAATATTCTTACCGCCTTGCTATGCGCAACAATTCTTTCATCCGTATGTTACATTATTCACACCAGACCAGCAATGCCACTAATTGTTGGGTGTGTGGTCGACTCCCCCCTTTCCAGACACCGAAGGGAGTTCTGCCACTCTTTCCTTATCCATTCTCACATAATGGTTCGTGTGGAGCATGGTCCACGTTAACGTCATCCTCAACAGATATGTCTTTTCTTAACAGTACATGTTTTCCAGACAAGCAAGGTCTTCCCCACAGAACAGGTTTAGATCTAGAAAATGAAGTTTATAATTTAGGTAATTATTCGTCGAATTTCATGGTCCTGAATGTTCAGTCTGATACTACTCCAGACTTACCTGCTATTTCAGTATTACCTGTCAAAGGCGAATTATGTGTCCGTAGTTATGGTTCCATACATGTAGGACATAGTGAATGTACTACTGTTATCAAGTATAGTGACAGTGGGAAATCTATTTTTAAAGCTTCACGTCATTCTTATTTTATTTGTGGTCAGACCGCATATGTCCGTCTGCCCCTCGATTGGGAGGGAACCTGTTACATTGCTTTCCTACTGCCACCTGTTTTCCTAGCCCCATCTGATTATCACAGAAACACACATCTAGTACACATTAGACATAGAAGGGAGTCCCCAATTGTCGATTATACTGAAACTACTCTAGAACAGTATACAGATTTCAATAAAGGTTTCTTCTTCTTTGTAGGACCTGTCCAGAATAGTAAACTGATCCGTAGGTTAACAAGAACCCTTGAAGCTGTAGTAAATGAGACTGCCTCTGCTCTAGGTAACCTAACCGAAGAACAATCTGCTATGAGATTTGTCGTTTTGCAAAATCGTCTCGTCCTTGACGTCATACTGGCCGATAGGGGCGGGGCCTGTAGAGTCATCGGATCTAGTTGCTGCATTTTCATTCCAAATAACGCGCCGTCTGTTTATTCAGCTATAACCAGACTCCATAAAATTGCCCATCTGTTACACCAAGATCCAGGCACCTGGACATGGTCCGGTTGGTTCTGGAATATAATTTCCGCCTGGGGATGGAAAGTCCTGTCCTTTCTAAGTATAGCAGTAGCGATCATATTTAGCTGCTGCCTCTGTATACAATGTGGCCCTGCGATTTGCAGCATGTGTGCTACCTCTTGTATTCCTAGTCCCAAGCCCCGTTCTAAATTCCGTTCCAAGACAATTCGAGACGAGCAAATGGTACTGTATGAAATGATAGACGGTATCATGAATATTGATGTTTCCTGATGGAAACGTAGTGACAAGGAGGGAATGTGGAAAAGTAAATTTTGCCATGTTCTGTGTCCCTACGCCTCATCCATCATATGTTATGTGTGCATGACCAATATGCATATGTTATTCCCCATGTCCGATTAATGACGCAATTCCAGTTGTGTCCACCTTTAGTATGCTAGTTTCCAGTCTTCGTGAATACTACGAATATCAGGCATATGTAAAGTAATGTTGCCACGTTTCCCAGTGTGCACGTTATTCCATTATAAAGTCCCCGTTTCCAGGCCTCAAAAGGGCCCGGACCCTGTATTCAGCTCCTGTCTCCTGAAAGCCTCGCTGAGGAGCGGTACAGCCCCCACCTGTATCCTCGACCCTTCACTTACTTCCTGCCTCGCAGTGCCCGGTGCAGCTTGGCTCTGCCTCTGAGTCTGCCAAGAGTATGTTATGATTCCAGCTATCAGTTCAGTCCTTCTTCTCTGCATTCCTAAGCTACTGAACTGCATCAATAGTTTCCGTCATTGTCTAGCCTATTCGGCTCCACGTTAGAGAAATACTGTATTAATGGTCATTTAATATTCTTCATCACGCACTACATGTAGAATAATGCATGGTCCAGTCTTAGAATCAAGTTAGCTTTTCCCCTCATGACTTCTAGTTTATATCAACATGTTCCCTAAACATCAGATACCAGATAGGGTTTAGGTACGTGTCGCTCCGACCCTCCAGACTCTAGTCTCTGCTCCTAGCACAGAGTTCGTAGCCCCAGCTTCTCCTAGTAACACGTCATTGCCAATTTTCGCGCACCATTAGGTTAGAGGTCCCGGCTCCTTAGGTAGCCCCCTCCAATGTTTCCGCCCATTCATGACATATTCTGTTACGTTTGCACCACATGTCTATGTATACGCCCAGTTACACCTCTTTTTACTGTTATCTTTCGCGACTGCTACGCGTCACGCCTTCTGCTCCACCCACTGTTACGCCTACTGCAATGTAATGCTATGTGTTTGCGCTATGTATATAAGTCAATGTATTGTTATTAAAAGTTAGCGCGCTCATCCCAGACCTAGCCCCAGCAGCTGCTGGGCCTCTTTTCCCCTGCTGGGCCCCAGTTGTCCTGCTGGGCCCTGTCACTCTGTTCCCATGCAGGTTGTCCTGATCCTGTCCTTATGCTGTAATAAACCTGCAGAAACTCCTACTACCTCGAATCTTGACTCTTATTTATTGAGCTATCTGTTATACTATATGCTTAGTCAAAAATAGGGTATTATTTATTTATTTACCACATAATGGCGCCCGAACAGGGACTTGCCCTTTCCCCACGCGTCGGTGAAGCCACGCCGACCCCCTGACCCTCTGCAGCCGTGACGGAACCATACCGGCCACGTGCAGATATTTCTGCTTCAAGTATCCCTCAGGCCCACGGAGGAGACGGAGGAGGCGGTCCAGCATCCAAACGAGACGGTGGAGGAACGCGGCGAGTCCCGACCAGAGCCCAAGCCGAGAGTCCAAGGTCCGAGGTATCCGGAGGCCCACCCGTAACCGAAGTCCGAAGTCCGTCGTCGTAGCAGTCCAGTCCCGTCCGAGGCTTTCCGTTCCGTGCTGCCCGGTGAGTACCATTGCTGGGGTAGTATCTAGACAGGACCAATCTAAATTGACTCCTGGTCCGTGGGTTGGTGGTGCCCAGACTCACAAACGAAGTGTTCACCTAGGTGGATACGGGTCTTGATGCGTCCCTTTATGGGACCGGTATGTTCCGTACTGTTACAGCAGTGCATCCAGTAATTCTAGTCTGTTCCGTTCTCGAGAAAATTCTTGTATTTCTGTTCTCAGTATTTTCAGGTAATATTCTGTTCGAACTGTTATGTTATGATATTGTTTAATGTATTTCCAATGTCGTGGTATGCCTGAATTGTTTTCCCAATTGTTATTGTTCTTCGTGTATTGTATTGTGTTCCGATTCAAGTTTACAATGCCGCTCTTTTCAAGATTACGACAGTTAAAAACTAGAAAGGGTCTGTTAGAGGAAGCGGTTCCTGTCCCACCTAGGGACAGTCCAGGTCATTTTATGTATCAGAAACATGGCATAAGCGCCATACTGTATCTAGATTTATGGGTAGAGTATACCAAACAGTTAGAAGAAAAGTATAGATGGCCCGTATCGGGTACATGGGATGCCGAATGTATCATGCGAGTAGAAGAAGCATTATGGAAAAAGAAAGCCAGACAGTCACAGAAAGATGCCATCGAGTTATGGCGTAAAGAAGCTCATAAAAGAACCGAAAAGGAAGTCAGAAAGTCAGAGTTAAGTAGAGAATCCCAAGAACGAGCCCAAGAAAGAGAATTGATCGAGATAGGTGAACAAGTCAAAGCCGAACAGTCAGACAGACAGAGGCATGCCCTCATTAAGGGTATGTATCCTCTTCTTGCCGAAGGTGTGCAAAAAGCGACCCCAGAGGCATCTAGTAATCTCCCGCCACCATTAGTTCCGACCAAGCTACGTCACAAACCGACCGCAGCTGATATTTTTATTTTGTCCTATCTGGACGACACAGTCCCAGAATATGCAAATCCTGTTCGCGCTCCGCCAGTCCCTGCAAATCAGGCACTTCCCGCTCCTCCAGACACCGGAGTACCTGTTACGGTACCCCCGGTCCAGCCTACAGTTCCATTTCCCACTCTGCCAGGACGTAGAGCCTCAGTAGACGACTCCAGTCTAGGGGCCGCAGGAGGAGCTACTCCTCAAACCCCGCCGCCACACAAGCGTTTATCAGCACTCGAATTACATGCTCAAGCATCACAGCGTACTCCTAAAAGTAATAAGTCTGTCACAGAAATCAGACAAGCCCTTAACGAATGTGTCTATGATCCAGTTCCAGGCGAATATAATATGGTTTTATATTCCTTACGTGTAAGGAGAGTGACCGAGTATCTAGTCACCTTACCGAATATGAAAGAAGATCTAGACAGAATATACCGTTTCATCCGTACAGGGGATGATCCAGAAAGTATTGGCGAGATTATGTCTCAAAGGAAAGCCGAGATCCAGCTCATGATATTAAAGTTCCTGATCAATTGTCTAATAAGAGAACAAGATTACCCGTCCAAAGATCCCGCCGAAATGAGAATCCTGACAAGGTGGAGTGATAATATAGCCGAGGGTAAGCACAAGACCGTTAGTGCCATGGAGAGTATGTACAAGAAAATTCGTAAAGAAATAATAAGGTTACACGAACAGCGTAAAGCAGCACAAGTAAGCGAGAAAGAAAGTATCTCTGATCCTGAAGAGGAAGACGAGAATTCCGACAGAATAGCGTATGTAGGAAAATCTAGATTTCCAGATCGCCATTTACGTCTAGAACACAAGTCTATTTTTCATCATCCAGCACCAGAACAAGGTTCTCTAGAGCAAGTATTTCAAGCTACCGATCACATTCTGAAATCACGAATCGGTTATAGCGAATTAAGTACTATGCATGAACAAGAACTAGCCCGATCAGCAGTCCGATGGATTACTGATTCTACCACTTTTCCAGACGAAATAGTGGCACAAATGTTTCTGAAACTGCCCCCAGCCGAGCAACGACTGGTGGGTATGTATATGATCCAGTACCTCATTACTCTGTATGAGGGTCAGCACTCTGATCCAGGCCCGTTACACGATGTCCTGAACGAGTTACTCCAGTATAGATGGAGAGGTCTAGGTACCGATTTAATCAGTATCATTCTAGAACAGCGCCACAAATATAGAACGTTCCTGAACCCGCATTTTGTTCATGTCTCACCCCCAGAAAATAAGCCATTCTACATAGACAGACAGAATCCGTTACGAGAAGTCCACCCAGTCCAAGGGGCGGGTGGCGAAATGCAACGAGTGTTTGTATACACTCCGATTTCAAAGATGGAACTTCTTGAAATGAAGAAATTAATTCCCTGTCATGACAAAGATCCAGCAGGGTTCCATAGAGAATTAAAAGACATGCTCCGTATGGGAGAATACACTTACCCAGATATCATTAAAATGTTAAAGGTCCTGTTACCCGCAGGGGTGTATGAAAAGTTAAAGGAAAAAGAATGGGAGGTGGGAGAGAAAAAGATCGATTGGACAGCTCTAGAAGCTGAAGACAAGGCACGAGTACCAGGTACCGGTCTTGGAGATAAATGTAAAGAATTACCAGAATTATTGATTCAAGTTTTACCCAGATTATTGACAACGAGAAAAGAAGACTGGGATGCAATCTCAGCCTGTAAACAGAAACAAGATGAAGATATTAGTGATTATTATTCTAGATTTGAGAAATGTTTCAGTATCAATAGTGGTCTCAAGACAAGTAGTGAGTCATACCCTCACCTTTTCGTTACCAAATTAGTCGAGAATTCAAGTCCACAAATTAAAAACCGAGTTTTGAAAGTCGAAAGCACCTGGCAAGCAAATACTCCGTCCCAGATGCTCCAGATGCTCCAGTACCACCAGAATAGAATCAGAGAAGAGCAAGAGCACGAAAGAAAACGTATGAAAGACACGAAAATGAAAGTGCTAGTTGCACAATCTGTTCCTCAAGACAGTCAGAAGAGGGGTCCGAATCAAGCCAGTCATCCTGCAGCTCCCGTTAAAGGGAACTGCAATTATTGTAAACAGCCAGGTCATTTTATAAATGAGTGTGCAGTTCTGAAACATAACATAGCTACTGGTAAGACTAAAGAAAGACCATGTCCGCCTAGACAAGAACAAGTTTCACAGATTCCTCAGTCACAGAATGCACAACAGACAGTTCCCGCACCGCAGCCTATAGCTGCAACACAGCACGTTACATCGCAGATGTACCAGTATGCACAGTCCGAGTATCCAGAGTACCAGCCATATTCATGAAATAGCCTAGAGAGGGAGGTAGGCTTGCCTCTCATCGAGATACCTGTAGATCAAGAAGGTCCCTATGTTCACAGTCAAGTATTAGGGAAAGACAGAAAGTTTTTGATTGATACAGGGGCAAGTAGGACCACAATTAGTCATGCCGAAGTTCCAGGGGCTCCGCTCTCAGGCTCAAGAAATGTTTCCCTTGGATTTTCAGGAAAACCAATAGTTAACGAGATATCTAAGCCAGTTACTCTAGAAGTAGGTCCATTGTCCCGTACTACTGATCTGTTACTTACTAAGTCATGTCCAGAAAACCTATTAGGCATTAAGACACTGAAAGAATTAGGTGCAGTTATTTGCTGTTCCCCAGAGGGAATACGTCTGTTCCTACGTGACTTTAAGGGTCACTATGTATTACGAGATTTTGATTCAAGATTGTCTAATGTTCCGCAGCATTTATGGGCGCAAGGTCCAACTGATGTAGGTTACATGCAAATCACACCCTATCGTGTGACTCTCAAGCCAGGTGTAGTGTTACCCCGAATCAGACAGTACAGATTGCCACCTGAGGCTGTAGCAGCCTTATCCAAAATTATTGACGAGCTCATGGCTCAAGGAGTAGTTGTAGAAACTGACTCCAATGTATGCAATTCTCCGATCATTCCAGTCATGAAACGTACTGATCCGAATGCACCCCCAGTATATCGATTAGTGATTGATTTACGAGAGCTTAATAAATGTATTATTCCTCAGTACCCAGTTGTCCCAGATATTTCTTCCCTGTTAACAGCTATTGATTACGAAGCCATGTTTTTCACTGTCATAGACCTTAAGAATGCATTTTTTAGTGTTCCAATTCATCCAGACAGCCAGTTTCTTTTCGGATTTTGTTTAAATGGAAGGAGCTATATGTTCACACGCGCTCCTCAAGGTTTCACAGAAAGTCCTAGTATTTATAGTCAAGCACTTAAGAGACAACTAGACAACATTCACATGCCAACTGACACTGCCCTGCTCCAGTATGTCGATGATCTACTGATCACAGCCCGTTCTGAACGTGCTTGCGAGCGAGCATCCCTTACAGTTCTGTATTTTCTAGCCGAGATGGGGCACAAGGTGTCACCTTCGAAGCTTCAATTCTGTGTCCAGCAAGTGGTATACTTAGGACACTTGCTGTCCAAGAGGGGTAGGCAGTTGACACCTGACCGTATCCAGTTAATAGCGAGTCTTCCCCAGCCCAGAACCCAGAAGGAGGTACGTGCCTTTATCGGCCTTACTTCTTATTGTAGACAATGGATTTCCCAGTATGCATTTCTAGCCAAGCCACTGATACAGTTAACGACACAGGAGGCAGCCGTATCGACTGTCCTCCCTTGGACATCTGAACATACACTTAGTTTCAACGAGTTAAAGAAAGCCCTATGTCAAGCTCCAGTTCTAGCTACACCGAACTACAGTAAGCCTTTTACACTTTTCGTTACTGAACGTGAAGGTACAGCATTATCTGTTCTCACACAAGATCAAGCAGGACAATACAAGCCCTGTGCTTATTTTTCGAGCACATTAGATCCAGTCGCCCAGGCGTTGCCTGCGTGCCTCAAGTCAGTTGCAGCCACAGCACTAGCTATCAGACAAAGTGATTCCATAGTTTTAGGGCACTCCCTGACAGTACAAGTCCCACATTCAGTAGAAGTTCTTTTAAACCGAACACAAACTCAGCACTTGACAATTGCACGTTTAACGGGTTATGAATTGACACTGTTCCAGCCACACATAGAAATTAGACGCTGCAACGTCCTGAATCCTGCTACACTGTTACCATCAGTTAGTTCAAATTCTGACCCACATGACTGTGTGGAAGTAGTTAATATTACGACAAAGCCAAGACAAGACCTGACAGACATTCCGTTACCAGATCCTGACCTGACACTTTATGTGGATGGTTCATGTATGAGAACTAGTACAGGAGAACTAGTCGCCGCGTATGCAGTGACTACTGACACTGAAGTTATTGAAACACACCGTATTGATACCCTGTCCGCTCAAGCAGCAGAGCTAGTTGCTCTGACACAAGCCTGTATACACGCCAAGAACCTGAAAGTTAATGTTTACACAGATTCACGTTACGCATTCGGAGTTGTACACGACTTCGGAGTACTCTGGCAGGAGAGAGGTTTCATGACTTCTCATGGAACCAAGATTCAGCATGGTCTCCTTATTCAAGCCCTGTTAGATGCCATACATTTACCGACATCCATTGCTATCATGAAATGTAAAGCACATACGAAAGTTACTGACATTATTTCCCAGGGTAATGATCTAGCCGATCGCACAGCCAAGCTTACAGCACAGACTCCAGACATTCCAGTTAACATGACACATACTCCAGATCCGATTACATGCATGACAGTTAAGGACCCTACACAAGATGTCATAGATATCCAGTTACATGCTACTCCCGATGAAATCAAGAAATGGTCTGAACAAGGAGGGGTCCAGACAGATCAAGGATGGTTAACGAAGGGTAGAGCCATATGGTTTCTCCCCGACTCTATGGTTCAAGTCATTATCAATACCGCACATAGTCCAGCACATTTAGGAGAAAAAGCTATGTTAGACAGTATCCAGAACATTTGGTTCAACAAGCATTTACGAGCTGCAGCCAAGCAGAAAGTCCGTACCTGTATGATATGTTGTCAGTTTAATCCAGGTAAAAGTGTCCTGGTGGAACAAGGTGGTTTCCAGCCCCCTGACCACCCTTTTGAGGTCCTCCAGATGGATTATATTCAGATGGAGCGATGTCGAGGTTTCAAGTATGTCCTTGTAGTTGTATGCGCTTTGTCCAGATGGACAGAAGCATATCCAGTCCCAGATTACACAGCCGCGACCACTGCCAAGCAGTTGGTTCGTGAATTTTTCCCTAGATACGGACTCCCTAGAGTCGTATATTCTGATAACGGTCAGCCATTCTCATCTGAACTCATGAAGCACGTTTCCCTTTTGTTAGGGTACCAGTGGAAGTTTCATTGTGTACGCCATCCTGAAGCAGCCGGTCTCGTAGAGAGACATAATCAGACTCTGAAAATCCGTATTGCCAAAGTTTGTAAAGAAAAAGGTGTGGACTGGCTAGTAGCTCTGCCAGTCGCTTTATTTTATATGCGCATGGTTGCACATTCCAGATCAGGTCTGTCCCCGTATGAGGTCGTATTCGGCCGCCCCCCTAACATGTGGGGTACTCCTAGACCCCGAAGTATTACCGATGTTTCATGTAATATGCTGACAGATTACCTAGCTTCCTTGATGTCTGCCCTCAACTCATGTCGTTCACAGGTTGCCGCCGCATTTCCAGACAATACCGAGGTGGCACCACATGAAATCGTTCCAGGCTCCCTAGTGATGGTCCGGAATTTCGACAGATCAAGTCCGCTGGAACCACGTTGGAAGGAGCCACGTCAGGTCCTCTTGACCACCCGTACTGCCGTCAAGTTGGAAGGCAGGAAGGGGTGGGTCCACCTTTCTCATGTAAAACTTTTCAATGGATTGAAACCCGTCTCCAAGAACATTTCCCAGGATTCCCAGGATTTTAAAAACTGTCAAGACATTGTTTTAAAGGACTGTCCCGCAAAAGACATTATTACAACCCCTCCCTTGTTAGAGAAAACTCCGCAACAGGAGTATAAGTTAAAGCTCAGGTCTAGTAAAATAAGTCAGTCAGTTTGATTGTATAAGTCCTCCCCTAGGTGAAACGGTTAGATTGTTTCTGACATGTATAAAATAGACCCCCATAGTGAGAGAGTCAGTCTAAACGCAAACCGATGTATCGTTTTTCTGAGTTTCGTATTATTCATCAGTATTATGATTTCCTGCACCAGCTATGCATTCTATCTGTATTTTCCAGTTCCTCATGTAAATATGTCTGCTAATGCTACAGTAGAGCACACGTTTAGTGATCTGCCTCCTCACGAATATTCTTACCGCCTTGCTATGCGCAACAATTCTTTCATCCGTATGTTACATTATTCACACCAGACCAGCAATGCCACTAATTGTTGGGTGTGTGGTCGACTCCCCCCTTTCCAGACACCGAAGGGAGTTCTGCCACTCTTTCCTTATCCATTCTCACATAATGGTTCGTGTGGAGCATGGTCCACGTTAACGTCATCCTCAACAGATATGTCTTTTCTTAACAGTACATGTTTTCCAGACAAGCAAGGTCTTCCCCACAGAACAGGTTTAGATCTAGAAAATGAAGTTTATAATTTAGGTAATTATTCGTCGAATTTCATGGTCCTGAATGTTCAGTCTGATACTACTCCAGACTTACCTGCTATTTCAGTATTACCTGTCAAAGGCGAATTATGTGTCCGTAGTTATGGTTCCATACATGTAGGACATAGTGAATGTACTACTGTTATCAAGTATAGTGACAGTGGGAAATCTATTTTTAAAGCTTCACGTCATTCTTATTTTATTTGTGGTCAGACCGCATATGTCCGTCTGCCCCTCGATTGGGAGGGAACCTGTTACATTGCTTTCCTACTGCCACCTGTTTTCCTAGCCCCATCTGATTATCACAGAAACACACATCTAGTACACATTAGACATAGAAGGGAGTCCCCAATTGTCGATTATACTGAAACTACTCTAGAACAGTATACAGATTTCAATAAAGGTTTCTTCTTCTTTGTAGGACCTGTCCAGAATAGTAAACTGATCCGTAGGTTAACAAGAACCCTTGAAGCTGTAGTAAATGAGACTGCCTCTGCTCTAGGTAACCTAACCGAAGAACAATCTGCTATGAGATTTGTCGTTTTGCAAAATCGTCTCGTCCTTGACGTCATACTGGCCGATAGGGGCGGGGCCTGTAGAGTCATCGGATCTAGTTGCTGCATTTTCATTCCAAATAACGCGCCGTCTGTTTATTCAGCTATAACCAGACTCCATAAAATTGCCCATCTGTTACACCAAGATCCAGGCACCTGGACATGGTCCGGTTGGTTCTGGAATATAATTTCCGCCTGGGGATGGAAAGTCCTGTCCTTTCTAAGTATAGCAGTAGCGATCATATTTAGCTGCTGCCTCTGTATACAATGTGGCCCTGCGATTTGCAGCATGTGTGCTACCTCTTGTATTCCTAGTCCCAAGCCCCGTTCTAAATTCCGTTCCAAGACAATTCGAGACGAGCAAATGGTACTGTATGAAATGATAGACGGTATCATGAATATTGATGTTTCCTGATGGAAACGTAGTGACAAGGAGGGAATGTGGAAAAGTAAATTTTGCCATGTTCTGTGTCCCTACGCCTCATCCATCATATGTTATGTGTGCATGACCAATATGCATATGTTATTCCCCATGTCCGATTAATGACGCAATTCCAGTTGTGTCCACCTTTAGTATGCTAGTTTCCAGTCTTCGTGAATACTACGAATATCAGGCATATGTAAAGTAATGTTGCCACGTTTCCCAGTGTGCACGTTATTCCATTATAAAGTCCCCGTTTCCAGGCCTCAAAAGGGCCCGGACCCTGGATTCAGCTCCTGTCTCCTGAAAGCCTCGCTGAGGAGCGGTACAGCCCCCACCTGTATCCTCGACCCTTCACTTACTTCCTGCCTCGCAGTGCCCGGTGCAGCTTGGCTCTGCCTCTGAGTCTGCCAAGAGTATGTTATGATTCCAGCTATCAGTTCAGTCCTTCTTCTCTGCATTCCTAAGCTACTGAACTGCATCAATAGTTTCCGTCATTGTCTAGCCTATTCGGCTCCACGTTAGAGAAATACTGTATTAATGGTCATTTAATATTCTTCATCACGCACTACATGTAGAATAATGCATGGTCCAGTCTTAGAATCAAGTTAGCTTTTCCCCTCATGACTTCTAGTTTATATCAACATGTTCCCTAAACATCAGATACCAGATAGGGTTTAGGTACGTGTCGCTCCGACCCTCCAGACTCTAGTCTCTGCTCCTAGCACAGAGTTCGTAGCCCCAGCTTCTCCTAGTAACACGTCATTGCCAATTTTCGCGCACCATTAGGTTAGAGGTCCCGGCTCCTTAGGTAGCCCCCTCCAATGTTTCCGCCCATTCATGACATATTCTGTTACGTTTGCACCACATGTCTATGTATACGCCCAGTTACACCTCTTTTTACTGTTATCTTTCGCGACTGCTACGCGTCACGCCTTCTGCTCCACCCACTGTTACGCCTACTGCAATGTAATGCTATGTGTTTGCGCTATGTATATAAGTCAATGTATTGTTATTAAAAGTTAGCGCGCTCATCCCAGACCTAGCCCCAGCAGCTGCTGGGCCTCTTTTCCCCTGCTGGGCCCCAGTTGTCCTGCTGGGCCCTGTCACTCTGTTCCCATGCAGGTTGTCCTGATCCTGTCCTTATGCTGTAATAAACCTGCAGAAACTCCTACTACCTCGAATCTTGACTCTTATTTATTGAGCTATCTGTTATACTATATGCTTAGTCAAAAATAGGGTATTATTTATTTATTTACCACAGTGTGTATCTGTTGGGATTGTGTGATTGGTGCTATTGTGCCTCTAGAGCTGTATTAAAATCCACCCCTCAAATGATTGCCTTTGAGGATGGTGAGAGGGGGTGACTCCATAAGTCATTAAAGGACAGGTCTTCAATATTCGGCTCATAGTTATTGACTGTAGTAACGTGTTTAGTGCGTAATAAGCTTAGTGCAGTATGTGTGTTCCATGCAAGGCGACGCCTTTTGTAATGAGATTGGCCCACCCTCTAGACAATGAGGATTAAGATGTTCTAGAGAATTCTAATAGGGCCCTGGTGAGCGGGGGACCTCCGGGTGGGCTGGAGATAAGGCAGCCTGTGAGGCCCTAGACAGGCGCATTTTGGAGGTGCTTGATGACACTGCACCCTGGTGTAGTAAAGGGCCAGTGCGACAGATGAAATCTGCCCCATGGTTTGGGGTCGAGCTGAGAGACGCTGGAGAAGAGGCTTTCTGACCATACATAAGAACGAATATAAAGCCAGCCTCAAGGGATATCATACCCTAATCAGAAAGACCCGGTCATCCTATTACAGAGAGAGGATTGAGAGGGCGGACAGTTCAGTCAAGGAGTTATTCACGTTTTATAAAGAAATATCCTCCCTATTTAGTATAGTGGCACCCATGACAGGATCAGTGGAAGCCTGTAACCGGGTGGCAGAGTCCTTTGCAAATAAGGTGGAGAGGATTTATTCCACCTTCCCTGTTGCAGCCAGAGAAGGGTATGTGGTGGATGAGATACCTAGTAGCATAAACTGGACAGAATGTCTAGTGACTTTCAGTGTCCCTTCTTGGGACACTTTAATCAAGATAGCTATCAATATCAAATCTGTCTCTCCCAAGGACCCTGCACCAACCAAGGTACTTAGAGGTAGTATTGAGACCTTAGAGCCATATATTAGACACCTGTTAGAGCTATCTTTTAGCTCAGAAAAGGTGCCGAAAACATGGAAGGAGGCAGTGGTGCTCCCTTTGAAAAAAAAAGCTGAATGTCAGCATGGAGCAATTAGACAACTTGCGCCCCATCTCGCTACTACCCCACTTCGCTAAGATCACGGAGAAGGTTGTTAACAAGCAGCTGACAGCCCATATTGACACCCACAAGCTGCTCCATCCTACTCAATCTGGCTTCCGCGCATTCCATGCGACGGAGTCAACTTTGCTCTCCTCCACTGAGACCTTACGGAGATATGTGGATGAGGGTCAGACGGCGGCACTAATTCTACTTGATTTAAGTGCCGCATTTGTCACTGTAGCACATCACACTCTGCTACAGTGTCTTAAAAGAGGAGGAGTGGCTGGTAAGGCGTGTGAATGGCTGTAATCCTTTCTTCAAGATCGTAGCTTTCAGGTGGCACAGGGACCACATAGGTTAAAAGCCATTCGCCTGAAACAGGGGGTGCCACAACGATCCAGTCTCAGCCCGACCCTTTTTAATCTTTATGTAGCGCCAGTGGCGGAGATTACAGAAAAATTTGGGGTGAAAGTTGTGTCGTAAGCAGACGACACAAGACGACACTCAGCTGGTCGTGGCCTTGGTACAACCAGATGAGAGGGCAGCCAGTAATTTCACCTCTTGTCTACAAGAACTGGCAGCCTGGATGACCAATAACTGCCTTAAATTAAACTGTAATAAAACCGAGGTGCTGATTGTCCGGAAGGCGCCGTTGGTGTGGACGTCAGACGCTAGGCCCTCTACCCTCAACTAGTGAACAAGTCAGGAATTTGGGGGTATGGCTGGACTCTAAGATCTCGTTCGAGTACCACACACGAGGAGTCGCAGGCACTTGCTTTTGAATTCTGCGGGGTCTCAGGAAGACTTTGGACCTATTACCTACTACAGCCAGGAAATCCTTGGTCCATGCCTTAGTTAGATCGAGGCTGGACTATGGTAACGCCCTTTATCTGGGAGAAAATGTTGGGTGCATCCAGAGGTTACAGCGTATACAGAATGCTGCGGCTCGCCTGGTGTTGATGCTGCCTAAGAGAGCTCCTTCTAAGAAGGCTCTGGAGACGCTACATTGGCTGCCGGTTAAGGAATGGGCGCTGTTTAAAGCACTATGTGTTAGTCATCGGATTACACGGGGGAAAGGGCCCCATTATCTTCAAAACCTGCTAACTCCTTATAACCCGACCCGGCAACTGAGATCTAGCGGGCGGGACAGGTTAAGGTCCCTAAAATCAGAAGAGCGAGAATGGGAGGGCGTTCCTTTCGCTTTCTGGCAGCACAACAATGGAATAGACTACCTTTGAGGCTCCGGTTGGAAAGCTCAGAGCTGGCTTTCCGCAAAGAGCTGAAAACGTACTTGTTTCCCAGGGGGTAGGCCGGGGCAAGGTTGTGGGGATGGGGTGAAATGCTGGCAATGTGGGGTTTTGATAGGCCTGTACCATAGCGCAGGGACACACTAGCCTAGTGTCCCCAGGCACTTTATAAACTCAGTTTATTATTATTATATGAGATGCCTATTTCTGAAAGAGCTCCTTGTCAGTGTTACCAGTCAGGTGTGCTTCCTGTTGTAGGGCTATGTCCACTGTATGCCCATTAAGCTAGGCCAGTACCCTGGTGTGCATTGCAAGGGTTATTTAGCCCACGTACATTCCAAGCTATGAAGATGCATTTCATGCCATCACTAGCACCAGTCATTTATGCCATGATGGATGATGGGTACAGGATGAACCATGGATACACCAAAGCCCCGGTGCTGTGTCAACTTTCCATAATACAATGACGGTTCTGCCTATATGTGACTAAAATATAAAGCGATTTTCTGAACCCACTTTCCCACCATCTTCCCACACTCACCACCTCATCTCGCCAGTGAATTTCTGTTCCCTCCCTGATAACTCTATGGCTCTAGCTTCCAACAGCAGAGCTAAAGCTAGCAGCACCTATCTAGGGGTGTGTCGACTACAACTGGTGTTTACCATGTGGCCACTAACTGCCGAGAAGCCAGAAGGAATATTCTGAGTGCATCAGTACTAATGTGTGGGGTTACTATCAGGATCTACTGCCAATCATAAACACATTGGGTCATTTTTAGGGATGCTGGATAGAGCATCTGGTATGGAATTTGCAGCGTTGCCATTTTTCGTCAGTGTCCGTATTCATCTATTTTTGGGGGGCTCTTTTAAGTCCCCCTCCGCGACTGGAATGCACTTCTCTGCCGCCGACAGTCTTCTCTTGCGCTTGTCCATTCGTGAAGCCCTGGATGGCGTCAGTTCTTTTATTTAAGGCCTCCATTTCATTGTCAATTGATAACCAGCTTTGCTGCCTGCTAATCAGTGGGGCTTTCATCTCGGGGCCGCCGATAGCTAGAAGCTGATTGGATGGATCCAAGGGCTACTGGCAGCCTTCATTTTCTGAAGTTTTCTCCTTCTAACTAAATTTAAGCTTCGCTTGCCTGGCATTAGACTTCTCCATTCCTGTTCACAAAGTACAGGATGAGTCAGAGGAATATATATATTTTTAAAGATGCTCTTCATGGCTGGATTCAAGTCCAGGGGGCGTGTAAGTTACTTCTGGTAAGGAGTTGAAGCAATCTTCTCTCAGTACTCCAGGCGTGGGGTTTTGCTGGCCAAGCCTGTGGCCAGTGCCGGGGTTCATCATCTCAGCTCAGTGTGTAAGTAGCTGAGTGAAAGTATTCTGTGGTTTATGTGTTCACGCCCTCCCCTTTGTTGTATAGGAAAAATGTAGGGGACGTTCCAGCCTGTGACAAATGCTGTCACCAAAATAATATGGGGAGCCGTTATAACCAGGGCTATACTGTGTACTACAACTACCTTCACCTTTAGTAGGATGCATAAGGTGTTATTAGATTGATTAATTCATTTTTATTCAGGATCATTTAACTAGTATGGACTTAATTTGACAAAAACAAGATATTTTGTTATGTTAATGGCTGTCATATTTACCTGTGAAAAGCCCACCTTCCTCGTTATTTTGCCAGGCATCATTCTCTTAATCTAGACTGCTCTCTGTTTTGTCACTTGACTTCAATATCAGAAACACCCATTACAGCAGCAAAGGTGCAAAGCGAAAGTCTGCTTGTCTTTTTTAATTTCACAACATTTTATTAGTAATAGTAATAATAGGAGTGCCTCCTTTAGTAGCTCTCCTAACTGCACTACAAGTAGTAATACTTGGTGTTGTACTTGTAGTTTCTATAGTTAGAATAGTAGGAGCATTGGTCATGTCTCGATTAGTAGTATAACCAGCAGTATAGAACTTGTGCCTGTAGTGATAACAGTACTTTACTAGTAGCGTGGGTGATACGCAGGGGCGTATCACAGCACCGCGGGGGCTCCAGGGGGTCCCTCAGCACAGCACTCTGGCCGCAGAGCTCCTGATTGAGCCCGGAGGGGGCCCCTGCACGGGAGGCCCCCTGGAGTTTCATTACGCCAGAGGAGAGACGGATATGCATTCTATGTCTATGGGGAAATTGTGACAGTGCTGGGCCTCTGGGAGGTTTGTGCTCATAAGTAGGTGAGGCACATAAGGAGTGTACACTGGTCAGGGGATGGTGAGAGAGGGTTGCTGATTATTACAAATAGACGCCTAGGGGGTCATTACGAGGGCGGAAGGACCGCCAGCCGTGCGGAGACAGGCCTTCTGCCATCGGACTGCGATTTTCCGTCACCACATTATGATGGTGGGAATCCAGACTACGACTGTGGTGGATGCAAAGACCATCGGCCACGGAACCGCCACAGGCAATCGTTACGATTGCGTGGCAGAGCGGTCTGCATCCATAAAATGGTGGCGGTGCTTAGCAGGCACTGTCCCCCAAATTAGGATACTGTCTTCAGCCAGCCTTTCCGTGGCGGGTAAACCGCCATTGATAGGCTGGCGGGGATTGGTTTTGGGGGCCCGTTGCGGGCTCCCCTTGTCTCTTGTACCCCCCTCCTTTTTACTGCACCAAGTGGCAGGCACCGTGCATTTTGAAAATCGCGGCGGGTGCTGCAGCCAGCTGCACCTGCCGCAATGTTAAAGTGCAAAATGCGAGCGCCATGGTGGGGGTCGCATCCTAATTGGGTGTGTGGGACCGCTGCATGTATTGCGGATGGTCACAGTCACCACCACAATGGCGGACGGACTCCAGTCTGTCAGCCATCGTAATCTGCCCCTTCTTTTTCACCTTTGCATCTGTATTAGATTTTCACTCTTAACGTCCTATTCTTCTCTTCAGATGCCACTCAGTAGTACCTCTCTGATGGTGTCCACACACTATACGTACCTCACCAGGTGGTAATTTTCTGGTGCTTTAAAAAAAGAAATGGACCGATCAAATACGTTTTTGTAACCTTGAAATAATTAGGAACTTTGTGCAAGTCTATATTACATCAGTGCTTCTGTTAGACATTTGAATATTTAACGTGAGACATTTCATAATCGAGTAAGCACTATTAGTAGTCATGTATTAATTTTTCTTCTGCTATAAGCAGGTGATGAACTGCAACCTTTAAAAGAGCTCTAATTGTGCCTACGGTGGTGCATGAATAGAGCTGTGGATTCCAAGGTCAACCCTACACCCATTTTCACTGGTTGCATGAACCAAACTATATTTGTTCTTACAGACATCCACAGGCCCAGGTGGCAAATTGATGTAGGGTAAGCTTTCAAAACTGATCTTCCAGCATGCAACATGAGTCTCATCTGGAAGAACCTCAGACTGAGTATATGTTTTCAATCCCATACTCAGGACTTTGTTCTGAGATTAAAATGGCTGACAAATGCACTACTAAATTGTGAGGATTATGTTCTTAATTGTTTAAGTTGAGCTTACTGCCATCCAAACATCTGTCTGGGATCATCAAACTCATTTTACGTAGTACACATAGTACTTTTAGACACTACCAAGCAGGGCTACTCTTGAAAATGTCACCTTTAAATGCAAGACACATTAGCACTACACCAGAACTTTGAAGCCTTCAAAGGCTCTGTCTTTCTGTTCGGAACTTGTCAGTTTTCACGGCTGCAGCATGTTCAGTTGCATACCTTTAAAAAACGTTAAGTCTTAACCCTTATTTAGAAAGTTATTTGTAGTTTGCATAGGATGTTGCAGTGATGTTGCTGTTTTGCAAAAAAAAGTCATTCAAATGTCATGGCAGTTCTCCTAGTGAGTTATTACCACGGATCATCTTGTCCACACACATGGGGTCTTGGCTTCATTTATTTAAAATTTTATATGGGCAATGGGTCCTGTCCATTTAATCTGCCCCAAATTTTTTGCTTTTGGATCACTTGGTTTTAGACTTCTTACAGTGAGTAAGTCTCACAACTGGTAATCACACGGTAAACTGAATGTGCGTGTTTACCGCCATTGTCCGCCTTTAAAAATAAGGTTGCTGCAATGCAACATAAGTAAAAGGCACGTGGCTGTTTACACATGTACACTTGTGCACATGCGTGATGGTTATGTGTGTGAGATTACCATAATGTGCAGCTCGGTAACTTCGCACAGATAGCCTGGCACTGAGGGGACTCTGCAGGGTTTGATTTTGACCTGGGTAGGCCTTATAATATTAGTGAACACTCATAGAGAAAGTCAGTATGGTTTACTGTTTTGTCTGCAATGACACTTTATTATACACATAGGGGGAAATCTGCCTTAGAGTGCACTTACACTTCCCTTTGATCTAAAAAGTCCACTGAGAAATCAAACTGGCTGACAAGTGTGCACCCAATTGAAATATGCATGTTCCAAGCGAATATGTCATCCAGAATTGTTATATTTCTGTGCCTCAACTCCTGTGTTTTATTTGTGTAAAAAAAACATAAGTGCCAGGGCCCTTTTCAGGAGGCATCCCCAGCTTGCACCACCCATTGCCACTGCTGCCAATGACAGTACATACACAACTACTAGCCATTACACGGCTACAGGTGTGACAATTCCGACTGTTCAGGGCCCACTCAAAACTATAAGAATGGCTGGGAAGCAGGTATTAGCTGTATTAATGTCCCTTTGGTTAATAAACTACTGTTTTTGTGCTCCTCTCTATATTAAACAAACAGTGCCACCATGTGGTAGCCGCCTTAAGTGCAGGTGCCTACAAATAAGTGCAGGTGCTGAGCACCGGAAACGACTGGCTCAAATTAAGGACTGCTCAGGATCAGAGCACCAAACCTTTGTTATCTTGCTTGGTCAAGTTAATTGCATTGTTCTCCAGTAGAGGAAACATTGGCCTCCTAACACAAAGCGAGCAATGACCAGGGCTTCACTCAGCATCTAAGGAGGAAGGGGTGGGGAAGAAAATCTGCATCCATTAATTAGCTGCCACGTTGTACAAGGGTTGGGTCAATCCAGGCCCACTGAGCCAAAGAGACAGCCAGACCTCTGAAGCCAATACAGGAGGGAGCTCCTCTTTGACGTTTTGGTAGGATTGGCCTTGGCAGTGATGGCCATCTTGAATTGTCCCAAAATGCTGTGCAGGAGGGTTTGGGCAGGGATAGTGAGAGGATGTGGCGCTCTAGGGTTGGACAGGGGGGTGCCTGGCTTCTAGAACTTTATACCACCACTTAAAAATGCTTGCACAAAGGAGAGAGAGTGATTTTCGTTGGAGGTGGACTATTGGGACTGGACTGGACAGTGGCAGCCATGGACAACTGGAAGGGAAACCCCTTAATGCTCTTTTGAACTAACAACTTGGTCTACAGTTGACCCCTGGACCAGTGGGTCTCTCTCCAGGACCAGAAAAGCTGGTCCCCTTAGAGCTAAGGACCAGTTGGAGTAAGAATTTATTTCTGCACACAGGAGGATGGAAGCGCCACAGGACGAGCAAAAAGAGAAAGGCTAGCACAGGGAGCCAATGGAATCAGCTCTCTGAAAAGTGGCTACATTACAGGCCTGAGAGAAGGCTCCAGGTGGCTAGGGCTCGCCACCAGTGGCAAAGTGTGTGTGAAAAGGCCCAAAGGGACCAGAGATATGCAAGGAAAACAGTTTTGCTCTTTGACCCACCCTCCCACCTACAACAGCTGAGAAAAGGAGCATTGGAGCTCCACTGCAAAGTTTACTAAAACACCTGGGATGGGCCAGGGCCCACTGGTCGACTCAATGACCCCATATCAGGGCCCCCAACAATAACGGGTCAAGGGGGAGTACTGCCGCGCTCCCCAGCTGTGGTGAGCCATTCCTTGCTTCTGGCAGGAGAGAAGCACACTGCTGGCTCCTGCAGAATGCCAGGTGGGGAGCCAGCAGAGTCAGCCGGAGGTGGGCTTCCCGATCTGCTCCCAAAGAAAGGAGGCCATGCAGGTGGTGTAAGTGGGCTCTGCATCACAGATTCACTGGATGAGCCACAGTTGCACTTCTAGATTACAATGGCACAGCATAACCTGCTATTGCACAGTTCCAAACTGGATCCACCACTTGGAGAGTCTGATGCCCGCCAGCACCCGGAGTGCACTAATTACTCTGCTCAGTCATCCTTCCTCTGGTAGACTCCATCAGCACCAGGGTCTTGCCTCACCTGGGTCTTCCTGAATAGTCACTACTCCTGCAGAGCTGGCAGATTCCTTCCCTCTCTCATTAGGCTCTGGCTTCTAGGCAGCTGTGGTCAGATGAACAGTTTCTTCCAGCAAGGTAAGACTTCAGGTGATGTACCCTCACCCCTGCAAAGCTACCTTTTAGTCAGGCACCATTCTGGTTGTACAGCAGTTCTGTGAGTACTCTGTGGAAAACTCCCTTCTTTGGTCAGAGAGAACTTAGAATTGGAACCACAGTGGTCGGTGTCTGCCACTTTTATAAAGTAAAAGCAGATAGAAGCTGTGGATTCAATGTCTACACATGCAAAACTGGCTACTCTCCAGGCACAGCCTTTGTGTATAGTGATGCTTCTCACAGCATCATGGAACCCCCACAATAAAGGCACTAAGAGGGTTGAGAGTGCTTCCTTTGCTCTCATGAGCCATACTGAATAGTGATCAGGGGAAAGACTGAAATCTGGCCTCAATTAAGGGGTACCTTTCATCTTGAATAACAAAGAATGTAGTCTCACCCTTCATCTCCACATTTTACAAGATGGCAGTGCTGCAGAAAGACTAATCAATAGCCCTTCTCATCAAAAGGCCTACTCTGAATACTAAAGGAGATTTGACTTCTCTCTCCCCACTTCAGTGTCTAGCTCTCCACCCTCCAGTTTCTGGAATGTCCACAATAAACTTCAATTGTCTGGGAAGTAACCTCACCTCCAGGTTGTGCACATGGCCAAGCCAGTGGTATCCAAAATGAATCCTACAGGCCTCTATTACACTGACTCACATATACACAAAATGCTTGTACCTGCTGGCACCTACACAAACAAGCACAACACACAGTTAGGATCTGGGTTAGAGCTTGTAGATGGGACTTTACACGAGAGGGCCAGTATGTACACTTTCGCTCCACTGACACAGATAAAAAGTTCCAGCCACAACTATGGTTTAAAAAAACCCACAGTATTCTTCCTCTGCCACTTTATGTTCTAAAGGCCTCAGGAGTGACCGGGATGGTACTCCACAGTCAGTTCAGTCAGGGTACTCTAGGCGCATCCCGGGACAGGTCCAGGACCTCACTCAATCAGATACTTGCAGTCAGACACTCAGGGCAGGGGGATACAACTGTAAACCATGCAGGGGACATTTTCTTTCCAACACCAACTATCCTTTGTGGTAATATCAACATTGAGTAAAGGGTTGCTGATAACCTCTTCAGTGGTCTGTTCCATGTGTGCTGAGTGAGTGCACTTCAACCACTCAAAACGGATTAATCAGTGACTCTTGCTCTAAGGCCGCAAAGACTCCGTCCTTTTAAATGTTTCACTGAGTCCCCCAGTTTGAACTTGATCTCCCAATGTTTCTGGTGAGAGGTAGATCTGTATGTTTCAGTGGGCCATGGATACTGTGGGAAGAATCGGTCTACTGAGCTGCGGGTTGGGTGCTGGCAGCACTGGCCATAGATCGGATGGGCTTCATCTTCTCCCCCATGGATGAAGAAACTGATAATGGCTGGTCACCACAGCTCTCACAGCCCACACAGCTCTCACAGCCCACACAGCTCTGGCAGAGATAATACCAGCAGCGAACAAGCACTGGCAAAGACAATAACGGCAGGAAACAAACACTGGCAAAGACAATAACGGCAGCAAACAAACACTGGCAAAGATAATACAATCAGGGGAGCAGGGGCACGAAAAACGGCACAATCAGGGGGCAGAAGGCAAGAAAAAACAGCACAATCAGTGGGCAGAAGGCAAGAAAAACGAGTGCAATCAGGGGGCAGAAGGCAAGAAAAACGAGTGCACAGCTCGCATAGCTCTCACAGCTTTCACAGCCCTCACAGCTCTCACAGCCCACACAGCTCTCACAGCCCACACAGCTCTCACAGCCCACACAGCTCTCACAGCCCTCACAGCCCATACAGCTATCACAGCTCTCACAGCCCACACAGCTCTCACAGCCCACACAGCTCTCACAGCTCTCACAGCCCACACAGCTCTCACAGCTCTCACAGCCCACACAGCTCTCACAGCCCACACAGCTTTCACAGCTCTCACAGCCCACACAGCTCTCACAGCTCTCACAGCCCACACAGCCCACACAGCCCACACTACCCAACAAACTAATTAAAGCCTACAGTGGGAGGAAACGCCTAGAAACTTTTAAAAGGTTTCATAGTCTTCTGCCTCTAAAGAGCACGCTGTGCCACATCCTGCAAGAACGCCCGGATCTATGCAACAACCCCCTCCCTCCGAAGAGGATACTCTCATCGTCAATGTGGCATACCGGCCTGCAACGCCCTAGGGGACGTCGCAGAAAAGTGTATAAAACATTACAAAACATTTTAGAACTGTTCTGTTGGCCTTTCACCTTCATGTAAATAAATATAACACACACACCCCTAAGTGAATGAAAAATAAATGCTAGTTAAAGTAACAAGTGCAAAATGCATTTTCGTTAACATCAGGGCTTTAAGTGGGATGAAAAAACTAGGGCGACGAGCAAGAGAACGGGGACCTGGCAAGGAGAGCTTCGGGCAGAGGGCAGGGGGGGGCGAGAACGGGACAAAGGAGAGCTGCGGGCAGAGGGAAGGGGGGGCGAGAACGGGACAAAGGAGAGCTGCGGGCAGAGGGAAGGGGGGGCGAGAACGGGACAAACAGAGCACAGGGCCAGGGGTTCTCATGCAGCTAAAGCCCCCCCAAAAATAAAGCGCAGCGTGCATTGCTCTGGTAAAAAAAGCAAAAAACAGTTGCACTCGCACATAACAAGGGTGCAGTCACAAAGGAAGCGGATGCTCGTGTTCATCTCAAAGAGGGCACCGTGCTCAAACCTTAAGTGCGGCGCCTGGGGGTGAGACTGAGATGAGGGTCTGTGAGCCGCGGGTGCCATTAGTGAGTGGGTCACGATTCCTCCCCGCGGCTTTGTCGCTGTTGCATAAGATAAGCAGCGCTAGGGGGTGTCTGCCATTTATTGCAGTATTATACCTCACATTTGCCTCATGTAACTTAACGTTTGCTTTTGTATTTTGTTCACTTGTAATTTTCTCCTCGTTTACCATTACTGTTCCTATTGTAAAGCACTCTGACCCTTCCGGTAAAGTCAGCGCTATATGCCAGCTAAATAAATAAATAAATAAATAAAGGGCTGAGACCGGAGCCCCCAACTTGTATTGAGTAAACAGGGCCCCGGGCACGTTTGCGGACCGGGAAGGGGGAGGTGGGGGGGGGGCAAGCAAATGTTCACCTTATGACCGCCGCTGCGTGGAAGCACTGGCGGTTAGGATCCCGAACCGTCGCTCACCGTTGGACCCGGGACTAGGTACGGGACTAGGTGGGTACAGGCTCACAATATGTCCCAACCCACGCCTGCTACCTGGACCCGGTTGGCCAATGAGGCCTAGAGGGTGCAAAGCGGAACGAAGGAGTGGGGGCCAAGCAGATGTTCCCCTAACGCTGCCGGTGCGGGGGAGCACTAGCGGGAAGAACCCGACCCGACAACTCACCGTCGGGGTCGAGACGGGAGGAGGAACGGGACTACGCAGCCACACAGTCCACCGCCCGCCTGCTTTGCCCTGCCCCAGAACTTACTCCTGTCCTGCTCTGAACATGAAAAGCGCGTTCGGCGGTTGGGGTGGCATGGGTTGCGAAGGGCAAGACTCTTCCGGGCCTTTTCCAGCATTAGAGTAGCCTCGGGTGTCTGGGTCCTATTGTATTTGTGTTCCCGGAGTATAGCCCAGTTCTACGCAGGCCAAATTGTATGCGGATCTGGCAGCAATATAAAAATTCTACGCTTTGCTGCTAATTGTTTGGGACCAAAACCTAGTATTTAAAACTGTCAATAGCCCCAAGGAGATGGAACATCTTGCGCTAATCCCTGTCCGCGCAGCCAACACCACTGCTGTGAGAAGGGTCCCTGCGAGGATGACCGCTCCCGGGTCACTCCGCGCCAGCTTCCGGTGCACTCTGCCTTACAAACGCGGTGCCCACACCCCGCGCTATACGGGGTAAAAGTGGGGGAAGTGCTGATAAGTTACACAGCACTTACTTAATTGGCTACCTCTAACGGCAGGCGCCTAAACAAGCACCCGCTAGGTTTTATAGGCTAGTATTAACAGAGTGTACCTGCTCTTCCGCCGTTAATCCGTGACCCCTCCTCCCCGCACAACTACAGCCCCTGCAGACGCACGGGTGTGACCTACAAACGAGCCCGTTCTTTCCCGCGGTAGCCAGATGCGCCGTGCAGTATTTTAGCCCACAACATACGGCTCATATAGCATCACGCTATCTCAGATGTGGCGGATACATCAGCCTCATTTAATCCCAAGCCTTTTGTTCCCAATGACAGCACACTGCTGCAACCTCATCAGCGGGAGGGGGCGGGAAAAAGACACGGACAGCGGGAGGGGGCGGGAAAATAACACGGACAGCGGGGCAGAAGAAGGGAATCAGGGGGAAGAAGGCAAGAAAAAGAAGAGGATAGGAAGGGAGAAGAAGACAGGAAAGGAACGGCTCACCTTCACTGCGACAAAAACAAAAAAAATGGCGGCCGCAAGTTTCCGAACATTTTTGGATCCGGGGGCATGTTCGGCGTTTCTAAAAAGAGGCGTGGCTAAAAAGTGGAAAGAACAGCACGAACACGCCCCCGAATCCGAAAGAGACGGAGTTTCTTTAGAGGGACGCCTCTCTCCTCCAATGGCTGGCCTCCGTTTAGGAAGCCTTATTTAAACACGACAAGGGAACCCAAGGCGCAATATGCTAAGGACCATGGGTAGGTACGTTATTTCAGAGACAGCGGTCCTTAGACAAAGAAACATTTAAGGAAAATGAATATAGACCAAAATGGAACTATACTTTTGGGGAAATGTCCAGCCGGACAATTTATTACCATAATAAAAGATAGTCATAAAACAATGAAACACTGCGTGTGATAGAAGCGGGACACCAGCCGATGTCCGACTAACACACTGAGAGAACATACATAAGAAGGAAGTAGTAGGCAATAGCAGGTCATCTGATTATTGTAAATCATACAACAGACAATCTATAACATACACATATGCATGAAAAGTATATGTCAACTATGCATTTAGTGCATTCAGGTCGACGACGTTTCGAACCACAAACAATATCGGTTCATCCTCAGGACAAAGGGTAATTGCCTTAAGAGTACACATTTGCAGTAGTCCCACGATTGAATGATACTAAAAAAAGTGGGGAGGGTTCAGCCCAAGAAACAATATTCGACAGTATTCATGGAGAGTGTCCAAGGGTTGGCTGAAATCACCAGGGAAAATGCCCTCGTTGTCAGGGTCTGGCAATGCAGTCGGCAAGTCCACAATGGGAGTCCTTGCAGGCACGAAAATACAGCGCCGTTTAGGAAGCCAGCCAATGGAGGAGAGACAGAGCAGAGAGGCGGGTTAAACTGCCCTACTGAAGATCATTAAATTTCCGACTTCCGGCTGGCAAGCCAGCCTTCGGTCCCTCGACCTAAAAATTCATGGGGACATGCGGATTTCAATGCAGTAAGCACCAAATTTTCATGTTGCTGCCCAAAAAAGTAGCAATAGGTGATCATTGTCTCATCTGATGAATTTCGAATTCCTCAGTGTCTGACTTTTATCGAATGCAATAATAATCCGTCTACTTGTAATCAGGCTCACAAACTGAGGCTATAGAGATGGCTCTTTGAAAATCAGCATGCATGTGTGGAAAAAGATTCCCGTGTGTGGAAGACTTTCTCGTGAGCCTGCTTAGATAGTGTTCAAGAGGAAGCCGACGGAGGATGTTTGATATGCAATGCTTTTCTCTGTAAATTGAAGGATATTAAACGTGGCACCTCATCTCACCGACCCCAGCACAGCCTTAACATCTATCACATTAATGTGGTTGTGAAGGGACATTGTGGTCAAAACTGTATTTAATGTGGTGCAAAAAAGAACATCTTGCCTCGGTCATCTAAACGGCCCGGCATTTAAGAGCTTTTATGCAAGTAAAGTCACACAGAAAGTCGGTTGTTGAGAGTATTCAGTGTAAAATAAAATCTTACCATCACTTGCCAAGGCACATATAATGGCTTTTTCCACCTGAGCATCATTTCAGAAGATGGTTGTTAGAGCTGCATTAATTTAATTTTCTATGTGTAGATGGGATAATATACCTTGTATCCCACATTTTGCTGATCTCTTAAGTGGACTGCTTTGAATGTCTGCCCAGTATGTTTTTAAAGACACGTTCACTTTGCCTGCCTTGCCTTTCCATGTGTGTACGTATTAAATTGAGTTGGTTTTGTTGCGATGAATGATGCTTGCTTTGTGCAGATCGCAGACCGTGGGAGGCTGCCCCCAGTTCCGAGCACAGCCATTGCTCTTTTTCTGTGACATTGCTGTTGGTGTGTAGGTTAAGCAGTGCAACTTAATTAGTCGTATTAAATAACAGGAAAAGTAGCATTCACGTGCGCCTTGACGATCTCCTGTTCCCAATGTGTGGTTACCCTACCGCGTAGTTGCGTGACTGGAAACTCCTCCTCCAAAGCATTAAGATCTAAACCTGTGTGCCTGGTCCCTTCCATGCATGCGCTCATTATAAATGCAAGCCACTCTCAGCTGGGTGCACACCTCTCCCAGTCTTTGATTGATGATCCGTGTGGACTAGACCCTGTCCCTCCAGTGATCAGTGATTCCCACCGCGGTACCCCACCTGCTCCTCGTTTGCATCTTCCAGCTCTTTTCCTCCTGCTTCAGATTGGGCTGCCTTCTGTTGCATGTTTCTGGGTCCCGGCCTCGCCTTCTGTCCCCCATGCAGTTTACAACAGCTTACCTCCCTTCTTGGAAAGGGATATCCCATGCGCACCTGTGCTGTGTTTCAATCACGCAGAGACCAGTGACGTGTGTGATCCCTTTGCAAAGGGAATGGGTAGATGACGGGAAAAGCGAGACACCCTTTCCAAGAATTCTTTCCTCTTGTCACATTCACAGGACGAAACCAGTGGTTGGCACTGCTCGCCCTGTTGCCGAGACTTTGTATGTGTCTTCATGCTAATGGTGGGTGAAGCTGGTTGACCTGCAGATAGCAGCCAGGTGCTTGTTGAGGCAAACCTCAAGGTCTGGTGGAGAGTCATAATCAGGTCCCCTCCAGTAAGCGCCTCTTCAGGCCCTCAACCTCCAGACCCTCAACATGGCCCCAGCACCAAGCGCCTTCCATGCAACGTACTGGAAATGACTCCTTTAATGCCAGGTCGCCACAGTCATTCATAGAATGGATGCTTTTGGAAAGCAGTGTCCGGTCAGGGGTCAGGGGCCAAGGAGAAATATAGAGGAGGCTTCTTTGTTGGGAGTGGTATCCCCGTAAATTAGGTGGTTGGTCAAAAGGTCTGGGGTGAGGGGGTGTCTCTTGGAATCTCAAGTGAATACGTAGCCTAGCTCCCAGTTACATCTCCACCCAATCTCATGACTGTATTCTTAGACTGTATTGGCTACCCCCAGCAGTGTCCAATGCAGCTCCTATTCTTCCAGTGGTCCAGTCCTGTCTCTACGTGCTCTTGGACTGGTGGATTCTGCAATTCAAGTAATGCCGGATATATAATTTAAACATTTCTTCTTCTGGCCGTGGGCAAGGCAGCGCCTTCAGTTTCAATTCCCTGACACCGCATGGTCCGCAGCTCCCTTGCAGCTCCCTTGCAGCTCCGCGCAGCCTCTTAGTGGTAGCTTTGAGATGATGTAGCTGCAAATTTCTGTGTCCAGACAAAGTTATAGTGAAGCATGCAACCGCTCCCACAAGACCCATGCTGGGGCGTTATCCCCACACCCCGGCTTCAGTTGTTTTCCACCCATTACACTTTCACCATTGAACCACAGTAGATTACCAGAGTCCATGGGTCCTCTTAGGTACACGTATCCCCTTAGTCACTCCCTCCGCCCACACTATCCTGCCTCAATCTCCTTGTTGGGTACCCTTCAATGTATGTCCTCCAGTAGTTTTTTCTGATACACTTGTAAGCCCTATGGGTTGATTTCTCACAAGTGGCGTTTCTGGTTCTTCATCTTTCTCCCTCATCCCACAAACACATCCTCTTTATCTCAAGAAACATTTCAGGTGGAGGTCGCAGGTCTTGGCATTGTGCTTGTGCATTGGTGGTGGACTCTTGCCGTGGCATAGGGCTCTTGCCGTGACATTGGGCCCGTGCCTTGGTGTTGGGCTCATGCCTTGGCGTTCTGCTCGTGCCTTGGTCACATGTGCAAGTCAGGCTGGGCCTGATCCCTGAGCGGGGCTTCAAGAATATTTAGTTTATTTTTTAATTTACAGAGTTTTATATAGCAAAAACTTGACCCGAAGGTATCGGGTTTCAGAGCGCTTTACATAGCACCAGTTGCGTTACATGAGGACACATTCATTTTTGTGTTAGGCACAGAGAGTTTAAGTGATTTGCCCAGAATCACAGGATGTTCAGTGTCGTTGCCAAGACTCGATCCCAGTTCCCCAGATTCAAGGTCGACCTCCCTAGCCGTTAGGCCAACACCTTTCCCATCTTCCTTTAATCTGTCTCTGTCTCAGCTTGGGTCTGTGTTGGGGAAATAGAGTAAGTATTATATCCTCTCTTGAATTCAGGTAGAGGCAGATCTCATAAAAGGAGACACAATTATAATCTCCTTCACCCACTACATATGTCCGGAAAAGTTGTTGGTAAGGATAGCCCTTTTACGAGGGCGTCATCACCTAGTTCCCTTTGGGGTTACCCCAAAAGTGTTAACCACCCCTTTTTTTCTGATGGCTCTTTTCTTGGATACCCTGCAAGTGTCATCGGAGGGAGATATCTAGTGCAGTTTTTTCATGACCTGATTGGAAGAAATCCTAAATTTTAATTTGTTAGAGTGGTTCGTTAACTCTCCATGGGCACTCATGTGTCCTATATCAGTGCTTGTAAAGATTTTGTTTTGGCAGTAAAAGCTTTCAGCGAAGCTGAGCTTTATTCTCCAGTGCTTTGTTTAGTGTTTCCAGACCCAAAATGAAAATCTCTTTTCAGGCTTTTTATTGCCAAGCAGTCTTGGCAAGCGCTGCCTACTGATGTGAATGAAGCTCAGAATTCATTTCCTGCCAGGTCCTTTTTGAGGTCAGCACTGTAAGAATTGGCTCCAGTGCTGCCTGCGGCTTTAACTCTTCATCAGTATAAACTGATGAAAGCCGCGTAGAAAGAAAGCCGTGTCTGGCTGTGGTAGAACCCAAATGTACTGCATATCCTGCATGTAAAGTGTTTTAGGATCAATGAGCAGGATAAAAATAGACTTTCCAGAACAACCTCCCAAACTCAAAAGGCTCTGACTCAATGTGGTGGCAGAGCTCCAGCTGAAGGCTGCATGGGGCCACGCCTTTTCCGCTCCTGGGCCAAAACCTGTTGAAAGACCTCTGCCATCACAGGCATCAACTACATACAAACTGAAGATAATGAAAAATCTTTTGCATCACAAAGCAAATCACAGGTTCTCTATAAAGTGAGGCAGGCTACTGGATTTTGTAAACTGAGTCAGTCAATAATATTGAAGGTCATATTCACCAGTCGCGAGGCATTGTTGACAGGTGTATTGTACAAGGAAAGGGCTCTTGCTCTGGTACTGCTGGGTTACTTAAGACTCTGCAGTGTGACTGGGTCGCTGTGTGAAAGCCTTGACTACGAGGTCTTCATTCTTCATAGATTGAAGCACTAGATTTTTGTCTCAACATTTTTCAGAGGGTATTTTAGACAGAGCCATGGGAGTACAGTCCTGGTTATTGTCAAGTTAGTCACCGATTTTCGGTGTTTTCATTACAACTTCCGGTGTTTTGAGTGCACTGGGGTGCAGGCATCATCTGCATAAAGCCAGAGTACCGTTTTGAGAGGCTGCCCATCTCCAGGGCCTGGGAAGCCACCCGAAGTGAAAGAACTTTCGGATTCCAAGTGCCCCATTCAGGGAAAGAGGAATGGGAAGCTGCGGATTTGCTTGCTGTGCTCTTGAAATTTGGAATCCTTCCCCACTTGCCATTAGCAAGAATGACTTATTGTTTTTCAGAAGTAATTTACTAAATGTGCTCATGAAAACGTTTTTGCGACATTTTGATTGGTTGCGGTTCTTTTCAGTACAGTAGACTTATGTTAATTGTTTGTAATGTTGTGGCTGTATATTTTCATTGTATTAATTTGTGCATTGGTTTTATGCCCCATGGGCCTTGTTGGTGCTAGTTTGTAAAGCCCACATCCTTAGCAACAATACAGATGACTTCACACATGTTCATTTAACTTTTGTTATATAAATCTAGTGTCCTCAGTATGTGTTTACAACTTTAATAACAGTACAAGGACAAATGTGTGCCTAGCATGTAGCAATGACAGCATCGAGGCGCTGTAGTTGGTGGATGGATGAATTGTAAATTGTGTGTATGTTACTAAGTGTATGAAAAGCAAGTGCCAAGGTAATACAGAAAAATGGGATCACTGATACATAAATAACTAACAGATCAATAGCAGAAGATACAACAGCCAATAAGAATTGCTATGGCTGCCTACATTCGGGAACAGATATAAAATACCAATGACCCAGTCGGAGAATTCATTCATGACAATTTTGGGCACAAAAGGCAAGAAGACCTTATGATCATCAACAAAAAATAATATAATGGGTTACTAATATTTTTCATCATCAAGATTGGCAGTATCTTTGAGCTTCATGCCAAAAACTCAAAGAGCATTGGATTTCTTCTGTGGGATATCCACTGGTAATCTCCTAAAAGTAAAAAATTTCGTCACATGACTGTTTCAGAAGTCCAATCCCAGAAATACCTTCTTACTTGTTATACACTGGCAGAATATCATCAATGCGTCTCTGAAACAAGATGAATTCTCAAAAACAACTGAAAGCTAACTGGTAACAGCAATATTACAGAACCCACATGCCGGCCAGAAGTACTAGCTAACTACAGGCACGTAACCAACTTAACCTGGTAAGGGTTGAGGCATGCTTGGCCTTACAATTCAACCATTACTAAACTGCCGTGGCTCACGCGGCAACCAGAAATCTGATTTCAGAGAAAGTTACAGCACAGGGACAGTGATGCTGAATGTACAAGGTGATACTACAGTGTCCAGGATGGAGGAAAGCCCTGCCTGTTAGATCTGTTGGCAGCGGTCGACACAGTGGATCGTGGAACACTACTGAATGTCGTGCATCACAGAAAGGCCTTAGCAGTAATGTCCTCGGCAGGTTTGCATCCTTACTCAAAAAGTGGAGACACCTACTGAAAATAGCAAACACATATCAGAGCTAAAATAAGTGTTTCAGGGTGTGCCACAGTTAACCGTCTTGTTGCTTGCATTATTCAGGCTATAAATGGAAGCACTGTCAGCACCTCACCAGCACAGGTGTCCGGATGCATCAACATGGTGACATATCAATCCAAAACCATCTCTCTCCTTGATTGTAAAGATGACTACAAAAATGCATGAGTGAAACCTTCCTAATGCTAGTGCCAGGCATAAAAATTATATCTCTAAGCACCCTCTTCAGAAAGCGTTTTGGACCTGCAGAAGATTAGGGGGATTGGAACTGCTGTCTGTGATCCAAGAATAGCCCGGAAGTACTGGACTTCTCCCCCTTGTACCCAAGAATGAAAGTGGACTACAAGGGCCAGTTGGATGACCTCCTGCGCAGCTACAGGAAGACAACAAGCTGCAAGAGGCCTTTTCCTGGAACTACCCAGCTGACCAGTGATATCTAGGCCTGGACTAGCCCATACTAGATCCTGCTGCTGTTCTCTGCCTTGAGACCATGCAGGTCTCTAAGTGCCTCCTCTGAAGTCCTTCAGGATTTAGAAGTGTGCTCTTGTGGTGGGTTGGGACTTAAAAGACAAAGTCAGAAGCTAAAATCTTTTTCTGGGATGGACCTAGTTCCTGTATCCTACTGTGCTCCTTCAAGCACAGCCTGACATCGAGCTTAGGACCTGGTCTACCGTGACCATTTAATGCATTGTGTTGCCAATTTTTACTTAGAAATTACAAAATTCTCCACTTTCTCTATTCAGTATTTGTCCTTTTGCTTATTAAAATGTCGCTCTATTTTTTCAATTTGCTTTGAGATTTTTGTTTTTGCATTTTGACTTTACTACTGTTTTGGTACTGTAAAAATGCTTTACAAGTTGCCCTAAGTTCAGCTTCTCTGCTCTGTGCTATGATTATGAGGGTGGGGGTTAGATTCTGGTTAAAGTAGTGACTTCGAGGAGTTCATCATGACAAGGTGTGATTATTTCTTGAGGTGGGTCGTAACACACTCCTGCTAGTGAACCAATTTCTTACATTATGCATAAGTTCATTATGCATAAGTTCAAGTGTTGAGGCTATGCACACATGGAGGGACAAATAGAAGAAGAGAAAGGAAAGCCATCAAATCATAAACAAGAAAGCCAACCGGTAGTGAGCAGAAGTTACACTTTTTTGTGGGGTCTACAAGAGGTCTTTTGACAACAGACGGCTAAAAGGTATCAGTAGGTGAGACCTAAAAAGACAGTCTAACATCCTCTGGCACCACCCACTCCATTATATCCCTACTCCATTTCTCCATCGTGGGGACTCTATTTGACCGCCAGTAAATCCATATGCAGCCCCCTGCTCTGGAAACACAAGGTTGTTGGTCAATCCATTGGTTGGTGTTGCTTAATGGGGTTAATCCTGTGCTTTCAAGGAGAGCATGCCAAGCATTTACTCCAGGTTCTTTGTGTAGTTTGCAGTAGTTTCTAGTAGGGAGGCGTGATCAGAGCCCTCCTCAGTCCATGCCATGTCAGCGTCGATCTCAGGATAGCAGCTCCAAGGCTATCACCCTCTCGTTCAAAATATCCATACTTTTTCCTTCTCTATCAGTAGGTAGGAAAGTTGGGAATTTATTGAAAATCTCTGGACTGCCGTGGCCTGGCGGCGCTCCTCGGGGTGGGGGCACCACAAGAGGTCTGGTGGGCTCTGGACAGGGGTGGTGGGCTCAGGTCTTCCTCTCTAGCTGCCCTTCTAGCTCAAGTTTCACCGGCACTGGATGGAGAAGATCATTACGTAGCAGGAGCCGGGGTCATTTTGAGGAATGCAAGGATTAAAATGATTGCAGCGGTTTGTCCAAACGTTTATCAATGCGGGTTATGCCATTTAAAATCATCCTTACTTGGAGTAAACAAATGAGCAGTTATTGGTTATTAATGCACGTGCGGATAGTTATTGACACTTATTTTAATATTAACCTGTTTGACATCTCGGCCTAGGCGATACCATATTAACACCGGCCGGCAGCATTATTGAGTTTCCGTGCCCATGCCGAGCTGCCTAAATCTTTTAATCTGTAATGTTGTTATTGTATTTCTTGATGGCTCTCCCCTGCCCTGGGTCGCCAGCTGCTCTTTATTGCTTGTTTAGCATCGCTATGTACAGCTGCTATATCTCCAAGTGTAAACAGCTAGCAGTCGGTTATTTCCTACGTAGCAACTACATGACCAGTTCAGGAGGCCAAACCCTAGGTATGGTTAATATCAGAGTATGTTTAAAGGTATGAATGAAACAGCATTTATAAAGCACCCAGCTACTCCGTAGAGTGTCCCGGAGCTGTCAGGAATCTCCCCACTAATACCTAGGGAACACTTCATTGCAGAATAGCCAGGTTTTTTGTTGCTTCCTGAAAGAGGAAAATTCCGCCTTGGCTCTAAGAGCCAGAGGGAGTTGGTTTCAGGCTTGGGCCCCCAGGAACACAAAGGATTTGCCTCAGATTCTGACCTGGCAGACCCTGGGAATGATAGCCAGATGACCACCACAGAGTTCTGGAAGGTGTGTAGAGCAATATTATTTTCCTGATGTAACTGGCTCCGTTGCCATGTAGGGCTTTAGGTACCATGACCAGTGTCTTAAATTTGATCCTCTTTTCTTACTGGCAGCCAGTGTAGAGCCCTGAGATATGGGGACATATAGGTTCGGGGAGCCAGATTAAGCATTAGTCTCGCCGCTGCATTTTGAACCACTTGCAGGCAGTTCAGAATATAGTCCGGCAGACCCTAGTATAGGACATTTCTATAATCAAGTCTTGAGGTGATTAGGGCCTGGATCACTATTTTCCTTATGTCAGATGACAAAAGGGGTAGAAATGTCCTCAGGGTTTGTAGCAGTCTAAAACAAGTGCCTACTACTGCTTGAATTTGGGGTTTCATGGATAAAGACATTAAAAAGTGTAGGGCTCAAAGCTGAGCCCTGTGGGACACCCTCCTTCAGATTCTGGATGGCGGAAGTGCACGGAGGGATCCACACGTCCTGGCTTCTATCATCCAGAAACGAGGTTAGGCGCTTTAGAGCCATACTACCAATTCCAATGCTCTGTAGCCTCTTTAGTAGTCTGTCAAGGGGACAATATCAAGGCCGATGAGAGATCAGCGCTGTTTCTGTGCTGCAGCTAGTTCTGAAACCAGATTGACTGGAATGCAGCAGCTTGTTATTTTCAAGGTAGTCTGAGATGATGGAATTGGCATGTTTTTCCAGCACTGTAGAAACGACAGGAAGGAGAGACTTTGGTCAGTAGTTGGCTAGAACTAGCTGCTGTTTGGTGTAGTAAGTCCTTTTCCTTGACACCAGTGGAACTTTTTTTGTAGATAAGAATGCCTCAAATCCAAAAGAACCAGTTGGTGGTCTGGAGAGCTATCAATTAATTTGAAAAGAAAGACATACTTTTTGATGGACGCCTTTATCATCAATGGGCAGCGTAAAAACTAATGTATTTAAAATCATAACTAACACAATGTTCAACAAACTGGACCATTATACAGGGCACAGAAACCTAGCAGATATCCTGGGGAATAATTTATTTTCGAAATACCGTTATGTTTATCTTCATAAAATGTATATTTGACCCATCGCAAGTTGTATTTAGTCTTTGTCGTTCGTTAGTTTGCAGGCAAACACCATTATGATTTTATTTTATTTAGTTGTTCAGTTATGTAGGGCTTGCACAACTGTTCTTGCTCTGTTACCGGAACCACACTTGAATTGCGTTTCTGCAATGATAGAACATTTTAAATATACCTGAAGTTTCAACTGTGGCTTGTTTACAGCGCAGTGAGAAAAGCTTGAATGGGACATGGTGTTCAATACGACTTTATTTACTATTTCATTACCTGTTGCTCATTTATTTTTTTAATAGAATCAGTTATTTGAACAGCGAGTATCACAGTTATGGTTGTTGTTATTGAACAGAAGATGGTGCCTTGCCTAGAGTACGCATTCGTTATTTGAACAGCGAGTATCACAATTATGGTTGTTGTTATTGAACAGATGATGGCGCCTTCCCTAGAGTCAGCATTAGTTATTTGAACAGCGGTTATTCTGGTTATGGTTGTTGTTGTTATTGAACAGATGATGGTGCCTTGCCTAGAGTACGCATCAATTATTTGAACAGTGAGTATCACAATCATGGTGGTTGTTATTGAACAGATGATGGTGCCTTCCTTAGAGTATGCATTAGTAATTTGAACAGCGAGTATCACAATTATGGTTGTTGTTGTTATTGAACAGGTGATGGCGCCCTACCTAGAGTCAGTACGCTTTATTTGAACAGCGAGTATCACAGTTATGGTTGTTCTTATTGAACAGATGATGGCGCCTTTCCTAGAGTCAGTACAATTTAGTTGAACAGCGAGTATCACAGTTATGGTTGTTGTTATTTAACAGATGATGATGCCTTGCCTAGAGTTAGCATTAGTTAATTGAACAGTGCGTATTATGATTGTTGTTATTGAACAGATGATGGTGCCTTCCTTAGAGTATGCATTAGTAATTTGAACAGCGAGTATCCCAATTATGGTTGTTGTTGTTATTGAACAGGTGATGGCGCCCTACCTAGAGTCAGTACGATTTATTTGAACAGCGAGTATCACAGTTATGGTTGTTCTTATTGAACAGATGATGGCGCCTTTCCTAGAGTCAGTACAATTTAGTTGAACAGCGAGTATCACAGTTATGGTTGTTGTTATTGAACAGATGATGATGCCTTTCCTAGATTTAGCATTAGTTAATTGAACAGTGAGCATTATGATTGTTGTTATTGAACAGAGGATAGCGCCTTGCCTTGAATACACATTAGTTATTTGAACAGCGAGTATCACAATTATGGTTGTTGTTGTTATTGAACAGATAATGGCGCCTTTCCTAGAGTCAGTACGATTTAGTTGAACAGCGAGTATCACAGTTATGGTTGTTGTCATTGAACAGATGATGATGCCTTGCCTAGAGTTAGCGTTAGTTAATTGAACAGTGAGTATTATGGTTATGATTGTTGTTATTGAACAGATGATGGTACTTTGCCTGGAGTCTGTATTATTTATTTGAACAGAGAGTATCACAGTTATGGTTGTTGTTGATATTGAATAGATGATGGTGCCTTGCCCAGAGTCAGTATGAGTTATTTGAAGACCTACATTCCAAGAACATGATTGTTTTCGGTTGGAGTTATCCTGGTGTCGCCTTGGTTTGCTGCACGCCTGAATTCTCTGGTTGCTGTTCATGGAGCGCTAATAATCTAAATCCCTTGTTTTCTTTGTGTTGTTGCAGCCCTCCTCGTCCCCTGACCAACATGAATGATGCCATGGTCCCCCACATCCCATCGGGGGCTCTAACGCCCACTAAAAGGTAAGTCTGTGGCACTGCAGCCTCGGTTGCTGTCTCACAGTGGGGTGAGTGAGTCAAACCTCTGTAGACTGTGCTGTCTTCACCGGGTCTGCATCCTCTGTCTACCCCGAAAGGGAAGGGTGCTTCTCTGGTTATTGTGATATAACACGTGAGGACAGATGTGCGAGGGACAGTCCACTGGCATCACATTTGCATATGTCCTCTCTTTCTTTCAGCAATTATTACAATCCAGTTGTATCGCCTCTTATTAAAGAGGGTTTGATGGATGGTAAGGTGATATTTTATTTTGCTTGATTAATTAAAATCTTTGCAAATACATTACAACAAAGTTCCCTTATACACAATTAATATAAACACAAAAACAATGTTAAAAGACCATCATTAAAAATATTCACAGCTTGTACAGTTGCCTGTTATGCAAAACAATGAATTTTGTTTGATGGATTGTGGTTCACACACACACAGGTCTCTTCTCTTACACTGTAGTGTATTCCGTGAGCACAGCGTCCCTTTATAAGTATGTAGGGGTTTGGACTTGCAGTGCTGCACGTAACACGTCAGCTCTTGGCTACTGTACTTCTAGCCTTTGATCTTTGTTATTCCTTTGTAACATTGACAATCAAGGGAAGGCATAGAGGGATCTGCTCGGTAGACTAAAGCAGCATTAACCAGACAGTGCTGGGTGTCACTTGGGAAGGGGGGGGTTAAGCTGCATATACCCTGCACTATCAAAGGTCCTTGCTGTCCCTGCTGCTGGAGAGAGAAGAGCCTGCAAGCTACAAAGCAGATCCCTTAAATGGCCTACATTAGAACCTGCTAGAAGAACTGGACACAATCCATCCTGAATGAGTTTCACCTTTGTACAGATCCTTTAAAATCCCAAGTGGTTGTTGATCATGGAGGGAGACTAGAAACTGATAGGCAGCTGCAAATGTCTTGTGTCCAAGAAGTGTATACGTTTCCACCATAGTATAAGAGCACCACTTGTGCCTTGATGCCAGTCCCTTTCTTTCTGCATCTTTGCACGCAGATTGGGGCTCCGCTCCAAATTTTTAATTTTCTAATGACTTCAAAAACAGTCTCACGGAGTGCTTGGGCATGATGTTGCCACTGAAAATGACAGGTGTCAAGCAATGTAGTTGTTGCAGGGATTCTGCGAAGTAACAGAACTAGGCTTGGGATTGTGGGACCTTAGTAGGCAGGAACTGAGCCATCCTACCACCCGAGTACCCAGGAGCCTGGAACTGACTAGCTATTTATAAATAATTAGTGTCTCACTTGCCCTCCTACTCACCCACAGAGGAACAAGTGATTAGACACCCCAGAACACAACACTCTCAGGAATCGCGGTTGCAAGACACACCTTTTTGTTCTCACACTTGTGCTAGTCCACATTAAGTTCTGACAGAGACACAAGGAAAGTGTCAAATGTTTACGTTAACTATTGTGCTCTAGTATGCAGTATGTGTGCCTAACACGCAATGCCTAACACAAATACGGTTCGCATAGCTGGTAGTCTGTAAATCGTAAATGGATCAGTCATTATATACAACAGTGTAGCCTAACCTCCCCCCCCCTACAGAAGCAAGATGAATATATATGTATATATATATCAGAAAATCTCTAGGTATTAGCAACAGACCCCGTACCTCATTATACACAGATGAAAGCTCTACATCCCAGACGTTGTCACGAGTGTGTCAAGTGTGTGTTACCATTGTGTGTATACCTACATGACCGAAAGTACGTGTTCCCAAACAACAGCTGCATTTGCGTGTTTTGTCTAGGTGCTAGGGCCTGACCAGAACAGAATAATAAGGGGCATTGTTGTTTGACCTTGTCTACATGTTCAGACTAAATCCTAGGAAAAGAACAAAGCAAACAACAACAGTGTGTTTTGTGTGAAAGTACATTGTGGCTTAAAGCAAAATATATCTGTAAGGTAACGTGTACAAAGCGGAGGACAGTCTGCAACGAGCTCATGGTAACATAGGGAAAACAACAATGGCCTGCACGGGACATATGGCAAAGTGACTGCAGAAAGCAGATGTCAAGCAATGCAATGAATGCAGAAAGCAGATGTTGTTCATATACTTGCACAAGAGGAGATGCATCTTTGGCGTGTGGACACAGGATATAACTGCAAGTCATGTGATGAGTGCACACCCATGGGCGATTCCAAACCAGAAGGGGAAGTTGTATGTCACGGAAAATAAGCTGTTGTTGTGGCATTTGCATATGTTTCGCTCCTGCTTCAAGTCCACGGAACATACTCTGTTCCGCCCCGGGTTAGTCGATCCAGCGAGCAGTGTACTTCACACACTCGGTACTCCTGTAAGTCGAAATCGAAGTCCAAATGTAAACATAAAAAAGTAAAACAAGATTTGACCCCCATCCCACCACTCTGCATCTAAAGAGAAGGCACCAGGGCATCACAAAGGCTGCCATACACCTTCGAAGTCTCCTGCTGCAGAGCAGATACCTCAGCTAATCCCAGTGCAACCTGAATTTCCTGAGCCAACCGCGACACCACAACAGACAGAAGGCTTCAGGGAGGCCAGGCTGCAAAGTGTAGGGGTGCTTCCATCTCTCGATGCGCCCTTGAATCCCAAGCGACCACATTGGCCACTAGTCATGTATTGCTTGTGGATCCTCAGCACCAGAGGACCCCTTGGACCTGTTACAGGCCCTGTACCAACACCAGTACAAACGTTTACTTCAGCTCCGTGGCCTGTGCTTGTTTCTACCACTTAGACGGCGCTAATAATGGTGCCGGAAGCGGATCTGGTGCTGATAACGATGTTGTACTCCGAGCTTACTTCCACTTTTTATCTCAACCGATGTCTGCACCTGAGGTACTGGCTATACAGCTGCCATCAGTTGAGATCAAAACAAGCGTCCTGACAGAGGTTTTACCGTCGGACCTGCTACTTCTGAGCCCATGATCCCTTTCAACTAGGACCTCACTGATACCTTACTGGCCCCTAGGCTGAACCCCAGTTCTTGCTCACGCTTGTATCTGCAGGTAGCCAGGCATCACAGACCAGCTCCTGGCAATTCTGAGATTCTAATCAAATGTTCTACTCCGGGGTGCCTGGTTGTACAGGACTCAATTGGTTAAGTAAATACCAACTCATTGCCAGCTACTCCTCTGGATAGGGGATCCCAGAGGTCTGAGGCTTTTATCAAGCGTTGTTTCCTTAGGCAGTCAGGGCCGGACAGGGCATGCAGAGCATCCCTTGCAATTGTGTCGGACCGGCTCCCACCCACTGGGTAAGGGGTGGAGGGGCAAGTATGAAGCACTGCTGCTTAACAAAACTGCCCAGCACTACTGCTATTGTTACTGCATCATTGCAAAACTCATCCCAGTAACAAAACTTGCCCCAACTGCTCCAAAACCAGCCTCCCGGGTAAACGCCTGATGCCTGCTACGGCCAGTCCAGCCCTAACTGCAGTCAGTAAGAGCTGTTTGTTTATTTGTTCTCTATATAGTTGCCCTATGGGATATAGTCAGTGAGATCTTGCCATAGGTTCTGGACGACCCTAGTGTTTTGTGGTCCAGACAATTAATAAAGGACAGGATGTAGACAAATAAGTTATCTATGCAGGTCTGGATATTACAGATTGCCTGTGAAGGGCAGTAGGTAACAGTGTTGTACTTCCAACATGCATGGATGCATTCCATTGGATTTTCCACTGATGTACAGACTTCCTACTGGATAGCCTTTTGATGGGTCCAGCCTCCTTGTAGAGAAGACGGACTCTGCTTGGGAACCACTGTAAAGACAGCAGACCTACAGTGGGTTTTTTGGGGCTGTTGACCCCCGCCAAACCTTTTCTGCACCTGGTCTGGAAATTTAGAGTAGATGGCTGGCGAACAGACATGACAGCCTTCCCAGCGGTGGTGCAGTAAACAACTCAGTCTTTCGGAGGCTATGGACGCGGGTCTGGCAGGCAGTGCACGGACCAGCGGGAGCATCAGTCCTTCCTCTGCTGCTATAGCCACTGTCGGTCATGCAGTTTAAAAAGTTTAGTGCTTTGGAATTTCTGCAAGAACACTCCTTAGGAGATACATTCCGGTCAAAATGAAACTTGGCACTCCTGTACGCGTTCCCACCTCTGCCTCTCCTACCTTGAGTCCTTAGAAGATCAAGAACAACCACGCTCCCGACATCCTAGTGGCTCTGGATTAGGTGAGCAGATTGTGGTACGCAGAACTTATCGGCATAAGCGCCTGTCCTCTTATCGGGCTACCACTTTGTAAGGATCTTGTGTTGCAGCAACAGGGCAGTATCCTCCACCCTAATCTGCCTAATCTACAGCTACATGTGTGGCCATTGAATGGCAGCAACAGACTACTTATGATCTACAGCCTGAGAGGGTGATCAGCCTTGCTGCCAAGCACCCTTCCTTGAAATCCATTTATGCTGAGTGCTGAGGCAAATAGATTTGTGGCCTAGTGTGGCGCTCATAAGACTGATGCCTTACAAACAAAACTGTCAGACGTCCTTTTGTATTTTTGTATGTTTTATCGTTTGCCCGGGAAGTCCTTACAGTGGGCACTATTAAAGGTTGTCGGTCTTTTCTAGGTTTACCGCACCAACTACCTTTTTTTTTTTTTTTTAAATCACCTGTTGTGATGAGATGTACTGAAAGTTTGACACACATGTTCCCTCCCAAGGTGTTAGTGATGCAAAAGTGGAACCTTAACTAGGTTTTAATGTTTCTCATGTGTATGCCCATCAAGGCGGTGCATAGCTGCTCTGCATCTTGAAGATGGTCTACCTCATCGCATTTATGTTAGTTCATCATGTGAGTGAATTGCAGGCACTTTCATTGCAACCGTCATGTACTTCCTGTTTCCCAGCAAGTTGGTTCTGCGGACTTAGCGGCATTCTTACCATTAGTCATGACTACCTTTCACATTGAGCAATCCATCACTCTGCCAGTGATCTTTGCTCACCCTCAATCCTCTAAAGAGGAGATGCTCCATTGGCTGGAACCCAAAATGATTTTAACCACATCGATGCTGATGACTGAACCGCTCTGTCATCAGCCGCGGTGGCGCTGTGCTGATGACGGAGCGGTTCCGTCATGCCCGCCCGACGCCAGCGCGGCGCATTCTATTGAGCGGGCGGGGCCATGACGGAACCGCTCCGTCATCAGCACAGCTCACCCGAGGCTGGTGACGGAGCGGTTCCGTCACCAGCATGTGAGCGCCGCGCCCCCCCCCTTAGCGCTGCGGCAGAGTAGCCGCCGCAGCGAAGGAGTTAAGCTCATACATCGATCATACTGAGGAGCACCCTGTGGACCCTGTTGAGGTAGATTGTCTTCTACTTTAAGATCTGCTACCTACTGACTCAGAAGCAGCCCCTGGCAGGTCTCTGAGCCCATTCTTTCATGCCTAAAGCTGCTACTGTTGCGTTGGCTTGCAGAGTACATGTCCTTTACATCTGCCAATTTGCAACATGGGCATTAGTGCATACGTTTGCAATGAACTACTACCTTAATGGCGAGGTTTGGTGTGAAGGGAACTTTACCCACTATGTCTTCTAGTACTGTTTTAGTCTGAGTTCACTTCACAGACCCTCCACCTGGCAGTGACTGCCCTTACCATAAAGCCTCTAGCGGCATCGGTAATGCCCCTACCTGAAGCAGTGCTGGTTTACAAAATGGCACAACACTTATCATATATAGATACAGAGTGTCCATAGATACACACACTCGATGCAAAGCTATGCACAATTCACAGGAAAAGAAGAGGGAGCTGAAATCTGAGTTGGTGGCTGGAGATTGACATGAGCTGAATTTTGACCATCAAATAGATGTGAATTCTCTGATAATGTTGAGGCTGGACAAGGTGAACTAGTTCAACAAACACCCTTAATTTCCAATCCACGCTTGGCGAAGGTGCGAGTGGTGTGCCCGAACCTCAAAAACCATGATCACATAATCCCATCTAAATCGACTTACCCAGATCTCAAATCGAGGCACTATGAAGACTTCAGAACTAAGAGTATGCCCATATCTCAAGTAGCACAGTCACATCCTTGCAAGGGTTCCACTGCCTCCCATTTGTGCAGTAAATAAGGCTTTAGGTGCCAACCTACCTGCGAAACCCTCCAGCACATCACAGTCCAGCCAGGCTAACTCAATCAGTCCAAGAAGAGCAACATGCTGTGTCTGGCGGGGGCTAGGATGTTCACTGACATCTGTAGAGAGCCACCAATATTACAGCAGAGACATTAAAACTTGCTTTCAAAAAAGCAATCGGATTCCTGCCGGGGAGTGATTGAAACACCCTCACCTTTTCTGCGAAGGGACTGGGCAGCAGTCACTCCTACTAAATCGAATCCCTTGACCAAAATGAACAGGAGGTGCTATTCGACTACCCGTGAGGAATGTCTTCCAAAGGATAGAGTGGCATCCATGAGCTGCCAAGTCAAGGACTGGGAACAGTGCCCATTACCATAATTAACCAACACTCAGATGTAAACATATCTGTTTGTTGTATCATTAGTAAAAACCTTTAATGGAGACTGTGCCTGAATCTAATAGCGGAGAGTAAAAATGGAAAAACGCTCCAAGGCTCGATTCAACTTTTTCCTTCCTTCACACTCAACTTTTTCCTTTGGTTGAAGCCCCTTGATGCACATGGTTATGGTACCTTACTGCTGCTTCTTAGGCTGGTTGGGGTCTTGTACCAAGTAAGCTCTCTGCTTCATTCTCCCTGTTCTTTAGATGGGACAGTGAGGTATAAACTCTAGGTGCTGCACGTTTAGAACGACGCGTCATGTCATAGCATAAATTTGATTTAGGGCCCCTCTTCCAAATGCCCCTAAACTTGCCGACATGTCCTAGAGTGACTGATGAGATTGTATGTCAGTAAGACATCATCAGACATTAGTCATTCAGAGTGATTAATGACATGAAGTTAAATGCGAGGAAATGTACAATCATTGTCTGGAAGAGGGACAGTGCCTTGTCAAATGTTTTGATGCTACAAGAGGACTGCAAATCAAGTCATTTGTTTAGTAAAAAACGTCCTAGAATGATCTTCAGTAAAGTATCAAAGGATTTTAGCTCATAAGTCACAATGAGAGCTGATTGCGTTGTTGTTTGTGTCAAAGGCGCTATGAATGGTACAAAGAAGGCTATGTGTAGATATCGCACAGTGCTTTTCATTGAAGACGGATGTTGAGCTGGGCGTAGCTATAGACCTTGACTTCCAGGTTGCCTCCCACTTTGTTGGCCATTTGTTAACAAAGCTCTGTTACAAGTTTCCGGCTTTGTGAGTGGTGCACATTCATTCAAATTGAGTCACTGTGCATTTATATAATACAAATACAATTGACTCATCTTGGTAAGGCTAATAGTTTGAAATGAACCAACTAACTTGTCTTGGTTATTCAACACAACCGGGAGTCTCCAGGGCAAATGAACTGGTCCAATGCTTCAAAACCCTAGTTGGTAAGGATCAGTCTTATTTTGTGATCCCACTTCATTTTATCGTAACGCAGAAGTCACCGGACTCCGGTAGAAATCTACTTTTGTTCCTCTCAATTCTGTGGTTCCATCTGAGATTGTCACCTTCGAGACAGCAGCACTTTTAGCCGGTACCCAACTAGAGGAACAATCAGGGTACTTCATAGCAAACCTATCTAGATCTTTCAAAGTGGCCCTTACACAACTCTGGTCCTATAACATAGTCATAAAGCCAACAGATAAGGGAGGGTCAATAGTGGTGCAGAACAAAGACAAGTACATCACAGAGGGAATGTGCCAGGGTATGGGCCCTGTGTACTCCAGAAATCTTATAAGGATCCCAAACAACTGCTCATTTGGCAAAAGGATCCAGTATGGACTGGGAATAAGGAATTTGAATTCCTCTCAAACATAGCATGGACAACTCTGGTCCTATACCTTCCTCCTAAGGTTCATAAAGAGCCACCGAACACACCAGGAAGGCCAACTCCAGGCTGTGATTCCATTCTAGAGCCCCGGCCAAAGTATGTTGAATGCTTCCTCAAGTCATTTCCCAAAGTTACTCGCTCATTCATTCAAGGTACAACAACCTTCAATTATCACATAGAAAACAGAGAACTTGATATTGAAAACTAGGTTTTGCTTACTTTTTAATTGGTTTATTTAAAGCTGTTAGCCTTACAAAGATAAATTAATTGTATTTGTATTATATAAATGCACAGTGACTCACTTTGAATAAATTTGTACCACTCGCTGCACAACATTTTTGGGGGGGACACACATTTTGCGCTTAGTTGTATTTTTGAAGTTTGCGCAATGTGCTCTGTTTCTGTTGCGTAAAGAGATGACTTATCTAGGTTTTGTTAAAAGTAAAAATAGCTTTACAACTTAGTTCCAGGATCCGGCTGATTCATTTGAACCGTGCATTAATTGGTTTGAATTCTAGTGGCAGGAGTACTCTTTCCTTGTCTCCTGAAGTGTAGGTCCACCGCGGACCCCAGCCCCGCTAGCATCCTAGCTTTATTGCTTGAAGTAACCAGTTCCGTCCTGAATTAAATTGTTAGCATCTCTCTAAATACCTTAAGGGTTTCAAAAAATGAAAAGAAAATGCTGGAAAATGAACTGTCCAATTATTTGGAACACTTCCATTTGCTGCACCCTCCCAAACTGGTTTCTGCCCCAGACATTCAGGTTTCTGCCCCAGACATAGCACTGAGACCGCTCTGCTAGATGTGTCTGAACCCATCAAGACCTTCCTAGATCAGGACCAATCGTCGCCCTGATCTTGCAAGATTTGTCGGTGGCATTTGATACGGCCTCTCATCAGACATTGTTGCAGAGACTGGCGGAGTTGTGTTGGCGACAGTGGTTCAATTCCTTCCTCTCTGACAGGAGATAATCAGTCATCATTGAGTCATGCACTTCTCCATCTCAAATACTCAACTTTGGGGTGCCTTAGTCCTCTTCAATGAGCACTGTGCCTTTAACTGTATTGGCCCCAGCGGCAGCCATCATTAAATTCTGTGTCGTCAAGGTGATCTGCTAAATTGATGATACCCAGCTGATCTATTAGCTTGGAAGAAAAGCTGTCCTTTAAAAGATGCCTGCTTGAAGCGGGGCAATTGATGAGGAGGAAATGTCTGAAATGTAAATCTGGCAAAAAAGAGATACTGCTATTTGCCTGCAGGTAGTAACAAATGCGGCCGCACAGTTGATTCTCCGGGTCCCTGATCGACAGTCATGCAGGGCTCAAACTTCAACTTGCCATGTGTCAACTTACAAAGGAAAGCTAGTTCAGAAAACAAGTAAAAACGTGTGTCTTCAGACTTTAACATCTTGACAATCTGTGCCTTCTTGCATGCGTGTAGTGTCGGGACACCTGGTCGGCAGCTGTGCACTCGCAAATCTGATTTGACTGTTTGATGTCAGACCATGTCAGAATTAGGGCCATTCTCCCTGATCCGTTCTTCTCCCATGGTCTGGAGTAGTTAGTTCTCTGCAGGGCCGGCGTTAGGACAGTGCGACCGGTGTGGCCACACTGGGCGCTGACCTGTGGAGGGGCGCTGACCTCAGAAGGGGGCGCTGTGTTTAGCAATAACTTCTGTTTGGAGAGATGAGGGGCACTTTTGCCTTGTGGTAGTGAGAGAATCTGAGGATGTGGTCATGGGGTGTGGGGGCGCCAAGAATGATTGTTGCGCTGGGCGCCACCAGCGCTAAAGCCGGCCCTGGTTCTCGGCCTCTACTTTCTGCACTTCAGATCCAAGTTCTGTGTTACATGTGCTTCTCCTTCTATCCCGGACTCAACTATCCATGTGTCCCTGCACTTTAGCCACCTGATTCTAACGATCTCTGGGCTACATAACTAGGCCAAATGATTGCTTGACCATCCAAATGTTTACCTTGTTCACAGTATTCAGTGCCACCGATATGATGATGAGAACTTCTCTTCTTATATCAGAAGATATATTTCTGGTAAATAATGTTCTGCAGAGCCAAGCAATACTTAAAATAGTACGTGTTCAGACGAGGGCAATACATTTACCGTAATTTGTATTCAATCTTAAATTTATATACTTTTCACCAAAGATTTGCAACACAATTCACTGCAGCTTTGGTTTAAATTTACGTTTATATTTTTTAATCCATATATTTTTATCTTCACCTCTGCTTGTTCAAAGTGGACTCCGTGGCTCCTAGTTTTATTAGTTCCGTTTTAACACCATTTTTTATTTGTTGAGTTTAAAAGATGTCTTGACTCCTTTTTTAGAGGGCTGACTTCCTTCCCGATTTTGGCGAGGAGTTAAGAGCAACAAAGTGGGTGGGATCCGGTGCCATTTAGCAAAATTGATATCTCATTTTGTTCCTATCAAATGAAGATTGTAATAGAGAAGTAGTAATACAATTTCAAAATGGGTGATCCAGAAAAATGAATGGACACTATATGTTGTAGTTCAGGAATCCAGAACCCTAGGTCAATTAAAGGCCTGATTGTTTAAGCATCAGTGACATTTTTAATTTGATAAAAAAGCAAATACTTAAAAAGAAATCTGAGATATATGCCTCTGTTATAGAGAACGAGACAGTTCCAAAAACACTTCTGTCCCAGGAGTGGAAGCCTAAAGGATAAAGTGGGTCTGGTTTTGGCATTCCTTCAGCTTGCCTCTCCAAAGTGCCGAAACAATGTCAGCTGCCTAAGAGGGATATTTGTTCTCTTTTTATCCAGGACTTTGGCTGGAAAGGTCAGGAGCAAGATGGGCTTGAAGTTGTTGAGGTCATTTGGGTTGGCACAGGGTTTCTTTAGGAGAGCTGTGACCTCTGCCTGTTTTCAACTGTCTGGGAAGTATCCACTGAGGATGGGGGAGTTGATGATGGCGGTGAGGCTGGTGCGGATCAGTGTGCTTCCCAGGTTGTACATGCGGTGTGGGCAGGGGTCTGTGGGGGACCCAGAGTGGATGGTCTGCTTGGTTCTCGCAGTGTCCTCTGGTGAGGGAGTTCCAGTTAGGAAGGAGGTGGGAGCTCTTAGAGGTGGCGGGCGGTTTCATGATGTCTTCCACAGTAAGTTGGGGTTAGAAGTTGGTGGAGATCTAGAGCATTTTGTTGTGGAAAAAGTCAGAAAGGTTGTCGCAGAGAGCCTGTGAGGTGATGGTGTTGGAGGCTGCTATGGGATTGGTGAATTCTTTGATGATGTTGAAGAATTCTTTGCCGGAGTAGAAGCAGGATTAAAGTCTGAGCTGGTACTCCATCTTCTTTCTAGTTGTTGACAGTAGCGCTTAGAGTCTCTTAGGGCTTAAGTGTACCAGCTGGCTTGAGCGCGGGTTCAGGTATGACTGATTCTCTTCAGGGGGGCCGGGGTGTTGGTGCGGTTTGAGATGCAGTTTCTGAAGGCGGATAGATCGTTCCGTAAGTTGGCTGTGAGGATAGGCTGGTTGGATCTAAGGGTGTGGGTGCAGTCTGCTACTGTTATGATGTTCCAGTTGGGCTAAGCATTGTGGTTGCTTTTGGTTTGCTCTGGAGGGTGCATTAATGTAGAATTCTACTATGGAGTGGTCGGTCTTTGCGAGTGGGGTGAGGTGGATGAAGATCTTTTTGCTGGCTGTGAGGACTTGGTCGAGTGTGTGTTTGGCGATGTGGCGTAGGCTTTGTACGAGCTGTGTAAGTCTGATGTTGTTGAGGGTTTCTAGGAGATCGGTGGCGTTGCAGTCTGTAGGATCATCGAGCTGATTGTTGAGGTTGCCGAGCTCGAGGAAGTAGTTGGATCTAATGGTGATAGGCCTGATAAAGTCCGTAAGGAGGTTGTTGAAGGTGTTGTGGGTCCTGGCGGTGCCTAAGATGGTTGTGAAGTGGTTGCGATGCAGTTGGAAGTGTAAGTGTTCCACGAGCGTGGTTGGTTTGTCCGTTGAGGTATTACAGGTGAAGTCTTTGTGGAAGATTGCGAGGCCTCCTCAAGGTTTGTGGACTTTGTCGGACTCAGATGGATGAACACACGACGTGGAGGCAAGGTTCTTATATTCATACCCCTCACAGTTCTTGAGGTTCTCCAGGGACAGAGGGAAAACTAATTGGCCTAGTAGTAAGTGCCTTTGTAGGCGCACTTTGATACCTTTGAGTGTGTTGATTCATTATTGTTTGCAGGTGCGAAGGCCCATACAATTTGTCACCGCACAGACAGTGCAGTGAGCAATGGTTGGTCTGCAGATTTTATTTCTGGTTCTAATCCATTAACGATTTAACCGCTGTGGTTTTTCCGCCACGGTGCGGGCGTTCTGAAGAGTGGGCAGGGCTGCGTCGGCCGTTGGCCGACGGCAGCACTAGGGAGGTAGTGCTGCAGCACGCAAGGGGTTAATACAAAATAATTCAACAACCTATAAACAAGTAAATTAAAGGTCCGACGGGCAATGACCCATTTTCAAAGGCCTTCAACACCTTCTGATTCAATGCAGAAAAATTAAACAAACAGTGGCAAAGTCAAGTGTTTGTGCGCTTGGCTTTAAGAGGGGTGGGGCCCTCTGCGACCCGTCAACAGCTGAAAGCTGACGTTGAAGCGGGTCCCTACTGGGCCCTGTATTCTGACCTTAGCTTTACAGGGGAAAAACAGCGATCGATTTCTGTACAATGGCTGTGCAAACTGTCAAGCCGAACCATGTCAGGGAGGTAGGCCCTGTTTACATTTCACATGTCTAACACCATTTACTTTCCCCAAGAGTATATGCTTTTTCCATGATGTTATTTTTCTGTGGGTTTTTTTTTTCAAGCACCAAGTTACCTTTTAATAACGCGTGCTGTGAGATGCATCACCTGCCCTGCTGATGTCTGTGTCAGACTCTGGGTGGGTTTTAAGAAAGCTGTGAGTGTACATTCATAGTGCATTGAATTCACGTCTGTCTTACATCAACAGTTTATCTCTGCCTCCGGCAATTCTTTTTTCTATAAACCGTTCCCGTTTTCCTTGAAAGGTTACACGATTGCTGTGAATTTGACAGAAAACAGCAGAAAGTTTTTCAGCCATAAAAGGGCACTCAGCTAAAGTGTCACAAGAGAAGTGTAGTTTCTGGACACGTTGGAGAGCTCTCGAGCTGATGATGCTGAAGACGGAGCGAGCTCCCCGCAGTGCCCACCAGAGGGGCATCGAGGCGTTCATAATCCGTGCTCAGGGGTCCTGGGCCTCCTTGCAGGTGGCACCGAGCGGTGGTCCCAAGTGGCAGTGGTACTTGTTATTTTAACAGAAGTGTGTGAAAAGCAGCGCTGCTGCCCTACAAGGCAACGAGCAGCACAGACCGCCCTGCCACGGACGAGGGGGGCTGGCAGGGTTCAAGGGGGAGCCTAAGAACAACAGGGAAGACTGCAAGAGGGTGGGGGCGGGGAGGGTGGAGAAGGAGAAAGATGTGGAGAGAAGGTGGCGGGTGAGAGAAACGGAAGGATGGAGTTAACAAATGAAGAAAGGGGGATAATGCAGAAAAAAAGGGGGAGATTAGAAGAGAGGAGAGGGGCTGAATGACAGGACAGGAGTGTGAGGACAGTGTTAAAGAAACGGGAGCACAGAGGGCAAAGAGCTTTAGTGACAGAGGACAAGAGGAGTAGATGTTTAGGGGTAAAAATGGGCAAATCTAAAAGGCAGAAAGTTAGGCTGATGGGGGCTAGAGAAGAGGAGGTCCATGGAAGGGTGGAGAGCAAAGGAGAGGGAGTCAGAAGAGCGGGAAAGAGTAAAGAACCGAAACGGAGACACACAGACAATAGATGGAGGTTCACTGGGAGAGGGCTGGACAAGACACATGAACTCCACCTCCATGCATCAGGGCCAAGTGTACAACCGCTTTCATAATCACTTCTGAGGGGCGCGGCCAGCCCTTGCCAGAGTTCATGTCAGAGCCGGCGCCCCCCAATAACCACCTCTGCCACAGATTCCCTCACCAGCACCCTTTAACAGTGTGCCCCTCAAGTCTCCAGAACCACTGTCTCTCTGATTCATTTAGTTTTATAGCACCACTCCTACCAGTGTAAGGTGTCAGAGCACTTTACACCACACACACATGGCACCGAGACAATCATAGGTGTGTAAATCAGTGTAAAGGAAATGCTACATCAGACAGGACTACAAGGTGTAGTGTAGGGGTGACATGTCATCGATACTGGTCAGCAATATAGTTTGAGTCCTCATTCTGGAAAAGCACTCATTCTGAATTTAAAATGTAACACCATTGTTAGGGGTTCTCTTTAATAACAAGAATTGTTTTCCACCTAAATGTACCCTCTTGGCAAGATAAGGCTATTGAAAGACTGGACAAAAAACATATAGCTCTAACATATACCTGTCAGTTTGCACTCAGCTCTTTGATGACAGTTAAGAGTTTAATGTTCTATATTACGATTTTGACTTACAAACGACAAGTAACAAAAGGAGCTCTCTTACAGAAGTAGTAACCCACTGACCTGTTTACATTACATGCACTTTGTTATCTGCATGGTAAAGGTTCTTAGCCACAGGCATTTTAACCCACTGCGCTACCTTTGACTGAGTCTAAACTTCCACTGACTATACTTGCAACAAGCATTTGCAATGCAATAGGTCTCGCATTAATTAAGTTTGAGCTATTGGCATTGCTAAATATTGCAACACCAATTGCAACAAAAGTTTATAAATTGTAGGCCAAAAAAATGTGTATTTATTTTTGTAGCAATGGTGGCATGCTGCACTTTAGATGAATATGTTTAAAAGTAAAGTGCGCCACACTGCGATTGCTACAATAGTTAATTGTGGATGCGTTAACAATTGATGTGTGCACTGACGGCTGGTGGTGTTTGTACCTAGTGAAAGCGTGCACTGACTGGTGGTGTTTGTGCCCGGTGAAAGCGTGCACTGACGACTGATGGTGTTTGTGCCTGGTGAAAGTGTGCCGTGACGGTGTGTTTGTGTGGTTGTGGTTGTGTGTGGTGTGTGGTTGTGTGTGCAGTTGTGTGTCTGTGGTTGTGTGTGGTTGTGTGTGGGGTTGTGTGTCTGGTTGTGTGTGTGTGTGTGTGTCCTCCCATTTGCTGCTTTAACAAAACTGTCTTCCTATTGGCTGCTCCGGTTACTAAACTGAGTGAGGGAGAATTCGAAGAGGTCGGGCTGGTCCCTTTTGAAAACAAGAGACAATGGGATGACCTTTCACATAGTAGCAGCAGGAGACTGCCATTGGCTGAAAGGGGAGCCAATAGCCTATGGCAATGCTTCAGCACAGAACGCAATACCATGGACCAGGTATTGTTAACATGCAGGAAGCCAGGGTCCATTCACGATAAATTAAAGTAATGGTTGGGAAAGAGAATACAAAAGAAAATCCTCCAACCATCATTCACGCAGGCCTCATTCTGCTGCCACTACCAACAGCAAACATTAGCCGTCAATACTCAAGGCCCCCAATTTCATGAGTTACAATTTTATTTATTTAGTGTATTTTTTATAAAGCGCGGACATTACCCGAAGGTGTCAGAGCGCTGTAAAACAGACGTCAACGAGGCAAAAATGCTCCCCTCCCCCCATGAATTTATGTTCAAAATACTTTCTCAAAGTCTCCCTCTGGCCTGCTTTCACATAGTGCATGTGCGTTTTAGTGGTGTAAGAGACAGACCCTTCACTGTCGAGTCATCGCACTGCACCAAGCATCCCCCCCCCATCCCTGGGTGCGGTACTAGCCACTTGGGGAGGATTAACGATCCCATCCATGGCAGTGGTCTACAGCTGTGTGTGGGGGTGTAATACTGTATTACACCCCCACACACAGATGTAGACTTCACTGCCATGCTAATACACGGGGTGTTTAATGGTGCCCATTGCATTCAATCATTCAATGGGCAAGTCCTGATGATTGTCACTGTAGTGAAAGATCAGCCCGGATTACTCACAGGAAGTGCGGTAATTAGTACCTGGCATCAAAGTGAATGGAGTGGGAGCTCTGCCCCTGCCTGTCGGTGCATTGCAGGAAGGGGGGGGGGTTAATCTGTCAGGTCATTAGAGGAAGTACTTCAGGGTGTGATGGGGGGTTGGGGGTGATGCAATCACTCTGGCTTAAACGGATTGCCTTTCCGGGTGTCTCACGGTGAGTCAGTGTTAATATTGTGAAGGGTTGGGGGTGCGGGCCGGCAGGTGCGCTACTTAAGTCGGGACGGCGGTTCCTTTCGTGAAAAGCATTGTGACCCGATGGGTTAGCCATGGACATGCGAGGCAGTGCAAGAGTCAGTGTCGGCCCCGGTGCCACTGCGCCTGCTGCACTCTTGACAGCACCTTCTCCGGCTCACACCTCACTCGGTTTTTTAGGGCTGGGCGCATGCGCAGGGACTTGCCTTACTCAAGTGTTTCAGGACGAGGTGGGCGCAGGATCGGGATTCCCTAAAGATGTCCAGGGCGCGCGCACTCGAAGATCAGTCACTGGGGTGGGGTGAACAGACAGGGAGCGCCGAGAGGGCCCATCCTCACCCTTCCAGGCACTCTGCTCATGGCAACTCCCAACATGCCAACTCACATGTCATTCAAAAGAAAGAAAAAGCGCGTTCCAAACAGCAAAATACAAATTGGGCGGCACACTATGCTAAGCACAGATTTTTGGCCTAGGGTTTTTTTATGCCACGTCCTTAATTACATTGGCTACACCCCTTTGAGAGACCCCCTAGTTTTTTCATCCCACTGAAAGCCCTGCTAGGGAGACACTTGGAACCCAGCCTGCTTCAGCTTCGAGCGTGTGCTCTGTGGTGGTCTTAAACACTTTCATGTGTCACATCTTTATTCACGTGGTTATTAAAAACCATTGCAATTATAGAACAAGTGTGTTCGTATTACCATGGCGACCAACTCCTGAGTCATGCTGCGAGCTACGCACGGCACTAGTGATGACTTTTAAGAACTAGTCCCATCTGCCCACCACCCGCCTGAAAGTGCCGTACCTCGGATGTAGGCGCACTTGCTCTCGTCCAGCTGGCATGCTGCTCCCAGCTCCTCTGTGCGAGCTCCTGTGCCCATGTTCAGTAAAAATAAAAACTTCCTGCCAGAAGCCGTGATGTCGGGATGTGCAGCCGTGAGCGTGCACATCCTGAAACCGGAAGTTCGGGTGCGACACACCTGTCGTGGGGCGGGACTTCCGTCTTCTATGGGAAGCCTGCGCTCACGGAGTGGCTGGCCCAGAGAAGCAGTACTGACGCGGGGCTCCCATGCCTGAGGGAGAGCCCCGTGGTGTCTGTAGAAGTCAGGCGTGGTGGCTGAGGCCACTGATGCGGTGAGTGGGGCGGCGGGAGGGGGGGGGCAATGCGCGTGTGTGTATGTGTGCGCGTGTGTGTGTATGTGTGCGTGTGTGCGCCTGTGTGTGTATGTGTGTGTGTGTGTGCGCGCGCGCGTGTCTCTGTGTGTGTGTGCGTGTTTGTGTGTGTTCAAGAAAGGGGGTCTGGCTGTGTGTGTGTGAGCATGCCGTTAGTGCATGCTAGCCAAGCGAAAGCAGGGGCTGTGTGTGTATATGGAAGCACGTCTGCGCAAGCGCGACTCTTTAGAAGCACGTCCACAGACTTCAATCGGCTCGTGCCCCAGTCTGTACCACTTGGCAGGCAAGACGACCACAATAGATCTCGCTGGCGACAGCGCTTTCGTGCTGCATCACCAGCGAGACCTAAAAAAGGCATAATAGGTGTGAGGGATAACAATAACGTTTAAGGGGACTGGAGTTCCAGTACTTAGCTTTCAGTCAGCTGTGGAGCAGCGAAGAAAGAGGGAAAGCAAGAGGGTACTCCAAACCATATATGGACAGTCCCAGATGTGACTGAACGACCTTTGAACTCTGTTACTTCTCTTTTTACGCTAGTGTTCCTGGGAAATTAAGTTTAATATGGCGTTTTTTTAATGTTTTAACTTGGTTGCAACGAAGAATAAATAAAGTAAAGCCTAATTTTCACCTCCTGGTCCTGATATAGAAATCTTCCATTCTAGGAAGCACGGAAGGGAATCAGGCCCACCCTAAATCACAGCTGCCTCTATTTTTCAAGTGCCTTTGCTTGTGTAAGATATTATTGTTGATGTAGAAATAGTGAATTATAGAGAGATATAGCCAAATTAATAAATTGTGGTTTATGAAAATCCTGTGGGACAGAAAGCAATTTGGCCTGTTTATTCAACATTCTGGATTTTACTTTACACTGCAGCTCCAGCTTCTGAATCCCTCCCGCAGCTAGTTCTCGCAAACCTGCTTCAAAATAGGATTTCCAGGGGCAATTGGCAGTTGTTATGCATAATTGCGGTGGATTATTTATTGAACTGAGGGTGGCATCCATTACCTTTGTACAATATGAAAAAAATCGAGAGCAGGATCAGCTGGTAACTCAGATCAAATTTCAATCAGATCTGCACTTGGGAAGTCGTAATCAGAATGCATGGCGGTAGACAATGAGCTGTAACTTTTTACAGTAAATGGCCCAGCTTATTTCTAAAAGCGATCATGCTGTGTAGAAATGTAGGAGTTAATTTGTACTGTACGACTTTACAAATCTTAATGACTTTTGATCGGGAGAAGTTCTTCAACCATCTGATGAATGCTATGCTTTGATATTGCACCACACTTTTGAGCACTAGCTTGTGGGCATCGAACAGGCCTCATTCCTTAAAACCATACTCCCAGATACTTGTAGGAGGTACTCTTTCTATTTAAGCAGAGTAAATGTACAAGGCACCATTTTTCTGAAGGATATGATCTTGTTTTTTAAGAAATTAATCTTGATGCAATTTACCTTGTAATAAGCTGATAGTTCTTCCAAAGACTTTTGTATCCACGGCTGTCTGATCTAAAAGTATAGAATCATTCAGATGTGGTGGGTGGTCACTGAGGGCGGAGACAGCACGGAAGAGTGAGGAGCGAGCAAACTCTCCCTGGTTCCACCGCCAGTGAATTGAATTGCTATCACGTGCCACGACCCGCAAACCTCGACACGCGACAGCTGGCTTAACCACGAACCCCAGGGGGACGCGAACCAGAAGGATCAGAGGCCAAATAAAACAAGTGCGGTTGCATTAGTGGGTGGCCGCTAAGTGTGCGACTCGCCGCCCTGCGGAGGCGGCCCTACTGGGATCGGCTGTAGCCTGCAGGTGCTGTGTAGTCCCCCGCTTGTCTGCTTGATACTCCAACAAAACCTAACTTCCACTGCCACGCCTACCAACGGTCATCAAGGATGGACCTTCAACGCACAAGCAGGCAGGGAGGTACGCAGGTACAGAGGCGCAGGAGCAGGGACAGGAGCGATGGGAGTCAGATGCAGTGGAGCCACGGTGAGTCAGTCAGTGGCGTATTATACCACACATCACCCCCACTTCCCCATAATGCTGTGGCTACCAGTGCCCTACCCCCGCGACTCGCCCTTCCACCGCATTTTGCACCCACTACTGTGCACTCCTCAGTCGGTCCCATCTTCCTGGGGAAGCATGTAAACATCAACGGGGGCATTTCACCTCGAGAGAGTGAAGCTGCAGGTGAACTGTGGGGTTGCTGCGGGGGCAGCACGGTCAGCTCTGGGCATTGTCAGCAGCCCTACCCCACCTGCCCCCCCACCACAGAGGCCCTACTTGAACCGCTTTTCCTTACCTCACTTATTGTGGCGCTTAGTAACTGTTTACTAGTGGGGCATTCCTGGCGACATTGGGTGTCCCCAGACGAATCCAGACGTTTCCAGGCACATGGTGAGCACATGGCAGCGGGGGGAGGGGGGCAATGAGCATGTGCGCGTGTGTGTGTATGTGTGCGCGTGTGTGTATGTGTGCTTGTGTGTGTGTGTGTGCGTGTTTGTGTGTGTGTTCAAGGAAGGGGGGGCTGGCTGTGTGTGTGTGAGCGCGCCGTTAGTGCATGCTAGCCAAGCGAAAGCAGGGGCTGTGTGTGTATATGGAAGCGCGTCTGCGCAAGCGTGACTCTTTAGAAGCGCGTCCACAGACCTCAATCGGCGAGTGCCCCAGTCTGTACAACTTTGCAGGCAAGACGACCACAATAGATCTCGCTGGCTACAGCGCTTTCGCGCTGCATCACCACCGAGACCTAAAAATGACGCCCTCACCCAAAGTCAGCACCCGGTGCGGTTCATGTCCCTGTGCTCAGCTGTCAAGCCCCCTAGAGGTCCACTGTAGGTGCGCATAGCCTGCTCTGTTAGGGACACAATGTAAGATTCATGAATGCAAGGAGTAAGTTTCTCACGACGGCAGAGCATGGCCATTTCACAGCAGATTTACAAAGCAAAGAGTAGAAGCCTGCAGAAGGAACGAAATGCGACGGAAAGGAGAACCAAGTGCTTGGATCAGATACCACTAGAATAAGCGCTTTAAGTTTAGCGTTTTCTAGAGGTTTAGGGTCGGGTAGGGGTATAAGTTGGTAATGGTATGTTAGTGTTTAGGAACGGTATGAGCAGGGCACAAGTTCTAAAAAAAGAACTGGGAGGACAAACCAAGTTAGGAAGTATGCAATTGACATCATGGCGGGGGACCTCACATGACGCTTCACAGGATGTGACATAACATGAATTGGGATCATTGCCCCTGACCTCACAGGAAGTACCATCACAAGAAGTGCCATCAGCTCGCCAGACCTCGCCCATGTTTAGGTCTATCATGAGTACATTTGAGAGCTCAATGAAATTTTAAAAATGAGATTTCACGTCAGGGTTGTACCAAAACAGTGATGCCACCCTGATAAAAAATCTGGACCTCAATTTATACATTTTTTTTTAACTCTGCCACACAGAAATTGGCAACAAGGAGAAATATCATTACATCTCTCCTGCTTAATTGTTTGCAAAGTCTGCATTTTAAAATATCTTATGGGGTTGAGGCACCTGCTGTAAGCATCTTTGTGTGCCCAGAACATCTTAGGGAATAGATATAATGGAAAGATAACTCAGGAGTTTAACGCATTTGATGGAGAGATTTGTTTTCCCAAGTCCCAGTTTTGAATCAAAATAGCATAAAGGGCCAAAATGCCCCTGCAAAGCACCACATGTAATATGCAGATGACAGATTTTTTTTTTAATGTAGCTAGGCCAGTGCTTAATTGTAGCCAGTGGTTTCCGGTACCCGGCACCAGCACTTAATCATCAACACCAGGGCACTTTTCATGAGCAGCAGTTAAGGACACATTCATTTATGGTAGGCACAGGAAATTAAACGATTTTTCCAGAATCACAAGATGTTGAGCCAACACGAGACTCGAACCTGGTTCCCCAGCTCCAAAGTCGGCATCTCTGGCCATTATGCCACACCCTCTCCCCACGTTCATGGTTAGTAGGAAATGGGTGGTGCAAGCTGCCTTCTGATGAGATCCCCAGCACTTATGTTTTTACAAATTTACCACTGAGCTAGGCAAGTGAGTTACTGCTTCTAACACGAGATCCTTTTGTTGCTTTCAGTTCATAAATTCTAATCCTTCTAATATGTAAAAGCGAGCTATGAAGGACATGTAACTTCTACACCCTGTAGCCCTCACAGTTTTAAGTGAACACATCCTGTACTTTGATTCACACACATGATTTATTGTGAATATATAATGTGTACATGTGTACATGTGACGTAAAACTCTTTGACACCATAGATCTGGATGAGTAGCACCATAATAGAAATAAAAGAAAATAGTGATATTCAAATTATTTGTGTAACTATTTTGACATCCAGCACATCTGACATTCTTCTAGTGCATCTTATATATAGGGGATGAACAAAGTCAACAGCATGCCTTTCTTGAGTACTTTTTGAAGTAACAACAAGCTGTGTGACTTTGCTTCCCCTCTATTGTGTTTGCATTTAGTGTAAGGCTCCAAATGATTGCTTGCTGCCAGAATTCTGGAACTAAAAGAGGCCTCCTAACTTAGTTCTTTGTTATGGATCCATCTGAAATCTGATTAGCCTCCTCTCTGCCTGCACGGTCCTGCTCGGAATAAAAGCAGCCAAAGTGCAGGCAGTGCTGAATGTGTCCGAATGTCTTACAATGACACCAGGACAAGTTCAGTAAATTTCTGTGGGCGCCCACTTCTAGGCAGAGTAGACGGCGTCCACACTGTGAAAATAGTGGACAAGCGCTGTCTACCCTTTGAAACCCTCAACTCGTGGCCTGGGGAGGAGAATAGGGAGGTAAGGCTATTTTTAGGGTTTTGGGGCGGGTAAGTTAATTAGGTGTTTTGGGCAGGGGTATGTATAGGGGATAAGGATAGTTTTAGGGTTCGGGTGGGTATGGGGTATTGGGTGGTAAGGGTGTTTTTAGGGGTGGGTAAGGGTATTAGGTGGTAAAGGTATTTTAGGGTTTAGTAATAAGCAAAGGTGTAGGGTGGCACAGGTGTATTTAGGGTTTGGGGTGGTTAAGGTTATTGGCTGGTAAGGGAAATTAAAAAAGGGGATTTGGAGGGTCTCCCCCCAAAAATATAAAATGTGTGAATATATATTTATTATATATATTTATTATATATATTTGTGTAACACTTACCTTAAATAGACTTCCCATGCGTGGTAAAGGCATATGCGTGGTAAAACATTTCAGTGGTATCAATTGTGTGGTAAAGGCATGCGTGGTATTTGTCAGCATTGTAGTGTCCTACAACCTGGCCAGACATGTCCAACCTTGCATCCTTCAGGTGATGAAGTACATTGAGATGGGTAATGTTATCCCCCTTATTTGAAGTCAGTGGCAGTGCAGTAGGTTTGTAGTGTGAGTTTGTGTAATGGTCGGTCTCCTGATCAGCTTTTGCCACATTTTTTAGAGTGTCTGGACCAGACATGCATGTGTTACTCACAAAGAAAGACACCCAGGCCTGTGGAACAGACAAGCAGAGAAAGGTATGTTATTGTATTAGGAGAATACGAGCACTCACAAAAGCCTTAACGTGGTTTATGATTTCGGATCAGGAAAAAACTCAACAAATTAAATAATGGGAGGAGGTTTGAGGTTCTCCACAATCACAGCTACACTATTATTGTGAAGTGGGAGCATTTACAAATATTTTAAACAGTATAGGAATTTTTAAACAGAACAAGCCTTTGGAATGACATGAATCTGAGAGAGATTTATTTTTTCAGTTCAGCAACCCTTTCATTGAATTCATGGAGAGACAGCTTCTAGTGGGATTTGTTATTGTAATCGTGGCCTGCCTCTACGTTGTCAATCATTGTGCCCATGGATGTATGTGGTACGAGCCTTCCCAAAAGAATGCAGCGCTCTGTACAGTGTCAAAGACTAGCACAAAGTCAATGAGTGATAGGGGAGATAGCTGGTTTGTCGACTATTGATTCAGTGTGATGTGTTCTTTAAAGAAGTGAGTCTTCAACTCTTTCCTAAATTGGAGCAATGTTGGTGTGTTCCAGATCCTTATTGCATGATCTGCAGTCTGTCACCTAGCTGTGGATATGCCAAGAACCATTAGTAATGGTGAGCCTGGCTGCAAGATAACTGGGGGTGCTGGTTGTGCTTTGTAAACGATGCAGTTGTTTTGAAGATGGTGCATGCTGGTTAGGGGAACCAATGCAGTACCGTCAATACGGGGCAGATTCAATCCTGTTTCTTCAGGTCCTGAATGAGACTTGCGACAGTGTTTAGGGTGTCCTTAAGGGGTGACAGTGTGGAGTCTGGGGGACCATTAAGATGCAAGAATACAAAGGCTTGAACACCAGTTCTGAAGTCGCTTTCTAGCAGAAACTGTTTCATTTTCTTTGGAAGAGAGAGTTGGAACCCTGCCACCTTTGTATTTTTTGGCGATGTGTTCCTTGAGGGAGAGTATGGTCTCCAGGGTGAATCCATATGGCCAGGCATTCAGTGAAAGTTGGATTTCAAAGCAGTCAAGGTTCATGGCACTCAGCTAGGGTTGTACTGTTTTTTCTTGTTGCGGTTTTCAAATAACAGAAATTCTGTCTGTCCATTGGGTTGAGCTTCAGGTAGGCGATAAACGTCCAGCTCTAGAGGATGTGCAGATAGTGTTTGAAGCGTTAGAGGTCTAAAGCAGCTGAAACTTTCAAGTAGAGTTGTGTTTTATTTGCATGTTGGTGAATCCTGATTCAGTTATCTGTTCATAGAGCACCAAGCAGCTCCATGTAGAGGATGAAAATGTTGGGACGATATAAAACGCTTGAGATGCTCAGCTGCTGAAAGGGATGCTCCCATTCCAGTGCTGCAACAAGGTCCTGATCACCTCCTACAAGGTGGCTAGCACTTTGTATTGCCCTTTGTCTACTGACTGTTATATGTACCATATTGTCTATGTATGTGTCAGTCTGAGACATGCCGTATCAGCCAGATGCCAGACTGACCCTGCCCTTCTCGCCTTTGAGATTCAGTCATCTTAAGGAAATTGTTCATTGCTTTGTGGACTGTTCACAACACCATCATACATGCCGTGGATCTTTTTTTTTTGTGAAGCAGACTCTTCTGTTGACGTCAAGCTGAAAGTTAAACAAGAAGGTGGTTCTGTTGGGTAAAACAAAATTACTTTTGGCACTGCTATGAAATGCAATCTAAGACGGATGCTCTCATATACAAATTATTTTCCTAGATAAATGCTTAACAAATAAGTCATAAGATCGACTGATTGGTTGTACTGTATCGTGTTATCAAAATTACGTCATCCAATGATATCATACAATACATAGGTGGACTGTTAGCAGGAGTGGCAAAGTGCAGTTTAGTGACAATTGTGTTTTAGTGCTCAAAAGGTGAAAGATATATACAGTGTAGACAATATCATATATACAGATATGTACAAGGGTTTCAGTGGCCAGCTAGCGATTTTTAACCAAGGGTTCCTATTCTTCCTGTTGGAATCCTGATTGTGCTGGACCCCAAGAAAAGCGTCGACCTTTCGACCCTATGGTGCCCCAATCAGTGGTCACGGCGGGTCTTTTTTTAAATTTTATTTATTTTTATTATTTTATTTTTGGCATATCAATTATAGCAATACAATAAGGAAAAAACATATTATCTTACAGTCGATTCGGCAGTAACATCAGCAGGCACATCGGATTAATGTAATAACGCAGTGCAATCTTGTGTGTTATACTCAGCGATAACGTCTATATCACTTTCAGTATGTGCATCAGTCCCCAACCAATCACATCTATATGCAATGTTCAAGAAAATATACAGTGACTGTACATAAACCTCACGCCCCACCGCCCCGAGCAGCTACACAGCATTCCACCCATAACGCAAGAGTAACCAATCATAGTTAGTATGGGACCATTACCTACTGTTGTGGTAACAAAAGGTAGTCTCGCCCTATTCTTTCCTGTAATGTATGTATCAGTTTATTCTGTGTGCGTCCTGCGTTACCTACTCATGATCCCAACCCCACAGCAGACCTTGTTTCGTCAGAGTCACTAGTGTCTGTCGCTGGCCTCCTCTCCAGATACAGTGCCCAGTAATTTTTGGGACGGTTTCATGGGGGTAATAATTCGCTGTGTAGGCCTGTTTGTGTACAACAATATATTATATCATTGGTCCATTTATGTAATGTTGGAACGGGCCCTTTCATCCAAGTAAGCGCCACACACCGCCTGGCCACTAGAAAGGCTATATGTATTAGTCAGCGAAATTCCGCCGGTATATCTTTGGAATAACCCATTAGGGCAAGCAGAGGGGTAGGGCTTAGTGATAGTTCAGTGACTCTATTTACTTTTTTATAAACCTCTTGCCAAAAAGCCGCCACCTTTGGGCACGTCCATGCCAAATGAAAGAAATCTGCAGAAGGTGCCCTGCATCGTACACAGCTGGGATCATCTCGTAATCCGTATCTATGCATCCGTTCCGGTGTATAGTATACCCTGTTCAGAAATTTAAAATGTAATAATCGGTGTCTACCGTTTAACGAGACTTTCCTGACATTTGCGCAGCAATATTTCCATTTGTCCTCCGGGAGATCAATCCCCAGGTCTGACTGCCATGCTAGCTTAGGTTTCGCATACGGCGATATCTTCTCCTTCAGCGTGTCACTATACAGACGCGATATGAGGCGCGCTGGGGATTTAGCCGTGACCACATATTCATATGCATTCACAGTAGGTGGTTCCTCCATGTCGTCCCCAAGTAGCGTTCGTAGGGCGCTTCGCACTCTTTGAAATTGAAACCTAGCAAGAGGTTGTGCACTCGGACCTTCCTCCACGATTACCTCATCCCATGTACGGACCTTGCCGTTAAGGAACAGATCCCCCATTGTGGTTAGCTTTAATTTGGCCAGCGCCGATAAAATTCCTCTATCCTTGCATGGACCAAGCCATGAACACCATTCTAGTTTTGCCTCTGGTGCATATAGTAGTAAGCAGGCCTGAGCGTCCATTAAGTGGTACCAGGCGTGGGTCACCGCATTGAGAGAGTCTAATATGCCCGTATGTCTGTCTCTCGGACGAGCCATAAGCGCCGGTAACGGAGTTGGATCATCCACTATACCCTCAATGAGTACGTGAGGGACGTTGGCAGGACCGTGCATCCAGTAGTACGCGTGCGCACCCTGAGCAGCTCGATAATATAGCTCCAGATCAGGAGCCTGTAAACCTCCTTCCTCGTAAGGTTGAATGAGAATATCCCAAGCTACCCTGGGTTGTTTGCCGGCCCAGACTAACCGCAATAATAATGCGTGTAACTGCTTAAAAAATGTGCGTGACAGCACCATGGGGATATTACTGAATAGGAACAGGAAGCGGGGAAGCACAATAATTTTAAGCAATGAAATCCTGCCCACCAAGGAGAGGGGGAGGCCGATCCACTTCTCTATATCATTCTCAAGCTTGGAGATAGCAACGCCATAATTCTCCCTTAGGACGACCTCCGAGTCTGCATGGAGCTTTATGCCTAAATATCTGACCGAGTCCGTTGACCATTGTATGGGGTAGTCCGAATCTATTCTACCGGTGTGAGGGGGAACATCACCATTTTGTTCCAATTCACCATAATCCCGGATAATGATCCAAACAAAACTACCTCTCAAAACCCTCGATAAATTTGTTTCTGGGTCGCGTACATAGAGGAGAGTTTCGTCCGCGTATGTAGATACTATCAGGTTATAGCCGGGGAAACGAATACCTCGGTGACCGTGGTATTCTCTTAAGGCGCACGCAAGGGGCTCCGCTACTAGGGCGTACAGGAGAGGGGAGAGGGGACAGGGGACAACCCTGTCTGGTGCCGCGCTCAATGCAAAAGGGGTCCAACGTGGTCGATCCTATCCGTACACGCGCCTTTGGAGATGTACCTAGTGTATTAACGAGTTGTATGAACAGCTCTCCGACCCCCATGCGTTGCAACACTGCGTGTAAAAAAGGCCATTCAACGGAGTCGAACGCCTTCTCCATATCTAGGAACACCGCAACTGCAGGTACCTCTTGTCTCGTGTGTTGGAAGGCCGCAAATACTGTACGCAAATTTTAGGTTAAAGTATGGCTAGGGACAAATCCCGCTTGTTCAGGGGCCACCAGAGTCGGAATCAGCGGACTTATACGATTCGCAATTACTTTTGCAAATATCTTAGCATCTACATTTATAAGAGAGAGCGGTCGATAGGAAGCACAATCCTCCGGAGGCTTACCCGGTTTAAGAAGAGCTATGATGACCGCCTCACACATTGTTGGGGGCATCCGCCAGTCTTCTGCGATCTGCTCTACTAGTTTCAGCAGCTTAGGAATCAACAGCTCTGAGTAAGTCTTATAGAATGTGGCAGGGAAGCCATCACTTCCCGGCGCACTACACGCCCTCATTGACGACAATGCCAAAACAATCTCTTCCTGTTCGATTGGTCGCGCTAGGAATTCGCGGTGGGTATTTGTGAGCCAAGGTAACTGAATATGTGACAGATACTCCATGATGCGCTCCTCCGACATCGGGCCCTCGAGGCGTACAACGCAGCATAATATTCACGGAAGCGGACCCTGCATCCGCATCATTCGTCACCTCACCAGTGAGAGGAGAGCTAATGGTTACCTTCCTACCATTTTGTCTGCGTTGCTTGGCCATCTGGGCCAATACCGCTCCCGGGCGTTCTCCCTCTCCATAAGACTTGGCAATAGCATATTTACCAAGATACTTACCTCAGCATCTGCTTCCTCATTATATTCTCTAATCGTTTGCGCTAATTCTTGTGTCAAGTCTGTACTACGGTCAAGAAGCCGCCGTTTTTCGATGTCTTGAAGCCTACGTTCTAAAAGCGCCAGACGATCACGGATAGACTTGAGGACCCCAGCATTTTTAGAAATGAGGATACCACGTATATACGCCTTAAAGGCCTCCCAGATAGTGGTGAATGAGTCAACCGACCCCTCGTTTCTATCAAAGAAGTCCTCTATCACGGAGGATACTTCCTGTCGGAAAGCATCGCCAAGCAGTGCATATGGGGGTAGTCGCCAGGTGAAGGGAGGCGGTCGACGCGACGGGGCACGAACAGTGACCAGCACCGGGGAGTGATCTGAATAAGTACATGGCAGTATCTTACACGCTCGTACACTAGAGAGGAGGCCCGCAGAGAACAGCCAGTAATCAATGCGGGTATGTATGTCATGTTGTGACGAATAGTGAGTGTACCCCCCTTGTGTCGGGTATTTTGTCCTCCACACGTCCTGAAGACCCATTCTAGTCATCTCCGTAGCCAACACTCGGGAGGAGGCCGAAGGGCGTCTGCTAGGCCCGTCTGACCGGTCCATGGCAGGGTCTCTGGTCAAGTTTAAGTCTCCGCCCCACATCAGTAGTCCCTTCCCTAGTTTTCGGATATTACACGCCATGGTAGTATAAAAAGAGGGACAGTCAAAGTTGGGGCTGTATGTGTTAACCACGTGGAACTGCATTCCCTTACCGATACATTCCGTGATCACATATCTCCCCTCGGGGTCAGTGACAGTCGGTTGAAACGTAATAGAGGACTTTGGGTTCACCCAGGTCAGCACACCCCTGGCTCTAGACGTAAAGCCCGCAGAGTGAATATGGTTGTGCAGTCCTCTGTAGCGTAGTGTCGGACTATCTGAGCGCAGGTGGGTTTCTTGCAATAGCGCAATGTCCACCGCGTGTCTCGCAAGGTACTGTAGGACCTTACGCACCTTCCTATGATCGTTTAGTCCCCTAGCATTCCATGTCAGAAAAGTAATAGTGTCACCGTCATGTGTTCTGTGCATTGTTCCAGAGGGCCGTGCGCTAGCAGAGGTCACGTCATCACCTTGCACAAGATTGGTCACTGTATGAACGGTGTAGGTGTATGTTAGCAAGCGTCTCACAGTTTCCCACAAAGCTGCTCTCGTGTCGGCCAACATCCCTGCCAAAAAGAATTACTAGTGTGGCTCTAACTGAAATGCATTCAAACAATTGCATCAACAACAACAAGAACTGTTCCTGCGATCGCACCCTTCCCCCCACCCACGCATGCCCATCCCAAGCCTGGCCGCACCCCATGTCCCTGCTTCCCCCGTCCCTCAGCCCCCTGCCCAACCCACCCAACCAACTCCCCACCACCCATCTTCCCCTTACCCACAACCCAATGCAATTACAAAAACAAAAAGAAATACCATTAACCATTCTCGTGGTTAAATTGTGCCCAAAATACTTAGAGCAGACAAATAAGAAGGGGGGGGGGGGGGTGATCAACACTCCGGGGCGTAGGTAGCCTGCACTCAACTAGTCAAAACTAAAATATAGTAGAAAAAATCCTTTCCACCTCGCTCTGCCCCCCTGCCCAAACAAAGCTATTGTGCTAGAACCGGTGCATCATGAAATGTCCCATAGATGTCCATGATCAGTGTCAATCTTTGCAACAGCCATCATAAATCACAGTTATGACCCCATTCTACCGTCCATATACATTGCAATCACAGAATTACACTGTGGCGGCTAGCAATCAATCCTCTATCTACAGTGGGGTAACATTTAAACTGTGTGTGGTACAATATGAGGCAGATAGTATTCACGTTGATGAAACTCAATCTCCTATCCAGATAAGGAAAATAGGCATATTCCCTCCGCCATGTCCTTCCCCACTCACTGTTATTGCGCATTTCGTCAGCAGACTACCACACAATCACTATGCTGCAACGGGGCTGTCCTTCCACTGCACATCGACGGCAGAGGCTACTGGAAAATTGTCAACACAAGTCGTAGCCACTGCAGATAGCTTTAACATTGTAAGTGGGGCTTAAAGTTAATCTTGTTCCTCTAGGGATCCTCCCGACGTCTCATCAAGTGGTTCCGACTCCGCGCATCGCCGTCGGTCCTTCTTCCAGTCTTTCATAGCTTTCTGGAGCGCTTTCGGATCTGTAAATATTGTAGATCTCCCTTGCCTGTTGATCCGCAGTTTCGCTGGGTAGAGCATTGCGTAGTCAACTCCAAGCTCCCTCAATTGGCGTTTCATGGGGACGAATTGTCGTCGCGCCTCTTGTACTCTAGCCGTGAAGTCGGGAAACAGAGATACAGTGCTCCCCTCATATTGCAAAGGTTGTTTCTCTCTGGCTAACTTAAGAGCCACGTCCCTGTCTCTGTAATTCAATAGTTTTGCTACAATTGGACGAGGGGGGGGCCCTGGCTTCGGTCTTGGGCCCAACGTACGGTGCGCTCTCTCCACCATGAACATCCCAGGGAACACATCTAGCAATTATTTGAGGAGGGCCTCCACGAAGTGTTCCATGTTGCCGGTAGGAGTACTTTCCGGCAGGCCTGTAATACGTATGTTACATCTTCGTGACCTCGCTTCCAGGTCCTCAGCCTTATCCTGCAATATTTGAATCACTTTACCGAGCTGTTTGTGCTCCGAGTCCATGGTTGTTTGGGCCTCCTCCACCTCTCCAATGCGGCGCTCTGACATGTCTAATCGTTCCGCATGTTTGTCTAGTCTCTCCGCCATGCGGTCCATGCGGTATGTCAGGGAGTCCATCTTTGTACCCAGAGACGCAATGCCACTCTGCAAGTTCTTTTCCATGGCGAGCAATATATGGCGCAGATCCGAATTGGCACCCTCTCTCTCTGTCACCTGTTCCGGTCCGGTATCTTCTTCTTGGGGCGGATTGTCAGAGTTTTTGGGCTTTTTGCTAGTCTCAAATGATATCTTTGGTTGCGTTCTGTCAGGGCGGCCCATCGCAATTCCTAGAGTCACAGCTCTGCTCCACACAATCACTGTGGCCCTCTGCTACGGCAAGGAGGTACGTTATTCGTACAGCGTCTCTAGTGCAGCGTATACAAGGATATTTCCGCCGCCAGGCCCCGGTCGCGTCTGCAGCAAACCTAAAGCGTCGGATGGTGTACCGAGCAGTGTTACACTCGTTCCCTACAATACGGTGGACCGCGACACTTAAGGTGCGCACTAGCAGTGTTCTCAATAGTGGCGATCATAAAGTACGGGTGAAGTCGACCCTCCACCAGCAGCCCAGTTAGACCGTCAGCAGGTAGCATAGGGGTGCACACTATATCCCTTGATACGCTGCCCTCATTTCAGATATCGTAGCATCGCAGTCGCCCGCTCAGGCCAGGCCATGAATCCTCAGTGAGTCCTCATAGCACCATCCTTGTGTCTCTCCCGTCCCGTAACCGGAAGGGAGGGGACGGAGAAGCGACGTGACCAGTCCCCAGTCGATCGTCCTCTTACTAGCGCTTGTAGTCCTAGGGCTATACAGCAGGTGACAATACTCCTTCTGGTCTCCGCAGGATGTTATGTTGTATGTCTCACAGTATATGCTGGTGTTAGGGAGTCGTCTCGCGTTCCAGTGTGCTTGCACCAAGTAGCGAAAATGGCGTCTCCGGGAGTGTACTCTCCTATATCAGGTCTCCACTCCCCTGTAAGAGCTACCAGGTCTTCTGCAGGGTTGCTTCTGGCAAGCGTGGGGGGGAAAGGGGGGGGGGGGGGTTGCGTGGAGCGGTGGCAGAAGTGAGGGGGGGCCCAAATCTCAGAAGGGTCCCACTATTTTATCACCTAATGTCTCTTGGACCCCACTCGGTGTCAGCCGTTTGCTTCCGTGAGCCTCCGGGGTAATTAGGGCCACCTCTCATGTGTGTTTTAGTGTGTTTTAGCCCCCACTGACCAGAGGTGTCTCCGCTTGCCTGCCGTCTCTCCGATGGGGTGTCTCCTGTGTCCGAGTCCCCGCCACTGCCACAGGAGTCCCGATGTGCAGATTGGGCCTAGCGCGGCCTAAAAGCCGGGCGCTCAATTAGCGGACCGGCGCTGCAGCAGAGTCCCAGAGCCCCGCGTCTCTCCCCCAATCAGCCGCCACACGCACCGGAGCCCGCCCGCACCACTCTCGAGTTTCAGCAGTCCGACAGGGACGTGAAGAGCCGTCGACACGGTCTGCAGATGTGTTCTCCGCTCTGCGGGACTCCGGGTCGCAGTCACTGTGCCGCTCGGCCCTCTGTTGGTCGTCGCATTGTGCGGAGGGCCAACAACGTCACTCCGCAGGGTCAGAGCCCGGTGGAACCGAGCTAGTGTCCGCTCCGCACCACTCGGACAGTGTTTGGGGGAGGTTTCTGTTCCAGTAGGCACCGGCACTGTAAGGATAATTTAATGAATATCGGTTTGGGCGGAGGAGCGCGCGTTTCAGGCGGCCATCACCGACGCTGGCTAGCTCTGCCACCACGGCGGGTCTTTTTCAAGACAGGAGTGGGAATGAGTTGGGTTTGTTGACAGTTCTGAATTCGAGGCTTGGAGCTTCTCAGCCTGAACTTGTTTTGGCACTCAGTCGGCTACATCAATTCCCCTGCAACCGACGGATGAGATACTTCACCATTGTCCTGGACCGACTTCAACTCAAATTTCGGGTACAGGAGCCACTGTGCCAAAACAAGTTCAGGCTTAGAACCTCCGGCCTCGAATTCAGAACTAATACCTGTCACCCAAGCCATTCTTATAGCTTTGGGGGCCTGGAATATTCTGAATTGTCACACTTGTAGGAGTGTGATGTTAGTAGTTGTGTAGGTACTGTCATTGGCAGCGCTGTCAAGGGTGGTGCAAGCTGCAGTGGCCTCCTGACGAGGGTCCTGGCACTTATGTGTTTTTTTGCAAATTAAGTACTACTTCTACTCCTACTGGCATTTTTACGGAATGAGCCTAAATGTCAAATCAATGCAGGTGTAATAACTAGAATCGCTGGACACCAGTGTCAACGTGTAATGTCAACATTGATCCTGCAACCAAGAGCCTCTGGTGAAAAGCCTTCTAATGGGACAGGTAAGAGATTATTTCTCTTAACACACAAAAACACAGGGACGCAGAAAAGGTAAGAGCTTAAAACACTTCATGGTAGAGGACACACAAAAACATAGGGACACAGAAAAGATAAGAGCTTAAAACACTTCAGGGTAGAGGACACAAAAAAACATAGGGACACAGAAAAGGTAAGCGCTTAAAACACTTCAGGGTAGAGGACACAAAAAACACAGGGACACAGAAAAGGTAAGCGCTTAAAACACTTCAGGGCAGAGGACACACAAAAACATAGGGACACAGAAAAGGTAAGAGCTTAAAACACTTCAGGGTAGAGTACACACAAAAACATAGGGACACCGAAAAGGTAACGCTTAAAACACTTCAGGGTAGAGGACACAAAAAACATAGGGACACAGAAAAGGTAAGAGCTTAAAACACTTCAGGGTAGAGGACACACAAAAACATAGGGACACAGAAAAGGTAAGCGCTTAAAACACTTCAGGGTAGAGTACACACAAAAACATAGGGACACAGAAAAGGTAAGCGCTTAAAACACTTCAGGGTAGAGGACACAAAAAAACATAGGGACACAGAAAAGGTAAGCGCTTAAAACACTTCAGGGTAGAGGACACCAAAAAAACAAAGGGACACAGTAAAGGTAAGAGCTTAAAACACTTCAGGGTAGAGGGCACACAAAAACATAGGGACACAGTAAAGGTAAGAGCTTAAAACACTTCAGGGTAGAGGACACAAAAAAACACAGGGACGCAGAAAAGGTAAGAGCTTAAAACACTTCAGGGTAGAGGACACAAAAAAGCACAGGGACGCAGAAAAGGTAAGCGCTTAAAACACTTCAGGGTAGAGGATACAAAAAACATAGGGACACAGAAAAAATAAGAGCTTAAAACACTTCAGAGTAGAGGACACAAAAAACATAGGGACACAGAAAAGGTAAGCGCTTAAAACACTTCAGGGTAGAGGACACAAAAAACACAGGGACACAGAAAAGGTAAGCGCTTAAAACACTTCAGGGTAGAGGACACACAAAAACATAGGGACACAGAAAAGGTAAGAGCTTAAAACACCTCAGGGTAGAGTACACACAAAAACATAGAGACACAGAAAAGGTAAGCGCTTAAAACACTTCAGGGTAGAGGACACAAAAAAACATAGGGACACAGAAAAGGTAAGCGCTTAAAACACTTCAGGGTAGAGGATACAAAAACACATAGGAGAAATTAATCATTTATGTAAAGAATGCAGGCGAGACACGGGGGTAATACATCAAATTGCAGAGTGAATGAAATATTGCATTTATACAGCACATTTAAGAGGCTAAAACTGTCTTGGCTGGAACGTGATGTAAGCAGAGGTCATAAGAAAAACAAAGACCCCAAGAAGTGCTGGATGCAAAATACATGAAAGTGCCAGGAGACCACGTGTTCTGCAGCAATAATACTAACATTTATGTGTTTCACACACACTTTACCATGCGCATGCCTCTCCTTTTTTGGGACTGCAGGACCGAGGTCGAGCACAGTTCTCAAGTCATTGATTCCTCCCTGTTACAGATCACACAATTCTGTTGAATTGTACCAACGGCTTTTATAAGCACTAAGGGTAAGTACCCTTAGCCCGAGTAACTTTATAGACCGCCTATCGCCATCTTCTAACTTGAAAGGTAAATACTTTTGTAAATATATTTTGTCTCTTGCGGCCAACAGGGATTTATAATGTTTTAGCTTCATGCAATGATTGATGTCACTTAAGTGTCTTAGTCTCTAGATAGTTTTTAAATAGTTTGGTTTGTGCTGACGTCCAAGTGGATAAATATTCCAATTTATTTAAGACCAATTTTAAGATTTCATTAAACTTGTTAACTTTTCCTGGTGATTAAATAATTATCAAAAATAATAAGTTAATTTGAGTACCATTAAGGAAGGAAGTTCCAAATAGATCGTATAAGTGACACCCAAGGGGCGGATTTCCGTGAATCGAGAGGACTACCCTGAGGCCAGATATGGATCTTACTCTGGAGATGATCCACTTGGATTTCTATGGCTGCCCCTGAGGAGTAGACCTAAGATGTTCAGCCTTGATCCACAAGAGCTGGATTCATTCTAGATTTTTAGAATAACTGTGAATGATTCCCTTTTATGGAAGGTTTGTTGAGTACAGGTTCACCCGGGTACTTTGCAGAGGTTTCTACCTACTTTGTGGATAGATGGGTTGGTGGGTGTTATCAATCCTTGCGGTGGTGTTCTGTAACTGGTAGCGGAAGTTTTGAGTCCTTCCAATCTAACTCGGGTAACTGCAGTGAGTTTGGCCTTGAAGCCTTTCACCTAACCCCTGTCAGCAGTTGCTGCTGGGGTAGATGTGGAACCGGGTGTGTGGTGCCCCCGTACCCAAGGAGTTTACAATCAGTCATGCTGCGGAGGTTCAGCGAGACCATACATTTATTCCAAGAAGACAGACTAAAAGTTTAGCAAGGATCCAGAACCCTGGACCCAACGTTGGACACCCCTGTAGTAGATAGACCTTGTGTGTGTCTTAAGGGTGTCTTGCATCCAATTAGAGGTAGAAGCATTAGAAACATTGGGTGCTGACAGGTGTCCTAGTGCATGTAAAGATGGTGGAGACTGAAAACAGGCCAATGGTCTATACCTCGGCACATTGTGTGACCATGGTGCCTTTCTTTATTCTTTTAACAAAACCTGTTTGTGAACTCTTGTGAAAAATTATGAAAAACCAATAACTTAAGTACTGAATAAAGCCAGGAAGTGTTTTCTGTGTACCTTGGATGACTCCTCCTAGCAGCAGCAGGTAAGGAGTAGTGTCTCTGCTCATACATGAAGGTGTTTCTTGTTATCAGTGCTCCGCTCATTCCACCTGTAGTCAAGGGGTGGTGTCCCGGCTCGGTGCATGATAATGATGTCTCAGTGCTATCATCATCCCACCGGTAGTAAAGGGGTGGTGTCCCTGCTCAGTACACAATGATGGTGTTTCTTGTTAGCAGTAAGGGGTAGGGTCCAGGCCTGGTTCGAGTGGTTGGGCCGGGTGGGCCAGGCCCACCCAAACATGGACCTGGCCCTGGCAGTGACCTCTCGAAGGCCAGTAGTAAATGGCCACTTTCATTTAAAACGTTCTTCCGAAGGTTGTTTTTCTTCCTAGGAGTTGCGTGATTGGACCTGGGCTCTCTCACAGGCACCTCCAAACACGCGTAGCCTTTTAGAAAGGTAGGCTGTGTTCTTGCCCACTTGTGCAGGTACAATTGGGTCACAGGAAGGGAACAAATCCTTTCTTTGGCACCGGGCAACCTTAACTGTAACCATACCGTTCTGCTGCCTGAATATTTCCTTTTCTATTCCACACTGGAGAAAAAAGTTTCTTTATCCTGATTCACTTTTCCTGGCACCGCAGCTGCTTATCAGATCGGCTGTGACAAGGAACCAGTAGGCAAGAGAATGTATGGCTATTTGTTCTTCTTTTTAAAATCAGGGAAGATCCAGCAAGACACATACTTCATGTATGCTTCATTTACAATAACAAATGCCCAGATAATTGTGGTGATTAATGATCCTGCTGGTGAGCAATCCTTTGTCTGTTGGTAGTTTTGAAATGCAGATAAATTGCATTTTATGTGGATAGCTCAGTGGGTTACTGCCTTTGTCACAGACATTCTTGTGTTACTTGCAGTTCAGAAGTAACAGTCCTATCATAGGACAGTGACCTATGAACTGTCATCAAAGAGCTGCATGCAAATCTGAATGGTATAGTTAGAACATAGCTTTTTTTAGGTCGAGCTGGAGAAAAGCAATGCGATGCATTGCGTCCAGCTCGACAACAAATGTTGCCCGTCTCCTGGGAATACGAGACAGGGGTCGGGCAGCGCAGCGATTGGTGTCTGTGGACGCGCACGTCCAGGCCGGCGCCGTGCACATCTCCTGCCTCAGATTCCCAGCAAGTCAGCACATAGACACAGCACGCACACGCACACACACACACACACACGCACCCCCCTCCCCCACCCCACTCTCGGGCTCACGCGCACACACACAGCCCCCCAACCCCACTCACCGGGCCTCTTGGGCTCCTCTCGTCCCGCGGTGGTGGCGGCTGCACGGATTGGTAGGGGGCGGGGGCAGGCACCGGCAATGTGCCTCGAGCCCCCTCCGCTGCTCTCCCCAGACTCTTGGTTTATTTTTATTGCCATCTCTTCGTCAGGCGAAAGACCGACCCGCCTTTGTCCTAGGATCGTCCCTGCCACGGAAAGCTTAAAGAGCTTTCAAGCACGTTTTTGCGACGTGGCCCCTCCTCCCCACCACTGAGGGTAAACAGGAGGTGTAGGAATGCTGGGGGACGTAGTCCCGCCCCAGCAGAAGGCAAGTTTATGCCCGGGGAGCTTTAAACGCTTTTAATCACGTTGTTGCGGCATGCCCCCTTTGTGCCCTGCGCCACGGTAACCTTACATCGATTTTAATTGCGTTGGTGCAGCATGCCCCCTCCTATCAGCCACCGAGGGCAAACCGGAAGTGCAGGAATGATCGGGGGCCACCTCCATCCACCTTCTTGGGCAGCGAGGCGCCCCTTTCAGCAATACATCACTGGGGAGAAGAGGCGGCGCTGAGAGGTGAGTGCGGGGACGATTAGTGTCAGAGCATAACTTGTATTAAACTCCCTGGGGAGCACCTTCCACACCCCTTGAAAATGCAGTTGCCAGCAACCTCAGCTGGGCATCCCTCCTGGTGGGCATCTCCTCTACCATGTGCCTGCCAGCTCCCGCGGCGTGCCCTCTACCCACATCCCATGCCTCTCACTCCTAGTGCTCAGTGAAGGATGCGGACCCGCCCCTCGCTTTGCCGTCACCCTTGGGATGGTATGTTTGTGGCGCTCCAGACCACGGCAGCCTCCGGGAGTTGTGCTAGGGACCCTGGGAGCACTTCTAGGCTGCCAACCTGCACGCATCGGATGCCCTGCAACGGCTCTTTGTACAGTATGCGGCGCTACTTGCAGCTCTTGTCCTGCTTTAACCTTGTCTGTCACACGGATGCTGAAACTGTCGCCCTGTCTCGTTATCGCACCCCACAGCTCAATGCTATTGCGCACCTATCCGAAACATGTCACTTTAGTGCTCGCTGGAGCGACAGCACGAGAATACCCGCTGCTTGCTTAGCATCCTCCAGCGCGCCCTACCGCTTATTGCCTTTTCCAGGACATGTGAATGCACGTAATCCCAGTAAAAGCTGTAACCCCCCTGATCTGTCTCGAAATGTATTTTTATTAATTATTTTGTTTTATTTTAAAAGTTTTATATAGCGCTAGCTTGGCCCGTAGGTATCAGAGTGCTTTACATACATTGTGTAAAAAAACAGACGGAAACAATACTGTACTGCGTTAATCTATTTCGAGTACACGGTGTATGCGCCCATCATTCGGATTGTTGGGTTTTTATGGATGAATTCCTGCCACTTCTCAAATAGACTGTAGCATCCTCATTGACGCAATACCGGCGCTCTAAAATAGGGCCGTGTCTGTTTTGTTCGGGTGGTGCCAGGAGTTCTCAGCAGGAAGTTTAACTGGAAGCGCCGATGCAATTCAACAGCAGTCCAATACAAATAGTGAGACTGCCATATCTTGTTGATGGGGCTACAATATTTTTAATGGCGGTACCTATTCTTCACGGTAAAGCAGTGCGAGAACTGAAGCAACTGCAGTACACTCAAGCAAGAATAGTATTGCTAATGGCAAAGCGAATACTTTTAAACGTGTAGTACAATTACAGATATAATAATCGGGCGAGTAGCAATATTTCTCTCCATTGCTGTGCATCCTTTAATGGAATACTGTGAACGTTAGACCTGTATTACTGTTAATAGCAACGCACTGGCTTTTTGCTGCTAGACTTTAATACTTTTAGTGGGACCGTTTCAGTAATCCCCAGTAGAACTACAATTCTTTTTATGGGAGAGAGCAGATTTTCTCGGAGGGACTGTAATACCTGTCAAAAGCTAGTCTTTGGTCTTCTCCATTCTACTGCAATGCTTGTATTGAGTGTTAACATTTCTCCACAAGAATACAACTTTAAATTGCGTAGTACAAACACTGGCCAGCATTGCTGAAGTAAATTTAAAGGAGCACTACCAGCACTCACTGACATGACTGGAAACGTTTAAGGCGGTCAGTACCCATACATCCCAGTCCAATTGCGATACTTTTAATTGATAGTATGAACGCTTGTCAATAGGACTGTACCACTCTGCCGGTTGGAGGGTGGACAATATAAGCCTCACACTGCTGCGCGCCTCACACTGCTGCGTGCCTCACACTGCTGTGCGCCTCACACTGCTGCGCGCCTCACACTGCTGCGCGCTACACACTGCTGCGCGCCTCACACTGCTGCGCGCCACATACTGCTGCGCGCCACATACTGCTGCGCGCCTCACACTGCTGCGCGCCACACACTGCTGCGTGCCACATACTGCTGCGCGCCTCACACTGCTGCGCGCCTCACGCTGCTGCGCGCCTCACACTGCTGCGTGCCACATACTGCTGCGTGCCTCACACTGCTGCGTGCCTCACACTGCTGCGCGCCTCACACTGCTGCGTGCCACATACTGCTGCGCGCCTCACACTGCTGCGCGCCTCACACTGCCGCGCGCCTCACACTGCTGCATTACTCACACTGCTACACGCCTCACACTTTTGCACGCCTCACACTGTTGCACGCCTCACACTGCTGCACGCCTCACTGCTGCTCACCTCACACTGCTGCATGCTTCACACTGCTGCACGCTTCACACTGCTGCATTACTCACACTGCTGCATTACTCACACTGCTGCCATTACTCACACTGCTGCATGCTGCACACCTCACACTGCTGCACGCCTCTCACTGCTGCACGCCTCACACTGCTGCACGCCTCACACTGCTGCACGCCTCACAACACCACCACAACACTCAAGGACACCACCACATCACTCCGGGACACCGCCACATCACTCCGGGACAGCGCCACATCACTCCGGGACACCGCCACATCACTCTGGGACACCGCCACATCACTCTGGGACACCTCCACATCACTCTGGGACACCACCACCTCACTCTGTGGCATCACTCAGGGGCACCACCACATCACTCAGGAACACCACCACCACATCACTCAGGAACACCACCACATCACTCTGGGACACCGCCACATCACTCTGGGACACCGCCACATCACTCTGGGACACCGCCACATCAATCTGGGACACCGCCACATCAATCTGGGACACCGCCACATCACTCTGGGACACCGCCACATCACTCTGGGACACCGCCACATCACTCTGGGACACCGCCACATCACTCTGGGACACCGCCACATCACTCTGGGACACCGCCACATCACTCTAATACTCCACCACTTCACTCAGCCCAACCACATCATCACTCAGCACCACAACAGCATCACTCAGCACCACAACAGCACTGTCCTTGCTTGCTACCAACAAGCATTGCCATAGCCAATAGGACTCGCTTTAGGAAAGTGTAAGCTATTGGCTTTGTGAATAACAATGCTATTAATTTATATATTTTCAAAGCCAACATATATTAAAAAAATTGTCATTTACAATACCAATAGCTCACACTTTTCTAATGCGAGACCTATTGCATTGCAAATGCTTGTTGTTTTGTGTTATTGTTAGAACTTCACAGGTCTTTAATTATTATAATGTTGCTAAAAAGAGTTTGTTTGGTCAGATATACATTTTTATTAGTAAAGCCAACCCCCAAGCACTGGAGTACTCTTTAAATCCTGCGTATGTGTTTCTCCAGACCAAACCCTCTTAAAATATATACTGCCCACCAGTATGGCTGACATGGGATTCCTACACCTTGTAATCCTAATTGGCCTATGTGACATTCCCTGTAGACTGATTTACGTACTTGTATGATTAATTGTTTCAGTATAATGTGTGCGTGATGTAAAGTACTGTGACGCCCTACACTACGAGTAGCACTATACAACAAATGAAATGCATATGAGAGAGGGGCGACAGCGAGATGAAGGGGACTGTTGGAGGGTGAGTATGAGGGAATCCAAGGAGGAGGTTGTGAAGAGGAGGGGCTATGGAGAGATGAAGGGCATTGTTGGAGGGTGGCAATGAGGGAATCCGAGGAGGAGGTCATGAGGAGGAGGGGCTGTGGAGAGATGAGGGGCCCTGGTGGAGGTTGGTAGTGAGGGAATCTGAGGAGGAGGTCATGAGGGAGAGCCCGAAAAGTGTCACTTTCCTGATACTCCCACCTCAGAAACCTCCTCTTTCCAAGGGACTTTGCATGGAAAAAACACTTTTTGGGAGAGAGATAACATTTAGAAAGCGATTTGGAAAGAAAAGAATACATTTTACTGGCCCTTGTAAAACGAAGGAGAGATAAAGGAGGGCCCTGAAGCGGGCCTGGCTAGACATATAAGTGACAAATAGGTCCGCAGTTGCCCACCCAGATGCATCCTTGGCCCGCCCAAATAAAAATTCCTGGAGCCAGGCCTGGCAGTGTCTCTGCTCTGTATTAGATGTTGGTGGTGCTCTCCTCCTTCCACCGGTAGTAAAGGGGTGGGGTACCTTCTCATTACACAGTGATGGTGTTTCTTTTTAGCAGTAAGGGGTGGTGTCCCTGCTCGGTACACGATGATGGTGTTTCTTGTTAGCAGTAAGGGGTAGTGTCCCTGCTCGGTACACAGTGATGGTGTTTCTTGTTAGCAGTAAGGTGTGGTGTCCCTGCTCAGTACACGGTGATGGTGTTTCATGTTAGCAGTAAGGGGTAGTGTCCCTGCTCGGTACACGGTGATGGTGTTTCTTGTTAGCAGTAAGGGGTGGTGTCCCTGCTCGGTACACAATGATGGTGTTTCTTGTTAGCCGTAAGGAGTGGTGTCCCTACTCGGTACACAGTGATGGTGTTTCTTGTTAGCAGTACGGGCTGGTGTCCCTGCTCTGTACACAGTGATGGTGTTTCTTGTTAGCCGTAAGGGGTGGTGTCCCTGCTCGTTACACAGTGATGGGGTCTCTTGTTAGCCGTAAGGGGTGGTGTCCCTGCTCGTTACACAGTGATGGTGTTCCTTGTTAGCACTAAGTGTAGTGTAGTTCCTATATTCCCAATAGGCTCTGTGCTTTGGAATAGTTTATCCTGTTGATTAGACGTAGGACTGAGGTCGACTAGGTCTCTACCGAATATACTAAACTTAATTGTGTGTGCCAGCTAGCTCAGAGTTTACTAGATACTTTCTCGAATTCACAAGAAGGGATTAGTCTCTGACAACCGCATAAACATGACATCTTTGTTTCCCCAAGATGAAACATATCTTCAGAGTCGGGGAAACAATAGATAGATATTTCACTCAGTCAATCGTGCATGCTTCGTTTCACCAGAGGTGCAGAGAAATAGATAGACGGGGTTTTCAATAAAAAAGGTTTTATTGAACAGTCTTCTTTCTCAAACATAAGAAATGAACTGCTACAATCATAACACTGGTTGTAAAATATAATGCATACAGTATAAATAGTAGAATAAAATAATACTGTAAGAGCATTGTATGGTTCCTAAACCATAGATAAATACATACATAAATAAGAGGCTAAAAGCACTCAACTGGTGTATCTAAAATACGACTACCCCAATGTACCTAACCTAAGCTTAGTACGAGGGAAGAAGTATGAGGCATATGTAGGTAGCGGTTTGCGATTCGCAAACGCCGAATTTCGGCGAATTTCGGCGTTTGCGAATCGAAAACGGCGTTTTGATATGTAGGTGCCAATTAGCAATTTAAGGAATCGCAAAAATTGCGATTCCTTATTTTGCTTATAGCATTTAAGGAATCGCAATTTTGCGATTCCTTAAATGCTATGTAGGGGTGCTTTAAAAATTGCGATTTTTGCTTAAGGAATCGCAAAATACCACCTACTTCAAGTAGATGGTATTTTGCGATTTCCTTCAAAAATTCATTTAAAAAAAAATTTCAAAGTGCCATGTGGCGCACAGATATGCCCTTAAGGCATGTATGTTCACCATATGTACTTGCAGGCACATTCCAAGAGTGCAACAGGTGTCCTTTGGACACCCTGGCACCCTTGGAATTGCGATTCTCAAATTGCGATTTTCACACAGAAAATCGCAATTTGAGAATGTATCATCATTCATTCCTATGGGCCTTTTGGCCCATAGGAATGAATGGGACACTCCTTCCTTAATTGCGATTTGCAATTTGCTAATCGCAAATAAGGAATGATAGGGATTCGCAAATAAATTTTGAATTTTTACCTACATTCCATTTTGCTATTCTCAAATAGCGATTCCTTAAAAGTCGCTATTTGGGAATCGCAAAATGGAAATTACCTACATATGCCCCTTAGTGAGGTGTAGCATAAATCTAGCATTCTTTTGCCAAGAATCTGTCCAAGATTTCTATAAGGGTCTAATCAGCTCCGTACCTTAATTTAGAATGAAGAAGGCTGGTCTCGGGACTCGATTTCCCAGCAACCCGCAAGGGTAGGCTGGAAACACTGGAGCTGGATTTCTCAGCAGGGCCGGACTGGCTACCGGGCAGTTGTGTATGCTGCCGTGCTGGGGGCTTATTTCGTTAATGGGGACCTGCGTGTGCAAAACGAAATTCGTTTTGCTTTTTTTATTTCAAATTGCACGCAGGTCCCCATCAACGAAATAAGCCCCCACCACAGAGAAATTAGCCCCTAGCTCGGCAGCACACACAACTGCCCGGTAGCCAGTCCGGCCCTGTTTCTCAGCAGGAGAAAAGACAGCGTCTCTCTCAGTGCGTCTGCTGGAGGGTCGGCTTCCTTCGGCACTTGCTGTAGCAGGCTGCGTCGGGCAAGTAGATAGTGAACTGCTCCAAACCACTGTGTGTTTGCTTGGGCAAATGTGGGCATATTTATACCTTGAAGGTGCCGGGTTTGATGTATAGTTGGACATAATAACGTCATAAAAGAGTCTCAGTTCTTTGAAAACTCCATGAGTTCTTGGATAAATCCATATTCAAGCAAGGGGAAGTCCCTGACTGCTGAAGGCGGGTTTTTCCAAGAAATCGTTGTGGATTTTCGGAACTAGTGAAAGTAGCCCTGCTGTATTTGGACTGAGCTATGCCTAAATATGGTTATGATTTCTTTGCCTATATAAGGATATGATGATTTATACCTATATAAGGGCATGAATAGGGAAACTTACAATAGGGTCCTAAAATAATACATAACAAGGGGGTAGTGTCCCTGCTTGGTACACAATGATAGTGTTTCTTGTTAGAAGTAAGGGGTGGTGTCCCTACTCGGTACACAATTATGGTGTTTCTTGTTAGAAGTAAGGGGTGGTGTCCCTGCTCGGTACACAGTGATGGTGTTGCTTGTTCTCAGTAAGGGGTGGTGTCCCTGCTTGTTACACAGTGATGGTGTTTCTTGTTCTCAGTAAGGGGTGGTGTCCCTGCTCGTTACACAGTGATGGTGTTCCTTGCTAGCACTAATTGGTAGTGTCCCTACTCGGTACACAATTATGGTGTTTCTTGTTAGAAGTAAGGGGTGGTGTCCCTGCTCGGTACACGGTGATGGTGTTTCTTGTTCTCAGTAAGGGGTGGTGTCCCTGCTCGGTACACAGTGGTGGTGTTTCTTGTTCTCAGTAAGGGGTGGTGTCCCTGCTCGGTACACAATTATGGTGTTTCTTGTTAGAAGTAAGGGCTAGTGTCCCTGCTCGGTACACAGTGATGGTGTTTCTAGTTAGCAGTAAAGGGTGGTGTCCCTGCTCGGTGCACGATGATGGTGTTTCTTGTTATCAGTAAGGGGTGGTGTCCCTGCTCGGTGCACGATGATGGTGTTTCTTGTTATCAGTAAGGGGTGGTGTCGATGGTGTTTCTAGTGAGCAGTAAGGGGTGGTGTCCCTGCTCGGTGCACGATGATGGTGTTTCTAGTTAGCAGCAAGGGGTGGTGTCCCTGCTCGGTGCACGATGATGGTGTTTCTTGTTATCAGTAAGGGGTGGTGTCAATGGTGTTTCTAGTTAGCAATAAGGGATAGTGTCCTTGCTCGGTACACGATGATGGTGTTTCTTGTTAGAAGTAAGGGGTGGTGTCCCTACTCGGTACACAATTATGGTGTTTCTTGTTAGAAGTAAGGGGTGGTGTCCCTGCTCGGTACACAGTGATGGTGTTTCTTGTTCTCAGTAAGGGGTAGTGTCGCTGCTCGGTACACGATGATGTTGTTTCTTGTTAGTAGTAAGGGGTAGTGTCCCTGCTCGGTACACGATAATTGTGTTTCTTGTTAACAGTAAGGGGTAGTGTCCCTGCTCGGTGCACGATGATGGTGTTTCTTGTTATCAGTAAGGGGTGGTGTCGATGGTGTTTCTAGTGAGCAGTAAGGGGTAGTGTCCCTGCTCGGTACACAGTGATGGTGTTTCTAGTGAGCAGTAAGGGGTAGTGTCCCTGCTCGGTCCACGATGATGGTGTTTCTAGTGAGCAGTAAGGGGTAGTGTCCCTGCTCGGTACACGATGATGGTGTTTCTTGTTAGCTGTAAGGGGTGGTGTCAATGGTGTTTCTTGTTATCAGTAAGGGGTGGTGTCAATGGTGTTTCTAGTGAGCAGTAAGGGCTAGTGTCCCTGCTCGGTACACGATGATGGTGTTTCTTGTTCGCAGTAAGGGGTGGTGTCGATGGTGTTTCTTGTTATCAGTAAGGGGTGGTGTCGATGGTGTTTCTAGTGAGCAGTAAGGGCTAGTGTCCCTGCTCGGTACACGATGATGGTGTTTCTTGTTCGCAGTAAGGGGTGGTGTCGATGGTGTTTCTTGTTATCAGTAAGGGGTGGTGTCGATGGTGTTTCTAGTGAGCAGTAAGGGCTAGTGTCCCTGCTCGGTACACAGTGATGGTGTTTCTAGTTAGCAGTAAGGGGTGGTGTCCCTGCTCGGTGCACGATGATGGTGTTTCTTGTTATCAGTAAGGGGTGGTGTCGATGGTGTTTCTAGTGAGCAGTAAGGGGTGGTGTCCCTGCTCGGTACACAGTGATGGTGTTTCTTGTTAGCAGTAAGGGGTGGTGTCGATGGTGTTTCTAGTGAGCAGTAAGGGCTAGTGTCCCTGCTTGGTACACGATGATGGTGTTTCTTGTTAGCAGTAAGGGGTGGTGTTGATGGTGTTTCTTGTTATCAGTAAGGGGTGGTGTCGATGGTGTTTCTAGTGAGCAGTAAGGGCTAGTGTCCCTGCTCGGTACACGATGATGGTGTTTCTTGTTAGCAGTAAGGGGTGGTGTCGATGGTGTTTCTTGTTATCAGTAAGGGGTGGTGTCGATGGTGTTTCTAGTGAGCAGTAAGGGCTAGTGTCCCTGCTCGGTACACAGTGATGGTGTTTCTAGTTAGCAGTAAGGGGTGGTGTCCCTGCTCGGTGCACGATGATGGTGTTTCTTGTTATCAGTAAGGGGTGGTGTCGATGGTGTTTCTAGTGAGCAGTAAGGGGTGGTGTCCCTGCTCGGTACACAGTGATGGTGTTTCTTGTTAGCAGTAAGGGGTGGTGTCGATGGTGTTTCTAGTGAGCAGTAAGGGCTAGTGTCCCTGCTTGGTACACGATGATGGTGTTTCTTGTTAGCAGTAAGGGGTGGTGTTGATGGTGTTTCTTGTTATCAGTAAGGGGTGGTGTCGATGGTGTTTCTAGTGAGCAGTAAGGGCTAGTGTCCCTGCTCGGTACACGATGATGGTGTTTCTTGTTAGCAGTAAGGGGTGGTGTCGATGGTGTTTCTTGTTATCAGTAAGGGGTGGTGTCGATGGTGTTTCTAGTGAGCAGTAAGGTAGTGTCCCTGCTCGGTACATGATGATAGTGCTTCTAGTTAGCAGTAAGGGGTGGTGTCCCTGCTCGGTGCACGATGATGGTGTTTCTTGTTCGCAGTAAGGGGTGGTGTCGATGGTGTTTCTAGTGAGCAGTAAGGGCTAGTGTCCCTGCTCGGTACATGATGATAGTGCTTCTAGTTAGCAGTAAGGGGTGGTGTCCCTGCTCGGTGCACGATGATGGTGTTTCTTGTTAGCAGTAAGGGGTGGTGTCGATGGTGTTTCTAGTGAGCAGTAAGGGGTGGTGTCCCTGCTCGGTGCACGATGATGGTGTTTCTTGTAATCAGTAAGGGGTGGTGTCGATGGTGTTTCTAGTGAGCAGTACGGGGTGGTGTCCCTGCTCGGTACACAGTGATGGTGTTTCTTGTTAGCAGTAAGGGGTGGTGTCGATGGTGTTTCTTGTTATCAGTAAGGGGTGGTGTTGATGGTGTTTCTTGTCATCAGTAAGGGGTGGTGTTGATGGTGTTTCTTGTTAGCAGTAAGGGGTGGTGTCGATGTTGTTTCTTGTTATCAGTAAGGGGTGGTGTCGATGGTGTTTCTAGTGAGCAGTAAGGGCTAGTGTCCCTGCTCGGTACACGATGATGGTGTTTCTTGTTAGCAGTAAGGGGTGGTGTCGATGGTGTTTCTAGTGAGCAGTAAGGGGTAGTGTCCCTGCTCGGTGCACGATGATTAAGCATGGGCGGATTTTGCGAATCTGGCGTTCGCGAATGTGCGTATTTACGGATTCGCAATCTGCAAAATCCGTGAACTCTCGCGAATTTGCGGATTTTTTTTTTTTGTGTGTTCGCAAGGGTTTCTGCCAGTTCGCGAGGATTTTGTACCAGTTCGCAATTGTGAACTTACTTGTCGGCTCGCAACGGCCGCGACTATGTTGTTTCTACGTCTGGTTCATCATCACAGGTTCACAGCACCCTCTGTTTCACCACTGCCACCCTCTGGTACACCCATGCCACCCTCTGGTACATCACTGCCACCCTCTGGTTTGCTTATCACTGTAGATTATGGGGGTGAAAAAAAACAAGCACACCTGCCCTGCTTCAACTGATATGAATTAATTTGGGGTTGATTAATGTGTCACTGAATTTAAACTGCCAGTCTGGCACCTGCTTCCTTATCTGTAATTTGCTTTCTGTTGCAGTGCAATTTTTTTTCACAGGACCTTTGTGGCCTACTTGTAGCTATTCTATGAGCCTGCTGTGAGGGTCAGAGCAGGGTCATAGAATAGTTGCAAATAGGCAACTGAACTCTGGAGTGGCCCCTCAGGAAGCACTAGAGGGAATGGTTACAAATGTTAAGATTAAACTTTTGCACCTGCTGAGTGCTTTCAGTTTTGCAAAAATCGTTTTTCTGCAATTTCGCGCGATTCGCGGGACGCAAATTCGTGCGAGATCGATTTCGGAACCCGCGAATTCGTGCGAATACAGGATTTGTTTTTTTGCGGCGTGTTTGTTCGCATGATTTTTTGCGTGTTCGCAAGCCGCTTGTAGCGCAACGTTTGCGAAGTTACCCTAGCGGTCGTACATGGGCGTGGCCATCTTATTTGCGTGACGTAATTCCGTTTCCGTGCGCTATGTGTAATCTCATGTAATGTGTGCGGCTCGCTAGTACAATTTCGCGTGTGATCGCGAGGAAAATATCGCGCGAACTTACCCACGCGGTCGTGAACGGGCGCGGCCATCTTGTTTCTCATTCATTGCTATGGTTCTGGGCATGCTTTCTGTATCCTCTCTGAATCTCTGCCATCCTTTGCTTGTTTGAAGTTTTTTTTGATCTATTTTACTTATTATCTATCCCTCTATTTTTCTAGCTCTATATTTTTGTGTTTTCTGCTACTTTTGGTTAACGTGCGGGCGTTTGAGGGGGCATAATGTCCAACCCCGGGAGATCTTCAGCGCGGAGGAGGTGGGCGCACTAGTTTTTTATGTTCAGCGCCGCCTCCCAAGGACCATCATGGCAGGCGGCAGGATCGCTAGCGGGTACGGGATCCGGGAGCGCCGGAAGCGGTGGGAGAAGTTGTGCCGGGCCATGTACCAACACTCTCGGGTCCGGCGCACCTACAACCAGGTCACCCACCGTTGGACGGATATCCTGGACCGGGAACGCGATCTGCTGGACCTGCTCGGCCTTGAGATCCCCGGGCTTGGTGAGTAGTAGCTATTTCTTTACTACTCTGTTTTCTCCTGCTCTGTGTGTTATTATCTTGCAAATTTTTGTTTTTTACCAAGAGCAATAATGCTGCTGATTACATTGTAGGTAAATTATATTTCAAAATCTTCTGTGCATTTCAGGTGCACTGCTCTCCTTCTCAGTAGCGCTGCTACTATGCTTATTTGTTTTCGATTTTGTGTTCATTTCATTGGCCTGTGAAATTATGCATGAGTGTAGTTTAAAGAACTGCGTAATGCTAGACACTAAGGGTCAGATTTTTAATTACCGGCGTATCCCTGCAAAGTAGCAGGGATGCGCCAGTAATTGTGCGCCACGCCACCACCAACCATGGTGCGCCGTATTTACAATGCGGCACACCATGTGCCCGAAACGTCACCGAAGCGTTACGCTTCTGTGCCGTAAAGGCGGCGCATTGCTGGAGTTGCGTCGCAACGATGGTGCAGCTCCAGCAATGCTCTGGGGTGCCCTATCTCCCCAATGCTGCGTCAAGCCGTACGTCTGCTTCAAGCAGGCACAGGGTTTGAGTCACGCATCATTGTCCTCAAAGTGACTGATTGAAATCTTGTAGATGTCCCTCGGCCACTTTTAGGATGCGTTCCTGCGCAGGAACGCCCTCCCTTGCGCCGGAACGCCCCCTGATGGCGCAGGGCTTTACAACGTGATGCATCTCCCATATGCGTCACGTTGTTAATATACGCCGCACCATGGCGCCTCTTTTGTTCTGCCGCTGCGTCACAAAAGTCACGCAACAATGGAGCAAAAGAGCCGCAAGGGGCTTCTAAATCAGCCCCTACAGACTCCAGTCCTTCCTTTGTACACATGGCGATAAGAAGAAATAGTGGTGGTGGATTGATAGTTTGAGTATTCACTGATCTGCAATCACGATGGACTTTGTCTGTGAATTCGCGTGCTGCGGACTGCTGCCTGCCAGTCCTAGGCGAACCTTTTTAGTAGTTTGTTTAATGAGTTACATAAGAACTTTCTAAGTCGACGGTCCGCAAATCAAGCAATACTAATAACGTAGTAGACCACATGAGATCGGTCAATATATCCCGTGGAATAGTTGTCTATTTGCTATTTCGCCAAAATATTTTGTTATTGTTCTTTTGAAATGTTTGATTTGGTTGACAACAATCATCCATGTTTTCGGGTCTTTCTTTCTTTCATGTTATACATCAGCTCCCCCCAGGGGCAAGAGGGCAGAGGAGGAGGTGGTTGCTGCTGCTGTAGAAGGCCAGGATCGGCCAGGCGAGGGCTCCTTTGCTGGCCCCAGTAATTTTTCATTTTAATATAGAGTACCTATTTTTTCCTAGCGTTCCTCATTCGATTTTTTCTAAATCGTCTTTGATCTTCTTGTAGACTGTATCTAAATCCTTATCCTGCCTCGACTATGACTCCCTGTGGTATTACTAGATTATTCTTATTAGTCTGTCTATGTAGCTAACTAAGATTGCACATTTGGCAATTCCATTGGACTCCCATTCTAGTCAGCAATAGCTGTATGCACTGAGCCTTCCCTGGAAAAAGGAACATTTTTACTTTAGATTAGACAGTCACAAATTATTACATTGTTTTCTGTTTTTTTAACATTTCTTTATTCCTAGACCAAATATTATATAGTAGTGAGTGGTGTATTCTAACAATCTTAAATGTACTTTGTAGGTGGAACATCTGGTGGCGGGGCCAGCGCGGAGGTGGTGGTGGTGGTGGATGATGACGAGGAGGACAACACTTCTGGGGAGGAGGCGGTTCAAGTGCCGGACGACACCAATGTGCCTGTGGGGGTGCACACGGTGGTGGCGGGCAGAGGTAAGCTATATATTCCTTACTTATTGAGATTGAAGACTGCAGAGTGTGCTTTCTGCACGGGTGTATTATAAATCAACCAGGTAGTAGCCTCCTCTAAATGTACTTCGACTTAGCTGTGAAGTTTTTGGCGAGAAGAATGCCAATCAGATCTGAGATGAACTTGATGGATGGGATGAACGAAAAGCGAAAGAAGGGTGTAAGTAAGTGTGGAAGGACGAGAAATTTAATGATGACTGGCAAAGAAGAATGATATGTGTTTGCTTGGTCCCCGAGGTGGCTGAGAAGGAAAGAATATGGTATGGAGCATGGCTGGGTGAATGATGAAGCAAGAATGGGTGGAAGGAGAACAGCCTTGGTGGGTGAAACAGAAACTGTATGTGTGCATATACTTTGAATGGATGGATGCCTGGATCATGGTACTATCTGACTCTTAGATAGCATATGTGTATCTAGAGAGAGTAAGTAGACGGTCACTGGATGAACTAAGTGTTACTTTGAAGAGCATGTAACACCGCACCCGCACGTCCGTTCCAGTGTAGGAAAGGCAAGGAAAAGAAGTTGTAATTTTGTCCAAATACTACCATGAATAGTAGCAGTAGTTTGTATTGCAACTGCAAGCACAGCATATATTCGGTTATTACGGTGGACCCTCCCTACCTCTCTTAATAATTTTAGTTTAGTAGTAGTACGTCATTCATGTGTGGGTGTATCACTGTTCACTCAATAAAAAGCAAAGCACCTAAAGTCATCCCATATGTAATCAAATATACATCCCATGTGAAGTGATAGATAATCAGATTATTTAGTTTCTTCTTTTTCCTTTTCTAGTACTCATTTGCACTGTAGGGTGAAAGTTAAATTAATTAAGCAGTAGCCCTTTTAACAGAGTATTCTCAGTGCCACCTGTAATGGAAAAATATGAGCTTCACCACCTGCATGTACTGTACCGGTACAGTAACGCAAGTCTGTCTCACTCATCATGGTGTGCGTCTGTTTTTCTCGGGTGCAAGTTCACTGCGCTGGCATTATGCCGGCTTGCAGAAGATAACGTACCAATTTTCCTAAACAAGAGAGAAGAAGAAGAATAAGACTGGTGTACTGTCATAGTCGACTGTAATGGAAGTCCATAGTGCTCGTAGAATTTGTTCCTTAAACTCACACTAATGTTAGAGCAAGGATGAAGAAGTGGGAGGTTAGATAGATACTGGCCTCAATAGTTATGTACTGTGCTTTCAAGTTGCTAGTTGTACTGTGACACAACTTTCTGCTCAATCATTTTGTGTTAATCTTAAGAGCATTGGTTACAGACTATGTCTTTCTTTCTTTATATAGTTGCTCCTTCCAAATCCAAAAAACCATCAAGGAAGGAGCAGGCTCGAATGGCCCGGCAAAGGAGGCTGGATGCCACTGTCGCAGAATATCGGCGGCTGCTGGCCCTGGAGGAGGAGGAAGACACGCAGTCTACTACTACATCTACTGCGACAGCTGCATCCTCCTCCGGGCCCACACGGGCTGCCAGCCAGCGCAGTGCTCCAGCGGTACGGAGCCATGCTACCAAAGCCAACCGCCACCGCCGAGGAGCAAAGACATCAGCTGCCCCCCACAGGAGTTGCAAGGCACGCCAGCGCCGCTTATCCCTCAGAGTGTCCTACCTGGAGCAGGAGGTCTCAACTTATAAGAACTTGGTGGAGGGCCTCCACTCCGACCATGCCACCCTCCGCAAGGAGTATGATGCCCTGGCCGCTACAGTGAACAGCATCCTGCCGTAGTGTCCCTTGCCCCTTTTTTAGAGACTTTTGGGGGGTGGGATTTGGGAGTTGGGTTCTTTTTGGGACTTTTGAAAGACAATCATTGGGGTTAGGGAGGGTCTTGAGGGAGATTATTTTGTTAGGGCTATACAAATATACTTTTTGAAACTTTATCTGAGCATACCTGTTTTTTACTGCTTTTGCGTCTGGTGGGTGAGGGTTTAACAGTAAGTTTGTTTTCCTGAAACTTAAGTCTGTGTCATTTTCTTCCTTTAAGTGTAAATGGCTAAATGTTTTCAACACTAAGTGCCTCTCACAGAGTAAGTGATCCCCCCTTTCCCACCATGGATTTTCTTCAAATCACTTGCAACCAAAATTACACATTCCCACGAGTGCTCTAAGACCCCAGAACTCAGTTGCAAAAATCAAGAACACCCCGAAACACATGCAATCCTGCTGCTAGGGCTAACCCTAACGAACCCTAAGTTACAAAAAGTGACAAAAAGCTTTCCCGCATGGATGTTGTCCAAACCAGTTTTATTCGGTATTAGACCTTCCCAGCAATGGCCCCAGAGCCGTCAACCCAGGCGAAAACAAGTGGAAGACCCCCAAACAGGCAAAAAGCAAAAGTACAAAAATTGGGACTTAGTCACTTTCCTGAAAAATTCCAAAATCACTCAGCGCGCGCTCTGCAGCTAGGCCCTAACTCCCCTCTGCCTCCATGGATTCCCTTCAAACCTCTTGCAATGAAAAGTATCCATACCCAGCAGTGCTCCCAGACCCCGAAACCCACCCACAAACACCAGGAAGCCTCCCAAACAGGCCCCCAAAAATGCTACATTAAGCGAAAAGTCAGAAGATGCAAAAACTTTTTCCTCATGGATGTTGTCCAAACCAGTTTTATCCGGTATTAGACCTTCCCAGCAATGGCCCCAGAGCCGTCAACCCAGGCGAAAACAAGTGGAAGACCCCCAAACAGCCAAAAAGCAAAAGTACAAAAATTGGGACTTAGTCACTTTCCTGAAAATTTCCAAAATCACTCAGCGCGCGCTCTGCAGCTAGGCCCTAACTCCCCTCTGCCTCCATGGATTCCCTTCAAACCTCTTGCAATGAAAAGTATCCATACCCAGCAGTGCTCCCAGACCCCGAAACCCACCCACAAACACCAGGAAGCCCCCCAAACAGGCCCCTGAAAACGCTACATTGAGCGAAAAGTCAGAAGATGCAGAAACTTTTTCCTCATGGATGTTGTCCAAACCAGTTTTATCCGGTATTAGACCTCCCCAGCAATGGCCCCAGAGCGGTCAACCCAGGCGAAACCAAGTGGAAGACCCCCAAACAGCCAAAAAGCAAAAGTACAGGTGATTAAAGTTGTAATTATATTAACTGTGCAAAACAAAGAAAGACAGAAACACAGGAATAAAAGTGAATAAGTACGAAAAAGAAAATTTTGGATTCATTGGCTCATTTTCAGTGCTCGGTGTCAGGGAAGAAGAGTTCGTCCTCATACTCTGCAAATTCAGGCAGGAGTAGGTCAGTGTCACCTAACACAGAAGAAATTCCCTCATCTACGTTGCTGTCCGCCTCGTCTTCTTCCGTCGTGCGATCTGGTACTTTGAAATCTGGTGGTATGAGGTGCTCATTCATCTTGATCATTGTCAACCTCTCCACATTTTTGGGCGAGAGGCGGGTCCGTTTGCAAGTTACAATGCCAACAGCAGCACTGAAAACACGTTCAGAAGACACGCTTGCGAGTGGGCAAGACAAGTAATGTATAGCCAGGTTGGTGATCTCTGGCCACAATTCTTTTTTCCCATGCCAATACGCCAATGGGTCAGCATTAACATAGACCTCTGTTGAGTCATTCAGATAGTCCTGCACCATCGACTCAAAGTTCTCCACGGTTCCTCCACTTTGCTGAATTTTTGCTCGGACCTTTTGAGAACCAAACCCAAGCTCAGCTAGCCAATCTTCTTCACTATCATCACCCGATATTTCTGTTGTGTCTGGTGCAGATGATGCGGTTGCCGGTGTCTTTAACGGCTGAGAGGTCACTTCTGCCACAGCCACAGGTGCAGAAGTGGAGTCTTTTGACTGGGGATGGCCTGCTGATGCTGATGTACTGCCTTTTCCTTCAATTTGCTTCCGTTCTCTTTCAAACCTCATGGCTGACAAGGCTAGCCAACGTTTGTACTTTGTAACATCTTCATCACTAAAAGGAAATAATGCACTGCCTGCCAGCGCCTTTTTGTAGCGTGGATGCAGAATAGTAGCACAAATGTAATGCTGTTCTGAGTGGATCTTTTGAAGGCGTTCATCGCCAAGTAGGCGCTCTAATAATTTCTCCGCCAAAACAAAAGCTTCTTGCTTTTCTTCATCTTTTTGAAACTTAGAAGACACCGCCTTCAGTTTGTGCTCCAGCATGCACAACAATGGGATAGCTTTTCCCAAATTACAGTCCTCCCTGCTGACTGCACGCGTGAAGACCTCAAAAGGACGAAGCATGTCTGTCAGGCTTTTAACTAGCTCCCATTCCGCCGCATTTAACCTCAGGTCCTTCACAGCTGTACCCAGTGTTAAGAAATACTGATCGAGTACCGTAAACTGCTCATACAGACGCTCAAGCATGTAGAAGGTTGAGTTCCAACGTGTTGGCACCTCCTGGATAAGTGCTTTCACTGGCATTCGACGTTCATGTAGCAGGCGCCTCAGATGCTTCCGGGCCTTAAAAGAATGGCTGAAATGGTTGCACATTTTTCGGCAGGTGACCACTAACTGGCATGCTGGACTGTCTTTATCCAAGAATTTTTTAACAACAAGGTTTATACAGTGCGCCAAACACGGCACTCTGAAATAGTCACCCAGATCCATGGCCTTAACTACATTGGCGCCATTATCCGTGGAAACATAACCAATGCCGCGTTTTTTTGGGGACAGCCAGTGAAAGACCTTTGTGTTGAACTCATTCAAAATGTTTTGTGCTGTATGACGTTGCTCCAAGCCAAACATGGCTAGTGTTGCATGTTTCCGAGCAGCTTTAAAAACTTGGTCCAGGTCAACACCTGCGTTTAGCTTTGCTTTAACCCCTGAAAAAGAGACCCAGTGTGCAGTGATGCACATGTAATCAGTGCCTGCGCCACTGGTCCACATGTCTGTTGTCAGATGTATAGTGTGAACAGCACTCTTCTGCGAAGCTGCCCCAATCACCTCCAGCACATCTTCATGTAGTGCTGGAACCGCAACTCGGGCAAAATAGAACCGGCTAGGAACCTTCCATTTAGGGCAGAGCGCTGCCACTAATTCAAGAAAACCACCCCTTCCACAAAAGAAAAAGGGAGAAGATCCAGCGCTAGCCTTTTAGCCAGCTTAGTGTTATACAGACGTGCCGTTGGGTGGTTGCGGTCATATGGCGCGTCTGAAAAGAACATTGTTTTAATGTTGCCCTGGACCATTTTACGGGATGATGATGATGTTGATGACTTCTTCGACCCAGTTACGCTCGCTGATGAACTTTTTCGCATTGGTGTCTCACTCTGTCCCACACTCTTAGTGTGGCGCACAGGGGGTGTGCTGACAGGGGTACTGGGTGTAAGTGAAGTGTGTGACGCTTCTTCCTCCTCGTCATCATCAGATGGAACATCAACGTTTTCTCGACTTGCAATTCGGGCTTCCTTGATCTCCTTTAGGTGCGCAAGCCATTGGACAAGGTGCTGTCTCTTAAGATGACCTCTCTGGCCTCCAGTCCCATAGTTGGTACCAAGCTTACCACGACTAACTGCAAGCTTACAAATGCTACAAATGGCTATGTTTTCCCTTTTTGGGCAAACACTAAAGAAGTCCCAAACTGCGGACTTGAAATGTCTGTGGGGGCCGGAGGAGACGATACTGGTGGTGTCACTGGACATGCTGCTAATGCCAGATGAAGTGGAGGATGTGTATTGCTGAACTTTACTACGTTGTGCACTTTCACCACCACTAATTGAGGTCGAGGTGGATGGAGGTCCCTTCTGGCGAGTAAGAAATATGGAAGCGGAAGGTTGTGGTGTACTAGTTAACTTCAATGATTGTGGTGTTCCCATTGCCTCCTCGTCGACTTCATCATCACGCTCAGCAGCTTGTCGGGCTAGGGTCAAAATGTCTGTTTGCTGCATGCCCGCTGGGGCTTCAGTGACGTTAGTGATGACTGCGTCGTCGTCGTGAGAGTCTTCAGCAGCAGGAGAATACGCCACTTCTTGTTGAGCGTCATCACACTCCATAACTATGAGAGTTTCGACGACCTTCCTTTTACGCTTAGCTACCTTTGTCAGATCATGGTGTGCCTGAGCCTCACTCTCAGACGGCAGTGGTGCTGGTTCCCAAGTAAGATCCATATCAACAGAAGGAGGTGGGCTTGAAGAAGATGTAGACACCACCTCCCTTGATCTTTTCCTTGCTCGGGATGTGGAAGACAATGAATGATCATCAGGAGGAGTGGCTTCCTCGAATGATACCTCGGCTTGATTGTCGATTTCCAGATGTGCCCCTACTTCTGGAGGAACAACTATTGTGGCCACTTGTTGTGCCCCTCCATGCACCTCTGCTTGCTCCTCTCCTTGCGCAGCCTCTCCTTCCACATGTACTTGGGCTTGTACTTGCACATGTGGTTGTTGTTGCGGCTGTGGTTGTTCAACACTCGTCAGATGAGTTACAACAACAACGTGTGTTGATTGAGGGACATTGCTGCTACTTTCTTGCGATGAGCCAACATCACTGGTCGATGGTGATTGAACAAGTAGACTGGCTGCCTCTTCAGCACTCAAGGGCTTGGACTTAAGTTGGCGTGGGGGTGGTGGCACTGAGCCCAATGGAGCGGGGGTGCTGCTCCCAGCTTGGTCCCCAGCAGATCCCGCTGCTGCTGCAGGCGTACTTTTTTTTTTATTCCCAAAAAATGTGGCGGGCGGCACACCAGTCTGCTTGGTAACTTGCTTCTTCTGCTCCTTTCTGGCATCTTTCTTGCTAGAGGAGCTATGGGGAACTTTTTTTGGGGCCATCTTCTTCAGATGTCACTCTGAACAGCAGGCCGCAGTTGCACAAGTTGCAGAGTTGTCTGTGGCCACACGTGACGTTGTGCTGCACACACCGCAGCAGGACTTCTTCCTGGCACTGGTGGTTCTCTTGTGCACTTAAAAGCAATGGAAGACAGAGGAACATCAGTTATACACCCCAAAAAGTCGAAAAAAAACACAAAAATCAACACATTCCCAGCCCATCCATGGCCCCAATGAAGTTTAAATTCAAGAAGACACCCCACAGAAAGACTAGGCCCATGCACCACTCACTACCCCTGGGCAAAAGGCCTCACCAGCAGCACCAAAAAATCGACAAAAACCACAAAATTCAGCACAATCCCAGCCCATCCATGGCCTCAATGATGTTTAAATTCAAGAAGACACCCCACAGAAAGACTAGGCCCAAGCACCACTCACTACCCCTGGGCAAAAGGCCCCACCAGCAGCCCCAAAAAAACGACAAAAACCACAAAATTCAGCACAATCCAATGCCATCCAGGATGTTTACATTAAAGAGCGTGAGACCCCACAGGCAGACTCAGTCCATGCACCACTACCCCTGGGCAAAAGGCCCCACCAGCAGCCCCAAATAAATCGACAAAAAACACAAAAATCAGCACAATCCCAGCCCATCCATGGCCTCAATGATGTTTAAATTCAAGAAGACACCCCACAGAAAGACTAGGCCCATGCACCACTCACTACCCCTGGGCAAAAGGCCCCACCAGCAGCCCCAAAAAAACAACAAAAACCACAAAATTCAGCACAATCCCAGCCCATCCATGGCCTCAATGATGTTTAAATTCAAGAAGACACCCCACAGAAAGACTAGGCCCATGCACCATTCACTACCCCTGGGCAAAAGGCCCCACCAGCAGCACCAAAAATCGACAAAAACCACACAATTCAGCACAATCCCAGCCCATCCATGGCCTCAATGATGTTTAAATTCAACAAAACAGTTGTATCATGCACCCATAACCAACCCTGGTCCTACTGGATACTGTGGCTACCCACAATATATTTTATTTAATGTTCTGAAAAAGTTCCAAAATTGTAGTTGCAGCAACTGTAATGCCCCAAACAAACTTACTTGTGAAAGTTGATTTCTAATCCAAAAGTGATCCAAAGAAAGTCAAAAAGGCCTCAAATCCAAATATCCAGCAGCATCCACAAAAAGTAATCCTTCCAGGTCAAGGTCCAAATGAAAGTGACCAGCACATGAAGAAAGCACTGGGAGGAGCCTGCTCGACAGGAACAGGAAGTTGGAGACTGTGGGGCACTTCCTTCCCCCCCCCCCTCCGACCTCCTACCTCCTCCCAAAAATGGACTCCTTGCAAAAAAAAAGTGCAGGCAAATGTCAACCTGAAGAGTGATTCTGATAAAAATCATCATTTTCTGAAGGTTTATGCTGTTTGCTGGTGGATTTCTTGTGCAGAATTGCAAAATCTCTATTTCGCGAGTGCGAGATTGTTGCTGCCCGCCGCACCTACGTGTTCGCAATTGCGAACTCTCGCGATGCGTGCTGTGCAAGGTGGCAAGCCGCGATTACGTATTCGCGGTCGCCAAACTCCCGCGGGATCCCGCAGCAAGATCCAAAATGGCGCAGCACTCGCAAAATATCGAGAAAAACAACTCGGCAAACGCTGAATGACGGAAAGTGAACGCCGCGCGCCGCAATATTGTATCACCAAGCAAAAAAATCCGCCGCGTGCGGATTTTCGGCAAATTCACGAGAGTTCGCGGATTGCGAATTTGCCGAAAATCCGCAAAATCCGCGAGCGGAACGGATTTTACGCCCATACTTAACGATGATGGTGTTTCTTGTTATCAGTAAGGGGTGGTGTCGATGGTGTTTCTTGTTATCAGTAAGGGGTGGTGTCGATGGTGTTTCTTGTTATCAGTAAGGGGTGGTGTCGATGGTGTTTCTTGTTATCAGTAAGGGGTGGTGTCGATGGTGTTTCTAGTGAGCAGTAAGGGGTAGTGTCCCTGCTCGGTGCACGATGATGGTGGTTTGTGTTAGTTCTTTCTCCTGCTGCTGCCAGCAGCTTCCTCGGTGGGTATCTTCTCTAGTTTACAGGCTCCAAGCTCTTCTGCTCACGGATAGACACTGGAGCTGCTGGGCCCCCCTTGCCGCAGCTGCATGCTGGTGAGACATGATCGCAGCATCCCTCCGTGCTGCTGCACACCATGGCAAAGCTGCTGTCAGGGTGTGAGTTTTTAATAAGACTCTGACACGTTAGACTGGCGCTGGAGTAAGGAACACCAAGAGGTGTGCCAACAAAACACACTCTGAAATATGAATGCGCCCAAAGTCTTTCCGCCATGCGAGCATCACATTTGGCATCGAGTCTTTGCAGAATGTTGCCCAGGGCGAACAGAGGATCTGAAGCTCCACAAATAACAAACATTATTCCTGTGATTTCTCCTGATTAATGAAAGTTACAAATCCAAGAGATTGTTGTCGACAGTAGCTTTATGTGCCTCTCATCCAAGTGTCCTCCTCCAAAGGTACCCGCCAGACTCACGGTCTGTGTGTCTGATGCCCAGAGTGGAGGAACTCCTAGACTACTTGTAAACACACCGCCGAGCCTTACTCCTCAGTGTACACCAGGAAGGATCTGTGAGGCTAGCAGGTGGGGCGGCTCCCCGTGAAGCCAGACTTGCAGGCTGTGGCTGTTCATGCTGTGTGGATGGCTCCTGCCCTCTCCTTCTCACATTCACAGGTGTGAGCACCACTGTGAGTCTCAGCCAGGGCTGTGAGATCATCTTACGCGCTCCCAGTAAGACGTTTTAGTGTTTTTCTCTGCATTCTGAGATTTCCTCTTTTGAAAATCACTTTTATTTGCTATGCTGTTTCCTAGGGACTTGCCTTCTGGTGATTGGTAATCACCCACGCTCATTCTACCCCGAAATATTTCAACCTTTCCATCGAACCATCCATGGAGCTGCTCTGGAAGCACCGGCCCCTGTTCTGAAGACCGTCTGGTATAATTCATGCCCCCTGATGCTGGGGTTCAGTGGTCACCATGTTGGGGACAGTAGGCACCAATGAGCAGCACCTACATTAAGATGTGTGTCAGTAAGACCTGATGTTTGTTCGATGGATGTGGCTTATTCCCCTTGACTTCCCAGTATGGCTTGTTCTTGTGACACGTGTGCATTTCCCTGTGCACTGCTTTGTCATTCCCTTTGGTGATTCCTAGAGTTGCTGGAAGAGGTGAGTTAGCTTCCATGGTCCTTGGGCATGTTGATATTGGGGTTACTTCAAAGAGCAGAGGCACCTGATTCAATTCCCGCCCCTTTTCTTTGTGCACATGGGCGATGCACGGTATGATTTGGCCCAAAATTGTCAGTGGTGGCCGGGTGCTCTGTTCGGTTTGGTTGAAGTATGTTTATTTATTTATTTATTTATTTTGCATCTTGTAACGCGCAAACTAAAACCCGAAGGTGTCAAGGCGCCTAACAAAAAGATCAGAAAGCGGGCACAACTACTCATACGCTTGGACAAAGAGGCGTGTTTTGAGGGCAGCTCTGAAGGTTTGAAGGGAGGGGAGGGACCTGAGCTCTAATGGAAGGTTGTTCCACCATTTGGGAGCCAAGAGGGAAAAAGCCCTACCACCCCATCTGGCTTTCCGAATGCGAGGGATGTGGAGAAGAAAATGATTGGAGGAGCGGAGGTTCCTGCCTGGGTTGTAATAGGTCAAGATGGATCCAATGCCTGTAGGGCTATTTTTTGCCAAGGCCTTATAGACCATACACATGGACTTAAAGACAATCCGCTCCTTTATCGGAAGCCAGTGAAGCTGCTTCCTGGCCAACGTGGCCGAAGAGCGTCGGGGAAGATCAAGGACAAATCTGGCTGCCGCATTCTGGACTACCTGCAAGCGCTGCAGCTGACTCTTATTCAGTCCAGCATACAGCGCATTGCAGTAGTCCAGACGAGACCCCAGAAGGGCGACAGCAAGTTGCCTTCTTGCCTGCAGGGAAAGGTAGTTCCTAATTTTCCTAAGAACGTAAATTATACCCCAACAGGTAGATACCGTCCTGTTGACCTGTTGGCGCATGTCAAGAGTAGGGTCAATCATCACCCCGAGATTTTTAGCCGAGGAGGTAGGCTTAGGGCAGGGACCCAACGAGTCAGGCCACCACTCCATGGACCAAATATCTTCCCTTCCGCCGAACACCATCACCTCGGTCTTCTCCCCATTCAATTTCAGTGAGTTGTAAATCATCCACTGGCCGACGGCCTCCATGCAAGATCTAAATCTGGAGGCCGTCAGTTCAGTTGACTGGGAGAGAGACACGAGGATCTGGGTGTCATCCGCGTAGGAAACTACCTCCATCCCAAAAGATCTAATAAGTCTGGCAAAGGGGGTCACATAGATGTTAAAAAGGGTGGGACTAAGCGCCGACCCTTGAGGGACCCCACATTGCACAGACAGGGATGGAGATAGAAATTTTCCCAGCATTACCCTCTGCTCCCTATGATCGAGAAAAGAAGAGAGCAAACCCAGGGCTGCCCCCCGGACCCCAATCTCACCCAGTCGAGATGTTAAGACACGGGGAGATAGGGTATCGAAGGCAGCCGTGAGGTCCAGAAGGATCAGGAGGGATGTCCGACCCTCATCCACACTCATACGGATGGAATCGAGCACCAGGGTGAGGGCGGACTCGGTGCTATGTTCCCTCCTGAAACCATGCTGGGAAGGGTCCAGGCAGCCCGAATTCTCCACAAAGGCAGCTAGATGCCCATTTAGATGGGACTCAAGCATCTTTGCAGGGGCCGGAAGCAGTGAGATGGGGCGGAAGTTTTTTAATACCCCGGGATCTAGGGAGGGTTTCTTAAGAAGAGGTTTTACCACAGCACTTTTTCACTGCTGTGGAAAGACACCCTCCCTCATTACCCCATTCATGATCTCAAGTAAGGGGGGTAAAAGAGATCCTCTACACTGCTTCATGATCTTAAGAGGGCAAGCATCTAGCGGAGACCCTGACTTGGTTTTCTCAAGCAGCATGTCAAGATCTTGTAGGGAGAGCGGAGGAAAAGATTCCAGATAGCCGGCCAAGGGAGGCTCCGCCGAGGAAGCATCCGGGACCGCAATAGCCGGAGGCTCAGCCGTTGAAAGCCTCTGTGACTCCAGAGAAGTGTAAATGTCCGATATTTTGGACTGAAAGAAGAGAGCTATGTCATTGCAGAGCTCCTGAGATGGAATGACAGGATCGGGGACCTGAAGAGATGTGAGAGAGTCCACGATCCTGAAGAGCTCTTTGGGAGATGAAAGGGAGGAAGTCAGGTCCACAAAGTAGTCTTGTTTGGTCCCGATGACTTCCAACTTATATCTCTTGAGCAGGGTTTTATGAGCTTCCCTGTCTTTGAGATCCCAACTGGCATGCCATCGACGCTCCTGTCTCCTTACTTCCTGTCTAAGGAGTCTGAGTTGTTCAGCGAACCAAGGGGCTGATGGTCTTTTCCTGGATGAATAGCAGGACCGAGCCGGCGCCAGTTCGTCCAAGGCCTCTGTAAGAATGTTATCATAATGCGGCACCGCCGAAGAGGGATCCATCTCCCAAATAGAAGACAAACTAGGAATCCACGGGTCAAAAGAGTGTTCCCCGATGTTTTTAAGATTCCTACGTACTTCAAAAGTACTCGGAACTTTCCTGAGAATTTCCTGGCTAGGGAAGGCCACGTTGAAAGGAACGGCCAGGTGGTCTGACCAGGAGAGGGAGAAAGGATCCGTAGCTGACAGTCTCTGATCGTTAGAGAAAATCCCATCGAGCGTGTGACCAGCTCGGTGGGTGGGTCCTTTCACCAGTTGGGTGAGTCCACATGCTGTCAGTGCTTCCAGCAACGCGGAAGTGTCATGAGATTCCAATAACTCTAAGTGAAAATTAAAATCACCCAGAATCGTTAGATTCTCACGACCAAAGTAGGGCTCCAGGAACTGAAGCAGTTTTAAGCTAAAATCTGCTCTAGGACCGGGCGGACGATAAACCAGAATCCCGTTAAATGGAGAGATATAGGGGTCATGTAATGAAAAATACAACACCTGGATAGCATCCTTGGGGTCAGATAGAGGCATAGTATGACATTGAAAGCTGTCTCTATGCAGGATGGCTAATCCACCACCGACCCGGCCTATTCTGTCCTGCCGAGTCAGGCAGTACCCATCAGGGACTGCTTCGATGAGGTCTGGACCCGAGGAGTCCTTGGCCCACGTTTCCGTAATAAAAACCCATGTCGGGTTCTTCTCCAAAACAAGCTCCTTAAAAACAATGTTGTTTTTAATGAGTGAGCGCGCATTAAGGAGCAGGCAATTTACACTCAGTTCACTAGGAGATACTAGCGAGCGAGGCTCCCGAGGGGGGACGGGAGGGGCGGAGTTCACGCCGGCCGGGTCTATCTGGAAGCACCCACATCCCTTGAACACGGGGAGGTCCTCAGGAGTGATTCTATGGAAGCATGGTGCAGTGATAGGTCGAAGGCGTAAGATATCCTGTAAAGAGTATTTCAATACACCGTGCCCCACTATGTCCGACCTATAGGTCCCGCCGTCCAGCCCGTCCTCAGCGCGGACGGGCGCAGACGGGCTGGACTCTGGCATGACTCCGGCGTGGCTGCGGCGGACACGCTGCGCGCACACGCTGCGCGCCATAGGTACTGATAGATATAGGGCTCTTAGCCAGTCCACGTGACTGCTAGAGCGCAGGTCGCTGCAAACTAACCTTGTCCCTATCCAAGATGGCGCCCACCGATGACTCGGCGCGAGGGTCCGGCCCGCTAAACAGCGGTGAGGGGAACAGTTTAAATGCAGCAATGCGGTGAGGAGAGTTAAAAACAGGGAATAACTGTGACAAATGAAATTACACAAATCCAAAACGGGTCAATTTAAAAATACAGGTAGCGCGAGTACAAGCGCTGAGAAGCGCGACCAGCAAGAGGGAGAGCGCCTAACTGTGTCCCTTAAATAGTATGAGCCCACGAGCTGTCTCTAGCCAGTCCACCTGACTGCTAGAGCGCAGGTCGCTGCAAACTAACCTTGTCCCTATCCAAGATGGCGCCCACCGATGACTCGGCGCGAGGGTCCGGCCCGCTAAACAGCGGTGAGGGGAACAGTTTAAATGCAGCAATGCGGTGAGGAGAGTTAAAAACAGGGAATAACTGTGACAAATGAAATTACACAAATCCAAAACGGGTCAATTTAAAAATACAGGTAGCGCGAGTACAAGCGCTGAGAAGAGCGACCAGTGTCTTTGTTAATTCAGTCGTTTCGTGCTCTCCTGTCGGCAGCTGGTTACTGGGCCCTGCATGTGCATGCCTATGTGTTGGTGTGCACTTCACAGAAATCTGCACATGTGCAGCGTGCTCGCGTGGACAGGTTGCTTGGTGACAGCATATTGTGGTGCTCTTGGTGGCTGACCCCTGACATTATAGTCCTTCTTTTTGCTCCTCCTGTTTACCGCTAATCCCAGCTCCACCAAGTGTTACTCTGCGTTTTCCCCATCCTAGGCTCCTCCCCTCATGTGTGGTCGATCATCAACCATTGTGCTTCTAAGTTATTACGAACAGGACTTGGTGGGGTCAAGGGTCGGGTATTTCTGTCTTCCTGGCTAGGGTGCAGAGTATCATTTGTCTTAAATGTGAAAGGCTAACGGGATTGCTTGCCATCTCCACATAACACTAAAGGGGTGACATTTACTATGTCCAATCCAGCCAATCTGGAGGTAGATGTTGGACACTAAAGGGGTGACAATTACTATTCCCACTCCAATCCAGCCAATCTGGGGGTAGATGATGGACACTAAAGGGGTGACATTTACTATTCCCACTCCAATCCAGCCAATCTGGGGGTAGATGTTGGACACTAAAGGGGTGACATTTACTATTCCCACTCCAATCCAGCCAATCTGGGGGTAGATGATGGACACTAAAGGGGTGACATTTACTATTCCCACTCCAATCCAGCCAATCTGGAGGTAGATGTTGGACACTAAAGGGGTGACATTTACTATTCCCACTCCAATCCAGCCAATCTGGGGGTAGATGATGGACACTAAAGGGGTGACATTTACTATTCCCACTCCAATCCAGCCAATCTGGAGGTAGATGTTGGACACTAAAGGGGTGACATTTACTATTCCCACTCCAATCCAGCCAATCTGGGGGTAGATGATGGACACTAAAGGGGTGACATTTACTATTCCCACTCCAATCCAGCCAATCTGGGGGAAGATGATGGACACTAAAGGGGTGACATTTACTATTCCCACTCCAATCCAGCCAATCTGGAGGTAGATGTTGGACACTAAAGGGGTGACATTTACTATTCCCACTCCAATCCAGCCCATCTGGGGGTAGATGTTGGACACTAAAGGGGTGACATTTACTATTCCCACTCCAATCCAGCCAATCTGGGGGAAGATGTTGGACACTAAAGGGGTGACATTTACTATTCCCACTCCAATCCAGCCAATCTGGAGGTAGATGTTGGACACTAAAGGGGTGACATTTACTATTCCCACTCCAATCCAGCCCATCTGGGGGTAGATGTTGGACACTAAAGGGGTGACATTTACTATTCCCACTCCAATCCAGCCAATCTGGGGGAAGATGTTGGACACTAAAGGGGTGACATTTACTATTCCCACTCCAATCCAGCCAATCTGGAGGTAGATGTTGGACACTAAAGGGGTGACATTTACTATTCCCACTCCAATCCAGCCAATCTGGAGGTAGATGATGGACACTAAAGGGGTGACATTTACTATTCCCACTCCAATCCAGCCCATCTGGGGGTAGATGTTGGACACTAAAGGGGTGACATTTACTATTCCCACTCCAATCCAGCCAATCTGGGGGAAGATGTTGGACACTAAAGGGGTGACATTTACTATCCCTACTCCAATCATGCCATATTGGGGAAGGCGTGAGGACTGCGACTGTGGCGAGTAAAGCAGGGTTCTTTGTAACAGTAGTTGGAGTACCCTTTACACAGCCTGTTTAATTTTTAACACAACCTGCACATTTTTCACACAACCCTAGGAGATGAATGTACCTGGAAGTGGGGCGGGTATTGTGTCGTCAATGAACCCTTGCATCCATCACGTGGGGTCCACACTGGCACTTCACACAAGAATGTTGTTGATAGTGGGGCAATGACTGGTAAAGTTTCTGTCAGAAATTGTCAGACAAACCAGTCTCTTGCTCTGCACACTGGTCGGTGGACATTTTACAGACACGTGTAGTTCTCAGTGGTGCAGCAGGTGCATTAGCACGGGGCCCAGATTTGACCACCCAGGCAGCTGTCAGAGGGCCCCATGTTCCTTCTTGCACTAAGGCCATTTTGCTGTGCCTCCGTGAGCAGACAGATAGTAGCGCCGACATTGAGTGAGCAAAGAATGACAGCAGTGGCATAGCTTTCAATAGTGCTGCAGGTGCAGTAGCACCGAGGCCAAGGAGGTGTGTAATAGTTTTTTTTTTTTTGTTTACCACAAAACCAAGGCATTCCCCTTACTTGCTTCAGGGCCACAGGCATCCTAACTATTCCAGTGACTTTACACTCAAAGTTTGTGTTAAACCACATACCCACCACACGCTGGAACCCCTACTGAAATGCCTCAAAAAGTTAAGCGCTTGTAAGTTACATTTAGTGTGAACTACAGGTCACATGTTTGAATGCCGGCAGTACCAACTCAGCCTTTCAACCTTCTACGGTCGGGAACGAATCACAAATTATTGTGTGTACACACACACTCGCGCGCACACACACATATACGTTTGGTTATTCGGCATCCTGGGCAGGGTATGACACCCTCAATATATGGCTTGGCATGCTCGCATGCCAGGCACTGAAATGCGTTGATGTGGGCGAAGGAAGGGACGTTTTCAGAAGGAGAACAACATTTAGATTGGTCTGTGCTTGAAGGTCCTAGCCGAAGAATCCAGATGATGAAGTTAAGATTAAATCCATCATTCCTGGCAGGCAGAACATGTTCTTGGAGCAAAAAGGCCTCATCTTGTCAGGAGAAAGTGAGGAATAAAATGCACTTTGTGCTGTTCTGTTACAATATAATGAGTTAAGGCAATTGATTTTTTAGATCTAATGTTAGTCTTTATTTAGTAAGGACAAGGGGAATAACTGGAGACCGAATACAGAGTAATTATAACATTGCATATTATGTTACACTCATCAAGGAGGAGAAGTTATGCTTTGTAAATCAAAGGAATGTATTGCTTTTAATGCATACAGTTGTATAATGTGTATTAATTTAACATTCATTGGATACTTTGTATGTCCTTTTACATTATAAAATGGAGTGGTGTGGCTCACTGGTTAGAGGCGGCAGATCCGGAAGCAGAGGTCGGCCCGGGACCAGGGTTCGATTCCCGACGCGGCAGGGTCTTGGGCCAAGGTCAGCGGACTCGATAATTCTCGCCTCGGTGCCTACTCTAACCATTGGATCCCACTCAGCAACTCTGGGCAAAAAGCTTGCTTAATCTCCACTTACGGCCCCATCAGCGCCGGGGATGCTTGTCTTCACCTTGGAGATGCCCAGGAGGGACCATCTCACAGGGAAAGCCAGGATGGGTTCCCCAGCGGTATACAGCGCCGGGACGCCCCTTTGCTGGGGCAGCTGTGCGCTTTACAAGTATACAACATTTAACATTTAATGGAGAAATTCAAAATATACTTTTTACCTCACGTACCAGCGAATCGTGATGACTGGTTATATGCCTACATTCCTCGCAAATAGTGAAGCAAAACAGAGTTACTATGTATTATTTTGCTTAATTTGATCAATAAAAGCAAACTTTTTTTTAAAAACTTTTTATTCGTGACTGTGACAAGTATGACATGATACATTCAATCATAGTAGGTTCTATCAGTCTTTTCCTTTTTTCCTTGTCAACTAAAAACTGTGGCATAACATTCTTCGAATTCAACTGTCCATTGTATCGTACATTTCCTCGGATATCTTTCTAGTGCAGTGTTTAATATTTGCATTCAAATTAAAATATCGCCCATATGTAAACTATCCCTCAACCCCTTCCCTCCCCCTCCCTGTCTCCCGGCTAATTCCTTGTACATACACTGTATCGTGGGTACATTAGCTTTCAGTTTTCACAGAGAGTGTTTTAGTCATTAGGCTTGGTTATCCGGTGCATCTTGCATAGACAATCGTCCGCACTGGCAGTCTACATATCATGTGTATGGTCAGATGGTATGTTCTTACAGCAGTTCTAGGTCAATATCCCCGAGCTCTATCAACATTCCATCCCATTCTAGCGCTATAGGGTATTTACGCAGCTCTTTCTCTTCTTCCCTACGCAATGTCTCAGCTTCCGCTTTACCCCATTTCAGCAAGTCAGATCGCCATATATCTACATTTGGGGGTCTGGGTGATTTCCACCTCATAGTGAGAACCCTGAGTGCCAACAAGAGGGCCAAGTCTATAAATTTCAGTTGTGCCTTACAGGTCTTGGATCTCTTCCTGTGTCCTATCAAGCAGGGTAGTGCCCCCTCAGGGATCTGTAGGGCAGTTACAGTGTGCAATATGTTTCTGATCGTCGCCCAGTAATGGCATATCCTCGGGCATGTCCACAGCATGTGAAGGATGCTTGCTTCATCCTCCTGACATCTAGGGCAGTTGTGGGGGGTGGCAGGGAACATCCTGTGGAGCCTCTGGGGGGTGAGATATGCCCTATGTAAAATCATGGCCTGTATGAATTTGAATTTAACGTTTCTGGACACCCTCCTATGGTGACCCAGGATAATCTTCCATTCCCCGTCTGTTATGGCCTCCCCTGTGTCCGTAGTCCATGCCTCCATGAGTGTGGTGAGGGGCAAAGCTGCATGTTCTCTAATGCCTACATAGAGCCACTTTACTAGGTGTCCACCTGTCCCCATATAGTGGAGGAGATGAACCAGTACGTGTTGGTCTGGCTTGGTACGTTGTGGGGCCCATGTGTGTCGTATATAGTGGGTCACCGAGGCGTGCAGAAGGTACAGTCGTGGCGGGGCACCTGTAGATTGTGCAAAGGAGGCGTGATCCAGTAGGGTGTCGTCCCCAAACAGGTCCCCCACTCTGTCCACTCCAACATCCGTCCAGGGTTGCAATCTACGTTGTGTCGGGTTCCCTTGTGGCGTTGGGAATCCCAGTAGGGGGATGTTGTCTGCGTAGGGACTGGTCCCAGCTGTGTACGTCAGTGCCTTTCTCCAACATCTCAAAGCTACATGTAATAGGGGGTGGCAGTCTCTGAGGATCTTGGCAGCGGGCAGTAGAAGGGAGTGTAGGTCTGCGCGTGCCAGTTTGTCTGCTGTATAAGCAATCTCATGTAGGTTTCTACCCGCCACCCAGCGTGTTAGCCATTGGAGTGGCTTGCATAATAGTAGCTACGTAGGTCGGGCATGCCTAGGCCTCCCTGTCGGGTGTTCAGCTGTAGTTTCTTGAGGCTTAGTCTCCTTCTTCCCGATCCCCATATAAGGGTGATTATTAATGTATTTAGTGTGGTAAAAATGTGCTGCGGAAGTAGCACTGGCAAGTTTACGAAGTAGTACAGGATCCGGGGAAGTAGGACCATCTTTGAGATCACCACCCGGCCCATCACAGACAGGGGCAGGGACGTCCAGAAATTCACACTACTGCGAAGGCCATTGATTGCCCGCCGTACATTACCCTCAATCTGGTCTTCCGGTACACGTTGATGCCGAGGTATTTGAATGTAGTTGGTGCTACCTGGATCTCATAGGTGCCAAACCGTATATGGGTAGGCCGCTGTCCTTCCCGGAAAAAGAAGCCCAGGGACTTTCCCGGGTTTATGGCCAGGCCAGAGATGGTCTCAAAACGTTCAAAGATGGTCGCTAGATGTGAATGATCACCCTGCAGATTCCGGAGGAACACCAGTATATCGTCGGCATATATGGAGACCAAATTATGGATGTCTCCAACTGGTATGCCCGCCTCCTCCGCCCGAGCTCGGAGTGCAATCGCTAGGGGTTCCAGTGTAAGTACGAACAGTAATGGCGACAGCGGGCACCCCTGTCGGGTGCCCCGGTGGACGTCATAACTGTCCGAGGTGTGCCCGCCTGTGCGTGCTCTAGCCGTTGGATTTGTATACAGCAACCGAATCCATTTTATCAGGGCATCCGGGAAGCCAAATCGTTTTAGGACTTCGAACATGAAGTCCCACACCTGGGAGTCAAACGCTTTTTCAGAGATCCAGGGCTATGCAGCCAGCATGCGGCAGATCGTGTGGGGTGGTCGCCATTAGGGCGTGGAGTCGCCTCGTGTTCTGGGAAGTGCTCCTCTCTGGGAGAAAGCCACATTGGTCAGTGTGAATCAGACCAGGGATATGGGCTTGTATTCGTAAGGCGATAGCTTTGCTAAGGATTTTATACTCCGTGGAGAGCATGGAGAGGGGTCTATAGTTGTTCACATCAAGGGCGTCTCTGCCAGGTTTCGGAATGGATATTACCAAGGCCTGAATAGTCGTGGCTGGTAGGTGGCCGACCTCATAAGCAGTTTTGTATATTTTCTCCAAGGCGGGTGTCAGTGATTCAGAGTAAGTTTGGTAAAACTCCCCAGGCAGTCCATCCATGCCCGGAGTCTTACCCCGGTTAAGTGTGTGTATAGCTACTTTTATTTCCTGCTGTGTTATGGGTCCGGCGAGGGCCGTCTGAACCTCTTGGGTCAGGGCTGGAATCGTCAGTTCTCCTAGGAAGTCTAACATGGCATCCCCAGCATCCGCGGGGGGAGGAGCATAGAGTCTCTCTAGGTGGGTCTTAAAAACAGTGTTAATTTCTAGTTGTGTATTTACCTGCCTGCCTGTGTCATCTCGGATACTCGCAATTATTGGGATCTCAGGGGTATCTCGGATCAAACGGGCCAGCAGTGCACCGGATCTATCCGCCTCCTGGCGTCTCAGATAGTCCCTATAGTCCATAACCCTCAAGGTTTCCAGGAGTTCTGCGTGCTCAATGTTACACAATTGTAAGTCGCCTTTGCGCTCAGGGTCTGTTCCTACCTCAGTCTCAAGCCCCTTCAGACGGTTCTCCACTCTGCAGAGTTTGTCATGGAGTTCTTGCCTGGCTCCCACCAACCGACCAATCGCAGCCCCCCTTATCACAGCCTTCATTGCATCCCACACTACCAGGTTCGAGGACGTGGAGTCCCAGTTTTCCCTGAAGTAATTGGCTAACGTGTCGGCATGGTGTGTGCGGAATGGTCCATCTTCAAGTAGTGAGGGATTGAGCCTCCAGGTGGGGACTGGTGAGGGTATCTTTCCCCAGTGTAGGTCTAGTGTGAGCGGCCTATGATCCGAAAATGTTTTGGCAAGATAGTCTGAGGACGTACACTTGGCCGTTAAGGAGTTGGTGCAGAGAAATCTGTCTAGGCGCGTATGTAGGTTATGCAATGGGGAGTAATATGAATATTCTTTGTGTGTTGGATGTAGTGCACGCCATACATCTGTCATTACCCATCCCTGAAGCCACGTCCCAAATGAGTCAGACAGTCTGTGAACCCCTGTCGCCTGGAGGGGAGGGTGCGATCTGTCGAGGTCCACATCTAGTACCATGTTCCAGTCTCCCCCTAAGACCCAGGGGACGTCTATCCAATCTGCTAAAGCTCGACCCACGGTTGCAAGGAAGCTGACCTGATCAATGTTCCGGGCAAAGATGCTGCCCAGGACCACCATTGTACCGTCTAGTGTGCCCTTCACCAGTATGTAGCGCCCTTGGTCGTCCACCTTCCTCTCCAGTTCCACGAAAGGGGTACCATACCGCACCCATATCGTGGCCCTTCTGGAGAAGGCAGAGTACTTAGTGGAAAATATGGTTCCTCTCCATTTTTTCCGTAGCGTGTGCGCCTCGGACTGTGTTAGGTGTGATTCCTGTAGGAATACTATGTGCGCTCGCTGGCGAATCAAGAAGGCGTGCACTCTATGTTGCTTTTGCACTGCCCCTAGCCCTCGCACATTCCAGGTAACCAGCCTATATTTCCCTTTCTTGTCAGCCATATCCAAATACAGGTGTCATAGTGGACAGCTTTTCATAATACAATATGTACATTATCAGTGCTAGCCAGGAGACGTTTCCCTCCCCTTCCCAAACACAAACTCTGGAGGCGCAGCCTCTGAACTCTGCTGTGCCAAACATGAAACTGTAAAACATAATCAAACAATCTGCGGTGCATACGCTCTTGGGGGGTCGGCTAAGCATGGGCTGTGTCCGAAGAGCCATACTTGTCTGAGCTGTCGGCTCAACGGTACCGCCGGGAGAGTTATCATATAATCGCCCATTACCGGCAGCCGCGTTTAGGGAGGGGGGACATTTCCTGCATATACAGTGTTATGTTCCTGTGTTTCACAGAAGTGTGGGGTGTGTGAGAGTCTTTGTCCCAGAGACAATACCTAGAAAGCACAATTTGGTACCCTCAAGTTTCATCACAGCAATAGATAAGCACATTCATGCACCCCATCAGTAGGTCTCCTTCCCTCCCCATGTTGTGGCTGTGCAATCAGTTTATACCAAAAGGATACTACTTTGACCTGAGGACCCAAGTCTCATCCGTGTGAGGAGTTATTCCTGGGCATTGTCTAGAAGTTCATCTGCCGCTCTAGGCCTTACAGTCGGGAACAGCACCATACTATTTTCCGAGTCCGAATGTACAATGCTGTCTTCAGTGTCCGTATTGATTGTCCCTCGCTCCTCCCTGAAGGAGCCCACCAGTGCGATAGCGTCGTCCCGTCCTTGTTTCTGTTGGTGATCAGTAGGTTTACGTCGATTTGGTTCCGCACTTCGTGCACCCGATCTGTCCTCCGCACGATCCGGGCCGTTCTTTGATCCGTTGGCTGATGATCCCTGGGTTGGGTCCGGGTTCTCTTCAATATCCATCACTTCCAGCCACTCTTCCACGTCCGTGGGGCTTTCAAAGAAGTGAGTTTTGTTGTCGTGGATCACCTTGAGGCGTGCAGGAAACAGCAGGGCATAGCGGAGTTTGGCTCTCTGGAGTCTCTTTTTTACCGCGTAGTAGGAGGATCTCTGCTTCTGCACCAGATTGGTGTAGTCTGGGTAGAGTGAAATACGTGTGTTCTCATACTCTATGATGGATTTCATTCGGGCCTGTCTAAGCAGCTCGTCCCTATCTCGGTAATTAAGAATCTTAACAATCAGCGGCCGTGTCGATTGGCCCGATTTCGGCCTACCGGCGGGGATCCTGTGCGCTCTCTCCACACAGAAGAACGGGGACAGTCCCTCTGCAGCTACGTTATCTCGGAACCACTGCTCCATGAATTCCGTCGCATGAGGCCCCTCACTACGTTCCGGAAGTCCAATGACGCGGATGTTATTCCGTCGATTGCGACCTTCTGCGTCCTCCACTCGTTCCATAAGAGTTTTTACTTGGTGTTGGATTTGTTGGATGGAAACGGCGTGGTTTGCCACCGTCGGGCGAGGTCTGTCAGCGTCAGCCCTTGGTCTTTAACTTTATCCGCCAGCTTATCGTGGTCGGCTTTAAGCAGTGAGAGATTAGTGGTCAGGGTGCCCATTTGCGACTCCATTGCGGCCCTGGAGTCTCTGATTTCCCTGAGTATCAGATCCAGTTTGTCCCCTTGTTGCTCCTCCGCGAGGGTAGAATTCAGCGTTAGAGGTGTGGAGCCTCCCAGGCCCTTATCCGGAGTAGGTACCGTAGAGGTCCCTTCCTTGCCATCCGTGGCCTTAGCACATTTCCGCACCATGGTTGTCGTCTGGGGGCCCACACCGAGGCTGGGTCTACGTCGCAGGGCAGGCACCTACCGCACCCCGTCTTCCTCCCACTCGGATTCCCGTCTCAGCCCTGTGACCTCTCAAGTCTTTGAAAGGCGATCGGTCCCTCGACAGGGTTCTAGTTAGGTCACTATTACTCCAGGATGTACAGGCCGCACCCACCTCTTTCCAACGCAGTGGGGCAGCAGGGATCAGCTCACAGGATGGGCAAGCAGCCCCCACCGCCTCCGCAGTCTAAGGGTGGGCGAGTTGGCACCCTCCACCCAGGGCAACAATATCGGTCTTCTTCGCGCCCTCACTCGTCACTTGGGCCCGTTCCCGCGTCTCCGCTAGATTAGGCGCCGACCGTCCATTGCCTCGTACTTCCGGCGTAGCGCGACTCTAGGTCTGCGGCTCCCCTCCGCCTGCCGCCCCCTCCTCGTTCAGGGCAGTAGCGGTGATTCTCTTCGCGTCCCCGGCCCCGGTCCAGGCCGACGGTACTTGTGGAATCTCGCCGTCCTGGCCCTCCAGCAGCGGCAACGTCAGTGGGGAGAAGGGAGGGGGGGAAAGAGGGGGAAGGCAGACGGGGCCGGCCCCGCACCTCCAACGGCGTCTTAGTGTTTCCCCCACTCGCCGGTAGTCACACGGGTCACCGGCCAGGGGCGCCGGCACGACGCGGCTCCAGGGTTTCCCGCAGGCGGGGCTCACCTCCGTGCGCCAGTTCTTTTCACCGGGCGGTCGCATCCAGGCTCCCAGAATCCTGTACCAAGGGTGTTAGGGGGGGAATCTCAGCTCAGTCCCCCACGGCGTCGCTAGTAGTCGGGCAGTTGGTCAGGCAATCGTGTCCGGGCAGGCCCCCGACACCGCGGCAGACAGCATCCAATGCCCCGGGCAGGGCTCGCACTCGAGGTCCCGGCTTGCGGCGTGGGGCTAGGCTGCAGACCTCCTCTTCTAGTCCGCCCGGTATCCGCAGCTCCCGGAGTCCTCAAACTTCCGTCGGGGCGAGCGGGGCACCTCAGTGGCAGATTCCAACCGTTGGTGGCGCAGGACGGCATCCCGTTATGGCTAGCAGGATGTGTTTTTCTCCCGGCGGCACCGGAGCTCTAACAGCCTCCGTCCGCCATGCTGGCTTGCTAGCCACGCCCCCCATCAATAAAAGCAAACTTAAATGTTGCACTGTATGTTGCTCTTTTTCACAGCATTATTTTGACTTGTGCTCCTACAATTATTAGAATGAGGTGAAATAATGACTTGTATTTGAAAGCATAACCTGATATCCTTTATTTCAAACTGAATGGAAACCGTGGTTCTTACTATTAAAAAGTACTTTGTTTTATTACGTTTATGCAGAATATATGCACAATGCCTACCATCTGATGGTTATTTTGTATTTATCTTGTCTTAGTTATAAAGTAAAGTCACATTGCAGTCAGGGGCACAGCTTAATTTCCCAAGTAAATAGTATGCTGCAGGGTGGAGGAGTGGGATGACCAGGGTTTGGGATGAACTGTCTCCATTAAAAACAGGGTCAATATTGATATGCATCAGGCGGGCCTCTGTCTAGAGTGGCACAGTGGACAAAACGGTGGGTTGAAATGCTATGAGTGGGTGTCCGTTTGACTATTTGCAAGCACTCATCACCTTTTGAGTTTGATTGCCAGTAGTGTGCGTGGAACTCTGTGACTGAATTCCAAAATGTAATACATTTGCACCCATTCAAGGAGTACATATATATATATATGTGTGTATGTATATATATATATATATATATATATATATATATATATCTCAAAGAAAGTTTTTTCCCATGAAGGAGAGCCACATACAGGAGGTAAGTTTTACCGCTTTTATTCACGATGATGCAGCAAGGCAGCAAGGAAATCCACAATTTAAAATAAACAGACTATTGCCTGACGCGTTTCATGCTTGCTCGCATTTCCTCAGAGGCAGTCTTCTGGCGCACAGCGTGTTGCGGTGACGGTATTTGATAATCCTTTTCACCTGGTCATGTGGGCGGTGGCTCACCTAGAGCCTTCTGGTCATTGTAGTGCCACAAATGAAACTTCAGTGAGTATTGCCACGCTGTGTCTGATTGTGCCTAACATCAAAAGTCTTACTCACTTTGCTGCTCAAATAGTTATTCGTGAAACACGATCTCCTGCCCCTAGCGCCGGTCGCCGTTTGACTCCAGCAGGTCCGCTTTGCAGCTTCAGAGCTCTCCCACGGCCGGGACCAGCCGTTTTAATCTCAAAGAAAGTTTTTTCCCATGAAGGAGAGCCACATACAGGAGGTAAGTTTTACCGCTTTTATTCACGATGATGCAGCAAGGCAGCAAGGAAATCCACAATTTAAAATAAACAGACTATTGCCTGACGCGTTTCATGCTTGCTCGCATTTCCTCAGAGGCAGTCTTCTGGCGCACAGCGTGTTGCGGTGACGGTATTTGATAATCCTTTTCACCTGGTCATGTGGGCGGTGGCTCACCTAGAGCCTTCTGGTCATTGTAGTGCCACAAATGAAACTTCAGTGAGTATTGCCACGCTGTGTCTGATTGTGCCTAACATCAAAAGTCTTACTCACTTTGCTGCTCAAATAGTTATTCGTGAAACACGATCTCCTGCCCCTAGCGCCGGTCGCCGTTTGACTCCAGCAGGTCCGCTTTGCAGCTTCAGAGCTCTCCCACGGCCGGGACCAGCCGTTTTAATCTCAAAGAAAGTTTTTTCCCATGAAGGAGAGCCACATACAGGAGGTAAGTTTTACCGCTTTTATTCACGATGATGCAGCAAGGCAGCAAGGAAATCCACAATTTAAAATAAACAGACTATTGCCTGACGCGTTTCATGCTTGCTCGCATTTCCTCAGAGGCAGTCTTCTGGCGCACAGCGTGTTGCGGTGACGGTATTTGATAATCCTTTTCACCTGGTCATGTGGGCGGTGGCTCACCTAGAGCCTTCTGGTCATTGTAGTGCCACAAATGAAACTTCAGTGAGTATTGCCACGCTGTGTCTGATTGTGCCTAACATCAAAAGTCTTACTCACTTTGCTGCTCAAATAGTTATTCGTGAAACACGATCTCCTGCCCCTAGCGCCGGTCGCCGTTTGACTCCAGCAGGTCCGCTTTGCAGCTTCAGAGCTCTCCCACGGCCGGGACCAGCCGTTTTAATCTCAAAGAAAGTTTTTTCCCATGAAGGAGAGCCACATACAGGAGGTAAGTTTTACCGCTTTTATTCACGATGATGCAGCAAGGCAGCAAGGAAATCCACAATTTAAAATAAACAGACTATTGCCTGACGCGTTTCATGCTTGCTCGCATTTCCTCAGAGGCAGTCTTCTGGCGCACAGCGTGTTGCGGTGACGGTATTTGATAATCCTTTTCACCTGGTCATGTGGGCGGTGGCTCACCTAGAGCCTTCTGGTCATTGTAGTGCCACAAATGAAACTTCAGTGAGTATTGCCACGCTGTGTCTGATTGTGCCTAACATCAAAAGTCTTACTCACTTTGCTGCTCAAATAGTTATTCGTGAAACACGATCTCCTGCCCCTAGCGCCGGTCGCCGTTTGACTCCAGCAGGTCCGCTTTGCAGCTTCAGAGCTCTCCCACGGCCGGGACCAGCCGTTTTAATCTCAAAGAAAGTTTTTTCCCATGAAGGAGAGCCACATACAGGAGGTAAGTTTTACCGCTTTTATTCACGATGATGCAGCAAGGCAGCAAGGAAATCCACAATTTAAAATAAACAGACTATTGCCTGACGCGTTTCATGCTTGCTCGCATTTCCTCAGAGGCAGTCTTCTGGCGCACAGCGTGTTGCGGTGACGGTATTTGATAATCCTTTTCACCTGGTCATGTGGGCGGTGGCTCACCTAGAGCCTTCTGGTCATTGTAGTGCCACAAATGAAACTTCAGTGAGTATTGCCACGCTGTGTCTGATTGTGCCTAACATCAAAAGTCTTACTCACTTTGCTGCTCAAATAGTTATTCGTGAAACACGATCTCCTGCCCCTAGCGCCGGTCGCCGTTTGACTCCAGCAGGTCCGCTTTGCAGCTTCAGAGCTCTCCCACGGCCGGGACCAGCCGTTTTAATCTCAAAGAAAGTTTTTTCCCATGAAGGAGAGCCACATACAGGAGGTAAGTTTTACCGCTTTTATTCACGATGATGCAGCAAGGCAGCAAGGAAATCCACAATTTAAAATAAACAGACTATTGCCTGACGCGTTTCATGCTTGCTCGCATTTCCTCAGAGGCAGTCTTCTGGCGCACAGCGTGTTGCGGTGACGGTATTTGATAATCCTTTTCACCTGGTCATGTGGGCGGTGGCTCACCTAGAGCCTTCTGGTCATTGTAGTGCCACAAATGAAACTTCAGTGAGTATTGCCACGCTGTGTCTGATTGTGCCTAACATCAAAAGTCTTACTCACTTTGCTGCTCAAATAGTTATTCGTGAAACACGATCTCCTGCCCCTAGCGCCGGTCGCCGTTTGACTCCAGCAGGTCCGCTTTGCAGCTTCAGAGCTCTCCCACGGCCGGGACCAGCCGTTTTAATCTCAAAGAAAGTTTTTTCCATGAAGGAGAGCCACATACAGGAGGTAAGTTTTACCGCTTTTATTCACGATGATGCAGCAAGGCAGCAAGGAAATCCACAATTTAAAATAAACAGACTATTGCCTGACGCGTTTCATGCTTGCTCGCATTTCCTCAGAGGCAGTCTTCTGGCGCACAGCGTGTTGCGGTGACGGTATTTGATAATCCTTTTCACCTGGTCATGTGGGCGGTGGCTCACCTAGAGCCTTCTGGTCATTGTAGTGCCACAAATGAAACTTCAGTGAGTATTGCCACGCTGTGTCTGATTGTGCCTAACATCAAAAGTCTTACTCACTTTGCTGCTCAAATAGTTATTCGTGAAACACGATCTCCTGCCCCTAGCGCCGGTCGCCGTTTGACTCCAGCAGGTCCGCTTTGCAGCTTCAGAGCTCTCCCACGGCCGGGACCAGCCGTTTTAATCTCAAAGAAAGTTTTTTCCCATGAAGGAGAGCCACATACAGGAGGTAAGTTTTACCGCTTTTATTCACGATGATGCAGCAAGGCAGCAAGGAAATCCACAATTTAAAATAAACAGACTATTGCCTGACGCGTTTCATGCTTGCTCGCATTTCCTCAGAGGCAGTCTTCTGGCGCACAGCGTGTTGCGGTGACGGTATTTGATAATCCTTTTCACCTGGTCATGTGGGCGGTGGCTCACCTAGAGCCTTCTGGTCATTGTAGTGCCACAAATGAAACTTCAGTGAGTATTGCCACGCTGTGTCTGATTGTGCCTAACATCAAAAGTCTTACTCACTTTGCTGCTCAAATAGTTATTCGTGAAACACGATCTCCTGCCCCTAGCGCCGGTCGCCGTTTGACTCCAGCAGGTCCGCTTTGCAGCTTCAGAGCTCTCCCACGGCCGGGACCAGCCGTTTTAATCTCAAAGAAAGTTTTTTCCCATGAAGGAGAGCCACATACAGGAGGTAAGTTTTACCGCTTTTATTCACAATGATGCAGCAAGGCAGCAAGGAAATCCACAATTTAAAATAAACAGACTATTGCCTGACGCGTTTCATGCTTGCTCGCATTTCCTCAGAGGCAGTCTTCTGGCGCACAGCGTGTTGCGGTGACGGTATTTGATAATCCTTTTCACCTGGTCATGTGGGCGGTGGCTCACCTAGAGCCTTCTGGTCATTGTAGTGCCACAAATGAAACTTCAGTGAGTATTGCCACGCTGTGTCTGATTGTGCCTAACATCAAAAGTCTTACTCACTTTGCTGCTCAAATAGTTATTCGTGAAACACGATCTCCTGCCCCTAGCGCCGGTCGCCGTTTGACTCCAGCAGGTCCGCTTTGCAGCTTCAGAGCTCTCCCACGGCCGGGACCAGCCGTTTTAATCTCAAAGAAAGTTTTTTCCCATGAAGGAGAGCCACATACAGGAGGTAAGTTTTACCGCTTTTATTCACGATGATGCAGCAAGGCAGCAAGGAAATCCACAATTTAAAATAAACAGACTATTGCCTGACGCGTTTCATGCTTGCTCGCATTTCCTCAGAGGCAGTCTTCTGGCGCACAGCGTGTTGCGGTGACGGTATTTGATAATCCTTTTCACCTGGTCATGTGGGCGGTGGCTCACCTAGAGCCTTCTGGTCATTGTAGTGCCACAAATGAAACTTCAGTGAGTATTGCCACGCTGTGTCTGTATATATATATGTGTGTGTGTATATATATATATATAGAACTTTAAGAACTTTACTATTGCTGACACATTGGCTCTCAAGACCGTTCATTCGCTTGCCATTGATGATGATGCACCAAATAACACCCAGGAGATATTAGGTACTATGGGTATCAGCAGTGGCAGTGCTGGCAATAGTCCCTTTTGTCCTAAATCCACATTTATCCCAATGATGCCTCGGGACGCTATTGACATTTTTAATGATAGAGTTGTGGATGATTTAAAGGAGCTCAATAAAACTGTGGCTAAGAATAAAAAAAGAAGAAGTTTCAGAGACAAACAATATTCTCTACTAATGCGCAAAATTAAATCTAAGGGAGACATTATTGTCAACAAAGCGGACAAAGGTGGTAATGTTGTTTTATGGCCACGTACTTTGTATCTAGAAGAAGCGGAAAGACAATTAAACGACCCACTGTGTTACAGGAAAGCCTCCTTTAATGAACTTAACAAAGTAAAAACTCTTGTACATTCTAATCTTGCATCTTGGAAGAGGGTAGGATTAATCAGCAAAAAGGAATTTGACTTTTTGAAAAAAGATTTTCCTATTACTCCGACGTTGTATCTTCTACCGAAGATTCATAAAGGTATTACACCGGTACCAGGGCGGCCAATCATTTCTGCCCAAAATAGCCTGTTGGAACCCCTCTCCAAATATGTTGATTTCTATTTACATGAATATATGGAGGCACTTCCTAGTTACCTAAAAGACACTGGTGACTTTTTGATGAAACTTAAAGAAGTTGTTTGGAATCCTAGCTATCTTTTTTTAGTCATGGACATAACATCTTTGTACACCTCCATTAATCATGCTGATGGTTTGAATGCTATTGAATATTTTTTATCTACTAGAGATATTAAGTTCTATGAACATAGTAAAATGCTCATCAGTATGATTGATTTATGCCTTAAGAACAATTTTTTCCTTTTCAATAATGAAGTTTATCAGCAACTGCGTGGTGTAGCCATGGGTGCGTGCTTCTCCCCCAGCTACGCGTGTTTACACGTGGGCTGGTGGGAGAGGCACGTCCTGGGTGGCATCCGGAGTCTGGAGGAGGATGAAACTGGCATAGTTAAGATGTGGCGCTTCATCGATGATGTTTTTATAATTTGGCAAGGGTGCAGTTCATCAGCAAAAGAATTTGTTAGTAATATCAATAACAATTCTCTAAACCTAGAGTTTAGTGCCAATATTAGCGATGTTAGTGTCAACTTTTTAGATGTGGAGGTCTACATTAAGAATAATGAAATCATGACTAGGATGTATAGAAAATCCACAGCTGGGAACTCAATCCTACATGCTCAGAGTAACCATCCCCACCATCTTATTAAGAGCATCCCGTATGGGGAGTTTTTAAGAATTAAACGGATATGCAACAATGAGATTGACCTCATGAACTGTTTGAATGGATCCTATCAAAGATTTTTACAAAGAGGCTATGAAGTCTCCAACCTCACTAATTCTCTCAAAAGGGCTTTATCAGCTCAAACAAGTGTAATGTTACAACAACCTGCTTCAGACACCTCTGAGGAGGCAGTTGTTACAGCGAAAGAATCTTCCATTCGGTTAATTACCACTTTTAACAACCAACACAAAAAGATGAGGCAAATAATTAAATCTAATTGGCCCATCTTAAAAACAGATATTGTGGTGGGACCATTGGTGGGAGACGTTCCTAATATCACTTTTCGACGAGCACCCTCCATGAGGGATGCTCTAGTCAAAACTAGCCCTGAAACGATTATTAAACCTAATTGGTACTCCAGCAAAACAGGCTTTCGGAAGTGTAGTTCATGCCGGGCATGTAAATTCGGTGTGAACACCAGCGAGTTTGTTGAGGCTTTTACGGATGCAGTAATTCCCATAAAGAATGTATATACTTGCAAAACAGACCATGCGGTCTATGTTTTAAGATGCACGTGCAAGCTATACTATGTTGGGAGCACTAAGTTGCAAGTATTCAATCGAATATTACAGCATCTACGTGCCATTGTGAACTCCGACCCTAATTATCCAGTGGCACGCCACTTTAAGCTGGTACACAATAACAACCTGAATGACCTGCAATACTTTGTTATTGATGCAGTCCCCGTGAACAAGAGGGGTGGAGATAGAGAGAAGAGACTTAGACAACTAGAAAGCCAATATATTCTGAGGTTAAATAGTAAGATCCCAAATGGGCTTAACATGGGAGAAGATCTGAATAATTTTCTGTAAATATTTTATTTCACCATACGCATAACCTGTTTATAATGGATTTTATACCTTTTGTATATGGTTTTAATCTATTTTGATTTCGTTATGGATGATTTATGGATGAATTTACATTGTTACTCTGACCATCGCATTGTTTTTTGCATTGATGTTTGACTTTCTATATGCTGAGCTGGATTAACTTTTAACTTGCAGTTTATAGGCATGTCCTAATGTCTGCTATCAAATGAATTCCAAAAGATGTGATTGCCCTAGTTCCCCATCCCTTTATTAACTATAGATATGCACTGCCGACTTTTTGCACTTTATTAGCACTTTGCACTTTATTAGGTTTTTTTTAAATCTGCTCCGGATTTTTATCTGGATATAAAATGTTTGCTGCTGAATTTTTGGGATTCTGCACCTTGCACTTTTCTTCTATGCACTTTAAAAACTTTATGTGGTTATGAATTGCATTACTGGTTTTAGAACATACCCCACTGAGATTGACTTTTATGGTTCAGTTTTAATGCGCTAATAAGGTATTATGATTATCCATTGGGCACTTGCCCTTTATGTCTACTATGTGAAAAAAATATATTTTTCCTGTTTTGAAGACATTTTAATTGTACAGTGATTCTAGTGTTATTGCATTTAGCATTTATTTCACTTTGTACATAGTATATGGATGATTTACTTTCTTCACTGAACGATATTACTTTTATGTCTACTCATATGTGGGAGGAGTCTCGTTTTCCACCAGTATTTAACCACTTATGTCTCTGGGTCTTGTCATGTGATCAAGTCCGGTTTTCCGGACGAAACGCGTCATGCCGCCATCCCCATTGATGGAATAAAGCACACTATTTTTTTGTAATTCCTTGGTTTGTGGTCTGTACCTGGCTGCGTCCGTTGCTGTTGGTGTTCGGCGCTTCAGGATTGTGGATTTCAATATATATATATATATATATCAACAAACAGATGCCTGAAGTAGAAGACAACTGCAGCACAGGCAAGTATCAGCTGCTTATTCAATGAGCAGCACCAGCAAGGCAGCACTTCAGTCCACTAAAATTCAAAGTCCCATTCGCGACACGTTTCGTAGATTTAATTCATCAGGGGATTGAGGCTGGAAAAGAGCAGCAGGGAGGGTTTGGCGGCACTTTTTGATTCCAAGGACCCATCCAAGTGGGCGTGGCCTACACTGTGGCCTTATGGTTCTTATAGTTCCTGCCAGTAATTTCAAGTGATTTGCCCGCTGTTTAGTCCCGAAAATTACAATCAGTGTTATCCATGTGGATCGTGGCTTGGTATGCCTGCAATGGCACCGCTATGTAGTTATTAGAAAAAAACGGCTCCCGTGCCATTTGTGAATCCGCCGGTTGACGGACTCACTGGAATGCCATCACAGCATCGGGCTGTCTTCCGCAACCCAGGCTGGCCGCCATAAACACCAGCAAACAGATGCCTGAAGAAGAAGACCACTGCACCACAGTAAAGTATCAGCCAGCAAACGTTTCATCTTTATGTACTGTGTATATTTATTTACCATTATTATGCACTTTATTATATATATATATGCTCATTAGTGAGTTTTATCCTTTTGTTATTTAGTTCAAGTTTAGTACTGCATTATGTACTATTAGGTCATTTTTGTCAATAGTATGTTTTTTATGTCTATACTAATTTGGGAGGAGTTGGTGCTCTATATCTGCATTAAAAACTCGCTGGTTTGTGATCTCATCATGTGGTCTAGACCGGGTTCCCCCGGTCAAAACGCGTCACGCTGCCAGTTACGGAGAAATAAAGCACTTCATCACTTTGAATCGCGCTCGAGTGGTCTGTACCTGTTGCCTGTGAACTGCTTCACTACAGGATTTTGGATTCATATATATATATATATATATATTCACTGAAAAAACCATAGGTTATAGACCATATATAGTTAGGAATTAGCATTTACAAAACCTTGAAAATTCACTGAAAAAACCATAGGTTATAGACCATATATAGTTAGGAATTAGCATTTAAAAAACCTTATTTTACTCACACAAAACCATTGAAATTCCATATATAGTTAGTTGCACTAACTATATATCGCGCACCCGCAATCCACTGCTGATCATGTCACATATTACATCATTCATGACATGGTCAGTGACATCACTGATGACATCACTGATGACATCTCTGATGACATCTCAAATGACATCACTGATGACATCACTGATGACAACATCCAGTGACTGTATGTTTCTGTAAAGTTAAAATATGTCTTACATATTGAAGAATGAGTGGATGTATAAGTGTCTGGATGAAGGATTTAGTAGGTGCGTGACTGACTGTATGAGTGAGTGATTAAATGTGTCTCACTGAATGCATGGGTTAGTGACTGAACTGTCTTAATTTGTGCATCATTATGTCTGTTGTGATGTAAACTGCTGCATGTGTTGATCATTAGCTATACGAGAGGCTATATGTGTTATTAATTGGTTGCCCAAGTATTTCTATGGGAGATTGAGTTTGTGTGGGGGTGGCTGGAAGGTGTGTGACTCTGTGCATAGATGTGTGAGCAGTTTATTCACTAGGTGTACGAGTTCAAGAGTGCATGTGGAAACAGCTACATGGGCAGTTGACTGTGTGCATGAGTGTATTGATGAGTGAATGGATATCTCAATGCTACATGTCATAGTAAGTACATATGTAAAACACAGTACATGTGAGAGTTGGCATATATAAATAACTGTGCATGAGAGCCACTGAATGAGTGAGTGGTTGTATCGATCATTGTGAACTTGTATCAGGGATTGTATAAGAGAGTAAATATGTGTTAGTATATGTTTCAATAAGTAAGGTGTGTATAACTGTATAGTTGAAGAAATGGAGGTGAGATTGTTTCTTTGCATGACTGACTGGGTGTGTGAGTAACTCCATGGATGAGTGGCAGTGTGTGAGTGTCTGTATACACTGAGTGTATCTAAGGTTATATTAGAGTCTGAAGAGGTTTATCGTATTAGCACAAGAATGATGTCAAATGAGACGTCATCAGTGATGTCATTTGAGATGTCATCAGTGATGTCATCAGTGATGTCACTGACCATGTCATGAATGATGTAATATGTGACATGATCAGCAGTGGATTGCAGGTGCGCGATATATAGTTAGTGCAACTAACTATATATGGAATTTCAATGGTTTTGTGTGAGTAAAATAAGGTTTTTTAAATGCTAATTCCTAACTATATATGGTCTATAACCTATGGTTTTTTCAGTGAATTTTCAAGGTTTTGTAAATGCTAATTCCTAACTATATATGGTCTATAACCTATGGTTTTTTCAGTGAATTTCAATGGTTTTTTAATAGCAAATATCATAAGCTGTCGAATGTCAAGTACGTGGTAAGTAAAAACATTTTCGTGTTTATGCACACTGATCTGCTTTGAATGCTGCCCCCCACCCCTCATTTCTATTAGGAGTACTCTCTCTTTGCAGATAGTGAAGGGTAGTTAACGCAGGCCTTTACCCCCGTTGTAATCCGTCGTGCCTGCTTCTCTCTCCATTTGATTGATTGTTCTCTTTGGTTCATTCTCTATTTACAAACAAGCACAGAGTCGCAATACTCTGTTTAGTCTTTGCAGATAGCGAAAAATCGTGTAAAAAAACAAAAGGAATCGAGCAAAATCAGTAGGCCACTAATGGGATCTCTTTTTGACCTCCCTAAAATAGAAACATTAGGAACAACCTGTTGATAATACCAATGTGTATGTACATAAGCGGCGTTCATTTGTGTTCACAGTACCCCTTGTTGATTGTTTGAATCGACCATTGAATTGTTCGAAGTTGGTTCTCTTAAGAATCTTCTCTGCCTGCAAACGAGGAAGAATAGGAATATTCTCTCTCCCTTTGCAGATAGTGAAGGGTAGGTAACGCAAACCTTTAACACGTCGTGCCTATTTCGTTCCTCATTGATTGATTGTTTCCCCAAACATTGACTGTTTGGGAATTGGTTCTTTTTGGAGGTATTCCCTGTTTGCAAATATACGTAGGAAAATCTTTGCAAATAGTGAAAGGGTACGTAATGCGGACCTTTCTCCCCCGTTGTAATCTGTCATGCCTATCTACTCCCCACTGATTGATGCACCTGTTTCACCCGGACCATTTACTAGAGATACGTCATCTGGCCCGACCAGAGAGCACCCCTAGTGAAAAGGACATATGCAATAATAACGAAGTGATCACTGTATCCTGTTAACAGAAACTTTAGCATGAAACAACCTGGAAAGAAAAGAATAGGAAAACGAAAATCAGTAGGCCACTGATGAACATGAACTTTTATTAAACAACGAACAAAGAAACGATAACATAACGTAATGATAAAACCTATTAATGTCCTAGAAACAAGAAAACGTTAGAAATATGCCAGTGGTGAGAGACCAGAAAAACAGTAAGAGAAACCAAATCACCCCTCGCTGTCCCACCGCCTGCCACGCCAAAAAAATCGATAGACTAGGGAAAATGCAAGTCAGTAGAACATCCGCCCCCACTCTGGAAACTTCCAAGGTGGGGCAGGGTTGCGGCTACGCCCAGCCGGGAGCAGCCCATATAAGGCGGGTCCTGCTGCCACGCCTCGGCCAGGAGATCCTAACGTAGGGTGTAGCCGGAGGAGAGGCCGAGGCCAGCGGGACCCGGCCAGGGGATTGCCTTTACAACGCTGAAGAGTTGCAGGGGGGGGAATGTCTCCTCGACCCTCCCCTCTCTCTCCCAGTCCAGCCGCGGTGGCCCTTGAGAGTTTCAGGTAGTCCCGCCACATGCTCTTCCGGTCCGGCCACCAACGGTCGGGGGGCCGAGGCCGACGGGATCCGGCTGCAGCCGATAAACCAAGGAACCCGTTCATGGGGCCAGAGCCAGGGGCGTCCGGCCGACATCCACCGGAAGCCCGGCCCAAAGACGGACGGGACATTTTTTCTTTTCTCCTTCGTAATAGCAGCGGCAACACGCCAGGCACCACTTCTTTCTTCAAAAATGGCTTTGACAACACTGGGGGGGATGTCTTGCACATGCATCCGACCCCCCCCCCCCCCGTCCTCATCGCCACCGGCCATAACAAATGTCAAGCGGGGCGCCGTGGGGTGCACTGGGAGGGAGAGACGGTGCGAACAGGCCTCTCCCGCCTCCTCAGGTGAAGGCTTCCCAGCTGCACCCTCAGCGCTCCAGGCGCCCCGAAAAGGGTTCGTCCACTGTGGCGATGCTGCAACTTCTCGCCCGGCAGGGTGGAGCCCGTCCGCTCATGTGACCCCGCGATCGCCGGTAGCTGCCGAACTCTCAAAATGGCGATCGACCTGGCAAGAGCGGGCCCAGCATGAAGAAATGGCCAGGTCACTGGTTGACTCCACCACCGTAGTCCTCCACGACCTTGAAGATTCTACAGGAGCCGCGGGAGTCTCCGACCCCCGATGGGGAATGACTGCCATGATCGCCCGTGGAGTGACGAAACTGTATCCGCGGGACGTCGGTGCTCCCATGCTGGCGCCAGCCTCACTTTGAATTACTAGAATCCTGCAGACCTCCGTTCCGGTGAAAGCACAGTGTGACCCGGTAGGAAAAATTGTTGCACCCCCTCCCCTTTTGAAGTGATAGTTCAAACCACCGATCCTTTCCTTTGCCCTTTTAACGGAACTTTGGACTGCCTCCCCCTCTTTTACATTTTCTAGAGAAAACAAAACATTAACCACTACATTACCATAGCAGTTGACACCAGAACTGTTTTCAAATTGAAAACCAACAACATCTTCAACAGAATCCTTTTTGTTTCTGCTGTGACCCTGCTACAGCACAGGCATTGTCCCCAGCAGTAATTCTGCAATGCCGGTAAGAATAGCTGTGGTGCCTACTGGACTCACTCACCCCCGCGGCGCCCCACGCCGTTATTTGCTGGGCGGCAACTTACTAGACATCACTTTCGTGCCATCTAGATTTCAGCGCGTTCTGCTGCTTTGGAACTATTCGCACAACAGACTGCTACTGACGACCCACCCCCAGGCAACATCTTCTGAATTTTCATAATTTGAAAGAACTAGTAACATGTCCTCATCAGGAATTCAAAAGAAATTGCCACGGTCTCTTCGTTGTTTAAATGTTTTTACTGTTTTTGTTTTGTTGTATATATTTATATGTTATTAAAGTTTTATATTCCTACTACTTTGTTGGAGTGCTATATATTTTTAATGTGACACATAATTGTAAAAACTTTGATGTACAAAGAGTCATTCCTAGAATCTTCCGCTTCAGGCTCGGTCCCCTCCCCAATCACAATACAGGATGGTTTTCAGATAGTAGGAACACGTGTGGTGTGACGGATCTCATCGGGTGTGGGCCTTGATCTACTATAACTCCTTTGAAGAGGGGTGATTCTTTACAGCTGGAGCCATAAACTACATCTGCAGGGCTAGCTGATAGCCTGGACAATCGGACACAGAGGAAGAGGAGTGTCAGAGGGTGCGGTAGTGAATAGGGCGAAAGGGAGGTGTCGGGCGGGCACAGAGTGTGATTCTCAGGGAAGAGCAGCGCAGATGGGGGGAGGTTTATTGCCCATGCATAAGACAGAGAGCGGGGGTGACCAGTGCCTGGGGAAGATGCTTGCGAGGGTGGGGAGCCATGCTACGAATCGACAGCGTGCAGAGAGTGGGTCTGGTCAAGGCATCTAAAATGGCTGCCGTGCACGACAAAAGTGTGGCATTTCAAAAAAGGCAAGATGGCGCAAACAATGTTTTTCAACACTTCCTCATTTCCTTCGAATCGAACGTTAACAGACGTTGGTGCATATTACCAAAGTTAAGCGATATTTATCGCTAACGATGCTTACCAACGAATTTTTTACCGCTAAGCATCGTCAGAAATTATCGAAGATAAACCTTGCTATTATCAAGGTTTATCGCAAATGCGATAAAAAACGGCCGCAATGCATGAATATCGCTAAAAAGTCAGCGATATTCATGCATTACCGAGCTAATGCTCTTAGCCATGTTATCCACCTCCCATTGGATAACATGGCTAAGAACTGCTCAGGGCAGGTGTTACTTTTTGGAGATATTCGCGCTTAGCGCGAATATCTCCAAAAGTTGGTAATAGGAGATATATATCTTGCATGTTGTAATGCAAATTATTGTGGTATATGGAACTCATACCATAATCTCTCAGGAAAGCAGAAACTGATCCTTTTGGGACCGCCTGAGAAGGCCTAGGGGGTGAGGGGTACTCTACTTTGCCCCCTTTTCACGTTCCGAACTATTTTATTTTACTCTCTTCTGTAATTACACAAAATAGCAGCGATAAGATGCATCAGAGACACACAGTGAGAGAAAGGAGGCCGGAGATGAAGAAGAGATGTCAAATACACATTGGAGATAATATAGTGGGAGAAGGGAAGTAAATATGAGTAAACTTACCATGTAACATAAAAATGTTGCACTCTATACTATAAGTCTCATTTTATACTACAATCACTTCGCTACAACCTCATAAATTAAAAATAAAAATAAATAATGTCTCAAACAATTTTTGATTTCTAAATATAAATTTATTCTTCAGAATTTTCTAAATTTGAAAGAACTAGTAACATGTCCTCATCAGCAATTTCCTCTTCAATCATCTCATCTGGAATCTCCTCATTAAAAGTCTGCAATGATGATTCTTGTAACTCTATGGTCTCCAAACATTCGATAAATTCGCCATCAACAGATTGATCAAAAAAATCATTCAAGTCATCTCCTCCTTGTGACAATATTTCATTATTGGTGCTGTCAATTTCAATCAATGTAGTGGAATCATTCAAGTCATCTCCTCCTTGTGACAATATTTCATTATTGGTGCTGTCAATTTCAATCAATGTAGTGGAATCATTCAAGTCATCTCCTCGTGACAATATTTCATTATTGGTGCTGTCAATTTCAATCAATGTAGTGGAATCATTCAAGTCATCTCCTCGTGACAATATTTCATTATTGGTGCTCTCAATTTCAATCAATGTAGTGGAATCATTCAAGTAATCTCCTCCTTGTGACAATATTTCATTATTGGTGCTGTCAATTTCAATCAATCTAATGAAATCATACAAGTCATCTCCTCCTTGTGACAATATTTCATTATTGGTGCTCTCAATTTCAATCAATGTAGTGGACAATGCAAAAGAAATTGCCACGGTCTCTTCATTGTGAGCCATTTTATTTTGAAATTGCTTGCTGTAAATTGCAGAAAAAAATAATCACTTTCATTTATCGTTTTTAGTAATACATAATATAAAACTAACTTTATCAAGTATTTAGTATAACAGAAGGACTGCAAATAAATAACAGAAAACATTTTTCAAATTATCTTCAAGTGTACAACATAGTTCCCCTTACAAATTAACAACTCACCTTTTTAAAAGTAGGAGAAGTGTTAGTACTGTGTAAATCAAACACCAGAAATTCACCACCAAAAATTCCTCACAAATGTACCTCAGACAGTAGTATCACAAAATGGCTGTGGTTTCCTCTCATTTGAGATATATACATAACCAATTAACTTTCATCACACACAAATACAAAACCAAAGTAACATTTTAATTGGTTCTAAATTTCAACACTTTCAAATGTGTTTTCCCCATGCAATTTTCCATAGGACATTTACATACGTCTACAGCCTGAATGGCTGAACGGAATTACACCAAACTTGGCAAAATGGTACATCAAACCTAAGAGGTCAGGAAGGATCTACTATGCCCCCTTATGGTCATTTGCCCCTTCGCTTTGGCCTCCTCTTGTCTCTCGATCCTACCGAGAGACAAGATGGCGGCTGCTACGGACTGTTTGTAATGTTGACAGACGCCGGAGAACCAATCAGCTTCGCAAAGCTCCGTAACGCGAAAAGTACGCGAAGCGGAGCGCTGTTACAGATATATATCTTTTTTTGAACGTTAATTTCTCAAAATCCACTGGAGCACATATATTGAGACCTAGCAAAGGCACATCGGGCTACCAGTCCCTAATATTTTGCCAAGTTTCGTGCAAATCCATTCAGCCGTTCGATTATTGACATTTAGATACGTCTACAGCCTGAATGGCTGAACGGAATTACACCAAACTTGGCAAAATGGTACATCAAACCTAAGAGGTCAGGGAGGATCTACTATGCCCCCTTATGGTCATTTGCCCCTTCGCTTTGGCCTCCTCTTGTCTCTCGATCCTACCGAGAGACAAGATGGCGGCCGCTACGGACTGTTTGGAATGTTTACAGACGCCGGAGAACCAATCAGCTTCGCTTCACAAAGCTCCGTTGCGCGAAAAGTACGCGAACTGGAGCGCTGCCCGGTCCGCTGTTACAGATATATATCTTTTTTTAAACGTTAATTTCTCAAAATCCACTGTAGCACATATATTGAGACCTACAAAAGGCACATCGGGCTACCAGTCCCTACAATTTTGCCAAGTTTTTTTTTATTTTTTTTTTTATCTCAATTTTGCCAAGTTTCGTGCAAATCCATTCAGCCGTTCGGGCTAAAAGTGAGGCCAACCGCCCTATGGAAAACTCAATGTTAAAAACACGTTTTGGGACCCCCCTTTTTTCTCGACCCCCCCTGGACGAACCCCCCCCCAATTTTCAGGGGCTGCTCAGAAACAAAATGTGCCATTTTCCTGAAAATTTCAGCCAATTCCGTCCACAAACGCCAAAGTTATTAGACATAGAATTTTCAAAAATCCCATAGAGAAAAAATCCTAACTATATATACCTACTGGCGACCGCCAGTAGGTAATATGAATATATATATATATATCAGCTTCCTGCAGTACCTCTGGTCGCGTCCACCTCGTAGGGTCAGTGCGAAGCAGGGGGTGCAGGACCCACAACGTATATATAAACAAACAGCGGTACATCTAAATCAACATTGCTCGCCCTCCAGGATGTAAAGTTTTCAATCTTATAAGCCAACTAATACATTTGAGAATTTTACATCCTTTGGGAAATTTATTGATTTAGACGTAGCGCTGTTTGTGTGTGTGTGTGTGTATATATATATATATATATATATATATATATATCCCAATTCCTCGCCTCACACACACTTCCTCATGGGAAAGAGACGATGCGGAAGGGTGATGAGTAAAAACGATAAAGACCTAGCAGACCCAACTCAGGGTCCCCAGATCCAAATCTCAAACAAAAAATACATTTGTGTGGAGGGCGTCACACTCCAAACACCCCCCTGAAGCTACGCCCCTGATCACGGTTGGTTAGAGCCACAATCACAGCCCGAGTGATGAACTATTAGCCATATACAAAGCAAGAACTCTGGGAGTGAGTTAAAAGGGGATGGCAGTACATTTGTAAGAGTAGGATATCGAACCCCACCCCCTTCCCCACAGTAACTGATATCCCTCCAATAGTGTGACAGAGGGAGAAATGTCTCTTAAAAAGAAACTGTGAGCAAAAGGTGGGTTGAATAAGTCTAACCTCCAAAATCATACAGTGGGCAACACTTCGCCCCTAGGGGTTCCTAAGTAAGTCATGATCCTTTCTCCCATTAGTACCATTAAAAGGGTGAACTAGTATGCTGGCTTGGGCCCTTAACTCCAAACACTCATTCCTCAATGCCTACAGTTTCTTCCTCTTGGCCACCGAGGCAGGCCTTTTTGCCTTGAGCGTCGCCTTCGCTTTTCCAGTGGTCATATCAGGACTCACGCACTTTGGGACTCATCATGTTAAAAAAAAACGTCACAGTGCCATTCAAGCTCTAGCGGCTCCTTAATTCCTCATGGGGAGGCAAAGTGCCCTACACAGAAATATCAGTGATAGAGGACCAAGCTTCATCGCACTCATAACTTCCAAAGAGGGTGGCATATCAGTGTATCCCATGCTGTCACCAGAGCCTGCCAGACTATGCGAGGGGGGTGAGAGTGGGTCCCCCTCCTCCCAAGTGGAGTGTGGGCACAACATCTAGTCTTTGGTGCTTGGAGATTATGCCTCCGTTGCCATGAAGTTTCATACTTCATGTTGTGCATGTGAGCAGGTGGGTTCAAGGGGCTTCTGCAGGCTGGCCTTGTAGAGTTGTGTGCTGATGAGCAAGGGCTGCTGTTCCTCGATTTATGGCAGTGTTATTTTTGGTCGTCTTGGAGAGGCAGAATCCGAGTGCATTAGACCCATTCTGCTTCATAGTTTTTGAGGGAAAGTGTCTTGATAATTGGGACGAGGCAGAGAGAAGAACGGTTGCTGTCAAAACAGGACCTCTTTTGAGGCCTTTGTCCTTACAGGTATGTGCGAGGTGTTACTTGTCTCGGCAAATGTACTAACTAATAATATGATTTTTCAAGGCAAATAGGGGTTTTGGTCTAATAGGTTAGGGAGGTGTGATGAATATTATTTGGGCTGTATTTCATATTCAGTCTTATTTTATTTGTAATCGTTCAAATAGTCATACTATCATTATTTACCAATATAATTTACAGACGACTAGCAGCTAATATATGATAATCATTTCACAATATAATGCCTGTGTGTGCACTGTTTATGTGGCCAATGCAGGGGTGCCTCATCTTCCATCTGCAAGTGCAAGGTGTGTGAGATTGTCCAGGCCATGCATCCCTCACTCTTGAGTGTAACTCAGAAGGAGCTTGAGAAACACCTGTCTCTCTTCATTGTCTGTGTGAAGGACACAGCATCCTCCGGGGGCTTGCGGTTGTGACCACCATACTATTAAGGTTGTCCCCACAATTGTCGCAGATGGAACTTCTAAAAGTGTCTCCCTGACAGGCGTCGTTTGCAGAAGGAAGGAGTGTCTTCACTGCCTGCGTTGGAACAGCCAGAGCTGTGGTTTCCCTACAGGAGGAGCAGGCCCTTCTGTGCAGGGCTGCAGTCTCTGCTCGGTGAGCTGCCCAGACACAGCAGCCAGATGTTAGAGGCTCAGCACATACAGCCTGGAAGGAGAAGAGTTCTCACTTCAAGGATCATGTAATAAGTTGCAGTAGTGGACACTGTTTTATGAATATGTTCCAGCAACACAAGGTGGGCTGGTTCACAGGTGACAGTCAGCCATTGCTCCCCTTTGGCAGCCTGCTTCCCTTCGTACAGCTACTCACAGTATCCTGACAAGGGAGTGAAGTGCAATTGCTGCAACAGGTTGTCAAGATTCCTGTCTTGCCATTACCTCTTGGAACTAACTCACAGTTTGGTGCTGCCTTACACGTGGATATGGGGTTTGATTGTTCTTGTTATCTCTGAAATAAAAATGGCAATGGTGATGCTACACTTTGTTCTTTCGTCTCATTTTTTGGGGTGTAAGCTGTAGGGTTAAGGGTACAGACACATGCCGCAAAGAAAGAGAGCCCAAAATGGTACTGAATCATTTACCCACCGGTTAGCTTCATTACTCAGAATCTAGGTCATCCTCGTTAGATGACCCCAGCCATCGCAGCCATGTCCCTATGGCTCACTGACAGGAATCCAGCTTTCCCTCCTAGGTATCAAAGGGAATGTTGGGGTGAGAAAGGGAGAAGAGAAAGAAAGATTTCCCTGAAGTAAAAAAAAAATATGAAATGCCATTTTGTCAAATGGAAGCCATATATTGAAAGTCTTTACGCTGTGATGCCAGTTCAAGATTCTTACCCACGCATACAAAGCTCAGCACAGCGAAGGAACAGCAAACCTCAACAAACGCCTCGCCTTCCATCAACTGACCAGACACCTTTGATCTGCTTCCCTTGTCCTCGCACACTGTTCCCGGATGTGCTGAATCAACAGCAGAGAACGCTCTCTCTCGCACCTGGTGGCCAAGCCTTGGAACAACTGCACCTCAGGACCGCCCCGTCGCGCCAGCAATTCAGGAAGGAGCTCAAGACCTGGCTGTTCGAATAAACAAACCACCATGCAGCAGCCAACATCTCAAGGCCCTCGCAGGTGACTTGCCGTGGTGTATTTATGTTTGATTGAGAAAGAACAGTGGAAGATTACTGGTAAGTAATTTGATATTACTTCCTCTCATCAGCTAGAACCACACAACTTCCCTGCCAGAAGCGGAAGTCAGATAGAATGAGTGTTACCAGCAAGACAAGGAAGGTCCAAGGATTACAAGGTTAAACAACGCTTTGATAAGCTGTTTTTGTAAGTAGATGGAGACACACTCTGGACCTCTTGAGCTTCATAAAGGAGAAAAAGTTTGAAAAGTAGAGAGTGTGTTCTCCATCAAAGATCAAAGTTGTATTTGTTTGGATTAATATCCGTTCTTTCAAATCGTCATACAAAGGACAGAACTACTTCAGGTAGCAGTGTGACATCTTTATTATTTTATAATGAGACATGGACAGCTGACACGTGTTTCGCCCCCTATTGGCGAGTTGCGCCGGGGCTTTCTCAAGGCTGTAAGGAAAGATAAATGAGTTATTTTAAGATGTGGCGAGATAGCAGTTGACCCCAAGAAAGAAGGAAAGATCACCTAGAGTGAGAAGTGATTGGTATATTTTATGATGTCTCAGCATCAGAGCTCTCTTGTACGTTATACATTATGTGGATCGTGAAACAAAGGTGTATCATACCACAAGCAACGTAATTATACGATCACATATACTATATAAAAAGGTCCAAAACAAAAAATAGTGCAAAGGGTAAAAATGGAACCTGAAAAGGAGTGATTTCAGGACAGTCCAGAAAGGTGCGCTTTCACAAGTGCCTCAGATCGACCGAGCAGTTAATGTTCTCTAGCGGCACAGAGAGTGTGCAAAAAAAAACCAAACCGAAGTAATATAGTGAGACAAGAAAAAGGAGTAAGAGCATAATAAACAATATATAACGGTCATACCTATTTCCACATATACAGCATATATTATTACTGATTCCAAATTGACAAAATCAAAGAGACAGGAGTTTCAATACTCGAGGAGCAAAATTCTTCTGTTGGTTCTGATAAGAAATATATATACAAATTGTTTGTGGCCTGATATTATACCATAACAGTACAAGTAATGCATGCATTTTATCACATTGAATATCTTTGAAAAGTATGCATATGGTGAAAAGATATATAGGGTACAGGCTAAACCGTAATTTATAAGGTTTACAAATACTGCAAAATAGCTTGCATAAGATAGCATGTGTCAAGTTTACACTAGTCGTTTAAAAACATAATAACAAAAGCCAATAGAGTTGTATGGGGCTTCTTATTTTAAAAACTAATTGAATAAAGTCTGTCATGGACCAGGTAGTGGATTCGTAATCTTATTTGCGGTGCATGTCTATTTTTAAGTGCGTCCCCGTCTTGTTGTGCCAACGTTTAGAGACTCACGAGGCACCCACATTGTTACAGGCGATTGTGTGCCAAAGCGATATTTGGGTTGGGAAGAGCAAAAGTCCTTGCAAGATCACTTAGGATACTCGAGGCTGATGGCGGAACGCATATATTTCCAAATTCGCGCCCGTCTTTCAATGGTAGCAGTAATTACAGAGTCACGGGGCACCCACATTACTTTAAGCGGATGTATGCCAAAGGGAAGTTTGTTAATTAAGGAAAGCTAAGGTCCTAGCCGAGTCACATTAGCATACAAGGCAAGTTGAACAAAACGCGACTGGTTGCCATTTCGCCAAACATAACGATCCCCCAATAGGTATTTTACTCACTTCCAAGCTGACGAGTACAGTTCGGTCCCTGCTCGTAGCTCTCGGTCTGTGGGTTGGTGTGTGGGTTGAATCCCAAATTCCCGTCGTCCAAAAACCACCCGGAAGTTAAAGTAAAAAAAACGGAAGTGAAACAGGGAGATCATGTTTACATAGTCAGATTTCCTTCTTTTACGGGAAAGAAACCCGTGCCCGGCTAAGCGTTACTGCACCGGTTTTTTAGATAACATATTCAAATAGGGCTTGTGAATAGGAACTTAGTAGTATGTTTTAACGTGTTATATCTCGGTCAACATGATACAATGAGGCCGCCATTTGTAAGTGGTATTGATGCCTTGAGTATACGAGTATCGAACTCCATAGAGGAGACTTCACAGAAAGTGCACAGGGTCTAGTCAGCATTCTCTATGTTGGACATCAGATCGTTTTGCAAAGTACATAATGCACGTCGAAATTTTATATTGTGCCTGTCCTATGGAGCAAAGATATAGCCATGGCTTTTGTAAGAAACGAATTCAAACATCAGGGATTCATAACCACGGAGAACTAGAACGTGAGTTTGAACAGTTTGCATGTGACACCGAATATGCATAATGTAACATCCTAGTCTAGATTCTAATTAGCCTGCCTTATTTTTAAACATTATTCACAATACAGTCACCAATATCACATATTTGTTGTTTATGCAGTACAAGGCAGATATTCATTAATGAGCAGCTTAGTCCTACAGGAGACACAAAGTGAACTGAACATTACTATAGTTGTGCTACAAAAGTAGAGGGGTATAAAAGGAGTGCATTTTTGAGAGACAAGATGTTACTGTTCCTGTCACATGATTGTTAATAAAATATGACTATGTCCATTGACACCATACATCAGCTACTAATAGGGATATAAGGATTTTAAAGCCAGTGATGCCATTCATATTCATGGTTCAGTCTCTTTGTTACTGTTTCCATTCCTATAATTAGTGAGCTCTCTTCTCTGCATAGGAGTAAGTCCAAATCACCCCCTCGTTTTGGTATTTTCAGTCTTTTTATACCCACAAACGTGAAGGTCAAACGATTGCCATGGTATTGTAGAAAGTGTTCAACTAGGGATTGTCTAGTGTCTTTTCCATGTATGTTCCGGTAATGTTCTTGTATCCGTACTTTTAAGGGTCTCTTTGAACTTCCGATGTAGTGTTGTCCACATGGACATGTTATCAGGTAGATCACATAGGTGCTTTCACAGTTAATAATGTCTTTGATCTTGTAATTGTGACCATTAATTGAAACCTCCTTTGTTCTTGATTTGCCAAGTTTGCAGATTGAACAGTTGGTGCAAGTGTAGAAGCCGGTTATTTGAGGTGGAAAAAGTCTAGGTTTTGGTTTTCTATCCAGAAAGGATGGACAGAGAATATCTCTTAGATTTTTGCTCCGTGAGAATCCCAGCTGAGGTTTGTCTTGTAATGCAGTAGTCAGAGTGGGATTGTCCTTCAGAAGATGCCAATGTTTTTGCAGGGTTTTGCGAATATATTGTTGTCCACTATTATATTCAGTGTTAAAGCGAATTATTTGTTTGCTTTCTCTCATTTGGTTATTAAGTAATAGGCTCTGTCTGTCTGATGTTTTAAATTTGGTTAAGGCTTTGGTCAGGGGTTGTTCCTTATAAACCCTTTGTTTTAAGCGTATATTGGCTGAATGTGTTTCATAATCTTCCATAGAACTACAATTCATATGTGCTCGTCTATACTCTCCTCCTGGGATGTTTGTGATAGTATGGGCAGGATGACTGCTTGTCGCATGAAGAATGGAGTTTGCAGAGCTGGGCTTTCTATGGATTTTGGTGTGTAATTGATTATCTGCAATGTAAATCGATAGATCCAAGAATTCTATTTCAGTTTTCGAAATATTGTAAGTAATTTCAATTCCCCACTGGTTTGGTGACATAGACTTAATGAATGATCTGAGTTTGTTCTCTGTTCCTTGCCAAATCATTAAAATGTCGTCTATGTAGCGACCCCACATTATTATGTTGTCTGTGACGTCTTCCGATCTTTCTTGCCAGAGCCAGTGTTGTTCCACCGCTCCCATCAGGAGGCAGGCGTATGGAGGTGCAAATTTTGCCCCCATGGCGGTCCCTCGAAGTTGTAGATAGTATTTGCCATTGAAAAGGAAATAATTGTTAAATAGACAGAATTCCAGGAAATTAAGGACCATTCTATTGCTTAGCCGTTAAGTGGACTGATCGGGTTTGCAAATATTTTCTGGTGGCAGCTATACCGTCTGTGTGTTTTATTGAGGTATATAAGCTGGTGATGTCAATTGCAGTTAAGAAAAAGTCTTCTTGCCATGTTATGTTCTCAAGTTTTTGTAGTACATCTTTCGTGTCCCTAATAAAAGACGGAAGGGATCTCATTAAAGGTTGCAATTCTGTGTCAATAAATGCTCCCAAATTTGAGCTGACAGAATCAATACCGGCAATGATGGGTCTACCCTTAGGTATTCTGCCTGGCTTGTGCACCTTGGCCAATAGGTACATTGTTGGTACAATTGGATTTTTTATATACAAGAGGTTTTTTTCTTCAATACTTAGTAGGCCCTTTTCTTGCCATAGGTCGAGTAACACAGATAGTTTTTCTTGGATCTGCTGGGTGGGATTGCTTTCTAGAATTTGATAGCATGTGCTATCTTCCAAAAGGTAGTCCGAGGTGTTTAGGATGACAATGTTTCCCCCCTTGTCAGCTTCCTTGATTATCAATTCCTCATTTTGTCGCAGTTCAGTCAATGCTAGTCTCTCTTTGGCAGTGATGTTTTTTGGAATGTATTTTTGCTTAGCTTTATATTTGTCAAATTCCTTATTTAGATCTTCAGTCACTTTGGCGAAAAACATATCAATCGAGTTGCCAGACGGTAGTGACGGTGTAAACCTCGATTTTTTCTTCAATGTATTGGGGTTAGAGTGAAAGATATCAATGCCCAGCTCTTTTGCAGTTGTAAGCGATTCCAAATCATCTGGTGCATCATCTGTAGACACATGTAATAAAAGGTTGCTGTTTTCCAGGTCTTGTGCAGACAGATCACTGCTTTTATTATTACAATTTGTAGTAGTATGCCTTCTAGGATTATCAGTGAAAAAAGAGTGTAATTTTAATTTTCTTGTAAATTTGAAAAGGTCAATTTTAGTTTTGACCAAATCCCATTGGGCAGTTGGACAAAAAGATAGTCCTTTGTTAAGAATTTGGTTGTGTGTTTCCGTCAACATAGTTGTAGATAGATTGAGTACCAAATTATTGGTTATGTTTTCATCAGATGTTGTTCCCTTTTCCTTGCTCTGGTTTAGACACCTGGCGTACTTGGTTTTGGCGTTCCCAGGTTTGGAGGTCGTGGTCGATTGTCTTGTATATTCCCAAGACGATGTCGTTGAACCTCCTCCCAAAATTTACCTGCGGTCGCATATTTGTAGATATAGTTAGATTCTCTACTGAGCCAGCCTCAGATGATGAGGGAGTTTGGTTAAGGTCACTAGCACTATTGCTCGGTGTTGAAGTGTTGATATTGTCATATTTTTGTGCAAACGTGTACACCCTCCCTTGTTGAGTTGGGGTCAACTGCTATCTCGCCACATCTTAAAATAACTCATTTATCTTTCCTTACAGCCTTGAGAAAGCCCTGGCGCAACTCGCCAATAGGGGGCGAAACACGTGTCGGCTGTCCATGTCTCATTATAAAATAATAAAGATGTCACACTGCTACCTGAAGTAGTTCTGTCCTTTGTATGACGATTTGAAAGAACGGATATTAATCCAAACAAATACAACTTTGATCTTTCATGGAGAACACACTCTCTACTTTTCAAACTTGTTCTCCTTTATGAAGCTCAAGAGGTCCAGAGCTTCGAGTGTGTCTCCATCTACTTACAAAAACAGCTTATCAAAGCGTTGTTTAACCTTGTAATCCTTGGACCTTCCTTGTCTTGCTGGTAACTTGAATGTATGTATTCTCAAGGTCTAAACAACCAATTCTTCGTCAATCAATAAATCAGTACTAAAGAAGTGTACCATTGGTGTACGAGGAAACCAAATACACAATGTCATCCTACAACACTAGACGCGACAGACGTAATAATAGATTGGAAGAAGCATTTGACCCCACAGGTGCAACCATAAGTCGAACACCAAGTACTACCAATCTAATGTCGGCAAAAAGTACTTTCCAAGCCTTGGAAAAAGTTGCGAAAAAGGAGACCTCAAAATGGTGGGAAGGAGCATCCCTCAAAAAATACTTGGAACATAACTTAATTCCTCGTGGATTACGCATCTTGATCTTTCCCCCTATAGAAACTACATCCCCGGAAAAATTACAATTATGGGAAGAAAATCTTCGTACAGCATCTAACAATATGCTCCGACAACTAATAGATATAGCACAGGAAGAATATGAAAGTAATAAAAAAGAAGTTGACACCTTATCAAAAAGAATTGAGGATTCAAATTGGGGTGAGATCACTACAAAAAACTATGAGATTCTAAACAAATTTCTGGATGAATTTGAGGAGGATATAATCCAAAGAAAAAATCGCAAATTCAGACGTGACCTCCATGATTATCAACAAGGGAGGGTGTACACGTTTGCACAAAAATATGACAATATCAACACTTCAACACCGAGCAATAGTGCTAGTGACCTTAACCAAACTCCCTCATCATCTGAGGCTGGCTCAGTAGAGAATCTAACTATATCTACAAATATGCGACCGCAGGTAAATTTTCGGGAGGAGGTTCAGCGACATCGTCTTGGGAATATACAAGACAATCGACCACGACCTCCAAACCTGGGAACGCCAAAACCAAGTACGCCAGGTGTCCAAACCAGAGCAAGGAAAAGGGAACAACATCTGATGAAAACATAACCAATAATTTGGTACTCAATCTATCTACAACTATGTTGACGGAAACACACAACCAAATTCTTAACAAAGGACTATCTTTTTGTCCAACTGCCCAATGGGATTTGGTCAAAACTAAAATTGACCTGTTCGAATTTACAAGAAAATTAAAATTACACTCTTTTTTCACTGATAATCCTAGAAGGCATACTACTACAAATTGTAAAAATCAAACCAGTGATCTGTCTGCACAAGACCTGGAAAACAGCAACCTTTTATTACATTTGTCTACAGATGATGCACCAGATGATTTGGAATCGCTTACAACAACTGCAGAAGAACTGGGCATTGATATCTTTCACTCTAACCCCAATACATTGAAGAAGAAATTGAGGTTTACACCGTCACTACCGTCTGGCAACTCGATTGATATGTTTTTCGCCAAAGTGACTGAAGATCTAAATAAGGAATTTGACAAATATAAAGCTAAGCAAAAATACATTCCAAAAAACATCACTGCCAAAGAGAGACTAGCATTGACTGAACTGCGACAAAATGAGGAATTGATAATCAAGGAAGCTGACAAGGGGGAAACGTTGTCATCCTAAACACCTCGGACTACCTTTTGGAAGCACAACGACAATTGGAAGATAGCACATGCTATCAAATTCTAGAAAGCAATCCCACCCAGCAGATCCAAGAAAAACTATCTCTGTTTTGCTCGACCTATGGCAAGAAAAGGGCCTACTAAGTATTGAAGAAAAAAACCTCTTGTATATAAAAAATCCAATTGTACCAACAATGTACCTATTGCCCAAGGTGCACAAGCCAGGCAGAATACCTAAGGGTAGACCCATCATTGCCGGTATTGATTCTGTCTGCTCAAATTTGGGAGCATTTATTGACGCAGAATTGCAACCTTTAATGAGATCCCTTCCATCTTTTATTAGGGACACGAAAGATGTACTACAAAAACTTGAGAACATAACATGGCAAGAAGACTTTTTCTTAACTGCGATTGACATCACCAGCTTATATACCTCAATAAAACACACAGACGGTATAGCTGCCACCAGAAAATATTTGCAAACCCGATCAGTCCACCTAATGGCACGCAATAGAATGGTCCTTGATTTCCTGGAATTCTGTCTATTTAACAATTATTTCCTTTTCAATGGCAAATACTATCTACAACTTCGAGGGACCGCCATGGGGGCAAAATTTGCACCTCCATACGCCTGCCTCCTGATGGGAGCGGTGGAACAACACTGGCTCTGGCAAGAAAGATCGGAAGACGTCACAGACAACATAATAATGTGGGGTCGCTACATAGACGACATTTTAATGATTTGGCAAGGAACAGAGAACAAACTCAGATCATTCATTAAGTCTATGTCACCAAACCAGTGGGGAATTGAAATTACTTACAATATTTCGAAAACTGAAATAGAATTCTTGGATCTATCGATTTACATTGCAGATAATCAATTACACACCAAAATCCATAGAAAGCCCAGCTCTGCAAACTCCATTCTTCATGCGACAAGCAGTCATCCTGCCCATACTATCACAAACATCCCAGGAGGAGAGTATAGACGAGCACGTATGAATTGTAGTTCTATGGAAGATTATGAAACACATTCAGCCAATATAACCCAACGCTTAAAACAAAGGGGTTATAAGGAACAACCCCTGACCAAAGCCTTAACCAAATTTAAAACATCAGACAGACAGAGCCTATTACATAATAACCAAATGAGAGAAAGCAAACAAATAATTCGCTTTAACACTGAATATAATAGTGGACAACAATATATTCGCAAAACCCTGCAAAAACATTGGCATCTTCTGAAGGACAATCCCACTCTGACTACTGCATTACAAGACAAACCTCAGCTGGGATTCTCACGGAGCAAAAATCTAAGAGATATTCTCTGTCCATCCTTTCTGGATAGAAAACCAAAACCTAGACTTTTTCCACCTCAAATAACCGGCTTCTACACTTGCACCAACTGTTCAATCTGCAAAAATGGCAAATCAAGAACAAAGGAGGTTTCAATTAATGGTCACAATTACAAGATCAAAGACATTATTAACTGTGAAAGCACCTATGTGATCTACCTGATAACATGTCCATGTGGACAACACTACATCGGAAGTTCAAAGAGACCCTTAAAAGTACGGATACAAGAACATTACCGGAACATACATGGAACAGACACTAGACAATCCCTAGTTGAACACTTTCTACAATACCATGGCAATCGTTTGACCTTCACGTTTGTGGGTATAAAAAGACTGAAAATACCAAAACGAGGGGGTGATTTGGACTTACTCCTACGCAGAGAAGAGAGCTCACTAATTATAGGAATGGAAACAGTAACAAAGGTACTGAACCATGAATATGAATGGCATCACTGGCTTTAAAATCCTTATATCCTTATTAGTAGCTGATGTATGGTGTCAATGGACATAGTCATATATTATTAACAATCATGTGACAGGAACAGTAACATCTTGTCTCTAAAAAATGTACTCCTTTTATACCCCTCTACTTTTGTAGCACAACTATAGTAATGTTCAGTTCACTTTGTGTCTCCTGTAGGACTAAGCTGCTCATGAATGAATATCTGCCTTGTGCTGCATAAACAACAAATATGTGATACTGTGTGAATAATTGTGAATAATGTTTAAAAATAAGGCAGGCTAATTAGAATCTAGACTAGGATGTTACATTATGCATATTCGGTGTCACATGCAAACTGTTCAAACTCACGTTCTAGTTCTCCGTGGTTATGAATCCCTGATGTTTGAATTTGTTTCTTACAAAAGCCATGGCTATATCTTTGCTCCATAGGACAGGCAGAATATAAAATTTCAACGTGCATTATGTACTTTGCAAAATGATCTGATGTCCAACATAGAGAATGCTGACTAGACCCTGTGCACTTTCTGTGAAGTCTCCTCTATGGAGTTCGATACTCGTATACTCAAGGCATCAATACCACTTACAAATGGCGGCCTCATTGTATCATGTTGACCGAGATATAACACGTTAAAACATACTACTAAGTTCCTATTCACAAGCCCTATTTGAATATGTTATCTAAAAAACCGGTGCAGTAACGCCGTAAAAGAAGGAAATCTGACTATGTAAACATGATCTCCCTGTTTCACTTCCGGTTTTTTTACTTTAACTTCCGGGTGGTTTTTGGACGACGGGAATTTGGGATTCAACCCACACACCAACCCACAGACCGAGAGCTACGAGCAGGGACCGAACTGTACTCGTCAGCTTTGAAGTGAGTAAAATACCTATTGGGGGATCGTTATGTTTGGCGAAATGGCAACCAGTCGCGTTTTGTTCAACTTGCCTTGTATGCTAATGTGACTCGGCTAGGACCTTAGCTTTCCTTAATTAACAAACTTCCCTTTGGCATACATCCGCTTAAAGTAATGTGGGTGCCCCGTGACTCTGTAATTACTGCTACCATTGAAAGACGGGCGCGAATTTGGAAATATATGCGTTCCGCCATCAGCCTCGAGTATCCTAAGTGATCTTGCAAGGACTTTTGCTCTTCCCAACCCAAATATCGCTTTGGCACACAATCGCCTGTAACAATGTGGGTGCCTCGTGAGTCTCTAAACGTTGGCACAACAAGACGGGGACGCACTTAAAAATAGACATGCACCGCAAATAAGTTTACGAATCCACTACCTATTCCCTGACAGACTTTATTCAATTAGTTTTTAAAATAAGAAGCCCCATACAACTCTATTGGCTTTTGTTATTATGTTTTTAAACGACTAGTGTAAACTTGACACATGCTATCTTATGCAAGCTATTTTGCAGTATTTGTAAACCTTATAAATTACGGTTTAGCCTGTACCCTATATATCTTTTCACCATATGCATGCTTTTCAAAGATATTCAATGTGATAAAATGCATGCATTACTTGTACTGTTATGGTATAATATCAGGCCACAAACAATTTGTATATATATTTCTTATCAGAACTAACAGAAGAATTTTGCTCCTCGAGTATTGAAACTCCTGTCTCTTTGATTTTGTCAATTTGGAATCAGTAATAATATATGCTGTATATGTGGAAATAGGTATGACCGTTATATATTGTTTATTATGCTCTTACTCCTTTTTCTTGTCTCACTATATTACTTCGGTTTGGGTTTTTTTTTGCACACTCTCTGTGCCGCTAGAGAACATTAACTGCTCGGTCGATCTGAGGCACTTGTGAAAGCGCACCTTTCTGGACTGTCCTGAAATCACTCCTTTTCAGGTTCTATTTTTACCCTTTGCACTATTTTTTGTTTTGGACCTTTTTATATAGTATATGTGATTCTATAATTACGTTGCTTGTGGTATGATACAGACTGAGTGTGCCTGCCTTCTGCTGCGTTGCGATGTGAAGTACGTCTACACAGAGCGCGTAGCGGGCAGGGGGCGTGAGTGGTCTCAGGCCATGATGCACTTTTTCTCCCATGGGCCTTTACTTTTAACTACTACACTACAGTTTTCCCACTTGCCACTAGGTGGAAGCAGAGGAATTCTAGGAGTTAGTAGGCAAAGACTAGCTGGTAGAGTAGTGATATTAGAGTTAGTTATATACTTTTCCTAATTTTGCTAATGTAACATCTTAATTTGAAATAATGTTTCAACATGTTTAAAAAATCTGTGTTCGACCGCTATTGAAATTCACTTGGGAGGTACATTTTTGAAAGGGTTGTCAACATGCAAAATGGAGAGATTTAATGAACTCATATCTAAAAAAAAAAAATATGCAAGAGTAAATTGTAGTGTGGTCTTTTTGACTTACCAGGAGTGACTAGTCCTTTTAGATGCGTAATATTAATTATATTAAAATAAAGTGTACAACAGAATGCTGTCAAGAATTCCTTTCTACAGTTCTGTAACACTTGACTTCAGGGGCTGTTGTGGAATGCCTTAAAGTTTGTTTCATGTTCACCTATTGTATGTCTAGTTCATTTCTTTTTTTCATTTGTGTGTTAACCATATTACTTTTAATTTCTTTTAATACATTTTTTTGTTTCCCATTTTGTTTGCTTTCTTTACGCTCCTCATCACTAGGTCCCAGCACGCGGTGGAGACCCCCAGTCGATTAGCAGATGAACACGCATTGATAGCCGACTATGTGGCGCGGCTGCAGAATGGTACACGGTTAGTTCTAGGATAGCTTTCCCCAGTAAACCAGTTTTAACTGCAGAAAATGTTCACAAAAGGAACATTTTTGGAATGGTTGCTGAACTACAAAATTACTAGGAACATTTTTATTTCCTTACTAAAACTGTTTTTGAAACATGTGCCAAAAAATCTCTTTTCTAAAATATATTTTTAGAAGGAGGGTCCTGGAACATTTTCAAAAATAACATTTTTGTTTCTTTTGCTTCATCCCTGCATGCACGCTTAAGAAATAAATTAGTTTAGTAAAACGTCTTAAATTTGTTTAAAAAACTTTGAGCAGATGAAAAAAATAAAATGAACATTTTGGGAGTATTTTAGTTTATGTAGCTGCCAGTGAAACGTCTAACCTCTGTGGCTGGGCGATGTGTCAGTCCACAACCACCCAAGGTTTTGAAGCAGTTTGCCTATATCTGATTTATTCACTTCGGAGCACTATTTGGGCTTCTGCTAATATGAAGTACGTTACATGACTTTAACTATCGTCCATTGGATGTAGCCCTAAATCTTAATGTCACATTAAGTGAGTGAGACATTACTTTGAAAGATCTCCAACATTAAATTAAAGATTAAAAACCTGAGAAAAACAGAAACCCTTAATTCAGATCTGGAACATGGTAATTCTCCAAGTCACCCCAGCTTTCACCAACAATCATGTAGAGCTTAGTCACCCCTTGTAAGAAGGAGCTTTTTTACTGCTTATACAAATAAGCAATCAGCTGACGTTTGTTCAGAATTCTCAAGTAGTGCTTTTAAAAAGCCTTTCATTTTATTTGTTAGAACCAAAGAGCAACAGGTGGAAGGAGCAGCGACTAAAGCGAAAGAACTAATACAATAGATTAATTTTAGTAAATGGTAAATATCTTAATTCTGATAACGATGGGGAAGGAATGGTGTTAATGATTTTCAAGCTCATTTTGGTGGCAGGCGTAGATCTCAGTCTTAGTCTAATCTGTTTCTTAAGAAAATAATTTGTTGTGATATAGCTCTACATACAACACTTCTGCTGTTTGTAGGCGCTGTAAACCACAAGTGTTGCAGTTACCTATAGATATTTCTTAATACGAAAGTTGGACGCTGTGGATGAATTGGTTAAAGGAAAATCTGAAAAAAAGTTAGTATAGGGAGTTTTCCTGGCGTCCGCTAATGTCCAATACCAGGTCAAGAGCTCTTTAGTTATGTAGACAATCAAAACATTTTTCCCAGAAACAGAGCAGTATGACAAGAGAAAGAATAGCTCTGTGTAGAACACTAAGTATATGGAGATTAAAATTAAGCCAAAGACTTTATTTACATGGCTATCATTGTCAAAAAGAATGACTAACCTTTAAAAACATGTCCATAACAAATCAGACATACAGATATAAAATACACCTTATTACAACAGTGTAGGACAAGTGGGTCTCTAATAATGTGTCTCTTTCATTATAAGAGATACCTTTTCTGTATCTATTTGAACTTTCGTGTGATGAGGTTGCCCGAATGCCTTATGGTAGAGAGTTCCAGTGAAGAAGGGATAGAAAGTAAAGTGGCCGGTACTTTGATGGTCACAGGGTGGCTTGGATGTATGTAGGGGTTTGTAGTTAGAAAGAATTTAGATTCCAGGTTGCAATGTAAACTGGGTGTGATGTCAGAGAGGTAGTAAAGGGCACACAAGTGTGAGAGACAGTATGACCCTGTTTTTGCCAACGAACTGTCTTTTAGACAATATGATGCAGAAGTACGTCATAGAAAATTTGTAGCGTTCTAGTGGCAAAATTGCGGATATTGCTAATGGAACTGATAAATATTGGGGAATGTTCACTAGCCGACTTTTTATTTGTCCAGTCCAATACACAAAAATGAGTTTGTGTTGGCTATATTGAAAGTGAAGCTTGTACGTGTGTGTGTGTGTGGGCTTTGTTCGTGTTAAATAGTTGGGATTGTGCTACGTTGGGTGTAAAGGATTTCATTTTCTTGGAGGGACTGAGGAGAATCCCACTATTTGATGGAGTAGAATAAACCTTAGAGTGTGGTCTGAGTGTGTAGAGGCAGAGGTAGGAGTAATGAGGATGGAAAGTGCAAAGTCCTACTTCTAAAGAAGCTTAATGTAAGGAAGCATCAAGTCACCCAGTGACTGATAGCAGTGAAACAGCTTGATAGACAAGAATGATGAATGGGTGAAAAGTGATAAATGAGGGAAAGAGTTGGATGTCATCAGTATAACACGCGTAAGCACATCCAGATGAACATATGATGATCCACATTGAGGCGGTGCAGAGTTAGAAAAGGCGAATGCCAATGACCAAGCTCAGAGTAATGTTCACTGTGAGTGAATTGTTGATAAGTTTGAATCCCAAGTGCCTGAGCGAGAGCATTCTGAGAGGTGGAGATGAGCCACTAGTGAGTTGAGAGGATAGTAAAGAAGAGCGATTTCATGTTTTGAAGGCAAATTAGATGTTTAAGAAGTATAAGAATGGAAGAAAGCTGATTGCAGGATTCAGTGCTGATGAAGTTTGATACATGCAAAACTGCAGTGTCATTTGAGTTAAGGGCATGGAAACCTGACCACAGGCAGAGGAGTGGGTTGTTGGAGCACAGGTGATGTGTGAGACAGTTGAGCAACCATTAGTTCAGGTGTTTCGGTAAACATAGTTGGACGAAGAGGAAAGATCAGTACTGTGTTTCTTTGGAATAGGTAAAACTACTTCCAGTTTGAAGCATTGTGAGTAGGCTGTGAGTGAGTGGTTGAACTAAGAAATCCGACATATGAGAGCATGGGAGTGCGAGCAAGAGGTTTGTTGTTGGTGGCCTTCATGGATTAGACCCAAGTGCTCTTTAGTCAACTAGTTTATCTTAGTCCTTCAAGCCTGAATTGTGGTATGCTGATTTTAATCTGTGGATATCATTGTAATCCCTGTTCTGAATCCATTGAGGATATCTGTATTCTATAATATAGTCTATAAGCATGTGTAAACCTCGTGCCGGACACTGATAGGAAGAAGATGGAGGACATGTTCATCAGCTGAATGTGATCATTTCAATAACCTCATTTAAAACAAATGCGGAGGCTCTTTATTCGGGGTTTGTAGCTCAATGAGGAATCAAATGAAATTCGAACAAGATGGTGTAAAGTCTAATCAGTTTTTGTGGTTTAGACACAGCTAGGTTTGGTCCACTTAAATTTTAATGTTGGATATGCATAGTTTGTCAGAGTTCAGGTTCTGCTTTTCAGCCATCTTGAAGCTAATTTGGATATGTGTGAGTTGTCTGTGAGCCTACACTGAGATGCATACCTTATTTTCAATGTTCTATAGTACACTTTTGCAGTTACCTTTTGTGGAAGTCTTTTTGTTGAGAATTGAGCCACACATTCTGTTGTCCTAAATCTCATCTAAATACATTCATGGAACGTTTACTCAGAACCCCTACAAACCGCACAGAGGGAGTGAAGGAGCCTATGTCGGTGCCTTACTATGCAGAGACCTAGGACCACTACCCTCAAGGGAATCACAGTCCGGAAACTCCCTGCACTGGGTTTTGTGCTGCATGAGGTCCAACAGGCCATAACCTTCCCTGGTGATCTGGAGCCTTTGGAAGCTGGTGTTATGGCAAGGGGGCACTGCAGGCACCTCCTGTTACTTTCTCCAGCTTCCCCAGGTAATTGCAGCGAGCATGGGGGAGTGGCTTCAGGAGAGCGCGAGAGACGACAGGCTGAGGCTGCTTTTTCCTCCCCGTCTGGCCCTGTGGTCCAAGGTATCATACCTATGCACAGGGGGCATGTCTGTCATTCCGGTTCAGGTTGCATACATCAGTGACTTACGATTCAATTGACAAAGGGTAAAACTTTACTGACTGACTCTTGGAAGGGCTACATTTCAGTGCATGTCCTTCGACCTGCAAGCACTGGAGGAAGCCGGTGATTATAGACTCCTGTGACACCGTTGATGGAGGCACCTATTCGGGGATCCTGCAGACTTAAAATTGCAGGTATTATTGTTAAATATGTCCATTATTGTGCAAGGACTGGCCAGTAACTAGAACTCTCCAGGTTGGTTGTCCCCAGTATCAATCCTCTGCAGGAAGTCCCTCTTTCCAGTCCATCTAACCTCCCTGTACTCCCCATTCAAGGACTTCAGAAAAAAGGTCAACTGTGGAGGCCAAGGGTTCTCCAAAGCGAACAGACCCCTTTGTCGTAAATCACCAATGTCCAGAAATACTCAAGGCCGAAGTCGGTCCTCCCCGGTGCAGCTACTGCCCACTGGAACTCTTTTATCTATGGAGTTCAAGTCCCAGCCCACTCTTCTTTCCTTCAGAAACATCTAAAAACTCGCCTGTGCCAATACTTTCTGAAATAACTGGAATCCTCCTGTTTTGCAGTGATCTTGCTCTGGATCCAGTCTTTAGACTATGCTTCGATTCAGGATATTTTGGAGAGGTTGGTACCCCTTTAGCCTCCATGGGCTTTGGTACCACACCTGTGCTTGGACAGTGTTGCTTGTGCACATCTATTTGGTCCACTGGACAGCGTGCCCGTCTCTCTTGTCTATGTTCATGAGTAGGTTGAGTCCCTCTCTTCTACAGAACATGCTTCCTGGAGCACACAGAGACCCTGAGGCTCCCGGTGCGATTGGACTTTGCCTTGGGATGATACCATGCACCTTGTCCACTCTGATCATCTTTGCCATTTCCACAACCACACGCATAGACGTGCACACGCATAGATGTGCACATGCATAGGCGTGCACACGCATAGACGTGCAAGTGCATGGCTTTCTTCTTTTGTAATTATACATCTTGATTGGAAGGTCTCAGGTGCTGTGCCTTGACCTAGATCCCTGAGCAACCCAGGAAAGCCCATGCCACTAGTAGTGTTACATGAATGAGGATGTTTATGCTCCGAGCGCCCCAAGCTTTCATAACATGCAATACTTTAAAGGAGATCTTAGAAAGGCTGGTGTTACAGAAACATCTTGCAAGCCCTATTTCTACCAGGCCACCCAGCCCTTTCCTCTGCCTGTACCAGTAGGCTTGTTTGATCCTGGTGACCAACCGTGACCTCCCTTTTTGGCCAGACATCTGACAATCCAGGCACTTCCTCCAACTTCGAAGCCCCTGGCTGAGCTTATATGGAATAGCGTGGCCCCAACAAGTCATCCTCTATCCAGCCCGAAAGGCCTCATCCATTGTTACCTGTTGTGCAGTTGCTAACACAAGCCCTATACGAACAGTAGAACATAAAACCCACCGATCAAGTGTCATAAGCTTCTACAATATCATTGTGCGGGTTTGGAGTCCGATTTAGTACTACTTCTTACATTGGTGTCACTTTGGCCACTGCATTAAGAGCGGTCCATAGCACTTATAATGCGCTTTAGGTGATGCATTCCAATAATTCTAAACATACCTCCTCACGTAAAGTATCTTGTTTACGTACTTCCCCCCCTCTATAATTCTTTAATCCGATAATTCTTTAATCAAGTCTGTTCCTTCGAGCATAACCTGGAAGGGGAAGATGGTTCAGGGCATGAGTTGGGAGAAAGTGGGGAGCATGGAACTGCCCCAGATATTCTGAATTCACCTGTCCATTGAACCTCTATAGCAAACACCTTCATGTCCCCTCCTTTATGAGACACTGACTGATGGAATTCAGGCCTGCTGTCTTTAGCCACCACTCACTGTGCTCATCAGACTGTACCTCACAGCTTCTCCTTTCCTCGGCTATCAGTCGTCGAGTCAGCCTGGATGACCATCATGGTCTACGGTGGTTCCACCCCTTCACCTTTACAACTCACCATCTACTCCGTCACCATATCGGTTATATTCTTCGTTGGATGGGTTCTTTTTAAGTAGAGACTCTTTTGTGATGTGATGGATTGTGCCCTGTGCCAGACCAGTTGTGGTTGTCTCCTCTCACTTCATGTTGATGCCCCACTCAGTTTCTTTGATTCTGAGGGGTAGACCGCCTTGTGGTTCGGGTGTGTTCCCGTCATGTGTAGCTCTCCTTTCCTAAAACCCTGTGTAGCATCATTTATTTTGCTTAGTTTGCTCTGAGAGCATGCAAGGAATTCTAAGACATGCCTTCTCCCCAACATTAGATGGGGGTTCTGAGGCACTATCCTCTCTCTCCCTTCCATGGCCATGTGTGCACCAAGAAGGCGCCTCCTTGTGTCTCAGGTCTGTTCTGCCATGAGGTGACCCGCAGTCCTGTGCTCGGAAATTTTACTGGTGCAGTAGGAAGGGCAAACTAGCATGTTTTCCCCAAACCATGGGTTTACTGTGCTGCTTGACTGCCTTAAGTGTCGGTCATCACACCGTGGGCCCCGCAAGCCAACTTGCCCCTCAAAGGGATGTCCACATTAGACTACCACAATCGGTCACCACCTCCTGCACCTTTATTTCCACATTAAATTCAATTTTCAATGTAAATATTTACTGAAAGGTAGTTGATACCATGGCAACATAAACAGATACTTAAAGCATATGCGGGTTGGCACTAAAAGCAGATAGCACGAGCAGCGTTATTCACAGTGGCAAAATGAGCAGAGTAAGATATTAGAATGCATTACAGAGTTTTTGTTTTGGTAGTAGGGTTGGATGTGAAGGTAAACAATGTCTAAGTATTTACATAATCTTGAAGTGAAGTTAAAAATGTCCCACTCATATCCACAACCATACAAATGCACCGCTAAATTCAGATTTTAACCAATACAAAATTGATGACCTGGGATAAATATTCAGTTCTAAACTCAAAAAGATTGACACCAAATGGAAGCTTGTTTAAATATTTTTTTTTATTCCGCCATGTGGAATTGAAGGAATCGCACTTGCACGAGCTTCCCTTCAGTCGGCGTTGATAGGGCTCCTGGTCTGGGTGCCTTGTTACCCTCTGCTAAGAGCCCAAGAGAAGCCGTCACTCGATGTTTCCCAGGGATTGGCTGCCAATCACAGTTGGACTGTCCTCCGCTGGTCATCCTCCAGATCCTATGTGCTCTTCATAGGTTGCTGCCGTCTCCTCTGCAGGGGGCCTGCCTGCCCACCAGGTTGGCGAGGCCATCATTGCTGGTGGAAGTTGGGGGGAGGATCACAGCACATGACCATCTGAAATCACTCACAGTCACAGGTTGAATTGCTCTCTGCCTACACTTATCCCTTTGAGCACCCTTGCTCAGATACTGCTGAAGTGAATGAAGCCTGCCCTGAAACAGCCTCCATAGAAATCTGTTTGACTTCCTTCAGGCATTTTTGCAATATATAATTCCTTTTACCGGGGAACTCTTTAGGGATTTCTATTTTTTTTGTTAAATGTCTAAAAGTTTTTTATGTGGGCCCTGTGCCCTCCGACTTCTAAAAAATACCCACTGGATCAGCAGCACTCTCCCCCTCTCCGGATGACCAAAGAACCGGTTGATATCTCGATAGCACCACAGAGTCTATATTTTGCTGAAAATATCATGGCAGACAAAGTGCCTGCCCTGAATCACTTTCAAGGTGTATTTTAAAAATCAACAGGAATTTGGAAAATATAGGACCTGATTTTCTCATGTTTGTCCTTGGCTTAAGACAGCTGTAAGCAAGAAAAGGTACAACTTCAAAACAGCGTTAAGCGGCGGAGGAGACAATCTTAAGATGGGCCTAAATGAGGGATAGAACCCCCTTATGCGAGTGGCTGTAGACCGCTGTAAGCCATAGCAAAACCCATTGTTAGTAGGCCCATCTTTCTTGCTAAATCAGACCCATAATCATAGGTCCAGAATTTTCCCTTGCAATAGTTTTCAAAAGACATTTATTTTAGACTTATTTAATACCGTTATCTCTAAACTTATATTTTATTACACATGTAGCTCTAAAGGAACACATAATTGTATCTATATAATTCTGATATTTCTTTCCTTTAAATCTCACTTTTTAGAACTTATTTTATCTTGAACCAAATTTGCAAGAAATTGTAGGAATTGTGTATTGTATTTGATGCTATTATTGTAAAATTCTAAGAAGAATATGTGATCATGTACAGTAAAACCATCTTTTGCAGTATAATTCACAGCACTAGCACTTGATCAATGATCTAACTTCCATTCCCTGGACGTTGTAGTTGGATGTCCTTCCTGTGGAAGCAGATGCTGGTCGTGATTACTGCATAGCATTTTAATAAGGAACTGTTGTGTTTAGGACAGAACTACAGATTTGCCCCTTCCACATTGAGCATCCTGCTGCCCGATAGTCCCCCAAACCTAGTTGATCATTTGCTGATCATCATATGCCTTCCCTTTTGTCTCCCCCTTGTCCTCTGTTAATCCCCGGCCTCCAGGTAAAGGAGGTCAGTGCCGCCCAAATGTATTCTAAAACCGGTGGTCCATGTGCATCTCTGTATAACTAATGTGTAATTTGTGTAATCTCCCACTTCCATTTCTTGGAAACGGAACCCTTTATATGTTTTAGCTGCATGCTGATTCTGCAAACACCCTCTTGGATACCTGACCTGCTCAGGTTGCATCTTTGCACACTGTAGAACGCTCCATTACCCTCCCGGCTAGGTCTGCTATAAAAGGAGCCCGGTAAAATAAAACATAGGCCATGGTATGATCCTGATCTTTTCTTCTTTATTCGGCAGTGTGTTGGACAGCCCCAGCAGGTTGGATGAAGAGCACCGGTTGATAGCAAGATACGCAGCTAGGCTGGCGGCAGAAGCTGGAACCTCTGTAAGATATTGTAAAATAGTTAAATATTCACCTTACCTTGTTTTTTATTTATTTTCTATTAGGTAATATTCAGAATGAATGTATGTCGGAGTAATCACACACTCCATTACTGATCATATCACTGTAACTATCCAGGAACTAGATATATGGACAAGTAAAAAGAAAACAAGTAACTCACCTTTCACAATATGTGCAATTGTTAAGCGTAGTTTGAATTTTTAATTAAAAAAAATTGTAATTGTGTTTTCATTTTACACTAACAGGGAAGGATATACTTGTTTTTATGGTATTTGTCATTTTCTATTTTATTGTCATGTTTACTTTTTCTTATATTCCTCTTCTGTCCATGAGTGAGTCTGCCGAAGGTCTTGGTCCACTTTGCCAGCATGTCCTTCCTTATCCGTATGATGGTTTTGTTGAGCTCTTTAGAAAGCTTGTTTTCTTTATTGTCCTCCAGGGTGTACAGTAGGCCACAGCAGAACCTCCTCAATAAAAGTTTGTACATCTGTCCAACATAGCCAGCAGGGCGCTCGACTGCAGACGGGCCAACCTGACTCATTATAGCCCATGTTCTTTTTTCTGTGGAACTGGTCCGTCTTAGTATGGACACCTGAGGGCTAAAACCTCTAGTGTAAACAGGAAGTGTCGTTTTTGATAGGCTTGTAATAGCGTTACTGAAAAGGGACTGGGCATGGATCTGTATTGACGGCCTGCCAAAATACCCACTACTTCTGCCTCAATGGAATTAATTGAGCTGGTCGTAAGCTACTACGATATTGGGTACTCACTGTTGCAAACCTGTACATCTGATAGAGACTTCTAGCTACAGATTCCATACCTTAGAATTCTACCCAGGTGTGGCAGGCAGAATGTGGGCCAGAAGGGGCATCAATATTCCAACTCCTATTTCTATGCTACAATGGCCAACAAACTGCTTAGGTTGCCTTTCATGGCACATGCCCAACCAGTAGGGTGAAGGGTTCAACATTTGGATGGGATCCATCATATCTGACAGATGAGTCTTACAGCATGTTCGAGACGGATATGCCCTGCCTTTTCTCTCCACCCACACCACTAGCCCTCCCACGCCAAAATGAATTTCGGAGGAGCATCTGTCAGCCCTGCTAGGAGGTTACTTGTTTCTCTCCAAGGATCCCATTGTGAGGGTACCAAACTCAGAAAAAAGCAGGAGTTGTTACTCTCGCTATCTACTCTTCCCCAAAAAAGGATGGGAGTCTCAAGCCTATTCTGGACCTCTGCCCTCAGAATGCCTTCTTACGGAAGGTCAAATTTAGAATGCTCATGTTGACTCAGTTCCTGTCTACTGTGAACTCGGTCAAATGGATTGTCCTTGGACTTGCACGATACATATTTTCATAGACCCATCCTGCAGTCCCACAAGCATTATCTGTGGTTCTAGTTTGTCGATGAGCATTTTCAGTTTGCCTTGCTACCCTTGATATCACAAGCACTCCTGGGAAGTTCACAAAAGTGGTGATGGTCGCTGCCCTTCTTCAGAGTTCAAGAGTTCCTGTATTCCTGTAATCAACTGGTTGCTGAAGGTGGGCTTACTGCTGTCAATTGTGGACCACCTCCAGACGATTGCAAAACTCTTGACATCTTTCAATCAATCAATCAATCAGCATTTTGGTATAGCGCGCAACTCACCCTGTAAGGTCTCAAGGCGCTGGGGGGAGGGGTCCGTTACTGCTCGAAAAGCCAGGTCTTGAGTTGCTTCCTGAAGGAGAGGTGGTCCTGGGTCAACCGTAGGTGGATGGGGAGGGAGTTCCAAGTCTTGGCCGCCAGGTAGGAGAAGGATCTTCCTCCAGCGGTGGCTCTGCGAATGCGTGGTACAGCGGCGAGGGCGAGGCTGGCCGATCGTAGCTGGTGGGTGGGTGTTTAGAAACTGAGGCGGCTGTTGAGGTACTTCGGGCCCATGTCGTGGAGAGCCTTGTGTGCGTGGGTGAGGTGTCTGAACGTGATCCTCTTGTTGACGGGGTTCACTATAAGTAAGCCAAAGTCCACCTGATACCTTTGCCAAGGTTTCAATTCATCGTGGCAATCCTGTTCACAGAGTTCAAGGGTTTTTCTCTGCAGCAGCGAGTCCAGGACATTTGGCCCATGTTTCCGATGTTTCTTGTTCAGTTCTGGATCGCTGTGAGAGTGGCTCTCAAGCTTCCTGGCTCCATGCATCCACCTCGTCAACTATGCCAGGTGGGCAGACGTGCTCTGCAATGAAACTTGAAGTTCCAGTGGGCTCAGTCTCAAGGCAGCCTTTCTGACATCTTGGAGGATGCAGCTCAAGACCTGCAGAGGTGGCTGATGGAACGCATTTGGTTGTGTCGGAGGTTCCTCTCCCTTCATTGCCCAGAGCTCATGGTGGTAACAAATGTGTAATTGCTATGCTGTAGAGGTCATCTGGCAGGGGGAGGTGGAGGTCAGAGGCTCTGGCCTCCAGTGGAGGGCTGGTTCCATTTGAGTCTGCTGAAGCTTCAGGCCATCTGTCTTACTGTGAAGGTCTTCCTGCAATCCATCAAGGGGAATCTGGTGCAGATTCTAAGAGACACCACCACCATGTGGTACTGCAAAAAACAGGATAGAGTAAGTCAACAGACGAGAAAGAAGGGCGGCACTGACTCTCGGCGCCCGACGAGACGGAGATTGGAGCTTACTATGGACTCCTCTTGAGTATCATTATCCACAGTTTTTCACAAACCTTTTGTCTGATGAATTCATGATATTCCTACTGTTTGGTTATCCGCTTATCCGCTCACACAGCGCGATCAAGGCGGTTTTGACCTTGCAAGATCTTAGACTTTTGTGTGCCTCTCATTAAGCGTGTTACTTGTTTATCTTTGACTGCACACCATCATTCTGAAACTTATAACTAGACGCAGCTGTCTGGTTTTTTGTTACGACTATTTTTGACGAAAATACTTATTGCAATGCGCTGTGGGCGAGAGATTATATCATAGTATATTTACCATTTGTTCTCGAGCCTTGAAAAAATCATGAGATGATGAAACAAGTGTTGGGTATGCATCATCTGGAGACTACAAAATCAATTGATCACATGTTATAATCTTTTGTATTTGTCAACCACATGTTTATATACATGTTAAAGTAAATTAAAAACTGTGTTTAAGAGGTCAATACTGTTTGGAAACTACATTTGTAAACTTTATATTTTCTGGAGCGTGCTTTGGTGTTTTGTATGACTTATATTTTACACACTGACCTTCTGTCTCTGTGTTTTTGCACCTTTGGTAGTATGGTGCATTAAACTATTACAGTACCTCCATTAAGACATAGCTTTTCTCTGAACTGACTACTTCTCCCACAAACTATTTTGTTGCTTCGAGAAAACGAGGTGCAATAATTGTGACCACTACTGCCCAACTTTCCATTGCACATCTCTGAAGGTGGTTGGAGTTCCACGCTTCTTGCGGATTGCAAATCACCTGACAAACTCCCTTAATGTCAGAGTAGATGAACTGAGCAAACATCACCTGGCAGATCACAAGTGGCGTCTGCATCCCCATGTGGTACAGGCCATCTTCCAGGAGTGGGAAGGACTTTTTCACCACTGTTGAGAAAATGCAATTAAAGCAATTTTGCTTGTTGGGATTTCCACAACACCAAGGTACTCCTGTACACACACCTTCCTGCCTCTACTACCTCATGCCCAGAGTTAAAAAAAAAAAAGATTAGGAACGACCAGACCCAAGCCATCCTGGTGGCCTGGAGTTGGGCTGGAGAGTGTTTCGCCCAGAACTCCTTGCATGAGCATCGGTTGTTCTATCAGGCTACTACTTCATCAGGACCTCCTGTCTCAGCAACAGAGCTGAATCTTCCACCCAAATCTAAGCAGTCTACACCTACATGTGTGGCAATTGAGCTGCGGCACTTGACTGCTTTTGGTTTGCCGCTTTAAGCGGTGGATAACCTCTTTGTCATCAGGGACCTCTCCACAATATCCATTTATACCAGCCACTGGGACAAATGTGTAACTTGCTGCAGTATTCATAACACTGCCCCCTTGCAGACAAAAATATTGGACATCTTTTTGTTTGTTTTGTCTTTAGTTCAGCAATACCTAGCAGTGGGCACTATAAAAACATATTTGTTGTCTCTTTCGCCCTTTCTACCATTGCTGGACCAACAACGCTTGTTTAATCACCTGTTGAAATGAGGTTAAAGGTTTGACACATATTTTCTCCCACGTCATTTGTAATGCAACAATGAGACCATAACTTGGTGTTTGACATTCCTCATTTGTACGCCCTTCAAGCCATTGCATAGCTGGCCACTCCTGAACCTGAAGGCCATCTTCCTCATTCTGATTACGTCTGTTTGTTCTTTGAATGACCTGCAGGCACTTTCAGTACAACTGACTCACACCACCATTTTCCTGGGCAAATTGGTGCTGCGGGCTCAAGCAGACTTCATGCCAAAAGTCTTGACTCCCATCCACGTTGGGCAATCGATCACTCCCAGCATTCCCCGTCACCACTCAAAAGAAAAGTAGAGAATCCATCTGTTCGACTCCAAAAGAGCTATAGGCTTTTACATTGACCGTACCAAGGGACAACAAGGCGAAAATCATCTTCTTTTGTGGTGTTCTCTGTAGCAAAGGAAAGTTGGGCTGTGCAGAAGAGGATCTTATTGATACACGACGCACTGGCCAAGAAACCACCCATTGAAGGTCTGAGGACACATTCTTCCTGGGATAAGGCTCTTTTCACTTCCCTGGGACATGGAGTGTCGTTTCTTGAGATCTGAAAGTCTGCAACATGGGTGCCAGTGCATACATTTTTGATTCACTCCTGCCTTGACAGCTAGGTTCAGCGGAAAAGACATTTCGCCCAATCAGTCTTGCAAGACGTTTTGGTCTAAGCCCAGTTGACAGACCCTTTACTTCGAGCAGGTACTGCTTTGGTATCCATTCCAACGTGAGGAATCTTTGGTGAGATGTATCCATCCGAAGAATAAGTTATTTGTCTTTGGATTGATCTTTCGGGTGGAAACTCTTATCTAACCACCGATTTCTCACTGCCTTCCCACCTCCCTATTCTGTGGAGTGACAACTTCTTTTAATATCTCAAAAAGTCCCAAGTTGGGACTGTTGCCTCTCGTCTGAGAGCGATGGAAGAGTACAGATAAGGTACGGACGTCAGCGTACAAGGGTGGTATTTATATGCAATTCCTCTCTGTGACTTTTGAGGTGGTGTACAGCCACCATGAACCTGCACGACACCACCTAATGGCACACAAGAGGACCACTATGAAAAATAATCTCCGGGTCTAGTGTGGCACCTGAGAAAAATCCGAAATATACTTGATGCAGTTTCCGCTGCTTGCTATAGATTGTCTCATTTCTCAGTGCCCCATTGCAGAATGACCCAATCTGAATAAAAACTTGAGCTGGATCACATTTGTTCCTCTTGGTATCTTCAACAGCTCCCAGTTTCCTCCACCTAGGCCGATGATCCACTGCAGAGACATGTGAAGAAGGCGCGCTCTACTCTGGTTCTTCTATTTAGCCAGGGGTGCGGCGCTGCAGGCGCCAAAAACACTTGAAAGAGTTTCAAGCGGCACCAGTCAGCTGGAGCACACAAGGTGGTCAACAAGTTCCTGGGCTCCGATAGGGATCGTCTTTCGCCACGCTGTTGTTGTGGCCCTCTGGGGTGACCCAACGCCTGCCGGACTGGTTTCGTAATGGGGAGAAATTAATAAGAGGCGCTTCTCAGCGGGTCCCCATTGTGGCCGAATCACCTACAGACTCCTCCAACCTGCCCTGCACTGTCCTCCATCCTGTCGTTCTCGAACCACCTGCAGTGAGCATGTTACCACAGGACCGAACTGTGCTGGTAATGGCGCACTGGCCATTGCCCCACTCCTGACTCTGTGTGATCTTGGCTATTCCTGTCTGATATTCTGGGAAGGAGAAATCTCCAAGGGGTATCCATCCAGGAATGGTCTTTTGAGACAGGCGTGTCCTACTGCACTTCCTGATCACCAGAGACTGTTCAAGTTGGTCTATAATGGGGCCTGAGCCCTGACCACAGTGCTTCTTGGGGACATAAATCCAGACATTTTCTGCAGATTAAGGTGCCCTTATGGGTCCCTCTAACTTGAGAAGGGTAAAAAGAGAGAACTTGACAGTAAATAATTTTTTAAGCAAGAGGCCTTTTTCATACCATGCTCCTCGACAACTAGTTGAAAGCAGAACACTGCGATGCAGACGCTCCTGAAGATTCAGCCTTCACGGATAGTAATACGACGTTTCCATGGTGCATTAACGATATCCATGCACACTTAGCTGAGGAAACCACAAACATTGAGGGAACTGAGACGTTGGCGCAACACAGGTTGGTGTGCCTCGCTGTCTCGGAGACAATAGTTGAGAAGAGTCTGGAGGCAGCAGCGCCGACAGTCATTGGGCTGGAGATTTGCGGGTCCCATATCAGAACGGCGGTGGTAGATCAGTCTGCTTTCAGACCACATGCTGCTGCTATAGGCATCGTGAAGATGGACCTTCTAGGCAACCATGGGGTGGTGCTCCTCCAAGTGCTGGGAGGTACCCCACACTCCTGCAGATTACTCTGGATTATTTCCTTGGTAAGATGAACGGTGCGAACAATTTGAGATCTGTTTGAGTTGCAGCCAGACATGGTCCCACCTTAGCAAACCGTGAGTACCGACCCTATGATAATTTGGTGGGATAACAAACCTGAAAGCTGTAATGAAGAACAGTGAAATTGATACTCCAATCGCAAGAATGGAGGTAAGTTCTGAGAGAACTGTGAAGGACGAGGAAACCTTGGATAGAGTTTTTTTCACCCTGCTTGCACCCCAGTACCTTGACAAAGAAGAGAACTGTTCACAGTGAAAAATTAACTGTTTACAAGGGGGCTGGTACTTTGGTGGGCTTTTCCGTGAAGCTGGAAGTGGAATACCCGGGGAACCAAACTCCATCTATAGAGGCTTTCCTCTATTCTAGCGCCTTGATGTCCCTTGGGATGAATGTTGCGCTCTACAGATACAAACATTACGTTTTCCACCTGCAGAGGGAGTGGCTATGAACTCTGAGTGACTGTTGCTTTATATGGTTTCAGCATAGTCCGCTGCGATGCCTTGATGGATGGAAAGCTTCAAGAGGCCCAAGGCCGGCTCGTCCAAAGATCCTCTCTGGAGATTTGTTTGGGATTTCTGTGGGGCTGGTTTGTAGGCCCCAGTTTGCTGTCACTAGTCTCTGTGAAATAAATGTTGTCACTAACTGCACCAGGTTTGTTTCATAGTTCAGTAATGCATCTTAAATGCATTTTCACAAATTGATGCAGTTACTGAAGAGTGATATTGCTGAGTTTTTCCTGCTTGTTGCAGTCCATTGTCAGGTTGGTTAATAAACGGATTCAACCTAAACGTTGATTTCACAAGTCTTCGTTGTAACGATACAGTGTAAATAGTCTCCAAGACATAAAAGCTACCCACCTTAATTAACAAGTCTAACAGGTAAGAGGTTTAGTTACTGGTTAAAGTCCTGCTGCAGTACCATTACAAACGTTAAACCTACATTTAATTTTAATATGAATGAATTGCCACTTTGAGAATTGTATGTTTTCTGGGTTTTTTCACTAGCCCCGCCCGCCCACTGACCTGAGTTTCAACTTTGACGTGAACAAACAGCAAAGGCAGCTGATAGCAGAGCTGGAAAATAAGAACAGGTACATTTCCAACCTACTGGTCAATGTTTTACAGCAAAATAACGATTTCCAGGTTAATGGCTTGTAGCAGATGGGATTTGTGGCCTGTTGATGTCTGTCACCACTCCCGCTGGTTAGGCAAGTTATCCATTTTCATCTGCCCCTTGGTCATGCTGAATGAGCCTTCCACCAGCCTCTCCGGTGCCATACACGAGCTCTCTAGTCCTTTGTAAAGGTCTCACCTGACAGCCCAGCTGCTCCTAGCAAGAGCTATTGTTACCATTTGCAGGGACTTAGTCTTGGCTCCACCCAGACAAACATTACTCTCACCTCGGGTGAATGCGTGGAGAACTTTCATTGCAGATTCATGGGGAACTATTTGACATCTCAAAAATACACTCCGGCATCATACATTCAATTATTTGTTTTTTATACACAAGGCAATCATTTTTTTCCTCCTTTCTTGTTTTTTCTCTGTAGCGGGCTTTTCTGAGTTTTACTTAAAATGTAATCCAGGCCTATTGCCTTTGCCAACGCTTGTGTTTTTTCCCTTGTGTATATTCATCGCCTCGTTCCTTAATTGTGTTTACCTTCCATGTATGTCGGGTACATCTAAAAATCATTAAGCACTCGACACTTCATTTTCCAATTGTTGATTTCAGTAAGAATGGAAAAGCGTAATATTCACTTGCTATAAAATGCCTTTCTCGGCCACAGTGACAATGTTTAGCTACAGAAAGTATAATGTATTCCTTCCCTGCTTCTTAATAGAAACCTGATATTAAAAGCTTTAATGTTTTCTTTTATAATTTTATATAAAATGCCTTCTAATAATAATTTGGCGCTTTCGTTTCGCTTCACCTTTCTGATATACATAGACCTATGCAAATCATTTTGCAGATTCATGCTTTATCACCGACAAGCATCAACCTGTTTTTTTTGCTAATAACCTTTTTCCTCTGAACAAATGGATGTGTCAAAGTTTACTGAAATTGAACCGTCAAAGGCCCTGATCACGAGTGGGCCTTACATTCCGATTCCTTTTTGCATAGGCATCAGATTATGACTTGTGTAATAATAACTTTTTTTTTGTTGAAAAAATGTAGTGCTGTCCATACATATAGTTAGCAATGCCTCCTTGTTTGGAGTGACAAATAACCTTTGATTGAAGATTTGTCTGGTATTATTTATTTATACCTTATGAATCATTTGTTTTTTAGTTAGAAAGGTAGTTTATACGAAAAGACATACCATGTACAAACAATTATTCAAACAATGACTATACAAAATTACAACACTATTACATAAAACACAAATCAAAAGATTTCATATGTACATTTGCACAATATCCATATTTTTTTCAATATCATCTGTGCATTACCACAATATCCATATTTTTGATACAATTCCAATCAAGGAATAAAGAAGACAATTAGGAAAAAATCAAGTGGAGAAAAGATGAATCAATAACATGCACAATATTAATCAAAATGAATAGACTAAATCAAAGTTTCAGTCATCCAACAGTGCTTGTCTCCATTTGGCCGACGCGTTTCGAACTCGTAATGTTAATTAACGTGTTCTCATCAGGGCTGTATGATTTTTCCTTACAAAAGTCGTCGCAGTTTATTGGGGTTTCAGTTGACTGGGTGCAGTTGTTTTTTGGAGTCCCTGTAATGGTTTCTTAATAGGATTGCATTGGGCATCCAAGGTAATTTCTTACGTAAGCTAAAAACAATACCAGTCGCAATTCACCAAAAGCGACGTCACGACTGCCCACATATTCCAGCAGCCGTTCACTTCGTGATCACAAGTAGAGATCACTCACTCATAGCACGCCGATTATTTTTCACCAGCCATTCACAAAAATGCCAGAACTAGGTCGACACCACTTCTTTGGCATTATTCGAGTAGCGATCAGCCACAGTCCTATCATAGCACTGTAGCAATGTAAATAAAATAGATGAATCCCTCTGTTCCAACCCAGGATTATCATCTACTATTGACTTGGTATGGCTATATATGTTAAATGTGACGTATATGTATTGTCTACCCTAGTATGTGACCCCGTCCTGTTTGTTTTTTGTTTCCCTGTTTTTACAGGTTTTTTCTTTGAACAAAAGAATAAGCACTTATTTTACACGAGTCCACAATTTGTGCACTCCAATCTGGACTAGGGCAGGACGCACCTTAGCGTGTGTGGACCACCCAGTTCAGTCACATGGTCCTGACGAAAACCAATGAATAATATGATGGTTGAAACATGTAGACCCTTTTAAATTTATAGTATTTACCACACTTCACATAGCACACTTAGCTATTTTTATCAAACACTAATTATACCACCGAAGCCTACCTAATTAGGCATAGGTGCAACACGTTTTTAATTAAGGGTTCAAGCACTCAAGAATAAATTACTTGCAGTGAGTAGTGTTGGCCCTTTTTTAAACCACTTGTTTGATCGCCTTGTACATATAAAAGAAAAAAACGAACCAGCTCCACTGTAATCAGGTGTCGCAGCACACCCTATAGGCATTCGGCCTATGGGGTGGGACCCCGATGATGAAGCATGTCACCAACTAGGTTGGTGAGTGAGGGGTCTTCTATAAGGATATGCATTATCCGAAAACAGGCTGAGGCACATGGTGCTGAACTGAGACATATAAGGATTCACAGAAGTCCCCTTTTGAGTAAATAAATCCATCAATAATCTGCGCTCTTTGGGAGAACCAGAGACATGCATGATTTTACGCAGTCGTTTCAGTTGAAACCAGCAGGTCCACCTCTTCTTTGATTTATTCCCACAAGGTCAGCCGAGCATCAAATTTGACTCCAAGGTGTATTTTTTTACCCATATTGCTGGAGTTGGCATTTTTCATCCGCATACATGAAACATGTTAAACCATAATCCTGTGTGATTGATGCGAGTGGGGATACATACACGTCTAAAAGTAGTGGTGACGGCAGAGCCCTTTGGGGTGCCGTAAACAGTAGGTAACCAACATCCCGATACTCGCCAATCAATCAATCATGCCATTTGTATAGCGCACTACTCACCCGGGAGGGTCTCAAGGCGCTTGGGGGGAGGGGTATGCTACTGCTCGAACAGCCAGGTCTTGAGTTGTTTCCTGAAGGCGAGATGGTCCTGGGTCAGCCGAAGGTGGATGGGGAGGGAGTTCCAAGTCTTGGCAGCCAGGTAAGAGAAGGATCTTCCTCCGGCGGTGGCTCTTCGGATGCGTGGTACGGCTGCGAGGGCGAGGCTGGTGGACCGTAGCTGGCGGGTGGGCGTGTAGAAGGTCAGGCGGTCGTTGAGGTACTTGGGGCCCAGGTCGTGGAGAGACTTGTGTGCGTGGGTGAGGAGCCGGAACGTGATCCTCTTGTCGATGGGGAGCCAGTGCAGGTTCCTCAGGTGGCTGGAGATGTGGCTGCGTCGGGGGACATCCAGGATGAGTCGGGCGGAGGCGTTCTGGATGCGCTGGAGTCTTTTCTGTAGCTTGGCTGTGGTTCCGGCGTAGAGGGCGTTTCCGTAGTCCAGTGGGCTGGTGACGAGTGCCTGGGTGACAGTCTTCCTGGTCTCGGTCGGGATCCAGCGGAAGATCTTGCGAAGCATACGCAGGGTGTTGAAGCACGATGAGGAGACGGCGTTGACTTGTCTGGTCATCGAGAGGGAGGAGTCCAGGATGAAGCCCAGGTTGCGTGCGTGGTCGGTTGGCTTGGGTGCGGTGCCCAGGGCTGGGGGCCACCAGGAGTCGTCCCAGGCGGAGGGCGAAGATCCCAGGATGAGGACTTCCGTCTTGTCCGAGTTCAGTTTCAGGCGGCTGTCCTTCATCCACCCGGCGACGTCTTTCATCCCTTCGTGTAGGCAGGTTCTGGCGGTGTCGGGGTCTCTGGTGAGGGAGAGGATCAGCTGGGTGTCGTCGGCGTAAGAGATGATGTTGAGGTTGTGCTGGCGTGCGATGGCTGCGAGAGGTTTCATGTAGATGTTGAAGAGGGTGGGGCTGAGTGAAGATCCTTGCGGGACGCCGCAGATGACTTCGGTGGCCTCGGAGCGAAACGGGGGGAGGCGGACTCTTTGTGTTCTTCCGGCGAGGAACGAGATGATCCACTCCAGTGCCTTCTCTTGGATACCGATGTTGCTGAGGCGCTGGACTAGGGTGCGGTGGCACACCGTGTCGAACGCAGCGGAGAGGTCCAGGAGGATGAGGGCCACTGTTTCCCCCTTGTCGAGCAGGGTCCGGATGTCGTCGGTGGCTGCGATGAGGGCGGTCTCGGTGCTGTGGTTGGCTCTGAAGCCGGACTGCGAGGGGTCGAGGGATCCGTTCGTCTCGAGGAAGGCGGTCAGCTGTCTGTTGACGATCTTCTCGATGACTTTAGCAGGAAAAGGGAGGAGCGAGATGGGGCGGAAGTTTTTGAGATCGGTGGGGTCCACTGTAGGTTTCTTCAGGAGGGCGCTGATCTCGGCGTGCTTCCAGCTCTCCGGGAAGGAGGCGGTGTTGAAGGAGGCGTTGATGATGTACCGGAGTTGGGGTGCGATGGTGGAGTCGGCCATGTTGAAGACGTGGTGTGGGCAGGGGTCGGTCGGTGATCCGGAGTGGATGGTGTTCATCGTGCGGGCTGTGTCTTCGGTGGTCACCGTGGTCCAGGTGCGAAGGGTGGCGGTGGGGGGCGTTGGTTCGACGGTTGGGTGCGTGGGTGGGGCGCCGAAGCTGTTGTGGATGTCGGCGATCTTGCGGTGGAAGAACGAGGCGAGGGAGTCGCAGAGGTCTTGTGACGGAGTGATGTCGTTGGTGCCGGTGCTGGGGTTGGAGAACTCCTTGACGATAGTGAAGAGCTCTTTGCTGTCGTGGGCGTTGTTGTCCAGTCGTTCCTTCAGGGATTTCTTCTTGGTGGTGCGGATGAGCTGTTGGTGCTTGCGGGTAGCGTGTTTGAGGGCGGTCATGTTGAAGGACTGGACTATTTAAGGCCCAGCGGTGCCAGGGAACAACACCTAAAACCTTCGTGGGATACCTGTTCTGGCGCACTAAAGACAGAGACACGGGAGACTTCCTTCGGCGTCAAAGATCAGCGTTTATTACTGCAGGGATGCAAAAGTCATGAGAAGTACAACAGAGTGTAGGTTCCAAGAGTCTGCTTCAAATTGCATTTGTGGGTCGCTCTCTTTTATACAAGATCTTGTCATTGCACAATATGTAAGCAAAAGGTTACAGCTCAGTTCCCACAGTAAAATTCAAAAGGATCGCTTTCATGTATTCAGAACCCCGGAACATAATTACATTAACATCACCAGTTCCAACTGTAAAAGCACATCTTCCCACCATTAGGTACATTCCACTTGAGTTGTAAATAAGCAAGAGAAAGAGACAAGAACAGCTGCAGGGAAGTCAGACAACAGGGAGGAGAGAGTGTGAGGATAATATTGGATGCGTAATCATAGCTTAAAAGGGCTTGGTCCCAGCACGTGCGAGGCTGAAACAATAGACCGGCACGGCAGAATCACCTTCGAGCGGAGGCAACTGCTTTAGCAGTGTCCTCCCCCTACTCATAAAAGACGCATGAAAAGGCATATGCTTCTTCCGTGAAGCTTGGGAACAAAAGGTCACGATGCGGACAGTTGCCTGTTCGCTGACTACGTGAGGGCAAGAAACAAAATGGATGCCGTATCTAAAATGGAACCCGAGGGTTCATTGGAAAAACCTGTAAATGAGACGAACTCTTCTGAGTAGCATGGCGATACCGCGTACACTTACTAAACTCGTCATTTACGGTTCATAGATACCACACTCGTCCATATTCGGCGATGCCCAAAACGTCGTAACGATTTTCACGGAACCTCAGACGCTCCTTTTGCCCTCATGTAGGCAAGAACTAGTCGAAGTCGGAGTCAATCTCGATTCTCATCAGATCATTCAGATGTTGTTGGAACATAATTCTATCCATCAATGCCTCTTTGGTAACAGATGGCCTTCTTATACACGTTGTAGCACAAAGGCCACATAAGGCAGGACCACACTGTACACAAAGACAACACGTGAACAGAAACGTCACAACAACCCCTATAACCATGAGAATCTTCCAACCCCAAGTCGACATTAGATTCCAAAACCATCCTAGAAGCGTCCAATCTCCCTCGTCCACGTGTATGGACTCCGAGATTTTGTGCAACTTGGAGATGGCTTGATAAACCGTTGGAGCGTTATCCGGTATGAATATGCAGCAGCTCGAATGGATGACTTTGCACACACCACCTCTATCTGCTAGAACAATGTCTAGAACCATACGTTTCTGTAACGTCATAAGCCTATCCGCTTGCAGCTCTGCTGTCAGATTACCAAGGGCGCTTGCAGTTATGTTAGCGGTTGACTCTACTACACGAGTTAACTGTCTCAGATTTCTGCTATTGACCATAGGGCCCCAAAACGGTAGAAAACCCTTGAAGAAGTCTCCTGCTTCTTGACCGGAAGTATCCTCTTTACTAATGACGCCTCTCACAACTCTGATTTTGTGATAGTCGGCAGCAACAGTGAAAGTCGGGGGCAAGAGATTTGCAATATAGCAGGTACCTGAGAAGTCATGAGGTAACCACGTATATGCTCGGTCATAACATACAAAATAGGTACCCTTGGCAGTCAGAAAGACAGGGGAAGAGAGCATCGGTAGAACGTAAGTATCCACACAAGCACTCTTCCCAAGCTGGGCTCTTGGATTTCGGCCACGACCTTGCAGACAAAAGTGGCCTAGGTGAGGTACAATCCAGATCGGAGATGAGCTTTTAAGCTGCCTATCACCCACTGATATACTATACTCAGCCTCACTAAGGTACTTATAGGCCTGCACTTCCTCCTCTGGGATGAGCGAAGCATCAAAAATGTCTCTATCTAGATCAGCCATCGCTATCGCCAGAGACTTATGGTACGGGCCAGGACCAAAGCTTGCTGAGCGTGGCTCTCGATGGGGGTAGGAATCTAGTGCACTACGGAACATGATTTGGAATGCCAGAGCTGACCCTTGGGGGCTGTACGGAAGAACCAAATATGGGATACCCCTGTCCATGGTACGTGGCATTAGCCCACACACCCAACAATTTGTAGTATTTACCACCAACTGATGCTGATGCAAAAGTTGCACAAAGGAATTGTTTCTAAATTCCGCACGTCTGACTTGCTCATGTTGGGGCAGTAGGTGAAAAGAATGTGGAGAAACAGTAGAGACGAAATTTAGATCGTGAGAAGGAGAGGTAGGTAAGGCAGAAGGCAGTAATGATTGAAAACCAAAATATACTCCACCCACCAGCAGCATAGAAACAGTTAGGAACAACATGAAAACCTGTAATAAAAAACATTTTGTTCGAAATGTGCTGTACAATTTAGATCTTTGCGCCGTCTTTTCCTCTAGCTTCGACAGCTTGGAGAACTCCATCCTCTAACAACCGTCCGCAACGTTCTTGACGCACTTCGTTCTGAGTAGCGATTATCAATTCCCAGGAGTTCCCAGAAATCGACAAAAGAAATTGACCTAATGTCAATAACTGCTAAACAGAAAGAAGTACCCGCGCGGCCCTACGGCCAACCCAGATGGCAGGTTTTAATCAGTTAAATAATCAATTTTATATACGTCTCCTAGCTGTTCTGGAAAAGAAATACATACATAATAAAATGTCCACAATGGTCAAGGCAAAATGTGAGGGGGTATTTTGAAATCAAAATAATAAAAAAATGTATTCATCTTTATTGCGTGTACGAAGAAAGTATCGGTTTCTTCCGGGTCGAGTCTGATCTTCAAACAGTGGATTGGATGGCGAAAGAGTGTTCGATTGTTCAGGCAATTGTTCAGTACTTGAATTCTCCAATGATGAAGGAAAGGAAATTGTTTGAGAGGAATCAACAGGGGTGTCAGATAAAACTGAAGTGTTCCCTATGGGCTGAGCTTCGCTAAATGGGACAAAGCGCTGGGGAACGTCAGTTTCAGACGAGGAAAAACCTTTACGTATCCATGTGTCTGCCGGCAGAGGAAGCGGAACCTTCTTGGTGTGGGTGGCATGCACCCAGTGTTTTCGTCCCTCCAGCCGAACCGCCGTCCTCGTGGCTAGTAGCACCTGGAAGGGTCCCACAAATCTCGGCTCAAGGTGACGTTTTCGTCCGAAATTACGGGTGAGGACCCAGTCCCCTGGTTGGAGCCGATGACCAGGACCCTCTGTTTGTGACGGCAGAGCCTCAAAGACCTGTTGATGAATCAAACTCAATTTAGCAGTCAGATCATATAGATAATCAATCAACATTGGATATTCAAGTCTGTTAAACTCTTTAGGCCTCGGAACCCCCCAAATGTTCGCAGGACGGCCGAACACAATCTGATATGGGCTAAGCCCTACTCAAGAGTGTACAGTAGCCCTGGTCGATAAGAGAGCTAGAGGCAAAGCGTCGGGCCATGATAAACCAGTCGTTGCCTGGATTTTAGCAAGCTTCAATTTCAGGGTGCCATTATATCCTTCCACCAAACCTGCTGACTGAGGATGAATAGCACTATGAAATTTCTGGGATATTCCTAAACCACGACACACACTCTTCCTCACACTTCCCACAAACTCACTTCCGTTGTCCGACCATACAATCCGAGGCATGCCGTACCTGGGGAAATACTCTTTGAGCAGAATTTTAGCTGTGGATAGAGCAGTATTATCCTTAAGAGGGTAAGCCTCAATCCATCTGGAGAATGCGCATACTACGACCAAAACATACTTCAAATTGTTGCATCTCTCCATATGGATGAAGTCCAATTGGATAACTTCGAAAGGACATGTAGGAGGGGCAAAATGACCAGGTGGAGTGGGGGTGCACTTACCGGGATTATGCATCAAACATACCATGCAATTCTTAACCACTCTTTCTGCACATTTAGTAATCCCATCATTCTTCCATACAGGAGACAATAACTTGCATATGCCCTTCGAGCTAATATGTGCTGTGCCATGGGCCATTGTAACAACAGCAAGCACATATGCATCCGGTAACATCCATCTCTGTTTCTCTGACAAGTCAACCCAACATCCATTCTCGTCTAACTTTCCCGTGCTTTCTTTCCACTTAGTCTTTTCCATTTCAGTGGCCTCATTCTGTATTTCCTTCACACTTTCAACTGTGTCCTCACACATGCTAGTCTCGGCTGGCCATCTTACCGAATTCGCAACGTACATTCCATTTGTCAGATCTCTAGCTGTCTCTTTAGCAGTTTCGTCTGCAAACGCATTACCATGACCAACATCATCTGTCACTTTTCGGTGCGCACTACATTTAATTATGACCACCTGCTTAGGCAATGTAAGTGCATCTAAAAGGTCATTCACAAGCTGTCCATGCTGAATCTTCGTACCATGCGACGTAAAAAATCCTCTTTCTTTCCACAATCGCCCAAAACTATGTGCCACACCAAAAGCATACTGACTGTCTGTAAACACATTCACCCGTTTTCCTCTAGACAACACACACGCTCTCGTCAAGGCAATCAACTCAGCTGCCTGAGCCGAGTTCTGACTCAATCTCGCACAATCGTACTCAACGTCACTACAGCATACGCAGTCGTCACATCACCATTCGGTAACTTAAAACAGGAACCATCAACATACAAAGTACCATCGGGATCTACCAATGGAGTGTCTTTTAGGTCAATACGACCCTTCGTTTCTTCTTCAGTTCTCAGATAACAGTCATGTGGTGCTACATCACTTGACTCCGTGTTGATCGGCAATAATGTTGCTGGATTCAACACATTACACCGTTTTATCCGTATGTGACTAGCCAGTAACGTCAGCTTATACCCAGACAACCTTGCGCTCGTCAAATGTTGAGTTTTCGTTCGGTTCAAAAGAGTGTCAACTGCATGCGGAACCATCACCGTAAGCATATTATCCATGACCAGACCTGCGGACTGTCGAATGGACGCCGCAGCTGCCGCTGTTGCTCTTAAACAACTCGGCAAAGCTCTAGCTACTGGGTCTAAGGTCGAAGAAAAATATGCGCATGGGCGCTGTTTGTCACCAAATTGTTGCGCCAGAACACTCAACGCACAACCATCCCTCTCGTGAACGTACAGTGTAAATGGCTTACTGTAATCAGGAGTACCTAACACAGGAGCCGAACACAACGCATCACGTAATTCAGAAAAACCTTTTTGACACTCTTCAGTCCATGGCAAAGGAGTCGGAACATCCTTGCAGGTGAGAGCTAACAATGGTTTCGCCAATAGTGAAAAATTTGGGATCCATTGTCTGCAGTATGACGTGATACCTAGAAAGGCACGTACATCTCTCTGAGTTTTTGGCACAGTCATTTGGGTAATCGCTGCAATTCTCTCTGGGGTCAACCTTCTCCCTTCTTTTGACAATAAGTGACCTAAGTAGGTTACTTCTTGGCAACAATATTGCAGCTTGGAAGGTGACACCTTGTGATGTAAGTCACATAAATGCCGCAACAACGATACTGTAGCAGTTCTACAAATATCTTCGGTATCAGCAGCTACCAACAGGTCGTCAACGTACTGAATCAAGGCTGCGCCTGCCGGTAATACAAATGAATCAAGTTGACTTTTAAGGGCTTGACTGTAGATCGACGGACTCTCACAATAGCCCTGTGGTGCATGTTTCAGTCTAAAACTGCGACCACCTAATGAGAATCCGAATAGGTCTCTGCTTTCCTCAGCAATCGGGATACTAAAGAAAGCATTCTTTAGGTCGATCACCGTGAACCAGGAGGCAGACGCTGGAATCAGGGTCAACAAAGTCGTGATATCAGGGACCACGGGGAACTGTGGAATCACGATTTTATTTACTTCTCTCAAATCGATTATGAAACGGTACACAGGAGGTTTAGATGGATCAGTTCGTTTTAAAATGGGTAACACAGGACTATTACACACATTTCCCCGAGTTTCTTCAACGACGTCCTTTTCGATCAGATCGTGTACAATCGTTAATAGCGCCCGTTCTCCCTCAATGGAGATACGATACTGAGGTATACGTGGCAATCGCACATTTGGTTTCAGCTTGATCATATAAGGTGGGATGTCCAAGAGACCCACGTCATTGGGACCTGTGGCCCATAGAGACGCAGGAAGGGAGCTCAATTCCGGCGGGAGTTTATCGATCGACAAGTACATAGGAGAGATTACTCTCCGACCTAATGTATGCTCCACTCCTTCAGGAGAGCAATACAATGTCGCATATAACCGTTTTAACAAATCCAAGCCCAGAAGATTCTCACCACAACCAGTAGATAAAATCAATGGAGCCTCCAGCTCACGAGGGCCAATTGTAAGGGGTAAAGGGCTAGAGACAGGATTGCTAACAGGGGCGCCAGAGAATCCAACGGAAACATTTGTTAAGCCGGACAAAGGTGCGCCAGGGAGTTTCGAATGCATGATGGAACTTTTCGTCGCACCAGTGTCTAACAGAAAAGGCTCAACTACGCCAGATGTAGCAACTGCGACGTAAGGCCCACTCTGATCAACCGGAACTGATACTACTCCCTCTCTCTGTCGGTGGCTGTCCTAGTAACGATCGTTTACAACGGTCTCATGTTCAACGTAATAGTCGTCAGCATAATACTGCGCTGATTTATCGGACCTTACATTTCGCTGGTCAAAACAATTAATCGCGTCCGAGGACGTATTAGGGCGCTCAGTCTGATTTTGGAAGGTACCGCGGCCTCTACCTCGAGATGCTTGTTGAGGACCACCACGACCCCCTCGTGCCGATACACCATTAAGGCGATCACGTAAAGCCGGACAATCATATTTTATATGTCCCTCTCTTCTACAATATGCACACTGGTTATACCCAAGCATAGATCTGAAGTCAGAGGAGTCAGGACGTGACTGTATTCTGGAGGATTGCGATTGTGGTCTATATTGCTGTTGCGAATCATTTTGATTTGAACGTGGAGGATACGCTTGCTGCAACAAAACCTTCGTTTTGAGCTCCTTCGTTTTCTTATCTACACGATCACTTTCTTCTTTTTCCCTATTCTCATAATATTGAGCCGTCGCTAATATCTGTGCAGTGGTTGAAACAGCCCATGCACTTTCTGAATTCTTCAATTTGTTGCATAGTTCAGGTAACAAATTTAACACGAACTTATCAACGAATAACCTCTGACCTCCCTCAGTGCTCATATCCTGACCACTATGATCGACAAATGCTTCCTCGAACCTAGTAAAGAAGTCCGAGACACTCTCGTCTTTCTTTTGCTTACAAGCTGATAATTTATCCCAGTTCACCCTCATCGCTGGCATGAGAGTTTTCATAAGTGTAATTATTCTCTGAGGTAGATCCGTAATTAACTGCTCAGGCTTAGCCCCACCAACTTGTCGGCCATCAGCTGCTATTAGTGCAGCCCAATCACCGCCTAACTCATTCGCATGATTTTCCTGACGAATTTTCGCCCAAACCGGTTGTGGCACAACATTACCGAACAGCATGTCGATGTCGGCAAGGTTCATAATAGTAGCATCTACCAATTGGGACAACTCCTTATAGTAACCCGCCGGATTCTTGCGTGGATCAGGCAAAGATTGTTTCACCTGCAAGACTTCTGATCGCTTCCATGGGAGGTGTATCCAAACTCTTTGGAAATGTGGAAGAATCGGAGGATTAGCAGCAGGAGCACCTGGCATGTATACTGGCAGAACTTCTCTCATGGGATACTGACCAGGAGCCGCTTTCCAAGTTTCTAAGTCGTCATCATTAAATGACACGCGAGAAGGCACTGTGGATCTAAAGGATAACAATCGCTCTAAGGCACGTCGTACATCCCCACCTACAATCATACCGCTCGAAAATTGACTCTGAAGTTCAATCATATCGGGCGGTACGTTATCTAAATTGTCATTATACCATTCTTCCCTCAAAAAGTTACACATTTCTTCGAACACGAATCTCTGTGTCGGCTCATTAAACTGAGAAAGCGTCTCGAAAACCATGCGTGGAGGGTAGTTGGCAGGATGTCTTATCCACCTATGTGCCATTGTCACTAACGTCTCTTTTTCCCTTCCACTAGGGATCTGACTCCGTCTTTGGGGAGTTTCAGAAGTATCGGATGGAAATAACTGACCAGAAAGCGGTGAATAAAGGGTAGCAACAGTGTTAGGGATACGATTACGAACAGAAGGAGAAAGGAGAACAGGAGCCACAACGTTTGAAGTGACGGCAGACACAGCAGAAGCAGGCAAGATAGTCGGGGTGGCAGGGACAAGAGGCTGAGAAGGTACAGGCAAAGGAGCAGTAGGAATAGAGACAGGTGGTGGGACAAAAGTAGGACCAACAACGGGCTGACCCGCAGCCGCCGGAACAACAGGAGGGACAACAGGAGGAACAACAGGCGGAACTACAGGAGGAACTACAGGGGCTGTAGCACCCTGTGCATAAGGAGGTGGCGATTTCATCAAATACGCTAACAAGGGATCCTCCTTTAAATCCTCTTCTTTCTTATCCTGACTAGTTGGTAAAACCGGATAACATTTGTCTATCCTCATGTGATGCAGTCTAGTGGAAACTTCTATTTCTTTTTCTTCTTTATCTCGCTGACATTGTTGTACAACTTGCATTATCGGAACAATACCTTCTCTTCGATTCTTTTTAAACTGTTTGATTTCTTTCTGCTTGGCCTCTTTACGCCACAACCGAAAGGAATCAAACATAGCTGGCCTAGCTTTCTTTTTAAACAATTTAGCTTCAAGATTATCTAAAATCGCAAGTTCAAAACTTCCGTGCGGTGGCCAACTAAGGACACCATCTTTTTTCGTGTAACGGACCCAATATTTATCATATATAATAGGGCCCACACCATGTCGACTATAGAGCTCATATATCGGAGTTCCAACTGGAGGTATCGGACACGAGTCCTCCAACCGGGAATCCTTGTTGCAACATTTAAAGAAACCAAGAAAACCACTATGGCTAGGAATCGTGCACACTAACCTAGTATCAAACTTCAAGGGTTACCGAAGTACTGAATCTTCGTGAAAGACAAAACCCTCGGTTTTTGGCAATTGCAACTGTCAAATAACAACTAAGAACCAACAACTAAGAACCACAAATGCAATGGAACCATGCAAACAACAAAGCTTCAACAAGCTGAAACAACAACTAAGGACTGGGAGCGACCCACAAATACTTAACTGAGAGCTTCAATGGCGTCACCAGGAAGGCCCGTCTATCGTCTCGCTGTACGAAAGGTCTACGCCAGGCGTCGAAAACAGGTCGACAGTCAGGGCATCGGTCCGTCGCAGCCGTCAGGAGGCGGGAATCTTCACGGGAAAAATCTTCGGACCACTTATTTCGACAACAGGATCGATGAAGCGGGGTGCACCTTTTCCTCGGAGATTTCACACGAAGTTCCTCACAATCGTCAGGCTTTGGACCGGTACCGCCGATGTCGCCCCACGTTGGGCGCCAACTGAAGGACTGGACTATTTAAGGCCCAGCGGTGCCAGGGAACAACACCTAAAACCTTCGTGGGATACCTGTTCTGGCGCACTAAAGACAGAGACACGGGAGACTTCCTTCGGCGTCAAAGATCAGCGTTTATTACTGCAGGGATGCAAAAGTCATGAGAAGTACAACAGAGTGTAGGTTCCAAGAGTCTGCTTCAAATTGCATTTGTGGGTCGCTCTCTTTTATACAAGATCTTGTCATTGCACAATATGTAAGCAAAAGGTTACAGCTCAGTTCCCACAGTAAAATTCAAAAGGATCGCTTTCATGTATTCAGAACCCCGGAACATAATTACATTAACATCACCAGTTCCAACTGTAAAAGCACATCTTCCCACCATTAGGTACATTCCACTTGAGTTGTAAATAAGCAAGAGAAAGAGACAAGAACAGCTGCAGGGAAGTCAGACAACAGGGAGGAGAGAGTGTGAGGATAATATTGGATGCGTAATCGTAGCTTAAAAGGGCTTGGTCCCAGCACGTGCGAGGCTGAAACAATAGACCGGCACGGCAGAATCACCTTCGAGCGGAGGCAACTGCTTTAGCAGTGTCCTCCCCCTACTCATAAAAGACGCATGAAGGGCATATGCTTCTTCCGTGAAGCTTGGGAACAAAAGGTCACGATGCGGACAGTTGCCTGTTCGCTGACTACGTGAGGGCAAGAAACAAAATGGATGCCGTATCTAAAATGGAACCCGAGGGTTCATTGGAAAAACCTGTAAATGAGACGAACTCTTCTGAGTAGCATGGCGATACCGCGTACACTTACTAAACACGTCATTTACGGTTCATAGATACCACACTAGTCCATATTCGGCGATGCCCAAAACGTCGTAACGATTTTCACGGAACCTCAATGTTGTCGGTGGTCCGGTCGAGGAACCAGGCTTTCTCGAGGGTGCGGCAGGTCTTCTTGGAGTCCTTGAGGTCGTCGGTGAACCAGGATGCCTTCTTGCTTTTGGGTCTGCTGTGAGGGTTCTTTAGTGGTGCGAGGTCGTCGGCGCAGGCGGTCAGCCACTGTGTGAAGTTGCGGGCTGCTTCGTTGGGGTCCGTTGTGTTGGCGGGTGGGCTCTGGCTGAGGGAGGTGGTGAGCTGGTCTGCGGTGATCTTGCTCCAATTCCTGTGAGGTACCTGTTGCGGGTGGTGGTGGGTCGTGGATCTTTTGAAGCTGAAGTGGACGCAGCTGTGGTCGGTCCAGTGGAGTCCGGTGGCGTGGCTGAAGGTGATGTACTTGCTGGAAGAGAAGACGGAATCAAGCGTGTGGCCAGCGTAGTGGGTGGGGGTGTTTACCAGTTGCTTGAGTCCGAGGTTGGCGAGGTTTTCCAGCAGGGCGGTGGTGTTGCGGTCCTTGTTGTTCTCCAGGTGGAAGTTGAGGTCCCCGAGGAGGATGTAGTCGGTGGAGGGGAGGGCGTGCGGGCTGATGAAGTCTGTGATGTCTTCGCTGAATTGTGTGCGTGGTCCCGGGGGTCTGAAGACGAGGGTGCCTATGAGGGTCATCTTAGGATCGGTGTGAATCTGGAAGTGGAGATGTTCGGCTGCGGCGAAGGAGTCGTTGGCGTCGGTCGTGATGCGGATGGTGTTCCTGTGGACGATGGCGATGCCACCTCCGGTCTGGTTGATGCGGTCCCTCCTGATGATCTTGTACCCGTCCGGGATGGCGATGGCGATGTTGGGTGCAGAGGAGGCGTTCATCCAGGTTTCCGTGAGGAAGGCGACGTCCGGTGATGTAGCGTCGAGGAGGTTCCAGAGTTCCACGGCGTGTCTGTGGACGGAGCGGGTGTTGATCAGGATGCACTTGAGGTGGTTTCTGCTGGTGTTTGTCTTGGCGGGTGTGGGGCAGATTCGGAGGCAGGTGAACTTGCAGGTGCAGCAGGTGAAGGGTCCATGGGTGCGTCTCGGGGTGGCTCGGCAGCAGGCGTGGGTCCGTCCGGCATTGAGTGCGTTGAGAGTGGCGGCGTCGTAGGTCAGTCGGGTCGTCTTGCCTCGGCGGGGAGGGTCAGGGGTCCTGGCGCTGGGCGCGGGCCAGGCGCAGACGGGCTTACCTTTGGCGCACCTTTGGCGCACCTTCGGCGCTCAATCGGCGCTCCCGCTGCGCGGTCGCTCTGGGGGCATCATAAGTAAGGAGCCGGGAGGGAGGAGCAGCTGGGTGGCGGGAGCGGGGCGGCGAATGGAATCACAGGGGGGCGGTGCCGCAGGGAGGCAGCGGCGGGAAAATCCAAGAAGCAGCGGGCAGCGGGAAATTCCCAGGAGCAGTGGGAAATTCCCAGGAGCAGCGGGAAATTCCCAGGAGCAGCGGGCAGCGAGCAAAGGAATCTGCAGGCAGGAGGCGGCAAAGGCAGGCAGGAGCGGCAGCAGTGAGTGGGGCGACCAAGCCCTGTGGAGGGCTGAGCGGTCACCAAACCAAACCAAACTAATAGAGAAATGTGTGCAGAATCAACTTAGCCAACACATAGATAATTTCTCTTTATTAGATGAATGTCAGTCAGGCTTCAGAACAGGACATAGTACGGAAACGGCGATTTTACATATAGTCGATGACGCTCTTCAAGCCTTAGATCATAATAGATCATGTCTACTCATCCTGCTGGACCTGTCAGCAGCATTCTACAAAATGACTGAACAGGCTCCAGATCAGGATGGCAATATCAGGTACGGTCCTGAAATGGTTTGAATCCTTCCTTCAGGATAGAAACCAAAGATTCCTGGTCAATCAATCTCTTTCATCTTCAAGTCCGAACACGATTGGAGTACCACAAGGATCCACATTATCTCCTTCACTGTTCAACTTATATATCGAACCGCTCACAGAAATTCTTCGAAACTCCAAAATTTCCTTTCACATGTACGCGGACGACACACAAATATACCTAAAGATCTCGTCGTTGGAAGACATCAAGTTAATGAATGAGGCCTTAGAAATGACACTGCAATGGTTAACAATCAATCATCTAAAATTAAACACTCAAAAAAACAGAATTCCTTCTAATATCACCCTCAAAGAAGCACACAGAAGTTAAGGAATGGACTAAAATGATCACGGCGCTTAACTGCACCCCTACCTTAGTAGATTCAGCTAAATCACTAGGAATAACACTTGATGAGAATCTGGATATGAAAGAGCATATCAAGGCAATGGCAAAAAGTGGCCGTTTTCACTTGAACTACATCAGGAAGGTGAAACCCTTCATCTCAAAAGCAGATCTAAAGCTGGCAATCCAATCATTAGTAATTTCGAGGATAGAATATGGGTGCACTACGTTAGCAGGATTATCACACATCTCCACAACACCGCTAAAAGCCTGCCTCAACGCAGCAGCAAGACTTATCTCCGGGTCAAGGAAGTTCGACCATATCTCTCCACACCTAAAAGCATTAAACTGGCTACCATACGAAGGCAGAATTCAACTAAAAATGGCATGTATCACCCACAAAGCGCTTCACTACAACACTCCAAGATATCTTGCCCAGAAAATAGTACTATCTGGTGGAAATAGACCTGCTAGGAGTGCTAAAGAGCTGGTACTGAGACCAGCCATTTTCAGAAAGAAGAGAACGTATGATAGAGCATTCTCGGGAGCAGCCCCTAGAATCTGGAACTCTCTTCCACCTAACGTCAGAAAAATAACAAACACGGCAACATTTAAGAGGGAAACGAAAATATTTCTAATGAGCAAATTCCTCCCTTAGTTCAAGATCGATCTTCTTTAACATAAAGACAGAGTTAAGACCAAGACACTCACTCACAAGAAGCGAAAATAATCACACCTACGGAGTAGGTCTTACTAGAGGAATACAATCCATGGACGGTGAAGTTGGATATGACGGGACAAGATACTGGACACGTGAATTTATTTCCTAAAAACAATATATACTGCAGGTCACTGTCCATACGTTGTTTAAACTAAAATAGTACTTTACTAATCATGGTATTAGATTGTTAAAGAATATTGAAAACTTCGGAAAGATCACTTATAATCTTTCTGCAACCAGGAAACCTCTCCACAGAAATAGCTTGTATTCAATAAGCTATGTTCAGCCTTGTTATATATTGTGTTTATTGTATTTTCAACTTGTGTTTGATCACATGTAATTTTGTCATATCTCCTTGTTTAACCTTTCCGGACAATTTGTGTTGTCATACTACCTCATGCTATGTAAAGCGCTCTGATACCCATGGTTCTTGTTCGCGCTATACAAAACTCTTAAATAAATAAATATTAAATAAATACTCTCAGACACCTGTCCAACTTTGACTGAAGTTGCACCCAATTCTGCCCAAGGCGCCAAATCCTCCACTTAATTTACCACCTCCAGAAGGGAGAACACACACTCGGAATTCTCTTTTTAGAACAACTTAGACAATGATAATGACCAGAGGGATGACTTTGCTCAACCCTACCAGGATGATAATTGGTACAAGGACTTACAGGAGCTATGGGTCTCCTTCCTACCCCTGGACCAGCCTCAGAGGAATCCACTTCCTACGCAATAGTGATGCACAAGGCTGCCAAAGTACTTGATGTCCAGCTTCCCACCTTGGAGGTTAAAATCAATGTTCTGACAGAAGTTCTCCAGCCTGAGCAGACACCTTCTGAGGCCCTTCCATTTAACAAGTCACTGACAGATACTGGGGTCTTGGCCCAAACCTTTTTCTAGCCCCCAGTCAATCGCCAAATTGCCAGGTGCCATCGCTCTGCTCTAGGTGACCCTGCGTTTCTACCACACTAAAGGCAAAGTGATGCAAGCCTCCATGAGCCACTCTAATCGCTACACATTTCCTACCACTCCCACAACTGCAAATCTAAGCGAGTGGAAATGTTTAGAAAATGTTTTTTTTCTTCCACAAATGTGACACTCCGATCTGTTAACGCAAGCTTCTAGTTAGGACGCTACTCCCACACCCTTTGGAATTTGGTGGTACAAGTTTTCCCTGGTGTGCCTGAAGACCATCAACTTGATCTCACTCAGTCTATTCAAGATGGTCCTAATGTAACCAGGTTCATGATTTGTGTGGCTTGGAAACCATGTCATGCAGGCTATAGGCACCAGAGTTGCCATTCGTCATCATGTGTGGCTGCAGTCGACTAGGTTCTCAGGCAATGTCCAGTCCTTCTTGATGGACATTGCCTTTGATGGTACTAGTCTGTTTGGGTACAAGGCTGATTCCAGTCTACGGTGTTTAAAAGAGCACAAGGATGCCGCTCTCTCTCTCTGGGCCTTTCCCTTCCATTCGCCAACCGAAACTGTTTCATCGCTCCTTTCACATCTTTGGTTGAGGTGCCTCATACCATCAGCCTGTCCAGCTTCAACAAGACACCCAGCAGTTTTGCGGCTGAGGTGGTCACTGCCGCCATGGTCAACAGTCCACCCAGCTTAATTCTCCCCCTGCATCTTCAAAACCTCTTTAGTGTGCCCTTACTGGAGCGTTGCCACTTAGTGGGATTCAGAATCCATCAAATCTACCTGGATTGGCAGGCAATAACTTCAGACAGGTGGATTCTACACATCTTTCACAGGGGATACAGCTTATCCTTCTCTTCTTCCCTGCCGCATTGAGCTTCTATACAGATCCGTACCAAGGAACACCCAGTGGACAATCTGCTGTTTGTGGTGTTTGCTTGAGCGAAGAAAGGCAAGGCTGTGCAGAAAAGAAGTGTCTCCTGCTGCATCGTGTTCTTCATTAAGATCTGCTATGCATTGGTTAGAAGGCAGTTTCCGGAAGACGTGCATGCTCACTCTACCAAGGCCAAAGCTGCTACCACTGAGTTAACACATGGATTACCTGTCCTAGACATATACTAAGTAGTTATGTGTGTGTCCCTTCATATTTCCACAAAGCACAACTGTATGGGCAGCTCGGTTTACCTGGAGGGGCATCTTATCTGCTCGATCCTGCAGTACTACACAACTGACATCAGTTCGCAGGAATGGCACCTATATAGACTCTGCAGGTCATTTCCAGAGCGAAGAGGTGTCTGTGTGGAGTAGCACCGCGCCACTTGATGGTATGCTGAGGTAATAATAATAATAATAGAAGACATTTATAAAGCGCACAGCTACCCCGAATGGGACACGGACACAACAAAGGTAGAGGTTTGTGCATATCTAGTCACTGCGACTAAATAGCCAGGTCTTCAATGCCTTTCTGAATTCCTGTTCGGAATGCATTGTGCGCAGATGGGCAGGTAGGTTGTTCCAGCACTTGGTGGTACCCACCTCGAATGTCCTACCCCCCATTCTTGCCTTTGCAAAACGGGGGGTGGGGAGGTATCATTTGTGGTTGGACCTAAGGGATTTGTTCTGCTGGTATGGACAAAGTCTCTTCCTCAGTTAGTTGGGCCCTCTCCCTTGATACGCTTGGAAGGCAAACGTGAGGCCTTGAATTCTATGCGTTTGGCTACCGGGATCCAATGAAGTTGTCTGAGATGAGAAGAGATGCTTTGGCGGAGGGGGACCTTGCAGACCAGTCTAGCTGCCGCATTTTTAATTATCTGGAGTCTATGGATCAAGCCGATCGGCAGACCCATGTAAAGACCATTAGCTTAATTGAGACGCGCGGTGAATAATGCATGGACCACGGTTTTGCGAGCTGACTCTGGCAAGAAGTCAATACATTTTCTGATGGTTTTCATTTTGCCAAAGCAGGCCGCAGAAACCTGTTGTTCATGGGTATCGATGGACAGGTCTTTGTCCCACCGTGCTCCTAAGTTCTTGACTGAGTCCTTTGGCGTGGGGGCAGATCCCAGTTCAGCTGGCCACCATAAGTTGGCCGGTGTGGGGGGGGGGGTTGGGGAGGGGGGCAGCTTGGTTAAAAAACAAGACCTCGGGGCGTGGCTAGCAGCCTAAGATGGTGGCAGCTTAGAGGGCGAGCTCCGCGGTTGAAGCGGCCTCCAGACCTATCCGAGCAATAATCCGAAGCAGAATTTTACTTTGCGGGCAGGGACTGAAGCCCGGGACCGGGCGGCACGCCCGACAGCAACCAGACCGAAAATCCGACGGCGGGAAGTCAAGTTACTCGACTCGCCCGCTCTGGCCTTGGGAGGACATAGGAGCCGGGGTCCTGCCTGGCGTGACGGGGCCGACAGGAAGTGCTGCGGATTCGGCGTGGAGGGGCGTGGAGGGGCCGGAAGCGGTCGCTCGCAGCGGAGCACCAGGGACGCGAGCGGCGAGCAGCTCGGACTGACCATCGACGCGTCTGTGGCCTGAAAGGGGGAGAGTGCCTTACATCGCCTGTGAGTGAAAGGGCGAGCTAGACCTCGGCCCGGGGGCGGTCGGACCCGTCCCGTCGGAGCCCGGGGCAGCCATCTTGCCTACCGACCACCGGAGGGTCCTGGCATCGGCTTTGCCGGGGTGTTGAGTTTGCCGACCCGGCTTTGAAAACAGCCGTCACTCGGACAGCGGAGAGCCTGGCACGGGGGACACCAGCGTCTTGAGCGGGGACACGGGGGCGGCCATTGAGACGCCGGAAAAGGGCCGCGCTACGAAGGCGGCACCATAACCTGCCTGTCTGCGCCGACCACCCTGAGCGCCCACACCCTCGACTAACCGGCTGAGAAGCGGAGCAGCGGGGCTGCCGAAAATACGGAAGAGGCTCCTGGTCCACTGTGAGTCCTCTCTGATACACAGACTGGTGGGCGCGCCCCTAGACACGGCTGGCACATCACCAACTGGGGCCGGGAGGCGTTAAGAACTACACAGAGCCGAGGGGGGCCAAGGAGTGGGTCAGTTGGGACATTATCCTGAGACGTCGGACACGCACGTCATCCAGACCACGAGCAAATTCAGCTCCCTCAGTGGCACAGGTCTGCGGGTCCGGCGGACCACGCAGCAACACAACCTCATCAGCTAACCTCACCGGGGGACCCGGGACCTGGGCCGTCGACAGTAGCTACTTTGGCCGGCCGCACCCGAGGGCCGCAGTCACTACGGTGGGCATCCACCGGGACTCCATCTGGGGAGACATAGCTTCCTGACTGCTCTGCTCACAGCGATCATCTTAGGGCAACTACGGAGGCAATGGCGGGCAAAGGTCCGAAGGGAGGCAACGCACAGTCACGTCTTGAGAGGTATGCGTTTGAAAGGCCGTCTGCCTCCCCACCAGATGCCAAAGCACAGGCGAGCAAGACGACCGACCAGAAGGGGGAAAAAAAAGCAACCCTTGAGGACGTTATGCGTGCCTTGACGCAAGTGCAGGCTACAGTGGGATCGATCTCAACGGAAATAACCCTGATAAGAGCTGATTTCCACAAGATGTCCGAGAAAGTTTCGTCAATGGAGGTGGTGACCAAATCTTTGGTGGAGGACGTCTTGGAACTCCAGATCAATGTGGAGCAAATCTCGAACGAAAACAAAGACCTACGTGCAAAGCTGGATGAGCAGGAAGGGCGCTCAAGACGGAACAACATCCGCATTATAGGGGTTCCGGAGTCGGAGGACACGAGAGCGATGGACCTCTACGTGGAAAACTTGATCGAACAAGAACTCAAACCCAAGGGCCTATCCGCCTTTTTCTCTGTGGAAAGAGCACATCGGGTCCCGGGAGGAAGACCGAAGCAAGGCGCAGCACCGCGGCCGATCATTGCACGTCTCTTCAATTTCAGAGACAGAGATGCGATCTTGCAAGCGGCTAGAAACTCACCTCCAGTTAAGATCCAAAATTCAACTTTGGCGTTCTTTCCAGACTACACGGCGGAGGTCGCACGCAGAAGGAGGACATTCTTTGAAGTCAAAAAGGAACTGAGGGCGAGAGAACTCCCCTATGCCATGCTCTTCCCAGCCAAGTTGAGAGTAGTGGCAGACAACAAAACTTGGTTCTTTGACACTCCAGAGGCTGCACATGACTGGCTAGAAGGATGGAGACAAACGGGCCCACCTCGCCGCTCCACACGACCAAATAAATACCGCGCAAATGGATCTCGCGCAGGCTCCCAAGCTTCCGGAGGAGACCTGGATCCACACTCCCCACTGAGTGAGGCCCATGACACTGAGAACAATGATGAACAATGACATCCCGGGCTTATTGAACTAGAACAAATGTACTGTTGATTGGGCTGGCCGTCAAGGACACCGGGCGGAGGTCCTCCGTGGAAATGGAGGGAGGCCGCCGACTCCGGAGAGTCCCTCACCCCGACGAGCAAGTACTGTGTTTGGGGTTCGGGTCAGGCACTCTGCTAAGTTGGGGGGGCGGGCAGTTCTGGGTCCGTCAAGCAGGGGGGCACGGAGGGGGGGAGTTGGGGATGGGGTTTTTTTTTTTTTTTTTTAATTGTTTTCCAGGTGTAGATTGGTACCACGGGGCACACACACTACATAGGGCGAGCGCATGTCAAGGTTTTAAATCACACTTTCTATGGTACATAGATTTTCTCTACCACGGAAGCAATGGCACACAATACACGGTATGACATAGGGAGGGGAGAACCTGAGACAGGACCCGTGGCGCCTCTACAGCTTATGTCTTGGAACGTCAGAGGTCTGGGGACAAGGTCAAACGAGGGTTGGTGTTACACAGTATAAAGAGGTTCAGCCCGGCCCTGGTCCTACTGCAGGAGACACACCTCACAGGCACAGCCACACATGCCTTAGACAGGAAAGGCTACCGGATGATTGCCCATTCGGAATTCACGAAGGGATCCCGGGGGACAGGAATATTAATGCACCGATCCTCCAGATTCATACTCCAATCCACGAAGGTAGACACACAGGGGCGCTTCGCAGCGGCACTGGGGCAGTGGGAGGGGAGACGGCTGAATGTGGTCTCAGTATACATTCCACCGGCATTGCACACGACGGTTCTCCCAGAATTGGGTAAATTTCTGTTGGAACTTCCAGAAGGTGACCTCATAGTAGGGGGGGATTTTAACGCAGTGGCGCACAATACACTAGACAGGTTCCCGTCACGAACACAGGCTCCAGGGCCCTCCCGGCTACATGATTTCCTAGAGGCGCAAGGCCTGATAGACCTTTGGAGGCGCCTACACCCGACAGACCGTCACTACACTTATCATTCAGCGGTCCACGACAGTCTGTCGCGGATCGACTATTTTCTTACACCGGGGCAAGGACTCCTTACTGTCGACGAAGTACGGATCAAACCAAGGGGTGTCTCGGACCATTCCCCGTTGACACTGACCCTCTCCAACCCGGAGCGGTCCCAAAAACGCATCTACCCGATATTCCCGGGCTTCCTTAGGGTCCCACAGGTGACCAAAGCTCTTAAAACAGCGACAAGATGTTACCTAGCAGAAAACATTGGGTCGGTCTCATCCCCGTCGATTCTATGGGAAGCCTATAAAACGGTACTCCGAGGCCAAGCCATCTCCACTATAACGAATTATAAGCGCACCCAGAAAATAGAACTGCTAGACCTGGAGGACAGACTTGCCGAGGCGAATGAGGTTCATATGGCTGACCCGACCGGGGACACGCTCCACACATTACAACTGTGTCAGCAACGCCATGCTGATCTTCTCCGAAGTAGAGTGGTTGAAAACATAGCAGCCACTACGACTAGGGTTTACGATGTGGGGGATAAGGCAAGTAAGCTCTTAGCCTGGCTAGAAAAAAAACGGGTGGGACAGAGGAATATCTTACAGTTGAAAGACGCTGCGGGGGCGCTGCACACCCGCCCCGCACGGATAGTCGAACTCCTGGCTGATCACTTCCAGATGGTATATACCTCTGAGATAGAGGTTACACGGGAAATGGCGGAGGTAGCGCTTGTGGGAGTGCCCACCCGAGCCCTGACGCCAGACAATGCAGAGGACCTGGAAGCAGACTTGACGGCCGAGGAGGTGCAATCAGCTATAGCGGCACTACATCCAGGAAAAGCCGTGGGTCCCAATGGAATCCCGATTGAGTGGTATGAAACCATGTCGGAATCGCTTTCGACACCGCTACTCAACATGTATTTAGAAAGCTCAGAACGAGGACACCTGCCGCCTGATCAATGCATGGCCACCATTGTGGCGATTCCGAAACCTGGCAAGCCCCCTGAGGACTGCGGCTCTTATCGACCGATCTCCCTCCTCAATGCTGAAAGCAAAATCCTGGCGAAATTATTGGCCAACAGGCTGTTGCCTCACCTTAGTCACCTTATCCATCCGGATCAATCGGGATTTATGCCGCACAGAAGTAAGGCGCTGAATCTCAGGCGCCTGCACGGTGTTATGGCAAGGGCCCCGTTGCTGACAACTGATGCAGCAATCCTCTCGTTGGACGCCAAGATGGCGTTCGACTTGGTGGAATGGAGATACCTTTTTGCAGTCCTACGACATATGGGCTTCGGCCCAAAATTCATAGCATGGATCAGGCTCCTGTATAGTGATCCCACGGCGCGGGTGACGGCTAATGGACACCTCTCGAGAATCATTACATTGGCCAGAGGCACGAGACAAGGCTGCCCGCTCTCACCGCTACTATTCGCCCTGGTACTGGAGCCATTGGCCACAATTATTAGGACCACGCCGCTACTGCGTGGCATTACCTGGGGTGAAGGCTGGGAGGACAGAGTGTCCTTATATGCGGATGATATGCTAATATACCTTGAGAAACCGGCAGAGGGGATTCCAGTGCTGCTGGCATTGTGTGAGCGGCAGGGAATAGCCTCAGGTTACAAGATTAATTGGATGAAATCGGTGCTCTACATGCTGCATGGGACCCCGCCATGTCTGGAGGTGGACTGCCCCTTGGTGGTGGAGACAGTCTCCTTTCGCTATCTAGGGATTCAGGTCACACGAGATCAGGTGACCTTTCAGGATTTGAACCTAAGGCCCCTGCTCGACAGATTGAAGGCGGACGTGCGCCATTGGAAGACACTCCCGTTGACATTACTGGGCAGAGCCGCACTTTTCAAAATGATGGCGCTGCCCCGGTTCCTCTATGTTTTGGAAAATACGCCGGCACTGGTCCCACCTTCCTTTTTCAAACAGATAGCGGGACAACTGTCAGGCCTGTTGTGGGGGGATAGACCGGCGAGGGTAGCGCAGGTGAAGCTGATTAGGGATTGGTACAGTGGGGGGATTGCGCTCCCAAACCTGGAACTATACTACTGGGCAGCACACCTCAAGGTGATTAACCAATGGGTGCATGCGCCGCAGGAGGACCCGGCATACTTAGCGGACAGACGGCAGCTTGGCACTACTACACTACTTGCCCCGCTTTATAACAAGGGCCTGACGGCGAAACTGATCGGCCCGACTAAGCACACTGTAACTTTATGGCATAAAGCTCAATCTCGTCTGAAATGGGGGGGGGGTGATTACACAGCTCACACCCTTGTGGGATTCTAAGGCACTGGGCAACTTGAGACGCAGTAAAGGATTTGATAAATGGGACACTATAGGAATATCCACGGTGGGGGATCTATGGACACGGGAGGGAGTGGTCCCGTTTGACACCCTGAGAGAACAGTATGAGTTGAGCACCACTGAGACATACCGCTACATACAGATTAGGCATGCATTACTGGCTGCACTGACACCGGGCACCATTGTCCCGGAATCGGCCCCTTTGGAAGACCGACTACTCACTGATTACATGGAAGCTAGCGCCACCTCCCTCACATATCGCAAACTAATCAATAACTTGCCTGACCCATTACGACAATTGAAAGAGAAATGGGAGGATGATGTTGGCGACTTGGATGAGGGAAATTGGAATGCCGCAATGGCATCGCCTAGAGAAGCGGGAATATCAGCAAGATTCCGTTTGGTACAGTTCAAGATACTACACCGAGTATACTACACACGCACCACACTCCACAAATTCCAAAGGGCAGACCACCCGTATTGTTTGCGAAACTGTGGGGAGGAGGGCACATTGTTTCATACCCTGTGGTCCTGTCCAAACATACTGGAATACTGGAAGCGAGTGGCACGTACGGTCGCCCAGACGCTACAACTCCCGTTTACTCCAGATCCTAGAATTTGTCTGCTGAATGTGTGGGGCCCGACCGACCTGACGCCACAAGGGCGATTATGGGTGGTTATAGGGATGATGCTAGCAAAACGAGATATAGCACAGAAATGGGGGGCGGCTGAGATACCGACTTTGACACAGTGGTGCAAAAATATGGACATGATCATGATGACAGAGCGGGCGATATACCAACAGAGGGCTAATCCACGTAAGTGGAACAAAATATGGCTGCCATGGAATACATACAGAGGGGAGCCCTGTGAACCACTGCCGGAAGACGAAGAGGTAGATAGTTCAGAAGAGGGGGACGATGCAGAGTAAGAATGGGCCAGTGGGGGGAACAGGTTGGGTTGGACGTGGGCGAACTCGGTTTTCCAACGCCCTTTAGGCGTAAGAGATTATAAGAGTAACTGTGGGTGGGGAAATTTGGCTGATGGCCTGCAATGCCTAGAATGTAATGTGTACGTAGCATGCTTCTGCCAAACCAAGTTACACACCTGGATGTTGTTGTTGTTTATTTACAAAAATGAAAATGTTGCGGTCCTGATAGGAGATGGCGGAATGTTGACGCCACACTTCGTTATGCCTGCACTACTGATTATGATATTGTGATGCAACAATAAAAACAAATTAAACAAATAAAAAAACAAAAAAAAACAAGACCTCCATCTTGTCGGCATTAAGCTTTTAGAAGGTGTGACTCTTCCAGGCTGAGATGCTTTTAAGGCATACTTTTAGTGGGTCAAAGGTGGATGCTTACACCCCGCTGAAAGAGAACAACAGCTGGGTGTCATCTGCGTAGGATGTCACCTTGATTCCCATTTTGGCGATGTGCTCCGCCAGTGGTGTCAGGTAAACATTGAAAAGAAGTGAGCTCAGTGCCGATCACTGCGGCACCCCCCATTTTAGTGGTATAGCGAGGGAGGTGAAAGAGTGGATCGACACCTATTGTTCGCGGTCGTGCAGGTAGGACGTGATCCAATTCAGCGCCGTCCCCTGGATGCCAATACGTTTAAGGCGATCTAGTAAGATGGGATGGGACACCGTGTCAAACGCTGCTGACAGGTCTAGATGCACCAGCATGGCTGCGGAGCCTCCATCCACCGCCCAGCGTATGGAGTCAGCCATCTCAATCGGTGCGTATTCTGTACTGAAGCCAGGGCAGAAGCCGGACTGTGACTCATGCAGTAGACCATTGGACTCAATGAAAGCTGCCAGTTGTTCATGGGCTAATTTCTCTAAAACCTTAGCGGGGCGGGGAGCAGAGAAATGGGCCTATAATTACTTGTGAATTCAGGGTCAGCGTTAGGTACTGCTGAAAACGTTCTGAATACAGCCTGATGCTCGGGGAATATTCAAAAGGTGAGGCATCTGCAGCGGGATCGTCTCTAACAGAAAGAGTGTTACCAAAGCAAATAACTTGTTCATTTGGTTCTTCCCAGAATTGTGATTGACAAGTTACCCCCACTGAATTATTACTGGATGCCAGGGACCATGGTCTATGCAGTTTTAATGATTTGACCTGCAAAAGAATGCATAAAATACAGAAGCAAAGATTCATTAAACAAATACACAAATGATGAAATATTTAAATTCACAAGTATATAAAAAATGCAAATGGCAACTTAAATGGGAAGATCGGAGTTTTTTAAATTCAACTGAGGCCACTCATCATCCACACTATATTCTGTTTGATGCACTTGCACTTCCCCCACAAATCTGAGGATACCAACTTAATTTTAATCTCCAATTTCAAATTCCGTCACATTTACAGAATGTTTACAATTTTTCAATGTATATTTAATTTCTGTATTTATATAACCTTTTTAATCTGTTCCTTTTATTTATTTTACCAAGCAGTCACGGACCCCCTGAGTAGGTGTCGCGGACCCCCCAGGGGTCCCCAGACTACATGTTAAGAACTGCTGTACTAGGAGATTAGCCAGTGACTTAAGGCATGACAACGGTCTCACTGGTACTAGAGATTCATAAAAGTTGTACCACTATCCACACTACTGTTTCTATAACTGAAATATAAGAAAAAGTATGTCGTCATTGTAGGAGAGTGGGGTCTGCAATCCTATGGTCACCCCAGATTTTTGCTTTTTGCTTCACTGGTTTACGACTTTCCCTGGCTGTGGGCCTGCTAATCAGACCCACAGCCTAGCTGTTCTCTCTCTAAATTGACATCCATGTACTTTAGGTGCATTTACCAATTGGTATTGGGACCCCTTATCAGCCCCTGTACAGTGTACCTTAGGTACCCAGGGCATAGGTGAACCCAAGGCCTACCAGGGGCTGCAGCATGTATTGTGCCACCCCTGGCTTGCCCTCCAAACAGACACAACTGGCTAGTAAGACAGCTGGGGCAAGGTGGTGTAATCACCCTTTGCTGTAGATATAGTATACCTATATCTAACCCTAAAATGGACACATATATTCCTATCAGTCACTCCTATAGCAGGCCTTATCAATCCTGAAGGCAGAGTGCTTGGAATTATGTGAGATGGTGCTCTAGCATGAGCTGAGCCTGTCTGCAGATTGCGGAACCAAGTCCTTATAGCTGTTCCATGATAACGCTATATCATATACTCTTAAGTGCATTATAATCCTCGCGGTTATGGCTAACTTTGGTATAGCATTATCAAAACATGTCGAGTAAGGTGTCATACGAATTGGAATACTATCCCCTCGCCAGTTCTGGCGACGGGGGTAGCATTTCACCCTTTTAGAGGGGCACGACATGTATGTAACTGTGAACCCCGGTTAAAGTTAACTCGAGACTCAGCATCACAAAATGGATGCTGCCACCACAGACACAAGTCTGACCTCCTGCTGCTGGGAGTCCTCCCTGCGAGGGAGGCCTGGACAAAGGGTTTCCTGCCTTGGGAGGTGCTAGCACCACCCCAGACAGGATTTTGTGTATTGAGGTAGGGAGGCCTGAAAGGACAGAGACATGCCTGGGGCACACAAGGTGTCCCTGTGCATACACCGGTTCAAACCAGTTGCTGGGGCACTCCAGCCCCAGCTCTGGCGCGAAACCGGACAAAGGATAGGGGGTGTAACCACCCCCCTTCCCGGTCCCACCCATAGGAGGGACCTAGTCATAGTACAGCCCCCTTTAGTAGGATAAAGGTAGGAGCTGGGCCCTTTCCAAATTAGATTATCCTGAACAACTTTACAAGAAGAAACTCTGGACTTCGACGTTCTCCTCCACAAAAGACTGAAGAATCTCCCTTGTGGGCAAGGAGTGTCCACCCTGCAACTGCAGGCACCATCAAGCGTCCTAGCGGTCCACTTTGTCGTCCTTCCTGCCGGATCCAGACTTCAGAGCCCGACGAGACCCGGACTCCCAGACCTCTCTGACCTCTACCCACATCTGCAGCACAGCTGAAACCCGTGGGTGCGACGAGACCCGTGGGACCGGCCATCTAGAAGAGACTGCACTTCGCTTCCAGCACGACTTCTGAGGCATCCTCGAGTAAGTGCTTTGGGGATTGAGAAGCCCCAGCCCCGAGCAGCTCCCGCACCAAAGACCAGCCCTCCAGCATCCACGAGATCTGCGTGGGGCCTTTTGCTTGATTGCTGCTCGACGCGTTGTCTGGTCACTTGCCGGCTGGCTAGTGACCTCCTAGACGACGATCCACGAAATCTACACTGCTGGTCTGGTTGCTCCAGACTGGCCCTTGCTCCCTTCCAAAAGAGGAGCACCCTGGACCCTCCTGGTCCACTCCAGACGCCGTTTCCACTCACCGTGTGGGTTTCCGTTGCCAAGGCCTGTTGACTCCAAATCTGGATCCGACACCGCCGATAGCGAGAGCCTGCGTGGGACAGCTTGTGCCTCCATCCTTGTCGTCGAAGACCCCTCCTGGTCCACGTGGCTGCAGAGACAAGCGTCCACTCTTCACCTGATCGCGACGACAGCATCTGGTTCCCTCCTGGTTCCACACCGGTCACTGGCTAGTGACTTTGAACACTGTCCCCTCTGCTTTCAGGTCCTCTTCTTCCTCGATTCACCCTTGGATCGCACCGGACATCTTCCTCCTGGTCGCCTGCAGCATCTTTCTTCAAGGCTCCATTGACTTCAACGCGGAAACCCGACACACTTTCACACCTATGCACCCGCAGCCCGTGGGTGAGGTAACGAGAGCATTTCGGTGCTCATAGGTAGCGTGACTCTCCTAGTGTCCAGATATCCAGTCGTTTTAGTCCTAACTAGTCGGAACTGTCTGTTACTTACCTTTTCGTAATTTGTTCTGTCCATTGACTTTGTTCCGCATCCCGCGTGTGAGTTCACACTCTGCACACGCGTCCCGTGGGCCTCCTGATACTTACCTAAGGTTAGGGTAGGGTAGTCCCAGCGAACCTACAGCCTCTGGGCATCTTCATTTTCTAAATCATTCTACTTATACCATTTACTTAGTATATGGTTTGCCATGCCCCTAGGGCACCATTGTAATTTTGTGCAACTTATCGTATTTTTCCTAAGAGATTGTCATGTGCTTAGCCCTCTGATCTCATAAAGAGTTCAGAGGTGTTTGTTATTAATAAATATACTGTTTATTTTTATAACAACCTGTGTGGTGTCCTTTCATCTGGTATTCAAGGGGTTATATGTGGTAAAACAGCTGGTTTCACATGCCAAAAGAGTTTATCCTAAGACTGCTTTGTCCGTGCTACCATTAGGATAGCTGGTCTATAAGGTTGACTTACAACCAATCACCATAAGGGTTGTTTGGACTGATACAAGGTGATCACTAGAACTAGTGAGCATCATATATCAGGCCAACTTCTCACAGTCATTAACAGATGCTTGATTGCAATCTTTTTGCCAGAGGCCATAGAGTTTTGTATATCTAAGCGTCTTGTATTCTAGGGTCACCACACTTTTACAAGACACATTGCAACATTTATGTTTATTTTTCATCGTAGAGAAATATTACAAGAAATTCAGCGCCTTCGACTGGAACATGAGCAGGCCTCCCAGCCAACACCAGAGAAGGCTCAGCAAAACCCAACCCTTCTAGCTGAACTGCGATTGCTACGGTAAGAGAATACTTTGAAAAGATTCCTCTAAAGGTACGAAAATACCCTTCTTTATCTGCTCTGTATGCTTCTAGAGTATTGACGATGAAACACTAAGCGGTATTTTGACTGTACAGAAACCTTTTCCAGTTCAGTATTCAGCACTGTGGCCTCTTTCCCCATGAGCCTTATATGTTAAAGGCAAGCATTAGCAAAGCCAATAGGTTTCACCAATGGTAGAATAATTGGCTTTGTCAATCAAGTGGGGAGGCTAACGGGGGTAGTAAAGAAACATAGATGAGGTGAGTGGGAAAGGTGAGAAAACACAGGCTTCAAAAAACAGGGAGCTGGTGGGGATAAGTAGTGCACCACATTTATAATGGGTCACCGCTGTGTTTTGAGAAGAATAATGGGAGTCACATGCAGCTCATCTGCTTTAGAAGTACTGGTGGCTGAGGCAGCCTTAAAGTGTCAAGCATTCCACTGTCCATTACAGGAATTGGCTGCTGCGCCGGTACCCGCTGAAGTAATGAGCAACTCACAGAGTATGTGCATGCTCAGTGTGCTTGGTGTTAGCCTAGCCCCTGCCATGAATGATCCTCTCAGGCACTCTGGTTCAGCTAGTGAATCGAGCGTAATGAGGATGAAAATGAGCGACGTTTTTTTTTTTCATCCCATGCCAACATTTTAAAAATAAAACTCTATGCTTAAAAGAAAGTAAAAACCAAAATTGCAACACATAATGTAAACAAATTGGCAAATGTGACGATAAAATGGAATGGAGCACGTACAGACATTTGTCACAGCAAATATGATGATACACAGGAACGGAGCTACTCAAAACTTGAGTGTTTGTGTCAAATATGATAAATGTAATTATAAACAGGAATGGATCTCAGAGCGACTTCTGTCCCAGAAAATGTGACGATAAAGAGGAACAGAGCATCTGAAAATACATGCGCTCGTGTTACGCGCAGAAACCAACGAAGACAAGGGTGAGTTCATCACAGAAGAGGTAGAGAGAAGCATACTGGCGAGAGAGCGCGACACCATATTTAACTTCAACAACACACAAAAACCAAATATAAACGTCAAAAACTTGCCTTAGTTTGTTGTTTTTATGGCCTGTAGATAATTATGGAGCGGGTGCCGGGGAAAACTATTGGGTGGAGAGTGGCAAGTACGACGTGCGCTGACCAGCAGAACTATAAACAGGATCTGGCACTCACCCAAATGCCCTGTAATCGTGACAGAAACAGTACGACTTTCGCTTTTCAACAAAACATAAACAGAATCCTTACAATGTTTAGCAATAAAGTTTCTGTCTGGAATGTTAAACCTCTGTACAATTTTTTTTATCACAACGACGGACGTTGATTCTGTCTCTTTAATGGAGATTAATTCAATATTAAAACAGGAACAAAACAAATCTACATCACTTCTCCAGTACCACCAGGTTAACACAAATGACACTTGAACAAACTAGCCAATAGTCTTGGAAGTAGTACAAATATTGCCTGGTTCCGGTGTAGCGATGGGGAGCCAACGGGCTTCTAAGACTATAAACGTGCATTGGGATCTCTTCTACCAACATTGAGCTACTTTACACGCTCAAGCTCCTCCTGGCCTAGACAGGATCGCACTGACCATACAGCTAACGTACACGGCGATGTGCGGGCCATAAGGACAAGAGACTAATGGCCTGCAGCGCACCGTGTACATTAGGTGCATGTTTGTAACACTATAAATGCTGTCCGCTGTGCACGTTTTCTTCAGAAAGCCAAAAATCGCAACAACCCTAAAACACAAGCTGAGGCAAAAGAAAAAAATAGTGCGCGAAACAACCATAAATGGCCAGAAGGGAAATGCTACATCCAATAGGGCAGGCTCCATGGGAGGGAGCAACACAGCTAAAGGAGGGACAAATATAACTGATTCACCGTAGATAATTAAGGATTTTTGAAGGGCTCACAAAAAAACAAAAGAAACGTGAGTGGCGTGCTCTAAGCCCACAGAGTAGATACAGCATGTCTCAAAGAGACAGCGCATGTACTGCTTAGATGAGACCTAAAAGATTAACTGGGAAAACGTTAACAATGAATTACATTTAAAAACAAGCAATACTATGTAATATTAAGGTTACAAATCCTGTCTAAGCATCTTAGTGATTCAATAAATAAAAAAATGTAGACAAATATATTAAAATTTGTCGTGGTGACCACAGTAAAATGGCAAAAAGGGAACTGACAGATAAAACTTCACATTCAGTAACTTTGAGGGTAGACATATTGTGAATTCACCATTGGAAAGAAAACATTGTTATAAAAATATACAGAAGGTTAATGTTGCACATATGGCTTACCAAACCTAATTCATGACTTAAAGTTAGTTATACTGTATAAACATTATAAGTGGTGTGTTATTTACACCACTTTAAATGTTGTGTGTGATTGGCCCCCTCGCTAACCGGCTTAGGCTAACACTGAAAAATTCAAAGCAAACCAAGGATGGCATATATGTTTATATGTATAACAAACGTCTGTCCTAGGATGCTTATCAGTGAGGCGCAACATTTGGCCCATGTCAACCCTCTTAGCATCACAGCTGCAGAAATCAAGGGAGCTGTGTTGTTTTTTCTCTGAAGGCCCCTGTCTTTACCCAAAATGCATTTTCATGGGTGTTGCGACACACATTAGTTTTCCCGGTTCCTCTATTTATACACAGTGTCTTGTTCTTCTGTTCTCGTTGCTCCGTGCCCTGTCGTTGGGGGGTGGCTGCCTGATCCTCTGACCTCTCCTCTGTTGTTTAGGACCCTGTTGCTTGGCTGTGCTGGGTATCATGCTGCTTCTTTGAGCCTCTTACACTTTTTTTCAGAACAGCTCTGGGGCAGGGACTTTGCTGGGTCTTGGGTAGGAGCCTCTTCCTGCCTCGGATCCCAGGTGGGAGAAGGGAACCTAGATTGGGGGCGGTGTGCTGAGATAAAGCTGTGAATTTACCACGTTGAGTGTTGTAAGTGTTAACCTTTACAGTGAGAGGCGCAGAGACTACTACAGAAATATGGGCAGACCACAGCATGGGGACTGAGGATTCTGTCGCCAAGGGTGAGTGAAAGCGAGTGGGCAAGTGACCTAGGGAGGTGGTAGGTGTGCGACTGTGTAGAGGCAGACCTGCTGGGGGTGGTGCTAGATATTTCAAAGGGGATTATATGTGCATGGTCAGCTGTATGCCTGGAATGTGTCTCCGCCAACTATCAACTCTTCTGTAAGGTTCCTGTTTTGTGTTGGTAAGCAACAGACAACTCCTTTTCAAGCAACCTCATTGCAACATTTATTTATCATGTTACCCGAATAAATACAAACAAAAAATAATATCTTTATTGGTATTTCAGCATAAATTACTATACATAGTATCAATTCCTGCAACTTCCCTTGCTAGGAAATATCCATAGACATTGTTTTGTGACTAGAAATTCCATCATAAATGCCCCACACTGTCACATTGTTATAGCTCGAACTATAGTGCTATGGGTAATGTCCCCTTTGGTGTTATCACATCAGTTCTCGGGAACAATGTTTAGATAGAAACCTTTAATTTGATTTTGAATGCGCACTCCATAGTTGAAGCATAAAAAAGCTCTGCCAGATAGTCTGTACAGTTGAGTACAAAAACTGCTTATTTGGGATATTTCCAATTGAACAGCTGTACTTTTATCAAATAGAGCAAACTATTGCCAGTGGCATAGTAGATATATCTTTTTTAAATAGAGTTGCCTGGAGTGCCAGCGCCAAGACGTCGGTTTCAGTTCGTATCGCACAGCCTTAGAGGGATGGAGTTCCTAAGACCCAATAGTCCTCTCCGTAAAGGGTCTTCGGTTTTGTCCATTGACTGTCATACTGTAGCAAGTAAATGACCATTTTAGTTTTGGTGACCTTTCTTAATAGCTGCAAAGACAGCTCTCTTTATGATTAGTAATTCCTATTTGGAGGAGGGCATTCAACATGGAATTCAAAGAGCTCTTCAGGTGGCATACCTAGTGTCCGAGGTGAGTGGATTATTAGCTTAGCTGTCCTGATACTGATACTTCGTAACTGTGACCAGTCGCCTGCTCCAGTACGCCAGTGACCGTCAGCATTCGACTGTTCAAGTGTCTTCACTTGAGTTACAGTAGGATTAGCTTTCAGATAATTGGCTACAGAATAAAGTGCTGCAACTTATAGAACAATTAACATGATCATGAATTGGGGGGGTTTCTGATTTTGAAAGTGAGTTGTCAGATTGCAAGGAATCAATTCCGAATCTGGGAAAATATTGTCACTGGATAACTAATGTCATTGTGGAGCTAAATTTGGGATTGCTCAGCCTGCTCGTAGAAATGAGTTCCATATGCATGCAGAAGAGTAGCATATGGTTGCATTCTGAGATAGAAAGCAAAGCTGTCATCGATGCCCCAAACTTCACCAAGCTCTGGGAGGACTCCGAGTGGAAGCGAACTCTCCAGTGATCATTAAAAGAACTCAACCAGAAGAGTGCTGCTCTGGTAATGTCATGTTTGATCTCTGCCATATGCTTAAGTTGAAGGGATTGAAGTATGGCTGTGACTAATTGTGACGCACACCGTATGTTCACCGGTTTAGTCCACCTAGAATGAGTCTAACTTTGGGGGATCCGCGGTGTGCAGTGTAAGGAGTGGCCAAGCTTCAAAGAACCAAAGATCCAGCCATAGACCTGAGCACAGAGAAAGATGGCTCAGCAGAGGAAGCAGAGACTTAGGATTCACCTCTTTCCAAGGAGCAGTGAGACTCAGTGTTAGAAGGCTGCCCGGCAGGAGGTAATAAAGGCTGCAAAGAGACCTTTCCCAAAATGGAGAATCCATGCTAGGAGAAAGGTGTCCGGTTGAAGTCTTCGTGTCCTAAACACCAGGTGGGCGGGTTAACTGCAGCCAAGTGAAGTTAGAAACTGTTTTTAGTGTGTGCCCACTGGTCACGGATGACCTCAAACCAACTTTATAGTGATATTTTGTTTTTGTTTTTAATTCATAATTGAAAACAACTTTTTAATGGCAAAAATTAATTGTAATATAGATACTACAATGGGACATTACCAGATAAAGTGTGATGGTGGTATCATGTACAGAGGATCAATCATGCGACAGCCAGTGATGTAGTCAGGTGTTCATGCCTTTGCATTTATTTGTCAAAGCCAAACTTGCCTTCTCAGTTAATTATGCTACTTTGGGTGAACACGTTGCTGAAGATCTGGACATTGGATATGAATGGCACTTTTATCTGTTTTTTTGCTTAAAGTTCATTTTCATGACTTTGTAAAGGTCTCCAGGGCTTCTGCTGTTTCCATGCTTTCGACCCGCAAGTGTTTACTCAATAACTCTCTGCTGTGTATGGGTATAGCTTTATGACCGATGTCATCAGTGATGTCATTCAACATGTCACGATCGATGTAATATATGGGGTCGTAAGCAGTGCATGGCTGGGATGCAAGTTATAATTAGCTCAGTAAACTATAACTGGTGAATTTCATTTTCTTTTTTTATACATGTTACGTTATTTCATCATCTAAGTATAACGTCACTTTAATCTTTGTTTTTTTCAGTGTGTGTGTTATTTTATTTATATACATAAATCCATAGATAGATAGATATGCACACATATACAGGCATGTATTTTTATTTTGTTTATGGCAAGAAGGGGTCAGTGGCGTAACAAAAGCCCCTGCAGCTGAGCTCCAGGGCCCCCACCGGTTCTAGCAGGACCCTGGCTTGAGAGCTCCTAACTTGACCCGGATCGTCGGGGCCCCCCTGCGTGTATTTTGCAGGGGGGCCCTCAAGTTTGGTTACCCCACTGGAAGGGATTGGACAGCTTGCTACTCCTTCACTCGGACATGCAACGACCACATTCCTGCCCAACAAACCGCCTACACTCTGGGTTTATGTTTTATGTGTGTATGTCTCTTTTCTATATTTTCATACAAAAGTCAGCGAATAACAATCAAATATGTCTGATATATATGTTACATGTTACCTGTAAATACCAATAAAAACATTTAACTAAACTTTTCTGATCCCTTTTGATAATTTTTCGAGTCTTTGACTCCGAACGGTGCCGATAGGGATGCCAGGTTTTAAACCCTGTGAGGACTGCGACCGACTGATGTCGGTCACCGACTCTCACCGTCGGTGTCTCCACTGTCTCGGCGTCGACCACGACGACAAGACCTGTTCCGACTGACGGGCCCTAACTTCGAAAGCTAGGCGGGAGCGGTCCCGCAAGCGACTCGAACTCCGGCAGTCGGGCCCGCGCCGAGAGAGGTCCCGGTCCGGACGGAGGTCGAGGGAGCGGAGCCATCATAGCTCCGGGAGTCCTATATACCTATACATCACTCCTCAGGGTCAAAGTCGTCAGGTAAGCACAAGAAGTCGAAGAGACATCATCGCTCTTCCGACTCCCCCCGACGCACGGGCGATGTGGCCGGGGGTTCGGGTGATACCGCCCACGCGGCTCCATCGGAGTCGCGGGCGTCGTGTCCAGCCCCATACCCTCCGGTCCCTGGGCCGCGCGCGATGCCGGAGGAGATCGAGCGGTTCCTCATGGCCATGAGGTCCCTCACTCCCCCAGCGGGCTCCGCGGCGCCTTCGGGCCCAGCGGACACGTCTGGGGCCCTAGCGGGTCGGAGGCTTTGGCCCCGACGCCGTCGGGTGCTTCGTCCCCGGCGCCTTCGGGCCCGGCGCCTTCGGTCCCCACTGGATCCGGTTCCGGATCCGGGTCATCGCCGGTGGACCTAACGACCTCCCCGGCGCCGGTCCCTCAGGTGTCACCACCGGCGCCGTCTTCGGGCGGTGCGGTCCCCGATGCCTCCCTCGCTCCGGTTCCGGCGCCGGAACGGCGCCGCTGGACGCCGCTTTCGACGCCGTTTGGAGAATTTTACTTCAATGAACCGACCCCATCCTTTGACATCCCTGAATCTCAGGAGATGGGTGATGAGGAGTATTGGGAGGGGTCTCAGGACCCTCTGACACGGGAGTATCAGTCCCAGGAGGACTGGACAGGTGGACTTGGGGATGCCAGTGGTCTGGATACCTCGCCGGACACTGGTTTTGTCTCACCTCCTACCGTGGCTACGGAGGAGGGGGCAGCCTACAGTGTGGTGCTGATGCGGGCAGCCAAGGCCTTGGGCCTTGAGCTCCCCGTCGCGGCCGTGAGGACTAACCTCCTCACTGAGGTCCTTAAACCGCAGTCAAGCTCGGCCGAGCCTCTGCTGCCGTTTAATGAGGCCTTGACCGACGTTCTTTTGGGCACTTGGTCCAGGCCCGCTACAGGTTCGCCTGTAGATAGGAACGTGGCCAGGTGCCACCGCCCGGCCGCGGGCGACCCTTGTTTCCTGTCCACCCACCCCACCCCCGAGAGCCTGGTTATTCAGGCTTCGAAATCCCAGACCGCATTTCCGTCGGCTCCGCCTGACAGGGAATCCAAGAGGTATGAGCAATACGGCAAGAAGGTATTCTCCTCCCTGAGTCTGGGACTGCGGTCTTCCAACACCGCATGCCTCTTGGGCCGTTACACCCACTCCCTGTGGGATACGGTCGCGGACGTGCTGCCAGAATGCCCGTTGGAGGTATGGGCTAAACTCGGCCAAGCCCTTGTGGAAGGCCGAGATGCAGCATGTTATTCTATCCGGTGTGGACTGGATACCACCGACTCACTGGGCAGAGCGATGGCAACGACGGTGGCGATTCGTTGCCATGCCTGGTTGAGGTCCGCCAACTTCTCGGCTGATGTCCAGAGAACACTCATGGACATGCCGTTTGATGGCCGTCGCCTTTTTGGCGACAAGGCAGACCATGCGCTTGAGCACTTTAAGGACTCCAGGGCTACAGCCAAGTCCTTGGGCCTTTCGGCCCGCGCCAGCAAACGGGTGCCTTTCGCTCCTTTCGTGGCCAAGGAAGGGGTGTACCCACACGTGCTGCCAGCCACGCACCGCAGAGTAATACCCAACACGGTGGCGGCCGTGGAAACCGTCGTGGCGGCGGTCGGGGACAACGGCGAGGACAGTCCACACCTTCCCCCGCAGCATCCGCCTCAAAACCCTCCTAGTCCGTGCTTTCAGGCCCATGTGTCGCCAGTGGGGGGCAGGGTTCGCCATCACCTCCTCCACTGGCGCACTGTCACATCGGACAGGTGGGTGCTGCAAATCGTCCGAAGGGGCTACTCCCTCCCCTTCAAGGCGACCCCTCCAGCCATGCCACCGTAGAACCACTGTGTATCGGGGGATCATTTGCGACTTCTGCAGGAGGAAGTTACGGCCCTCTTGGCCAAGGGGGCCATTGAGCGCGTTCCTGGGCCAGAAGTAGGGTGTGGTTGCTACTCCCACTACTTTTTGGTATCCAAGAAGGGCAAAGGGGGCCTACGCCCTATCTTGGACCTACGGAACGTCAACGGCTTCCTCCGGAAGGAGAAGTTCAAAATGCTGACACTGGCTCAGGTTTTGGCTGCCCTGGACCCAGGAGACTGGATGGTAGCGTTGGACTTGCAGGACGCTTATTTCCATATCCCCGTCCTGCCGGCGCTACCTGCAGTTCACGGTAGGTCACAAGCACTTTCAGTTTACCGTGCTCCCCTTCGGCCTTACCAGCGCCCCACGGGTGTTCACAAAGCTGATGGCGGTGGTCGCAGCTCATCTGCGCAGGTTGGGGGTTTCAGTCTTCCCCTACCTCGATGACTGGTTGTTGAAGGCGGGCTCGCCCCAGACAGTCGTCAGCCACCTCCAGACAACGGCAGACCTCCTGCACCAGCTGGGGTTCTCCATCAATGTACCGAAGTCACACCTGTGCCCCTCTCATAAGCTCCTCTTCATCGGAGCGGTTCTCGACTCGGCGCAGTTTCGGGTTTATCCTCCCGAACAGCGGGTTCGGGATATTCAGGCTCTGATTCCACTCTTTCAGCCTTTATCCCGGGTCTCGGTCAGGTTGACGCTGCGGCTTCTGGGGCTGATGGCCTCCTGCATCCTTCTGGTGCATCACGCCCGCTGGCGGATGCGGGCTCTGCAGTGGGACCTGAAGTTTCAGTGGGCCCAGCATCAGGGCAACCTTTCCGACCATGTCCTGATCTCGGAGGGCACTGCGAGACAGCTGCAGTGGTGGCTCACAGATCGCGAATGGGTCAGTGGCAGATCCCTCTCCCTTCCCCAACCGGAGCACGTAGTTGTGACGGACGCGTCCCTCCAGGGCTGGGGAGGCCACATGGGAGAGGCGGAGATCAGAGGCCTCCGGTCTCCGGCGGAGTCCCGGCTCCATATCAATCTTTTGGAGCTGCGGGCGATTCGTCTAGCACTGAAGGCATTCCTCCCCTCTGTTCGGGGGAGTGTAGTGCAGGTGTTCACGGACAATACCACCGCCATGTGGTACTGCAACAAACAGGGCGGGGTAGGGTCGTGGACCCTTTGCCAGGATGCTCTGCGCCTCTGGCAGTGGCTGGAACATCAGGGCGTGACCCGGGTGGTTCAACACCTGGCAGGTTCTCTGAACGCCAGGGCGGACAAACCCAGCCGTCGGTGCATGATGGATCACGAATGGCGTCTGAACTCGGACGTGGCGCAAGGCCTCTTTGAGCAGTGGGGAGAGCCTTGGTTAGATCTATTCGCCACAGAAGAGAACGCGCAATGTCATCAGTTCTGCGCGTTGGAATTTCCAAGGCGGCACTCGCTCGGAGGCGCTTTTCGTCGCGAGTAGAGCTGTGGTCTGTTGTACGCCTTTCCGCCTATACCACTTCTGCCCAGAGTGCTGAAGAAGATCAAGCGCGACCGGGCCCAAGTCATCCTTGTGGCTCCGGACTGGGCACGAAGGTACTGGTATCCAGAGCTACTCAGTATGTCAGTCGATCCCCCGGTTCGTCCGCCTCTTCAGGAGGACCTTCTGTCGCAGCAGCAGGGGACGGTCCTCCACCCGAACCTGTCCAGTCTCCACCTCCATGCTTGGAGATTGAGCGGCGACAGTTGAGGCCATTTGACTTGCCTCCTGAAGTCTGTAATGTCATACTGGCAGCCAGGCGTCCCTCCACAAAATCGGTATATGCCTGCAGGTGGAATAGATTTGTGGCATGGTGCACAGCAAAGGCTGTGGATCCACTTTCTGCCCCTCTTTCTGAGGTTCTTCTCTTCCTTCTTTCTCTCGCCCAGCAGGGCTCTGCTCTGGGCACTATCAAGGGCTACCTTTCTTCCCTTTCAGCCTTTCTAAGGCTGCCTGATCAACCTTCTTTGTTCAAGTCCCCTATTGTAAATCGTTTTCTGAAGGGCATCACACACATGTTCCCTCCTGTTCCGTTTGTGATGCCTCAGTGGAACCTGAACCTTGTTCTTACATTTCTGATGTGTGCTCCCTTTGAGCCACTTCACAACTGCCCTCTCTGCCTTCTTACTCTGAAGACTGCTTTCCTGGTTGCCATCACCTCTGCCAGGAGAGTGAGTGAGCTCCAGGCTCTTTCGTCTAAACCCCCTTTCCTTTCTGTCCATCCGGACAAGGTTGTGTTGCGGACTAGGCTATCTTTCCTGCCCAAGGTTGTCACTGCCTTCCACATCGGGCAGTCTATCACCTTGCCCACCTTCTTTCCGCCACCGCATCCCTCTAAAGAGGAAGAGCGGCTCCACCGTCTGGACCCAAACGTGCGCTCTCTTACTATCTAGATCGCACACGCCAGTTCCGGGTGGATGACCAACTCTTTGTTGGTTACGTGGGCGCTAAGAAGGGAAAAGGCGGTGCACAAGCGGACCATCTCTCGGTGGATCATCTTGTGTATCCAGGCATGTTACTCCTTGGCTAAAAAGGAGCCCCCTGTTTGATTGCGGGCTCATTCCACTCGGGCCACGGCGACTACAACTGCCCTGGGCCGGGGAGTGCCCTTGCAGGACATTTGCCAGGCACCTACGTGGGCCTCGCTGCACATGTTTGCAAGACACTATTGCCTGGACAGTCAAGTCCGGAGGGATGGCTTCTTTGGCCGTTCCGTCCTCCAGGACTTTCTGGTGTGATTATTGGTTCGCAGACCCACCACCGGGGTTGGTATTGCTGGGGTATCTATTCTAAGGTAAGGAATCTATCACTAACGTGTCTCTTTCAGATGCACAAGTTACTACTTGTGTAACGATATATCTGTAAGAGACATTAGTTAGTGATAGGTTCCTTACCGACCCACCCATCCTCCCCGGTCTGCGAACCGATATCTAGGGTTAAGGTCATCCCTTTCAGGGCCCTAGTTTCAATGGCACCAGTGTTGGTTTTTAACATGGCTCAGCGCTTCTGGCGTGGAAAAGCTGTGTCTAAGAACTGAAGTCGGCACGCGGAGGCGGCGTCTAAGTACTCCGACAACGTCATCACGGCGCCCACGACACCGACGACGGACGCGGAGCCACAGACAATGCCTACCGACGAGCAAGGGTACTGCTACGCAAAAATTTCCGGATCCAGTCTGACTCCTGGGGATATTCTAAGGTAAGGAATCTATCACTAACTAATGTCTCTTACAGATATATCGTTACACAAGTAGTAACTTGTGCTACAGGGGCTGCACCCCTCCCTCTCCCCCGCCTTAAAACGATGGAGAAAGTCCTACATGGGTCATCACAGATCCACGGTGGCCCCCAGCGGACCCGCCCCTATTCATGGCTTCCACAGATTTTCCTGAGAAACACTATACATTAAAGGAGCACATTAGGAAAAGTCCACCTGGAAGAGTTCCGAACCTCGCTAGCAACAATTCACTATTTTCCAGGTGGAAATCAAACGATTTACTGCATCAGGCCTTCTTTAGCTGGCACCTCGGTGGCACGGACCACAGATATTTATTTATGTGCCACGCTTCCAGGGCTTTATGCTGTGCGAGGAACATATTTTGTCTGCGGGATGTGTTTTCATTTATGCAGAGTTGATGAGGTTTGTATAGTCCGATCAGAACCTGAAAAGCGTCAAATCTAAATATAGTTTCTTGCCAATGCATCATTTATTGTGGCTGCAGCCACCACAAGGGCACCCGTGTCCTTGGCCTTCGAATCTCGAGTTTCTGGCATGGGGCTGCAAGGTGCACACTCGGTAATAAAGCATTCGGTTGTGCAGGGTTCTTTAACAGGGCATCAGCAAAACTAGGCAGGGTACCTCGAAACAAAAAGACCGCATACTGCCCCTGCCTGCTGAAATAACAGTTTCTGCTAGAAGTAGAGTCACATTTCAGATGAATGCTGGTTTCTTGCTTTAAATAGATTCACTTACCATAGAATTGTGTATTCTTTCACATCATTCACTTTCAGTATTCAATGTATGACCGCGGGGCGTGCATGAGTGATTGTTGACCCTAAAGGCAGTGAGTCTGTTAATGATGGTTTATGGTCCGGTATCGAAGCGCGGTCCACCCCCTTGGTGCACAGGGTTCTCTCCTAGATGAGGTGTTTTTGGTTGCTCTGAAAAAAAAAAGAAAATTGGAACGTTCTGGCAATACTGTGGTGCTGTTGGCTGCAGGGATGCAGTCCGCATTTCAGCTGCATGAAGGGGGAGAACCCCGACCTTCTGTTGGTCGTCACTGGTGGGGAGCAGTTCATCGGACATCCAATGACCGCCCCACCACACCGAAGGAATCCCCATCATCTTACTTTTGACTCCAGAACAAAAAGATGTCCCCGTCCCTTCTGGAGAATGTGATGAAGGACCCTAAAATGTCACCTAAGGTGGCCACCGCCTTGGTTTGAGCGGGGGATCCCTGATCCGCAGGGGCTGCCGCTGCCGACCCTTCTCCTCTGAAGGAAATAGACACGTCCATTGCCCGTGGACGAAGTATCGCCCCCAAAGTGCAGTCGCCTACACTAGCCGCTGAGGAGAACGGTAGATCATAGTTTTTAGTAATTTTGTTCTGCCTTTCTTTAGGATGATTGTCCAAATGTGTATGGGTGTCTCGGTGCAGGTTCATCAGGAGATCTGCACAAGTTTGCATTATTTCAAAGCGCTTTAAATCTCACTGGGTTCACCTGCTAATTGCTACAGCTTGGAAAAGTGTTCAGTTACTGTATACTTTTCCATATGATGATCATGCTTCAACTATACATTATACAATAGTTTTTTTTCATTATTATCATGTCATCTATGTTTGTCCTGCAAAAACAATATACATATATAAGCATGTGGGCATTGTTAGTCACTCATTTTTGACATTGATAAGCTTTTTGGAAAACAATAGTTGCAGAAAATGTGTATTCACAAATCATGTGACACCCGCAGTATCCTAAATATGTATAGCTAACTACCCCTCCTTTTTAAGATCTCGATATTCATGTGGAGGTTGCTAAAACCAGGGTTTATAAAAACAAAAACAATGAAATCATTATTTCATTCAGTTTTTGCATTTGAAATTGACGTTTTGCAATGATTGAGTATTATGTATGCAAACAAGGATCAACATTTGTATGGATTAGGCCAAGTGAGAACTTGATGCTTTTTAGATGATTCTTCATTTATTTTCTTTATTATGTATTATTTTTGCTATGTTATTGTTTGTCTTTTTTTTTAACCCACAAATTCTATTTCATTTTTTTTTATTTATTAGATTTTTTGGAGCAAAGGTCTTTTTGAAATATTTGTTGTACTCAACGTATAGCTCGGAGGTGCTGTCCGCATCTTTTTCTAAATCTTCATCATGTGTTTCCTTTTGTGTATATTGTCCTGTCTCATTAGTTACAGGAGTGATAGACAGCCTATGTGATTCCTTCTTTAGCTCTTCCTTCCTGAGTCACAGCGCTACAAACAGATTGCAGTCTCCTCCTCTAAAGCAGGCTGCAGCACCAGCACCATCTGCCTCTCCAGTCTAGACAGTGTTTGACGCCGGGTGCATATGTTCTCTCTCAGAGAGAGCCATGTTTGGATTCAAGTTGTGTTCTGTGCAGTGCGTTCCTGGGAAGCGCCCAGCAGCCCCGCACAGTGTTTAGATCTGCGATGGGGACGGGCATCCGTGGTATGAGCTTGGAGAAGTGTAAACTGGGAAGACACAGAAGAACAGAATAGTTTCAAAATGTCCTGTTTAGTAGTTGTCTTTCCTGAGTTGGCACTGCTTTAAGAAAATGATAAGGAGGGGTGGGGGTAGGAAGCATTTTTGCACCAGCCCTGAGTTTTGTCTTATGAATTTTTGGAATACGAATTTAGTAAACATTCTATAAATTTAGGAATTGAAGTTTACGGATTTAGTCTACCGATTATGGATTCCAAGGCTATTTATTTCATTTCTGATCAGAAAATACATTGATGCTGTATTCAATGTTGCTGGAAAAAAACCACTATCAAGAGTGAAGGCTTTGCTCAAAGTTTAGTGCATTCGGTAACCACATTCAATTGAATAATGAACATGGCAGGGGGGGGTGGCCACCTTGTCAATCACTGCTTGTGAGTCATAAGCATGAGTGTAGGGCTGTGGTACTCAATAGTGTCGCATGCATACTTCAGTATGGGACACAATGTACCCCTCAGGCCTGAACATAAAGTAACTTATAACCTCATGGCAGCTAAGCCTCCCTGTGCAATACATATAGCATTTATAAAACATGTTGCGTATGAGGTTAACCTCCTACACAAAGGGGACGCCTAAATACAACATTTTTAGGTTTGGGAATACGGGGAAATAAAATATCATTTAGGAATAAAGATTCCCACTTAACCTATTTGCATTAATACAAGCAATGAATCAATGTTCTGAAACTGGCCCATTCTCACACCGCTGCCCGGTGTGTGCGCACTAGCATCCATCATGATTAACCTCATGAGCTGTCTGCCTTTTGCAGACGGCTGTGTGTGGGCATCCGCACCTATGGTGCCCATGATTGCGTGTGCAGCCTGCCGTCGCAGGCCTATGTGTAAGCACCTTGTCCAATTTTACGTTGCAGTCTGGAGTGGGCGCACTTTCGCCCCTGTTGCTGGGGACTGTGTCTAACCTGCCATAGCAGGTTGGTGAGTGAAATAGCGCACGTGCGCCCAGGTAGTGAGGAATACCTGTGTGTGTTTTCACTACCTATGAGGCTTGCTTGTCCCTTAAGTTAACATGGGGAAGTGGTTGATACTACTTCAGGCTGCAATAGTGGTTTGCAGCGGAGCAGCCTCATGATGTTTCCTATCGATGGATTCAGCATGCCGAACACTTTCCAGTGATGAAGGTGGTCTTGGCATATCTCACTTAGAAATACGCATTCTATGCTCTGGGAATCTCGTGTGCCATGGTGCCTGGCTCTAGTGGGTGCCAGGGGTCGGGGGAGCAGATCTGTGCTTTCTCCAATAACGGCCATAAACCATGGACATACAATTGAAAGGACAGACCTCTGCCATTTGAGGATCGGATGGAATTGATAGAGCGGAGAGGTTTTGACACTTAGCATCTTGGGGACGGATTATGGTCCCACTAAAGATTAAGATCTACATTCCACGGTCCCATGGCAGACAGGCCTACAATTTAGAGGAGACATCTGTGGTTCAAAGGGAAACCCTTGAACCTCCCCCTAACTTCAAAAGCCACACAACATCATAACTGCGGGTGCCATTCTCTGTAAAGGGGAGCTACTTATTCAAAGAGAAGACCAGAGATGTAGGAGATCCTACACTGGTTGATACACTTGTCGAGATTCAGGACCTGAGACCCCAGACTGTGTATTGTACTGTCAGCGGACTCTGTTGTGCTTATTGTGGGTACTGCCCTTAGTGGTTGCCCTGGGCTGAAGACCTGCTAAAGTGTGGCACCCTGAAGTGTGTGCTCCCCAAGCATCTGTCTGTGGAACTTCTGTTCTTTCGGGGATCTCAGAGACTTCAAAGATCTCCTGCATGGAACCTACACCACATCTACCTGACATCTAGAGAGCGGTGCCCTCTCAAGTGCCCACATTGGCTACTAAATCCCAACAGGTAGCGTGGTGTGAGCGTGAAACCAAGACTTGGAGACTGGATCGTCTAGTGCGAAGCCCAAGAAATCTCGCCTGCATCTAAGACTTGTGGTTCCTACACTGCAGGGACCCTGATACTCATAAGTGTCTTGTGGGTGTGAACGGATTCACTTGTTGCGGGATCCAAGGTGACCCGCTTCGTTGCTGGTGCCTTGACCCCCCGCAAAAGCTGCAAGCGGGCATCTGCCCCATGGTTCACAGCCTCTCTTGCGGATTTACGACGCAGCTGTAAAAAAGCGGAAAGATCTTGGCGCCGTCATTATGATCCCAAGGAGAAAATTGCTTATAGAGAGTCCATCAAGGCATATCACGGCAGCATCAACCTGGAAAAGAAAGCGTACCTCTCTAGGAGAATTGAGGCCGCCACTGTAGCTAGCAAGAAAATCTTTCTTATAGTTAAAGAATTTACTACGCCTAGTTCTGTTTTGCCCACGCACCAACATTCAGAACTTTGGGTGTCGGAGCTGGCCTCTTTCTTTATTTCTAAAATTCAAACTATTCAAAACTCATTTCCCACCAATATCCCGAATACGCCTTCTGAAATGTGTGCCTCTTCCCCCTCTCTTTCCCTTGATGATGGTCCTACTCTTGCCAATTTTCCGTTTCTTTCGTTAACTGTTTCTCATGATCTGTTGTCCAAGCTTAAATCTGGCTCACCCTTGGACCCCTGTCCTGCAACATGCCTGGGCAAAATGGCCCAAGTGATAAACGATCTTGTCAACCCAGTGCTGAACGGTTCGCTCAGCACGGGCGTGGTCCCCCAGGCATGGAAGCATGCCCTGATCTTGCCGCTTCTGAAGAAGCCTGGTCTGGATCCTTTGCTGCATTCCAACTATAGGCCCATCTCCCTTCTCCCGGCCTTGGCTAAGGTCGTGGAGAAGCACGTCCACGCCTCTCTTTCCAATTTTTGGGAAACTAATAACATCTTACATGACACTCAGTCAGGCTTCCGTGCTAATTTAAGCACGGAGACGGCATTACTTGAAGTCACAGATGCCATCAGAGAGGTGCTGGACGCGGGAGGTAAGGCCTTGTTGGTTATGCTGGACTTGTCGGCGGCCTTTGACACCGTTCCCCACAGCGGACTGCTGTGCAGACTTAAGGAGATCGGGCTGAGGGGAGCGGTGTTCAATTGGTTTAAGTCCTTCCTTGCTGGTCGCCGACAAACGGTCTGGGCCCCTCCGTTCTCCACCCAGATTATGCCATTGGAGGTCGGGGTGCTCTGTGTTGAGCCCTACTTTGTTTAACATCTACATGGCACCCCTGGCGGCTCTGGCGGAGTCCCATGGTGCCCAGATCGTGTCCTATGCTGATGACACCTAGCTTCTTTTTACTTGCCCGAAGGGTGCTGATTTTGACGGTGTGCAGATCAGTGGCTGCTTAGGAGCGGTTTTCCAATGGTTTGAGCAACACAGCCTGAAATGAAATTCCAATAAGTCGGAGCTGCTATTTTTTGGCTGCCCATCAGACCCCAGGTGGCAGTCTTGGTGGCCACCAGATATGTTCCCTCCCTTGGCTGTGTCCTCCAGGGCTAAGAACCTGGGTGTACAGATTGATGATGGATTGACATTGAAACCCCAGGTCATGGGCCTTGTGGGCAAGTGTTTTGGCATCATCGAAATGCTCAGAAAATTCCTCCCGATGTTGTCTCTATGTCACCGGAAAGTGACGGTCCAGGCTTTAATAGGCTCCCGCCTGGATTATTCTAATGTGCTCTATCTGGGCCTGCCGAATTTTCTCATTTCTCGTCTGCAAGTTGTACAGAATGCCGCTGCTAGAGCCATTTTTGGCTTCCATCGCAGAACAAGCGCGACGGCACTGTTACAAAAACTTCATTGGCTCCCCATCAGAAAGCGTGCGGCGTTTAAGGCTCTCACGCTAGCCTTCAAGGCGCTCCACGGCATCGGAGCCAAATATATTAGAAACAGGCTGGCTTTTTATATGCCTTCACGCTCTTTGAGGTCAGCTTCTCTGGCCTAGGCAACTGTTCCTCTTGTCCGACGGGCCCGACTGGGCGGGCGTTCCTTTCGCTATCTAGCTCCCAAATTGTGGAACTCCCTGCCTGTCCCCCTGAGACAGAATACCAGCCTTTTGAAATTTAGGAAAGAGCTAAAGACATGGCTCTTTGTACAATAGTCCTCGGCCTGGTCTGCCCGCCCCTAAGCACCTGTTCTCAATCTGATGAAGCGCCGGGACACTCCTTTGGAGTAGCTGAGCGCTATATTAAGACAAACTTTAACATAACATAACATCTCTCTCGTGCCTCACACCGACTGCATGCTCATTGCGTGTGGTGTCGGACTCACCAAGTGCGACCCTTGAAGGTGGGGGTGTACCCGTAGTAGTGCCTCATGTGGCACTGCTGTAATTGTACCTGTGTGTGTGACCGGACTGGTCTGGTGCAGCCCGATCATCATACACCGGACGTGGTGCCTCCTTTCCAGAGGGGTACAGAATTTGCAACTCTTCGTTGTGTATCACCAGAATAGCTTGGTGCAGCCCATATTAACATGCACCAGTCATAGTGCCTCCTCTCCAGGGAGGTACGGAATTTACAACTCATCGTGTTTGAGATCTGAAGTGTCTGGTGTGACTCATACCAACGTGCACCAGACGATGTGCCTGTATTGCCTGGGGGTGCCGCAATCGTGCCTTCTACTACCAAGAGGCTCCCCTGTGTTATGTCCCATTCATCGGTTGTTTATCATTCTAATGTTAACCGCTAGAACCAAACTCCTTGAGTTACCTGCATGGAAGAACCTGAACAGTTTAATTTAGGCAGTTCTACTCCTGCCAAAATGACCGAAAATACATGAAATCAGAGACGCGGATACTCCCCCCACCAAAGCAACATCCATCAGTGCTGCCATCACAACAGGACCTTATTTAACCTTTTTCACGTCACAGTGGATGTGTGCCTCAGACGGCAGGGGCCGTCCGATTTGCGGACGCATAGAATTCACCCGCACAGCGGGGAAATGTACGCCGCATGGAAGCGGTTAAGTTTCCTCATCTCCAGCCTTAGTTCTGCTAAGCAACTGTACTACCTCAACAAAAGCATTTGGTCTTTTTCCCACTCTTGATCCAAACCAGGTGCAATCCATTATTGCATGTCACCCCGTCTTTAGATTTAGGTCTGGTGGAGGGCATTGCTGCCAGTTGCTATGATTGCCCGACTCCTCAGCTTCTGGCCTTTTTGGCGAAAGTCTCTGCTCCACCCCTCTCTTGGCATACTAAAGGTTTGACTGATGCCACCTTGTTTCATCTTCAAATCATAAAGAAAAATGATTGCCCTTGGTTAATCTCCAGTCTTGATCCATCACCTACACATGCTGAGCAGTTCATCTCTACAGATGTAGTCCTGTAAAAGCAACAGTGCAGTTTATGAATCGTAGGCAAACTATTTTGATGGACACTTTCTCTCTTTGCAGAATGCCCTCTTTGGAGGTCCTTTTTGCTGTATGAGCACTTCTCGTGGTTATTTGTGGTTATTCCATAAAGCAGCCTATAAATGCCGTAATGTCTCAACGGCCCTGTCTTGCTGTGATAATACCCATAAGGATAAAAGCCAGCAGGACGTATATGTACAAAGCAAGAGAATTGGTACATTGTGCAAGCAAACTCATGAATGTAGCTTGGGTTAAAGTGGTGCCAGCACAATGCTGGGGAGGGTATTAGAGGTGGGTGGTAGGAATCTAGAAAAAATGTTGTTTGAGTCTTTTTCCCCCGAAGTGTAGGATTAAGAGGGGGCAGTGTGGGGTACATGGTAAGATTGTGCCACAGTCCTGGCTGCCTTTGTCTGCCCTTGGGAGTTTGAGTCTTTTAATAGAGGCACTCCATATGGCACATGATCCTGAAGAGAGATGGCTATTACTTACTAGGAAGTCTGGTATGTTCCTATGGCTGCCTTTGTAGATTATGCAGGACACTCTGAACAGTATCAATGCTGGCAGGGTGTTGCCCCCATCTTTGAGCCAGGACAAAGACTTTGGCTGGGGTTGTTGGCGGGTGGGAAGATTTTGTAAATTCATAGTGGGTTGGTTTTGAAGCATGACAGTTTTTATTTCTTGATGTGGTGCTTGAATGATAGAGGAGACATCTTCATTGTCTTGTGTGCCTATGCTCACCCAGATTAGCAGTAAGCTACAAGCAGTAAGCTAGTCCAGATGCCTTAGAGAACTGTAATTCCCAGCTGGCAGTAGTACATTGAATGCGTCAGAACAGACGTTAAGTAAATCCGTATGTGTATATGTTGTGGTTTTTGTTTGCATGATGTGTGATGGCCTGCGTAATTGTTTTCCTTGGATTTGAGAGTTTGCTTGATGCCCGTTTCCCACGTGGAGAACTTTGTGAGTTCAAGCAGTCAGGTCAGTAATTTTGTCTAGATTAGCTTGCACACATTGTGAGCATCTGGCCCGCTGCGGTGTGAGGCCTGTTTCTTATGTCCTGAAGCAGTCTGGTTCCTGGGTAGTGTTGTTGACAGGTACTGCATTTATCAATGATATCCCTGGCCATTAAGCTTTGTTTAAATCAAGTCGGATAATCCCTTTAGGCACTTGACTCTCCATCAGTACTGAAGATCAGTAGAAAGCTTACTCTAGGAGCTGAGAGGTGCCGCACTAAATAATGCGATAAACAGTGTCGATAGGATGTATTCGAGAAAACTCATATATCAATTTAGACCATTATAGTGATTACATTTATTATTGTCACCATAAAGCACTATATTTACACTCTGTACATCTATTGTTATATATTCATTTTTAGGTTGTCTTATTCTAGCATCAGTAGCTGTCAAAGTGCATCAGATGTGCTCCCCTAGCCAACACGTGTTTCGCAAGTTGTCGCTTCTTAAGGATTCAAGTGAGATTATTGATAGTTAAAGGAAATTTCTGGCTAAAGTCAAATAGAATATTGCATATATAAGAATATGTAGACAAAAGGCACCAAGAGAAAAGAAAGGGAAATAAAAGACAAGAAAATCAAAAGACTAAATAGATTCACAACACAAACAATACCTGAAAAATCACTATATTTAACTCCACATATCTATAGCTAACATTCATTCACATTGATTACTTTCCCCAGTCCATTTCCTATACATGTATATGCGAGTAGATCCAAAGATTCTTAGTTGTCTCACATACCAGTAGCATACAGTTCATTACCTACCTAGTATGTAGCACACCTTTGTATCTCTTACTGAAGGATTAATTGTCATCATAAACATAAGACTTCACATCTTAATAATTATACTATACCCTTTGAATAAACATATCTAGTGGTCTCTCTCTTCAAGTAATATTATAAATATTTTAATTTTTTGTGGTAAATTTCTTTATTGATTTTTTACCCAGTATTAGAACAAACAATATATATTATAAATCATTCATATAGGATTTGGACACTAAAACGTATTCATTTTTCATGTTAAATCTTGGTATTCCTAGTACCTTAGTAAGGTCAACCCAAATTATTTTCCATACTCTCCTGTGAATAGACTACCCCAACACTTTTTAAGAGATTTGGCCTTCAAGATCTTAGCGGCCATCCTGGTCGACCTTTAGGCCTAGTTGAACCAAACAATACAAGATGGCCAGGACGCGACAAAGTATGTTCTGCGTGCCGGTTTAGCCACTAGAGACTTCATAGGAAGAGCTGTTGGCACCAGTGTTGTGCTTAGAAGTCACACATGGGTGAGATCCACCAGATTTTCAGGAGATGCACAAGTGTCCTTGATAAATATTCCCTTTGGTGATTCAGGGTTGTTTAGCGAGAAGAGTGATTTGGCACTAAAACAATTTAAGGATAGCTGCCCTGCAGCACAAACTTTGGGACCACTGTTTGATGCCGAGCAGGCTATTCCAGAGGGCTGGCTTATAGACAACACCAGCCCTCCCAACCTGGACTACAGTAGCAGACCCCTTTATTTCAAGGCAGAGCACATGGCAGCGGCCGTGTCTGCTAGCACCAGCAGGGACAGCAATCTTCAAACTCTTTCTCTCCTTGCTTCATCGGCTTCCAAGCTAATTAGTTTATCCTGACAGGCTTAGGGCCAGCCAGTATGAGGCAAGATACATTATTTACTCCCTGGCTGGAGGTCCATCACATCAGAGGTGGGTTTTGTAGATTATTCAAAGGGGCCTGTGTTTCATCTCCTCCCTACCCCATCTTCTTGCCACAGGAGGACCTTGTTAAGGTAGCTAGTGCCCTGCATCAAAATCTGTTACGCACTGACCACAATGGCACTGGGGCATGGAAGTAGGCCTGGGTGGAAAACTGCGCTACGCTGGCGGAGTGTGCGTAGTTTGCGCAACTACACGCTACGCGATTCGCACGTAGAATAGTGCAAAAACGCATAGCATAGCGGGCATTTTTTGCTCGCTCGCGGTCCTCAACGGCAAGTTGGCGAGCGCGCAAAATCAACATCACGGCAAGACTTTTTCCTCGTTCGCGATTGGCAACATCAAGTTGCCGATCACGAGCGTGGAAAATAAACCTCCCAGCGAGATTCTCAACGGGAGGAGGTCAGGTTCCTCATTGCGAGTGGTCGCGTATGCTCGCGATGAAAAACTACCAGTCCGCATTGAGAAAGCTGCCGCTCGAGTACAAATCTACTCGAGCGGCAGAAAAAGACGCTTGCACTGTGTATGATGCTGTTTGCAATGATTGCACAGTGCGGACAAGCATTCGGCACTGTGCAATCATTGTGAACAGCATTTCCCTGCCACACTACACAGGTCGAGTAGCTACTCGTAGCGTGCGTAGTGCGAAGTTCACTTCTCATAGCTACGCGTAGTGCTACTACGCGAACTACGCCCAGGGTTACATTGAACTAGAAAGGGTTAAGAAACTAACCTCAGCACAGAGGGGCGCACTTACATACGGCTCTGCTCTATCACTTCTGAGGCTGTACAGTCACTGTGGAGCAACACAGCGCCACTTACTGGCATGCAGGAGCATTGCTGGAAAGTTTCTCTGGATCAAGTCTGGCGCCTGGGAGTATTCTAAAGCTGAGGAATCTGCAGTAAGGTGGTATACCCACCAGAAAGAGCATTACTTAAGGTAAGTAAATTGTTTATCATGAAGAATCTTTATTGGGAAATTAGAGTCTAAAAATAAAAAATGTACTGCCAAAGTTTTTTGTTTATGGGTTTACTAAGGCAATTATAAAATATAAAGATTGATCTTGCTTTCACTACAAGTGATAAGGAGCAAATCAAAGTATTCTGCCAGCTTATAGTAATAATCAATAGCATTCCTGAGAGAGCACAAGTTTGGAAAAAAATGTATAAGTACGCCATATTTACAAGCACGTAGTTAGTTAACATGTACTTTGCACCAGAGTGTTTATATTTAGAAGTGAAATACACAGAGTGTCTTATATTTAGAAGTGAAATACACAGAGTGTCTTATATTCAGTGGTGAAATGCATAGAATGTTTAAAGTAGAGTAACGATAATCATAACTGTGTGAGACTAATGTAGAAATGTTTGGGATGAATATGAAAACCTCATGTTCTCATGTTAAAGGAATAATGTAAGAGTTGAATGTAACTCTAAAAACCCAGTATTTTGTGTAGGCCTCATGGCAATTCACAAGCAAATCTAAACGTGCTGCTAAAATAATGTGAGACAAGGTTGACATGGTTCTTTCAAAATGTACGATTGAACTTAGGGTTAAAAGTATATGCTTTATAGATGTGTTATTTTAGAAACGTATGCTAGTTAAGAATGTTTGCTGTTTAAATCAAGTTAACGTTTTAAGAGTGCAGGAACCTGCTGCATGTAAATCAAGTAGGCCAGAGCCGATAATGTCATGTAGTTCCAATCGTCATGTGCTCGTTAGAGGAGAGGTCGTGAGGTGTCCAGTATGAAGCTCTGAGAGTGTTTTATGGCCTAAGATATGGTGAAGTCTGGAATTTGAGGCCCACTGCAGGAAGAGCTGTATGCAGGTGCGAGGGTCCTAATCAGCTCGAATGAAAGGGACTTTGTTCAGTGGCGCCTTGCGCAGGCCTGTAGGAGTTTCCAGGAATTTCAGGGGGTATCAGCGCACTGAAGAAGAAGCCCGGGAACCAAGGTCAACTTTAACGAGGGTCTTCAAGAGTACCATCATGGAGTTTGCCGCGGAAAGATGTACCACGTGAGGGGCGTCCCAAGGGGCATTTCTATTGGAAATGTGATTTGGTATTAGGGAAAGTGACCCGGGAGGAGAGCAGAGCAGATGATTTTGGGAGCCTAAGGAAGCGGATGGGTAGGCAGATAGGCTGATCAGGAGAGACCCATTATCAGAGAAGAGACAAAGAGAAGTGCGTGATCTTCTTAGGAAATCACCACGGCTGACACCTAGAGGGTTAAGATCTTGCTAAGTAGGGATGTCATTTAGTATAGTGTAGGGACAGACTAACTTTAATTTTCTTTTCTGTAATGACTTTGAGGTTGCAACTTGTATCCATTTTAGCAACCCTGATGGTATTCGAACTTGTACTTATTATTTTGTTCTTCAGACTCAGACTATTCAAGAAGTTCATGTTCATAGTGATTCCGATATACCTGTTGAATCTCATTTTGAGAAGTTTGTATCTTCAGTTATCTTTGACTTTATATTAAATCTTTAAAACTTAATTTTGGTCAGTGGTCATTTAGAGTGGTGTAAGTTCTTAAATTGATTGTTTACCTCGAGATTACCTTTTACTCAAGACAGGTACCAACGATTCAGTCGACAGGAAGAAGGGATTTGGCAAGATAATTAGTAACCAGTAATCCCGCGTTAGCAGTTGGTAGCAGAGTGAGGATGGTTATCTTCTTGAGGAAGGTAATCTAGAGAGGTTAGTTTACCCCAAGGCCCGAGACGTCAAGAGACGAGCAGCGGAAGAATCGTGTGCCGAAAGGTGCAGACGGTGCGAGAAAAGCAGCAGTATCGGAGAGTGAGTATAAAAAGGGTCATGCGTGAACAGATTGCGGTGTTTTGTGTTGTATTTGTATTGTAATGTCTTGCGGAGTTGAATGCCTGTAGTGTGAGTGAGAGAAGGTTGTGAGCGCGCGCAACCTGGTAAACTGGTAACCTGGTAAACGGGTGTACTGGTGAAATCTTAAGTTCAGGCCAGAGCTTAAGTGGTTTTGGGTGTATCGAACATCCAGGGTAGTTGTCGACCATAGTACGGAGGTCACGAGGTACCATTGACCGCCGTGGATCCAAGATAGGGGGAGTGTAAGAGTGAGTGTATGAGTAACGGACGCTGGTCGAAAGTTACTGCGTGTGAGTAACCTATCGGAGAAGGCGATTGTCTGGAAGTAAACGGAAAGACATCTCGCCAAGTTAGGGTGACAACTACAGAAAGACTGTGGGCGTACAGTCAAAGAAAGGTGATCGCTTGGACGGAAGTAATCATTTTTCAGTGTATGAATGGGATGCGTGCATGACCGAGGAGACGAGCTGAGAAAGGAGGGGAACTGCTGCGAAGGGGGACGGGTGACGTCGGCTAGAGCCGCGCTGTGATTGAGCGGTTGGTGTGACGTTAGCTAGAGCCGCGCTCTGGTTGGGCGGCTAGAGTGACGTCGGAGGAAAGCCGCGTACGGATAGGCCAGTTAGTGAGAACGGCGCCGAGATTGGTGGAATATCATCAGGAAGTAAACAAACGTGGAGAAAAGAGAAATCATGAAGTGTTTTAAGTGTTTGAAAGGGATTTTTAAACGTAAACGAAGTGAACATTATTACGGGGAAGAGGCTCCCCCAGAGGGTACGCCAGCTCATTATATGGCAACGAATGTGGGGCTGCATACGATATTATGGATTGGGGCTTGGAATAAGCTTACGGAAGGAAATGAGGAAATGCAGTTCCCAAAGTACGGAACGTTTAAGTTAGAGGTGTTACATCGGCTAAAAGCAACCATGTCCTCATTGAAACCTTCACCTAGACCAACACAGTTTGAGGCTCTTAATGCATGGATTAAGGCTGCACACGACCGAAATTTGAACAGGCGTCAACAAAGGCTGACGCGATCGGTAAGGTCAGTGCGAGATTCCAAATGGGATGAGGAGGAAAAGCGTTGGAGGGTACAGGCTATTGAGGTGGAGAAAATGTATCCGATGAGGGAGGTGTCAGGAGGAGGAAACCTCATGGAAGAAGACGAGGAAAGCGAGTCGGAGGACAATCTGATAAACAGATTGTTAATGGATAGACCACCTCCGAGAGTGGGATTGATAGAAGATAGAGGGCTCGCAAGGGAAGATGGGAATGAGATAGAGGGGTATACACCACTCCCTATATCGGAATGGACACCTAGCAAAGGCGGAGAAACACCTCCAAACAACACTGTACAGAGTGTAGTGGGAAGGTTTGTGGTGCAGAAAACGCCAACCACAGAAAGGGTTGAGTCTGTGGGATTGCCAGACGCTCTTCAAGTGCCTGTTACCATAGGACCCATAGTTTCGATCTATAATTCTGAGAGAGATAGAGGGGAACAACAAAGGCAATTGGATAGGGAAAGGATTGAGATGGAAAGGAGGAATAATGTGACGAATGCATGGAAACAATTACCAGGTTCGGTAACGTGGAACACCCCATTAGACACAACTGTCGGTCCCAATTCAGAACAGAGAGGTCCGAGAGGACCAATGGATCTAAGGGGACCGCGGCCAAGATCTTTTTCAGAGTTAAGAGCTGATTTGAGAGAATGGGACGGGTCCATAGTATCTCCGAGTAACAGGACAAGAACGGAACCAGAGTGGGAAAGCAGGGGTAACGGGACTGTATCTCATTGTGGGGCCAGCGAAAGCAGTCAGGGCCGGGAAGGCCAAAGTCAAGAGAATAGAGGGGATGCAGGTCCTACAAATCAGAGAGAACAGTCGGAACAAAATACTAGGATTGTAGAATGTGAGGAAATGTCCCGTCTTTGGGGGAACGGAGGAGATGAGGCGGTACGGAATTTTCAGAATAGGTTTAGGTGCCTTCATCATACGCTTGGGGAAGACGTTCAACATTGGAGAAAGGAGAACAGCGATAGGTCCCGCCACGCCTCGAATACTCAGGAAGCACAGGGAAGTAGGGAAGAAAGAGGGAGTAAGAGAACCTCTTATCTTCAATCCCGTGAAACTAGCCAGGATGGAGAGAGAGAGGCTGGGAGGCATGAAGGAGTGTTTCACCACCCACCCCGAGAAGACGGAAAGGCATGGGACTTAGAGAGATGGGAACAGGGGAGGACTCCCTATAATTCACCAATACCTAAACGTAGATCTCGGAGCTGGGATGGGAGAGATGCGGATGGAGGAGCTAAATTGAGTGTCTTGAAAGCTGAAATAAAGGCAAAAAGGCTTGATGTTACCAGTTTAAAGTCAGATGTAGATGAGATAATAGATGGAACATTGCCTTTGGAGAGGATAGAATTGTATGAACAGGATGAGTTATTGTTCATGGCAAAGGATATTACTAGGAAAGCTAGAGCGGTTCATGAAAAACTGACCGAATTGGCAGACAAGTATGCCGTGGGTTTGTCTAGGACAAGGGCATTACAGAGTAACCACAGATTACAGTACGCAGACCAAGATCTAGACGAGAAGAGAACTGCTGGATTAAAAACACACATAAGAGAGCTGGTAACAGGGATAAGAGTGTGGAGAGAACTGGATAAATGGGAAGAAAGGTGGTCGAAAAAGGGCACAGTTAGGCGAAGTACAAATGTGATGACCCCTGAGGGAAGGGTAATGCAGATGGAGGCATTCCCTTTGCGAGAAATATCAAATGGAAATTATGTACATGTGCCCTGGAGTAGAGGAGACTTAGCCGCATTTACCAACTCATTCCCGAAGTTGCGGGACAACCCAGTCGAGTGGTATAAGCAGGTAGAGAGGTTTGTTAAAATTTCGAAAGTATTGTGGATAGATTTGAACACGTTGTTTGACATCGTGGTCCCATCTGATCTGTGGACCCCTTGTAAGACTAGTGTCGAATGGCCAAATGCTGAACCATTGAGAGATGTTCGAACTAATGGACCAGCTGAGATAGTCATGCGAAAGTATGAAAGGGTAATAGCATGGCTGAAAGATAAGGTACCACCACAGGATATAGATTGGGTAAAAATAGACCGAACAAGGCAGGAACCCAAGGAGACAGTTCACGAGTTTTATGAAAGATTATTGAAAACATTCAAGCAATACAGTGGACTAGATGTAATGGATCCCAAAGACATAGGGCAGTTCGTGTCAAAGTTTGTATTGGGGTTGAGACCTGATATTTGTTTGATGATACAGCAACATTTAATCTGTTGGCAGAACAAACCACTAGATGAGATTTTACGATATGCGAGGTACTGCAGTGACGAGATAGATTCTAAAGCCAAGAATCTAAAGGAGAAATTGATGGTGGTGCAAATGCAGTCCGCTGGGAAGGGTGGCCAGCAGAAGCAGGGGATGGGACGAAAACCAAATGGTCAGAACAAAGATAATGAAGAAGGGCAGAGACCTAGGATAGACTTTGCCACTTTAAAGAAAACGACAAAGTGTCATCTGTGTCATCAGGTGGGGCATTGGCGACGCGAGTGTCCCTTTAACCCTGAAAACGGAGAGCAAGAAGGAGAAGAGCAGGTCCAAGAAGACCCAGTGCAAAAAGTGACAGTCCCAAGTAGTAAGGTGGCCAAAGGGGGGACTTCGGCTCCACGGGCCCAATTCCCACAGCCACCGAAGATAGCAGCTGGAGGAAAGGTCTTTAAACAAATGCCTCTGTTTATCGAGGAAGAAAAATGTTATTACATTGATCCTTTGACAGGACAACGGGTGAGCAGTGAAGAGGACTGTACCCTCGGGGCAGTTCTAGAAGTGGATCAGAGAGGGCCATTTGTTGAGGCAGAAGTGGCAGGGTGTCCCACTACGTTCTTAGTGGACACTGGGGCTACTCGTTCGACTCTGAGATCAGCGGTAGTTCCAGACTTGCCAATGTCAGGGGAAACAATTCAAGTGGTAGGAGTCGCAAATAAAAGAATGACTAGTCCCTTGACAGAACCAGTGTCTGTGAAAATTGGAAACCACATGAACGAACATCAGTTTGTGGTTTGTGACTCGAGTCCGGTATGTCTGTTAGGTAGGGATTTGTTATGCAAATTGAATTGCACCATATACTGCACCCCACAAGGAGTGGAGGTACAGACTACCGACGATGATGCTACCTTTAAGGTGGCCAATTCAAAATTCTGTGTAGAACTATATCCTACTCTGACTGTAGAAGATCTTCCACAAGACTTAAGAGATGTAGTGGCGTCAGAGGTGTGGGATTTCACAGGAGAAGATATAGGATTGATTAAAGGGGTAGAACCGGTAAAAATTCTGGTAAAGCCAAATGTTGAGTTTCCAAGAACGCCTCAATACAAATTGTCCCAGGAAACGATTGCAGGAATAAAGCCTGTGATCGAGTCAATGATACAGCAGGGAATACTGAAGGAAATCGTGGGCAGTCCTTGTAACTCCCCGATTATGGGTTTGCAGAAACCTAGTGGGAAGTTTAGGATAGTTCAGGATTTACGAAAGATTAACAACATAGTCGTTTCATGTTGTCCCGTGGTACCGAATCCATCAGTGATATTGTTTCAAATACCATGTCAAGCAGAATGGTTCACAGTGATAGATCTTTGCCAGGCTTTCTTTTCAATCCCATTGGATGAAGAGAGCAGGTACCTTTTTGCGTTTAAAATGGAAGATCGCGTTTTAACATGGTGTCGAATTCCACAAGGATTCACAGACAGTCCATCCATCTTTAATCAGTTGTTGAAAAAGAATCTTGAGAATCTAGTACTGCCACAGAACTCGGTTCTGGTACAGTACATAGATGACCTACTTGTTGCGTCAGAAACAGAGGAAGCTTGTAAAGTAGATTCAATTGCCTTACTGAATCATTTAGCTGAAAATGGACATAAGGTATCTCTGAGCAAGTTACAGTATTGCCTGACAGAAGTACAGTATCTAGGGCACAGGTTAGAAAAAGGGAAACGTAAGGTGTCCCCAGAGAGGATTGAGGCGATAATGAAAATGAATGCGCCTACAACACAGAGAGAAGTTAGAATGTTCCTAGGAATGGTGGGTTACTGCCGACAGTGGATAGTTAACTTTTCACTGAAAGCAAAGCCCTTACAGAAACTGACGCACAAGGAGGTGAGTGATCCGGTACCATGGGATGAAGAATGTCTGGTGGCGTTTTTACAGCTGAGAGACGACTTATGTCGTGCTCCGGCTCTGGGAATGCCAGATTATGAAAAGTCGTTTTCACTCTATTGCTGTGAGAGAGAGGGATGTGCTTTGTCAGTCTTGGCACAGACCCACGGTAATGCCCGTAGACCAGTTGCATATTTTTCGGCTACATTAGATCCAGTAGCCGCAGCGTTGCCCGGATGTCTCAAATCCGTTGCTGCAACGGGTGTCAGCATTGAAAGGAGCGAAAGTATTGTAATGGGACATCCAGTAGTGGTGTATGTACCACATTCAGTTGAATTGTTAATGACCAGGACGAAGACGCAGCATCTGACCAATAGCAGGCTCACGCGTTATGAGCAAGTTATACTTGCCGCAGAAAACGTGACTCTCAGGAGATGCTCTGTCTTGAATCCTGCTACTTTGATGCCATTACCTACTGTAATAGAAGGCGAAGGATGTGAAGACCACGATTGCCTTGATGTGACTGAACTATGCACGAAACCCAGACCAGATATTGTGGATGAGCCATTGTCTGACCCCGATGAAATTTACTTTGTTGATGGCTCATGTTTAAGGGACGATACTGGTCGGTTGAGAGCAGCTTATGCTGTTTGTACCATTACTGGAGTTGTGGAAGCCGCTTGCCTGGAAGGAGTACATTCCGCACAGGTAGCAGAGATTATTGCCCTAACTCGTGCCTGCATAGCAGGAAATGGAAAGAGAGTCACCATCTACACGGACAGCCAATATGGTTTCGGTGTGGTTCATGATTTCGGGCAGTTGTGGTCTCAGAGGGGTTACATGACCTCTTCTGGTTCGCCCATTCGAAATGGAGAATTTGTGAGATTGCTGATAGAAGCATTACAAGGTCCTGTTGATATTGCAGTGGTGAAGTGTGTAGCTCATACTAAGAATACAGATTTTGTGTCACAAGGTAATAGATATGCTGATGAAGTCGCACGCTATTGTGCGGAACAAAGTTATTCTTTCTCAAAGGTGGAAATAGAAGGTGCAGAAGAAAAGACTGAATTAAGTATGATGTTAGAAACTGTAGACACTTGGGAGGATTTAAGAATAATGCAGGAGAACGCACCTGAAAAAGAGAAAAAGGCATGGGAAATAGCAGGCTGTGTGCGAAGTGAAATGGATTTTTGGGTTTCAGCAGATGGGAGAGCTGTGTTACCTGAAGAATTAGCTAATCCCATGGCGAGAGAAATACATGGTCCAGTACATCTAGGAAGGGATGCTATGATGAGAGTTTTTAGGCAGACTTGGTATTGCCCGAAATTCAGAATAGCAGCAGAATCAGTATGTAAGCGATGTGTTACCTGCCAACAACTGAACGTAGGCAAACGAACACCAGTCACACTGAGTCACATTGGGAGGTCAGGGGGGCCTTTCAATAGAATGCAACTAGACTTCATCGAAATGCCAAGAGTCAATCGCCTTCGGTATGTGTTGGTGATTGTATGCGTATTTTCCAGATGGGTTGAGGCGTACCCTACACGTAGGTGCGATACACTCACAGTGGCTAAATTGCTGCTCAGGGAGTTGATACCGCGCTTCGGGGTGCCTGCCTCTTTGGAATCGGACAGAGGAAAACATTTTAACAGCGAAATAGTGAAGATGTTGTGCTCCACGCTGAATATCGATCAAAAGCTGCATTGTAGTTATCGACCAGAGGCTTCAGGAATTGTGGAACAAGTGAATGGCACTTTGAAGAATAGATTGGCTAAAGTAGTGGCATCCACATCTTTGAGTTGGCCAGATGCTCTTCCATTGGTGCTCATGAGCATGCGCAGCACACCTGATAGGAGGACAGGTCTCTCTCCTCACGAGATCCTGATGGGGAGGGCCATGAGACTTCCTACAGTTCCAACTACTGCTCTATTGAATATTACAGATGATCTGATCTTGGATTATTGTAAAGGACTGTCTGACGCCATCCATTCTGTGTCCCTTCAGGTGCATGCGGCTGAAGTTCCAACAGCGAGGAACCTGTGTCATGACCTGAACCCAGGGGACTGGGTCCTGGTTAAAAAACACGTCCGGAAGAACTGCCTAGATGTTCGCTGGCGTGGGCCCTTTCAGGTAATCCTGATCACGAACACCGCGGTGAAGTGCGGGGGGCTGCCAAATTGGATTCATGCATCCCATACTAGAAGAGTTCCAGCACCTCTAGAAGGAACAGCTCCCATCCCAGACGAAAGCCCGGAAGTGGAAGAAGAGTCGCAAGAAGGGATTGAGGCAGCTGAGGGGGTGTCGGAAGAAGTTGGGAACGCATCGGATTCAGAAGAAGAGCGAAGGCAGGACGGCAGTGAGACAGAAGACGCAACTGAAGGAGAGAGCAGAAGTGAATACGACTCAGACTCAGATCCGTATCGGAGCGATCAAGAACCAAGTGGGAGGACAAGGAATAGGAGAATAAGGCTTGGAGCTGCCACTTGGCCAACAAGAAGAAGAAGGCTAAGTTTGAGGTCGGCCCAAGAAGAAACACTTACTCCTATATCCGAAGACTCAGATCCAGAAGAAGATATCCAGGATCAAGCCGAGGAGGGTCTTAGAAGGTCAAGTAGAGTGCGAGTGCCTAGCAGAAGATACTCTACTCCCGACTGGACCTACCTTGTTGCAGATGTCTGGGAGACACAGAACAGGGAGGATCAGGGAAGTGGAACTGATCAGAACTGACCCGATCATCACAGTGCAAATAAAGTTTCTACTGCCAGGAGCGGAGACCGAAAGGTTGCTGACACTCAACATCGTTCATCCTGCTCTCCTGAGTGGAATAAGAAAATTGCTTTTAGAGACAGTTGAGTTTCCAGTTTGCTGTTCACGATATCCAATATTGGAGGGAACTCTTCTTCGTTTGGAAATGCTTGAACGAGTAGTAGAATTGCTAGGAGTGCTTATTGTTGTGGACTAAAACCATACTACGAATGTCTTCAAAGGGGTGCAGATCTGGAAAAGTGAAGAAAGTGATCTTGATTAGAACGGACCCCTTTGTAATTGTGGATATAGAACTGATAGTACCAGGATTGGAAATTGAAAAAACGCTAACTCTCAATTTCGTCCGTCCACTTGTCTTGAGCGAAATAAGGAGAATAATCCTAGAAAAGGTTGACTTTCCATGGTGTGGTACGAATTGTCCAGAACCTGAGGGAATGATACTTCGGATGGACATTTATGAAGAAGTAGTGTCACTCCTTGAGTCATACATAACTTCAGACGAAAATAAGACTTTTGAAAAGAAATTGTGAATTGTTGCAAGATAACCTAGCGCCGAGTGGAAGAAGAAAAGTGATAGGGGTTTCATTTTAGTGGATGGAGAAGGGCTAGGGTTGTCTATTTTCTACTGGACTTTGAACTGTTTTGCGGAAACAAATTGTCAAGCTTCCAAGTGTTCCAAGAAAGACATTGCAAGAGAGAAAGACTTTGTTTGAAAAGAAGAGGAAGTGAATGCTAGAAGAAAGAAAACTACACTGTTTGAAAACATGGAGGCTGGCAACCCGAACCGCAGGGCAAAATGTATAGCTGTTACATTTTTAGGAGTAGTGGTTTCTCTTATAATTTTAGTGGTAACTGTTTCATTCCTAGCGGGACACGAAGGGGATGGAACCACAGTAAAGGAGGATAGGGGAGTGTCAACACCGAGAACTACCACAGTTAAGGAGAAGGGAAACATCAATGAGAAAGACAAAGCGTTGTTAGATGCAGAAGTAAAAAGGTTACACATGGATGAATCACAGGGGAATTACAAGTCAAATGCTTATGCTAAGTTGCTTTATGAATATGTTGATGCCATGGAGGTAAAGGACTGCTATGTATGTATGCAGTTACCAATTTCGGTGGAGGAGGGTATCAAATACCATCATCTCCCGTTGACATATGGGATAACGTGCAGTTTATTGTTAAGTATGTTTTATGGACGAGACGGATTTGAGTATTACTTCTCGAATTTCGACTCGACATTGCCAGAGGTTCCGAATTTCAAGCATTTGAACAAATGGGACTACTACAAAAGCGAAGACAGGTTACACAAATGGTTTATTCCATGGAGAACGTTAGATACTTCACATGCTCGAAACAACAATCTGACTTGTCAAATATCAGAAGTTGAGAAAAAGTTTATAGCTCAGGTAGATACTAGATACAGAAAGCAGAAGGCATTGAAGGCATCAGGACAAGGAGAAACAGATTGGACCAAGGAGGAAAGGGCACAACAACGAAAAGGTAGTATTGGTCCAATTGCTTTAGATAAGGAGAAACGGGGGAAACTGTGCATTCACAGGAGTTACTCCTACTATGAAAACGTTTATGTAGGACAAGTCAATTGCGAACATGCTTTTCAATTGGAGTACTACTCTAAGAACTTCATGAAAGGGATGCAAGCAATACCAAATGTATATTTTGTATGTGGAAGATATGCCTATGTGAAGTTACCAGATAATTGGTACGGATCATGCTATCTGGCTGTTGTCTTCCCTAAAATATATCATGTTGAGAATTTAGACACGCCTAAGAAAGAAATATCAACTAGATGGAAGCGAGGGCTGGGTGCAGCAGAAGTAATCGGAGATGTAATAGGTGCTGCATTCCCTTTCTTAGGATTGATAATGAATGACATTAAGATCAGGAGGTTAGCTACAGTCGTAGATAGACTGTCTGCCAGTACTGCAAGATCCTTGATGCTGATAGAGGGAGAGATGCAATCGATTAGGGCAATGGTTCTTCAGAACCGACTTGCTTTAGATGTTCTGTTAGCAAAAGAGGGAGGAGTCTGTAGGGCCTTGAAGGTCCAGGAATGTTGTACTTACATTCCAGACAATTCAAAGCCTCTAGAGAAGTATATACAAAACATCACTGCCATACACTACGAAATTGAGGACCTGGCAAAGGTAAATGTGTGGGAAAAAGTAGGCCATGGAATGGGTAAAGTTGGAAGTTGGTTTGCCAACTTAGGAAAGGGTATCGTTTGGTACATATTGAAACCCATCATCATAGTAGTGATTTGTGTAATCACTTTGTGGGGATTGGTGCGTTTGTATCAATGGTATAGAGCAAATGGGTTACAGAGAGCTATGAAGAAACAGGAAGAAGAGTTGACAGCGATGCAGGACACCCAATATAAGAGTCTGAAAGCATTAGAGAGTATGAAAAGAAGTGGTACTGTCCTGACTTCACTTTAAAGGTTCTACATTTTTAGTGTCATGGTGATGATGACCCCTGAAGGTCATCAAAGGGGGGACTGAGAGAGCACAAGTTTGGAAAAAAATGTATAAGTACGCCATATTTACAAGCACGTAGTTAGTTAACATGTACTTTGCACCAGAGTGTTTATATTTAGAAGTGAAATACACAGAGTGTCTTATATTTAGAAGTGAAATACACAGAGTGTCTTATATTCAGTGGTGAAATGCATAGAATGTTTAAAGTAGAGTAACGATAATCATAACTGTGTGAGACTAATGTAGAAATGTTTGGGATGAATATGAAAACCTCATGTTCTCATGTTAAAGGAATAATGTAAGAGTTGAATGTAACTCTAAAAACCCAGTATTTTGTGTAGGCCTCATGGCAATTCACAAGCAAATCTAAACGTGCTGCTAAAATAATGTGAGACAAGGTTGACATGGTTCTTTCAAAATGTACGATTGAACTTAGGGTTAAAAGTATATGCTTTATAGATGTGTTATTTTAGAAACGTATGCTAGTTAAGAATGTTTGCTGTTTAAATCAAGTTAACGTTTTAAGAGTGCAGGAACCTGCTGCATGTAAATCAAGTAGGCCAGAGCCGATAATGTCATGTAGTTCCAATCGTCATGTGCTCGTTAGAGGAGAGGTCGTGAGGTGTCCAGTATGAAGCTCTGAGAGTGTTTTATGGCCTAAGATATGGTGAAGTCTGGAATTTGAGGCCCACTGCAGGAAGAGCTGTATGCAGGTGCGAGGGTCCTAATCAGCTCGAATGAAAGGGACTTTGTTCAGTGGCGCCTTGCGCAGGCCTGTAGGAGTTTCCAGGAATTTCAGGGGGTATCAGCGCACTGAAGAAGAAGCCCGGGAACCAAGGTCAACTTTAACGAGGGTCTTCAAGAGTACCATCATGGAGTTTGCCGCGGAAAGATGTACCACGTGAGGGGCGTCCCAAGGGGCGTTTCTATTGGAAATGTGATTTGGTATTAGGGAAAGTGACCCGGGAGGAGAGCAGAGCAGATGATTTTGGGAGCCTAAGGAAGCGGATGGGTAGGCAGATAGGCTGATCAGGAGAGACCCATTATCAGAGAAGAGACAAAGAGAAGTGCGTGATCTTCTTAGGAAATCACCACGGCTGACACCTAGAGGGTTAAGATCTTGCTAAGTAGGGATGTCATTTAGTATAGTGTAGGGACAGACTAACTTTAATTTTCTTTTCTGTAATGACTTTGAGGTTGCAACTTGTATCCATTTTAGCAACCCTGATGGTATTCGAACTTGTACTTATTATTTTGTTCTTCAGACTCAGACTATTCAAGAAGTTCATGTTCATAGTGATTCCGATATACCTGTTGAATCTCATTTTGAGAAGTTTGTATCTTCAGTTATCTTTGACTTTATATTAAATCTTTAAAACTTAATTTTGGTCAGTGGTCATTTAGAGTGGTGTAAGTTCTTAAATTGATTGTTTACCTCGAGATTACCTTTTACTCAAGACAGGTACCAACGATTCAGTCGACAGGAAGAAGGGATTTGGCAAGATAATTAGTAACCAGTAATCCCGCGTTAGCATTCCCGAAGTGCCTTGAATGTTCAGGCGTTTAATAGTTATACCATTTTGATGGTAAATCTATTATTTCTAATTACATACACTCCACAGATTAAGTACTTACAGGAGTGCTAAAATAAAAAACAACCATGGAGGTGAGGAATCAAACATTTGCAGAGACGTGCACATGAGTAATGTGCACTTAAACCGAAATTTGCCTAGAAAAAATAGTTTGGGAGTCTACGAGTTTCTTTTATGTTGTGCCTGCACTGACGAGCAAAGTTACTTTGGTACTTTGGTGTGTAACTATGATAGGTTGCAGGGCTTTTAGAGGACCTATTTTGGAGAGCGAAATGATCTTGAAATTGTTCCTCAACAGATCAACTTTTGACACCATGGTTTCGTTTCATTGGTAATGGAAATATACCCTTGTTACAATAGAAATGTACCTTCCAGCAGTAGTAGCGTTAAAGTAATGCTCTAACTCTGACGTCAAATGTTAAACCTTTGTGCGAGGAATGGCCCCACAATCGAATGTCACTGTAAAGCTATAAGGAATGATCGCCAGAGATGGTTTGCTGGGATATTGATTGTGAGAACTGTTTGTCATCCTTCAATGATCTTTGTGTAGAAATGTACTAAAACCTGCTATTTTCACTTTGAAGTTGTTAGTCTGCCTCGCCTGGCTTTCTTATCTTCTTTTGTGGGTAAATCTGTAAATTATAATAACAAATGTTAGGAGGGTCGTGCATTGAGTCATACCGTGTAGGAAGAAATGGATTACTAGAATAATTGTTGCGATAGCTTTACATATAGGTAGATATTTTCTGTCTTAACCTCATCTATTTTATGAATAATTAAAAATATTTTTAGTACATTGGTGCATTTGACAATCTGTTTAATAGAATGAAAACCGAGTGTTGTAGTTGAGGTAGTCCTTTCCTCTATTAATTGTCCTATTAAACAGGCAATCCTTGGTAGGTACCACAGAAACCTCTCAAGTCGTGGCCCTGTTCACTGGCTGTGGCAGCCTGTGGAATCACAGTGTGGGTGTCTGTCACTAGAACAGTCTCACCACTTACAGATGATGTGCTGCAGTGTGATAGATTCTAGCAGATTGTTTCCTCTGGACCCCTCTACGTGCAGATTAACCCCTCCGCTGCGCTGAACGTTCCGCGCAGGTACGGAACGTTCTATGGTGCGGGCGGGGCCGGAACGTTCAGCGGACGTGCGCAGTACTACCGAGGTAGTGCACGCGACGTCCGCTGAACGTGGCCAGCACTGTAGGGGTTAAGGATCACTTCCAGCTGTTGGCGCTCTGCCCGCGGCCGCCGGTGTAGGGCAGTGAGTGGCTCGCCCCCTGTCCATACTCCACCCAGCTTGTTCCGTTCCTCTCTCTTGTATACGGTGCCTCTAATCATGACTCGTCTGTCCTGGTGCTCTGACACTATATTTGCTATGGTTCGCTCTCCAGCGATATGTACTCTGTTTAACCTCGCTGAATTCAATTTTATTCATGTACATGATGCTCGGATATGGTGCAATCCTGTAACCTTGCTATGTAATTTGTTCAATAAAGGATTTTGGAAATAAAAAAAATAAATAAATTAAGGATCACTTCCAGGGTCAGTGCATAAGCTCGCCGTTTCATTTCGATTTTTGAGTTTCAAAGGCATCTGGTGGATGTAACTGGTGGGAAACATCCTTTACAACAAAACTTTCACCACCCAGGTATTACAACGCAAGTCATTACAACGAGGTGCGCTGGATGGCGCTGTAGGGTAGGGAATAGTTTAATTTACTATCCAAAACCTTCCCTACTATCCACGGGGACTGGAGTTGGAATAGTAAATTAAACTATTCACTATCCAGCGCCCCACAACGCAAGTCGTTGTAACGACTTGCGTTGAAAAACCTGCGTTGTAAAGGCATGCGTGGAAAAAGCACGCGTTGTAACGACATACATCCACTGGTGGGAAACATCCTGGTGGGACATACATCCGTAACTGGTCCCTCTGTGTGCTCCACAGGCAGAGGAAGGACGAGCTGGAGCACAGGATGTCTGCGCTGCAGGAGAGCAGGCGCGAGCTCATGGTGCAGCTGGAGGGGCTGATGAAGCTGCTGAAGGTCAGAATTACTATTTCATTTCAACATTACTCTTGATGGCTGTCTCTCTGGCAGTTTTTTGTGTTTCTGATTTTAACCCTCAAGATTACCCCACCCTCCACTTGTCATGTATACGTGACACCAATGTAACTTTCTGTCCACCATCTGATAGAAAACAAACTGTTAATGCAGCTGACCCCGTGGCCTGGATTATTCTTGCTTTGTAACTTGCCTCAGAGAATCACACACAAGTAGGTTTTCCAGGGGGGAAAGGTTTTGCCTTTCGAAGTGCCATTTCGTTTCTTGTAGCTTTTTCTAAAATGTCTTGGCTGTTCTCATGCAAAGAGCAGAATTTAGACCCATACACACAATAGCACAATTTTATACAGAAAAATAAGTCGTTGTTGCTATGCACAATGCTACTTTATACAGGATCCAAATGCATATCTAATTCTAATGATTACACAGGCGGTTTGGTGCTGGCATTGTTATAATATATAAAGACTGCTGGCAAGTTTCACATTTATGTGCTCTCAATAAGAATAACCCTGAAGCTCCTCCCCACCCCCACCACAGGAAGCAGAGACCTTGTGAACTGACTGAACTCATTGTCCAGTCAGTACTACTTTATAAGAACATTCTCTTTTTTGGGATTTTAATTCACATGTTCATAAAGAGCATGATCTCTCCGTGCAACAATTTTGTCTCGGTCTAGAAGCAAACAGCTTAGTGGGTATGCACACCCACAAGATGGAACACACTTTACATCACAGATGAAGTAAGGAGGAAACATTGGAAATTGGTGAAAACTTAGCAGTACCCATGGACCAGGTCTTTGCTATAGTGAGAGCTACGTATGATCAATTAAAATAGTCCCCTAATACGAATGACTTTGAACAGTGCTACAGTTGTGAGCACATCTGATTCAACCACAATAGTGACCAAACTTTGCAGGATCATAGTAGCCACCACCCAGGTGTACATCACAAATTAAACTACACTTACCTATATATATTTTCTTTCACAATGTTGTGGTTGTCAATATTTTGAATCCCAGGATATGTTATGATAGAACACCGACCACCCTAAAACATAAGACAGTTACATACAGCAATGTTTAGAAAAACGTTATAAATATAAAAACCTCCATGTGACTAATGAAATAACAGCCACAGCAACAAGTGCCCACTGGCATAAAAGAAATAGTAACAGCTATAAATCTCCCAAACGTGAATTATCATTGAAAGTGCAGCTTTAAATGTGGTTTGTCATTCATTTTTTTCCAAACATCAGCATACCACTCTCTAATTACACAATTTTCTAGCAAATACGCCCTTTTTATTTTTAGTAAAAACACTCCAAGAACATCTTGTATTTTTCACACTCTATATGACAGAGTGGGGCTTGAAAAATGACAAATCGCCATGTGACTCTAAATAGAGAGTAGAGACAGGTGATTACATTTCAAGTCCTGTAGAATGTCAGTGTGAAGTCTGGAGATGTACACCACTGCCTTCTTCAATGTCGTTAGACCTTCTGAATTACATGTTGTGCTGGGCTGCACCTCAGGGAGCTACTTCCAGGGTGCTGGCGAGCTACTAGCAGCTCCCGAGCTACCCTGTTGGAGACCCCTGCCATGGACAGACCACCTCCTAATACATTTTGCCTGGGATTTAAATGAAGTTAAATGACTGATTCAGAAGACATAATGGGTTCCAATTATTTTGGGAAGATCCATTGAGAGCCTTGAGACAGCATTTAACTGACTGCCTGAGTTTGTCTCTGCCGCCAGTGCATGAAAGCGTTTTCAGAGTACTACAAATCCCCAAATACATGTTTCACAGATGATTTGAGGGAAAGTCTGAACCTTTTAAGACAATAGATAGGAGGTGGAGGCCATCATATGAGCCTAATGCTGCATTGAAATACAAGGACCAGCGTAAATCACGTAAAAATGTACCTTTTACTTCTAAGTCATCCTACTTGTGCAATACCATCCTTGGCTCAGGTAACCTAATTCGTGAACTGTGTGAGCGAGTAAAATCATTTGTGTCTCCTTCATGAAGCTTTTATCTGCCTCAACCTTCACAATAGTTTGTGACAAGATTTCCACTTTTGTTTACATCCAAAATTAAGACTATTACATTATTCTGTGGACTCTGCTCCCACCTGAGATTGTAGAACCCCAGAAGATGCGAATTATATTCGCTATTGCCACTCAGGAAGTTTTATCGGTCAGTTTTGAATTAGTTATTAGTCAGGCTTGCCAGGTGACCTTTATCATGTCTCCTTTCTAGTCATGTGTCCAGCCTTTACCTCCTTTACTTAACAATATCAAAATCTATCCTTACTTCCTGACTTTTTCCCAAAAGAACTGAAAAATGAGTGGTTAGTTTTCTTCTGAAAGAAGAATCTTGCCTCAGAGTTCGTTGAGATTTAGAGAGCAAAAGCACTCCTTCCAACCTTGAGCAGTGTAGCAGAAATAATGTAGCCAAACAACTTGTGGGACACCTCGAAGAATCGAACTGGCTGGCTGTACAGGGGGCACATCGAGTTCACGGGGGCAGAGGTAGAAAAACCAACTAAGGCAAACTCTTGACCAAAGAGGCTCAGCAGCCTTGTTGTTTGCTTGATTTATTCACAGTGGTTGAGACCATTGATCATGGAATCTTACTACGCAGACTTAAGTAACCCGGCAAAAATGACACTTCTACAATGCTTTTCCTCCTTAAAACTGGTGGCACCCCAATAGCAGCCCTTCCATCATTTTGGTCAGGTGTGCAAGAAGTAGTATGTGGAGTGGCTCAAGGATTTACCTTCTCATCCATGCTGTTTAACATCAATATGAACACAAGGATATGATTGACGGAGGATCGATGAAACTTTTCAGACTCTCACCCCCCATTAACAGATCTGGGTTGAATCCATCATCGTTCCTGTGACTGGGGGTGAGTATCTGAAAAGTTTCAGTGCTCCGTACATTATCTCCTTGTTTGCTTTGAGAACTAAGGATAAGGACTTTTGATCAGATAATCAATTTTTTATATGTTATGTATCCAAAAGGCATGAGCAGTTACAAACTGTACACTTTTGTAGTGAATTATTCTACATTCATCTGTGTTGTGCATTTTATAAGAGTGTGTCCAAAGTATCAACTACCACAGTATCATGAAGGGTGTGTGTGTGTGTATTTAAAGTACATATTTACTATTTTCAACTCCATCCCCATAGCTTCACGATATGCGTCATCAAAGTATGTAGCTGTGGAGCTAAGTACAGCAAAGCTATACTTACCTCCATATATTTATCACCACAGTATTGTGGTGTTTTGCTGTAATGTTTTAGTGTCATGTCATTCAATGGCATCCTGGTAGTCGGTCTGCCTTGGGTCTTTTTCTGTCTAGCTTTTGCTGTTCTTTTGATCTATCACCTTCCTTCAGACCATGTAGCATCTGCAGCAGTGCTCCCACTTGTAGCCAAGACATTGCGTCCTTGGTCGTATGTAGTAGCTACCCCACATAACTGCTGCAGGGTTTCAGCCATCAGACAGGGTACTGAGCACCCTACCTGCCAAGTGAAGTAGCAAGGTATCTTCTACCAGGACCATCACTTGTGGAGGTCACCCTCACTGGCCCTAGGCAAGGGTTGTATGACAGAGGCACGCATGACTGAACCACGTTTGCATCTACAACGCTGTCTCAACCACGAATGTGTCTTAACCACGCATGTTTTTACCATGCATGTCTTTACCATGCATGTCTTTACCACACAAATTCATTGTAAAGGCATGATTGGTAAAGGGATATCTAGGGTATAGATCATCACTACCTCAACTCCCCTCCCTGCCCTAAAATCCTATCTCCCTACCTCGCCACCCCAGCCCTGAGGCCTAAAACCTGCCCAGCCCTTAAAACTACCCTTTCCCTTCCCCCTGCCCTGAGGCCTAAAACCCTGCTCCCCTTTTTTTTTAAACTATACTGACCCCCCCAAACCTAGCCCTTAAAACTACCCCGACCCCCCCCCCAACCCCAGACCTCCCTGACCCCTAAAAACCACCCCTCCCCCAAACCTGGCCCAGCCCCACTTACCTGTCTGCGTCCTGAGCTTCCTGTTCGAATGCTTCCTCTTCCTCTCCCCGCCCATCTGGACACTAGACCGCTATCTGCCTTAACAACACATTTAACCATGCATATGCGTGGTTAAGGCTAGCGTGGTTACACTTGCGGGGAAGCGGCACGCATGGCTCAGCCTGAGTTGTAAAGGCCGTTTCCCCTAGGTAAGTAGTGACCACAAGGAGGGTGAATGTACCAGACCCAAAAGATTTCTTTCCCCAGGTCCCTGATGGCGTGCTCTAGCTGGACCCCGTTATCACATGGGCTCTTTCTTCTCTTTAGTGCCATCTCTTGAACACTGAGCGATGGATAGACCACAAAATTGGCAAGAGCGCATGTGTGCATAAGGACGAGAGTGGGGGGCTGTCACCATTAAGGTTATTTTAATCTGTTTACTTACTGCATTATTGGGGATTGTTTCTCAGTACATGGTGATGAACTATTCATCGTGATATGGAAGTTGTATCGATGTTGATGATTGGGATCTGTGCGATGTTAGTACTTTGGGCCTCTCAGGGCAGAGACGCAACCGAATCCCAGGCTTATCCATAAATGTTGCTCAGTTACCTTAGAATTGTGATTTACCTGTGCTTCCTCCCTCACAGGACACATAATCACGGTTTCTTGTTATCCTCTCGGGGTGCTGTTGTGTCTTCTCGACATTGCATTTAATGGTTCACCTCTGTACGCGTGTCGCTGATCTGAATGATTAACCTGGCGTGTTTGTCTTTTTGGGTGTTTCTGTTGCCGCCTTCTGTAGGAAGAAGAACAAAAGCAGGCAGTAAGTTGGTTTTAGTCTGCAGTTATTGAAGCTACGCATGCATGACCAAGCATGACCAAACATGACCACAGCACGCCCTCATCCGTGCTTCTTGCGTCCAGCTAGCTTGTGCTTTACTTTATTCTTGGCTGCTCGGTGTTTCTCCCGTTCCTGTGTGCCTGGTCTCACTTCTCACGAGCTGTACATGTCATCCCCTACTGCTCCTTGGAGCATCTGTGTCCGTAATCAAGCCATACCACATTACACCTCGAGGGCTGCTGCATAACCCCGCACCTTCCTTTTTGTGCATGGCTTTGACACGTGGCCCCTGGCACGTCCATGGACTGCTCTTGAGAGCATGCTTTTTGTGTTCTACACGTTTAATATGGTTCCTCTTTGAAAGTTGGTTCACCGGCAGTGCACCCTCGTTGTTCCTCGTGTGATTGGCCTCCTTTCGTTTTCCCGCCAGCGCTTCCCTTCATATTAATATTCATCGCTCCCTTACAGCTTTTTTCACAGGCTTGTTCGTGACCTGCAATTGAACTCGGCAGCTTTTTATCTCCACCACGCTTTGTGTCTGGCGTCTTGCAGAAATGTATTTTTCTGTCTCATTTTCTAAACATTTGTCAAATTTTTTCTCTTTTTTTCGTTTTATCATTTACACTTGTGTATTTATCATTTATTTGAAGCCAACACCTTGCTCCGACCTACTCTTAACTCCCCCGCTAAAATGTAAACATTTCTGTTCTTACTTCGAATATTATCACACTAGGAGTCATTACCTCACGGTCATTACAATGGGAGTGCCTTTCCATCGCATTTTATTACATCTGGAGTACCTTTACTTTACAGCTACATTGGTATGTGTGTGTATCTATTGCCCAGTGGCATTCGCCAGTGGGTAGTTATAGTTAAGAGTGGACCTTGTTTCCATAGGAAACTAATGTGTTGGTTTGCTTATAACTTGAGCACCGCTTGAACAATCTTCATGAAACTGGAAAACAAAATGTTCTTCCATTTCAGCTCCTTCCTGGAAAGTTTTAGGGTGATCCATCAAGCAGGGGCTGAGAAAAAGGGGGGTGGGGGTTCCCCATTAGCTTTTCCATAGGAAAATTAGACACAGCTACAACCCACACTGCTGAAATGAATTACACTAGACTTGACAGAATGCTAGCTCTAGCTCCAGAATTTGCCTTTTGTAATTTGGAGTAAATTTGTTCAGTAGTTTTTTAAGACTCAAAAACGTTATATACCCTCCTCCCATAGGACTGGTGCGCCGTCCCAACCCACGCCCGGGGTGCATTTAAAAAAAACATTGTTTAGCTTATATTTGTAGGGGATCTGCAATAAAAATAAAAAACACGGGCTCTATGGGCGCATTAAAAAGGAAATCCTGGGGTGGTCCAGAGCCTGGGTGGAACACAAACTCCTGTTATTTGCGGGCAATCAGCCACCTTGAATGAGCATCTTGGAGGCCCAGGCGGCTCCGTCCCCCAAAGCCAATATATAAAGTAGGGGAAGATGCATGCACAACCCCCTCCCTGAGCCTCATGTATGGCCCTGGGATACCATTCCTGGCTCTTGTACGGTGTCCCCGGGACCCAACCCCCTGGACACAGTGCTTTCACTACCTGCAAGGTTGCAATCAGGGAAGTTTAAATTGCTCCTATTTGCCAGGAGCTGAAAGCTGCTCCAGCCGGATGGGACCACATGTGTTTCTCCCTGCCGCACTCTTGTAGACAGGGAAACACATAATTGCTCCCGCCTAGCAGAAGCAAAAGAAAAGCTGCTTCCACCGGTTGGGGGCAATGCTGGCTCCCGCTGCACCCAGGATGGGTGTAGGCAAGGGGGCAATGCCACCTCTTGCCGAAACTGGGATAGGTGCAGGCAGGGGAGCTGGCGTGGCATTGGGGCTCACCTGCAGCCCTCAACATAAAATGCTCCGGTGTCCGAGTGGGCACCAAGGCATCCCAATTTAAAATAATAAAAATAACTTAAAAAAAGAGTTGCCAACTCCTTCGTGGCCTATAGGGCTACTTGCAGTGAGCCGGTGGGCAGCAGAGTCCCTGGGGCTCTCCCCACAGCCCCCAAGAAAAATTAAATAGAGCCCTAAGCTTTAATATTGATTGTACAAGAGACCACCACATGAATGATCGGCTGTTTGTGGGATTCTCTGGGCCCAAGAAAGGCTAAAGTGAGTAGTACTTTGTATTAGGATAAATTCAGCTTTTGCCGGAAGAGAGGCCCTTGAAGGAATTCAGACTCATTCTACTGAGCTATGTGTTGATGAGGAATGCCTGTTCTGAACATCTGCCAGACTCAGACATGGATGTTGGTGCACATGGTCTGGAGAGAGAGACAATTTTACATGCTCTGTCCTACAAGACTTTCTGGTTTGAATACACTTTTCGGCTCCTCGACCTTTGGAAGATACTGCTATGGTATCTGTTCTGAGGGTGAGGAATCTGCAGTTAGAACTATCCAAAAGAAGATCAAGTGATTTACCTTCAGTAACGCCCTTTCCCGGTGGATCTAATCACCGATTCCTCACTGCCCTTTCTCCTCCAATTCTGTGTAGTGGATATTTGCAAAGCGCAATAATTTCCCAATTTTTTCTTAACATTTTATTTATCATTTTACGTTCGTAACAACTGTAGTCAGATAGTCACCTAAAGCATATCCACATTGGCATATCTGCCAATAATTGCAAGTCCCACATCACATATTTCAGCATCAGCGAGCTTTCAGTGCATTGCCTCAAATGCAGCCTTCTGTGTAACAGGCTTTCGGTGTCCCCGCCTACTGGCAAAGGCCATAATTGTCTATAGTCACTGTTTGATTTTCATACATTCTTCATATCTTACGCCTGCCTCTTGTCATACAAATTATACCATTCTGGCCGAATGGTTCCCCTCCTTAATGTGGCCCTCCTGCATCACTCTTCCTCTTTATCCCCACTCCGCCCCCACTACTATTGTCATCCTGTGGAAGGTATTCTCCGTGAGGTGTCCCCATTCTGTTTATCATTTCTGCCCATGGTTCCATATCCTCCTCCTCCCCTTCATCCGTCCACACTGCCTCATCTGTTCTGCATCTGTAGTTGTACCAACCTCTCTTCCTCCTGGGTCACATCTCCCTGCAGACGCCTTTTTTCCGTGACTATTTTACCCAAACATTTTCTCCTTCAATCCTTTGTGTTCTGTAGCACTGGTGGCAGTCGTACACCAGTTGCTTTCTATGTAGGTGCCTATGGGTGTTTGAAAACTTACCCTAAACGTCCCATCCTGTAGAGCCTCTGGGTTAAGTCACCATGTGGGAAGTCTGTTCTCCAGGCTTACCTCCTTTTTTCAAACATTAGTTGCAAGTGGTCCAAGAACAAATGTTCCAAATATTGTGCACCCAAGGTTTTTTATCTCTTGGTCTCTTGAAAGTAGCATGTAGCCTATTCTACCATGTGTCCTGTGTGTAGCAAACTAGGAGTTCTCCCTGCAGGTCGAGTGAAGCACTCTCCAAGTGTCAGTGAAGTCCAACCTGCTCATCAGTTCTGTCAATGACCTGACCAGAGCGGGGTTTGCGTGTGAACTTGGGCCAGGGTGTTTATCCATATCAATATCAAGCGAGTGTAGGAGGTTCCCACACTAGTTCCTGTGGAGCTCCTGCAAGGACAAAGTGACCGCGTTCTATAGCGAGTATCGATACTCGCTATAGAACGCGGTCACTTTGTAACACTGATTACCTTGGGTCCCCTGATGAAGGGACTTTCGTCCCAAAATGCATAGGGATTCTTCCATTTGAAGTGTTCTCATTCGTTAAACTTTGGATAATACCGCTGGAGTCGATATGATCGTAATATGTGACTCATATGAATAAATTCATGATAAACTGATTTGATTTATGAACTTGATTACTTTAAAGATAAACAGAGGCAACATTTGCCCTTGCAGGAGCTCCACAGGAACTAGTGTGGGAACCTCCCACACTCGCTTGATATTGTTGTACTATAAGAGTCCCTCACCAGCCAGAAGGGACGATTCCTGAGGCGCCCAGAAACGATTCTAATCTTCAGTCGGAGATTACTAATTTGAACTTTCACTACACTTTAGGTGTGCCACACCACCTCTATTCTTTCTGTTCATCCATATCGCCATTCATTGTACATCAATCCATGGTGATACTGCTTCTAATATGGACCAGAAAAACATCCCATCATCTGCATTTGGTGCGTACGAATTATTAAGGCATGTCTCCACTCTGTCCAAGAGTTCATATACCAGGACATACCTACCCTCTATCTGCCTTTGAGTAGCGATGCTGAAAGGGGATCCAGACACTATCCAGGCCGACACTCCCCTTGCGTAGGCTGAATACATGGAATAAAACTGGTCCTGCCATTTTTTCAAATCTTGATATCTTTTGAGTCTATAATGCAATCCTTACCCCGTAATGTCTACAGAATGTGTTAACTCTTTACCTTTTCACAAAGCCATTAAGGCCATGCACATTCGAAGTGAACATTTTCAAAATCCCTACCATCTTTGTAAGTTTACTAATATTCTACTGTCAGGCTATGTATACCAGGATCCCCATGACATATGGTGTATCCACTCAAACCCAAATTTAGATGTGTGTTCTGCATTGGCGATGTGCATGGAGCATTCTCATGTGGGCTGTCTATGCCCTAGTATGATAAATCTGTCTCCTTGCGTACCTGGTAGACCCTCGTCCAAGGAAACCCCCTATCCTAACAAACTGGTGTCTTCCCATGTTAACTCTAAAACTGTCTTTAAAAGAAGCCAACAAGAGGAGTTGATTTCCCATCTCCCGTCAGCACAGGCAATTACATCAAAGCATCCTGCACTCCTGTCTCCTCATAGGACCTACTTAATGGCAGCAGCAACATGGACGTTCAGCGGGTGCACGGCTGACGAACCAAAGGCAAGCGAGTCTGCGCCCATCCGGGCCTGGACTGCACCCAGCAACCCTGGTCTGATCACCACCCTAGCGATGCTCCGTAGCTCTCCTTAAGTCGCTGGACCCTAAACGCCGCCCCCCTCCCTCCAACTACTGCCACCACGAACCTCACACCACAGTAGGAGGTTTCACCTGCACCCACAGCCAGTTCTCCAGCAGCCACCCACCCACACCACCCACACAAATACTAACAACACCCTCAACACCCCCTTACAACACACACCACACAAGCACCAACAACGCCTACACCACATCAAACCCACAGATCAACACATGCATGAATGCTTCTCAACACACGATTACTCAGCAAACACACAATCAAACTATGGGACCTGCTGAGCAGTGATGCTTCTAACATCCTCTTTTCACAGAGACCTGATTCAAAACCTCATCTGCCCCTGACATCCCCATGCCAATCCCAGAAGGCTACAAAATCATTTGACAGGACTTCCTTCATTATCCAGGAGGAGGACTCACTATCATATAGAAGGAATCCATCAAATACACAACACCCACAGAGAACGCCACCTCATTCACTGAACACCTGCACTTCAAGCTTCAGATCCCCGAAAACTTCACCCTAAATGGAACCCTCGCCTAACCTGAACCATGAGCAATCTTTACCAAACTCATTACAGACTTTGTCACTCCGCTCACCATGGACTCCAGAGCCTACATTCTCCTCAGTGATCTCAAATTTTACCTGGAAGACTGAAACAACCCCTGCTCCATAGCATTCCTCGAATGCTTAAGCAACAGCGGACTCACCCAACTCACCTCAGATCCAACACACTGGACCCCATCTTCACCAGAAGTGACTGCATCAAATGTAACTCCACCACACGGCTCACATGGACCGACCACTCCATCATCCACTTTCAAATCAACACACCTCAGGTCGACACCCCTACCAGGTTCAGCAAAATCACAGAAGAAGACTGGCCGAGTGCCCTCACCCTCAGCACAGATCAGCCTAGTCCCACAGACAACTGGATCAAGAACTGCACGGACTCCCTCGCACCTATCAAACACAACATTCACAGTAGATAAGAATAGCAGCTGGTACACAGAAGACTTCCAAGACACCAAACGACACTGTAAAACGCTTAAAAGGATATGGAGAGCCAGCCTCAACACTCCCCGACAGACCTACCTGCAAGGCTGCACACAGATGCTCTCAGACAGCAAATAAGAGACACCAAGTAAACAGCACTAGTGGACCACATCAAAGAAAGCTTCAACAGCTGCAAGGAGATCTTCTCGATTGTCAAGGAGTTCACCTCACCCTCAGCCACTGTCAACAACATCGCTGCCTCCCAACAACTCTGCAACAACTCATCCAACTTCTTCTAGAGCAAAATTGCAAACGTTTACCGCAACTTCACACACTAACCCAACCCCAGAGAACTCCCCGCTAACCTACCCACCACCAACCAAGACTGCCACCTGACTGAATGGACAACCCTCACCAGAAACACTGCAGCAATCATGCAGACCATCCACTCATGGACCCCAACGGACCAATGCCACCACCACCTCTACCATCTGTGAACACCACCAATCAGCACCGTCCTGATTCACATCATCAACACCTCCATCACGTCTGCCACTTTCCTGGATGAATGGAAACTTGCAGAAATCCACTCCCTCCTCAATAAGCCAACCCGAATAAACGGAGCAACTCCCGTCCCATCTCCCTGCTCCCTTATCCAGCCAAAGTGATATTGAAGGCTAGACAACACTTACTCAGGATTCAGAAAGAGCCACAGCACCGAAACAGCACTCATCGCGTCCACAGACGACGTTTGAATCATCATGGACCGAGGAGATACAGCCGCCCTCATCCTGCTTGACCTCTCTGCAGCCTTCAACACGAACTTCCTCAACACCTTCATCGGAAGACTCCTCCAGACTGGCATACAAGGATTCACTCTTAAATGGATCAGTTACTTCTTCATGGGAAGGACACAAAGGGTCAGATGGGCAGCCTTCACATCAGAGACCAATAAACTGATAGGCGGAATCACAGAAGGATCATCCCTCAGCCACACTCTTTTCAACATATACATGATTCCCCTCGCCAACATTGTCTAATTACAAGACATCACTGTCATCTCCTACACCCAACTCATCCTCTCCCTGATGGATAAGACAGCCACCACCAGAACCAACTTCACCAACTGCATGACCATGGTAGCAGACTAAACGTGAACCAACTGCAAGAAGCTCATCTCCGACAAAACAGAAGTACTGGTCGTCAGAAAAAAGACCTCCCCGTGAGACTCCACCTGGCGGCCATCAGAGCTAAGACCAGCACCCACAGACCACGCAAAAAATTTAGGGATGATTCTAGACAAAAAGCTCAACATGGCAGCACAAGTCAGCGCATGCAGTGAAAGATCTTCAAACGGTTGCCTCAGAATACCAGATTGAATGTCACATCACGCAGGCTAGACACCAGCAACACTCTCTATGCCGGAATCTCTGAAGAACTTCTACACAGACTCGAGACCATTCAGAACACCGCGGCAAGACTCCTACGTCACCTCCTACGCCGCACCACATCTCACCACCTCAGGAAGCTTCACTGGCTCCCCATTCAAAACTACAGTATAATTCAAGCTTATCACGCACAATACAAAGCCCTACACAACACAGGACACAATACAGGACCTAAACAGCCGCATACACTTTCACCAACCCACCAGACACCTACACTCGGCCTCACTCCCACTCACACACACAACCTACATCCGCAAAAGCAAAACTGGAGGTCGCTCATTCTCCTACATTGCACCCAAGACATGGAACAACCTCCCTCAACCCGTCAGACCTTCCTCTTCACTTCTTGAGTCCCGTAAGAATTGAAGACCTGACTCTTCATATATGCACCTTGGGAACCACATACCTGCCCAAGTATCTGGATATCCTACCAGATGATTTGTGCGGTATACAAATCTATATAACGTAACAGCAGACACGACGATTGGCCGCTCAATTTCCCATGCTCCAACTTCAATGTTTCCTGTAGTATATGACATAGTGCCTATTCGAACTAAGAACTCTCTGCGGGGGGATTCTCTGCTAGGTCAGAATTCGCCCCTCAATGGTAGATAACCTAACATATGTATTTGTAAAGGAAGGAGAAATATTGAGAAACTGATTTCAGTGCACAGGGGTGGCACCTAAATGCAGCTCCGCTCCATCACTTCATGGCGGTATGAGAAAGTAGTGGCTCTACATGACGCCACCAGTCGTTGTGCAGGAGTCGTCATTGATGATGCCATCAGTTGCCGTTCAGGAGTCGTCATTGATGACGCCATCAGTCGCTGTGCAGTAGTTGTCATTGGAAGAATTTTACAGATACAGTCTGGCTCCTGGGATATTCTAAAGGTGAGGAATCTGCAGCTAGATGGTGTTCACAGAAAGCTTTACTTAATACAAGTAACTTGTTGCTTTGTACCAATCGCATTAGGCTCAGTAAAAAAAAAACTAAAATCAGCTGTTTAGAAGCCAGAGTCTGCAGTCTTAGACTTGATGTATACAATAGGAAAGATGCAATGAGTGAGAAGAGGTGAGATGTTTTATTGAGAATACACAGATATGAATTTTCTAACCTGCAGTAAGGTCTCTGCAAAAATAACAAAGAATCATGCAAAAACTGGGTTTGTAGTTCTGACATGGGCAAACGACTGTGAAAGGAATAGATTATTATTATTTATTTTAATGTATTAGTTTTAGCACAGACCTAGCTCCATGAAACAGCAGAGCATGTTACAGGAGATTTAGAGCATGGGTGTTGTATATAAGCTAGTACAGTGTATGTAGTTCAGCTGCGCTTGGATTAAAGTGTATCCGGATGAGAGGACTATGGTAAAAGGAAGATGTCACTGAATCAGTGGTAGTCGAAGCCACACTCTTTGGTCGTTTTTTTATTGTTTGCATCCCCCATATTGACTTGCATGACCGATGCACTGGAAGATAAAGGTACTTGCACAAGATCACACAATGTTTTGTGAAATGCTGAACTGAGGAATAGAAGGCATTGCCTAGGTTCTGCTGTCATCAATATGGACAAGGCGAGTGTAGAGAAAAGCACGTTTGATTTTGTCCATGACTGATACAGTTGGCTTTGTTTGGTTGCAGGTACTGCGGTCTGTTTTATTTTAAGGGAGGGTTGCGTAGGGCACCCGTTGCTACATATCAGGTTAGTATTGTAGGGGCGGCTGGTGGTTTCTCTTTGCAGAGAATTTCTCTCATTGATTGACCCTACTGAGTGCTGTACCCATCACCTGTGCTAACACCACAGTCCCCTCATTGTTTTATCTGAGGAGGCCAAATGTGTGACTTCACTCCCTACATAACATCGCTATACTCTGTCCACGGGCCACATATAAGGGACTTCTCCTGCTCTTGTGACCAGCAAAGTAGCAACACTCATCGTATTTACCAGCTCCTGCTTTCTTGGACAACATCAACCAGTTTTCATATAGAACAGGACCTCCACGTATCCTTCCTACACGCTAGCCTTAACAAAAAAGAATTTGGCGCTGAACTAGACAGTTTTATGCTTTCTATACAAACTAACGTTGGCTTTTCAAAGTTTAAATTTTCCGGGCACAGATTGAGTTTTAAAAAGAACATGTATCTGCTAAAAGTTTGACAATTCTTTTAAGATGTTGCTTCTATCAATCGAACCGTCTTGTGCTGAAGGAGAACATACATCTGCAAAGGATCTTTGACGCGTCTTCTTTGATCTACAGTCTTCTGATGTAGCTCTGTTACATTAGATCTTCTGACTTTCCATCTGTCTTGGACCCGACCCTTTGATATCATCAGTAGCTGATAACTGGAACGCATTATTGAATAAAAGGGAAGAAAGTCTTCTGGTTTGAGTTATAAGGATTGCAATTTTGATATATGTAACGTATTCATCATACCAGGAAGAGTCTTTCAAATGTGCAATGCTGCTCTGCCGACATCTTGCATAAAAGTACAGGGTGGACAGGCAAGTCGAGTGCCTGCTGCTGACAGCTACTGTGAATCTGCAGGTCACAAATTTGAATCCCAGCCAAGCCGTCCATCCTTGTTAGGTTGGTGCATGGATGACTATTAAATTGGGTAGTAGTACCTGTGATGCAGCAGAAAGCATCACATAGAAGCGAGTTATCGTTTGCTACAACTTATAGCATACGGTGCTACCACAAATGGTTTCTAGACGCTGGTTACTTGAACCTGTTGATTTGTAATAGTAGAGTCTGGAGATGGATTGGGTGAGTGTCACAGAGTGTTAGTTCCCAATTAGTGGTGTTTGGATTTCACAGTTGCTGTCTGGAAGCAGAAGCCCATATGCCGGGTCAAGTGTAGAATTCTGCAACTTACATTTTTGATGTTGCTTTCTATTTTAATGTGTGTTCTCTTCTGGGATCAACCTTTCCAAATCGGCATGTTCTCTCAATTTGTACTAAGAATGTACTTGAAAATCTATAGAATTCATGATTCCTACCCGAGTGAAAATGGTTTTACTCGGCACTCCCGTAAACATAATACATTAAAGGTACTTATTTTAATTTAATCATCTCAACAGAGGATTTCATCCTAGTCTACGAACTGATTATAATAGACATGTCTTATTATCAGATCTTTTTCTCAATGTCTTTATTTAGAGCTGTCAACTTGGGCCAGCCCAAATACCAGTAAAGATTTGTCTCAGATGCAAGAGTGTAAGTAAGTAAGTAAATTCTTTATTTACTTACATACACTCTTGCAGATGCAAGAGTGGTAAACACTAATGACCTTGCCTCTAAATTCACAAAATACCTATCCGCCATGCCACAGAATCACGATGCGGTCTGTGGATAATGATTAAAACCTATTAAATTATATTCTGTCTGAATTTATGAACAACACTGTTCTACGAAGATTAAAAAAGCATCACATGAAAGACAGTCTGGCCTACTGGTACTCTATGGAGTTAAATGACAGAAAAAGGCTACCCAGAGTGTCTGAACACCACTAAATTTAATCTGAAACTTTTGAGGAGAGCAACGAGATCACACAAAACATATTTTACAAGTTAAATTCTCATCTTTAAAATCTCAAAATAAATCAGCCAAAAATTTGCCAAAAAGGCTGTTTGAGTCTGTCAAATCAGTCATAAATACCCCTGCTTTCTGTTACTGAGCCTAAAAAGAGATATGATTAATGTATTCAGTCCTTTGACACTAAGGTAAAAGCTACTGAAAACCATTTCCTCATTCATTCTGCTGCACGCTCCCTATTGTTTGCATAAAATCATGACACAGGTTGCTGTGTTTCAAAGAAGTATTTCAGACAGAAGTCATTCACATAATTTACAGACTTAAACCTTCCTTTCATGCGGCTGATCCACAAACCATCCAGTCTCATTCAAGAGTGAGATGCCGCCTTGCACTTTTCTGGGAGAACCTGATTAATGTATCCCTATCTCAGTAAGCTTTTCATTACTTTTTATAAGTGGTCATGTCACACCCATTCCTTAAAATAGAAAGAAAAATGTAATCTGCTGACCCAGGAAATCTCAATTATTTCTGCCCACTCTCCCCTTTTTTGCCAAAATACTGTATACTTGTGTCAATAACCCACTGAAAAAAATTGTAATTGGTGCCTCTGGAAGCATAAGGCACATGATTCTATTTCCTCTACTTCTCGGTCTCCAAGAAAGACTGAGGTTTAATTTGCCATCTTATATCGTCGCCTAGTGACCTTCTTTATTCAATAGGACAAGTTCATGATGCTATCCCCGAGTCAAATAAAATTAGCCCTGAATATGGAACACTGGTTGGTGTCCCTGGATCTTCAGGATTCCTTTTAAAATGTTCCAGTCCTTTTCCTTCCACAACTTTCAAAGACAATACCTGAGGGTCACTGCGGGATCCAGGAACTATCAGTTTCACGGTTTTACCATTCGGACTGATGACCACTCCTCATGTTTTTACAAACGTTCGGGCAGTTGTGGCAGCTTCACTGTAATGGTCAAGACTCTATGTATTTCCTTACTTGGCTGATGAAAGTGTGGTGCCACGGGCTGGTTATGGATCACCTTCAGTAAACAATGACTCTCCTCCACAAATTGTGCTTTATCATCATTGGGAAAAGTCCTGCCTCTTTCTTGTTCTGACGGTAACGTTCATAGGAAGGGTACTGGACCTCCACAAAGTCTTTCCTCCTCTGAAGATTGTGGCTATATGGGAGATGACTCTGAAATGTATGACTGCTTAGGATCCTAGTTCTGCAGGTCTTGCACCTGCTTGGTCTCGTGGCATGTCGGTGCCTCACATCAGGTGATGGCTGATTGTCCTTCAGTGATGTGATGTGTGATCTGGATCTGCACAGGTGATAGGATCCTTCCAAACTTTTGCTGGGTCGTCCCTTCCGCCCTCTGCAGGCTCAGGCTACCATGACTGCGAATGCTTCCTTGCTTGGCTGGGTTGCCCAGTTGTGACTTGACCATAGAGGACTCTTGGTCGGTGTCTGAGCAGCACCTGCACATAAATGTGCTCAAGGCACTGGTGGTCTGCCTTACTCTGAATGTTTCTCTCCTTCATCTCAAGGGCCACAAAGCAGAATTTGTCACACAACACCACCACCGGCTGTCATATCAACAGACAGGGTGGGGTTATATTAGGATGCAATTATCCTGTGTCAGTGTGCTCAGCAATGGGGAACTTTCCCTGTTGCGGCTCACATATTAAGCTCCCTCATTGCGAGGACTGACACTGTCACACCTGACTAAAGGACCACAAATGAGCTGCATTACAAAGTGAGAGATATTATCCAGCTTTTGGGTTTCCATTCATGGATCTATTCACGATGGCACAGAGCAGGGTGTGTCCTCAGTTCTGTGCTTTACACTTCCCTCTGAACAGTTCCCTTCCACAGCCATAACTGTTCTCAAGGCCTGCAGTACGTGCTCCCACCAATACTGCTTCTGTCAAAAGTAACGGGAAAAGTGTTGGATGATCCACTACTGTTGATTCTGGTCACCCCCTGGACTGGGCTCAGAGGACCTGCTACGCTGATCTATTTGCTCTCTGCACTTGGCCTCTCCCAGGGAGAACAGACCTCCTCTTGCAGCAGAATGGCAAGAGTCTCCACTCCAGCCCTTAAACACTGCAGCTGCATGCATGAAGATTGAGTTGTGCGAGGTAAAGTCCTTTTGTCTTCCTGATGAAGTCATTGTCAGGATACCCTTCACTAGAAACATCCATGCAGGTCTCTGGGCTCCATTAGGCCATGGTAAGATTCGAAGGGGATCAATCAAGTCTGGCCTTTCTGATGTTTTGCAGATTGCATTCTCCCTTTGATAACAGGGACTGGTGATGGCTACAGTTATGGACTGTCTGTCACATGTGCTAGCCTGATCAACTTTCCCTGTTTAGACTAACAGCAGAAGTGCATTTTATGAAAGACTTGCGCCACTTGTTTCTTCCCACTCCATGTGTCATTCCTCTAAAGGCATTTGAACCTCCTTATTGACAGCTTCCCAGCTGGATCTTGGTTTGGCTTTTTACCCTGAAGACAGTTTTGTTGGTGGGAATTATGTTAGCGTGTATGGTTGAAGAACTTCAGGCCATATCAGCTTGTCCACCCTTCACAGTTTTCTATGGGGTAGGTTAGTTATTTACACTTGCCTATACTCATTACCCAAAGTGGTGCCTTCATTTCGTATGGCTCAGTGTGTTACTCTTACATCTTTCTTCCCTAATCCACATCCAACCAAAGAGCTGTGACTTCAGACGTGTGCTGTGATACTACATATGCACGTGTTATGACCGAATGAACGATTAGAACTTAGTGGCCTAAACTGTAGCCGAGAAGGGCAAGGAGGTGACCGAACACTCTATTCCTCGCTGGATCATTCTCTGTATCAAGATCTGATAATCCTTGGCCTAAAAACAACCTCTGGAAGGCATTTTTGCCCACTCCATTAGAGCCCTGGTTGATTCCATTGTGCTCTAGATGCATTGCTGTTGCTGACATGTCTACGGGTGGTCACCTTCCCATATGTTTGCCAAACATCTCGTATCTCCGGAATGTATCGATGGATACTTTGCCCGAGTTGCGTTTAATTTCTTCCTTGGTTAACCTGGCCCTACTCCGTCAGAACACAGAGGGAGGTATTGCTTTGAGACCCACTCGCAAGGTGATGATTCTGCATGAAGATTAATCCATCAGAAGTTGTTGCCTTCTATACCTATATTTCTGATGGATACATAGTTTTAGTGCAGGTTCTTCATCGCCGTCCTCCTCCCCTGAGAAAGTATTGCCTGGACTGATAAAATCCAAAGTTATACAAACATGTTATGTGCTATATTTGTTGCTATTGTTACGCTCTCCGTTCCTGTCCACTCGTCTCACTGGGGTGTAGAAAAAGTTCAGGGACTGACGTCCGTGCACAGGCGATACCAAAGGGGATGATGAACAGAGCGCTTGAGCAAATCAAACACTCACCTCCAGTCAACTGATCTGGGTTTAATCCATCATCATTCTTTAGCTCACTCCACCACCCCAGTTCAGACATGGCCATATGCAAATCAGTCTTGACCCTGTGCCTCATGGGAACAGTCCGGTAACTGCAAACACAACAATGATGGACAGAATGTGGATCAATGTCACACATTCACCCCAGTCAAAAGATCTGGGCCCAAATCCATCGTTTTTCCACTCCACACCACCCTGGGTTAGACAATGGCGATATGCAAATCAGCGCTGACCCTGTTGCCCCATGGGAACAGTCCAGTCCGAACTACAAGAGCCATGTACTGCCAAGTCATCTTCCCTGGAGCAGAAACAAGCATCCTGGGACCGGTTTCTGGCTAATCAGCCGTCATCAGCCAGGCTAGCTTCAATCCAGTGGCAAAGTGAGCAAGGGACCCACGTCTGGGCATACCCTGCCAACTTAGGGTGAACAAAGCGATACCAAAGGGGATGATGGAAGGCACAGGCAGCACCTAATATACTACGATGTTGTCATGTCCAAATGCAGAGTTGTGGCTGAAGCTGCATTTCATCACCAGGCAGCTTTGGAGGGCCATTGCCGAGGAAAAATCTTGGCAGACTGGTCTAAAACATGCGAGAAAGATTATGTATCCACCAGAAATTTCATTACCGAGGGTAAGTCACTTCTTTGTTACTGCTGATGTTGCTGCTGGCTTACAATCGAGAAATTGCTTCACCTCATATTGCGGGGAGCATGTAGCTCCTGTTCAACATGTCAAAGCACCAATTTACATAAAACAAGACCAGTATACTGTACCTTGCAGCAATATGCATTGTCACATGATGCACAGCAGTGGAAAATTGAAGTTTTCGTTTAGTTTTTTTTTTTAAAACTCACCACGATTTACCCCTTCCAGCCCTAGGCGCCACTCTGGTATTAGGAATGCAAGTTTTTGTATTTCCTTTTTTGCAAAAACATGCAATCAGCATTAACATGTCAAAAACAAACCAGTAAAAAAAAAACAGGTCTGCATGTTTCCAATCAAAATAAGTAAAATGATCAGTCAGAAGAGTAAATTAATAAAAAACGTGAAATGAAAGCAGATATTAAATCCGAAATTGGCCTACCAGCCAGCCCTGGCACTGAAGTGACTGCTTTTTAGGTGGAGTGGATCGGGCAAAAGCAAAATGCACTCACGTACAATTTAGTGAGCCGGTGGGTCTAGTGGGCTGATATTGCCTCATCGTGTATGCTGTGGGGTTGGAAGCAGAATGTGATCGACTCTTGAACAGGCCAGTGAATGAAAGGGGCTGGCCAAAAGCCAGGTAAGAGATCTATGATGGGTTTTGTTCAACTGTGAGGTAGAAGAGACAGCTGGAAGAGCCTCTTGACCAGACCTAACAAGCTCGAGCAGTGTACAGCTGTGTATTTCCAATCCCTGTCTCTTACACGTTCCCAGAGCGAGCCAGGCGAGGGTGAGATGAACAGTGGGGAATAAACCTGCAGTTTGATACTGCGGAGTAATAAATCATAGCCCAGATGTGCAGAGTGGTTTATTTACCGCTCGTCCCACCTCGGCCTCTGTGCCCCCGGTGCCCGCGGCGCACAGGCCTCGTTATGCAGCGCCCCGCGGGCCGAGGCAGCAATAACAAGAGGAAATCACGGCCGCAGAGCCGCCCCCGGGAGGCGCGGGATACACAATGGCGGCGGGGGCACAGGCGACCAAACAAAAACACCAAGCACAAAAGAGTAACGCTGGAGGCGCGCTCCCCAGGGCTCGCGCTCCTCTGTCATCAGAGAGCTGTGCTCGAGCACCGCCGCGCGCGCCAACACAGGCTGACAGGGAGCAGGTTTGATTCGTCTCGAGCGCGAGGGACAATCCTGTCTTTTATATGCACCGAGGCGCGCGCCGGGCCCGCCGTCCCCGCACAGCCGTGTCTTTGGCGGCGGGGCTCTGATGCGGCCGCTTTGTGCAAACACGCGCTGCAGAATGAGGTGAATTGTCCACACCGGCCATCTGCTACCTGGCCGCCGTCCACGCGCTCCGGAGGGAGGCCCGCGCGCGCGCACCCGCGGATCAAGGGCCTCTTTCATGCCGTTGCCATGGCCACCGCCCGCTCGCCGACTCCGGCGCGAGGTGGGTTTTTTCCGTTCAAAGCGACTCCTTCGCCAGCCTCATTGGTTGGCGGCATCATTGGGATGCGGAGTGGCCAGCGTGGGCCCATTATGGGCTCAGGCATTGCACGCTGCAGGGTGGCGTCGCTGATGCACCCCTTTGTTAACCATGGTTTGTCCTCAACAGCACTCGAGCATGCATCTATTCCAAAACTAAGGGCTTGGTATGTTGAAGGGAGTAGAATTTGCATCACATTTTTTAAAGCTGAATAGACGTATCTTTGCTTTAAAAAAAGATGGTTTTCTACTGAGCACAATACACTCTTTCAATAAATAACAAGTGATATGCTGGGTAGTTGGAATGATTCAGAGGGCTCTCCTTGACCCTCAATTCAAGCCATCCGCTGCCCTCCATCGAGGCGAGATCTGACTACCACTCATTCACCGTTCTTCTCAGGCGTGGAAGACAATACAAGGTTGGAGAAGATCTCCACCGACAGTCTTCATTTGGACTTGGAGTCCGCTCCCCTTCATCACCCAGGTGTTAATGCCCTTATTCCCCTGCTGGGGCTGCCCCAGCAGAGCCAAGCCCCAGTTCGTGCTCTATCTGGCATCTCTTCTCGGTCCTCTTCTATGATCCCACAGAGATTTCGGATTGCTTGCATCTTTCAGTCGTAGCCCGTCAGAGGACATTATGTGTGTCCCCTGGCATTTACCTTGGCTGACACAGGGGTCTCCTCAGCAGATGTCATCATCTAGTCCAAAGTTTCCCGGTCCTATAGTGGATCATGAGGACAAAAAAACTCACCCATCCACCAGTATGGCACAATGTGCAAGTTAAAACAGGTGCAAAAAGAACAATTGATGGACAGAATGCAGACCAATGTCCTACATTCACCCCAGTACAGAGATCTGGGCCTAAATCCATCGTTTTTTTGCTCCCCATGCCATTCCAGTTTGAACCCAGCCATATGCAAATCAGTCTTGACCCTGCGCCGTGCAGTCCAGCCCAAACTGCCAGGCCATGTCCTCCCTGGACCAGAAACAAGCATCCTAAGACCGGTTTTGGGTTTCACCCTCATCAGCCAGGATAGCTTGACTCCAGTGGCATGGGGAACAGGGTCAGCAGCCTTACCTTACTCATAATGGATGGCACAGTGGGATTCTGTAGGACTGGTGTACCCGTTACCTCAGTTTTATCTCTTTTCTGCCCCTCAATGCATCTATCATCTTCCTATCCCTTGAAGTGAAAGGCCCACTATTGGCAGCTCACCCCGACTCCATGGTTACCACCTGTTCCCCAACACAAGCTACACCTCAAACATTATTGTATATCCTGCATTGGTTCTAACTGGGAAAGTGCTGCTGATGGTTTAGGTTTTGAGTGCAAAATGGATGGTATTAACCTTGATTTCTGATGGATCTTCTGCTGCGACAAGTTCCATATTTAAGCAGCTTGGTTGTCTAGAAAGTATGTAGGCATCAAGATAATAAGTTTATTGTGCAAAGATCCAACTAGCTGGAAGATTAGCCGTAAGGTGTCGATCTTGTCGAAAACGTTCTTACTTTTCTTGCAAGCAAAGATCAGAAGAAAACTTCTAATGTTCATCTGCTTTTGAACTTCTTCCAGACGTTGGATGACGTTCTCAAATGACCCAGGTTGCGTAGTGGCAATGAATTTTAGGGGGGGAAAAACGCAGTCGGAAAAATAATCTGGTTGCTCTATTAGAAGGGTTATGTAGACGTTGCACATACACTTGTATTTGACCTTCATAAGTGACCCTAGCATATTTCAGTGTCATTGTGTATGCCCCCCCACCCCATAAATAGTCATTGGCAGAGGCGCCACCACACTTCATTTGGAGTAGGCAGACCCATCTGGAAAAGCAAAAACATTGTTTTACTCTTAACCTTCGTTAGTGAAAAAATGTGTGATGCTACTGGTGTAGGCACAAGCATGGTGGCCATCTCAGTGTATTCCAAACTGTGCCATCTTGATCAGTTGAGGGAACTAACATTCTGATTGTTTGACTCATTTTACAAAATTTACAGCCCATACTGTTCTGTGTGAATTCAGCAATTTCTTTTTCTTTCAGAACTCAATGGGTGTGTACAATTTTTTTTGTTTTCTCCCTGGGGTGCTGCTTCTCCCTCCAATAACTTGCACGCTCTATGTTGTTCCATTCCTACATGCGCCTGCGTGGTGACATATGGGCGTGTACAACTTGTCAAGAATTTTTGTTGTTGTTGCTTATGCTGAATACTCGGTGGCTGGCCTTTTTATGCAGTACGATGCTCCTAGTGCCTGTTAGACCTGACATCCTCAGCGTGGTATTACCCCAAGCTTTTTTTTCACTGATTTTTGCTGAGCTCGTTTTTGTTGGCATTAGGACTCTGTGTGTTTCCACCGTGTTAACCAGTGGCAAAGTGCTTATGCTCTCTCCTTCAAACACGTAAAATTGCCATATGCCCAATTGGCACAATTAATTTACTTATAAGTCCCTGGTAAATTGTGGTACATGAGCCAGGGCCTTTAAATTAAAGGCTACACGTGACCTGCAGCACAGATTGTAGCACCCGCTACAGTAACATTGTAAAACTTGTCAGGTCTGCCGCTGCGGCTTATAGTGCAGTTTCAAACTGCCATTTCGACCTGGCAATATAAACCTTTTGCCAGGCCTGAACCTTACTTTTTGATGACTCTAAGGTAGGCTCTGAAGACTCATAGGGCAAGGTGCATGGTATTTAAATGGTGGGTTTAAGTTTTACATGACTTGGCAGTGAAAAACTCCTACATTCTTTTTTCACTGTTGTAAGGATATCTCTTCCATAGATTAACACTTGGTTACCTTATTACACTTAATAGCTGATAACTTCAGTTTGGGACCAGCTAGAGAATTCTTTTTTTACACTCAAATGAATTGTAATTTAAATTGTTGCTTAATGGTAAAGTTGGATATCTGAAAGAGACACGTTTGTTATAGATTCTTTACCTTAGAATATCCCCAGGCGTCAGACTGGATCCGGAAAGTTTTCATCAGCATTACTCCCGCGCGTCGGTAGGCGTCATCATACGACTCCGCGTAAGTCTTTGGCATCGTAGTCTCAGAGATGATGTCGCTGGAGCTACCTAAACGCGCCCACGCGCGCTGATGTCAATTCTTTCTTTTTCCACGTCAGCAAGCGCAGATCCGGAGAGAGCGGTATCACCAGTCACTTTTTGAATTAGTTTTTGGGGACTTTTTGTCTGGTTTTTTGGGGGGGAGTAAACTTCTACTTCCAGGTGCATAGGGATGCCCAGTTTTAAGTCTTGGGCGGTCTGTCCCCGTACGATGTCAGTGACGTACCTGCACCGCGAGTGTCTCTACTGCCTGGGACGCGACCATGACTCTGAGTCGTGTCCCCTCTGCCGGGCTATGGCTCCGAAAACTTTGCGGGAGCGGGCCCGAAAATGTGTAGAGGCCCGGGAGTCGGCTCCGTGCCGTTCCAGGTCCCGTGGGAAGTCGGGGGACCGGCCGCGGAGCCATTACTATCATTACTACCATTCCAAGTCTTCACACTCGGAGTCATGTAAGGCGAAGCACAAAAAGTCGAAGAAGCGCCGTCGCTCTTCGCCGTCCCCTCACCCGTCACGCAACGCGGCTGAGGGTGCGGGTGGCACTGCCTTCACAGCTCCGGCAGAGCCTCCTCAGTTGCCGATGGCCTACCTGCCCTTTCCGGGTCCATCGGAGACTCCGGCCCAGCTGCAGGAGTTCCTGTTAGCCATGGCAGATGATTTCAGACTGTCCGGCCCCGCCGGTGTGCCTCCGGGCCCCGCAGGCCCGACTGGGGGTCCTCGTGCTTCGCAGGCTCCGATGTAGTCGACGACTCCGGTCTCGAAGCCGAGAGACCCCCATGGATCCAGGCATGGATCCCCGTCCATGTCGTTCGGCCCTGTACGACCTCCGTCGATGGCGCCGTCATCGGCCACGGTCCCGGCCGATGCCGTCCCTGGCTTCCTCCCCGACGTCGAGATGGCGCCGGAAGGGTGTCGACCTATTCCGACGCCGATAGGGAATTTCTATTCCTTTCGCCAACCACCTCCTTACGTTCCACCTGTTTGGCATGTCTGAGGACCCTCTTGCAGCACAATGCGAGTTAGACCTGGACTGGGATGAGGATCTGGAGGATGCAGGTGACCAGAATTATACTCCGGAACCTGGCTCACTGTCTCCTGGCTACGGAGGAGGGTGGCTCCTATTCTATGATGTTGCGTAGGGCAGCCGAGGCTCTCCACCTCGAGCACCCTACCGTGGCCGTCAGGACTAGCCTCCTGACAGAGGTGCATCGGCCGGCGTCTTCTTCTACAGAGCCGCTGCTGCCCTTTAATGATGCAGTCTTGAACGTTCTTTTGGGCACCTGGTCCAGGTCCAACACAGGGGTTCCTGTGGATAAGAACGTGGCCCGACGCCATCACCTGGCTCCGAGCGACCCCGTTTTCCTCTACCGACACCTTACCCCTGAGAGCTTGTTTGTCCAAGCCTCTGCGTCCCGAGTGCGTTCCCTTCCGCACCACCGGACAGGGAATCCAAGAAACTGGAGCAGTTTGGGAAGAAGATTTTTCTTCCGCCAGTTCAGGACTGCGGTCTGTGAACATCGCATGTCTCTTGGGCCGTTATTCCCACTCTGTCTGGGATACGTTTGCGCAAGTGCTGCCTCAATGTCCGGTGGAGGCTCGGACAGTTCTCTCCCAGGCTATTGCTGAGGGGATAGACACAGCCAAGGCCATGCCTGGCTGGGAACAACTGGGGATGTCCATAACACACTGATGAACATGCCCTTTGATGGCACTCACCTCTTTGGCGATAAGGCGGATTGCACGTTGGAGCGCTTTAAGGACTCGCTGGCTACGGCCAAGTCCTTGGGCCTTTTGGCCACACGCACTCCTTCCGCTTCTACTT